>NC_092788.1:55012403-56265465 GCF_047496795.1 Chiloscyllium punctatum | reverse complement strand
AAAGTTACACCACTTTAGTAAAATTCTTGTACGACAAACTGGGACAAGAAGTACAAAAGGTGGACTGGTCAGATGAGGAGGAGCAGCGATTTAATATTATTAAAAGTAAACTGATCCGAGCTCCGGTATTGGCTTTACCCACTCTGAAGGAACCGTTCCAGTTATATGTCAATACCGCCGGCAGAATTGCCCAGGGCGTGCTTACCCAGCTGCGGGCAGGGAAACGTCAGCCGGTTGCATTTTTGTCAAAAATGTTAGACCCTGTGTCATGTGGATGGCCGACCTGTATACAGGCAGTGGCAGCTACGGCAATGTTAGTGGAAGAGGCCCGAAAACTTACCTTTGGAGGAAGGATCACAGTATATTCCCCACATTCGGTTAGTGCCATACTGGCTCAGAAGGCTCACCGCTGGTTAACAGACTCTCGCATCCTGAAGTATGAGACGATTTTGATGACCGGGGACGATCTCAATTTTGCAAAAGATCTTAGTTGCAACCCAGCCCAGTTTCTATACGGACGTCCTGTAGATGGAGAACAGGAGCATGATTGTGTGGAATTTGTAGACTTGCAGACCAAGACCCGAGAGGACCTGCAAGAAGCCCCGCTGGGTGAAGGACAGGAACTGTACATCGACGGGTCCTCCCGGTGCATCAGTGGGGTACGGTACAGTGGCTACGCTATCATAGATGGTGCAGCAAAGCAGACGATCGAGTCCGGACGACTGCCTGCGAAGTGGTCAGCCCAATCCTGTGAGTTGTACGCCCTCCAGAGGGCCATGAAGTTGTTGGAAGGGAAGGTGGGAACCATATATACTGACTCAAAGTATGCATACGGGATCGTTCATACTTTTGGGAAAATCTGGAAAGAGCGAGGATTGATAACTTCCCGGGGAAAAGAATTAGCACACGAACAAATGATCAGCCTAACGTTGGAAGCCCTGGCGTTACCTACGGAGCTTGCAGTAGTCCATGTACCCGGTCACCAGAAGGGGTCGACACCGGAAGCGGTGGGAAACCGGCTGGCAGATGAGGAAGCCAAGCGGGCAGCGGTCGAAAAATCCGTCCAATTGTTAACGTTAATACCGTTGAGGGAAGGGCTCGCTAAACAACCCGTCTTCAACCAGGGGGAGATTGATAAAATGGATCAATTGGGTGCCCGGCTAGGTACCAACGGGAAGTGGACAGTTCCTGATGGGAGACAAGTACTGAACAAACAGATCACCCGGGGTATTCTGCACCGATTACACCATCAAACCCACTGGGGGGTGCAAGCCATGTGTGATACGATCCTGAGAGACTATGTGTGCAGGGGGATATACACATTAGCCCAACAGGAGGTAGTCGGATGCCCCACTTGCCGGCGTATTAACAAGAAAGCCATGCGTTCTATGCCAGTCGGTGGTCAGCCCCTCGCAATTAGGCCATTCCAGAGGATCCAAGTTGACTTTACAGAATTGCCCCCAGTACGGCGATGGAAATATCTGCTAGTAATAGTAGACCATTTCACTCACTGGGTAGAGGCTTTCCCAACTGCCAAAGCCGATGCACCAACCGTGGCCCGACTGTTGTTAGAGAACATAATCCCGAGATATGGCATAATGGAATCTATCGACTCAGACTGCGGGACACATTTTATTTCTAAACTACACCATTTGATCTGTACTGCCCTGGGTATCCAATGGAAATTCCACACACCCTGGCATCCTCAGAGTTCGGGTCGGGTTGAGAGAATGAATGGCACACTCAAGACCCAATTGACTAAGCTGGTGTTAGAAACTAAGTTACCTTGGCTGAAGTGCCTGCCCATTGCCCTATTGAGGATATGTATGGCACCTCGCCGGGATGTCGGGGTTTCCCCCTATGAAATGCTGTTCGGATTACCATATTGGAGTAAGGTTGATGGATGTCCCACTCTACAAGGGGGAGATGTATTTGTCAGAAACTATTTACTGGCCTTATCCCGTTCTTTTGCAGAACTCCGGAGGAAAGGTCTCCTGGCTCAGACTCCGCCGCTCGACTTCCTCCTGCATAAGGTGGAGCCCGGAGATTGGGTACTTGTTAAGACCTGGAAAGCCGAAAAGCTCCAGCCGCGGTGGGAAGGACCGTTCCTAGTTCTGTTAACAACTGAAGCAGCTGTTCGGACGAAAGAAAAAGGGTGGGTCCACGCATCAAGGATAAAGGGACCTGTTCCGCCAGAAGGAGAGAGCACTTGGACATGCGAGCCAGGGGACAAGCCGTTGGTGGTAAAACTGAAAAGACAGCAATAATGAACTCTACTTGGACTGTATTGGTGGGGATATTAATCAGTTTTCTCTTGTATGTGGGGGAGGGTGAGGGGAGATGTGACAAATGTCGGACTACGGTGAGGCTTGGGAGTAGGATCTACTCGGGATCATTTGTTTCTCACTCCCATGTGGACGATCGGTGTTACGATTTGAATGCACGGCAAGAATGTTGGGAGGGTGGAAAACCCTATTATCAAGTGTATAATAAAGGATACGGTGGCAGGGTCCGTGGGTGCCCCAAAAATGACCGCTGGGTCTGTGTTAACAAAGCTGGGCAGTGGGGCCTACCCTCTATGTTGCTCAAGGAACATGTGGACAGAGTCAGGGAGACCAGAGTACAGAATACTGTACGGAAGTTAGAGAAAGAGCAGGACCGTCAAAGGACGGCCGTTGTCTCCAAGGTGCCGTCTATATACAAGGAGGTAGAAGAGGAGATCAAACTTCCCGATGTAACACAGAACCTGTTTATTGATCTTACGTCTAGGATAGCCACCGTGTTAAATATTAGCAATTGCTGGGTTTGTGGGGGGCCGCATATGACTGCACAATGGCCGTGGTCTGGTCATAGCTTAGATATATGGGAGTTACATCAGTATAATTGGACACATGTCAACGAAAGAAAAGGACAGAGGTGGAGACTGACTAACAGCCCGGAAGGCCAGTTGTGTGTTGAAGGGAAAGGGAAGATTGAGGTGGGTATCAGCCCCTGTCAGAGTGTATTGAATGCAACCACACAAGTCTGGTGGCCTAAGGATATCACATGGTACATTGCAAAACAGGAGAACCGCAATTGTGTGAGGCTGGGTGATGACTCTCGGTTTTGGAATTGTAGCGGCTCCGGCCCTTATGAGGGCATTCCTGGGGTAAAAGAGGTGTTGAATAAAGTTGCGAAACAGGGGGGGCCTGCTCCAGATGGCCTATTTTGGATATGCGGTAATCAGGCATATTCCAAACTCCCCATGGGATGGGCTGGAGTATGCTTCCTGGGTCTAATACGACCTGAATTCTTCCTATTACCCCGGGAGGAAGGCGATGATTTGGGAATTAAACTCTTTGACTCCCTGCGTAGGTTGCCAAGAGATATCCAAGTCGGTGATTGGGGGGATGAGTGGCCACCGGCCCGGATTATTGAATACTACGGGCCGGCTACATGGGCACAGGACGGATCATGGGGATATCGTACTCCTATCTATATGTTAAATCGAATTATCAGGCTCCAAGCAGTCGTAGAGGTCATTACTAACCAGACCGCTCTGGCCCTGGAGTTGCTGGCTAAGCAGCAGGATCAGATGAGGGCTGCTATATATCAAAACCGACTTGCCTTGGATTATCTGTTGGCCTCGGAGGGGGGCGTGTGCGGGAAGTTTAACCTGACAAACTGCTGTCTAGAAATTGACGATAATGGTAAAGCGGTTTTGGAAATTTCCGATGAAATTCGGAAATTGGCCCATGTGCCAGTACAATCTTGGCGTCCTCTTAGTGGCATCGGATGGTGGGATGGTCTCCTAAGTGGTAGTTGGTGGCGCACAGCGTTGCTGATGGTTGGGGGGGGCATGATTCTTCTTCTCGTACTACCCTGCCTAATCCCCTGTATTCAGTTTTTAATTCAGAAAAATATTTCCCGACTCCAGGCAGTGGTGGTTCCACAACATGGGACGCGTGAACTTAAAGTGATGTTGCTGCGAAAGACCAAGGATTTCCCGGGCCCTTGAGGAGGGGGGGGTTATCTTGGTCAGGCACATCTTAAAGAAAGAAAAGGGTGGAATTGTGAGAGGTAATTTCGGTTTAAACTTTAAGATGTGCCTGGACCACAGACTGATCCATAATAAAAGACAAAACTTTTGTTTCTTTTCTAGAAGATTTTATATACTCAAAAGTAGAATAGTTTAAATTGTGCATATTGCTGACAATTTGTAAGCAGAGTGACGTCTTTTCTAAAACATTAGACTTTTTGTTTTTTTTTCTAAAAACATTTTGTATACTCAAAAGTAGAATAGTTTAAATTGTGCAGAATGCTGGCAATTTGTGAGCAGAGTAAAACAAGCAGGCCCTTGATTGATGAAACCATAAACACAGACAGGGGAGGAGGAGTCCTTGACTGATAGAGGCTGCAAAACAGGGAAACGACTCGAGAGACATCTGCTACAGATTGATACAGAGACATCTGCTACAGCACAGAGAAGAATAAGTCTTTGACTGATAAGACTACAGGGAGAGAAAAATAACACCTCTAGGGTCTGGAGACATTTGTTGCAGACTTTGTGATAAGGATGCAAGTTGGAGAATAATGATGTTCTTAAGAATGTGAACCTCATGGCTCATTAAGAGCCAGGAAGGGGAGGGTCTGGAGACATTTGTTGCAGACTTTGTGATAAGGATACAAGTTGGAGAATAATGATGTTTTTAAGAATGTGAACCTCATGGCTCGTTAGAACCAAGGAGGGGAGGGACTTGTACTGTATATAATGAGAAACTTTGTAAGCCTCGGGGCGCCTTTTACTCAGAAGGGTGCCCGACTCTGCAGACTTGCTAATAAAACTTTGTTTTCCTGAATTTGTCTAGAGCGATTATTAAGAAGCGATTTTCGTTTCTAACAGTAAAGATTTTTATTCTCTCAGTGAATGTCTAGAATTTTCAAGCCCAAACAATTGTGAAAGTTAAATGTGGTAGGGGAATGGATCTGGTTGCGTTACTCTTCAGAGGGTCAGTGTGGCTTGTTGGGCCGAAGGGCCTGTTTCCACACAGTAGGGAATTTATGATTCTATCTCAAATTATCCTAAAAGAGGGCAGATAGATTTTTGAAATATTGAGCAGTTGAGGGCTATGCGGATCAAGCATAAAAGAGGTATTGAGGTCTGGGTTGGCCCAGCCATAATCTGACAGAATGGGGGGAACAAGCTGAAGGGAATGAATGCCCTACTCCTGCTCCAATTCCTTGAGGCTCTATTTCATGTTGTTTTGTTTCCAAAGAAGAGCGCGATACAATGAGCTGAAGATCTCAGATGTTGTGAAAATGGGGTGTTTATGTACTGGTTCAGATGGCATTGGTTCATCAATCACAGCTATACAGTCATGAGTAGGAAGGCAATTCCCTCCATTAATAAAGGAAATCTACTGCAGAGCTCACACAAAGGGATCCTTCCCCTCACTGAACTGACCCATCACATTACCCAACATATCAGCAAAAGCAGGAAACACTGCGCATGCTCAACCCAACAAAGGGACCCCAGGTGATTGATGTCAGCACCGGACCAATGAAAGGACGGTGGGCGGATCTGGAGGACCCGGCGGAAGGTTGGTCCTCCAACCAATCAAAGTGAACTAGGGGCAGAACTAGACAAACCACGTGATCACCCTCGCCCACAGCGGCGAGTCGCTGTAATGAATACTCAGGAAGTTATGGAGCGAAAGGATACGGTAAGGAAAGAAATAAATAAACCGGGGGAAACGGGAGAAAAACTGTGTTGCTATGAGCGGAGAGGTTTTACAAATAAATTGTGCTCGTCGGAAAGCACAAATTTGAACGTCCCAGTCCCGTGTTTGTAGTCAACGGGAAATTGCCTCAGCGCGGCTGCAGGCCTGAGTGAGCGCCGCCATCTTTATTCGGGGCAACGATTCACTGGACACGTGCGCGGCCGCCATCTTTGTAGGGGGCAAGGTGCAGCCAGGTGCTTGTGTAGCCTTTCTCTGGTACAGAGTCATTGGGTAGGATTTACACAGAGCACATTCAAACTCAGAGAAATGGATGTTTATTTCTGGATTTGTTTCGTCATTCATTTAAATGGCTTGCTATCGTAACTGAGTTTGCAGGTCATTCAAAATTGGAGGTATTGTGCATAGTGAAGAAGGTTACTTCAGGTTCCAGTGAGATATTGATCAGATACGGATTAATTTAGATAAATGTGAGGTGCTGCATTTTGGAAAAGCAAGTCAGGGCAGGACTTATACACTAGGGGAAAGTGAAGACTGCAGATGCTGGAGATCAGAGCTAATAAATGTGTTGCTGGAAAATCACAGCAGGTCAAGCAGCATCTAAAGATCAGGAGAATCGACATTGCGGGCATGAGCCCTTCTTCAGGATTCCTGAAGAAGGGCTCATGTCTGAAATGTCGATTCTCCTGATCTTTGGATGCTGCCTGACCTGCTGTGCTTTTCCAGAAACACGTTTTTTAGCCCAGGACTTATACACTGAATGGCAAGGCCCTGGAAACGTTTGCAGAACAAAGAGACCTTGGACTGCAGATTCATAGTCCTTGCAAGTCAAGTTGCAGGTAGATAGGATGATGAAGAAGGTGTTCAGTGTATTTTCCTTTATTGGCTAGAGCATTGAATATAGGATGTGGGAGGTCATGTTGCTGTACAGGACATTCGTTAGGCCACTTTTGGAATATTGTGTGCAGTTCTGGCCTGCCTCCTATCAGAAGGGTGCTGTGAAACTTGAAAGGTTTCATAAAAGACTTACAAGGATGTTGTTAGGGTTGGAGGATTTGAGCTACAGGATGAGGCATAAAAGGCTGGGGCTGTTTTCCCTGGAGTGCCATAGGCTGAGCGGTGATGTTATGGAGGTTTATACAATCATGAGGAGCATGAACAGGGTAAATGAACAAGGTGTTTTCCCTGGAGTAGTGGTGTCCAAAAGTAGAGGACATTGCTTTAGGGTGAACGGGGCAAAAATTCAAAGGGGCCTAAAGGAAAACACTTTCATGCAGTGGGTGGAATGAGCTGCCAGAGAAAGTGGTGGAGGCTAGTACAATTAAAACATGTTAAAGGCATCTAAATAGACACATGATCTGATTAGGAAGCGTTTACAGGGATATGGGGCAAGTGTTGGCAAATGGGAATAGATTAGGTACGGATACCTGGTTGGCATGGATGAGTTAAACCGAAGGGTCTGTGTCGGTGCTATACATCTCTATGACTGTGGGATCATAACAGCTTATACAACTCTGCTTCATCCTTGGGCTCCCTTATGAGCACTTTGTTCGATTCTGAGCAAGCTAGATATTGACAATGGGTGTATTTTTGATCTGTTTAGTATTTTACGATTACTTTTACAGGCATTTTTGTAAGTTAATTTTTCACTGCCGCCCAGCCCCGACCATGTGCTGCTTATTAATTTTTTTCTGAAAAATCTTGAACAGTCAGGAATTATTTTTCCAATAAGCAAGTGTATTTTCCTTCCATTTCTGACTATCAAATTCTGCACCATTTTCATTCCCTGTAATCTGTTTTGCTCTCCCTGAAACATCAACTGTGTTTCTCCTTCCACAGATACCAGTGATTAATGCCAAAGTCCTGTTGCCTGTGGAGAGGGTGATGTTTGACTTTCTTGTACAGCTGCAGTTTGTTTGGTGAAGGTGCTCCCACAATGTGATTAGGTAAGAGACATTACAGAGTATTCATTACAGCAATAGTGATGATTTGAAGGTAATGTCCAAATCAAGAACAGTTTGTAGTTTTATCATCATGCTTATAATTTCACCAAAATATTATTGGGAACTTTAGACATAAGGTCAGAGACTGATGATATTAGGTCAGGTGACCAAAAGCATTGCCAAATCAGCAGGCTTTGAGGAATGTCTTAAAGGGGGAAAGCAGACCTGTGAGGTTTTGGCTGCGAATTTCAGAAAATGTTGCTTTGACAACTGTAAAAGCAGCCACGCAGGTGAAGTAATGAATTAACAGATCATTGGGAGTCTCAAACAGAATGGGTTGTCGAGGTCTTCAAGGATGTGTGTGATGCAGCGAGCTAGGGATGATCACAACCAGGAATTAAAACAAGGGTGAGAATTTTAAATTGATGGATGTGGGCCGGATGCTGGCAGGTGAGACGAGATTGGATTGGAATATCTGGTCAGCATGAATGGGTTGGATTGAAGGGTCTGTTTCCATGCTGTACATCTCTGTGGCTTTATGTTGTTGATTATGAATAGGAGCCTTTTGATGCATCAACAAGTTTTGGTACGAGGGAGCACTTGGGCAGCAGAGATTTAGTTTTTCTTAAGATTACAGGGAGATTGAATGTGGGAAGCTGGCCAGGAGTGTGTTTGGATACTGAAGTCTGGAGATAACAGAAGGTGGATGAGAGTATATGAGCTGAGACAAGGGTAGAATCAGCTAGAAATAGTGATCTTGGAGTGGGACTAGTCTGTCACCCTCACCTCGCCTCTGGGAATCAGTTAGTTGTCAGGTTGTGAATCAGGACGGTAACACAATCGGGAGCTGAGTGGCCCTGGTGGAGCCAAACATGAGTGTCACTCAGCTGGCTGTTGCTAAGCAGCTGCTGCTTGGTAGCCCTGTTGATGACATCTTCCATCACTTTACTGCTGGTCGAGTGTGGACTGATAGATGGAAATTGGCTGGTTTTTGTGTTGAACATTCCTGGGCAATGTTTCACATTATGGGTAGATGCCAGTGCAGGAGCGGTGTTTTTGTGTTGAACATTCCTGGGCAATGTTTCACATTATGGGTAGATGCCAGTGCAGGAGCGGTTCTTGGCTTGGTAGGTGGCAAGTTCTGGAGCACAAACCATCAGTATTATTTCCAGAATATTGGTAGGGCCCGTAGCCTTTGCACTACTTAACCATTTCTTGATGTTATTCAAACTGAATCAAACTGGCTTAAAATTCACATCTGTGATGTTAGAAACCACTGGTTAAGATGGATCATCCCACTTTGCACTTCTGGCTGAAGATTGCTGCAAATGCTATCATCTTATCTGGTGCATGGGTGTGTGAGACCCCTCCATCAGTAAGGGTGGGGATATCTGTGATGCTTCCTCCAGTGAGTTGTTTAATTGTCCATCACCGTTCACAAATGGGTGTGGCAGAACTGCAGAGCTCCGATCTGATCTATTGGTTGTGGGATCGTTTAGCTCTGTTGCTTGCTGCTGATGCTGTTTGACATGAAATAGCTTCAGGAAACGGTTTAAGTAGAATCCAAAGAGATTAAACAAATATATCACAGACAAAAGATGAACTGGACCATAGAATAGGACCCCTTAAAGATTAACGAGGCTGTCTATGGAACCACCGGGGTGTGGGGAAGATATGCAAATATTTCACGCCCTTTTTACTGGAGAAAGATATGGAAGCTCGAGAGGTTGTAGAAATAAACAGAGAGAACTTGAAAAGTATCCATGTTAGAGTGGAGGTGTTACTGGATGTCTTGAATCGCATCAAGATGGATAAAGCCCTGGGAGCTGATCAGATGTATCCCGGAACTGTCTGGAAATCTAGGGAAGTGATTGTTGGGCCTCTTCTGAGGTATTTGTATCATTGATAGTGACAGGTGAGGTGTCATTATTTTAAAAGGTGGTAAGGAGAGGCCATGGAACAAGAAAACAGTGAGCCTGAAGTCAGTGGCAGGCAAGTTGTTGGAAGGGATTCTGAGGGACAGGATATCCATCTATTTGGAAAAGTAAGGAATAATCATTGACTGTTGTCAATGTGGAGCTGAAAATGTGTTGCTGGAAAAGCGCAGCAGGTCAGCCAGCATCCAAAGAACAGGAGAATCGACGTTTCGGGCATCAGCCCTTCTCAAAACGTCAATTCTCCTGTTCCTTGGATGCTGCCTGACCTGCTTCACTTTTCCAGCAACACGTTTTCAGCTCTGATCTCCAGCATCTGCAGTCCTCCTTTCTCCTGTTGTCAATGTGGCTTTGTACGTGCACAATCGTGTCTCACTAACTTGACTGAATGTTTTGAAGTGACAAAGAAAATTGATTAAACCAGGCTGTGAACGTTGTTTATATGGACATTCAACAAGGTTCCACAAATCAGATTGGTTAGCAAGGTTACATAACATGGAATGAAGGGAGAACAAGCCATTTGGGTACGAAACTGGCTTGATGGTAGGAGACAGAGGGTGATGATGGAGATTTGCTTTGTGGACTGGAGGACTGTGAGCAGCAGTGTGCTACAAGGATCGATATTGGATCCTTAAATAAATGACTTGGATGTGAATATGAAGTATGGTTAGTAGCTTTACACAAGACACCAAAATTGGAGGTGTAGTGGACAGCGAAGAAGGTTAGTTCAGAATACAACAGGATCTTGATCAGATGGGCCAGTGGAGCAAGGAATGGCAGATAGAGTTCAATTTAGATAAATGTTAGCTGTTGGATTTTGGAAAGGCAAATCAGGGCAGGACTTATACACTTACTGGTAAGGTCCTGGAGAGTCTTGCTGAACAAAGAGACCTTGGAGTGCAGGTTCATAGTTCCTTGAAAGTAGAGTCACAGATAGGCAAGGGAGTGAATGCAGCGTTTGTTATGGTCTCTGTCATGTTGTCGTTGTACAGGACATTGATTAAGGCTCTTCTGGAATTCTGTTTTCAGTTCCAATCTCCCTGTTCCAGGAATGATGTTGTGAAACTTGAAACTTTTCAGGAAATGTTTGCAAGGACTTTGCCAGAGTTGGATAGTTTGAGGGCAGTGCATGTTTGGAGTGAGCTGCCAAGGGAAGGGGTGGAGGCTAGTACAATTACAACATTTAAAAGACATTGATTAAGCCACTTCTCGTATTCTATTTTCAGTTTGAATTTCCCTGTTCTGGGAAGGATGTTGTGAAACGTGAAAAGGTTCGGATAAGATTTAGAAAAACGTTGCCAGGTTTGGAGGACTTGGGCTACAGGGAGAGGCTGAATAGGCTGGGGTTAATTTCCCTGCAGAGTCCAAGACTGAGAGGTGACTTCATGGAGATTTATAAAATCACGAGGGGCATAGATAAGGTGAGCAGCTGGGGTTCTTTTTCCTGAGGTTAGGTGGGTCCAAAACTAGAGCACATGGTTGATAGAGCAATGATTTAAAAGTAATCTAAGGGCAACGTTTTCAAGCTGAGTGTGGTGTGTGTATGGAATGAGCTGCCAGATGAAGTAGTGGAGGCTGAAAAATCACAACATTTAAAAGGCATCCGATTGGGTACGTGAACAGGAAGGGTTTTGATGGATAGCTGGCAAATGGGACTCCAGTAGTTTAGGATTCCTAGTTGGCATGGATGAATTGGATCGAAGATCTGTTTCTGTGCTGTACATGTCTATGACGTTAATAAACTAAGATGTGTTCCTCTTTTGTGGAAAGCAAGCTGCAGCACAGATAATTGTCCTTGGAGCTGAGAAGGTGCAGCAGTGATTTTGACCAGGTGCAGATTTGGTTCCAAGGTCTTGAATTTGTCTAGAGAGAGGAATTGTTAACACTGTCATAATGTTTAGTAACTACTGTCAAGTAATTGGCAAATAATACAAAGTGAAAATATGAACATTATTGTATTCAGTAAGTTCTGAGCATTTGGAACAGTCTGAACGACACAGATTCAGCAGGTATTCTGAAACAGAATTGGAATTTTAATTTTTAAGGAAAGATTTGGGGGACTGTGGGCAAATAGGAGGGGAATTGGGACAGATTTGCAGAATCTCCAGAGGGAGAGAGTACAGCCCCAATGGGCTGAATAGCCCCCAGGCCCTGTGCTCTGTGATACTGCCCCATTCACTGTGAATGGTGAAGCTCATCCCAGGGCAGAGAGAGGGATTAGCCCTCCACTCTCATCACAATGGGGCCTCGCTGATTGACGGCAGCTCCAGACCAATGGGAGGAGTGGCTGTGTGGTCCTGCAGCCAATGGGAGTGAATGAGGGGTGTGGCCAGCAAGACAACACCTGTCCATGAGCTGTGCAGGTGCAATGTCACTGTTTGGGGTTGGGAGAGACAGCAGAGACTGGGACAGAGGCTGTGGGACCTGAATTACAAACTCCCGGTAAATTAGAACCAAAAGAACTGCGGAAGATCTAAATCAGAAAAAAACAACCAGGAGGTTCTGGAAAAGCTCAGCAGGTCTGGCAGTATCTGAGAAGAGAAATCAGAGTTAAAGTTTCAGACCCAGTGTCCCTTCCTCAGAACAGATATTACTGAGAAAAAAAGATCAGTTTATGTGCAGAAGGTAGGGTTTAGGGGACGATGTAAGGAGTAAAGGATAGGTGGGGATAGAGTGAGAAGAAGGGTTGGATAAAGGAGTGGATAACGATCTGGCTGGGGGAGGGCGACTAGCTGTTAATGGAGACTGTTAGTGGCTAACCATAGGTAGTGTGTAATGGCAGGCTGTGAGAACGAGGCCTGGTGTGTGGGTAGGAGGGTGGGGGGGGGGCGGGGCTAGGACATGAGGTTGCTAAACTATGGTTTGCCACTAACTGTCTCCGTTGTAAGCTGTTTCCCACAGACATCACTGTATGATTGGAGCTGCAGAGGACAGAGCTGCAGATGGGCGGCATAGTGGCACAGTGGTTAGCACTGCTGCCTCACAGTGCCAGGAACCCGGGTTCTGTCCCCGCCTCAGGCAACTGTCTGTGCGGAGTTTGCGCATTCTCCCCGTATCTGCGTGGGTTTCCTCCGGGTGCTCTGGTTTCCTCCCACATTCCAAAAACGTGCGGGTTAGGTGAATTGGCCATGCTAAATTGCCACAGTGTTAGATGTTGGGGAATGGGTCTGAGTGGGTTGCTCTTTAGGCGGTTTGTCTAAGTAATCTAATCATAAAAAATAAAACCTCTTCAATATCCTTCCTAACACCCTCTGAACTCCTCAAAGATGTATCTTAAAGTTGTTCTCTTTAATCAACGTTTCCAGCATTCGTGAAACACTTTTCGGGATTTGTCAATGTGAAAGGCTCCATACAATGCAGGTAGTTGTTGTTATTGTCTGACATTAGGAGAAACAGGAATGAGCCCTCTCTCTCTTTTATACCTGATGAACAGCAGCAAAAGCAGGAAGCACTGAGCATGCTCCAGCCCATAATGGGCCTCTGGTGATTGATCTCAGTGCAGGACGAATAAGATGATGGAGACGGGACTGGAAGACCAGGCAGTGCCAGTTGGTCCTCCAACAAATCTGAGTGAATGAGGGGCGTGGCTGTACTCAGCCACGTGATAAGCTTCACTGGCAGCACAGTGTTGTTGGGACCAAGCCATTGGAAATGTGTGAAGGTGCAGGGCACGGTTATGGAATGACCTATTGACCAGGAAGAGAAGGAAATTTTAATGGAATGGGCTGAGACATTTTACAGAACTTAGTGCACATCGGAAAACACAAATTTGAAAATCCCAGGCCCATGTTTGTGGCAAACCGGAAAATGGTGAAATTGTGAGTGATCACGCCATCCTTCTTGGGGGCAGTGATCCACGGGACATGTGTGTAGCCGTCGACTTTGTAAGGGGCAAGCTGCAGGGGGACGCATGCGCAGCCTTCCCTGGCAGGAAGTGAGAGGGCAGGATTTACGCAGTGTGAGAGTCAGGATGTTTTCAATGTCAAAAAGTGTGATGCTGGAAAAACACAGCAGGTCAGGCAGCAGCCGATCAGTGGGAAGGAAGATGGACATGTAGGACGGGTGAAGAGGGCGGTGCTGAGTTGGAAGGCTGGATCTGGGATAAGGTAGGGGGAGTGGAAATGAGGAAACTGGTGAAATCCACATTGATCCCATCTGGTTGGAGGGTCCGAACACAGATGATGAGGTGTTCTTCGTCCAGGCATCAGATGCCTGGGATTTGGCGGTGGAGGAGGCCCAGGACCTGCATGTTCTTGGTGGAGCAGGAAGGGGAGTTAAAGTCTTTGGACACAGGCTGTTTGGCTTGTTTAGTGTTTTACTGTTACTTTCACAGACCTTTTGTAAGTTAATTTTCCTCTGCTGCCCAACCCCTGACAATGTGCTGCTCTCTAAACGGACTAAATTTTCCACAGTATCTTTGCCAGTGAATAATTCTTTTTTTTTCAACAAAAGAGTGCATTTTCCTTCCATTTCTGACCATCAAATTCTGCAACATTCTCACTTCCTGTAATGCATTTAGCACTCCCTGAAATATCAACTGTGTTTCTCTGTCCACAGCCACCAGTGATTAATGCCAGAGTCCCATTGCCTGTGGAGAGGGTGATGTTTGACTTCCTTGTACAGCTGCAGTTCGTGTGGTGAAGGTGCTCCCACAATGTTCTTGGGTAAGAGATGTTACAGATTATTCACTCAGCGACAGTGAAGAGTTGACAATGTGTGTGCAAATCAGCAATAGTTTGTATTTTTATCATTTTTATAATTTCACAGAAATTGAGAATTTCTGACATAAGGCCACAGATGGGGATATTAGGTCAGGTGATCAAAAATATCGTCAAATAAGCAGGTTTTGAGGAAAGCAAGTCTGAGAGGGTTAGTTTGCGAATTCCAGACTGTGTTCCCATGACCGTGTCGAAACAGCCAGACTGGTGAAGCAATGAATAAATGCATCTTTGGGAGTCTGAAAGAAAATGAGCTGTCGAGGTCTCTCGGGTTGTGTGGTGCAGGGAGACAGGGATGTTCACAGCCAGGAATTACATCAAGGGTGAGAATTTTAAATTGTTGCTTGTTAATAGGAGCCTTTTGATGGATCAACAAGTTTTGGTACAAGTGAGCGCTTAGGCAGTAGGGTTTTAGATACTCTTGAGATTACATGGAAGTTGAATGTGGGAGGCTGGACGGGAGTGTGTTTGGATAATGAAGTCTGGAGATAACACCGGGATGGACGAGTATTTCAGTAAATGGGCTGAGACTAGGGTGGAGTTGGGTGATGTCACTGTTGTAGAAATAGCAGTTTTGGAGTCTGGTTTCTCCTCATCACTCCCCCTCACCCATTCACAAATATTGTTCGTTGTTCTGTCTGTCTTTTCTGGTTATGACCTTCTCTCCAATTCTGCTAAGAACGAATATTTGACCTCAAGGTTGTTGGAAAATCCTGCTCCATCTCCACTCTCCCTTTCTGAATTCTTCATATGTGGTGTCCATCCAGGATCTATCTTTGTTCCTTCCTGTATCTCACCTACATACTGCCAGGAGGTGACATCGTATTGGTTTCACATGTACACTGACAATGCCCAGCTCTCTCTCCCTATCATCCCTCTCCATTGCTCCACTGTTACTCATTCATCAAACTGCTTACCACACGCCTACAACTTGATTGGCTGCAATTTCCTCCAATGAAACACTGCAATGGTTAAACCCCTTGCCTTCAGTTGCTATTACAAATTCCTTTCCCTCTCACTGGTAAATGCCTGAGGCAGAACTACACTCTTCACAATATTGCTCTCATATTCTGACCCCAAGCTGATCTTCTGATCAGACATCGACACAATCGCAAACACCAGGAATTCCAATCTCTAAAATGTTGTTTTTCTCCACCTCACCCCAGCTCCATTGCTACTGAAACCCCTTACCCATGTCTGTGTTGCATTAAAGTTGACAAATCTAAAACAAAACCCTTGATTCTGCAACTGACCCAGAGTCTGGTTCTAGGTTCCCTCTTGATGGGACGCATCCTCTCAGTATTTACCCTGTCATACCCTTTAATAAGCCTATATGTTTCAATAAGGTCCCCTCTCATTCTCCCACAAATCCAGTGAGTCGAGTCCCAATTTCTTCAGCCTTTTCTTAAAAGAGAGTCCCTGCAAACCAGCGATCATCCCAGTCAATCTTCTCTAAATGCTTCCGATGAAGTGATGTATTTCCTTAAATAAAGGACCAAACCTTCTCTCATTACTCCAGATGTGGTCTCACTCGCACTATATAAAGTGGCTCTCAGGAATATACTCGAAACTCTTCTACTGCAAATCCCCTGAAATCAGGAACAATATTCCATTCCCCTTCCTGATGACCTGTTGTAACTGTGTGCTAGCTTTCTGTGTTTCCTGTACAGTTAACCCCTGGTCCCTTTTGTGTTGCAGCTTTCTACAGTTTCCACCATTTAAATAGTCCTCTGTTCTTTTATTACCTCCTCCAAAATAAACAAATTCACATTATCCCAAGTTATGCTCCTTTTACCAACTTGTACACTTTTCCAACGAATCCCTGTCTGTAAACAGTTTATAATCCTTTTAGAAGTTTACTGTTCTGCATTTTCCAGGAGATACCCCCCTCATTCTTCTAAATCTTTCCAGGGAGCACCGGCCAGTGGGAAGCATGCTGAGTTGCTGTCTTTTCAGAGAGACTCTTTGGAATGACTGGGAGGATCTTGCTGCCCCTTAGTGAGAATGGAGACAACTTGCCCATCGAGCTGCATGAGCCTTTCACCCCCCCCCCCCATGTCTTATTGATGAGGCACAGCGGCAGCACAGAAGGAAGGAAATCCTGGTCGCCACATCTCACTGACTCTTGGAACATTCTGTCCCATGTGGCAAAGATCTGCCCTGTTCAGTCACATGAAGTCCCAAGTTGGAAACTCATAGAAACCCACATAGATTTCCCCCTGAACTGACTACTGGTCTCCACAAGGGGTAATGTGTCCAGTCATCCTGGCCCAGGAGGAGGGGATGGTGTGAGTTTCTAACCTGACCTGACAGTGACAGATTTTATAAACTTGTATTACAGGATACTACAGGTGGATATTCAGATGGGAATCTCAGTAATTGTAACACCAAACGCTGATTGAATTACTCCATTCATCAGGACCTGGATATTTGCACTGTGTGTGAGTATATTGTTCAGCTCAAATCCATTTTCTGCGTAAAAATTCTCCTTTGAATCAAACCACCCTGTCAATAGATCTCCCCGAAATCTTCAATATGTGTCCAGTAATCCTTGTACGATGAGTTGATGACTGTAAGGTTTAACATCCTAATGTATATGTTTTGCAGACACTTGTCTCTCAGCTCCCCTCAATTTCCTTTGCTACAAGGAGAACAATCTCAGTTTTCCCAAACCCCTGATTCCTCAATGTCTGTTTGTTGTCTATAAGGCACACATCAGGATCGTGTTGGAACATTCTACACTTGCCTGCATCGGTGCAGCCCTCAACAGTATTAAAGAAAGTGAACATCCTCCAGGACAAAGCACTGTGCCTGAGTGGTGTCCCATCCACCACCTTCAGCATTCCCTCTCTCCACCCCCGATGCACAGTGGCATCACTGTGTAAAAGGTAAAGTCAGCATTGTCCTACCAGACCATAGGGCTGCTCTCTTATTAGGGAGAGATGTCTGGTGGTGGTTTAACCTGAAGGTTACGACAGCCCAGGCAAGGGGAGAGGTTGAGAACGAGAGTCCATCTATTATAGATGGATATTCTTGATATGTATTAACAACACCCATGTCCCTGCAACTAAAATCCCCCATTCCTTGAACCATCCTGGTAACTCTCCTGTGCCCCCTCTCAGGGACCCTGCCATCCTTCCCAATGTATGGGCGATCTCTGGTTTGCACAGACCCAGCTGCTCTGTGTTCCTGTGGGTGATGTCATCATCGAGCACCAGTTGCACTAAACCTCACTGTCTGTGAGGGTGGGAGACACAAATCCCCAAAACATTTGAGATGTATTTAGTGTGCACTTGCTATGCCATGATAGATGACACTTTTCCACAAGTACTGGAAAATAGATGAGGATACTTCGGTGGTAGTTTTCTTTCTCACAGACTCAATGGACCACTAGAGCGTTTTTCTGTTCTGTATACCGCTGAGATGTTTATTATAGGAATATGACAGGCTCCATTGGACATCAGGTCAGAAAAGGTGATACTAGAATAGATGACACGTGATTGGTCGATTTTCTTGGGAGCACAGTAACAGACCCTGTGGTTAAACCAGTCCGTGTCGACCATAATTCCCAACTAATCTAATCGCACCTGCCTCCGCTTGGTCCACATTCATCCAAACATTTCCTATTTATGTACTTGTCTAAATGTCTTTTAAACATTGTAATTGTATTCACAGCTGCCTCTTTTTCTGGGAGTTCACTTCACACATGTAAAAGTAAAAACAAATCCCCAATTTATTTTTTAAACCTTTCTCATCTATTTTAAAATTGTATGCACCCAGGTCTTGAATCCCCCCACACCCCCTTATGTACACGCTTTATGGTTTTATAAACCTCTAAGGTCATCCCTCAACCTCCTACGCTGTGGTGAAAAAGCATCCCAGCCTATTCAGCTTCTCCTTGTGACACAATTCCTCCATTCATGGCAACATCCCGGTTAGTCTCTTCCGAAACCGCTCCAATTTAATAATATCCTTCCTGTAACAGCACAACCAGAACTGGACACAGTATTCCAGAAGAGGCCTCCCCAGCATCCTGTACAGCCTCAACCTAAATTCCCAACTCCGGTACTCAGAGGTCTGAGCAATGAAGGTAAGTGTGCTAACCACCTTCTTAACCACCCTGTCTACATGTGACACAGACTAAGAAGACCTGAACTCCTCGGTCTCTTTGTTCCATATCACTACTCAAAGCCTTACTTTTAATGAGTGTAAGTCCTGCCCTTGTTTGTTTTATCAAGATGCAATATTTTGCAACAGTATTTACTGTGGAGAAAGACACGGGAGATGTAGAATGTGGGGAAATAAATGGTGACATCTTGAAAAATGTCCATACTGCAGAGTAGTGGATGTCTGGAAACGCATAAAGGTGGATCAATCCCCAGGCTTTGATCAGGTGTACCCTAAAATTCTGTAGGAAGCGAGGGAAGTGATTTCTGGGCCTCTTGCTGAGATTTTTGTATTATTGATAGTCACAGCCGAGGTGCCAGAAGACTGCGGGTTGGTTAATACGGTGCTACTATTTAACAAAGGCGGTTCGGACAAGCTCGGGAACTACAGACGCTGTGCTCGACTAGGTGTTGGAGGGAGCCCTGAGCGACAGGATTTGCGTGTATTTGGAAAAGCACGGACTGATTAGGCATAGTCAGCATAACTTTCTGCATGGGAAATCATGTGTCACATACTCGATCTGGTTTTTAAGAAGTAACAAAGAGGATTGAGGAGGGAAGAGCAGTAGTTGTGATCTGTATGGACTTCAGTAAGGCGTTCGACAAGGTTCCCCATGGGAGACTGGTTAGCAAGGTTAGATCGCACGGAAGTAGCCATCTGGATATAGAACTGGCTCAAAGGCAGAAGACAGAGGGTGGTGGTGATGGATGATTATTTTTCAGACTGGAGGCCTGTGACTAGTGGAATGCCACAAGGATTGGTGCTGGGTCCACTACCTCTCATCATTTATATAAATGATTTGGATGTGAACACAGGAGGTATAGTTAGTAAGTTTGTAGATGGCACCAAATTGGAGGTGAAGTGGACAGTGAAGAAGGCTACCTCAGATTTCAATGGGATTTTGATCAGATGGGCAAATGGGCTGAGGAGTGGCAGATGGAGTTCAAATCAGATAAGTGCGAGGTGCTGCATTTTGGAAAAGCAAAGCTTAGCAGGACTGATACACATCATGGTCAGGTCCTGGGGAGTGTTGCTGAACAAAGAGACCTTGTTGTGCAGGTTCACAGCTCCTTGAAAGGAGAGGTGCAGGTAGATAGGATAGTGAAGGTGTTTGGTATGATTTCCTTTATTGTATTGAGTAAGAGAGTTGGGAGGTCTGGTTGCAGCTGTTGAGAACATTGGTTTGGCCACTCTTGCAATATTGTGCGCAATTCTGTTCTCCACCTATCAGAAGGATGTTGTGTAACTTAAAAGGTTCACAAAAGATTTATCAGGATATTGCCAGGGTTGGAGGGTTTGAGATATAGGGAGAGGCTGTACAGGCTGGGGCTGTTTTCCCTGGAGTGTCAGAGTCTAAGGAGTGGTCTCAGAGGTTTCTAAAATCATGAGCATGGATCGGATAGATAGACAAGGTATTTTCACTGGAGTGGGGGAGTCTAGAACTAGAGGGTATAGATTTAGCGTGAGAGGGGAAAAGATATAAAAAGTACCGAAGGGGCAACATTTTCATGCGACGGTGTTGCGTTTATGGAACGAGCTGCCAGAGGGAGTTGTGAAGGCTGGTACAATTGCAACATTTATTAGGCATCTGGATGGGTATATGAATAGGAAGGGTTTAGAGGGATATCGACCAAGTGCTGGCAAATGGGACGAGATTAGGTTCGGATATCTGGTCGGTATGGACGAGTTTGACTGAAGGGCCTGTTTCCGTGCTGTATGTCTGTGACTCGCAGCCGGGGATCAGCTCAGTGGGTTTCAGTCTCTTAAAAGGTAAATCTTACTCTGTTTTACTTTTTAAAATCCACAACATTCAGTAGGGTGAGTGTTTACTAGTTTAAGTGCCTCTGTTATGATCTTTTGGTTCAATGTTTTAAATATAAAATACAGGTTCTAATGTATTCGAGAGTAGTCTTTTGTAAAGCTGTAAGACTCTGCCTTTTTCTGGGTCTACAGATTAAGGTGCAGAGATGGCCATTCGTACAGTGATGTGCACTTCCTGGAGGAGAGTAGGGGGAGTTTGAGTGATCCTGATGATAGCCTGCAGGAAGTGATGCAAATCCTCTTGGATCACATGGATCAGATGGAGTAGTGCTTCATGGTAATGAAGAATTTACAAGAGTCAGGATGTGTTTCAGGCCGGAAAACTGCAGATACAGTCAGGTAGATGGGTTACCTCTGGGAAAGGTAGGAGAGGGAGGTAGGTCGAGCATGAGTCTCCTGTGGAGAAAGTGAGGACTGCAGGTGCTGGAGAACAGAGCTGAAAAGTGTGTTGCTAGAAAAGCGCAGCAGGTCAGGCAGCATCAAAGGAGCAGGAGAATCGACGTTTCGGGCATAAGAAGGGCTTATGCCCGAAGCGTCGATTTTCCTGCTCCTTTAATGCTGCGCTTTTCCAGCAACACATTTTTTCAGCCATGAGTCTCCTGTGGCTATCCCCATCTCAAACAAGTTTACTGTTTTGGATAATGTAGGTTGTCATAGAATTTCAGGGAATGTTGCACTGACAGCCAAGTTACTGGTACTGAGATTGACTCCACTATAATCAGAGGTATATCAGATTCCAAACGCTCAAGGATGATCAGGGACTTTCTAGTCGGGCACAGACTGCTGTTTCTGCAGCTGACAGTGAGACATCAGAATGGGGTGGTACCACCCTGGTGCCAGGGTCAAGGATGTTTCGGACAGGTAGCAGAATATTCTCAAAGGAAAGAATGACCAGTGGGGGGGTCATTGTACATTGGTACCAATGACATAAGAAGGGGAAAAGATCCGGATGAGAGAATATAGCAAATTAGCCTGGAATATCATAAACCAGGTCCTCGGTCATAATATGTGGATTACTCCAGGTGCTACATGCTCGTGAGAGTA
The DNA here is from genome assembly GCF_047496795.1 of Chiloscyllium punctatum. Classification (NCBI taxonomy): domain Eukaryota; kingdom Metazoa; phylum Chordata; class Chondrichthyes; order Orectolobiformes; family Hemiscylliidae; genus Chiloscyllium; species Chiloscyllium punctatum. The sequence goes on along the minus strand of NC_092788.1, from coordinate 56,244,121 downwards.
GGAATAGCAGGATGGAGGAGATGAATGATTGGCTAAGGAGCTGGTGTAGGGCAGAAGGATTCACATCTTTTGATCATTGTAATCTCCTCTTGAGTAGAGTTGATGTGCATAAGAAGGATGGATTGTACCTGAATTGGAAGGTGTCTGATATCCAGGCAGGGAGATTTGCTCGTACTACTCAGGAGTCAGTAAACCAGTGAGGAAGTGTGGGTAAACTCAAAGAGATGGTGAGAAAAGAGGTAAGTCTGAGGCTGGTACAGTTCAGAAGTCAGACAGTCAAGGCAGACAAGGGCAAGGCACAGAACCAGGTAGAACTGACAAGTTACACTGCATTTACTTCAATGCAAGAGGCCTGACAGGGAAGGCAGATGGGCTCAGGGTATGGTTTTGAATGTGGCACTGGGATATCATGGGTATTACAGAAACGTTGCTCAGAGATGGGTAGGACTGGCAGCGTAATGTTCCAGGGTATCGATGCAAGAGGAAGGATAGAAAGGGGGACATGAGAAGAGGCGGAGTGGCCTTTTTGATTAGGGGTAGCATTACAGTTGTGCTGAGGGAGGATATTCTGAGATTACGTCCAGCGAAGTTATTTAGGTTGACCTGGGAAATAAGAAAGGGATGATCACCTTGTTGTTATTACCTGCGTGGGTTTCGTCTGTTTGCTGTGGTTTCCTCCCACTATCTAAAGATATGCAGGGTGGGTGGATATTCCAGGCTGAATTGCCCAGATTGTTCAGGGATGCGCAGGCTCGGTAGATTAGGCATGGGAAATGTAGCGTTACAGGTTTAAGGTAGGAGGCTTTGACGGTCAGTGTGGATGTGATGGGCCGAATGGCCTGCTTCCACACACTCAGGATTCTCTGATAATTCTACTAGTTTTAAAATAGTTACAGAAAATAATAAACCAGATCTAAACGGTGTTCTAAATTGGACAAAGGCGAATTTTGACGGTACAAGGCGAGAACTTTCAATATTTCTTTGCTATTCCCAGGTAAAGGGACAGCTGGAAAGTGGGAACATAAGAACAGAAGGAAGAGGAGCAGGAGTCGGCTACCTGGCCCCTCGAGCCTGCTCTGCCATTCAATAAGGTCAGGGCTGATCTTTTCATGGTCTCAGCTCCACTGTCCTGTTCTCTCACCATAACCCTTAACTCCTTTCCTGTTCACAAATCTACCTTTTGACCTAACGATAGTCAAGTTGATAACATCAACTGCTGCACTCAGCAGCAAATTCCACAGATTCACAGATTTATCTGAAGAAGTCCATCCTGAACTCAGTCCTAAATCTGATATCCCCTTATTTTGACTCTCTGCTCCCTAGTTTGCTCCGTCCCCAGTGGAAATCACCTCCCTGCTTCTAGTTTATCTACTCCATTAATAATTTCAATTTTTTTCCAATCAAACCCCCCATACTTCGAAATTCCAATGAGTATAGAACTAGTTTTCTCAATCTCTCCGCATACGCCAACCCTCTGAAATCCTGACTCAAACTAGTGATCCTCCACTGCACCCTCTCCAGTGCCAGTACATCCTTCCTGAAGTAAGGAGACCAAACCTGTACACAGTACTCCAGGTGTGGCCTCACCAGCTCCCTGTACAGCTGCAGCATAACCATCCCTCTCGCAATGAAAAACAATATTACCTTCACTGTCTTATTTACCTGCTGCACCTGCAAACCAACTTCCTGTGAATCATGCACAAGGAAATCCAGCTCCCTCTGTACAGCAGCGTGCTGCATGTTTTCACCATTTCATCAGTTAGCTGTTAGTCCGACCAAAATGGATGACCTCACATTTCCCAACATTGTCCTCCATCTGTTCGACCCTTACACATTCACTTAACCTATCCGTATCCCTCTGCAGACTTACAGTGGCCTCTGCACACATTGTTCTACCACTCAGCTTAGTGTTGTCTACCTTTCTTGAATCGATGCTGTGTCTGCTCTGAGACAATTTCGATCCAGATAGCTCGCTATTTCTTCCTTGAGAGATCGAGCATTTCCCCCTCTACAGAAGTTATGCGAACAGGTCCATTTTAAAATATTGGCATCACATTTGCAGCTATCTAATCTGTCAGAACCGTCCCAGTGTCCAGCACATTTCAGTGAATTATCAAGAGTGCGTTTGCTATTTAGCCTCTGCCATCTGTTATAGTCCCCTGGGATGCACTCCATCACGGCCAGACGACCCATCTACCTTTAGGCTGTTATATTTCCCAACACCACCTCTTTACTGAGAATGATTGCTTCTCTGTCCTCATCTGCCATTGCCTCCATAGGCCTGCAACAACGAGAGTACACAGAGAGTATGTTCCTGTTAAGGCCAAGGCTGGGAGGTGTAGGGAATGCTGCCTGTCGAGAGAAATTAAGGGCCTGGTCAAGAAAATGAAGGAGGGATATGGCAGGTACAGACAGCTGGGTTTGCGTGAATCCCTCCAGGAGTAAAAGGGCAGTAGGAGTATAGTTGGGGGAAACCAATGGCTAAAAGGGGACATGAGATAGCTTTGGGAAATAGGTTTAAGGGAGAACCCAAAGAGATTCGACAAATACACCTAGGACAAAAGAGTAACCACCAGAGATTAGGGACCCTCAAAGATCAGCAAGGCTGTCTGTGGAACCATGTCAGCTTTTACTTAGAGGATGTGGAAGTGAGACAGTTTGGAAAAATAAATAGGGATAACTTGACAAGTGTTCATATTACAGAGAATGAGGTACTGGATAGCTTATAATACATAAAGCTGAATAAATCCCTGGGACCTGATCAGGTGTGTCCCAGAACCTTGTGGGAAGTTAGGGAAGTGATTGCCGTGCCCCTCGCTGAGATATTTGTATCACCAATAGCCACAGGTGAGGTGCTGTAAGACGGGCGCCATTATTTGAGAAAGGTGATGAGGAAAGTCCAGGGAACAATACACCGGTGAGCCTGAAGACAGGCAAGTTGTTGGAAGGGCTTCTCAGGGACAGGATTTGGATGTAATTGGAAAGGCAAGAAATAATTAGGAATAGTCAGCATGGCTTTGTGCATGGAAATCACTAACTTGGTGACAAGAAAGATGTTCAACAGGTTCAACATAACAGACTGGTTAACAAATTATACAAAATTGGCTGGAAAACTGGATACAGAGGATAGTGGTGGAGGGTTGCTTTTCAGACTGGAGGTCTGTGCTGAGCAATATGGTGTAAGGATTGGTGTTGGGTCCACTGCTTTTCATCATTTATATAAATGATTTGTATGTGAATATAGGAGCTATGATTAGTGACTTTGCATAGACACCAAAATTGGAGATGCAGTGGACAGGGAAGAAAGTTACCTCAGAGTACAATGAGACTTCAATCAACTGGGCTGAGGAGTGTCAGATGGAGTGGAATTCAGATAAATGTGAGGTGCTGCATTTTGGAAAAACAAATCAGGGCAGGACTTATACATTTAATGGGAAGGGCCTGGGGAGTGTTGCTGAACAAAGAGATGTTGAGGTGCAGGTTCATAGTTCTTTGAAATTGGAATAGGCAGGGTGGTGAAGAAGGCGTTTGGTATACTTGCCTTTATTGGTCTGTGCATTGAGTATAGGAGTTGCGACATTATTTTGCAGCTGTACAGGACATTGATTCAGCCATTTCTGGAATTCTGCTTTCAGTCCTGGTCTCCCTGCTATCGGAATGATATTATAAAGCTTGAAAGGATTCAGAAAAGATGTGCGAAGATGTTTCCAGGGTTGAGGGTTTGACCCATACAGAGAGGCTGAATAGGCTCGGGCTGTTTTCACTGGAGCATCGGATGCTGAGAGGTGACCTTCGAGGTTGATAAATCGTGAAGGACATGGTTAGGGTGAACAGCCAGGGTCTTATTCCCAGGTTAGGCGAGTCCAGAACCAGAGAGCACAGACGTGAGGTGTGAGGGAAAAGATAGAAAGGCGATCTAAAGAGCAATGTTTTCAAGCTGAATATGGTACGTGTGTGGAATGAGCTGCCAGAGGAAGTGTGGAGGCTGGTACGATTACATTTAAAAGGTATCTGATTGGGTACGTGTTTAGGAAACTTTTAGAAGGATATGGGCCAAGTGTTGGCAAATGGGACAAGATTAATTTAGGATATCTGGGCGGCATTGACGATTTGGACCGAAGTGTCTGTTTCTATGCTGTGCATCTCTATGACACTAATAAATTAAAATTATGATACATTTCTCTTTTATGGAAAGTTAGCAAAAGACCTGACAATTCTCCTTGGAGCTGAGGAGCTTAAGCAGTGATTTCAACCAGAAACAGATTTGTTTCCAGGATATTTAATTTACAGAGACACTGAGAGAAATTATTGTCACAATTTTTGGTAACTACCTTCAGGTAATTGGCAAATAATGCAGGTTAAAAACTCAGTAGGTTCTGAGCATCTGGAACAGTTTGAACCACAGCTGGATGCAGCTTTTGTTATTGTCAAAACAGATTTGGAATTTAACTATTTGAGGATAAATGTGGAGGGCTACTGGTAAATGGGAGTGGAGTAAGGGCAGATTGGCAGCATCTCCAGAGGAAGAAAGTACAGCCCCAATGGGCTGAATAGCCCCCAGCCGCTGTGCTCTGTGATACTGCCCCATTCACTGAATGATGAAGCTCATCCCAGGGCAGAGCCACAGTCAGGGGGTGATAGATTCCAAAGAACGCGATGGGAGCAGTTGGACAAAGGAATGTATAACGATCTGGCTGGGGGAGGGTGAATAGCTGTTTATGGAGACTGTTAGTGACTAACCCTAGGTAGTGTATAATTGCAGGCGATGTAATAACAGGGCCTGGTCTATGGGATGGGGGCTAGGACACTAGTACATAGGAGACGTAAGACCTAAAATCATGGAATCCAATATTGAGGCCAGAGGGCTGAAGAGTCGCCAGGTACAAGATGAGGTGATGTTCTTCCAATTTGTGTTAAAGTGTGGCGCTGGATGTGCACAGCAAGTCAGGCAGTATGCAAGGAGAAGGCGAATTGACATATTGGGCCTAAGCACTTCTTCAGGAATGTGAGGGTGGGGAAGAGGACAGATAATAGGATGGATGTGTAGGGCTGGTGGGAAGGTAGTGGGGAAGGTGATAGGAAAATGCAGGTGGGGGTAATGGTGAGAGGGTGGAGTGGATAATTGGGAAGGAAGATGGACAGATGGGACAGTTTGAGGGAGGTGCTGAGTTGGAGGGTTGGATCTGAGATAAGGTCGGGGAGAGGAGATGAGTAAATGTTGCCATGTTGTTGAAGGGTCGCTCCATCCCACCTATTAGTTACTCTTTTACCCCTATCTCCTGCAGTCCAAAGATGTGTAGGTTAGGTGAATTGGCCAAGCGAAATTTCCCGTCGTGTTCAGGGATGTGTAGGTGAGCTGCGTTGTTCAGGAGAAATTTAGAATAACAGAGTTGCGGAATGGGTCTGGGTGGGATACTCTTCGGAGGGTCAGTGTGGATTTGTTGGACCGAATGGCCTGGTTCCACACTGTAGGGAGTCTAATTTTCCCAGCTGCCATCTGTTCTGAGGAAGGGTCAATGGACACGGAATGGCCCTTGGTGTGTGCAGGAGCTGGAAACTGGGAAGGGGGAGAGGCAGCGGAAACCGGGAGAAAATGATTCAGTTTAGACTGGGAGGTTTTATTTACACGTCTGTACAGGGTGTTAGTCCTGAATTAGAAAGTCTTGGTCCCATGTTTTCAGCAAATGGGAAAACGGCTGTGGGCCTCAGTCAGTGATAGGTCCTGGGTTATGGCCGTCATTTTTACTGGGGGCACGGTACAGCAAGGTGCATGGACATGTCCTCTTCCTGGGTGGGGGAGGGTTGATTTGAAGAGGAGCATTTACACATCAGACACATACCAGAGAAATATTTGTCTTTCCAATTCATCCTGCACTGGCTGAGATTTGTTTTGTGAATTCTTTTTATGGGATATTAAATGAGAATAATTGAGGACAGGATCTCAAAAAAGCAGATTTCTGCACTCAGCGGAGTCATCAGGATCTGGATATCATTAGCATTTTACTGTGGAAGGAGAAAGGGCTGTCTGTTTTGTCTCTGGGAAAATATCTCCAATACTTTTGTGAAGCAACATGCAGAAAGATGTTCAAATTTGTGGTTGAATCCCCCCTGGGTGATTTGGCCTGAGTGGGAGCACAGATTTATCCAGATTATACCTAGTCTCTTTGCAGGAACTGTCAGATTTAGTCCCAATCACTCACTTCATGATGTTAACCTGTAAACTCCTAATTTTCTACTCCCTGCAAAATTCTCATTAAAATGCTTTGTGGACTCCAATTCCAGCACATTTTCAGGTGGAATGTTCCAGGTTCTGACAACTCTCTGTTCATCCAGAAACTGCTGAGGTCCATGTTGACTCTGGGGTTACAAAGGGCTGAGCTGAAAGATGAGATGCAGTTCCTGAGCTCCCATTGAGATGCATTAGAACAGGACAGGAGGCTGAGGGCAGTGTAGGTGTGAGCAGACAGTGCAGCCCTGTCATTGTCATTGAGTGTTCACATGGTCCCAATGGGAACAGCCAATTTGTAAGTGATACCTGCAGAGTATTTGTTAAGTTTTTAAAATATAACGTATCAGCTTAAGTAAAGATTGGGGTTTTTGATATATAATGGAAATGTTTGAAGTGGAGAAAGGTTGAACGTTCTATTAAATTCTCTTAATGGGAGTAATTAGCTGAATCGAGAGAGACGTTGTGACAGGAGCCCTCAGACCCGTGGGGTGCTCCTCTTGTACAATGTGGGAAATAAGGGATACTTTCAGTGTCCCTGACGGCTATGTGTGCAGGAAGTGGGCCCACCTGCAGCTGCTGGGAAACTGCTTTTCAGACCTGGAGTTATGAGTGTACTCACTGTGGAGCATCTGAGAATGTTATGGACAGCATATTTAGTGAGTTCGTCACACTGCAAGGTAGAAAGGGAATGGGTGACCATCAAACCAAATAAAAGGCTCAGGAAGGCAGTGCAGGAATCCCCAGTGATCATCCACTTCTCAAAAAGATACTGAATCCTGCTTGGATTCTGTTGGGGGTGAATGTGTGGAGTGGCTTCTCGGGAAATCAGCAACAGCCAGGTTCATGATACCACAGATAGCTCTGCTGTACAGAACCGGAGGAAAGACAGTGGCAGGGCTATAGTGACAGGGGATTCAATGGTCAGGGGTACAGGTAGGCACTTCTGTGGCCACAGACATGAATCCAGGATGGTATGTTACCTCCCTGCTGCCAGGATCCGCGATTATCATGGAGCAACTGCCGGACATTCTGGAGCTGGAGGGTAAAGTCAGTGGTTGTGGAACACACCGATACCAATGACATCATTAAACAAAGGGATGAGGTCCTGAAAGCTGGATATAGGGAGATCAGGGATACAGTAAAATGTAGCTCCTGAAATAAAATAATGTCAGACTTACTCACAGTGCCATGGGCTAGTGAGAGCAGGAATAAGAGGATAGATCAGCTGGACGTGTGACTGGCGAAATGGTATACCAGAGAAGGGTTTAGATTCTTCAGGCACTGGGACCGTTTCTGGGTGGGTCCTGTACCAGCCTGACCGGTTACCCCTGGGCAGAGCTGGGAGAAATCTCCTGGTGGAGGCTTTTGCCAGTCCCATTGGTGTCGTTTTAACTAGTCTATCAGGGGGATGGGAACTAAAGTGTAGGCTTAGATGGGTCAGATTCAGGACAGGGAATGGGAGGTAGAATAGTAGTGATGTAGTCAGCGGCTCAGAAAGCCAAAGGGAAGGAGGATGAAATGAGGATTGAGTCCCTCTTCATCTATCAGTCCTACCATCCCAGGAATTATAGTCAGCAAAATATGGAGCTGTACAGCTCTCTGACTCTAAGTGCTTGAGCAAAATGAGGGAAATCCACAATAAAAACAAAAAGTGCTGGAGATCCTCAGCAGGTCGGGCACCATCTGAAATGCTGACAGATGCAGGAAACATTGCAGCCTTGAAGAAGTGTTGAGATGATCACACCAGGCACTACAATATCGGTTACACGCTGAGTGCCAGAACGTGGGACTAGAATTAATAGGTGCTTGATGACCAGCATGAATACGATGGGGCTGGAAAGGTGACATTTCGGGTCAAGACTATTCATCAGGGCTGACAAAGGGTTCCAACCCAAAACATCAACCTTCCTGCTCCTGTGATGCAGCCTGACCTGCTGCACTTCCCCAGATCCACATTGTATGGGTTCTGACTTCCAGCATCTGCAGCCCATAACTATCTCCACATCCCAGGACTCAGGCTGGTGACCCTCCTTTACTCTCTCAATAACCAGGGTAGCCTTCCTTGGGAAAGGGGAACAAAGGTATACACAGTACTCCAGGTGTGGTCTCACCAAGGCCCTTCCAGAAAGGGATCCCTGCTACTATACATGAATCCTCTCACTAGGAAGGTCACCCATCATTTACATTCTCCACTGCTTCCCACTCCTGCCTGCTTCCGAAAAGAGGGAATCGCAGAGAAACATGGAATCAAATGAGGTCAGAGTCTCTGGTATAAAACTGTTGAACACAATGCCCCCATCTTCTACATACTGGCCATCAAGCGCACGTGCCTGGTGTGATAATCTAACCACTTCTTCAAGGCTGCAATGTTTCCTGCATCTGTCAGCGTTTCAGATGCTGCCAGACCTGCTGAGGATTTCCAGCACTTTCAGTTTTCTCTGTTGTGTAGTACTGAAAGGGGGGATTTACAGTTGAGAAATTCAAATTGAACTTCATGTTCAGTTTTGATAGTTACTGGATCCGTGCAGATCTGAGCATCATTGGCCTTACCTGGATGGAAAGGTGGTGCATTCTGCCCGTGGATGAGTATTTCAAATGTCAGTGTGATTGGGGAAAAAAGTACTGAGACAGCGAAGTCCATGTTAGTGTGGGGACTGTGGAGAGAGATTTCATTGGTTTTTGAAAGTCTAAACAATCATGGCACATTTCCCAGGAACAGTTAAGCCACTGGTTTTGTATGAGGACAATTAACCATGAAACAGGAAACACAAAAGGATTCCTGCATCATGGAAAAAGCTATGAAAATGGGATTGTTGTAATGGGGTAAATTATCGATCATTAATTGTAATCCATTGGCGTTGTCATGTCTGTTCCAACGCTGTGGGGAAACACTGGAAATGTGATGAGTGCAGTGTAGGTTTCAGTTATTAAACTGGAAAAGGTGCTGAAGAAATTTACAAGGATGATGCCAGGGCTCAGGGGTCTGAGTGATAGGGAGAGGTTGGACAAGTGAGGATTTTATGTTTAGAGCAGAGGAAACTGAGGGAGTTCTTTTCTAGAAGTGTATAAGACCATGAGGGACATGGATAAGGTGAATGCACTCCGTCTTTTTCCCAGGAACTCGAGGATCGGACGGTTTGATTGGATCAGTTTAAGGTTAGAGGGGAAAGAATCAAAGGGAAGCTGAGGGGCACCTGTTTTACACAGAGGGGGGGATGGATATGGGAGGGGCTGGCAGGGGAAGTGGTTCAGGCAGGAACACTCTCAACAGGTAAAAGGGATTTGGGCAAATACATGGATAGGAAAGGGTCAGAAGGAAATGGGCCAAGTGCAGGGAAATGGGGTTAGTGTGGATGGACATTCTGGTCGGTATGGGCCAGTTTGGGCCAAAGGGCCTGTCTCTGCTGTCAGATTCTATAACTCTAAGTGCATTTGCTATTTCTCCCCCTAACTCTGTTGGTATCCTGGGATGTATTCCATCAGGGCAATGAGACTTGTCTACCTTTAGCGCCATTAGCTTGCCCAGCTCTAACTCTTTCACGATAATGGTTATTATCTAGATCCTCACCTTCCTCAGTCTCCTTGTCAATTACTGGCATGTTCTTCGTGTTCTCCACTGTGAAGACTGACTGCTGTGTACTCATATTCCTGAACCCTGCTGGATAGGAATAACTAGGCACAGAACTCTGAGAGGTCTTCTTTGAGTCTTTATTGATGAGACATGGTAGTTACCTGGGTATTTTATGTGCAAAACGCCTTTAGGCAGCATCAGGTCCGATGTATGGCTCCCATTCTTCTACCTATGTGATTTGTGACTGCATAGAGACTGTCTCTCAGGATTATCTCCATGTCAACAACAGTTAAAAAGTCTCTAGTTCAGTTCAACTCTGGTTAAACCACACACCCCTCCCCCACACACCCCCTGTGGCTCCCTCAAGTACCTTACAGGCGCTTCAGTTTCAGTGGAGCTGTCTATCAGGATTCTGATATGGAGGAGCCGGGGTTGGGGTGGGGTGGACAAAGTTAAAAACCACACAACACCAGGTTATAGTCCGACAGGTTTATTTGGAAGTACAAGCTTTTGGAGTGTGCTGTGATTTTTAACTTGATCAGGATTATCTCTCTGGTAACTGTTAAATGCTTCAACAATTACAGAGGCCATATGTTCACCAAACAATAGGTTTCCCTCTAACAGTGTAAAAACAATGACTGCAGATGCTGAAAATCAAATACTGGATTAGTGGTGCTGGAAGAGCACAGCAGTTCGGGCAGCATCCAACGAGCAGCGAAATCAACGTTTCGGGCAAAAGCCCAGGGCTTTTGCCCGAAACGTCGATTTCGCTGCTCGTTGGATGCTGCCCGAACTGCTGTGCTCTTCCAGCACCACTAATCCAGTATTCCCTCTAACAGTGTAAACTGCTATCTGTCCCTGGGCATTGCTACTCATCACTTTTTATACCCACTCCCATCAAGCTTTCAGTTGACCTTTTGAAGTTTTTCTAATCTCCTAGTTTCTCCTTGGTCTTTGCCAATTTGTATGCCTTCTATTTCAATTTGATAGACTCCACTTATTTCCTTAGACACCCATGGCAGATTATTCCTTTTCCGATAGTCCTTCGTTTTCACTGATATATAAACTTTTGCTGAGCACTTCGAAAAATTGCTTTGATATTCCTCCACTATCTGTAAACTATCCCACCGTAAAGTCTTTGCTCCCAGTCTACATTACCAACTCCCGCCTCATCCTATTGTAGTCTTCATTGTTTTAGCACAGGATCTACGGACTGGATTTAATCTACCCGCTTTCCATCTGTGTTCGAAATTCAACCAGATTTATCACGCGTCTTTTGTCAGATTACGAGGTGAGGCGATGTATCCTGGGTGTTTTGTTTTTCATTATCAGTAACCTTGGCTTTGTAATAAATTACAGAATAGATATTCACAACAGAGTATTCTGGACAGTGTGAATGTACGACACAATCTATAACCATAAATCACTGTTACCCCTCAGTTTAAAATTGCAAAACCATTATCTCCTACACGCTTCCTCACTATCTAAGTTTGGAACGCTAACCCATCTGACTATCCTGCTGTTTCCGAAAATCCCCTTTGGTGAAGGTGGTGAGTTTTGGATTCATCTTTCCAGTTATTACCGTAAGAAGATAAGCCCTGGGCCCAGGAGAGGTAATGCAGCCCTTCGAACCAGCCCCACCATTTAATACGGTGATGATTGAGCTCACCTCGGTCTCAGCTGGATTTTCCCACCTTCTCTCTCTCTCTCTCCCCCTCTCCCCCTCTCCCCCTCTCCCCCTCTCCCCCTCTCCCCCTCTCCCCCTCTCCCCCTCTCCCCCTCTCCCCCTCTCCCCCTCTCCCCCTCTCCCCCTCTCCCCCTCTCTCTCTCACCCTTCAGCTCATTGCAAATTTAAAATCTGTATCTGTCCATTAAATTTGCTCATTGTCTTGGCATCCACTGCGTTTTGAATAGGGAATTCCACAGATTCATAACACGTTGAGATAGGTACATTCTTCTTCATGAGAATAGAATAGAATCCCTGCAGTGCAGAAGCAGGGTATTCATCCATCGGGTCCACACCAATCCTATAATTCAGACTCACCCATTCCCAGTATTTCCCATGGTGAATGGCTTAATCTGCACATGCATGGACACTGTGGTTTACCATGGCGAATCCACCTAACCTGAACATCGTTGGACTTTGGGAAGAAACTGGAACACCGAACAAAACCATGCAGCCACTGGGAGAACGTGTAAACTCCACATGGTCACCTAAGGCTTGAATCAAACCATGGTCTCTGAAGCTGTGAGGCAGAGGTGCTAGCCACTGAGCCACCTCTGCCTAAAACTGCTTCCACTTATTGACCCCTCCACCCCGCAATTGACTGAATCTATATTCCTTATGTCAAAAATTGGGTTGTCTAACCAGATGTCTCAGTCAAACCCAGTGACAAGCTAAATGTCCTGTCTGTCTGAATGGGGATCCTATACACAACACCCTTCCATCCCACACGTTTCATTCACTTTCCAGAGACAGGGCTCCAGTGACTTCATGGGGACTGTAACTTCCATAATTCCTGAGGCAGGAACCACAGGTGTATTGGGAAACCCGGCACTGTATATGTACAGAATGTGGGCGGGTTTTGGAGCATGTGTTTTGGGGTAATTAGGGGAAAGTATTTCACACTGTGATTGGCTTGAGGAGGAATGTATCTGCTTGTAGTATTGATCAGTTGGGGGGTCAAAGTGTCACTACACCCTCGTGGGACCACTCTCCATCCCCAGTTCATTGTAATACTGGGAATAAACTAATGGGAAACAAGGAAGAATCTGATCCATTCTCCCAGATTAAAGGTTTCTCTTCTGTCCAGGATCTGCCACCTCCCTTTCTGTTTCCGTCTGTTTCATTCTGCTCTTACATTATTGACTTGCAGCAACTGAAGGGAAAGCAAGTAAACCCAGAAAGGGTGCAGAGTCAAACCAGGATGGGAAGTGGTGACATGGATCTGTTTATCAGTAACTCCATGAGAATGAGGAGGGTGTACATTAGGGGGTAGTAGAGTCAGAATGGTGGGAGAGAGTAAGTGGGCTGGAGGGTTACAGCTTTGGGGGAAGAAAGGGGAAAAAGATATTCCAGAGAAACTAGAATAGTCTGTTCTGAATTTCTAATCTGTACATATTCCTTTACACAGAGTGCTAGATGGTGAAGATTTGCAGACTGAAATCTCAAAATCATGTGCAGATTGTGATTAAGTTAACCAGCATTTGAAGAACCAAAGATGGAGAATCACTTGGCCAAAATCCTGCAACTCTCTCCCTCCCAGCATTGTCGGTCTATCTGCGACAAATGGACGGTGAATGGTTCAAGACAGCAGCTCACGACCATCATCTCAATGGTACCTAGTGATGGGGTATAAATGCTGGCTGAGCCAGTGATGACTATATCCTGGAAATGGGTTCTATCTCTCATTGCTGAAACCCAGTTGATGTTCCTGCAGGATGATGAGGGACGCTGAGTGTATCCTCCAGGAAGAGCACCATCACATTAACCCTGCCTACACCCAGCAATAACACAGCAACATCGCTGGTATACATGGCAGTGAAGCCTAAGGAGGACTGAAATATAGTTCTTCAAGGTAAAGCCATGAAAGGGGATTGGAACACAGCAGGAACAGGAGACTGAGCTGAATGGTCAGCTGTTTCCCATTGAATGGTGGGGCAGGATTGAAAGGCTGAATGGGCTCCTCCTGCTGCTATCTCCCAGGTATGTATATAGTCACGGAGCCTGGGTAGGAAGAAGGGGGCAGGGATTCTGCAGGAGATTGCACTTCGACCTCTGTTTTCAGTGAGGGATGGTTTGATGGATTTTCTTTAAAATTTATCTTTAACGCAAGGTTTGTGAATTTGTTTTTTTTTTAAAAGTACAAGTTTATTCCACAATAAATAAAACTTAAAGAATTGAAACTATCTGCATATAACAGTTTTTAAAATTTCAAATGCCCTTTAAACAAAATCCTGCCTACTCCCGGACCCCATCACTTTTCAGTTACTCAAACTCCAGGGAAATATTCCTTCCCTCTTTGAACCTTTGGTTTGATTTAACTACTTTCAGTTCTCGTTCTGTGAGCTGTGAAGCATTTTTCTCCTCCCCAGAAGTGTTATCTCCCACAGCTGAGCAACCTTCCCACCATCAACATCATTATTCTATTATTTTGTTTTTTGTTAACGTATAATCGCCAGCAGGAGCACACCAGTGTCATCAGTTGAATATTTACAAACAAAGCCCATTATGGGCAAAGCAAACCGTTACAAGTGACAGAGTAGGAAAGGACTAAATCAAAGTAGAGTTGGGGGTGAGGGGGTGGCGGTGGCGGTGGAGATAATGCACTGTATCCCCTGCGGTGCCCACCTCTATCTAATGGCATAGAGAGCATTGATACACCCCACATGCCCCTCCTCCAAGGAGACCCCGAGAATATTCTTTATCCTCAATCATAGAATATAATCCCTACAGTGTGGAAGGAGAGCATTGGCCCATCAAACCCCACCAACCATCTGAAGAACATCCCGTCCAGAGCACTCCATCCCTGTAACACTGCATTTCCCATGGCTGATCCACTTAGTCTGCAAATTCTGAACACTGTGGGCAATTTATGACGACCGATCCACCTAACCTGCATATCTTTGAATTGTGGGAGAAAACCAGCGCACATGGAGGGGACCCACACGATTATGGGGAGAATGTGGATACCCCACATAGGCCGTTGACCACGGCTGGACTCCAACCTTTTACCTGGTGCTGTGAGACAGCAGTGCTATGATCACAATTTAAATCAATACAGATGAACCCTGCTGATTGTCACATTGCTGTGTGTGGTGACCTACTGCCCAGAGAGGCATCCTGAGGTTCAGAAAGTGGCAATATAAATTCAGTCAACTCCAGCCCAGTTAATGTGGTTAACAACAACAACATCAATACTCCAGCAATGTCATCATGTACAAGGTCCAGTCCTGACTCTGGTGGACAGTAACATCAGAATCAGAGTCCTGCAGTGATGTGTGAACTCTACACCACACGGAGCAGGGGGATGACCACTTCCCTGTGTGCACTCACTGGGCTCTCAGTCGTGTTGAAGTCTCAGCAAACCCCTTGTCACACAAAGAGGGAAACAGCTCCTACCCAGTGTGAACCCGCTGGTGTCTCAGGGAGTCAGGATGAATCACTGAATCCCCTCTCACACCCTGACCATCTGAATGGCCTCTCCCCTGTGTGGGCTCACTGGGGTCTCAGGGAGTCAGGACGAATCACTGAATCCCCTCTCACACACTGACCATCTGAATGGCCTCTCCCCTGTGTGGGCTCACTGGGGTCTCAGCAGGTGGGGCATTTGAGTGAATCTCTCCCCACATTGGGAGTAAGTGAATGGTCATTCTCCAGAGCTCGCTCGCTGGTGTTTTAGCAGATCAGAGGACTGAGTGAATCCTTTCCCACACAAGAAGCAGGTGAAGGATCTAAATCCATTGTGCCCCCTCTGGTGCCTCAGCAGATTGTAAGATCGAGTAAATCCCTTCCCATACGTGAGGCAGGTGAACAGCCTCTCCCCAGTGTGACGGTGTCAGTGAGTGTCCCACTGGGAGGGGTAAGTAAATTTCTTCACATTTACACAGCTTCGCCCTGGTCCAGTTACATTGGTGTCTTCCCAGATCACATGACCAGTTAAATATTCGACCAGCTGCCTAACATGGGAATGATTTGTCTGAGCGAAGAATGCTGCTTTCCCCTTTTATATTACTGATAAGGATCAGGACCTGCAGAATTGGACGACTCTGCAGTTGATGTGATGTTAAAGCTGAGTTTTCCATCTGTGAACTCTCTCTCTCTGTGAAACGAGTTTTTCCCTATCATTACTACAACTCCCAACACCAGCTCTCCCTTCAGCTCTCCTGAATGTCTAAATTTGGACTAATGCAAAGACCTCAGGAATGTGCTTTTCTCTCACTTGTTTCTGAAAGTAAATTGGAGCCTTTTTGAATAAATTTATACACTTTTACCAGCAGAACTCATGCCTACTCTGTCATTTACGATTTGTAACCTCTGGGAAATTTGTTACCATCTTCGATGACCATTATGATGCTCTGCCCACTTCTCTGGAGCCAGGATAAGTCAATTCTAACAATTACCAATAGATTGGATCTGAACAGAATGTCCCCACAACAGTAGGCACTCTGACACTCAGTGCCCATCATTTAAGTTCTTTTTCTTAAAGCCCCTCGTGTCTGGCAATCTGGCAATACAATTGAAGATATTTTATACAGTAACCTTTCAGTCTCAATTGCCAGTTCCAGTCCTTGAAGCAGCCAGTAACACGTCATAGTGACTTGAATTCTAACAGTAACATTGCCTTGGCAGAAGAGATTGAGGAGAATGAAGCTGTCTTCTCTGGACTATCTAAACATGAAACACTTCAAATGAACAAAAATCTTAAAGAGATCAATATGGTAGACACAGCAAGGATGTGTGCCCTGGCTGGTGTGTCTGGAATGAAATCAGCACTAACTGTGGTATCTTTACCCAGCATCCCCTTTAGCTCCATAAATGTTTAAGATTTATTTGCTGCTCTAATTCCACTCTCTTGATCACTCCCCTTTGTACCTTCTGTAATGTTGGCAGCCGTGCAAATTGATAACATTTGATTCAATCCATCCCAAAACCTCTCTGTATCTGTGTCTCACTTTTGTTCACTGAGACCCTCATTCAATCTGACCTCTTTACAAACCCTGCCCTGATATTCCCTTAGAGGGCTCAGAATGAAATGTTCACAGAATTGTTAATGCAGAAAGGAGGCTGCTTAACTCATCAGCTCTCCAAAGGTAAGAGGGCTGAGAGGCAAATAAGAGGGGTGTGTGGGGTTGGTGGGATGGGAACTCGGAAGGCAATAGGTAGATGTAGATGGGAGGTAATGATGAGAGGTTGGAATGGATAATTGGGAAGGAAGATGAACAGGTGGGACAGTTCAAGAGGCCAGTGTCGAGTTGGAGGGTTGGATCTGAGATAAGGTGGGGGGAGGGGAGATGAGCAAACCTTGATGCCATGTGGTTGAAGGGTCCCAAGGTGGAAGTTAAGGTGTTATTCCTCCAGGCGTCGGGTGGCTGGGATTTGGCGATGGAGGCAGCCCAGAACCTGCATGTCCTTGTGGAGTGGGAGAGGGCGTTGAAGTGGTCAGCCACAGGGTGGTGGAGTTGTTTGGTGCATGTGTTCCAGAAATGTTCTCTGAATCAAGGTGGCGTCCTGACTCCCCAATGTAGAGGAGACCACATCGAGAGCAAAGGATAAAATAGGTGAGGTGTCTGGACGTGCAGGGAAATCTCTGCTGGATGTGGGAGGATCTTTTGGTGCCGTGATTGACGTGAGGGGAAGGTGTGGGCACAGGTTTTACACCTCTTGAACTGGCAATCAAAGGTGCTGGGAGTGGAGGGTGGGTTGGTGGGGAGCATGGATCTAATGAGGGAGTCGCAGAGGAAATGGTCTTTGTGGAATGCTGAAAGGGGTGGGAAGGGAAATATATCTCTGATGATGCGGTCTGATTGTAGGTGGTAGAACTGGCAGAGGATGATGTGTTGTATCTTGGTGGAAGGTGAGGACTGGGGGGTTCTATCCTTGTTGCGGTTGGAGGTGTGGGGTTCAAGAGGAGAGGTGCAGGAAGTGGAGGAGATACACTGGAGGGCATTGTTGACCACATGGGAGGGGAAATTGTGAATCCTTGAAAGAGGAGGCAATTTGGTATGTTCTGGAGGGTTCTGCCAGCTTGCATCAAGTTTCACTGGAACACTGCAGTAAGCTTGAGACAGAGATGTTGGCCAGGGAACAGTCTTGTGTGTTAAAGAGCAGGCAACTGGAAGCTCAGGGTCTTTTTTGCAGCAGAACGTAAATCATCAGCCACCATTTCCACCAACGCCACTGAGATGCTGCCAGACACAGGTTCCTGTCTCCTCCATTAACAGATATGCACACTCCCAGCAAGATCATTTTCCACTCCTTTGTCTTTCCAAATATTCCTGTCTCTCTTTGCACTCCATCTCAACCTATTATTTACTCTTTATCCCCTATCTCCTGCAGTCCAAAGATATGCATGTTCGGTAAATTGGCCAAGCTACATTTCCTGTTGTGTTCTGGGATGCATAGTTTGGTGCATTAGTCAGGGGAAATGTAGACTAATAGGGTCGGGGAATGGGTTTGGGTGGGATAGTCATCGGAGGGTGGATGCGAGCTTGTTGGGCCGATGGCCCTGCTTCCACAAGGTGGCTGGGAAAATTTAGAATTCCTACAATCGGATCTAAGGAAGGGTCACAGGTACCGGAATGACCCTTGGTGTGTGAAGGAGGTGGAAACGGGAGAGGGGGAGTGGCAGCGGAAACCGAATTAAATGTATCAGTTTAGACTGGGAGGGGTTTAATTACACTTTGTACAGGTCGCTAGTCCTGAATTAGAAACTCCTGCTCCCACATTTGAAGCAAATGGTAAAATGTCTGTGGTCCTCAGGCAATGATAGGTCCTGGGTTATGGCCACCATCTTTATTGGGGGCAAGGTACAGCGAGGCGCATGGACATGTCCTCTTCCTGGGTGGGGGCGGGGAGATTTGAAGAGGAGCATTTACACATCAGACACATACCAAGGAAATATTTGTCTTTCATATTCATCTTGCACTGACTGTGAGCTTTGTCTTGTGAATATTTTTATCAGATATTAATTGAGAATAATTGAGACCGGGATCTCAAAAGCATGTTTCTACAGTCAGCAGAGTCATCAGGATCTGAATATTATTGGCATTTAACTGGAACGAGAAAGGTTTGTCTGTTCTGTCTGTTGAAAAGTAGCTCATTTTTAGGTAAAAACAATGTCCTGTGGCCCAACATTTCGACTCTCCCTCCCACTCTGCCGAGGACATGGAGGTCCTGGGCCTCCTTCACAGCCGCTCTCTCACCACCAGACGCCTGGAGGAAGAACGCCTCATCTTCCGCCTCGGAACACTTCAACCCCAGGGCATCAATGTAGACTTCACCAGTTTCCTCATTCCCCCTTCCCCCACCTCACCCTAGTTCCAAACTTCCAGCTCAGCACTGTCCCATGACTTGTCCTACCTGCCTATCTTCCTTTCCACCTGTCCACTCCACCCTCCTCTCTGACCCATCACCTTCAGCATCACCCCACTCACCTATTGTACTCTTTCCTACATTCTCCCCACCCCCACCCTCCTCTCATTTATCTCTCCACCCTGCAGGCACCTTGTCTCTATTCCTGATGAAAGGCTTTTGCCTGAAACGTCGATTTCGAAACTACTTGGATGCTGCCTGAACTGCTGTGCTCTTCCAGCACCACTAATCCAGTACTGAGGGAGGGTTGCACTATCAGAGGGTCAGTACTCAGGGAGTGCTGCACTGTGAGAGGTCAGTACTGAGGGAGTGCTGCACTGTCAGAGGGTCAGTACTGAGGGAGCGGTGCATTCTCAGAGGGTCAGTACTGAGGGAGCACTACACTGTAAGAATGTCAGAACTAAAGGAGCGCTGCACTCTCAAAGAACTGCACTGCCAGAGGGTCAGTTCTGAGGGTGCACCGCACTGTCACACGGTGGGAATGGGGGCATTGCCACACTGTCAGATGGTCAGTACTGAGGAAGTTCTGTACTGTGTGAGCGTCAGGACTGAGGGAGTGCTGTACTGTGTGAGCGTCAGTACTGAGGGAGTGCTGCACTGTCAGAGGGTCAGTACTGAGGGAGTGCTGCACTGTCAGAGGGTCAGTACTGAGGGAGTGCTGCACTGTCAGAGGGTCAGTACTGAGGGAGTGCTGCACTGTCAGAGGGTCAGTACTGAGGGAGTGCTGCACTGTCAGAGGGTCAGTACTGAGGGAGTGCTGCACTGTCAGAGGGTCAGTACTGAGGGAGTGCCGCACTGTGAGAGGGTCAGTACTGAGGAAGTGCAGCACTGTGAGAGGGTCAGTACTGAGGGAGTGCTGCACTCTCAGAGGGTCAGTACTGAGGGAGCGGTGCATTCTCAGAGGGTTAGTACTGAGGGAGCACTACACTGTAAGAATGTCAGAACGAAAGGTGCGCTGCACTGTCAAAGAGCTACACTGCGAGAGGATCAGGACCGAGCATGTCACACGGTCGGTATGGGGGCAGTGCCACACAGTCAGATGGTCAGTACTGAGGAAGTTCTGCACTGTGTGAGCGTCAGTACTGAGGGAGTGCCGCACTGTCAGAGAGTCAGTACTGAGGGATCACTGCGCTGTCCGAGGGTCAGTAATGAGGGACTGCTGCATTGCCAGAGGGCCATTTCTGAGGAGTACTACACTGTCAAAGGGTCAGTACTGAGGGAGCACCACACTGTCAGAGGTTCAGTCCAGAGGGAATGCCGCTCTATCTGAGGCTCTGTACTCTGAGAGCACTGCACCATCAGAGGATCAGTACTGAACGAGCACTACACTGTCAGAGGGTCAAAACTGAGGGAGCATGCACAATCAAAAGGTCAGTACTGAGGGAGCGCTACACAGTGAGAGTGTCAGTTCTGAGTGAGTGCTATTTCAGAGGGTCAGTACTGAGGGAGTGCTGCACTGTCAGAGGGTCAGTACTGAGGGAGTGCTGCACTGTCAGAGGGTCAGTACTGAGGGAGTACTGCACAGTCAGTGGGTCAGTAATGAGGGAGTGCTGCACTGTCAGTGGGTCAGTACTGAGGGAGTGCTGCACTGTCAGAGAGTCAGTACTGAGGGAGTGCTGCACTGTCAGAGAGTCAGTACTGAGTGAGCACGACACTGTCAGAGTTTCAGTACAGACAGCAAGCCTCACTATCAGAGGATCTGCACTGAGAGAGCACTGCACCATCAGAGGGTCAGTACTGAGGGACTGCCTCATTGCCAGAGGGTCAGTTCTGAGGGAGTGCTGCACAGTCAGAGGGTCAGTTCTGAGGGAGTGCTGCACTGTCAGAGGGTTAGTACTGAGGGAGTGCTGTACTGTCAGAGTGTCAGTTATGATGGAGTGCAGTACTGTCAGAGGTTTTGGCCTGATATTGGGCCACACTGTCGGAGGGCCAGTATCGGGCCACTTCCACACTGTCAGAGAGTCAGTACTGAGGGAGTGCATCACTATCAGAGGGTCAGTGTGGACGGAGTGCAGCATTGTCAGAGGGTCAGTGTGGAGGGAGTGCATCAATATCAGAGGATCAGTGTGGAGAGGGTGCAGCATTGTCAGAGGGTCAGTGAGGAGGGAGTGCAGCATTGTCAGAGGATCAGTGTGGAGAGGGTGCAGCATTGTCAGAGGGTCAGTGTGGAGGGAGTGCAGCATTGTCAGAGGGTCAGTGTGGAGGGAGTGCAGCATTGTCAGAGGGTCAGTGTGGAGGGAGTGCATCAATATCAGAGGATCAGTGTGGAGGGAGTGCATCAATATCAGAGGGTCAGTGTGGAGGGAGTGCATCAAAATCAGAGGATCAGTGTGGAGGGAGTGCATCAATATCAGAGGATCAGTGTGGAGGGAGTGCATCAATATCAGAGGATCAGTGTGGAGGGAGTGCATCAATATCAGAGGATCAGTGTGGAGGGAGTGCATCAATATCAGAGGGTCAGTGTGGAGGGAGTGCATCAAAATCAGAGGATCAGTGTGGAGGGAGTGCATCAATATCAGAGGATCAGTGTGGAGGGAGTGCATCAATATCAGAGGGTCAGTGTGGAGGGAGTGCATCAATATCAGAGGATCAGTGTGGAGGGAGTGCATCAATATCAGAGGATCAGTGTGGAGGGAGTGCATCAATATCAGAGGATCAGTGTGGAGGGAGTGCAGCATTGTCAGAGGATCAGTGTGGAGGGGGTGCAGCATTGTCAGAGGGTCAGTGTGGAGGGAGTGCAGCATTGTCAGAGGATCAGTGTGGAGAGGGTGCAGCATTGTCAGAGGGTCAGTGTGGAGGGAGTGCAACATTGTCAGAGGGTCAGGACAGAGGGATTGCAGCATTGTCAGAGGGTCAGTGTGGAGGGAGTGCAGCATTGTCAGAGGGTCAGGACGGAGGGATTGCAGCATTGTCAGAGGATCAGTGTGGAGGGAGTGCAGCATTGTCAGAGGGTCAGTGTGGAGGGAGTGCAGCATTGTCAGAGGGTCAGTGTGGAGGGAGTGCAGCATTGTCAGAGGGTCAGTGTGGAGGGAGTGCATCAATATCAGAGGATCAGTGTGGAGAGGGTGCAGCATTGTCAGAGGGTCAGTGTGGAGGGAGTGCAGCATTGTCAGGGGATCAGTGTGGAGGGAGTGCAGCATTGTCAGAGGGTCAGTGTGGAGGGAGTGCAGCATTGTCAGGGGATCAGTGTGGAGGGAGTGCAGCATTGTCAGAGGGTCAGTGTGGACGGAGTGCAGCATTGTCAGAGGGTCAGTGTGGAGGGAGTGCAGCATTGTCAGAGGATCAGTGTGGGGGGAGTGCAGCATTGTCAGAGGGTCACTATGGAGGGAGTGCTGCACTGTCAGAGGATCAGTGTGGAGGGAGTGCAGCATTGTCAGAGGGTCAGTGTGGAGGGAGTGCAACATTGTCAGAGGGTCAGGACGGAGGGATTGCAGCATTGTCAGAGGGTCAGTGTGGAGGGAGTGCAGCATTGTCAGAGGGTCAGGACGGAGGGATTGCAGCATTGTCAGAGGATCAGTGTGGAGGGAGTGCAGCATTGTCAGAGGGTCAGTGTGGAGGGAGTGCATCAATATCAGAGGATCAGTGTGGAGGGAGTGCAGCATTGTCAGGGGATCAGTGTGGAGGGAGTGCAGCATTGTCAGAGGGTCAGTGTGGAGGGAGTGCAGCATTGTCAGAGGGTCAGTGTGGAGGGAGTGCATCAATATCAGAGGATCAGTGTGGAGAGGGTGCAGCATTGTCAGAGGGTCAGTGTGGGGGGAGTGCAGCATTGTCAGGGGATCAGTGTGGAGGGAGTGCAGCATTGTCAGAGGATCAGTGTGGAGGGAGTGCAGCATTGTCAGGGGATCAGTGTGGAGGGAGTGCAGCATTGTCAGAGGGTCAGTGTGGACGGAGTGCAGCATTGTCAGAGGGTCAGTGTGGAGGCAGTGCAGCATTGTCAGAGGGTCAGTGTGGAGGGAGTGCAGCATTGTCAGAGGATCAGTGTGGAGGGAGTGCAGCATTGTCAGAGGGTCAGTGTGGAGGGAGTGCAGCATTGTCAGAGGGTCAGTGTGGAGGGAGTGCAACATTGTCAGAGGATCAGGACGGAGGGATTGCAGCATTGTCAGAGGGTCAGTGTGGAGGGAGTGCAGCATTGTCAGAGGGTCAGGACGGAGGGATTGCAGCATTGTCAGAGGATCAGTGTGGAGGGAGTGCAGCATTGTCAGAGGGTCAGTGTGGAGGGAGTGCAGCATTGTCAGAGGGTCAGTGTGGAGGGAGTGCATCAATATCAGAGGATCAGTGTGGAGGGAGTGCAACATTGTCAGAGGATCAGGACGGAGGGATTGCAGCATTGTCAGAGGGTCAGTGTGGAGGGAGTGCAGCATTGTCAGAGGGTCAGGACGGAGGGATTGCAGCATTGTCAGAGGGTCAGTGTGGAGGGAGTGCAGCATTGTCAGAGGGTCAGTGTGGAGGGAGTGCAGTATTGTCAGAGGATCAGTGTGGAGGGAGTGCAGCATTGTCAGAGGGTCAGTGTGGAGGGAGTGCAGCATTGTCAGAGGGTCAGTGTGGAGGGAGTGCAGCATTGTCAGAGGGTCAGTGTGGAGGGAGTGCATCAATATCAGAGGATCAGTGTGGAGAGGGTGCAGCATTGTCAGAGGGTCAGTGTGGAGGGAGTGCAGCATTGTCAGAGGGTCAGGACGGAGGGATTGCAGCATTGTCAGAGGGTCAGTGTGGAGGGATTGCAGCATTGTCAGAGGGTCAGTGTGGAGGGAGTGCAGCATTGTCAGAGGGTCAGTGTGGAGGGAGTGCAGCATTGTCAGAGGGTCAGTGTGGAGGGATTGCAGCATTGTCAGAGGATCAGTGTGGAGGGAGTGCAGCATTGTCAGAGGGTCAGTGTGGAGGGAGTGCAGCATTGTCAGAGGATCAGTGTGGAGGGAGTGCAGCATTGTCAGAGGGTCAGGACGGAGGGATTGCTGTGCAGTGAGAGGGTCAGTAATGATGAAGTGCGCACTCTCTGACGGTCAGTACTAATGGATGGCCATGCTGTCAGAGTGTCGCACTGTGAGAGGGTGACTACCGAGGGAGCGCTGCACAGTGAAAGGATTAGAACTGAGGTAGCACCGCACTCTGAGGGGGTCAGTACTGAGGGATCACCGTGCTGTGAGGGGGTCAGTACTGAGGGATCACCGTGCTGTGAGGGGGTTCGTACTGAGGGAGCTCCACACTAGGTGTCGGGCAGTCAGTTCTGAGTGATTGCTGCATTGCCAGAGGGTCAGTCCTGAGAGAGTGATGCGCACTCAAAGTGTCATTACTGAGGGAGCGCTACACGGTCAGTGTGTCAGTTCTGAGGGAGTGTTGTTTCAGAGGGTCAGTACTGAGGGAGTCCTGCACTGCCAAAGGGTCAGTATTGAGGCATTGCTGGACTATCAGAAGTGCAGGAATGAGGCAGTGCCGCACTGTCAGAGTGTCAGTGCTGAGGGAGTTCTGCTCTATCGGACGGTCAGTGCTGAGAAAATGCAACGTTATCGGAGGGTCAGTACTGAGGGAGTGCTACACTGTCAGAGGGTTTGTACTGAGGGATTGCAGCACCGTCAGGGGCGCAGGGCCAAGGGCTGTTGCAGTGTCAGAGGGTCAGGACTGAGGGAGTGCTGCAGTGTCATAGGAACAGTATTGAGGGAGAGTTGCACTGTCACAGGGCCAGTAAGAAGGGAGTGCTGCACTGTCAGAGGGGCTGTACGGAGGGAGTGCTGCACTGTCAGAGGGGCTGTACGGAGGGAGTACTGCACTGTCAGGGGGTCAGTACTGAGGAAGCGCTGCACTGTCAGAGGGTCAGTACTGAGGGAGTGCTGCACTGTCAGAGGGTCAGTACTGAGGGAGCGCTGCACTGTCAGAGGGTCAGTACTGAGGAAGTGCTGCACTGTGAGAGGGTCAGTACTGAGGGAGTGCCACATTATCAGAGGGTCAGTACTGAGGGATCACTGTGCTGTCAGAGGGTCAGTACTGAGGGATCACCGCACTGTCGGACAGTCAGTAGTGAGGGACTGCTGCATTACCAGAGGGCCATTTCTGAGGAGTACTACACTGTCAAAGGGTCAGTACTGAGGGAGCACCACACTGTCAGAGGTTCAATCCAGAGGGAATGCCGCACTGTCTGAGGCTCTGTACTCTGAGAGTACTGCACCATCAGAGGGTCAGGACTGAACGAGCACTACACTGTCAGAGGGTCAGAACTGAGGGAGCATGCACTATCAAAAGGTCAGTACTGAGGGAGCGCTACACAGTGAGAGTGTCAGTTCTGAGTGAGTGCTATTTCAGAGGATCTGCACTGAGAGAGCACTGCACCATCAGAGGGTCAGTACTGAGGGAGTGCCTCATTGGCAGAGGGTCAGTACTAAGGGAGTGCTGTACTGTCAGAGGTTTTGTCCTGAGATTGGGCGACACTGTCGGAGGGTCAGTATAGGGCCACTTCCACACTGTAAGTCAGTCAGTACTGAGGGAGTGCATCACTGTCAGAGGATCAGTGTGGAGAGAATGCAGCATTGTCAGAGAGTCAGTGTGGAGGGAGTGCAACATTGTCAGAGGATCAGTGTGGAGTGAGTGCAGCATTGTCAGAGGGTCAGTGTGGAGGGAGTGCAGCATTGTCAGAGGATCAGTGTGGAGGGAGTGCAGCATTGTCAGAGGGTCAGTGTGGAGGGAGTGCAGCATTGTCAGAGGATCAGTGTGGAGGGAGTGCAGCATTGTCAGAGGGTCAGTATGGAGGGAGTGCAGCATTGTCAGAGGGTCAGTGTGGAGGGAGTGCAGCATTGTCAGAGGGTCAGTGTGGAGGGAGTGCAGCATTGTCAGGGGATCAGTGTGGAGGGAGTGCAGCATTGTCAAAGGGTCAGTGAGGTTGGGAGAGTGCAGCATTGTCAGAGGGTCAGTGTGGAGGGAGTGCAGCATTGTCAGAGGGTCAGTGTGGAGGTAGTGCTGCATTGTCAGAGGGTCAGGATGGAGGGATTGCTGTGCAGTGAGAGGGTCAGTAATGATGAAGTGCGCACTCTCTGATGGTCAGTACTAATGGATGGCCATGCTGTCAGAGTGTCGCACTGTGAGAGGGTTACTACTGAGGGAGCGCTGCACTGTGAAAGGGTTAGAACTGAGGGATCACCGCAATGTGAGGGGGTTAGTACTGAGGGATCACCGCGATGTGAGGGGGTCAGTACTGAGGGAGCACCACACTATTTGTCGGATAGTCAGTACTAAGTGATTGCTGCATTGCCAGAGGGTCAGTCCTGAGAGAGTGATGCGCACTCAAAGTGTCATTACTGAGGGAGCGCTACACGGTCAGTGTGTCAGTTCTGAGGGAGTGTTGTTTCAGAGGGTCAGTGCTGAGGGAGTTCTGCTCTGTCGGAGGGTCAGTACTGAGAAAATACCACGTTATCGGAGCGTCAGAACCGAGGGAGTGCTACACTGTAAGAGCATCTGTATTGAGGGGGTGCCACATTGTCGGAGGGTCAGTACTGAGGGAATGCCACACTGTATGAGTATCAGTACAGAGGGAATGCTGCACTGTAGAAATGTCAGTACAAAGAGAGTGCTGCAGTGTCAGAGGGTCAGTACTGAGGGAGCACTGCACTGTTAGAGGGTCTGTACGGAGGGAGTGCTGCACTGTCAGAGGGTCAGTACTGAGGGAGCACTGCACTGTTAGAGGGTCTGTACGGAGGGAGTGCTGCACTGTCAGAGGGTCAGTACTGAGGGAGCACTGCACTGTTAGAGGGTCTGTACGGAGGGAGCACTGCACTGTTAGAGGGTCAGTACTGAGGGAGCACTGCACTGTTAGAGGGTCAGTATTGAGGGAGAGCTGCACTGTTAGAGGGTCAGTGTTGAGGGAGTGCTGCATTGTCAGAGGGTCAGTACTGAGGGAGTGCTGCACTGCCAGAGGGTCAGTATTGAGGGAGAGCTGCATTGTTGGAGGGTCAGTGTTGAGGGAGCGCCGCACTGTGAGAGGGTCAGTACTGAGGCAGTGCTGCACTGTCAGAGGGTCAGTACTGAGGGAGTGCCACACTGTCAGAGGGTCATTACTGAGGGAGTGCTGCACTGTCAGCGCATCAGTCTGGGGGATACCTGCATTGTAAGAGAGTCAGGACTGAATGAGTGCCACACTATCAGATGGGCTGAATGGCCTAATTTCTGCTCCCATGTCTTGTGGTCTACGAGGAGTATCTGAAATTGTTCAGTCCATTTCTGACTCTGCTTCCTACAAACCCTGCTCAGCAATGATTCCCACGTCCAGATTCCAGAGACTGTGTTCAAACAGACCATCTTTAATTGGTTATTGAACCTGAAGAGGTACCACCCTCTTTTCCCAGGGATCGAGTTTTTGTTTTATTCCTCAGCTTCCGTGTGCTCATCCCAAATGAATCCCACTGCCCCACACTCAGCACAGTCGTGTGTTCCTTATTTCTGAGCTTCCCAATGCTACTCCACATCCAGACTGACATCCCACACTCCTCCAAATCATATTGCAGGCTAATTGCCTGGGAGAGAAGAATGCTAAGAGAGGAAATAAAAATCTGAAAGTACCTTACAGTGACATTAAGGGTGAATTGATAATGAGAGAAAGAGTAGGTTGTGGAACACAGTGAGAATTTGTGCATGGACCCAAAGGCAACAGTGAATGGATGCATTTTGTCACCGCTCATTGGGACAGGGTTGACATGAAATCGTGAAGATGCTCTGTGATACAATTAAATGAATGAGCATATATAGAGAGAGGTGGTTCTGAGTAGTCAGGCCTTCTTCCAACCCAATAAATCTCCAAAGACGGTGGAAATGTATCTCAGTTTACCGAATGAGGTGATGGAGGAAGGAGAAGGTACACTTGCAAACATTTTCAAATCCCCTCTGGCCACAGGAGAGGTGTCATCGTACTGACCATGTGGTACTGTTATTCAAGAAGGAGCATGGGATATACCAGGCAGCTACAGGCCAGTCAGGCTAATATCGTGGGTGGGACGTCTGTTGGAAGCAATTTTGGGAGATAGAATTAATCAGCATTTAAAGAGACTGGAGTTCACGAAGAACAGTCAGAATGGTTGTGTTAAGGAGGGGTCAGGTCTTACCAATGGGATTGCACTTTTTAAGGAGGTGACCAGGTGTGTAAATAAGGGCAATACTTTCCTGTCGCCTGCTTGGAGGTCAGTAAGGCTTTTATCAGGATCCATACTGGAAACTGATAATGAACATAAAAACTCAAGATCCAAGGAATTTGGTGCAGAATGCTGAGTGACAGGAAGCAGACAGTGATGGCCCAATTAGAAATCTCTGTCTGTTCATGTCTCACTGTTGGTGTCTTGCTGATGTGGTTGACAGAAAAGATTTAGATTTGAATGGTGGAGGGTTAATCATTGGGTTCATGAATGATATGAAGATTGGTTGGGTGATAAATACTGAGGAGGATAGCCTTAGATTACAGAAGGATGGAGATGGCCTTGTCAGATGGACCGATCAGTAACAACGGGTGAGGTGCCTGAAGACTGGAGGGTGATTAATGATGGGCCATTATTGAAGTAAGGCTACAAGGAACAGCCATTGAACTATGGAGCTGTGAGCCTGATGGCAGTGGTGGGTAAGCTGTTGGAGGGCATTCTGAGAGACAATTTACATGCATTTGGAAAAGCAAGAATTGATTAGGGATGGTCAGCTTGGCTTTGTTTGTGGAAATGAAATGGTGTGTCCAACTTGATAGAGCTTTTGAAGGGATGACCAAGGAGACAGATGAGAAGGTTTCACATGGGAGGTTGCTTAGTAAAAGGTTAGATGACATGCCATCCAGGGAGAGAGGACAGCACAGTGTCTCAGTGGTTTGATTCTAACTCCCAGTGACTGTCTGTGTGGAGTTTACACATTCTCTCTGTATCTGTGTGGGTTTCCTCCGGGTGCTCCAGTTTCCTCCCACCACCCAAAGATGCCATGGGAAATGCAGCATTACAGGAATAGAGTAGAGGATGTGAGTCTGGGTGGGATGCTGTTCAGTCAGTGTGGAGCCAATGGACCGAATGGCTTGCTTCTACACTGTAGGAATTCTAAAATTAATCCAGAGAGACAAGTAATGTTCTGGGGACCTGGGCTCCAATCTTGGACAGGGGTGGATGTGGGTCCTTCCAGTCTGAAGGGGTTTGAACGCAATCTGAGGGGGGAGCTGGGCTGAGCCCTGAAATGTTGAGGATGTGAATGTTTTGTGGAGCTACTGTCTAAGGGGCTTTAGGGGAGCACTTTCTTCGGTATTGAGGAAGAACTATCTGAGGAATTGAGGGAGCATTATTTGAGGTACTGCGGGAGAACTATCTGAGATATTGAGGGAGCACTTTCTGAGGTATTAAGGGAGTACTATCTAAAGTATTGAGGGAGCACGTTCTGAGGTATTGAGGGAGCACTGTCTGACGTATTGAGGGAGCATTTTCTTAGATATTGAGGGAGCACTTTCTGAGATACTGAGGGAGCACTATCTGAGGTACTGAGGGTACACCTTCTGAGGTATTGAGGGAGCACTTTCTGAGGTATTGAGGGAGCACTTTCTGAGGTATTAAGGGAGCACTATCTGAGGTACTGAGGGAAACATATCTGAGGTATTGATTGAGCACTTCCTGAGGTATTGAGGGAGAACTATCTGAGGTACTGAGGGAGCAATTTCTCAGGTATTGAGGGAGCACTATCTGAGGTATTAAGGGAGCACTATCTGACGTATTGGGGGAGAACTATCTGGGGTATTCAGGGAGCACTATCTGAGGTACTGAGTTAGCACTATCTCGTGGTACAGAGTGCAGAGGATAGAAAGGAACAGATGCAATTCCCTGATCATTTCCTCAGGGTCCCCGAGGCACTCTGGTGTCGTAATTTGAAATGGAAGCCACTCCCCATTTCAGAAGATTCAGATCATTTTAAACAATCAGTGAAAAATAACAGCAGCATGTGTCTGAAACATGGTTTGGGCAAAACTTTCCTCAATCTATTGTCACTTGTTGCTTGGAGACGTTTTGGAAAAGTCGGCACCCAAACAGACTAACGCTGTCGATGCAAGAAGTGGTGCACTGGAAGATCCAACAAGTCATCTGGAGCTGTTGTCTGTCTCCCTGGAGCAGTCATCATGTGAGATCAGGGATCAGTCCTCGGAGAAATCATTTCTCCAGCAATACCTCAACCATGCCTTTACAGCTGTGTGTGTGTGTGTGTGTGAGAGAGAGAGAGAGAGAGAGAAACTGCCCGTGTTTGTGTGTGTGAAAGAGTGGATGCATGTGTATCTCTGTGTGTCTGTAGATGTGTGCGTGAGAGAGAAAGTGCATGTTCATGTGAGAGTGTGTGGCTGCGTGTGTGTGTGTGTGAGAGAGAGTTGTGCCTGTGGGTATGTGTGTGTGTGAGAGTGTTTCTGTTTGAGGGAGCGTGTGTCAGTGTGTGTGAGAGAGCCTGTGTGTGGCGGGGTCCTTTGTGTATGTGTGTGTGAGAGTGTGTCTGTGTGTGTGTGTCTGTGTCTGCGTGTTTGAGGGTGTGTGTGTGTGTGTTTGAGGGAGTGTGTCTGTGTGTGTCTTTGAGGGTGTGTGTGTGTGTGTTTGAGGGAGTGTGTGTTTGAGGGTGTGTGTGTGTGTGTGTGTGTGTAAACGAGCCAATCTGCTGAATATAAAATCCAGCTGCAGTTTCAGGTAAAATGGTCCTTTTGTCTCCAAAGACACAAAGGCTGCAAGAGTGAATTAACTGGGGGAAAGAGAGTGCTGTTCATTCCAGTGGGGATTCATCCAGTAAACCTTCCCCACACACTAACATCCCTCTGGTAATGTAGTGACTAGTCCTGCACACAGTGCTCCAGGTACAAACCAATGTAATGTCACCGTAGTCTTACCAGAGCATGGGACAGCTCCTCATTACAGAGCGGGGTCTGGTGGGGATTTAATCAGAGGGTCACCATGGCCCAGCTGAGGGGAGAGGTTGGGAAGGAGAGTCCTTCAGGGTAATCCCAGCTGGTGTGGGAATTCAACACACGCTATTGATTTTACTCTGCATTATAAACCAACTGTCCAGCCAACTGAGCTAACTGACTTCACTCCAGGGGCATGTCCTGTATAACCCAATCATAGCCAGCCTGCACCTCAATAAGAGCCAGGAGCAAGGCCATTCTGCCCCACCCTAACCCAGAAGGGAGAGCACGGGAAGCTGATGAAGGAAACAAGCCCCTCCCATGTGGCCTTCTGAAGTGGAGCAAGAGGACAGGGTAGTCCTGGCCTGCTGTTTGCTTCCCCGAGTCTGGCCTGCTCCACCTTACAGTGAGAGACTGAGGGGAATCTCGAGGAGATTTCACTTCTCACTGAGAGGCTGCAACTCCAATCCAAATCAGGCTGGTTCCCTCCGAGACTCACGGAAGAGTGCAGCACTCTACAGATCAGGGCCTTGTGGAGTCATAACCTCCAGGGTGGGGGCCAAGAGCTGGGAGGTAGTGTTAAGGACATAAGACCATCCGAAATAGGAACAGGAGGAGACCATTCAGCCCCTCGAGCCTGCTCTACTATTCAATAGGATCGTGGATCGTGGATGATTTAGCATTTGATTTGGGAGCTGAAACCCGGAGAGTACAGAGACAGAGAATCAAATTATTCTGCTATACGGAATCATCAGACAGGAGCTGGAACCAGAGAGAGTGAACACACACACACAGACACACACACACACACATTGAGGGATTCAGGCTGTCTGTGGGAATTTTACCACAAGGTGTGAGCTCTACACTGAGGAGAGACAAAGGTGCAAAATGCTAGAGAGGGGACAGCTGCACAGTCTGATCCCACCGATCTCACTGCTTCCCACTCCCATGAGAGCTCTAATGTATATTTCTATGTTCCCAGCTGTCTCTCCCACATTTTTCCTTCAATCCCTATCTCACAACATCCTTCATATCTCTGCCCTGTTGACATTTCCCTGCAGATTCCCTTCCTACAACACTCTGCCCCATTGACACCCCATCATGTTTTTCAGGAATGCTTAATCATTCAATCTTCCACCAAACCAACACCTTGCTCATCTCTCTCTGCATCTTTCTCTCCCCTCTGTGGGATCTTGCCTTTCTTGTCTGTAAATCATTCTCGTTGGATCATAGCAGCCCCCCCCCTCACCACACCCCCCACTCCACTCTCTCAGCTCTCTGCTGCTGCTGCAACTCCCACCACCCCCCCCTCTCTCTCTTTCTCTACCCTATATCTCTCCCTGGGATTTCTCTCTTGCTGTCTATCTGACCTTCACTCCCTGTCTTTGCCTCCCTTTTTCACCTTGTGTCTGTCTGACATTGTATTTCCCTTCCTAGGGTTTTACACTCTCTCTCTCGCCCTTTCTCTCTCTGCCTCACTCCTGCTCTTTTTCAGTTCTTCTCACTTTCTCTCCCACCCTCTCCCTGCCCGTCTTTCTCTTATTCTGTCCCTCCCTCTCACTGTCTGTCTACCCATCTCTCTTTCTCTCTTGTAGTTTCTCTCCCTCTGTCTCCCTAGACCCCTGTCCTAGTGACTGGGGAAGGGACATTGGGAAGAGTTGGTCTCTGTGGCGCTGGATGCTGTATAGTTAATGCGGGGGGATCAACCTTTTCCTGGTCTCTCCCGAATGTTACCCCGACTGTGGGGAGGGGGTTAGTGTAAGGGACATAAAAGTACTTTTCTCATTGAGTCTGAAATGAAGAAAAAGAGAAGGGGAGGGTGACAAAAAGAGAAAGAGAGACATGGAGAGAGTGGGGATGGAGAAATTGAGGAGAGGGTGAGAGGGGCAGTGAGAAACAGGGAGAGGAAGAAGGAAACATATGGAGGGAGAAGGACAGTGTGTGTGTCTGGGGAATGGTCGCAGAGTGAGATCTTTCTGTGCATGACAGTAGTCAGTCAAAAGGTGTGTTAGTCTCTGCACCATGTCCTCCAGCCCAGGAGCTGTGGGTCTACATGGGAAGGGGGAGATTGGGAGACAAGAGGGGAGTGGGACAGCCAGAGATGGTGGACTGTTTGATGGGGTTTTGGAGATGGTGGAGAAAGGAGGGGCTGCTGTGAGAGAGAGAGAGATTGAGGGAGGGATAGCATGAGACGCAAAGTCTGAGACAGGATGGAGAAGAGGTGTTCAAAGTTTGTGAGAAGATTTGTAGCTCCGGTGCTCATTGTTGTGGTTCTGTTCGCCGAGCTGGGAATTTGTGTTGCAGACGTTTCGTCCCCTGTCTCGGTGACATCCTCATTGCTTGGGAGCCTCCTGTGAAGCGCTTCTGTGTTGGTCCCTCCGACATTTATAATGGTTTGTCTCTACCGCTTCCGGTTGTCAGTTCCAGCTGTCCGCTGCAATGGCTGGTATATTGGGTCCAGGTTGGTGTGTTTAACAAACACATCGGCCTGGACCCAACATATCAGCCACTGCAGCAGACAGCTGGAACTGACAACCGGAAGCGGTAGAGACAGGCCACTATAAATGCCGGAGGAAACATCACAGAAACGCTTCACAGGAGGCTCCCAAACACTGAGGATGTCACCGAGACAGGGGACGAAACGTCTGCAACACAAATTCCCAGCACGGCGAACAGAACCATAACATGGAGAAGGGGTCTCCACAGAAAGGATAGTCAATGAGGCCATTCAGGGGACAATCCTGAGGATCCTGAACAGGACGAGGATCATTTAATGGGGGAGGGGGGGAATGGGCAGAAAGGACTCCATCTGTGATACAAGCCTTTTATAATTCTGGGACTGGGATCTTGCTGTGCATTAAAACAGCCACAGGCCAGTCAGCCAACCGAGACTCATTTACCTGTGTGAGAAAGTGAGGACTGCAGATGCTGGAAAGTCAGAGTTACAAAGTGTGGAGCTGGGGAAGCACAGCGGGTCAGCCAGGAGAGTCGATGGTTCAGGCCTGACCTGCTGGGCTTTTCCAGCTCCACACTATTCCACTCATTTCCCTCTGCCCCAGGGAGTGGGGCTCACAGCAATGTTGGGGGGGGGGCAGCAAAATATTTCAGGGGGGCACAGTTGGTAAGGTAGGTATTTGGGAGGGAAGGTATTTGGGGAAGGGAATAAATTTGGGAGAACAGTGAAAATGAAGGGCACAGTATTTTTGAGGGGGGACAAAATTGGGTGAGATCTTTCAGGTCTGAAATAACGAAAAACAGAAAGGGAGGGTGAGAAAAAGAGACAGAGATGGAGAGAGTGGTGATGGAGAAGGGGGATGGGAGGAAGATGGGCAGAGAGAGACAGGGAGAGGGAGAGAGTGAGAGAAAGCGTGTGTGTGTGTGAGAGAGAGAGACAGACAGACAGAAGGACAGAGAGAGAGGGGACAGAGAGAGGGAGAGAAGGGGAAGTCAGACTAAGACTGAGGAGTTAAACATGGACAGACTGAAGGGGTGACACTCGTTATTCCAGTTGGTTCCAACTCTCTCTCTCAATGGATTTTCACATTCCCTCTCTCCCATGCCCCTGGGTTTTGCTTCAGCCTGTCTCTCTCTCTCTCTCCCTCTCTCACTGGTTCTGCCTCTGGGTCTGCAAAACTGTTTTCTCTCGCCCTCTCTCTCTCTGGATGGTCAGATGGTCTCTGTCTCTTGCCATGCTGGTCTCATCAGAAGGCCTCCACAGATTCAGGCAATCAGTCTGCAGATAAACTCTGTTTTTGTTCATTTCTGGATGGTTTTCAGGAACTTTCTATCGTTTTGGCCAATTAGGAGAATCCGTTAATAGTTTGAAGCATTGCCAATCATTTGGATGGCTTGTTGCTGTTAGTTTCTTTGTGTAGCAGGACCTGTGCCTTCCTGTCTGGGCCCTCATTTGTTTGGTAGATACGTCTGTCCAGAATAACTGTTGCCTTTTACATTATGCTGTGTTTGCGCTGTGCCTGGTGTGTGGGTTTTGTGATTTGGGAGATTTCCTTGGCCAATAAACCTTGGCTGTCTATCTGTGTTTTAGCCAGGAGTTTGTGACATCTCCCCCAACTCATCCACTTGAATGGAAAGGAAGAAGCTTATGCAATAAATTACAAACCTAATTTTAAAAGCTGGTTATGCTTGTTGTCAGAGTAGCCAGCCGTCTGTGCAAAAGCCATTGTGTACGTTTTCCAAACCGATGGTCTTATAGCTTCACTTGGAGGTCCCCACTGATGATGCTACCCAGCCAGGTAACGAAACGTCTGGATATCAAACCTATCACCGGGCAAACCTACACCCTAAGTCTTAGAGCTGATAAGTGATATAATAAAATCTTGACAGAACAGAATCAGACCGTTCGGCCCTTTGAGTCCACAATGACCCTCTGAAGAGATTCCAACTCAGACCCACTCCCCCAGTGATATCCCTGAAACCCTGCATTTCCTATAGCTACTCCAGCTAGCCCGAATATCCCTTGACACAATGGGCAATTTAATATGGCCAATCTGTCGTAATGGCAACTATGGGCAGGAAATCAATACTGGCCCGGCCAGGAACACCCAAACACTGCAAATGAATGAAACTAAGGTGATCACCCGGGGAGTTCCATCTACCTTCCAGCCCCTGGGGGTGTATCCAGGCATTATTCACCATGATCGTACCCATCTGTTACAGCCTGCAATCCTAACCACCGGTATCCCGAGATATATCAAGGTGAGTGCGGTTAGGACCACAGCCGATGTGAGAGGAGCCGAATTCTTGGATACCAGGCTATGGGAATGTCATGGTATGACCGGTTCCTTCCCATTTAGGTAAGTATGGTCCCTGTCAATGTTCCCTCTATCTCCACAGTAAGTGGGAGGTAATCATGGTAGCCCATCCAAATACCTTTTTTATACAACTCCGATAATTTGGACTTCATCCTACCTTTGGTCACTTGGGTTAAGTGGAATCCCTCATACCAAGCCCAGGTGTCCCACCGAGAGTGTCCTTACAGCTGTTATTAACCCAGCCCTTGGTGAGCTGCTGTCACTGACAGTGAGAGACGTTGGTGTGGGGGTTCTCCTGGAACAAATATTGAAACTGTTTGTCACGAACCCGAGATGGGACTTTCCAATGTCTGGCCTGCCTGAGCTCCTCCCTCAGCTGTTCCATCATCGCGTTACTGCACAGGGTGTGGTTTTATTGCTCACCATAATCTCTGATTGGGCCATGGATGATCTGATTAATCGTGTTGGCGTGACCCTCCAGTCTGGTCACTAAGTGATGGTTAGCCGGATTCTCCACGAGTTGTCCCATGGTCTCCTCTGGGTTTTCTGTATTAAGTCTTTCTCAGGCTCATTAGAGAGTTGTTGGGTCAGGATCCTGATTTATTCTCCAAATTAGCCAAGTCAGCGTTCTGACCTGTAACACTCCTGCCCTGGGAGTGGACTCGTATACTGGGCTAAATCATTAAGGAGTTCCCTTCTCTTTTGTCTCTTAATTACTTTTCTGGGTTCTGTGTTTTCCCTCAAATTTCCCTATCCTTTGTCCCAATATCCTGTGGGTCAGTTGGGAACATGATTATTTTTATGGGGAAGGACACCACTCTGATTACTGTATCCCTGACACATTCATAATGATTATTATCAGTTTGTGAAAAATGTTCATGAAGAAGGAATTCCCTGTGAGTTTAGTGACTAGTCCATTGTGAGAGCCTGGTATGTGTGGGACAAGCTGGGGGAGGAGCCTTCCCTCCTGGTCACAGCCCGTTTTTAATTTTGTTTCTGAGGAATTCTCCCTGGTGGGCTTCCTGGGATATTACTGTCCGAAAGTGTCCCCTAGTCCAGGCAGGGTGCTTGGTATCCTACTACCATTCTCGGGAAACCCTACCAATCGCTTCTGACCCCTGAGCTCCTGTAACACAATGTGGAAATCCCTAAAGTCTATTTTGTATTCAGCAATTAATTAGCAGAGGGCCCAAGCCTCATTACGGGTGCAATTGAGGGGTCGAATCCCAGGTGTCCCTCCTCCTTTCTGAGACATGGGAGACAAAGGGTCGGGCCCAGTTTCTCATCGCTAAGAGAGGTGCAGGTCATATCCCCAAAAATCCAGACAAATTGGACCCAGAGTCTCCAGGTGAAGCTGACAGGGGGAGGGGGGAGCAGTCCCCTGGTTGTTGTTCAGCAGTTATGTAGCGCCTCTGCAGGTTATGCCTTATCCTGCCATCGAGCAGTGATAATTGCTGCCTTCATCTCATCATGGATGCCCCTCCCTAGCTGTTGGCCCTCAGGGAGAGCTGAATGGCCTGCTGGACTAAGGCACATGGCGATTCATTTGGTTTGCTCCTCAGCGTCCACTCTGTGTATGACAGACTGTCAGTCAGTATCTGTGCCAGAGATGGGATCTTTTTGGTGCTGCCCACCAGCTGGGTGCCTGGAATGACTGTTGTGTACAGAGTGAGACCAGAAGATGCTTTACACTGGGTAACCATATGATTCATGGAATCTGAGTTCGGCTGTGGGTCAGGGCTGGGGGTAAAAGGTGCAGTTACCTGGGAGACAGGCAGTGGGAGTCCCCATCTGTGAGCGGGTGTGGATGTGTCAGTGTGGGGCCTGTCATTATCTCCCTGGGGAGGTAGAACCCCAAAGGCACACATTATCCCATTCTGGGAGGGGTCCTAGTTCCCTAGGGATTGTATTTGCTCCTGGCACCCCCTACTAGGGCCTGATGTGTGTTGCTCCATGTTGCAGGTGTACAGGACCCATGCAGCTGCTTGGAGCTCATACACTGTCCTTCCAGATTGATATTGTCACCTGAGGCTGCCTCCCCATCCCCAGAGACCCTCCTTTCACTGGATTGGGCTCTTCCCAATTGGAACTGGAGTGGTCCCATGTTGGTGAGATTTTCCTGTAACGTTCTGTCCTGCTCATTGTGTAGGAGACCTAGCTCGGTCACAGCCTGTAGTTTTCCCTGGGGTGACCGGATCCCAGCTGCCTTATCCCAGCCGGGGCTCCTCCAGGCTATCAGCAGTGGAGTGAGCTTTCCAGCTTCCTTCCCCAGTTCTCTTTGGGCATCTCACCACAGCTCCTGTACCAGGAATCCTTCACTGCACGGCCAGGCTGGCTTCCTGCCAAATTCTGCAGGACTGTTTCCCATTTGTCCCGGCTCGTGTTCGTGTTGCTTTGGCCGTTTCTGCTTGATGGGACACTTCGGTATGTTCATAGAGTTCGACAGCATGGAGACAGGCTCTTTGGCCCAAACTGGTCCATCCACACTAACCCCGTTTCCCTACACTTGGCCCATATCCTTCCAATACGTTCCTCTCCATGTATTTGTCCAAGTGCCTTTTAAATGTTATTAAATGTATCCTCCTCGACCACTTGCACTGGTAGTTCATTCCGTATGTGTACCACCCTCTGGGTAAAAGCTTTGTCCCCCAGGTTCCCTTTTAATCTTCCCCTTTCACCTTAAACTGATGACCTTTCATCCTTGATTCCCCAAGACTTGGATAAAGACTGAGTGCATTCACCCTATCCATGTCTCCCATGATCTTATACACCTCAATAAGGACACCCTTCAGTCTCCTACACACTAAAGAAAATGTCCTTGCTTGTCCAACCTCTCTCTATATCTGTCTAGTTGAATTCTGGCAACATCCTTGTAAATTACTTCTGTCCTCTTTCTAGTACAATAACATCCTTCCTATAGCAAGGTGGGCAAAACTGAACACAATACTCCAAGTGCGGCCTCAGCAACATCCTGCACAACTACAACAGAACTTCCTAACTTCGATATTCCATGCCCTGACTGGTGAAGGGCCCAGTGTGCCAAAAGCCTTCTTCACTGCCCTGTCTCCCTGAGTTCAGAGAGCCGTGCTCCTGGAATCCAAGGTCCCTCTGTTCCACGACACTCCTTCAGGCCCTACCATTCCCCATGAAACCCCTGTCTTGATGTGACTTTCCAAAATGCTAGATCTCGCACTTTCTGTATTAAACTCCATTTGCCATTTCTAAGCCCAATTTCCCAGCTGATCAAGGCCCTGTTGCAATTGCTGAGACCCTTCCTCACTTATTTTAGTGTAATCTGCAAACTTTCTAATCATGCCTTAAACACCCGCATCCAAATCATTGATATAGATGACAAATAGCCATGGGCCTAGCACTGACCAGCTCAGTGGCACAATGGCTCGGTGGTTGGTACTGCTGCGTCACAGCACTGTGGATCTGGGTTCAATTCCAACCTCACAGGATGGTCTGTGTGGGTTAGATCCTGTTAGGGTTAGATTTCCTACAGTATGGAAACAGGCCATTTGGCCCAACAAGTCCCCACCGACCTGCCGAAGACTAACCCACCTAGAGCCATTCTCCTTACCCAATATTTACCCTGGTCGAATGCACCTAGCAATATGGGCAATTTAGCCTGGCCAATTCATCTGACCTGCACAT
Source organism: Chiloscyllium punctatum (assembly GCF_047496795.1). Taxonomy (NCBI): domain Eukaryota; kingdom Metazoa; phylum Chordata; class Chondrichthyes; order Orectolobiformes; family Hemiscylliidae; genus Chiloscyllium; species Chiloscyllium punctatum. The sequence continues at coordinate 56,204,935 of NC_092788.1, read as the reverse complement.
TTTTGGAATGGGGAGGAAACCGGAGCACCCGAAGGAAACCCACACAGACACAGGGAGAATGTGCAAACTCCACACAGTCACCCGAGGCTGGGGTCGAACCCGGGTCCCTGGCGCTGTGAGACAGCAGTGCCAACCACTGAGCCACCATGCCAGACCAATTGAGTTTGTACGTTCTCCCCATGTCTGCGTGGGTTTCCTCTGGGTGCACCGGTTTCCTCCCACAGTCCAAAGCTCTGCAGGTCAAGTAAATTGGCAATGCTCAATTGCCGAGAATGTTCATGGATGTGGAAGTAAGTTGCGTTAGTCAGGGGTAAATGTAGAGTAATAAAGTAGGGGAATGGGTTTGAGTGAAATGATCTTCAGAGGGCCAGTGGTCTTGTTAGGCCGAAGGGCCTGTTTCCACAGAGGAGGGATTCTATGATTCTATGTCCGCTGAGGCACACCACGAGTCACAGGCCTCCAGTCTGACTGTTACCCTCTGCTTCCTACCATCAAGCCAATTGTGTACACAGCTTGCCAACGCCCCCTGGATTCCATGCGATCTAACCTTCCAAAGCAACTTATCATGTGGAACCTTATCAAAGGCCTTCCTGAAATCTGTAGAGTCTACATGTACTGGCCTGCCCTCGTCAAACTTCCTGATCACTTCAATAAAGAACGCTGACAAATTTGTGAGGCATGGTCTCCCATGCACAAAGCTTTGCTGACTACTCCCAACCAAATGTTGTATTTCCAAATGCATGTCTATCTAATCTCTCAGCATCTTCTCAAGTAACTTACTTACCACGGATGTTAGGTGTACTGATCTATAGTTCCCAGGTTTATCTTTACAGCCAATCTTGAATAAGGGCACAACATATGCTGTCCTCCAGTCTTCCGGGACCTCACCCGTGGCTAACGGTGAGGCAAAAAGATCAGCAGGGACCCCACACGTACTTCCCTCGCCTCTTGAGGTGCCGTTGGATATGTTAGTTCAGGTCCAGGAGATTTATCCACCTTCATACACTCTAATGCATTCAACACATCCTCTCCTGTGATATGGACTGACCCCAAGAGATCATCACTAACTTTCCCAAGTTCCCAAGCCTTCATGTCCTTCTCCAAGATCAACACAGAGGAGAAATAACTCCTGTGATTCTGCACACACATGTCCACTCTGGTCCTTGAAGGGTCTTATTTTCTCTCTATTCTTTTTTCCTTGGGAGGGGGAGATTGCAGTGTTGGGTAGGGATCAGTCAGGGAGGGGGAGATTGCAGTGTTGGGTAGGGATCAGTCAGGGAGGGGGAGATTGCAGTGTTGGGTAGGGATCAGTCAGGGAGTGGGTGATTGCAGTGTTGGGTAGGGATCTGTCAGGGAGGGGGAGATTGTAGTGTTGGGTAGGGATCAGTCAGGGAGGGGGAGATTGCAGTGTTGGGTAGGGATCAGTCAGGGAGGGGGAGATTGCAGTGTTGGGGAGGGATCAGTCAGGGAGGGGGAGATTGCAGTGTTGGGTAAGGATCAGTCAGGGAGGGAGTGATTGCAGTGTTGGGTAAGGATCAGTCAGGGAGGGGGAGATTGCAGTGTTGGGTAGGGATCAGTCAGGGAGGTGGTGATTGCAGTGTTGGGTAAGGATCAGTCAGGGAGGGGGAGATTGCAGTGTTGGGTAGGGATCAGTCAGGGAGGTGGTGATTGCAGTGTTGGGTAAGGATCAGTCAGGGAGGGGGAGATTGCAGTGTTGGGTAGGGATCAGTCAGGGAGTGGGAGATTGCAGTGTTGGGTAAGGATCAGTCAGGGAGGTGGTGATTGCAGTGTTGGGTAAGGATCAGTCAGGGAGGGGGAGATTACAGTGTTGGGTAAGGATCAGTCAGGGAGTGGGTGATTGCAGTGTTGGGTAGGGATCAGTCAGGGAGGTGGTGATTGCAGTGTTGGGTAGGGATCAGTCAGGGAGGGGGTGAGTGCAGTGTTGGGTAAGGATCAGTCAGGGAGTGGGAGATTGCAGTGTTGGGTAAGGATCAGTCAGGGAGTGGGTGATTGCAGTGTTGGGTAGGGATCAGTCAGGGAGGGGGTGAGTGCAGTTTCGGTGAATCTGTTTTTTTGGTGACAGTACAGGTGGATGTACAGTCTGTATCTGGAACTGTAACCAACGAATCCACATTGTTCCAAAGCCAACAGAGTGTATGTTGGCTGCAAGATAGAAAGTGCTTTTTGATTTTAAGCACAGCAATACCTGCCATCTGAGAGAACAGCTTTTCAAAAATAGAGACATGTTCCAATTACTTGAGGTTTTGCTGCTGTTTTGACCACAATTCCAATTTACCCAACTAGTTTAAGTTGTGCCCAGGATACCAGAAACCAACGGCATTTGGTTTGATTGTTTTGACACCTTGAAACTGATTCTAAGAGTTTATTGAGTCGTGGGTGTTATATAAACACCCACGACTATTTTGAAAGTCTGAGGGAGAGCAACTGCCATCGAATAGCGAGCAACTGCTGCCGAGCCCAAGAGCGAAATGGCCATCTCGCATCTTCCTCGCAAAGAAATTAGAAAACAATTTCAACCAAAGTACCTTTACATGTACAACCTTCTCACTTTAAAAAAAAGAAACAAGATGGCCCAGCGAGATCAGCAGGCAGACGATTGAATTCAGAGGAACATGTTTGGTCTTGAGATTAAGTTAATGCAATGCTTAATAAGTGTCAAGTTTAATAATTGGAACAGTGTACTTTTGTGGAGTTGGAGTCAGATACTAAGTAGGTAAAAGAAGGGGACTTGGATTTGTGGACAGTTGTTGTTTAGTGTTCACTATTAGAGTTAAGAAAATAATTATAATTTTCTTAATGTATTCGAATTTTAGAGTTCTCTGTCCCTATTATTTTAACAGATTACAGAGTGAACCAAGACTCTCTGGGTGTTTGGTTTAATTAACAGAGAGGTTCGACCTCTGCGTCGTAATTAATGGCAGGAAATTTCTGATGAGACTGTCATGGATAAGCAGCCCAAAGAAACTGGAAGCTTGATGCTGAAAAATAGAGGCCAGCCAGTTCTTTGGTGAGTGGGTTCCAATAATATCATGTAATCACCTGCCATGATTTCTCACTTCACAACAGCTCATAGATCGCTATTTGGGACATTAATATAGGGTTGGTATACATGAAATATTTACAGATTAACTCGTCTGTTTAACTGGATCAGAACCCGCAGAAGAATTTGATTTTTGATGGACACTTAGAGGGTTCCAAACTGATAGGACTTACCCAGTAGGAAATTCCACTTTCCTGGACAATTCCTTTGGATTATGCTAAGATGGGGAATCTGCCGGTTCCCAGCTCAACCCTCTCTCTGCACTGGGATAAGGACTCTCTGTCGGATGTGATGGAATATGCTCCACTTGCCTGTATGAGTGCAGCTACAATAAACACTCAAGAAACTTGACACCATCCAGGACAAAGCAACCTGCTTGATTGGCACCCCACCCACAAATATCCACTCCCTCCACCAAAGATGCTCAGGAGCCGCAGTGTGTACCACCTACAAATGCAGTGCAGATATTCACCAAAGATCCGAGACAGCACCTTCCAAAGCCACAGCCACTTCCATTTTGGAAAATGGCAACAAATACATGGGAACACCACCTTATGCAAATTTCCTTCGAAGCCTCTCACCATCTTGAAGTGGAAATATATCCCTGTGTCAAATTCCTGGAATTCCTTCCCTAACAATGTTATGGGTTGACCTACATGGATAATAGCGGTTCAAGAAGGCAGTTCACAACCAACTTCTCAAGGGGCAACTAGGGATGGGTAATAAATGTTGGGCCTGGGCAGTGACGCCAACATCCCATGAATGAATTTGAAAAATTATTTCATGTCGGGAACAACAGGACCCTCCTGTGGCTTCACTAAGGAGTTTTATTTATTCATTATGCAAGGAATTTGTGTCACTCGCTACTTTGCTGTGTTAGTGATCTTCACTCTGTACCGAGATAATGTTGCTGCACAAATAAACCTGTTTCTGCACCAACTTAGGGTCTGCAGCATATTACCAAGTTTTGTGAAGTTATGCAGGAAAAGCAAGTCATCTTCAGGCTGGACTCCTTGAATAATATAATGTAAGAAACTTAAAACAGAGATGAACAACAGGAGGATGAAGCTCCAAGACATGGTAAGGAGCAAAATCACAGACTTCCTCCTGCTCTCCATCTCTGGGTCTCTGAGCTGTAGATACTCCACAGAATGCAGTTTTGTTGCCCACCGTCATTATTGCTGGTTCACCCTGTGCAGTATCTGCAGGAACAGGATGAGGGAGGAGTTCAGACAGGCCAGCCAAGGGAAAGCCCCACAGCAAATTTGTGACAAACAGTGTAAACATTTGTTCCAGGAGAAGACCCAGCCCAATATCTCTCACTGTCAGTTTAAATTACATTCCCTATAATATGGAAACAGGCTCTTCAGCCCAACAAGTCCATACCGGCCCTCTGAAAAAGAACCCACTCAGACCCATTCCCCCACCCTATATTTACCCCTGACAAAGCACCTAACACTATGGGCAATTTAGCATGGCCAATTCACCTAACCTGCACATCTTTGGCCTGTGGGTGGAAACCCATGCAGACATGGGGAGAATGTGCAAACTCCACACAGACAGTCGCCCAAGACTGGAAATGAAGTCATGTCCCTGGTGCTGTGAGGCAGCAATGCTGACCACTGACCCACCATCCACCCCAATTACAGCAGCTCACTAAGGTCTCGTTTAATGGCAACTGCAAGGGCACTCTCAGTGATAAGGGCTCCAATTATCCCAAGTGACGAAGTTAGGATGATGTCCAAATTAACGGAATTATATTAAAAAATGTATTTAGATGGCTTATCATATCTTCCTCCCACATACTGTGGAGATAGAGGGGACATTGACAGGGACCACTCTTAAGTAAATGTAAAGGAACAGGCCATATGATCACATGCCCATAGCCTGTCATCCATGAATTCGGCTCCTCTCACATCAAGCTGTGTTCCTAACTGCACTCCCCATGATATATCTCGGGATACTGGTGGTTATGATTGTAGTTTGGAAAAGGCACCTATCCCCACACGTGGGTATGATCCTGATGAATACAGACAAGGGCCTATAAGGTAGATGGGACCTCCAGGGTTATCTCTTTATTCTTATCCATTGATGGGATGTGGGCATCACTGGCTGGGCCAGTGTTTATTACTCGTCCCTAGTTGCCCCTTTGGGAAGGATGGAGAATGACAATAAGAGTGACATCAGTGATACCTCCATTGTTGGAAGCCTAACTTGTTCACTCAGTCCCCTTCCTCCAGGAAAGCCCTTCATGTGCCTCTGGAACCTGGGCCATGAGTGATGTGGAATAAATGCTGACCTCGGCAGCAATGCACACATTCAGTGTGTATGAAGAATCATATTTCAATCAGTGAGTGAAACGCTCTTTTTTAAAGAGGGCAGCTCCTACTCTAGAGAACAGAAGAACAGCTCTGAGATATATTTTCATACATGGAATAAACTGGCTCGATGCAGCATTGGTTGAAATTATTTGTGATCTTGTGACGGGGCTCACGGTATTTGTGTGGGCAGCATTATTGCTGAGAGATCCCAGGTTCTGTTTTTTGTTATTTCATTATGATATACTAAACAGCAACACTCCTTCATAATTGGGATTAAACTTGTTATTGTAATGAGTTTGTTCATTGTCAGAGTTTTGACACAAAGCTGAGCAATGCTGTCGTGTCAGTCTCCCAAAGGAGCTTTCAGACAGTATAAGGCAGCATCTCTGGGAATGCATCAGCCCAGAGTTTCAAACAAGGAGCTTGTCAGCTGCCTGAAGGGACAGACCACCTCACATGGAATCATGCATCCACCAACTCAGCAGGTGGAGAAGGTGTTCGACACCATCCTTGTTATTATTGGTGTTTCTGGTGTGGCATAAAGACATTTGGACTTACTGTAATCTGCTGCTGATCTGCTCTCTGGTTTTACCTTTTGAACAACAACGTCACCATCTCATTGACTGGTCAGCCATATCCAGACGCAAGAACAGTGATAACAATCCAGTGAGCAGCGTTCATGGTACAATTTTCCATTGACAGAGACTCCCAAAGTCACTGCTGCTGAAGAATGTCCTGACTTAAGTATTCTGTCATCTGTTCTGGTTTCGTATATTCTGAAGGTATGAAGAGAAATCATGCAACTTAGTACTGAAGAAGGGTCTCCGGACTTGAAACATTTACTCTACTTTCTCTCTCACAGATGCTTGCCAGACCTGCTGAACAATTTCTGTTTTTTGATATACAAACGAAGCCTGTGTTCACAAGGATCTTGAAGGATAAGGGCTGATCTGAGTGAAGTCCTCCAAGACATTAACAGAAAAAGATAAATGATTTCCATTGGCTGGCAATTCTCTAACAAGGGGGCACAGTCTGAGAATGAGAGCCAGAGCGTTCAGGAGGAATGTTAGGATGCACATCTACAGACAAAGGATGGGAGAGGTTTGGAACTCTCTTCCACAAACGACAGTGGATACTGGAACTGTTAGTCAGTTTAAATGAGGAAGTTTTTTTTTAACAAAGGAACTGAAGGATACACGTGTTTTGATTTGTGAAGCTACATCCATCTACCATGTCCCCCAGAAATGTTCTCGTTCTCACAGTCTCTGGTTAAAGAATTCAAGTCTTGACAGATTGCCCTCCTGGTCTCTGTATGTTGAGGTGTTTGTCATGTACAGATGTGTAGATTTAGAGTGTAAATATCACCACAGTGCAAACACACCCTTGTTGTCACTAAGGGAGCCCTAAATGCTCTGTTACACTGCACTTAGTCATAGAGATGTACAGCATGGATACAAACCCTTCGGTCCACCACATTCATGCCAACCAGATATCCTAACCTAATCTCGTCTCTATTGCCAGCACCTGGCCTGTATCCCTCTAAACCTTACTATTCATATAACCGTCCAGATGCCTTTTAAATGCTGTAATTGTACCAATCTCCACTACTTCCTCTGGTAGCTCATTCCATACACACACCATCCTCTATGTGAAAAAGTTGTCTCCTTAGGTCCATTTTATATCTTTCCCTCTCACTCTAAGCCTATGCCCTCCAATTTGGGACTCTCTCACCCCAGGGAAAAGACTTCGTCCGATCCATGCACCTCGTGATTTTATGAAACTTGAGAAGCCTCTGATGCTCCAGGGAAAACAGCCCCAGCCTATTTCAGCCTCTCGCTATAGCTCAAATCCTCCATCCTGGCAATATCTTTGGAAATATTTTCTGAACGCTTTCAAGATTCACAACATTCTTCGATTGGAAGGAGACCAGAATGCACGTGGCCTAACCAATGTCCTGTACAGTCACAACATGACCTCCTAATTCTGATACTCAATCATCTGACCATTGAAGGAAAGCATGCCAAATGCCTTCTTCATTATCCTATCTGCCTGCAACTCTACTTACAAAGAACTATGAACCTGCACTCCAAGGTCTCTTTGTTCGGCAACACACCCTTACCATTAAGTGGATATGATGTGCTCTGATTTGCTTTTCCAAAATGCAGCACCTCGTATTTATCTAAATTAAACTCCAACAGCCACTGCTAGGCCCATTGGCCCATCTGATCAAGATCCCATTATACTCTGAGGAAACTTTCTTCACTGTCCACTGCACCTCCAATTTTGTTGCCCCCTGCAAACTTACTAACTATACCTCCTACGTTTGCATCCAAATCATTTATATAAATGATGAAAAGCAGTGGACTCAACACCAATCCTTGGAGCACACCACTGGGCATAGGCCTCCAGTCTGAAAAGCAACCTTACACCACCACCTCTTGCCTTTGAGTCAATTCAAATGGCTAATTCTCCCTGTATTCCATATGATGTAACCTTGCTAACCAGTATTCCATGGGGAACCTTGTCAAGCACCTTACGGATCCCGTACGGAGTCCACACGGATCCCGTTCACCGCTCTGCCCTCATCAATCCTCTTTGTTACTTCTTCAAAAAAATCAGTCAAGTTCGTGTGACATGATTTCCCACACACAAAACCATTGCTACTTTAAAATTAATCAAATTTTATTCACGGATGAATGGGCACCACACAACAATCAACAGACAGGAGGGTTCCCTCCCAGTTGGGGAACGCTTCAGTGGTCCAGGACATTCAGCCTCGGACCTTCGGGTGACCATCCTCCAAGGTGAACTTCGGGACAGGCAGCAGAGGAATGTGGCCGAGCAGAGTCTGATAGCTAAGTTCGGTACCCAGGGGGAGGGCCTCAACCGGGACCTTGGGTTCATGTCACATTACAGGTGATCACCATTACAGTACACACACACACACACAGACACACACACACACACACACACACACACACACACACAGATATTCCTACACACACACCCTCACATGCACACGGACACACGTACACACAGACGCGCACACAGACACCCACACACACCCTAATAGACACACATACTCCCAAACCTGCACACCCTCACAGACTTAAGACACTCTGCACTCACTACACACACACAACACACTTTCTCACACTCACAACCCCCACCCCAGACAGGCACACGCACAAAGACCCACATGCACACATATACTACATGTAGTTTGCTCAAAAGCTACATACATTCATGTAGAACTCTGAGCTCAAAACTGCATGAATTTATGTAAAACTCTGTTATCTCACTTTTTAGATTAGAATCAATCTAAACATCAGGTCATGGACAGAGAACACAGGGGGACAACACCTTCAACATATTGTCTAGCTATCACCATTGTTAACAGCTAATCCGAGAATGCAACTTTTAAAAAAAGGGTTTTATGATTTACCCATGAAAGAAGTGAAACTATCACTGTATTCTAACAGATGAAAGGCTTAACAGACAATCAATTTTTCAATGTATAATTTCAGTTACATCACACTGTAAATTTTTGCTATAAATTCTGTGTTACGATCGAGCCCTCCACAATCACCTGATGAAGGAGCGTCGCTCCGAAAGCTAGTGTGCTTCCAATTAAACCTGTTAGACTATAACGTGGTATTGTGTGATTTTTAACTTTGTACACCCCAGTCCAACACCGGCATCTCTGAATCTTAACCAATCAAAGTTGCCTTATTTAAGACTTAAGAAATCAAGTGTCTTCCGGCTCTTGTCTCAATTTTAATGTTTCTTGCAAGGAGTCAACCATGAAGGAAGCGTTGCTGCAGCTGTTCCCAGTTTTACTGAGATCACAGCTGGAAGACTGTATCGGGCTTTTTAAAATCTCTTTACCACAGAAAGAATTTAATTATATGAGAAGGTGTACGGACACAGCTCACACAGTTGATTCCTGGGATGACCGGTTCATCCCATGTGGAAATGTTGCGCAGTTTGGATGTATACCCTTTGAAGTTCAGCAGAAATAGGCATGATCATATTGAGACATAACTGACCCTGAGGGGAATTGACAGGGTGGATGCTGAGAGGATGGATCCCCACGTTGGGTGTGTCGAACTAGGGGAACTGGAGAATGTTTGAAAATGTGATCTCTTCCATTTCAGACTGAGATAAGGATGGATCTGATAATGTGTTGCGCAGAGAGCAGTGAAGGCTGAATCTGATAGATATTTGATCAACTAGACAGCCAGTGCTTATGTGGGCCAGGTTTGAGGGGGTTGAATGGTCTACGTATGTTCTGATTTGTTGTGCATCATGTCATAAGTAGGAGGTGATTTGGTGCAAGGACAATCACTTTAAATGCAAGGGTGCTCCCATTTCAGATTGAGATGAGGATGCTCCTTTGTCCTGAGGGATGTGCTAACTGTGGCATTCTCATCTGCAGGGAGCAGTGAAGATATTCAAGGCTGAGCTCAGTAGCTCCTTGATGGTCGAGGAAGCCCATGTTTATTGGGAGCAGAGATGGACAGGGAGTTCAGCCACAGTCAGACCAGCTCTGATCTGTCTGAATGGTGTAGCAGAGACCGAATGACCAACTGGTGCTCCTACCTCCCGTGTAATGTCACACAACACGTCTCTGACAGAATTTCTCAGGGCTATTACTGAGGCACAGGAATAAACCATTCAGCCCCTCTAAAGAGTTGCATAGTAACTTGTATTCAACACTTAGAACGTACTGCACAGTGTACCAAGGAGATGATTTAACTCTTTTAAACAACTCCTCCTCATCTGACCAGATTCTGTGTCTGTGTAGGGCTTGTCCATAGGGGCTGGCTGTTTTAATATGTTTTGGGTGAAGGCTGGAGAAGTGTAGCATTGTGAGGTTATCTGTGGGTTTGCGGTAGAGTGAGGTGCCCATCCTTGATGGAGATACATGTGTCCAAAATGAGACAGCAGAGAGTAGTCCATTGTGAGTGTGATGGTGGGATAAAACTTGTTGATATCACTGTGTAGTTTTATCAGTGACTCCTCGCCATGGGTCCAGAGGAAGAAAATGTCGTTGATGTACCTGGTGTATAGTGTTGGTTGGAGGTCCTGCGTAGAGAAGAAGTCTTGTTCAGACACGTGCCTAAAGATGTTGGCATATTGGGGTGCAAATTTGGTCCCCATGGTTGAACCATGTGTCTGGATGAAGAACCTGTTGTCAAAGGTGAAGACATTGTAATTGAGGATAAAGCGGATGAGTTGTAGGATGGTGCTCGGAAATTGGCAGTTGTTGCTCGTCTTTAAAGAACCCCCAAACCTCAAACAGGTGAAGGGGTAAATGTAGGAGAATGGGTCAGTGTGGACTTGTTGGGCCGAAGGGCCTGTTTCCACACTGTAAGTAATCTAATCTAATCTAAACTATAGAGGAAACAGAGAGTAATGAATAACGAACAGTACAGCACAGGAACAGGCCCTTCGGCCCACCAAGACTGTGCTCACACGTGATGCCTTTCCAAATGAAAAACCTTTTATCTTTTCAGAGTCCATATCCCTCGATTCCCTACCTATTCAAGAAATTGCTATTGTATCCACCTCCACCATTACCTTTCAGAAGCACATTTCAGGTAGCTATCACCATCGGTGTAAAAAAGCTGTCTCACATCTCCTTTAAACTTTCCCTTCTTACCTTAAAACTATGTCCCCTTGTAATTGAGATGAGTATCCTGGGAAAAAAGGCTCTGACTATCCACAGTAATAGCCTGGGGCTCTGATTGCAAGTGTAGTGATATTATCACAATCCCACTGACTCTCCTGAAGTCAGAACCTTTCAGGGAGAACACTCAACATTTCTAGTCAAATTATTTGTGGCCGGAAGAGAATAGGAACAGTTGAATCTGGATATAACAAAGGTGCAGATGATGGTTTATTCAGCAGCTAGACTGAGACAAAATGGGAGACCTGAGATATTGCGGAGTTGATAGTGAACAGGATTGGTGCTGGAGAGAATGTGGAAATAGATATCAGCTTAGAGCCGAAGTACATGTTGGAGTTATACGCAGTTTGATTCCACTTCAGATATTGGCATTAAAATTGTTTGGTTAGGAATGGAGTTTGTGGACAGAAGTCATGGCAACAGCTTCCTTTTTTTTCAGTATTTAAGTTATGAGGACAGTAAGTTAGTTCAACAAAGTTTATTGAATTCATAGTCAGATGGAAAGACTTACCAGGAATAATAGTGAGGAGAGGATAGAAATCAGCTTGAATCAGCCAAAGCACACTTAAGGTCCACCCAATCTTGAGGAAGATTGTGAAGACCCAAATGTAAACCCCTGGTCAGTATTGGAACATTCCAGTCTATTGTTCCCATATTCTGGTCCATTGTTGGAACACGTCAGTGCATTGTTCTCAGACTCTGATCTCTTCTCTCCCTCACTCTTGAACTGTTGATCCTGGTTAGTGCTGCAAGTGAAGTTCCTACTGATACTATGTGATAATATTGTAAGACCCCCCCCCCCTTATTAATAGGAAGTAAACCTTTTAGTGAAATAATTTGATGCATGGAGACTGACATTAACTACAATCACTGAACGAGCAGGTTCACTTAACCCCATTCAAACCAATTTGTTTTATACCATGGTAAATTAATACATTTGCTCAGTCTGGATGGGATGACTGAGTGTTTCTGAGGAATGGACACAACAGCAAAGTGATTGATCTTAACTATTTAATGCTCCATAGATATGGAAGTGTGGTCAGAGGACTGAAGAGTTTTCAATTACCATCTCTTTTCATAAAAGAAGAGGCAAACCCTGTAATAAAGAAAAGCCAATATAATATAATTAAAATATTGAGGATACTTCTAGAGTCCACCATTTGGGGAGAATAATTTGTTCCTCAGATACATTGGATTTACAAGAAGCAACTAGAATAGCGACGCAAATGGAAAACACATGTATCGACAAGAAAGGACAGTTTATTAAGGTGGTATCAGAGCAGATCAATGAAGATGGTGCTGTAGATTTTCTCAACTAAAATAAAATCAAGGGTCATTGTCATGGAAATTAAATCTACTCAACTATTAGCAGGAGCAAAGAAAGGTCTTTATTTTGAATCCTGCAGGATTGACTCACTACGCTACGCCAGATGCCTTAATACAAAGAGCACTGAAACATTGTACAGATGCTTGCCATATAGTGTTCCTTATCACACTCTCAAGGGCAACTCCCTGGTCTTTCAGACATAATGGTTCTTCAGCCTTCGCTGAGTTCGACTATCACAAGGTCAAGTAGAATGTTTACAGAATTCACACAGAGTTAAGCTGACTGCAACCCTTCATCAAAGCATCGTTTACAAAGATCAGTACAGCATTGAATTAAAGAAAAGCATTCTCTTTAAATTTCACAGTAAATGGATAATTTCCCATTTCATTTTCCCCCTTTTTGTCATTTTATGACATCAAGCCCAACTACAGCAACAACTACAAAGAAATACAGAGCCGTAATAGCTATACATTAAAAAAAGTTTAGGAAACACCAGGCCATTCCTCAGATACCACCTCCCCGAAACACAGCTTTGTGGTGGTATCTTCCCTTGCTCTGGTGTGCCCTGTACACAGCCCATGTGTGAGCTGCGGCAGCCCCATAACCGTATGAGGCTTCTAATCACTACTTGCACTTAATTGGTTCTGGTACTGTCCGATATCTCCTCGGGCTCAGCTACACGCTTGTAAAGGCTGGTGTGTATCCACTTGGCTTTCTGCGAGCTTAACTGCTGTCTGTGTTGTGAGGAGCACTTGAAATGGTCCAAGCCACCTCTTCGCCATACACATGTCAATCTGCTCAGTTGGCGGCTGCTGGGCTGCTGTTCTTGCTGCTGAGTCTGCCCTTGCATTGCCTTGGGAAATAAGATCATTATTTTTTTGTCTGAGCTTCACACTTACACACAGCGATTGATTTAGGCAACAGGACTGCTTCCAGGAGGTCGGAAATCAGGTCGCGGTGTGTGATGGGCATTCTGGTGGAGGCCAAGAATCCCCTGTTATTCCACAGGGTTCTAAAATCATGTACAACCCCAAAGGCATATCTGCTATCGGTGTAAATATTCACTGTCCTTCCCTCAGCCAACTTATAGGCCTCAGTCAAGGCAATCAGCTCCGCTGCTGGCCCTGACAGATGAGAAGGGAGTGATCCCACTTTGACTACCTCGTAGATAGTCACTGCATCATACCCAACACAATTCTGGCCTGTCCCCTTGCTCCTGAATGCTGACCCATCCACAAAAAACTCCATATCTGGATTCTGACTTGGTCAATCCTGCAAATCTGGTCTGGGGCTACAAATTTCATTAGTTACAGCAACACAATCGTGTGGGTCTCCATCTCCTTCTGTGGGGAGAAGGCTAGCAGGGTTAAGGGCGTTACATCGCTTTATTATAATGTTAGGCATCTCCAATAACACAGTATTGTATCGGAGCCAACGTGCTGCTGACATGTGTGCGGTCGTTTACTCATAAAGCAGTCAGGATCCTGCATGTGGGACCAGAAGGGTTAATTCACCACAGCCGACTATATCCCTGGATGCTCCAACAGCCTTTTCAGCTGCAGCCACAGCTCACAGGCATTGAGACAATCCTGCCACTACGGGGTCAAGTTTAGCTGAAAAATATGCTACCGGCCTCAATCTTCCCCAATGATCCTGCAACAGCGCAGGTGTCATGCAGCCACGTTAATCATCTACAGTTTGTACAAAAGGCTGGTTTGGGTTCAGAATCCCCAGTGTAGGTGTAGTTTGGAGCACCCCTTTTTAATTCAACAAAGGCACTCTCGGCCTCTGGGGTCCACTGTAATGGACTCTGGTTCTGCAACCCTTTTCCATGGGCTATGTCACTTTTGGGGCCTCAAGGGTTGTGTAATGTGCGATAAACATCCTACAGTAGGAGCACTTACCCAAAAAGGATAGCAATTGTCTCTTCGTATGAGGCTTTGGAATTTGCTGGATTGCTTGAACTCTGTCTTGACCAATAGCCTTCCCTTATTCAGATATTAGGTGACCTAAGAACTTCACCTGTTGTTGCACAAATTGTAGCTTTGTGAGACTGGCTTTGTACCCTTTCCGCACTAGATGGCAGAGCAATGCAAAGGTCTCCTTCCTCATTGTTCCTTTGTTGGTGCCGCGGTCAAGCAATCATCTCCATCCTGCAGCAGCACTGACCCCGGGGTTTGAACAAGAGTCTCCAGACTCCTGCGTAGAGCCCCATTATATATGGTGGGAGACTCACAGTAACCTCGCATGAAGGTATATGATTTCCCTTTGAATGAAAAAGCGAACCAGAATTGACTATCTGGGTGCACCAGATAGCAGCACGTTGGCTCTGATACAATACTGTGTTATTGGAGTCGCCTAACATTACAGTAAAGAAGGCATTTGCTAAATCCACAACAGAGAACCATTTCCTGTCCGGTGGAATTTGAGCCAATATAGTATAGGAATTGGGAACATTTGGGGCACGAGGAATAACAGCGTCATTGACAACAGGTCTTGAACAAATCTCCATTCCTCCGGTTCACCGGGAATGTTTGTCTTTTTGAACGGATAAATGGGGGTTCTCACCGGTGAGTTTTCACAGGGGATTATCACTCCAGCCTTTAGGAGGGATTCAAAGACTGCAGTAATTCCTTCTGTGGCTTCGGGTTTTAACAGGTATTGTGCTCTGCAAGGACGATACTCAGACTTCGGAATTATCCTTATGGGCTCACAGCCCCATATGAGCCCCACATCATGTTTTCCCTTTGTCCACAACTCAGTAGGGACCATTTTTAATCTTGGGTTTAAGACTTCTATCTTAGGAAAACGTTAGGCTATCCCCCTAGGCTTCTCAGGGCTAGCGGGCATTACCTAGACTGTCCTATCTGCCTGAGTTAGCTAAGTTAGTTTCTTCTTATATGTCCACTATCTGCATTTAACCAGATACCCACATCATCCCTGAAGACCCAACCTTTCATTCTTTGTGCCTTTAGCACCCATGCTCCTAAATCCTACCACCTGTCACTAGACGCCTTTGCCAGTGACACATGAGACCAGAACCTTCCACATCAACAAGATAGGGTCTACTTGCCGTCACAGATACTTTAGATAAGTTCCAATAAAATTCACACAATAACAACTGATCTGGTTTAACCAATCTCCTGAACCAATCCTTCTCATATGGTTCATCAGGGCCAACGTGATGTATGTGTGCTGTGCAGTGCAGCATGTCTCCAGCAAGAAAATCGGTGTTAATAGGATTAATATAATTACTTGCTTCCAGGGCGAGGGAATTGCTCACTGAACTTATCGCTCTCTGTATTAATAGCCACTCATAGACATACATCAGGGGTCGTAGGTCATATTTTACAGCCTGCACTGGGTAAATCGTTTCTTTGAATTATCTACAAACCTGTCGGAGTACTGATCAAATCCAATCCCAGTCTCAGTATGAGATCCCAGCCCATCAAATTTAAAGGAGAAAATTCCGATAACAAGAAGGAGAATTGGAATGTTTCCCTTTTACTAGAGGTGCAGAAAATCTCTCCCGCATCATGACTCCTGATGCACCCATTGTGTTCAGGAACCTTTCACTCATCTTTATTTGTGTCGATTGTCTAAACGGGCCTAATGTAAGGATTGAGTATGTGGCCCTGCATCTACCAAAAAGGTAACTGATGTACTTTCATATATAACATAGAGGTGGGCATCGGCTTATACACATCATTGTGATATAGGACATACTGTCCACACTATGCAATCTCAGTGCTGAATATTGAGGTGTGATATGTCTCAGTGTGTGAAAGGTTAGTAGAAGAGATTAGCATAAGCGAGTCTTCGTTGCCAAGCATAAAGGAAAGAGTCTTCCCTGTACCTTGTGGGCTGCCCACCTCCACCTCAGCCTTCCCCTGTTAGTCACCCTCATGTCCCACCTCGAGGGCCGAGTGAGGCTGTCTGTGTGGGCACCATCTCACCCAGTGGTCCATTGCTCTGCAAACAAATCACCCACCAGATCTCCCTCTATCAGTGCCTCTTTTGTGACCTCTTCCTCTTCCGTGACCACCCCTCTGCCTCTCTCTCTTCCTGCAGCACCTCCCTCCAACAGCTGGGTGACCATTTACACCAGAGTAAGCTGAGCTTTATGTGTTTGCTGTTCCATCTTTAGTTTCTGATTATCCTTCTCTTGGGTAAGCCATATTTCAGCATGTATTGCATGTTGTTCTATCAAATTCAGCTTTCCCGTGTCCCAGGTCTTTTACCTTTTTCACTATTTCTTCCTTCTTTCCATTGATGAAGCTGTTCCTCAGGTGTGCCTCATACAGTGTGATTTCTGCCGTCGTTATGTCCTCATCTCGTCTCAGTGCACTATGGGTGTTATGGACTTCAGTGAGGTACTGGGACACTCTCTCACATTCCCATTGTTTTCACATTGCTGTTTTGGTCATGTCCATTCACACTGGGAATGCCTCCCTCCAGGCGGTTGCCAGCACTGTAACAAAAGCATTAAAGTCTCCCTTCTCTTCCACTTGTGGGTTGGCTGCTCTGGCATGGACGTTTGCAGCTGGCCAGGTATACTTGTGTTTGGTGACATTGGCACCTAGTTTTCATCCCAGGAGACCTCTCATCTCTTGTGACGTGTGACGGAACTCAGCACAGAACTTTGTCACTTCTTATTAGCTCCAACCTCGTGTGGGTCAGGCAACTGCCCACAGGCACTTTCCAGATCCTTCATGGTCCATGGCTGGTGGGCCAACACTGGGCACCCTTCTGGACCTGTAACTTCAACCATTGAGTCTTGCAGAACGACCTGGTTAGATGATCGTTCACCAGTACCCTCACGGACTCATCATCTGTCGGGGGGTGATCACGGACAATCCTTGGATGCCTTTCCACCTTGGAGTGGTCGTCCTTCTTTTGGCCTTCTTGCTTCGGTCTGTTGCGGGTATGGTGTGCTCTCGGTGATCTAGCAGGCCCTGAGGCGGTGGTCGCGGACGTGGAACTTTCACCAGGCGGATCTCGTGGTGGTGGTGGGGGGGTGGCGGCAGGTCTCGGAGGGAAGTCATCAAGGTCAGGGTCTGAAACAGATTTAAGACACTGTACAGCTTCGTTAGGTTGTTTCCCACATGGGCACTGGTGGTTGTACGTGTATTTGATCTATCCTTTACTTGAGAATTCCTTTCTCTGATATCAGCCTCAACCTTCCACATACAAGAAGCACTCCAATTCATAGCTTCGATCTTTCCGTCCCTTTTCTCCTTCTCTCTCTCCTCCTACCTCAACCTTAATATTTCCAGCTGTTTTTTTACTAAAACTTCCTCCCTCCGGAAAACCACATTCCTTAATCCACAATTCTAACTGCTTTACACATTCTGGGCGGTACTTATTTAGCATGTATTGTAATTTTGGTTGGCCATTCCAAATTTTGTGTGGATTCCCCTTTGTTTGCTCTTGCTGGAGCCCATTTTTAGTGTAACTGGAAAAGTGTTCAGCTCTCTCTCTCTCTCTCTCTCTCTCTCTCTCTCTCTCTCTCTGTCTCTCGCTCTCGTGGTACAGTTATCTTTTCCCTTTTGACTTGTTTTTACCTCCGGAGGTCCCCTCTCACATTGAGCACGTCCGCCTCAAGGCCTTGGTTTTCGTAAACCAAGAAACCACGTACCTGGTACGTCTTTGGCGAGTCCAACTCAGCCAGTGGTGGTTCCAAGTCTAAAACCAGCCTTAAACTTGCTGTTTCCTAAACACTTTTCAGACAGCAATCCCCTTCCCCTTGGGGTTTTACTCTAATACCACGTGAGAGTTCACTGAACCCTTTTCCTGCTGTATTTATTCTCTTAGAATGACTCTCTAAGTAGGATTATATAAACCACAACTATTACCCAACCTTAATTGATTTGAAACCCTGGTGCTAGGGCAATCTACAGATTCCCAGTCCTCTCACGCAAAAGGGCCAATTCAGCTCTCGAGATGAAGTGAAAGACCTTTCAGGCGCTGGCACCTGCGCTTCTTGGGAATCTTCAGAATCTCATCCAGTCACGGGGTCCCAGGACGAGCCCCCACGTTTACTGGCATGGAAATTAAATTGACTTGACTCAATAATTAGCAAGAGCAAAGCAAAGGTCTTTATTAAAAATTTTACAGATTGACCCATTACACAAAGTCAGATGCCTCAATGCAATAAGTACCCAAACATTTACACAGACACCTGCCTTATAGCGTTCCTTACCACACTCTCAAGGGCAGAAACTGGGAAACTCAAGTTATTATCCTCTCATCCCCTGGTGCGAGACATAACAGTTATTCAGCTTTCGCTGAGTTCGACTATCGCAAGGTCGATTTGAATGCTTACAGAAATCAAACAGAGATAAGCTAACTGCAACCCTTCATCAAAGCATCGTTTACAAAGCTCAGCACAGCATTGATTTAAACAAAGCATTCTCTTTAAACTTTACAGTAAATGGATAATTAATTTCACAGTAAATGGATAGTTTTCTATTACTGTCACAGTGTATTCAGAGAGTCAGAGGGTGTCACAATGTGTCTCAGAGAGAGCCACAGTGAGTCAGAGTGTCATAGTGTGTCTCAGGGTGTGTCTTTGAGAGAGTCTCAGTGTGTCCCATTGTGTCTCAGAGAGTGTCACAGTGTATCAGAGAGAGGCAGGGAATGTCATATTTGTCAGAGAGTGTCGCAGTGTGTCAGGGAATATCACAGTATGTCTCAAAGACTGTCAGAGCGCTTCAAAGTGTATCAGAGAGTGGCACAGTATGTCCCCGACAATGCCAGAGAGTGTCACAGTGGGACTCAGAGAGTGTCAGAGAGAGTCAGAGAGTGTCACAGTGTGCTATAGAGAGTGTCAAAGAGGGTCAGACAGTGTAACAGTGTGTCTCAGAGAGTGTCACAGTGTGTTTCAGGGAGTGTCAGAGAGAGAGTCAGGGAGTGTCACAGTGTGTGACAGTCTGTTAGAGAGTGTCACAGTATGTCTCAGAGAGCGTCAGAGATTATCACAGTGTCTTAGCGAGGGATACAGAATGTCTCTGAGAGTGTCAGAAAGTGCCACAGTGTCTTAGAGAGTGTAACAGTGTGTCAGAGATTGTCATAGTGTGTCAGATAGATTCAGAGAGTGTCACAGTGTGTCTCACAGATTGTCAGAATTTGTCACAGCGTCTCAGTGGGTGTCACAGTGTGTCAGGGATTGTCGCAGTTTGTCAGAGAGAGAGAGTCAGAGAGTGTCACAGTGTGTCAGCGAGTGTCATAGTGTGTCTCAGAGAGTCAGAGAGTGCTTCATACAGAGTCAAACAGTACCACAGTGTTTCACAGTCTGTCAGAGAATGTCACAGTGTTTCGCAGAGAGTGACAGAGAGAGTTGGAGAGTGGCACAGTGTGTTTCAGAGAGTGTCAGAGAGAGTCAAAACGTGTCACAGTGTGTCACAGTCTGTCAGAGAGTGTCACAGTACGTTTCAGAGAATGTCAGAGAGTGTCAGAGAGTGTCGGAGAGAGTCAAAAAGTGTCACAGTCTGTCACAGTCTGTCAGAGAGTGTCACAGTACGTTTCGGAGAGTGTCCGAGAGTCAGAGAGTGCCACAGTGTGTTTCACAGAGAGTAAGAGACAGTCAAAACGTGTCAGAGATTGTCACAGTATGTTTCAGAGAGTGTCAGAGAGAGCAGCAATGTGTTTCAGAGAGTGCCACAGTGTGTCTCAGAGAGTGTCGCAGTGAATCAGAGTTTGTCACAGTGTCTTACAGTCGGTCAGAGAGTGTCAGAGAGAGTCAGAGAGTGTCACAGTGTGTTACAGAGAGTGTCAGAGAGTGTTACAGTCTGCCTCAGAGAGTGTCAGAGAAAGACAGGGAGTGTCACAGTTTCTCACAGTCTGTAAGAGAGATGTCACAGTGTGATTCAGAGTGAGTCAGAGATGTGTCACAGTCTATCTCAAAGCGGGTCAGAGTGTGTCGCAGTGTGTCACAACGTGTCAAAGAGTGCCATAGTATGTCTCAGAGAGTGTCAGAGAGAGTCAGAGAGTGTCACAGTGTGTCTCAAAACAGTGTCAGTGAAAGTCAGATAGTGACACAGTCTGCCAGAGAGTGTCACAGTATGTATCAGAGATTTTCAGAGAGTGTCTCAGTGTGTCACAGTCTGTCAGAGAGAGTCAGTGTGTCTCAGAGAGTATCAGCGAGAGTCAGAGAGTGTCACAGTGTGTCTCAGAGAGGGTCAGTGAGAGTCAGAGAGTGTCACAGTCTGTCTCAGAGAGCGTCAGAGAGTGTCACTATGTGCCTCAGAGAGAGTCACAGCGTGTCTCAGAGAGTCAGATAGAGTCAAAAAGTGTTACTGTGTGTCTCAGAGAGTGTCACGGTGTGTCACAGTCTGTAAGAGAGTGTCACAGTGTGATTCAGAGTGAGTCAGAGATGTGTCACAGTCTATCTCAAAGCGGGTCAGAGTGTGTCGCAGTGTGTTACAACGTGTCAAAGAGTGCCATAGTATGTCTCAGAGAGTGTCAGAGAGAGTCAGAGAGTGTCACAGTGTGTCTCAAAACAGTGTCAGTGAAAGTCAGATAGTGACACAGTCTGCCAGAGAGTGTCACAGTATGTATCAGAGATTTTCAGAGAGTGTCTCAGTGTGTCACAGTCTGTCAGAGAGAGTCAGTGTGTCTCAGAGAGTATCAGCGAGAGTCAGAGAGTGTCACAGTGTGTCTCAGAGAGGGTCAGTGAGAGTCAGAGAGTGTCACAGTCTGTCTCAGAGAGCGTCAGAGAGTGTCACTATGTGCCTCAGAGAGAGTCACAGCGTGTCTCAGAGAGTCAGATAGAGTCAAAAAGTGTTACTGTGTGTCTCAGAGAGTGTCACGGTGTGTCACAGTCTGTAAGAGAGTGTCACAGTGTGATTCAGAGTGAGTCAGAGATGTGTCACAGTCTATCTCAAAGCGGGTCAGAGTGTGTCGCAGTGTGTTACAACGTGTCAAAGAGTGCCATAGTATGTCTCAGAGAGTGTCAGAGAGAGTCAGAGAGTGTCACAGTGTGTCTCAAAACAGTGTCAGTGAAAGTCAGATAGTGACACAGTCTGCCAGAGAGTGTCACAGTATGTATCAGAGATTTTCAGAGAGTGTCTCAGTGTGTCACAGTCTGTCAGAGAGAGTCAGTGTGTCTCAGAGAGTATCAGCGAGAGTCAGAGAGTGTCACAGTGTGTCTCAGAGAGGGTCAGTGAGAGTCAGAGAGTGTCACAGTCTGTCTCAGAGAGCGTCAGAGAGTGTCACTATGTGCCTCAGAGAGAGTCACAGCGTGTCTCAGAGAGTCAGATAGAGTCAAAAAGTGTTACTGTGTGTCTCAGAGAGTGTCACGGTGTGTCACAGTCTGTAAGAGAGTGTCACAGTGTGTTACAGAATGCGTCAGAGAGTGTCAGTGAGTGTCACAGTCGGTCTCAGAGAGGGTCAGAGTGTGCCACAGTTTGTCACAGCCTGTCAAAGAGTGTCACAGTCTGCTTCAGAGAGTGTCAGAGAAAGACAGAGAGTGTCACAGTTTGTCACAGTCTGTTAGAGAGTGTCACAGTGTGTTACAGAGTGCGTCAGAGAGTGTCAGAGAGTGTCAAGTCTATCTCAAAGCGGGTCAGAATGTGATACAGTGTGTCACAACCTGTCAAAGAGTGTCATAGTATGTCTCAGAGTGTGTCAGAGAGAGTCGGAGAGTGTTACAGTGTGTCTCAGATAGTGTCACAGTGTTTTTCAGAGAATCAGAGAAAGTCATAAAGTGTCACAGTGTGTCTCAGAGAGTTTCACAGTGTGTCACAGTCTTTCAGAGAAGGTTACAGTGTATTTCAGAGTGTCTCAGAGAGTGTCAGAGAGTTTCAGTGTTTGTCTCAGAGGATGTCACAGTCTGTCAGAGAGTGTTACAGTGTGTCTCAGAGAGTGTCAGAGAGTGTCACAGTGTGTCAGAGAGTGTTACAGTGTGTCACAGTCTTTCAGAGAATGTTACAGTGTATTTCAGAGTGTGTCAGAGAGAGTCAGAGAGTGTCACAGTGTGTCTCAGAGAGTTTCCCAGTGTGTCACAGTCTTTCAGAGAAGGTTACAGTGTATTTCAGAGTGTGTCAGAGAGAGTCAGAGAGTGTCACAGTGTGTCATACCGTGTCTCAGAGAGTGTCAGAGAGCGTCAGTGTTTGTCTCAGAGAATGTCACAGTCTGTCAGAGAGTGTTACAGTGTGTCTCAGAGAGTGTCAGAGAGGGTCAGCATTTGTCTAAGAGAGAGTCAGAGAGTGACACAGTGTCTCTGAGAATGTCACCGTGTGTCAGAGTGTCTCAGCGTTTCACAATGTGTTTCAGAGTGTGTTAGAGAGAGTCTGAGAGTGTCACAGTGTGTCATACTATATCTCAGAGAGTGTCCGAGAGAGCCAGAGAATGTCTCAGTCTGTATCAGAGTGTCAGAGAGAGTCAGAAAGTGTCACAGTGTGTCTCAGAGAGTTTCACACTGTCTCAGAGAATGTCACAGTGTGTCAGAAGTTTCACAGTTGTCACAATCTGTCAGAGAGAGTCACAGTGTGTCTCAGAGATTGTGAGAGAGAGTCAGAAGATGTCACAGTGTGTCACACGCTATCTCAGAGAGTGACCGAGTGTCTCAGAGAGAGAGGCAAGAAGTGTCACAGTGTGTCTCAGAGAGTGTCACAGTGTGTTTCTGAGGGTCAGAGAGAGAGAGACAGAATATGTCACAGTGCGTCTCAGAGAGTGTCACAGCATCTCAGAGAACGTCACCGTGTGTCAGAGTGTCACAGTGTGTTACAGAGAGTGCCAAAGAGGATCAGACAGTGTAACATTGTGTCCCAGAGTTTCACAGGGAGTATCAGAGAGAGTCAGGGAGTGTCACAGTGTGTCACAGTCTGTTAGAGAGTGTCATAGTGTGTCAGATAGATTCAGAGAGTGTCACAGTGTGTCAAAGAGAGTGGCACAGTTTGTCTCGCAGAGTGTCAGAAAGTGTCACAGCATTTCAGTGGGTGTCACAGTGTATCAGGGATTGTCACAGTGTGTCAGAGAGAGAGAGTCAGAGAGTGTCACAGTGTGTAAGCGAGTGTCATAGTGTGTCTCAGAGAGAGTCAGATAGCGCTGCATGCAGATTCAAACCGTATCACAGTATGTCACAGTCTGTCAGAGAATGTCACAGTGTTTCTCAGAGAGTGACAGAGAGAGTCGGAGAGTGGCGCAGTGTGTTTCAGAGAGTGTCAGAGAGTGTCAGAGAAAGACAAAACGTGTCACAGTCTGTCACAGCCTGTCAGAGAGTGTCACAGTACGTTTCAGAGAGTGTCAGAGAGAGGTACAGTGTGTTTCCGGGAGTGTCACAGTGTGTCTCAGAGAGTGTCACAGTGTCTCACAGTCAGTCAGAGAGTGTCACAGTGTGTCTCAGAGAGTGTCGCAGTGTGTCTCAGAGAGTGTCAGTGAGAGTCACATAGTGTCACAGTCTGCCAGAGAGTGTCGCAGTGTGTCTCGGAGATTTTCAGAGAGTGTCTCTGTGTGTCTCAGAGAGTGTCAGTGAGAGTCAGATAGTGTCACAGTCTGCCAGAGAGTGTCACAGTGTGTCTCGGAGATTTTCAGAGAGTGTCTCAGTGTGTCACAGTCTGTCAGAGAGAGTCAGTTTGTCTCAGAGAGTGTCAGCGAGTGTCAGTGTTTGTCTCAGAGAATGTCACAGTCTGTCAGAGAGTGTTACAGTGTGTCTCAGAGAGTGTCAGAGAGGGTCAGCATTTGTCTAAGTGAGGGTCAGAGAGGATCAGAGAGTGACACAGTATCTCTGAGAATGTTATCGCGTGTCAGAGTGTCGAAGTGTGTCACAGTGTGTTTCGGAGTGTGTTAGAGAGAGTCTGAGAGTGTCACAGTGTGACATACTATATCTCAGAGAGTGTCTGAGAGAGTCAGAGTGTCTCAGTCTGTATCAGAGTGTCAGAGAGAGTCATAAAGTGTCACAGTGTGTCTTGGAGAGTGTCACAGTGTCTCAGAGAATGACACAATGTATCAGAAAGTGTCACAGTGTGTCTCAGAGTGAGTCAGAGAGTGTCACAGTGTGTCACAATCTGTCGGAGAGAGATACAGTGTGTCTCAGAGAGTGTCAGAGAGGGTCAGCATTTGTCTAAGTGAGGGTCAGAGAGGATCAGAGAGTGACACAGTGTCTCTGAGAATGTCACCGTGTGTCAGAGTGTCGCAGTGTGTCACAGTGTGTTTCAGAGTGTGTTAGAGAGAATCTGAGAGTTTCACAGTGTGTCATACTATATCTCAGAGAGTGTCTGAGAGAGTCAGAGTGTCTCAGTCTGTATCAGAGTGTCAGAGAGAGTCATAAAGTGTCACAGTGTGTCTCGCAGAGTGTCACAGTGTCTCAGAGAATGACACAATGTGTCAGAAAGTGTCACAGTGTGTCTCAGAGTGAGTCACAGAGTGTCGCAGTGTGTCACAATCTGTCGGAGAGAGATACAGTGTGTCTCAGAGAGTGTCAGAGAGGGTCAGCATTTGTCTAAGTGAGGGTCAGAGAGGATCAGAGAGTGACACAGTGTCTCTGAGAATGTCATCGCGTGTCAGAGTGTCGCAGTGTGTCACAGTGTGTTTCGGAGTGTGTTAGAGAGAATCTGAGAGTGTCACAGTGTGTCATACTATATCTCAGAGAGTGTCTGAGAGAGTCAGAGTGTCTCAGTCTGTATCAGAGTGTCAGAGAGAGTCAAAAAGTGTCACAGTGTGTCTCGGAGAGAGTCACAGTGTCTCAGAGAATGACACAATGTTTCAGAAAGTGTCACAGTGTGTCTCAGAGTGAGTCAGAGAGTGTCACAGTGTGTCTCAGAGAGTGAGAGAGAGAGTCAGAAGATGTCACAGTGTATCACACTCTGTCTCAGAGCGTGACCGAGTGTCTCAGAGAGAGAGGCAGGGAGTGTCACAGTATGTCTCAGAGAGTGTCACAGTGTGTTTCTGAGGGTCAGAGAGAGAGACAGAATGTGTCACAGTGCGTCTCAGAGAGTGTCACAACATCTCAGAGAACGTCACCGTGTGTCAGAGAGAGTTTTGGTTTTTTACAGAGAGTGCCAAAGAGGATCGGACAGTGTAACAGTGTGTCAGAGAGTGTCACAGTGTGTCAATGAGAGTGGCACAGTTTGTCTCACAGTGTGTGAGAAAGTGTCACAGCGTCTCAGTGGGTGTCACAGTGTGTCACGGATTGTCACAGTGTGTCAGAGTGAGAGAGTCAGAGAGTCTCACAGTGTGTCAGCGAGTGTCATAGTGTGTCTCAGAGAGAGTCAGAGAGCGCTGCATGCAGAGTCAAACAGTATCACAGTGTGTCACAGTCTGTCAGAGAATGTCACAGTGTTTCTCAGAGAGTGACAGAGAGATTCGGAGAATGGCACAGTGTGTTTCAGAGAGAGTCAAAACATGTCACAGTGTGTCACAGCCTGTCAGAGAGTGTCACAGTGTGTCTCGGAGATTTTCAGAGAGTGTCTCAGTGTGTCACAGTCTGTCAGAGGGAGTCATTTTGTCTCAGAGAGTGTCAGATGGAGCCAGAAAGTGTTACCATGTGCTCAGAGTGTCTCAGAGTGTGTCACAGCCTGTCAGAAAGTGTCGCAGTGTGTTTCAGAGAGTGTCAGTGAGAGTCAGATAGTGTCACAGTGTGTCTCGGAGATTTTCAGAGTCTGTCTCAGTGTGTCACAGTCTGTCAGAGAGAGTCAGTGTGTCTCAGAGAGCATCAGAGAGAGTCACAGAGTGTCACAGTGTGTCTCAGAGCGTGTCAGTGTGAGTCAGATAGTGTCACAGTCTGCAAGAAAGTGTCAAAGTGTGTCTCGGAGATTTTCAGAGAGAGTCTGCGTGTGTCACAGTTTGTCAGAGAGAGTCAGTGCGTCTCAGAGAGTGTCAGAGAGAGTCAGAGAGTGTCACAGTATCTCTCTGAGAGTGTCAGAACGAGTCAGACAGTGTCACGGTATCTCTCTGAGAGTGTCAGAACGAGTCAGAGAGTGTCACAGTATCTCTCTGAGAGTGTCAGAACGAGTCAGAAAGTGTCACAGTGTGTAAACGTTTGTCAGAGACTGTTACAGCTTGCCTCAGAGAGTGTCAGAAAGTGTCACAGTTTGTCACAATTTGTCAGAGAATGTCACAGTGTGTTTTGCCTCAGAGAGGGTCAGAGAGAGTCAGTGAGTGTCACAGTCTGTCTCAGAGAGGGTCAGAGAGTGTCACTATGTGTCTCAGAGAGAGTCATAGCGTGTCTCAGAGAGTTAGATAGAGTCAAAAAGTGTCACCGTGTGTCTCAGAGAGTGTCACAGTGTGTCACAATCAGTCAGAGAGTGTCACAGTGTGTCACAGTCTGTCAGAGAGTGTCACAGTGTGTTTCAGAGAGTGTCAGTGAGTGTCACAGTCGGTCTCAGAGAGTGTCAGAGTGTGCCACAGTTTGTCGCAACCTGTCAAAGTGTGTCACAGTCTACCTCAGACAGTGTCAGAGAAAGACAGAGAGTGTCACAGTTTGTCACAGTCTGTCAGAGAGTGTCACAGTGTGTTACGGAGTGCGTTAGAGAGTGTCAGAGAGTGTCACAGTCTATCTCAAAGCGGGTCAGAATGTGATATATTGTGTCACAACCTGTCAAAGAGTGTCATAGTATGTCTCAGAGTGTGTCAGAGGGAGTCGGAGAGTGTTACAGTGTGTCTCAGAGAGTGTCACAGTGTCACAGTCTGTCAGAGAGTGTCACAGTGTGTTTGAGAGAGTGTCAGAGATTGTTACAGTCTGCCTACAGTCAGAGAAAGGCAGAGAGTGTCACAGTTTCACACAGTCTGTCATTGAGATGTCACAGTGTGTTACAGAGGGAGTCACGAGGGTCACAGACGATCTCAAAGTGGGTCAGAGTGTGTCTCAGTGTATCACAACGTGTCGAAGAGTGTCATAGTATGTCTCAGAGAGTGTAAGAGAGAGTCAGAGAGTGTCACAGGGTGTCTCAGACAGTGTCAGTGAGAGTCAGATAGTGTCACTGTCTGCCAGAGAGTGTCACAGTGTGTCTCGGAGATTTTCAGAGAGTGTCTCAGTGTGTCTCGGAGATTTTCAGAGAGTGTCTCAGTGTGTCACAGTCAGTCAGAGAGTGTCAGATAGAGTCAGAGAGTGTCACAGTGTGTCTTAGACAGTGTCAGTGAGAGTCAGATAGTGTCACAGTCTGCCAGAGAGTGTCACAGTGTGCCTCGGAGATTTTCTGAGAGGCGTCAGTGTGTCACAGTCTGTCAGAGAGAGTCAGTTTGTCTCAGAGAGTGTCAGATAGAGTCGGATGTTGTCACCATGTGTCTCAGAGTGTGTCACAGTGTGTCACAGTCTGTCATAAAGTGTCACAGTGTGTTTCAGAGAGTGTCACAGACGGTCTCAGAGAGGGACAGAGTGTGACACAGTGTGTCACAACCTGTCAAAGAGTGTCAAAGTATGTCTCAGAGTGTGTCAGAGAGAGTCGGAGCGTGTTATAGTGAGTCTCAGAGAGTGTCACAGTGTATTTCAGACAATCAGAGAAAGTCAGAAAGTGTCACAGTGTGTCTCAGAGAGTTTCACAGTGTGTCACAGTCTTTCAGAGAAGGTTACAGTGTATTTCAGAGTGTGTCAGAGAGAGTCAGAGAGTGTCACAGTGTGTCATACTGTGTCTCAGAGAGTGTCAGAGAGCGTCAGTGTTTGTCTCAGAGAATGTCACAGTCTGTCAGAGAGTGTTACAGTGTGTCACAGAGACTGTCTGAGAGGGTCAACATTTGTCTAAGAGAGGGTCAGAGAGGGTCAGAGAGTGACACAGTGTCTCTGAGAATGTCACCGTGTGTCAGAGGGTCGCAGCGTTTCACAGTGTGTTTCAGAGTGTGTTAGAGAGAATCTGAGAGTGTCACAGTGTGTCATACTATATCTCAGAGAGTGTTCGAGAGAGCCAGAGAATGTGTCAGTCTGTATCAGAGTGTCAGAGAGAGTCAGAAAGTGTCACAGTGTGTATCAGAGAGTTTCACAGTACATTTCAGAGAGTGTCACAGAGAGTGTCACAGACTGTCAGAGTGTCAGAGAGTCAGAAAGTGTCACAGTGTGTCTCAGAGAGTTTCACAGTGTCTTAGAGAATGTCACAGTATGTCAAAAAGTGTCACAGTTGTCACAATCTGTCAGAGAGTGTCACGGTGTGTCTCAGAGATTGTGAGAGAGAGTGTGTCACACTCTGTCTCAGAGAGTGACCGAGTGTCTCAGAGAGAGAGGCAAGAAGTGTCACAGTGTGTCTCAGAGAATGTCACAGTGTGTTTCTGAGGGTCAGAGAGAGAGACAGAATGTGTCACAGTGCGTCTCATAGAGTGTCACAGCATCTCAGAGAACGTCACCGTGTGTCAGAGAGTGTCACAGTGTGTTACAGAGAGTGCCAAAGAGGATCAGACAGTGTAACATTGTGTCCCAGAGAGTTTCACAGGGAGTATCAGAGAAAGTCAGGGAGTGTCACAGTGTGTCACAGTCTGTTAGAGAGTGTCATAGTGTGTCAGATAGATTCAGAGAGTGTCACAGTGTGTCAAAGAGAGTGCCACAGTTTGTCTCGCAGAGTGTCAGAAAGTATCACAGCGTCTCAGTGGGTGTCACAGTGTGTCAGAGAGAGAGAGTCAGAGAGTGTCACAGTGTGTCAGCGAGTGTCATAGTGTGTCTCAGAGAGAGTCAGAGAGTGCTGCATGCAGAGTCAAACAGTATCACAGTGTGTCACAGTCTGTCAGAGAATGTCACAGTGTTTCTCAGAGAGTGACAGAGAGAGTCGGAGAGTGGCACCGTGTGTCACAGTCTGTCAGACAGTGTCACAGTTCGTTTCAGAGAGTGTCAGAGATAGTCAGAGAATGTCGGAGAGAGTCAAAATATATCACAGTGTGTCACAGTCTGTCAGAGAGTACCACAGTGTGTTTCAGAGAATGTCAGAGAGTCAAATACGTGTCACAATCTGTCACAGTCTATCAGAGAGTGTCACAGTACGTTTCAGAGAGTGTCATTGAGAGAGCCACAGTGTGTTTCAGAGAGTGTCACAGTGTGTCTCAGAGAGTGTCAGTGAGAGTCAGATAGTGTCACAGTCTGCCAGAGAGTGTCACAGTGTATTTTGGAGATTTTCAGAGAGTGTCTCAGTGTGGCACAGTCTGTCAGAGAGAGTCAGAGAGTGTCACAGTGTGTCGCAGACAGTGTCAGTGAGAGTCAGATAGTGTCTCAGTCTGCCAGAGAGTGTCACAGTGTGTCTCGGAGATTTTCAGATAGTGTCTCAGTGTGTCACAGTCTGTCAGCGAGAGTCAGTTTGTCTCTGAGAGTGTCAGATAGAGTCGGAAAGTGTCACTGTGTGTATCAGAGAGTGTCACAGTGTGCAACAGTCTGTCAGAACGTGGCACAGTGTGTTTCAGAGAGTTTTAGGGAGTGTCACAGTCGGTCTCAGAGAGGGACAGAGTGTTCCACAGTGTGTCACAACCTGACAAAGAGTGTCAAAGTATGTCTCAGAGTGTGTCAGAGAGAGTCGGAGCGTGTTACAGTGTGTCACATAAAGTGTCACAGTGTATTTCAGAGAATCAGAGAAAGTCAGAAAGTGTCACAGTGTGTCTCAGAGAGTTTCACAGTGTGTCACAGCTTTTCAGAGAAGGTTACAGTGTATTTCAGAGTGTGTCAGAGAGAGTCAGAGAGTGTCAGTGTTTGTCTCAGAGAATGTCACAGTCTGTCAGAGAGTGTTACAGTGTGTCTCAGAGAGTGTCAGAGAGTGTCACAGTGTGTCAGAGAGTGTTACAGTGTGTCTCAGAGAGTTTCACAGTGTGTCAAAGTCTTTCAGAGAAGGTTACAGTGTATTTCATAGGGAGTCAGAGAGAGTTAGAAAATGTCAAAGGGTGTCAGTGTTTGTCTCAGAGAATGTCACAGTCTGTCAGAGAGTGTTACAGTGTGTCTCAGAGAGTGTCAGAGAGGGTCAGCATTTGTCTAAGTGAGGGTCAGAGAGGGTGAGAGAGTGACACAGTGTCTCTGAGAATGTCACCGTGTGTCAGAGTGTCGCAGTCTGTCACAGCGTGTTTCAGAGTGTGTTAGAGAGATGTTGAGAGTGTCACAGTGTGTCATACTATATCTCAGAGTGTCCGAGAGAGCCAGAGAATGTCTCAGTCTGTATCAGAGTGTCAGAGAGAGTCATAAACTGTTACAGTGTGTCTCGGAGAGTGTCACAGTGTCACAGAGAATGTCACAATGTGTCAGAAAGTGTCACAGTGTGTCTCAGAGTGAGTCAGAGAGTGTCACAGTGTGTCACAATCTGTCAGAGAGAGATAGAGTGTGTCTCAGAGAGTGTGAGAGTCAGAAGATGTCACAGTGTGTCACACTCTGTCTCAGAGCGTGACCGAGTGTCTCAGAGAGAGAGGCAGGGAGTGTCACAGTGTGTCTCAGAGAGTGTCACAGTGTGTTTCTGAGGGTCAGAGCGAGAGACAGAATGTGTCACAGTGTATCTCAGAGAGTGTCACAGCATCTCAGAGAATGTCACTGTGTCTCAGAGAGAGCTTGGGTGTGTTACAGAGACTGCCAAAGAGGATCAGACAGTGTAACAGTGTGTCAGAGAGTGTCACAGTGTGTCAATGAGAGTGGCACAGTTTGTCTCACAGTGTGTGAGAAAGTGTCACAGCGTCTCAGTGGGTGTCACAGTGTGTCAGGGATTGTCATAGTGTGTCAGAGTGGGAGAGTCAGAGAGTGTCACAGTGTGTCAGAGAGTGTCATAGTGTGTCTCAGAGAGTCAGAGAGCGCTGCATGCAGAGTCAAACTGTATCACAGTGTGTCACAGTCTGTCAGAGAATGTCACAGTGTTTCTCAGAGAGTGACAGAGAGATTCGGAGAATGGCACAGTGTGTTTCAGAGAGTGTCAGAGAGAGTCAAAACGTGTCACAGTGTGTCGCAGCCTGTCAGAGAGTGTCACAGTGTGTCTCGGAGATTTTCAGAGAGTGTCTCAGTGTGTCACAGTCTGTCAGAGGGAGTCATTTTGTCTCAGAGAGTGTCAGATAGAGTCATAAAGTGTCACCATGTGTCTCAGAGTGTCTCAGAGTGTGTCACAGTCTGTCAGAAAGTGTCGCAGTCTGTTTCAGAGAGTGTCAGTGAGAGTCAGATAGTGTCACAGTGTGTCTCGGAGATTTTCAGAGACTGTCTCAGTGTGTCACAGTCTGTCAGAGAGAGTCAGTGTGTCTCAGAGAGCATCAGAGAGAGTGACAGAGTGTCACAGTGTGTCTCAGAGAGTGTCAGTGTGAGTCAGATAGTGTCACAGTCTGCCAGAAAGTGTCACAGTGTGTCTCGGAGATTTTCAGAGAGAGTCTGCGTGTGTCAAAGTTTGTCAGAGAGAGTCAGTGCGTCTCAGAGAGTGTCAGAGAGTGTCACAGTATCTCTCTGAGAGTGTCAGAACGAGTCAGACAGTGTCACAGTATCTCTCTGAGAGTGTCAGAACGAGCCAGAGAGTGTCACAGTGTGTAGACGTCTGTCAGAGAGTGTTACGGCGTGCCTCAGAGAGTGTCAGAAAGTGTCACAGTTTGTCACAATTTGTCTGAGAGTGTCCCAGTGTGTTGTGTTGTGCCTCAGAGAGGGTCAGAGAGAGTCAGAGAGTGTCACAGTCTGTCTCAGAGAGGGTCAGAGAGTGTCACTATGTGTCTCAGAGAGAGTCACAGCGTGTCTCAGACAGTCAGATAGAGTCAAAGTGTGTCATACTGTGTCTCAGAGAGTGTCAGAGAGGTTCAGCATTTGTCTCAGAGAGGGTCACAGTCCGTGAGAGAATGTTACAGTGTGTCTCAGAGATTGACAGAAAAAGTCAGAGAGTTTCACATTGTGCTTCAGTGTCAGAGAGTGTCACATTGTCTCAGAGAATGTCACCGTGTGTCAGATAGCATCGCAGTCGGGCAGACCATGTCACAGTGTGTCAGAGAGAGTCAGAAAGTGTCACAATGTGTCTCAGAGAGTTTCACAGTGTCTCAGAGAATGTCACAGTGTGTCGCAATCTGTCAGAGAGAGTCACAGTGTGTCTCAGAGAGTGTGAGGGAGAGTCAGAAGATGTCACTGTGTGTCACACTCTGTCTCAGAGAGTGACCGAGTGTCTCAGAGAGAGATGCAGAGAATGTCACTGTGTGTCTCACAGAGTGTCAGAGTGTGTTTCTGAGAGTCAGCGAGAGAGACAGAATGTGTCACAGTGCGTCTCAGAGCGTGTCACAGCATCTCAGAGAACGTCACCGTGTGTCAGAGAGTGTCACAGTGTGTTACAGAGAGTGCCAAAGACGGTCAGACAGTGTAACAGTGTGTCCCAGAGAGTGTCACAGTGTATCTCAGGGAGTATCAGAGTGAGTCAGGGAGTGTCACAGTGTGTCACAGTCTGTTAGAGA
Organism: Chiloscyllium punctatum; assembly: GCF_047496795.1. NCBI lineage: Eukaryota > Metazoa > Chordata > Chondrichthyes > Orectolobiformes > Hemiscylliidae > Chiloscyllium > Chiloscyllium punctatum. The sequence continues at coordinate 56,172,248 of NC_092788.1, read as the reverse complement.
GTTTCACAGTATGTCTCAGAGAGTGTCAGATATTATCACATTGTCTTAGAGAGGGATACAGTACATCTCTGAGAGTGTCAGAAAGTTTCACAGTGTCTTTGAGAGTGTCACAGTGTGTCAGAGATTGTCATAGTGTGTCAGATAGATTCAGAGAGTGTCACAGTGTGTCAGAGAGTGTCACAGTGTGTCTCACAGAGTGTCAGAAAGTGTCACAGCGTCTCAGTGGGTGTCACAGTGTGTCAGGGATTGTCACAGTTTGTCAGAGAGAGAGAGTCAGAGAGTGTCACAGTGTGTCAACGATTGTCATAGTGTCTCTTAGAGAGTGTCAGAGAGTGCTGTATGCAGAGTCAAACAGTATCACAGTGTGTCACAGTCTGTCAGAGAATGTCATAGTGTTTCTCAGAGAGTGACAGAGAGAGTCGGAGAATGGCACAGTGTGTTTCAGAGAGTGTCGGAGAGTGTCAGAGAAAGTCCAAACATGTCACAGTGTGTCACAGCCTGTCAGAGAGTGTCACAGTATGTTTCAGAGAGTGTCAGAGAGAGTCAGAGAGTGTCAGAGAGAGTCAAAACGTGTCACAGTCTGTCACAGCCTGTCAGAGAGTGCCAGTGTATTTCAGAGAATGTCAGAGAGAGTCAGAGACAGTCAAATACGTGTCAAAGTCTGTCACAGTCCGTCAGAGAGTGTCACAGTATGTCTCAGCGAACGTCAGAGATTAACACAGCGTCTTAGAGAGGGATACAGTATATCTCTGAGAGTGTCCGAAAGTGTCACAGTGTCTTAGAGAGTGTCACAGTGTGTCAGAGATTGTTATAGTGTGTCAGATAGATTCTGAGAGAATCACAGTGTGTCAGAGAGTGCCACAGTTTGTCTCACAGAGTGTCAGAAAGTGTCACAGCGTCTCAGTGGGTGTCACAGTGTGTCAGGGGTTGTCACAGTGTGTCCGAGAGAGAGAGAGTCAGAGAGTGTCACAGTGTGTCAGCGAGTGTCATAGTGTGTCTCAGAGAGAGTCAGAGAGTGCTGCATGCAGAGTCAAACTGTATCACAATGTGTCACAGTCTGTCAGAGAATGTCACCGTGTTTCTCAGAGCGTGACAGAGAGAGTCGGAGAGTGGCAGTGTGTTTCAGAGAGTGTCAGAGAGAGTCAAAACGTGTCACAGTGTGTCACAGTCTGTCAGAGAGTGTCACAGTGTGTTTCAGAGACTGTCAGAGAGTGTCAAAACGTGTCACAGTGTGTCACAGTCTGTCAGAGAGTGTCACAGTACGTTTCAGAGAGTGTCAGAGTGAGCCTCAGTGTGTTTCAGAGAGTGTCACAGTGTGTCTCAGAGAGTGTCACAGTGTATCAGAGATTGTCACAGTGTCTCACAGTCAGTCAGAGAGTGTCAGAGAGAGTCAGAGAGTGTCACAGTGTGTCTCAGACAGTGTCAATGAGAGTCAGATAGTGTCACAGTCTGCCAGAGAGTGTCACAGTGTGTCTCGGAGATTTTCAGACAGTGTGTCAGTGTGTCACAGTCTTTCAGAGAGAGTCAGTTTGTCTCAGAGAGTGTCAGATAGAGTCGGAAAGTGTCACCGTGTGTCACAGAGAGCGTCACATTGTGTCACAGTCTGTCAGAAAGTGTCACAGTGTGTTTTAGATAGTGTCAGAGAGTGTCACAGTCGGTCTCAGAGAGGGTCAGAGTGTGACACAGTGTGTCACTACCTGTCAAAGAGTGTCATAGTATGTCTCAGAGTGTCACAGTGTTTTTCAGAGAATCAGAGAAAGTCAGAAAGTGTCACAGTGTGTCTCAGAGAGTTTCACAGTGTGTCACAGTCTTTCAGAGAAGGTTACAGTGTATTTCAGAGTGTGTCAGAGAGAGTCAGAGAGTGTCACAGTGTGTCTCAGAGAGTTTCACAGTATGTCACAGTCTTTCAGAAAAGGTTACAGAGTATTTCAGAGTGTGTCAGAGAGAGTCAGAGAGTGTCACAGTGGGTCATACTGTGTCTCGGAGAATGTCACAGTCTGTCAGAGAGTGTTACAGTGTGTCTCAGAGATTGAAAGAGAGTGTCACAGTGTCTCAGAGAACGTCACCGTGTTTCAGAGAGTGTCACATTGTGTCTCCGAGAGTGTCACAGTGTGTCTCAGAGAGTGTCGAAGTGAGTCAAACAGTGCCATAGTGTGTCATAGAGTGTCAGAGAGTCACAGAATGACACAGTTTGTCTCAGAGTGTCAGAGAGAGTCAGTGAGTGTCATAGTGTGTCTCAGACAGAGTCAGAGAGGGCAGTGCGTTTCACAATGTGTCTCTGAGAGCGTCAGAGTGTGTCTCATAGTGGCAGAGTGAGTCAGAAAGTGTCACAGTGTGTCGCAGGGAGTGTCACAGTCTATCAGAGAAGGTGACAGTGTATTTCAAAGTGTGTCAGAGAAAGTCAGTGAGTGTCAAATTAAGTCGTACTGTGTCTCAGAGACTGTCAGAGAGGGTCAGCGTTTGTACCAGTGAGGGTCGCAGTCTGTCAGAGAGTGTTACAGTGTGTCTCAGGGAGTGACAGAAAGAGTCAGAAAGTGTCACAGTATGTCTCATAGGGTGTTAGGGAGAGTCAGAGAGAGTCAGCGACTGTCACACTGAGTTTCAGAGAATGTCAGAGAGAGACCGAGCGTGTCACAGTTTGTCTAAGAGAGTGTTGGAGAGAGTCAGAGAGTGTGACAGTTTGTCACAATATGTCAGAGAGTGTCACAGTGTGCCTCAGAGAGTGTCAAAATGTGTCTCAGAGGTTGTCTGAGAGTGTCACAATGTGTCTCTGACAGTGTGAGAGAGAGTCAAAAGATGTCACAGTGTGTCACAGTGTGTCTGAGAGAGTGACCGAGTGTCTCAGAGAGAGTGTCACAGTGTGTCTCAGAGAGTCAGAGAGAGACAGAAAGTGTCACAGAGATTGTCATAGTCTGTCAGAGAGTGTCACAGTGTGTCTCAGTGAGTGTCAGATAGAGTCAGTGAGTATCACAGTGTGTCTCATAGAGTGTCAGAGTGAATCACAGAGTGTCACCGTGTGTCTCAGAGATAGTCAGAATGTGTCACAGTGTTTCACAGTCTGTCAGAGAGTGTCATTAGAGTGTTACAGTGTGTCTCAGAGAGGGTCAGAGAGTTTGACAGTGTGTCTCAGAGAGTCAGAGACTGTCACAGTGTGGCACAGTCTGTCAGGGATTGTCGCAGTGTGTCTCAGAGAGTGTCAGAGAAAGTCAGCGAATGTCACAGTGTGTCATAGACTTTCAGAAAATGTCACAGTTTATCTCAGAGCGTCAGAGAGAGTCAGAAAGTGTCGCAGTGTGTCTCAGAGAGTGTCACAGTATGTCACAGTCAGTCAGAGAAAGTTGCAGTGTATTTCAGAGTGAGTCAGAGAGAGTCAGAAAGTGTGAAAGTGTGTCATACTGTGTCTCAGAGAGTGTCAGAGAGTGTCAGTGTTTTTCTCAGAGAGTGTCACAGTCCGTGAGATAGTGTTACAGTGTGTCTCAGAGATTGACAGAAAAAGTCAGTGTCACATTGTGCCTCAGTGTCAGAGAGTGTCACAGTCTGTTTCAGAGAGTGTCAGAGAGAGACAGAAAGTGTCACAGTGTGTCTCAGAGAGTGTCACAGTGTGTCTCAGAGGATCAGAGAGTGCTAGAAAGAGTCACAGTTTGTCGCAGAGAGTGTCACATTGTGTCACAGTCTGTCAGAGAGGATTACAGTATTTTTGAGAGTGTATCAGGCAGTGTCAGAGAGGTCAGCATTTGTCTCAGAGTGGGTCACAGTCTGTCAGAGGGTGTTACTGTGTGTCTCAGAGAGTCAAAAGTGTCACAGTGTGTCTCCAAGAGTGTCACAGTGTCTCAGAGAATGTCACCCTGTGTCAGAGAGTGTCACAGTGTGTCAGAGTGTCACAGTGTTTCAGAGAGTGTCACAGTCTGTTTCAGAGAGTGTCAGAGAGAGTCAGAGAGTGTCACAGTCTGTCTCAGAGAGTGTCAGAGAGTCCACAGTGTGTCTCGGAGAGTGTCCCAGTCTGTCAGAGAGTGTCACAGTGTGTCTCAGAGTGAATCAGAGAGTGTCACAGTGTGCCTCAGAGAGAGTCAGATAGAGTCAGAGAGTCTCACAGTGTGTCACAGTCTGTGAGAGAGTGTCACAGGGTGTCTCAGTGAGTCACGGCATGTCACAGCATGTCTAAGAGAGTGTCGCAGGGCATCAGAGAGTGTCACAGTTTGACTCAGAGTAGGTCAGAGTGTGTCACAGTCTGTCAGAGAGTGTCACAGTGTTCCTCAGAGAGTGTCAGAGAATGTCACAATGTGTCATAGTCTGTCAGAGAGTGTCACAGTGTGTCTCAGAGCGTGTCAGAGAGAGTCAGAATGTGTCACAGTCAATCTCAGAGAGTGTCATAGTGTGTCACCGTCTGTCAGAGAGTGTCACAGAGTATTTCAGAGAGTGTCAGAATGCGTCACAGCGAGTGTCAGAGAATATCTCAGTGTGTCACAGTCTGTCAGAAAGTGTCACAGTGTGCCTCAGTGAGTGTCACAGTAACGCAGAAATTGTCACAGTCTGTCAGAGAGTGTCACAGTGTATCTCAGAGAGTGTGAGAGAGCGTCACAGTGTATCTCAGTTTGTCAGGGAGAGTCACATTGTGTCTCAGAGAGAGTCAGAGAGTGTCACAGAGTGTCTCAGGGAGTCAGAGAGAGACGGGAAGTGTCACAGTGTCTCTCAGAGAGTGTCACAGTGTCGCAAATAATGTCACCGTTTGTCAGAGAGTGTCGCAGTCGGTCAGAGAGTGTCATCGTGTGTCACAGAAATTGTCACAGTCTGTCAGAGAGTGTCACAGTGTATTTCAGAGAGTGTCAGAGAGCATCCCAGTGTGTCTCAGAGAGTGTCACAGTGTATCTCAGAGTGTCAGACAGAGTCACATTGTGTCTCAGAGAGAGTCAGAGAGTGTCACAGTGTGTCACAGTCTGTCAGAGAGTGTCACAGTGCTTTTCAGAGAGTTTTAGTGTCACAGTGTGTGTCAGAGAGAGTCAGAGAGTGTAACAATGAGTCTCAGAGAGTGTCACAGTGTGTCTCAGAGAGTCAGAGAGAGTCAGTGAGAGTCAGAAAGTGTCACAGTGTGTCTCAGAGAGTGTCACAGTGTGTCTCAGAGAGTCAGTCAGTGAGAGTCAGAAAGTGTCACAGTGTGTCTCAGAGAGTGTCACAGTGTGTCACATTGTGTCAGAGAAGGTTATAGTGTATTTCCAAGTGTGTCAGAGTCTGGGAGTGTCACAGTGAGTCATACCGTGTCTCAGAGAGTGTCAGACAGGGTCAGACATTGTCTGAGACAATTTGTCTCAGGCAATGTCACAGTCTGTGAGAGAGTGCTACAGTCTGTCGCAGAGAGGGTCAGAGTGTGTCACAGAGAGTGACAGAATGAGTCAGAAAGTGTCACAGTGTGTCTCAGAGAGTGGATCCGTGTGTCACAATCTGTAAGAGAAGGCTACAGTGTATTTCCGAGTGGGTCAGAGAGAGTCAGACATTGTCACAGTGTGTCATACTGTGTCTCAGAGATTTTCAGAGACAGTCAGCATTTGTCTCCAAGAGGGTCACCGTCTGTGAGAGAGTGTTAAAGTGTGTCTCAGAGAGTGAGAGAAAGGGTCAGAGAGTGTCACAGTGTGTCTAAGAGAGTGTCAGAGAAGTCAGAGAGTGTCGCAGGTTGTCACAGTCTGTCAAAGAGTGTCACAGTGTACCTCAGAGACTGTCAGAGAAAGTCAGAATTTCACAGTGTGTCACAGTGTGTCAGAGAGTATCATAGTGTGCTTCGGAGAGAGACAGAGAGAGTCAGAGACTGACACAGTGTGTCACAGTCTGTCAGAAATTGTTACAGTATGTTTCAGAGAGTGTCAGAGAGAGTCAGAGAGCATCACAGTGCATCGTACTATGCCTCAGAGGGAGTCAGAGGGAGTCAGAGAGTGTCACAGTCTGTCTCAGAGAGGGTCGGAGAGTGTCACACTGTCTCAGAGTATGTCACAGCGTGTCGGAGTGAGTCACAGTGTGTCTCAGAATCAGTCAGAGAGTGCCACAGTGCATCTCAGAGCGAGTCAGAGAGAAGCAGAGAGAGTCACAGTGTGTCTAAGAGAGGGTCAGAGATTGTCTCAGAGAGAGAGTCACAGTCTGTCAGAGAGTTTTACACTGTGTCTCAGAGAGTGACAAAAAAGAGGGAGGGAGTATCACAGTCTGTCTCAGAGAGTGTCAGAGAGAGTCAGAGAGTGTCACAGTCTGTTTCAGAGAGTGTCAGAGAGTGCCACAGTGCGTCTCAGAGGGAGTCAGCGAGAATCAGAGAGTGTCACAGTGTGTCACAGTCTGTCAGAGAGTGTCACAGTGTATCTCAGAGAGTGTCATTGAGAATCAGAGAGTGTCACAGTGTGTCACAGTCTGTCAGAGAGTGTCACAGTGCATCTCAGAGAGTGTCATTGAGAATTAGAGAGTGTCACAGTATGTCACAGTCTGTCAGAGAGTGTCACAGTGCATCTCAGAGAGTATCATTGAGAATTAGAGAAAGTCACAGTGTGTCACAGTCTGTCAGTGTGTGTCTCAGAGAATGGCAGAGAGTGTCACAGTGTGTCATGCTGTGTCTCAGAGAGTGTCACAGTGTGTCATGCTGTGTCTTAGAGAGAGTCAGAGTGTGTCACAGTCTGTCTCAGAGAGTTTCAGAGAGGGTCTGAGTGTGTGACAGTGTGTCACAAAGTGTCCGAGAGAGTCAGAGAGTGTTACAATGTGCTCAGAGAGAGTTAGAGAGTTTCACAGTGTGTGTCAGAGAGTGTCAGAAAGTGTCACAGTTTCTCAGAGAGTGTCAGAGAGAGTCAGAGAATCTCATAGTGTTTCTCAGAGAGTGTCAGAGAGTGTTACAGTGTGTTTCAGAGAGTGTCAGAGAGAGTCAGAGGGTGTCACAGTGTGTCTCAGAGAGTGTCATAGTGTTTCTCTAAGAGTTTTACACTGTGTCTCAGACAGGGTCAAAATGAGTCAGAGAGTCATATTGTGCCCCAGAGAGTGTCAGAGGGAGTGTGAAAGTGTCACAGTGTGTCTCAGAGAGTGTCAGAGAGTGTCATAGTGTGTCTGAGTGAGTGTCAGAGCGATTCAGAGAGTGTTACAGAGTGTCTCACAGAGTGTCAGAATATGTCTCAGAGTGTCAGAGATAGTCAGAGAGTGTCACAGTGTGCCTAGGAGAGTGTCACAGTCTGTCAGAGAGTGTCACAGTGTGCCTCAGAGCGAGTCAGAGAATGTCACAGAGATTCATAGTCTGTCAGCGAATGTCATGCTGTGTCATAATGTGTCTCAGAGAGTATCACAGAGTCTTACAGTTCCACTCATTGAGTGTCAGAGAGTGTCAGAAAGTGTCACAGTCTGTCAGAGAGTGTCGCAGTGTGTCACAGACAATGTCACAGTCTATCACAGTCGGTCAGAGAGTGTCAAAGTGTGACAGAGAGTGTCACAGTGTGTCTCAGAGAGTGTCACAGTGTCTCAGAGAATGTCACCATGTGTGAGAGAGTGTCACTGTCGGTCAGAGAGTGTCACAGTGTGTCTCAGAATGTCATTGTGTGTCATAGTCTGTCGGAGAGTGTCATAGTGCGTCTCCGAAAGTGTCAGAGAGAGTCACAGTGTGTCTCAGATAGACAGAGATAGTCAGAAGGTGTAACGGTGTGTCTCAGAGAATGTCACAGTGTGTCAGAGAGAAGGTTACAGTATATTACAGAGTGTATCAGAAAGAGTCGGAGAGTGTGACAGTGTGTCATACTGTGTCTCAGAGAGTGTCAGGCTGTGAGAGAGTGTCACAGTGCGTCTCAGAGAGTCAGAGAGAGTCAGAGAGTTTCACAGTGCATCTCAGATTGTCAGAGAGTGCCAAAGTGTGTCTCAGAGAGTGTGAGAGAGATTTTAAAAATGTCACAGTGTGTCTCAGAGAGTGATCGAGTGTCTCAGCGAAAGAGACAGAGAGTGTCACAGTGCGTCTCAGAGAGTATCACAGTATGTATCAGAGTGTCAGAGAGGAAAGGTAAGTGTCACAGTGAGTCTCAGAGAGTGTCACAGTGTCTCAGAAAATGTCACCGTGTGTCAGAGAGTGTAACAGTGTGTCAGAGAGTATCACAGTGTGTCAGAGAGAGTGTCAGAGAGAGTCAGAGAGTGCCACAGTGTGTCTCAGAGAGTGTCAGAGAATGTCATAGTGTGTCTTAGTGAGTGTCAGAGCGATTCAGAGTGTGTTACAGCGTGTCTCAGAGAGGTTCAGAGAGTGTCACAGCGTGTCTCAGTGTCAGAGAGAGACAGAGAGTGTCACAGTGTCTCAAAGAATGTCACCATGTGTGAGAGACTGTCTCAGTCAGTCAGAGAGTGTCACAGTGTGTCTCAGAGAGTCAGAGAATGGCACAGTGTGTCACAGTCTGTCAGAGAGTGTCACAGTGTGTCTCAGAGAGTGTCAGAGAATGTCACAGTGTATCAAAGCCTGTCAGAGAGTGTCATAGCGTGTCTCAGAGAGGGTCAGAGAGGGTCAGAGAGTGTCACAATGTGTCTTAGATAGACAGAGATAGACATAAAGTGTCACAATGTGTCTCAGAAAGTGTCACAGTGTGTCTTAGAGAGTGTCACAGTGTGTCACAGTCTGTATGCGAAGGTTACAGTGTATTTCAGAGTGTATCAGAGAGAGTCAGAGAGTGTGACATTGTGTCATACTGTGTCTCTGAGAGTGTCAGACAGGGTCAGCATTTGTCTCAGAGAATTTCACAGTCTGTGGGAGAGTGTCACAGTGCGTCTAAGAGTGTCAGTGAGAGTCACAGTGTGTCTCAGAGAGAGTAAGAGAATGTCACAGTGTGTCTCAGAGATTGTGAGAGAGATTTTAAAAATGTCACATTGTGTCTCAGAGTGTCAGAGATAGTCAGAGAGTGTCACAGTGTGTCTACGAGAGTGTCACAGTCTGTCAGAGAGTGCCACAGTGTGCCTCAGAGAGAGTGAGATTAAGTCAGAGAATGTCATAGTGTGTCTCAGAGAGTGTCAGAGAGTGTCATAGAGTGTTACAGTATGGCTCAGAGAGGGTCAGAGAGTGTCACAGTGTGTCACAGAAAATGTCACAGTCTATCACAGTCAGTCAGAGAGTGTCACAGTGTCTCAGAGAATGTCACCATGAGTGAGAGAGTGTCACAGTTGGTCAGAGAGTGTCACAATGTGTCACAAAGAGTGTCACAGTCCGTCACAGTCTGTCAAAGAGAGTCACAGTGTGTCTCAGAGAGTCAGAGAGAGTCAAAGAATGTCACAGTGTGTCACAGCCTGTCAGAGAGTGTCACACGATGTTTCAGAGAGTGTCTGAGAGTGCCACAGTGTGTCTCAGAGAGTGTCAGAAAGGATCAGAGATTGTCACAGTGCGTATCAAAGTGTCAGAGAGGGTCAGAGAGTGTCGCAGTGTGTCTAAGATAGATTCAGAGAGTGTCAGGGAGTGTCACAGGGTGCCACAGTCTGTCAGACAGTGTCACAGTGTGCCTCAAAGAGAGTCAGAGAGTGTCACAGCGTGTCTGAGAGTGTCAGAGAGAGTCAGAGAGTGTCACATTCTGTCAGAGAGTGTCACAGTGTGTCTCAGAGTCAGAGAGAGTCGAAAGTGTCACAGTCAGTCTTTGAGAGTGTCTCAATGTGTCACAGTCTGTCAGAGTGTCACAGTGTGTCTGAGAGAGTGTCCGAGGGAGTCAAGTGTGTCTCAGAGAGTATCACAGTGTGTCTGAGAGTCAGAGAGAGTCAGAAAGTGTCACAATGTGTCATAGAGTGTCTCAGAGAGTTTCGGTGAGGGTAAACATTTGACTCAGAGAGGGTCACAGTCTGTGAGAGAGTGTCACAGTGTGTCTCAGAGAGTGTCTGAGTGAGTCAGAGAGGGTCACAGTAGGTCATACTGTGCCTCGGAGAGAGTCAGAGAGTCAGACTGCATCACAGTGTGTCTCAGAGAATGTCAGAGAGTGTCACAGTCTGTCTCAGAGAGAGTCCGAGCGGGTCATAGAGTGTCACAGTGTTTCTCCGGGAGTGTCACAGTGTCTCAGAAAATGTCACCATGTATCAAAGAGTGTCACAGTGCATCAGGGACTATCACAATGTGTCTCAGAGTGTGTCAGAGAGGGACAGTGAGTGTCACAGTGTGTTCTAGAGTGTTAGAGAGAGACATAGAGGGTCACAGTGTGTCTCAGAGTGTCAGAGAGAGTCAGAGAGTATCACAGTGTGTATCAGAGAGTGTCACAGTGCGTCAGGGACTATCACAATGTGTCTCAGAGTGTGTCAGAGAGGGACAGTGAGTGTCACAGTGTGTTCTAGAGTGTCAGAGAGAGACATAGAGGGTCACAGTGTGTCTCAGAGTGTCAGAGAGAGTCAGAGAGTATCACAGTGTGTCTCAGAGAGTGTCACAGTGTGTCTCAGAGTGTCAGAGATAGTCAGATAGTGTCGCAGTCTGTCACAGTTTGTCAGAGAGTGTCACAATGTGCCTCAGAGAGAGTCAGAGAAAGTCAGACAATGTCACAGTGTTTCATAATCTGTCAGAGAGTGTCATAGTGTGTCTCAGAGAGTGTCATAGAGTGTTACAGTGTGTCTCAGAGTGTGTCAGAGTGTCATAGTGTCTGTCAGTGAGGGTCAGAGCGATTCAAGGAGTGTTACAATGTGCCTCAGAGAGGGACAGAGAGTGTCACAGTGTGTTCCAGAGTGTCACAGAGAGTCACAGTGAGTCTCAGCATGTCAGAGAGAGTCAGTGTGTCTCAGAGAGTTTCACAGTCTGTCAGAGAGTGTCACAATGTGCCTCAGAGAGAGTCAGAGAAAGTCAGACAATGTCACAGTGTTTCATATCTGTCAGAGAGTGTCATTGTGTGTCTCAGAGAGTGTTACAGTGTGTTTCAGAGAGTGTCAGACAGCGTCACCGTCCCTCAGAGAGTGTCACAGTGTGTCAGAGAGTCTCAAGTGTGTCTCAGAGAGTGTCACAGTGTATCAGAGAGTCTCAAGTGTGTCTCAGAGAGTGTCACAGTCGGTCAAAGAGTGAAACAGTGTGTTTCAGAGAGGGTCTGCGAGTGTCACAGTGTGTATCAGAGTCAGAGAGAGTCTGAGAGTGTTACACAGTGTCTAAGAGAGTGTCATAGAGCGTCCGAAAGTGTCACAGTCTGTCTCGGAGAGGGTCAGAAAAAGTCAGAGAATGTCACAGTGTGACATAGTCTGTCAGAGAGTTTCATAGTCTGTCTCAGAGAGTGTCAGAGAGAGTCAGATTGTGTCACAGTCTGACTCAGAGAGTGTCAGAGCGGGTCAGACAGTGTCACAGTGTGTCTCAGGGACGGTCACAGTGTGTCGAAAAATGTCATCGTGTATCAGAGAGTGTCACAGTCTGTCAGAGAGTGTCATAGTGTGTCACAGAAAGTTTCACAGTTTGTCAGAGTGTCACAGTGTTTCTCAGAGAGCGAGAGTCTCACTGTGTGTCTCAGAGAGTCACAGTGTGTTTCAGGGAGAGTTAGAGAGTGTCACAGTATGTCTCAGAGAGTGTGAGAGAGAGTCAAAAAAGTCACAATGTTTCTCAGAGAGTGACCGAGTGTCTCAGAGAGAGACAGATAGTCAGAGAATATCACAGTAGGACATAATCTGTCAGAGAGTGTCATAGTGTGTCCCACAGTGTGTCAGAGATAGTCGGAGAGGGTCACAGTGTGTTTCAGAGAGTGTCACAGTGTGTTTCAGTCTGTCAGAAAAGATTGCAGTGTATTTCAGAGTGTGTCAGGGAGAGTCAGAGAGTGTCACAGTGAGTCGTACTGTGTCTCCGAGAGTGTCAGGGAGGGCCAGCATTTGTGTCAGAGAGGGTCACAGTCTGTTAGAGAGTGTCATTGTGTGTCTCAGAGAGAGACAGAATGAGTCAGAGACTGTCACAGTGTGTCTCAGAGAGTGTCAGAGAATGTCACAGTGTGTTACAGTCTGTCAGAGAGTGTCAAAGTGTATCACAGTCTGTCAGAGAGTGTCACAGTGTATCACAGTCTGTCAGCGTGTCAAAGTGTGTTTCTGAGAGAGTCAGAGAGTGACACAATATGTCTCAGAGAGTGTTGATAGGATCAGAGTGTCATCGTGTATCACAATGTGCTTCGGAGAGAGTCAGAGAGTGTCACAGTGTGTCTCAGAGAGAGTGAGAGAGTGTCAGAGTCTGTCTCTGAGAGTGTCAGAGCGGGTCAGAGAGTGTCACAGTGTGTCTGAGAGAGTCAGAGAGAGACAGAAAGTGTCACAGTGTGTCTCAGTCAGTGTCAAAGGGTCTCAGAAAATGTCACCGTGTGTCAGAGAGTGTAACAGTGTGTCAGAGAATATCGCAGTGTGTCTCAGAGAGTGTCAGAGAGTGTCAGAGAGTGTCACAGTGTGTCTCAGAGTGTCAGAGATAGTCAGAGAGTGTCACAGTGTCTCTCAGAGAGTGTCACAGGGTGTCACAGTCTGTCACAGTGTGTCACAGAGTGTTCCAGAGAGAGTCAGAGTAAGTCAGAGAATGTCACAGTGTTTCATAGTCTGTCAGAGAGTGTCATAGTATGTCTCAGTGAGTGTCATAGTGTGGTACAGTGTGTCTCAGAGAGTGTCAGACAGTGTCAGACAGTGTCACAGTCGGTCAGGTAGTGTCACAGTGTGTCACAGAGAGTGTCACAGTGTGTCTCAGAGAGTGTCACAGTGTGTCACAGAGAGTGTCACTGTCTGTCAAGGTCTGTCAAAGAGTGTCACAGTGTGTTTCAGAGACTGTCAGATAGGGTGTGAAAGTGTCACAGTGTGTCTCCGAGAGTCGGAAAGAGTCAAATAATGTTACCGCGTGTATAAGAGAGTCTCAGAGAGCACCAGAAAGTGTCACAGTCTGTCCCAGAGAGGGTCAGAGTGTGTCACAGTCTGTGAGAGATTGGCACCGTGTGCCTCAGAGAGAGTCAGAGAAAGTCATAAATGTCACAGTGTGTCATAGTCTGTCAGAGAGTGTCATAGTGTGTCTCAGTGAGTGTCAGAGATAGTCAGAGAGTGTCACAGTGTGTCTCAGAGAGTGTCACAGGGTGTCGCAGTCTGTCACAGTGTGTCACAGAGTGTTTCAGAGAGAGTCAGAGAAAGTCAGAGAATGTCACAGTGTTTCATAGTCTGTCAGAGAGTGTCATAGTATGTCTCAGTGAGTGTCATAGTGTGGTACAGTGTGTCTCAGAGAGTGTCAGAGAGTGTCAGACAGTGTCACAGTTGGTCAGGTATGTCACGGTGTGTCTCAGAGAGTGTCACAGTGTGTCACAGAGAGTGTCACAGTGTGTCTCAGAGAGTGTCACAGCGTGTCACAGAGAGTGTCACAGTCTGTCACGGTCTGTGAAAGAGTGTCACAGTGTGTTTCAGAGAGTACCAGAGAGGGTCTGAAAGTGTCACAGTTGGTCAGGTATGTCACGGTGTGTCTCAGAGAGTGTCACAGTGTGTCACAGAGAGTGTCACAGTGTGTCTCAGAGAGTGTCACAGCGTGTCACAGAGAGTGTCACAGTCTGTCACGGTCTGTGAAAGAGTGTCACAGTGTGTTTCAGAGAGTACCAGAGAGGGTCTGAAAGTGTCACAGTGTGTCTCAGAGAGTCAGAAAGAGTCAAATAATGAGTCTCAGAGAGCACCAGAAAGTGTCACAGTCTGTTTCAGAGAGGGGCCAGAGTGTGTCACAGTCTGTCAGAGATTGGCGCCGTGTGCCTCAGAGAGAGTCAGAGAAAGTCATAAATGTCACAGTGTGTCACAGTCTGTCAGAAAAGGTTACAGTGTTTTTTAGAGTGTGTCAGAGAGAGTCAGAGAGTGTCACAGTGTGTTTCAGAGAGTGTCACAGTGTGTTTCAGAGAGTGTCACAGTGTGTCACAGTCTGTCAGAGAGAGTCATAGTGTGTCTCAGTGAGTGTCAGAGATAGTCAGAGAGTGTCACAGTGTGTTTCAGAGAGTGTCACAGTGTGTTTCAGAGAGTGTCACAGTGTGTCACAGTCTGTCAGAGAAGGTTACAGTGCTTTTTAGAGTGTGTCAGAGAGTGTCACAGTGTGTTTCAGAGAGTGTCACAGTGTGTTTCAGAGAGTGTCACAGTGTGTCACAGTATGTCAGAGAAGGTTACAGTGCTTTTTAGAGTGTGTCAGAGAGAGTCAGAGAGTGTCACAGTGTGTTTCAGAGAGAGTCTCAGTGTGTTTCAGAGAGTGTCACGGTGTGTCACAGTCTGTCAGAGAAGGTTACAGTGCTTTTTAGAGTGTGTCAGAGAGAGTCCGAGATTGTCACAGTGAGTCGTACTCTGTCTCAGAGTGTGTCCGAGAGGGTCAGCGTTTGTCTCAGAGTGGGTCACAGTCTGTCAGAGAGTTTCATAATGTGTCTCAGAGTGGGTCAGAATGAGTCAGAGAGTATCACAATGTGTCTAGGAGAGTGCCAGAGAAAGTCAGAAAGTGTCACAGTTTATCACAATCTGTCAGAGAGTGTCACAGGGTATCGTGCTGTGCCTCAGAGAGTGTCAGAGAGAGTAAGAGAGTTTCACAGTCTGTCTCAGACAGGGTCAGAAGTTGTCACTGTGTGTCTCAGAGAGTGTCACAGTGTGTCTTAGAGAGTGTCAGAGAGGGTCACTGTGGATCTCAGAGTGTCAGAGAGAGTCAGGGAGTGTCACACTGTGTCTAAGAGAGCATCAGAGAGCGTCAGAATGTGTCACAGTGTGTCTCAGAGAGTGTCACAATTTCTCAGAGAATGCCACCGTGTGTCAGAGAGTGTCACAGTCGGTCAGAGAGTGTCGCAGTCTGTCAGCGAGTGTCACAGTGTGTCTCAGGGAGTCAGAGAGATACTGAATGTGTCACAGTGTGTATCAGAGAGTGTCACAGTGTGTCAGAATATGTCACCGTGTGTCAGAGAGTGTCACAGTCTGTCAGAGGGTGTCATAGTGTGTCACAGAAAATGTCACAGTCTGTTAGAGGCATTCAGAGAGTGTCACAGTATGTCAGGAGTGTTTCACAGTATGTTTCAGAGAGTGCCAAAGAGATTCAGAGAGTGTCACAGGGTGTCTCAGAGAGTGTCTGACAGGGTCAGGGAGTGTAACAATGTGTCAGAGAGTATCACAGTGTGTCACAGAGAGTGTCACCGTCTGTCAGAGAGTGTCACATTCAGTCAGAAAGGGTCACAGTCTGTCTCAGAGAGGGTCAGAGAGTGTCACAGTGTGCCTCGGAGAGAGTCAGAGATAATCAGAGAATGTCACAGTGTGTCATAGTCTGTCATAGTATGTCTCAGAGAGTGTCAGATATAGTCACAGAGTGTCACAGTGTGTCTCAGGGAGTGTCATAGTGTGTCTCAGAGAGTGTCCGTCAGAAAAAGTTACATGTATTTCAGAGTTTGTCAGAGAGAATCAGAGTGTCACAGTGAGTCGTACTTTGTCTCAGAGAGTGTCCGAGAGGGTCAGCATTTGTCTCAGAGAGGGTCACAGTCTGTGAGAGTGTCATAGTGTGTTTCAGAGGGTGACAGAATGACTCAGAAAGAGTCAGTGTGTCTCAGAGAGGATCAGAGAGAGTCAGAGGGTATCACAGTGTGCCTACGATTGTGTCAGAGAAAGTCAGAGAGTGACACAATGTCTGGTGCTGTGCCTCAGAGAGTGTCAGAGAGATTGAGAGAGACACGCACACAGTCGGTCTCAGAGAGGGGCAGAGAGTGTCACTGTGTGTCTCAGAGAGTGTCGCAGTTTGTCTCAGAGAGTCAGAGAGAGTCAGAAAGTGTAACAGTGTGTCTCAGAAAGTGTCAGAGTGTGACACGGTGTGTCAGAGAGTGTAACGGTCTGTTAGAGAGTGTCACAATGTCTTTCAGAGAGAGTCAGAGAGTGTCACAATGTGTTTCAGAGAGTGTCAGAAACGATCAGAGAGTGTCACAGTGCGTCTCATAGTGTCAGAGAGGGTCAGCGAGTGTAACAGTGTGTCTAGGCGATTGTCAGAGAGAGTCAGCGAGTGTAACAGCGTGTCCAGGTGAGTGTCAGAGAGAGTCAGAGAGTGTCACAGCACGTCTAAGAGAGTCTCAGAGAGAGTCATAGTGTCACAGTCTGTCAGAGAGTGTCACAGTGTGTCTCAGAGAGTCAGAGAGAGTCACAGTATGTCTTTGAGAGTGTCACAGTGTGCCACAGAGAGTGTCACAGTATGTTTAAGAGAGTGTCAGAATGAGTCACAGTGTGTCTAAGAGAGAATCTCAGCGTGTCTCAGAGAGAGTCACAGTGTGTCTCAGAGAGTCAGAGAGTCGGAACGTGTCACAGTCTGTCTCTGAGAGTGTCACAGTGTGTCACATTCTGTCAGAGAAGGTGACAGTATATTTTGGAGTGAGTCAGAGAGAGTCAGAGAGTGTCACAGATTGTCACAATCTGTCAGAGAGGGTCACAGATGTCGTGCTGTGCCTGAGAGAGTGTCAGGGAGAGTCAGAGAGTGTCACAGTCGATCTCAGAGAGTTTCAGAGAGTGTCACAGTGTGTCATACTGTCAGAGCGTGTCACAGTGTGCCGCAGAGTATGTCTGAGAGTTTCACAGTCTGTGAGAGGATGTCACAGTGTGTCTCAGCGAGTGTCAGAGTCGGTCAGAGAGTGTCACAGCGTGTCTTAGAGAGTGTCAGAGAGGGTCTGGGAGTGTCACACTGTGTCTAAGAGAGCGTCACAGAGCGTCAGAATGTGTCACAGTGTTTCTCAGAGAATGTCACCATGTGTAAGAGAGTGTCATAGTCAGTCAGAGAGTGTTGCAGTCTGTCAGCGAGTGTCACAGTGTGTCTCAGGGAGTCAGAGAGATACTGAAAGTGTCACAGTGTGTATCAGAGAGTGTCACAGTGTGTCAGAATATGTCACCGTGTGTCAGAGAGTGTCACAGTCTGTCAGAGAGTGTCATAGTGTGTCACAGAAAATGTCACAGTCTATTAGAGTCATTCAGAGAGTGTCACAGTGTGTCAGAGAGTGTCATAGTATGTTTCAGGGAGTGTCAAAGAGATTCAGAGAGTGTCACAGTGTGTCTCAGAGAGTGTCAGACAGGGTCAGAGTGTCACAATCTGTCAGAGGGTCACAGTGTGTTTCGGAGAGGATCAGGGAGTGTAACAATGTGTCAGAGAGTATCACAGTGTGTCACAGAGAATGTCACCGTCTCTCAGAGAGTGTCACATTCAGTCAGAAAGGGTCACAGTCTGTCTCAGAGAGGGTCAGAGAGTGTCACAGTGTGCCTCGGAGAGAGTCAGAGAATGTCATAATGTGTCATTGTCTGTCATAGAGTGTCTCAGAGAGTGTCACAGCGTGTCTCAGAGAGTGTCATAGTGTGTCTCAGAAAGTGTCACAGTCTGTCTCAGAAAGTATCACACAGTGTCACAGTCCATCAGAAAAGGTTACATTGTATTGCAGAGTTTGTCAGAGAGAATCATAGAGTGTCACAGCGAGTCATACTGTGTCTCAGAGAGTGTCCGAGAGGGTCAGCATTTGTCTCAGAGAGGGTCACAGTCTGTGAGAGAGTGTCATAGTGAATTTCAGAGAGTGACAGAATGACTCAGAAAGAGTCACAGTGTGTCTCAGAAAGGGTCAGAGAAAGTCAGAGAGTGTCACAGTGTGTCGTGCTGTGCCAAAGAGTGTCAGAGAGATTGTGAGAGAGACACACACAGTCGGTATCAGAGAGGGTCAGAGAGTGTCACTGTGTGTCTCAGAGAGTGTCACAGTGTGTCTCAGAGAGTTGGAGAGAGTCAGAAAGTGTAAGTGTGTCTCAGAAAGAGTCAGAGAGTGACAGACTGTGTCACAGTCTGTCAGAGCAAGTCACAGTGTGCCTCAAAGTGTGTTAGAGAGTGTCACCGTCTGTTAGAGAGTGTCACAGTGTGTATCAGAGTCAGAGACTGTCACAATGTGTTTCAGAGAGTGTCCGAGAGTGTCAAAATGTGTTTCAGAGTGTCAGATAGGATCAGAGAGTGTCACAGTGTGTCTAGGTGAGTGTCAGAGAGTCAGCGAGTGTCACAGTGTGTCTAGGAGAGAGTCAGCGAGTATCACAGTGTGTCTAGGTGAGTGTCAGAGAGACTTCTTGAGTGTAACTGTGTGTCTAGGTGAGTGTCAGAGAGAGTCAGCGAGTGTAAAAGTGTGTCTAGTTGAGTGTCAGAGAGTCAGCGAGTGTCACAGTGTGTCTAAGTGAGTGTCAGAGAGAGTCAGCGAGTGTAACATTGTGTCTAAGTGAGTGTCAGAGAGAGTAAGCGAGGGTAACAGTGTGTCTAGGTGAGTGTCAGAGAGAGTCAGCGAGTGTAACAGTGTGTCTAGTTGAGTGTCAGAGAGTCAGCGAGTGTCACAGTGTGTCTAAGTGAGTGTCAGAGAGAGTCAGCGAGTGTAACAGTGTGTCTACGTGAGTGTCAGAGAGTCAGCGAGTGTAACAGTGTGTCTAGGTGAGTGTCAGAGAGAGTCCGCGAGTGTAACAGTGTTTCTAGGTGAGTGTCAGAGAGAGTCAGCGAGTGTAACAGTGTGGCTAGGTGAGTGTCAGAGAGAGTCAGCGAGTGTAACAGTGTGTCTAGGTGAGTGTCAGAGAGAGTCAGTGAGTGTAACAGTGTTTCTAGGGGAGTGTCAGAGAGAGTCAGCGAGTGTAACAGTGTGTCTTGGTGAGTGTCAGAGAGAGTCAACGAGTGTAACAGTGTGTCTAGGTGAGTGTCAGAGAGAGTTAGACAGTGTCACAGTGCGTCTAAGAGAGTCTCAGCGAGAGTCATAATGTCACAGTCTGTCAGAGAGTGTCACCGTGAGTCTCAGTGAGTCTCAGTGAGTGTCACAATGTGTCTCAGAGAGTCAGAGAGAGTCACAGATTGTCACAATCTGTCAGAGAGGGTCACAGATGTCGTGCTGTGCCTCAGAGAGTGTCAGGGAGAGTCAGGGAGTGTCACGGTCGGTCTCAGAGACTGTCAGAGAGTGTCCCAGTGTGTCACAGTCTGTCAGAGCGTGTCACAGTGTGCCGCAAAGTGTGTCAGAGTGTTTCACAGTCTGTTAGAGTGTGTCACAGTATGTTTCAGAGAGTGTCAGAGAGAGTCAGAGAGAGTCACAGTGTGTTTAAGAGATTGTGAGAGATAGTCACAGTGTTTCTAAAGATGTTCTCAGCGTGTCTCAGAGAGGCAGAGAGAGTCGGATCGTGTCACAGTCTGTCTCTGAGAGTGCCACAGTGTGTCACAGTATGTTAGAGAAGTTCACAGTATATTTGGGAGTGAGTCAGAGAGAGACAGAGAGTGTCACAGTTTGTCACAATCTGTCAGAGAGTGTAACAGATGACGTGGAGCGCCTCAGAGAGTGTCAGGGAGAGTCAGAGAGTGTCACAGTCAATCTCAGAGAGGGTCAGAGAGTGTCACAGTGCTTCACAGAGTATCAGAGAGAGTCACAGAGTGTCACCAGTGTGTCACAGAAAGTCAGAGACAGTCAGAGAGTGTCACAATCTGTTAGAGTGTGTCACAGTGTGTTGCAGAGTCAGAGAGTGTCACAATGTGTTTCAGAGAGTGTCACAATGTGTTTCAGAGTATCAGATAGGTTCAGAGAGTTTCACAGTGTGTCTAGGTGAGTGTCAGAGAGAGTCACCGAGTGTCACAGTGTGTCTAGGTGAGAGTCAGAGAGAAACAGAGAGTGTAACAGTGTGTCTAGGTGAGTGTGAGAGAGAGTCAGCGAGTGTAACAGTGTGTCTAGGTGAGTGTCAGAGAGAGTCAGCGAACGTAAAAGTGTGTCTAGGTGAGTGTCAGAGAGAGTCATCGAGTGTCACAGTGTGTCTAGCAGAGTGTCAGAGAGAGTCAGCGAGTGTAACAGTGTGTTTAGGTGAGTGTCAGAGAGAGTCAGCGTGTGTCACAGGATGTCTAGGTGAGTGTCAGAGAGAGTCAGCGAGTGTAACAGTGTGTCTAGGTGAGTGTCAGAGAGTGTCATCGAGTGTCACAGTGTGTCTTGCAGAGTGTCACAGAGAGTCAGCGAAATTAACAGTGTGTCTAGGGGAGTGTCAGAGAGAGTCAGAGAGTGTTAGAGTATGTCTAGGTGAGTGTCAGAGAGAGTCAGAGAGTGTAACAGTGTGTCGAGGTGAGTGCCAGAGAGAGTCAGCGAGTGTAACAGTGTGTCGAGGGGAGTGTCAGAGAGAGTCAGCGAGTGTAACAGTGTGTCTAGGTGAGTGTCAGAGAGAGTCAACGAGTGTAACAGTGTGTCTAGGTGAGTGTCAGAGAGAGTCAGCGAGAGTAACAGTGTGTCTAGGTGAGTGTCAGAGAGAGTCAGCGAGAGTATTAGTGTGTCTAGGTGATGGTCAGAGAGAGTCAGCGAGTGGAACAGTGTGTCTAGGGGAGTGTCAGAGAGAGTCAGCGAGTGTAACAGTGTGTCTAGGTGAGTGTCAGAGAGAGTCAACGAGTGTAACAGTGTGTCTAGGTGAGTGTCAGAGAGAGTCAGCGAGAGTAACAGTGTGTCTAGGTGAGTGTCAGAGAGAGTCAGCGAGAGTATTAGTGTGTCTAGGTGATGGTCAGAGAGTGTCAGCGAGTGGAACAGTGTGTCTAGGGGAGTGTCAGAGAGAGTCAGAGAGTGTAACAGTGTGTCTGGGTGAGTGTCAGGGAGAGTCAGAGTGTGTAACAGTGTGTCTAGGTGAGTGTCAGAGAGAGTCAGCGAGTGTAACAGTGTGTCCAGGTGAGTGTCAGAGGCAGTCAACGACTGTAACAGTGTGTCTAGGTGAGTGTCAGAGAGAGTCAGCGAGTGTAACAGTGTGTCTAGGTGAGTGTCAGAGAGAGTCAGCGAGAGTAACAGTGTGTCTAGGCGAGTGTCAGAGAGAGTCAACGAGTGTAACAGTGTGTCTAGGTGAGTGTCAGAGAGAGTCAGCGAGAGTAACAGTGTGTCTAGGTGAGTGTCAGAGAGAGTCAGCGAGAGTGACAGTGTGTCGAGGTGATTGTCAGAGAGAGTCAGCGAGTGGAACAGTGTGTCTAGGTGAGTGTCAGAGAGACTCAGCGAGTGTAACAGTGTGTCTAGGTGAGTGTCAGAGAGACTCAGCGAGTGTAACAGTGTGTCTAGGTGAGTGTCAGAGAGAGTTAGACAGTGTCACAGTGCGTCTAAGAGAGTCTCAGCGAGAGTCATAATGGCACAGTCTGTCAGAGAGTGTCACCGTGAGTCTCAGTGAGTCTCAGTGAGTGTCACAGTGTGTCTCAGAGAGTCAGAGAGAGTCACAGTCTGTCTTTGAGAGTGTCACAGTGTGCCACAGAGAGTGTCAGAGAGAGTCACAGTGTGTTTAAGAGAGTGTCAGAGAGAGTCACAGTGCGTCTAAGAGAGAGTCACATCCTCTCTCAGAGAGAGTCACAGTGTGTCTCAGAGAGTCAGAGAGAGTCAGAACGTCTCACAGTCTGTCTCATAGAGTGTCAAAGTGTGTCAGTCTCTCATTAAAGGTTATATGTATTTCAGAGTGTGTCAGAGAGAGACAGAGACTGTCAGCATTTGGCTCAGAGAGGGTCACATTCGGAGAGAGAGTGTTATAGTGTGTCTCAGAGAATGACAGAATGACTCAGAAAGTGTCACAGAGTGTCTCAGAGAGAGTCAGAGAGTGTCACAGAGTTTCTCAGACAGAGTCAGAGTGTGTCACAGTGTGCCTAACAGAGTGACAGAGAAAGTCAGAGAGTGTCACAGATTGTCACAATCTGTCAGAGAGGGTCACAGATGTCGTGCTGTGCCTCAGAGAGTGTCAGGGAGAGTCAGGGAGTGTCACGGTCGGTCACGGAGACTGTCAGAGAGTGTCACAGTGTGTCACAGTCTGTCAGAGCGTGTCACAGTGTGCCGCAAAGTGTGTCAGAGTGTTTCACAGTCTGTTAGAGTGTGTCACAGTGTGTTTCAGAGAGTGTCAGAGAGAGTCAGAGAGAGTCACAGTGTGTTTAAGAGATTGTGAGAGATAGTCACAGTGTTTCTAAAGATGTTCTCAGCGTGTCTCAGAGAGGCAGAGAGAGTCGGATCGTGTCACAGTCTGTGTCTTAGAGTGCCACAGTGTGTCACAGTATGTTAGAGAAGTTCACAGTATATTTGGGAGTGAGTCAGAGAGAGACAGAGAGTGTCACAGTTTGTCACAATCTGTCAGAGAGTGTAACAGATGACGTGGAGCGCCTCAGAGAGTGTCAGGGAGAGTCAGAGAGTGTCACAGTCAATCTCAGAGAGGGTCAGAGAGTATCACAGTGCTTCACAGAGTATCAGAGAGAGTCACAGAGTGTCACCAATGTGTCACAGAAAGTCAGAGGCAGTCAGAGAGTGTCACAATCTGTTAGAGTGTGTCACAGTGTGTTGCAGGGTCAGAGAGTGTCACAATGTGTTTCAGAGAGTGTCACAGTGTGTTTCAGAGTATCAGATAGGTTCAGAGAGTTTCACAGTGTGTCTAGTTGAGTGTCAGAGAGAGTCACCGAGTGTCACAGTGTGTCTAGGTGAGAGTCAGAGAGAAACAGAGAGTGTAACAGTGTGTCTAGGTGAGTGTCAGAGAGAGTCAGCGAGTTTAACAGTGGGTCTAGGTGAGTGTCAGAGAGAGTCTGCGAATGTAAAAGTGTGTCTAGGTGAGTGTCAGAGAGAGTCATCGAGTGTCACAGTGTGTCTAGCAGAGTGTCAGAGAGAGTCAGCGAGTGTAACAGTGTGTTTAGGTGAGTGTCAGAGAGAGTCAGCGAGTGTCACAGGATGTCTAGGTGAGTGTCAGAGAGAGTCAGCGAGAGTAACAGTGTGTCTAGGTGAGTGTCAGAGAGAGTCAGCGAGTGTAACAGTGTGTCAAGGTGAGTGTCAGAGAGAGTCAGCGAGAGTAACAGTGTGTCTAGGTGAGTGTCAGAGAGAGTCAGTGAGAGTGACAGTGTGTCGAGGTGATTGTCAGAGAGAGTCCGCGAGTGTAACAGTGTTTCTAGGTGAGTGTCAGAGAGAGTCAGCGAGTGTAACAGTGTGGCTAGGTGAGTGTCAGAGAGAGTCAGCGAGTGTAACAGTGTGTCTAGGTGAGTGTCAGAGAGAGTCAGTGAGTGTAACAGTGTTTCTAGGGGAGTGTCAGAGAGAGTCAGCGAGTGTAACAGTGTGTCTAGGTGAGTGTCAGAGAGACTCAGCGAGTGTAACAGTGTGTCTAGGTGAGTGTCAGAGAGAGTTAGACAGTGTCACAGTGCGTCTAAGAGAGTCTCAGCGAGAGTCATAATGTCACAGTCTGTCAGAGAGTGTCACCGTGAGTCTCAGTGAGTCTCAGTGAGTGTCACAGTGTGTCTCAGAGAGTCAGAGAGAGTCACAGTCTGTCTTTGAGAGTGTCACAGTGTGCCACAGAGAGTGTCAGAGAGAGTCACAGTGTGTTTAAGAGAGTGTCAGAGAGAGTCACAGTGCGTCTAAGAGAGAGTCACATCCTCTCTCAGAGAGAGTCACAGTGTGTCTCAGCGAGTCAGAGAGAGTCAGAATGTCTCACAGTCTGTCTCATAGAGTGTCAAAGTGTGTCAGTCTCTCATTAAAGGTTATATGTATTTCAGAGTGTGTCAGAGAGAGACAGAGACTGTCAGCATTTGGCTCAGAGAGGGTCACATTCGGAGAGAGAGTGTTATAGTGTGTCTCAGAGAATGACAGAATGACTCAGAAAGTGTCACAGAGTGTCTCAGAGAGAGTCAGAGAGTGTCACAGAGTTTCTCAGACAGAGTCAGAGTGTGTCACAGTGTGCCTAACAGAGTGACAGAGAAAGTCAGAGAGTGTCACAGATTGTCACAATCTGTCAGAGAGGGTCACAGATGTCGTGCTGTGCCTCAGAGAGTGTCAGGGAGAGTCAGGGAGTGTCACGGTCGGTCACGGAGACTGTCAGAGAGTGTCACAGTGTGTCACAGTCTGTCAGAGCGTGTCACAGTGTGCCGCAAAGTGTGTCAGAGTGTTTCACAGTCTGTTAGAGTGTGTCACAGTGTGTTTCAGAGAGTGTCAGAGAGAGTCAGAGAGAGTCACAGTGTGTTTAAGAGATTGTGAGAGATAGTCACAGTGTTTCTAAAGATGTTCTCAGCGTGTCTCAGAGAGGCAGAGAGAGTCGGATCGTGTCACAGTCTGTGTCTTAGAGTGCCACAGTGTGTCACAGTATGTTAGAGAAGTTCACAGTATATTTGGGAGTGAGTCAGAGAGAGACAGAGAGTGTCACAGTTTGTCACAATCTGTCAGAGAGTGTAACAGATGACGTGGAGCGCCTCAGAGAGTGTCAGGGAGAGTCAGAGAGTGTCACAGTCAATCTCAGAGAGGGTCAGAGAGTGTCACAGTGCTTCACAGAGTATCAGAGAGAGACACAGAGTGTCACCAGTGTGTCACAGTAAGTCAGAGACAGTCAGACAGTGTCACAATCTGTTAGAGTGTGTCACAGTGTGTTGCAGAGTCAGAGAGTGTCACAATGTGTTTCAGAGAGTGTCACAATGTGTTTCAGAGTATCAGATAGGTTCAGAGAGTTTCACAGTGTGTCTAGGTGAGTGTCAGAGAGAGTCACCGAGTGTCACAGTGTGTCTAGGTGAGAGTCAGAGAGAAACAGAGAGTGTAACAGTGTGTCTAGGTGAGTGTCAGAGAGAGTCAGCGAGTTTAACAGTGTATCTAGGTGAGTGTCAGAGAGAGTCAGCGAATGTAAAAGTGTGTCTAGGTGAGTGTCAGAGAGAGTCATCGAGTGTCACAGTGTGTCTAGCAGAGTGTCAGAGAGAGTCAGCGAGAGTAACAGTGTGTCTAGGCGAGTGTCAGAGAGAGTCAACGAGAGTAACAGTGTGTCAAGGTGAGTGTCAGAGAGAGTCAGCGAGAGTAACAGTGTGTCTAGGTGAGTGTCAGAGAGAGTCAGCGAGAGTGACAGTGTGTCGAGGTGATTGTCAGAGAGAGTCCGCGAGTGTAACAGTGTTTCTAGGTGAGTGTCAGAGAGAGTCAGCGAGTGTAACAGTGTGGCTAGGTGAGTGTCAGAGAGAGTCAGCGAGTGTAACAGTGTGTCTAGGTGAGTGTCAGAGAGAGTCAGTGAGTGTAACAGTGTTTCTAGGGGAGTGTCAGAGAGAGTCAGCGAGTGTAACAGTGTGTCTAGGTGAGTGTCAGAGAGACTCAGCGAGTGTAACAGTGTGTCTAGGTGAGTGTCAGAGAGAGTTAGACAGTGTCACAGTGCGTCTAAGAGAGTCTCAGCGAGAGACATAATGTCACAGTCTGTCAGAGAGTGTCACCGTGAGTCTCAGTGAGTCTCAGTGAGTGTCACAGTGTGTCTCAGAGAGTCAGAGAGAGTCACAGTCTGTCTTTGAGAGTGTCACAGTGTGCCACAGAGAGTGTCAGAGAGAGTCACAGTGTGTTTAAGAGAGTGTCAGAGAGAGTCACAGTGCGTCTAAGAGAGAGTCACATCCTCTCTCAGAGAGAGTCACAGTGTGTCTCAGCGAGTCAGAGAGAGTCAGAACGTCTCACAGTCTGTCTCATAGAGTGTCAAAGTGTGTCAGTCTCTCATTAAAGGTTATATGTATTTCAGAGTGTGTCAGAGAGAGACAAGGACTGTCAGCATTTGGCTCAGAGAGGGTCACATTCGGAGAGAGAGTGTTATAGTGTGTCTCAGAGAATGACAGAATGACTCAGAAAGTGTCACAGAGTGTCTCAGAGAGAGTCAGAGAGTGTCACAGAGTTTCTCAGACAGAGTCAGAGTGTGTCACAGTGTGCCTAACAGAGTGACAGAGAAAGTCAGAGAGTGTCACAGATTGTCACAATCTGTCAGAGAGGGTCACAGATGTCGTGCTGTGCCTCAGAGAGTGTCAGGGAGAGTCAGGGAGTGTCACGGTCGGTCACGGAGACTGTCAGAGAGTGTCACAGTGTGTCACAGTCTGTCAGAGCGTGTCACAGTGTGCCGCAAAGTGTGTCAGAGTGTTTCACAGTCTGTTAGAGTGTGTCACAGTGTGTTTCAGAGAGTGTCAGAGAGAGTCAGAGAGAGTCACAGTGTGTTTAAGAGATTGTGAGAGATAGTCACAGTGTTTCTAAAGATGTTCTCAGCGTGTCTCAGAGAGGCAGAGAGAGTCGGATCGTGTCACAGTCTGTGTCTTAGAGTGCCACAGTGTGTCACAGTATGTTAGAGAAGTTCACAGTATATTTGGGAGTGAGTCAGAGAGAGACAGAGAGTGTCACAGTTTGTCACAATCTGTCAGAGAGTGTAACAGATGACGTGGAGGGCCTCAGAGAGTGTCAGGGAGAGTCAGAGAGTGTCACAGTCAATCTCAGAGAGGGTCAGAGAGTGTCACAGTGCTTCACAGAGTATCAGAGAGAGTCACAGAGTGTCACCAGTGTGTCACAGTAAGTCAGAGACAGTCAGACAGTGTCACAATCTGTTAGAGTGTGTCACAGTGTGTTGCAGAGTCAGAGAGTGTCACAATGTGTTTCAGAGAGTGTCATAATGTGTTTCAGAGTATCAGATAGGTTCAGAGAGTTTCACAGTGTGTCTAGGTGAGTGTCAGAGAGAGTCACTGAGTGTCACAGTGTGTCTAGGTGAGAGTCAGAGAGAAACAGAGAGTGTAACAGTGTGTCTAGGTGAGTGTCAGAGAGAGTCAGCGAGTTTAACAGTGTATCTAGGTGAGTGTCAGAGAGAGTCAGCGAATGTAAAAGTGTGTCTAGGTGAGTGTCAGAGAGAGTCATCGAGTGTCACAGTGTGTCTAGCAGAGTGTCAGAGAGAGTCAGCGAGAGTAACAGTGTGTCTAGGCGAGTGTCAGAGAGAGTCAACGAGTGTAACAGTGTGTCTAGGTGAGTGTCAGAGAGAGTCAGCGAGAGTAACAGTGTGTCTAGGTGAGTGTCAGAGAGAGTCAGCGAGAGTGACAGTGTGTCTAGGTGATTGTCAGAGAGAGTCAGCGAGTGGAACAGTGTTTCTAGGGGAGTGTCAGAGAGAGTCAGCGAGTGTAACAGTGTGTCTAGGTGAGTGTCAGAGAGACTCAGCGAGTGTAACAGTGTGTCTAGGTGAGTGTCAGAGAGAGTTAGACAGTGTCACAGTGCGTCTAAGAGAGTCTCAGCGAGAGTCATAATGTCACAGTCTGTCAGAGAGTGTCACCGTGAGTCTCAGTGAGTCTCAGTGAGTGTCACAGTGTGTCTGAGAGAGTCAGAGAGAGTCACAGTCTGTCTTTGAGAGTGTCACAGTGTGCCACAGAGAGTGTCAGAGAGAGTCACAGTGTGTTTAAGAGAGTGTCAGAGAGAGTCACAGTGCGTCTAAGAGAGAGTCACATCCTCTCTCAGAGAGAGTCACAGTGTGTCTCAGAGAGTCAGAGAGAGTCAGAACGTCTCACAGTCTGTCTCATAGAGTGTCAAAGTGTGTCAGTCTCTCATTAAAGGTTATATGTATTTCAGAGTGTGTCAGAGAGAGACAGAGACTGTCAGCATTTGGCTCAGAGAGGGTCACATTCGGAGAGAGAGTGTTATAGTGTGTCTCAGAGAATGACAGAATGACTCAGAAAGTGTCACAGAGTGTCTCAGAGAGAGTCAGAGAGTGTCACAGAGTTTCTCAGACAGAGTCAGAGTGTGTCACAGTGTGCCTAACAGAGTGTCAGAGAAAGTCAGAGAGTGTCACAGATTGTCACAATCTGTCAGAGAGGGTCACAGATGTCGTGCTGTGCCTCAGAGAGTGTCAGGGAGAGTCAGGGAGTGTCACGGTCGGTCTCAGAGACTGTCAGAGAGTGTCCCAGTGTGTCACAGTCTGTCAGAGCGTGTCACAGTGTGCCGCAAAGTGTGTCAGAGTGTTTCACAGTCTGTTAGAGTGTGTCACAGTGTGTTTCAGAGAGTGTCAGAGAGAGTCAGAGAGAGTCACAGTGTGTTTAAGAGATTGTGAGAGATAGTCACAGTGTTTCTAAAGATGTTCTCAGTGTGTCTCAGAGAGGCAGAGAGAGTCGGATCGTGTCACAGTCTGTGTCTTAGAGTGCCACAGTGTGTCACAGTATGTTAGAGAAGTTCACAGTATATTTGGGAGTGAGTCAGAGAGAGACAGAGAGTGTCACAGTTTGTCACAATCTGTCAGAGAGGGTCACAGATGTCGTGCTGTGCCTCAGAGAGTGTCAGGGAGAGTCAGGGAGTGTCACGGTCGGTCACGGAGACTGTCAGAGAGTGTCACAGTGTGTCACAGTCTGTCAGAGCGTGTCACAGTGTGCCGCAAAGTGTGTCAGAGTGTTTCACAGTCTGTTAGAGTGTGTCACAGTGTGTTTCAGAGAGTGTCAGAGAGAGTCAGAGAGAGTCACAGTGTGTTTAAGAGATTGTGAGAGATAGTCACAGTGTTTCTAAAGATGTTCTCAGCGTGTCTCAGAGAGGCAGAGAGAGTCGGATCGTGTCACAGTCTGTGTCTTAGAGTGCCACAGTGTGTCACAGTATGTTAGAGAAGTTCACAGTATATTTGGGAGTGAGTCAGAGAGAGACAGAGAGTGTCACAGTTTGTCACAATCTGTCAGAGAGTGTAACAGATGACGTGGAGCGCCTCAGAGAGTGTCAGGGAGAGTCAGAGAGTGTCACAGTCAATCTCAGAGAGGGTCAGAGAGTGTCACAGTGCTTCACAGAGTATCAGAGAGAGTCACAGAGTGTCACCAGTGTGTCACAGTAAGTCAGAGACAGTCAGACAGTGTCACAATCTGTTAGAGTGTGTCACAGTGTGTTGCAGAGTCAGAGAGTGTCACAATGTGTTTCAGAGAGTGTCATAATGTGTTTCAGAGTATCAGATAGGTTCAGAGAGTTTCACAGTGTGTCTAGGTGAGTGTCAGAGAGAGTCACTGAGTGTCACAGTGTGTCTAGGTGAGAGTCAGAGAGAAACAGAGAGTGTAACAGTGTGTCTAGGTGAGTGTCAGAGAGAGTCAGCGAGTTTAACAGTGTATCTAGGTGAGTGTCAGAGAGAGTCAGCGAATGTAAAAGTGTGTCTAGGTGAGTGTCAGAGAGAGTCATCGAGTGTCACAGTGTGTCTAGCAGAGTGTCAGAGAGAGTCAGCGAGAGTAACAGTGTGTCTAGGCGAGTGTCAGAGAGAGTCAACGAGTGTAACAGTGTGTCTAGGTGAGTGTCAGAGAGAGTCAGCGAGAGTAACAGTGTGTCTAGGTGAGTGTCAGAGAGAGTCAGCGAGAGTGACAGTGTGTCGAGGTGATTGTCAGAGAGAGTCAGCGAGTGGAACAGTGTTTCTAGGGGAGTGTCAGAGAGAGTCAGCGAGTGTAACAGTGTGTCTAGGTGAGTGTCAGAGAGACTCAGCGAGTGTAACAGTGTGTCTAGGTGAGTGTCAGAGAGAGTTAGACAGTGTCACAGTGCGTCTAAGAGAGTCTCAGCGAGAGTCATAATGTCACAGTCTGTCAGAGAGTGTCACCGTGAGTCTCAGTGAGTCTCAGTGAGTGTCACAGTGTGTCTGAGAGAGTCAGAGAGAGTTACAGTCTGTCTTTGAGAATGTCACAGTGTGCCACAGAGAGTGTCAGAGAGAGTCACAGTGTGTTTAAGAGAGTGTCAGAGAGAGTCACAGTGCGTCTAAGAGAGAGTCACATCCTCTCTCAGAGAGAGTCACAGTGTGTCTCAAGAGTCAGAGAGAGTCAGAACGTCTCACAGTCTGTCTCATAGAGTGTCAAAGTGTGTCAGTCTCTCATTAAAGGTTATATGTATTTCAGAGTGTGTCAGAGAGAGACAGAGACTGTCAGCATTTGGCTCAGAGAGGGTCACATTCGGAGAGAGAGTGTTATAGTGTGTCTCAGAGAATGACAGAATGACTCAGAAAGTGTCACAGAGTGTCTCAGAGAGAGTCAGAGAGTGTCACAGAGTTTCTCAGACAGAGTCAGAGTGTGTCACAGTGTGCCTAACAGAGTGTCAGAGAAAGTCAGAGAGTGTCACAGATTGTCACAATCTGTCAGAGAGGGTCACAGATGTCGTGCTGTGCCTCAGAGAGTGTCAGGGAGAGTCAGGGAGTGTCACGGTCGGTCTCAGAGACTGTCAGAGAGTGTCCCAGTGTGTCACAGTCTGTCAGAGCGTGTCACAGTGTGCCGCAAAGTGTGTCAGAGTGTTTCACAGTCTGTTAGAGTGTGTCACAGTGTGTTTCAGAGAGTGTCAGAGAGAGTCAGAGAGAGTCACAGTGTGTTTAAGAGATTGTGAGAGATAGTCACAGTGTTTCTAAAGATGTTCTCAGCGTGTCTCAGAGAGGCAGAGAGAGTCGGATCGTGTCACAGTCTGTGTCTTAGAGTGCCACAGTGTGTCACAGTATGTTAGAGAAGTTCACAGTATATTTGGGAGTGAGTCAGAGAGAGACAGAGAGTGTCACAGTTTGTCACAATCTGTCAGAGAGGGTCACAGATGTCGTGCTGTGCCTCAGAGAGTGTCAGGGAGAGTCAGGGAGTGTCACGGTCGGTCACGGAGACTGTCAGAGAGTGTCACAGTGTGTCACAGTCTGTCAGAGCGTGTCACAGTGTGCCGCAAAGTGTGTCAGAGTGTTTCACAGTCTGTTAGAGTGTGTCACAGTGTGTTTCAGAGAGTGTCAGAGAGAGTCAGAGAGAGTCACAGTGTGTTTAAGAGATTGTGAGAGATAGTCACAGTGTTTCTAAAGATGTTCTCAGCGTGTCTCAGAGAGGCAGAGAGAGTCGGATCGTGTCACAGTCTGTGTCTTAGAGTGCCACAGTGTGTCACAGTATGTTAGAGAAGTTCACAGTATATTTGGGAGTGAGTCAGAGAGAGACAGAGAGTGTCACAGTTTGTCACAATCTGTCAGAGAGTGTAACAGATGACGTGGAGGGCCTCAGAGAGTGTCAGGGAGAGTCAGAGAGTGTCACAGTCAATCTCAGAGAGGGTCAGAGAGTGTCACAGTGCTTCACAGAGTATCAGAGAGAGTCACAGAGTGTCACCAGTGTGTCACAGTAAGTCAGAGACAGTCAGACAGTGTCACAATCTGTTAGAGTGTGTCACAGTGTGTTGCAGAGTCAGAGTGTGTCACAGTGTGTTTCAGAGAGTGTCAGAGAGAGTCAGAGAGAGTCACAGTGTGTTTAAGAGATTGTGAGAGATAGTCACAGTGTTTCTAAAGATGTTCTCAGCGTGTCTCAGAGAGGCAGAGAGAGTCGGATCGTGTCACAGTCTGTGTCTTAGAGTGCCACAGTGTGTCACAGTATGTTAGAGAAGTTCACAGTATATTTGGGAGTGAGTCAGAGAGAGACAGAGAGTGTCACAGTTTGTCACAATCTGTCAGAGAGTGTAACAGATGACGTGGAGCGCCTCAGAGAGTGTCAGGGAGAGTCAGAGAGTGTCACAGTCAATCTCAGAGAGGGTCAGAGAGTGTCACAGTGCTTCACAGAGTATCAGAGAGAGTCACAGAGTGTCACCAGTGTGTCACAGAAAGTCAGAGGCAGTCAGAGAGTGTCACAATCTGTTAGAGTGTGTCACAGTGTGTTGCAGGGTCAGAGAGTGTCACAATGTGTTTCAGAGAGTGTCACAGTGTGTTTCAGAGTATCAGATAGGTTCAGAGAGTTTCACAGTGTGTCTAGTTGAGTGTCAGAGAGAGTCACCGAGTGTCATAGTGTGTCTAGGTGAGAGTCAGAGAGAAACAGAGAGTGTAACAGTGTGTCTAGGTGAGTGTCAGAGAGAGTCAGCGAGTTTAACAGTGTGTCTAGGTGAGTGTCAGAGAGAGTCAGCGAATGGAAAAGTGTGTCTAGGTGAGTGTCAGAGAGAGTCATCGAGTGTCACAGTGTGTCTAGCAGAGTGTCAGAGAGAGTCAGCGAGTGTAACAGTGTGTTTAGGTGAGTGTCAGAGAGAGTCAGCGAGTGTCACAGGATGTCTAGGTGAGTGTCAGAGAGAGTCAGCGAGTGTAACAGTGTGTCAAGGTGAGTGTCAGAGAGAGTCAGCGATAGTAACAGTGTGTCTAGGTGAGTGTCAGAGAGAGTCAGCGAGCGTGACAGTGTGTCGAGGTGATTGTCAGAGAGAGTCCGCGAGTGTAACAGTGTTTCTAGGTGAGTGTCAGAGAGAGTCAGCGAGTGTAACAGTGTGGCTAGGTGAGTGTCAGAGAGAGTCAGCGAGTGTAACAGTGTGTCTAGGTGAGTGTCAGAGAGAGTCAGTGAGTGTAACAGTGTTTCTAGGGGAGTGTCAGAGAGAGTCAGCGAGTGTAACTGTGTCTAGGTGAGTGTCAGAGAGACTCAGCGAGTGTAACAGTGTGTCTAGGTGAGTGTCAGAGAGAGTTAGACAGTGTCACAGTGCGTCTAAGAGAGTCTCAGCGAGAGTCATAATGTCACAGTCTGTCAGAGAGTGTCACCGTGAGTCTCAGTGAGTCTCAGTGAGTGTCACAGTGTGTCTCAGAGAGTCAGAGAGAGTCACAGTCTGTCTTTGAGAGTGTCACAGTGTGCCACAGAGAGTGTCAGAGAGAGTCACAGTGTGTTTAAGAGAGTGTCAGAGAGAGTCACAGTGCGTCTAAGAGAGAGTCACATCCTCTCTCAGAGAGAGTCACAGTGTGTCTCAGAGAGTCAGAGAGAGTCAGAACGTCTCACAGTCTGTCTCATAGAGTGTCAAAGTGTGTCAGTCTCTCATTAAAGGTTATATGTATTTCAGAGTGTGTCAGAGAGAGACAGAGACTGTCAGCATTTGGCTCAGAGAGGGTCACATTCGGAGAGAGAGTGTTATAGTGTGTCTCAGAGAATGACAGAATGACTCAGAAAGTGTCACAGAGTGTCTCAGAGAGAGTCAGAGAGTGTCACAGAGTTTCTCAGACAGAGTCAGAGTGTGTCACAGTGTGCCTAACAGAGTGACAGAGAAAGTCAGAGAGTGTCACAGATTGTCACAATCTGTCAGAGAGGGTCACAGATGTCGTGCTGTGCCTCAGAGAGTGTCAGGGAGAGTCAGGGAGTGTCACGGTCGGTCACGGAGACTGTCAGAGAGTGTCACAGTGTGTCACAGTCTGTCAGAGCGTGTCACAGTGTGCCGCAAAGTGTGTCAGAGTGTTTCACAGTCTGTTAGAGTGTGTCACAGTGTGTTTCAGAGAGTGTCAGAGAGAGTCAGAGAGAGTCACAGTGTGTTTAAGAGATTGTGAGAGATAGTCACAGTGTTTCTAAAGATGTTCTCAGCGTGTCTCAGAGAGGCAGAGAGAGTCGGATCGTGTCACAGTCTGTGTCTTAGAGTGCCACGGTGTGTCACAGTATGTTAGAGAAGTTCACAGTATATTTGGGAGTGAGTCAGAGAGAGACAGAGAGTGTCACAGTTTGTCACAATCTGTCAGAGAGTGTAACAGATGACGTGGAGCGCCTCAGAGAGTGTCAGGGAGAGTCAGAGAGTGTCACAGTCAATCTCAGAGAGGGTCAGAGAGTGTCACAGTGCTTCCCAGAGTATCAGAGAGAGTCACAGAGTGTCACCAGTGTGTCACAGAAAGTCAGAGACAGTCAGAGAGTGTCACAATCTGTTAGAGTGTGTCACAGTGTGTTGCAGAGTCAGAGAGTGTCACAATGTGTTTCAGAGAGTGTCACAATGTGTTTCAGAGTATCAGATAGGTTCAGAGAGTTTCACAGTGTGTCTAGGTGAGTGTCAGAGAGAGTCACCGAGTGTCACAGTGTATCTAGGTGAGAGTCAGAGAGAAACAGAGAGTGTAACAGTGTGTCTAGGTGAGTGTCAGAGAGAGTCAGCGAGTTTAACAGTGTATCTAGGTGAGTGTCAGAGAGAGTCAGCGAATGTAAAAGTGTGTCTAGGTGAGTGTCAGAGAGAGTCATCGAGTGTCACAGTGTGTCTAGCAGAGTGTCAGAGAGAGTCAGCGAGTGTAACAGTGTGTTTAGGTGAGTGTCAGAGAGAGTCAGCGAGTGTCACAGGATGTCTAGGTGAGTGTCAGAGAGAGTCAACGAGTGTAACAGTGTGTCTAGGTGAGTGTCAGAGAGAGTCAGCGAGAGTAACAGTGTGTCTAGGTGAGTGTCAGAGAGAGTCCGCGAGTGTAACAGTGTTTCTTGGTGAGTGTCAGAGAGAGTCAGCGAGTGTAACAGTGTGTCTAGGTGAGTGTCAGAGGGAGTCAGCGAGAGTAACAGTGTGTCTAGGCGAGTGTCAGAGAGAGTCAACGAGTGTAACAGTGTGTCTAGGTGAGTGTCAGAGAGAGTCAGCGAGAGTAACAGTGTGTCTAGGTGAGTGTCAGAGAGAGTCAGCGAGAGTGACAGTGTGTCGAGGTGATTGTCAGAGAGATTCAGCGGGTGGAACAGTGTGCCTAGGTGAGTGTCAGAGAGAGTCAGCGAGTGTAACAGTGTGTCAAGGTGAGTGTCAGAGAGAGTCAACGAGTGTAACAGTGCGTCTAGGTGAGTGTCAGAGAGATTCAGCGAGTGTAACAGTGTGTCTAGGTGAGTGTCAGAGAGAGTCAGCGAGTGTAACAGTGTGTCTAGGTGAGTGTCAGAGAGAGTCAGAGAGTGTAACAATGTGTCTAGGTGAGTGTCAGAGAGAGTCAGAGAGTGTAACAGTGTGTCTAGGTGAGTGTCAGAGACAGTCAACGAGTGTAACAGTGTGTCTCGGTGAGTGTCAGAGAGAGTCAGCGTGTGTAACAGTGTGTCTAGGTGAGTGTCAGAGAGAGTCAGCGAGAGTAACAGTGTGTCTAGGCGAGTGTCATAGAGAGTCCACGAGTGTAACAGTGTGTCTAGGTGAGTGTCAGAGAGAGTCAGCGAGTGGAACAGTGTGTCTAGGCGAGTGTCATAGAGAGTCCACGAGTGTAACAGTGTGTCGAGGTGATTGTCAGAAAGAGTCAGCGAGTGGAACAGTGTGTCTAGGTGAGTGTCAGAGAGAGTCAGCGAGTGTTACAGTGTGTCTAGGTGATTGTCAGAGAGAGTCAGCGAGTGTAACAGTGTGTCTAGGTAGGTGTCGGAGAGAGTCCGCGAGTGTAACAGTGTGTCTAGGTGAGTGTTAGAGAGAGTCAGCGAGTGTCACAGTGTGTCCAGGTGAGTGTCAGAGAGAGTCAACGAGTGTAACAGTGTGTCTAGCTGAGTGTCAGAGAGAATCATCGAGAGTAATAGTGTGTCTAGGTGAGTGTCAGAGAGAGTCAGCAAGTGTAACAGTGTGTCAACTTGAGTGTCAGAGAGAGTCAACGAGTGTAACAGTGTGTCTAGGTGAGTGTCAGAGAGAGTCAGCGAGAGTAACAGTTTGTCTAGGTGAGTGTCAGAGAGAGTCAGCGAGTGTAACTGTGTGTCTAGGACAGTGTCAGAGAGAGTCAGCGAGTGTAACAGTGTGTCTAGGGGAGTGTCAGAGAGAGTCAGCGAGTGTAACTGTGTGGCTAGGTGAGTGTCAGAGAGAGTCAGCGAGTGTAACAGTGTGTCGAGGTGAGTGTCAGAGAGACTCAGCGAGTGTAACAGTGTTTCAAGGTGAGTGTCAGAGACAGTCAGACAGTGTCACAGTGTGTCTAGGTGAGTGTCAGAGAGAGTCAGAGCGTGTCTCAATGTGTCTAGGTGAGTGTCAGAGAGAGTCAGACAGTGTCACAGTGCGTCTAAGAGAGTCTCAGCGAGTCATAGTGTCACAGTCTGTCAGAGAGTGTCACCGTGAGTCTCAGTGAGTCTCAGTGAGTGTCACAGTGTGTCTCAGAGAGTCAGAGAGAGTCACAGTCTAAATTTGAGAGTGTCGCAGTGTGCCACAGAGAGTGTCAGAGAGAGTCACAGTGTGTTTAAGAGAGTGTCAGAGAGAGTATCAGTGCGTCTCAGAGAGAGTCACAGACTGTCTCAGAGAGATTCACAGTGTGTCTCAGAGAGTCAGAGAGAGTCAGAACGTGTCAAAGTCCGTCTCATAGAACGTCACAGTGTGTCTGTCTCTCAGTAAAGGATATATGTATTTTAGAGTGTGTCAGAGAGAGTCAGGGAGTGTCACAGTGAGTCCTACTCTGTCTCAGAGAGTGTCAGCATTTGGCTCAGAGAGGGTCACAGTCTGAGAGAGAGTGTTATAGTGTGTCTCAGAGAATGACAGAATGACTCAGAAAGTGTGACAGAGTGTCTCAGACAGAGTCAGAGAGTGTCACAGTGTGCCTAATAGAGTGCCAGAGAAAGTCAGAGAGTGTCACAGATTGTGACAATCTGTCAGAGAGGATCACAGATGTCGTGCTGTGCCTCAGAGAGTGTCAGGGAGAGTCAGAGAATGTCACAGCGGTCTCAGAGATTGTCAGAGAGTGTCACAGTGTGTCACAGTCTGTCAGAGCGTGTCACAGTGTGCAGCAGAGTGTGTCAGAGAGTTTCACAGTCTGTTAGAGAATGTCACAGTGTGTTTCAGAGAGTGTCACAGTGTGCTTCAGGGAGTGTCAGAGAGAGTTAGAGTGTCACTGTTTGTTTAAGCGAGTGTGAGAGAGAGTCACAATGTTTCTAAAGGTATTGTCAGCGTGTCTCAGAGAGTCAGACAGAGTCGG
Organism: Chiloscyllium punctatum; assembly: GCF_047496795.1. Taxonomy (NCBI): domain Eukaryota; kingdom Metazoa; phylum Chordata; class Chondrichthyes; order Orectolobiformes; family Hemiscylliidae; genus Chiloscyllium; species Chiloscyllium punctatum. The sequence continues at coordinate 56,136,071 of NC_092788.1, read as the reverse complement.
AACGTGTCACAGCCTGTCTCTGAATGTGCCACAGTGTGTCACAGTCTGTCAGAGAAGGTTACAGTATATTTTGAAGTGAGTCAGAGAAGGTCAGAGAGTGTCACAGTTTGTCACAATCTGTCAGAGATGGTCACAGATGTCGTGCTGCGCCACAGAGAGTGTCAGGGAGAGTCAGAGAGTGTCACAGTCAATCTCAGAGAGGGTCAGAGAGTGTCACAGTTTTACCCAGAGTATCAGAGAGAGTCACAGAGTGTCACAGTGTGTCTCAGAGTCAGAGACAATCAGAGAGTGCCGCAGTGTGTCATACCGTGCATCAGAGAGTTTCACAGTGAGTGAGACTGTATCACAGTGTCTCAGAGATTCAGAGTGTGTCGCAGTCTATCTCAGAGAGTGACACCGTGGGGCACGCTCTGTCAGAGAAGCCTACAGTATATTTCAGAGTGAGTCAGAGGGAGTCAGAAAGTGTCACTGCCTGTCTTTGAGAGTGACACAGTGTGTCAGTCTGTCAGAGAGTGCCACAGTGTGTCTCAGAATGGATCAGAGAGTGTCACAGTGCATCACAAATTGTCACAGAGAGTTAGAGAGTGAAACAGTGTCTCACACTCTGTCAGAGAGTCTCACATTGCTTTTCAGATAGTGTCAGAGAGTGTCACAGTGTGTTTGAGAGAGAGTCAGACAGTGTCACAGTGTGTCTCAGAGTGTGTCACAGTGTGTTTCAGAGACTGTCACAGTGCCTTTCGGAGAGAGTTAGCGAGTGTAACAGTGTGTCTAGGTGAGTGTCAGAGAGAGTCAGCGAGTGTAACAGTGTGTCTAGGGGAGTATCAGAGAGAGTCAGCGAGTGTAACAGTGTGTCTAGGTGAGTGTCAGAGAGAGTCAGCGAGTGTAACAGTGTGTCTAGGTGAGTGCCAGAGAGAGTCAGCGAATGTAACAGTGTTTCTAGGTGAGTGTCAGAGAGAGTCAGCGAGTGTAACAATGTGTCTAGGTGAGTGTCAGAGAGAGTCAGCGAGTGTAACAGTGTGTCTAGGTGAGTGTAAGAGAGAGTCTGCGAGTGTAACAATGTGTCTAGGTGATTGTCAGAGAGAGTCTGCGAGTGTAACAGTGTGTCTAGGTGAGTGTCAGAGAGAGTCAGCGAGTGTAACAGTGTGTCCAGGTGAGTGTCAGAGGCAGTCAACGACTGTAACAGTGTGTCTAGGTGAGTGTCAGAGAGAGTCATCGAGTGTCACAGTGTGTCTAGCAGAGTGTCAGAGAGAGTCAGCGAGAGTAACAGTGTGTCTAGGCGAGTGTCAGAGAGAGTCAACGAGTGTAACAGTGTGTCTAGGTGAGTGTCAGAGAGAGTCAGCGAGAGTAACAGTGTGTCTAGGTGAGTGTCAGAGAGAGTCAGCGAGAGTGACAGTGTGTCGAGGTGATTGTCAGAGAGAGTCAGCGAGTGGAACAGTGTGTCTAGGTGAGTGTCAGAGAGACTCAGCGAGTGTAACAGTGTGTCTAGGTGAGTGTCAGAGAGACTCAGCGAGTGTAACAGTGTGTCTAGGTGAGTGTCAGAGAGAGTTAGACAGTGTCACAGTGCGTCTAAGAGAGTCTCAGCGAGAGTCATAATGTCACAGTCTGTCAGAGAGTGTCACCGTGAGTCTCAGTGAGTCTCAGTGAGTGTCACAGTGTGTCTCAGAGAGTCAGAGAGAGTCACAGTCTGTCTTTGAGAGTGTCACAGTGTGCCACAGAGAGTGTCAGAGAGAGTCACAGTGTGTTTAAGAGAGTGTCAGAGAGAGTCACAGTGCGTCTAAGAGAGAGTCACATCCTCTCTCAGAGAGAGTCACAGTGTGTCTCAGAGAGTCAGAGAGAGTCAGAACGTCTCACAGTCTGTCTCATAGAGTGTCAAAGTGTGTCAGTCTCTCATTAAAGGTTATATGTATTTCAGAGTGTGTCAGAGAGAGACAGAGACTGTCAGCATTTGGCTCAGAGAGGGTCACATTCGGAGAGAGAGTGTTATAGTGTGTCTCAGAGAATGACAGAATGACTCAGAAAGTGTCACAGAGTGTCTCAGAGAGAGTCAGAGAGTGTCACAGAGTTTCTCAGACAGAGTCAGAGTGTGTCACAGTGTGCCTAACAGAGTGACAGAGAAAGTCAGAGAGTGTCACAGATTGTCACAATCTGTCAGAGAGGGTCACAGATGTCGTGCTGTGCCTCAGAGAGTGTCAGGGAGAGCAGGGAGTGTCACGGTCGGTCACGGAGACTGTCAGAGAGTGTCACAGTGTGTCACAGTCTGTCAGAGCGTGTCACAGTGTGCCGCAAAGTGTGTCAGAGTGTTTCACAGTCTGTTAGAGTGTGTCACAGTGTGTTTCAGAGAGTGTCAGAGAGAGTCAGAGAGAGTCACAGTGTGTTTAAGAGATTGTGAGAGATAGTCACAGTGTTTCTAAAGATGTTCTCAGCGTGTCTCAGAGAGGCAGAGAGAGTCGGATCGTGTCACAGTCTGTGTCTTAGAGTGCCACAGTGTGTCACAGTATGTTAGAGAAGTTCACAGTATATTTGGGAGTGAGTCAGAGAGAGACAGAGAGTGTCACAGTTTGTCACAATCTGTCAGAGAGTGTAACAGATGACGTGGAGCGCCTCAGAGAGTGTCAGGGAGAGTCAGAGAGTGTCACAGTCAATCTCAGAGAGGGTCAGAGAGTATCACAGTGCTTCACAGAGTATCAGAGAGAGTCACAGAGTGTCACCAGTGTGTCACAGAAAGTCAGAGGCAGTCAGAGAGTGTCACAATCTGTTAGAGTGTGTCACAGTGTGTTGCAGGGTCAGAGAGTGTCACAATGTGTTTCAGAGAGTGTCACAGTGTGTTTCAGAGTATCAGATAGGTTCAGAGAGTTTCACAGTGTGTCTAGTTGAGTGTCAGAGAGAGTCACCGAGTGTCACAGTGTGTCTAGGTGAGAGTCAGAGAGAAACAGAGAGTGTAACAGTGTGTCTAGGTGAGTGTCAGAGAGAGTCAGCGAGTTTAACAGTGTGTCTAGGTGAGTGTCAGAGAGAGTCAGCGAATGTAAAAGTGTGTCTAGGTGAGTGTCAGAGAGAGTCATCGAGTGTCACAGTGTGTCTAGGAGAGTGTCAGAGAGAGTCAGCGAGTGTAACAGTGTGTTTAGGTGAGTGTCAGAGAGAGTCAGCGAGTGTCACAGGATGTCTAGGTGAGTGTCAGAGAGAGTCAGCGAGTGTAACAGTGTGTCTAGGTGAGTGTCAGAGGGAGTCAGCGAGAGTAACAGTGTGTCAAGGTGAGTGTCAGAGAGAGTCAGCGAGAGTAACAGTGTGTCTAGGTGAGTGTCAGAGAGAGTCAGCGAGAGTGACAGTGTGTCGAGGTGATTGTCAGAGAGAGTCCGCGAGTGTAACTGTGTTTCTAGGTGAGTGTCAGAGAGAGTCAGCGAGTGTAACAGTGTGGCTAGGTGAGTGTCAGAGAGAGTCAGCGAGTGTAACAGTGTGTCTAGGTGAGTGTCAGAGAGAGTCAGTGAGTGTAACAGTGTTTCTAGGGGAGTGTCAGAGAGAGTCAGCGAGTGTAACAGTGTGTCTAGGTGAGTGTCAGAGAGACTCAGCGAGTGTAACAGTGTGTCTAGGTGAGTGTCAGAGAGAGTTAGACAGTGTCACAGTGCGTCTAAGAGAGTCTCAGCGAGAGTCATAATGTCACAGTCTGTCAGAGAGTGTCACCGTGAGTCTCAGTGAGTCTCAGTGAGTGTCACAGTGTGTCTCAGAGAGTCAGAGAGAGTCACAGTCTGTCTTTGAGAGTGTCACAGTCTGCCACAGAGAGTGTCAGAGAGAGTCACAGTGTGTTTAAGAGAGTGTCAGAGAGAGTCACAGTGCGTCTAAGAGAGAGTCACATCCTCTCTCAGAGAGAGTCACAGTGTGTCTCAGCGAGTCAGAGAGAGTCAGAACGTCTCACAGTCTGTCTCATAGAGTGTCAAAGTGTGTCAGTCTCTCATTAAAGGTTATATGTATTTCAGAGTGTGTCAGAGAGAGACAGAGACTGTCAGCATTTGGCTCAGAGAGGGTCACATTCGGAGAGAGAGTGTTATAGTGTGTCTCAGAGAATGACAGAATGACTCAGAAAGTGTCACAGAGTGTCTCAGAGAGAGTCAGAGAGTGTCACAGAGTTTCTCAGACAGAGTCAGAGTGTGTCACAGTGTGCCTAACAGAGTGACAGAGAAAGTCAGAGAGTGTCACAGATTGTCACAATCTGTCAGAGAGGGTCACAGATGTCGTGCTGTGCCTCAGAGAGTGTCAGGGAGAGTCAGGGAGTGTCACGGTCGGTCACGGAGACTGTCAGAGAGTGTCACAGTGTGTCACAGTCTGTCAGAGCGTGTCACAGTGTGCCGCAAAGTGTGTCAGAGTGTTTCACAGTCTGTTAGAGTGTGTCACAGTGTGTTTCAGAGAGTGTCAGAGAGAGTCAGAGAGAGTCACAGTGTGTTTAAGAGATTGTGAGAGATAGTCACAGTGTTTCTAAAGATGTTCTCAGCGTGTCTCAGAGAGGCAGAGAGAGTCGGATCGTGTCACAGTCTGTGTCTTAGAGTGCCACAGTGTGTCACAGTATGTTAGAGAAGTTCACAGTATATTTGGGAGTGAGTCAGAGAGAGACAGAGAGTGTCACAGTTTGTCACAATCTGTCAGAGAGTGTAACAGATGACGTGGAGCGCCTCAGAGAGTGTCAGGGAGAGTCAGAGAGTGTCACAGTCAATCTCAGAGAGGGTCAGAGAGTGTCACAGTGCTTCACAGAGTATCAGAGAGAGTCACAGAGTGTCACCAGTGTGTCACAGTAAGTCAGAGACAGTCAGAGAGTGTCACAATCTGTTAGAGTGTGTCACAGTGTGTTGCAGAGTCAGAGAGTGTCACAATGTGTTTCAGAGAGTGTCACAATGTGTTTCAGAGTATCAGATAGGTTCAGAGAGTTTCACAGTGTGTCTAGGTGAGTGTCAGAGAGAGTCACCGAGTGTCACAGTGTGTCTAGGTGAGAGTCAGAGAGAAACAGAGAGTGTAACAGTGTGTCTAGGTGAGTGTCAGAGAGAGTCAGCGAGTTTAACAGTGTATCTAGGTGAGTGTCAGAGAGAGTCAGCGAATGTAAAAGTGTGTCTAGGTGAGTGTCAGAGAGAGTCATCGAGTGTCACAGTGTGTCGAGCAGAGTGTCAGAGAGAGTCAGCGAGAGTAACAGTGTGTCTAGGCGAGTGTCAGAGAGAGTCAACGAGTGTAACAGTGTGTCAAGGTGAGTGTCAGAGAGAGTCAGCGAGAGTAACAGTGTGTCTAGGTGAGTGTCAGAGAGAGTCAGCGAGAGTGACAGTGTGTCGAGGTGATTGTCAGAGAGAGTCCGCGAGTGTAACAGTGTTTCTAGGTGAGTGTCAGAGAGAGTCAGCGAGTGTAACAGTGTGGCTAGGTGAGTGTCAGAGAGAGTCAGCGAGTGTAACAGTGTGTCTAGGTGAGTGTCAGAGAGAGTCAGTGAGTGTAACAGTGTTTCTAGGGGAGTGTCAGAGAGAGTCAGCGAGTGTTACAGTGTGTCTAGGTGAGTGTCAGAGAGACTCAGCGAGTGTAACAGTGTGTCTAGGTGAGTGTCAGAGAGAGTTAGACAGTGTCACAGTGCGTCTAAGAGAGTCTCAGCGAGAGTCATAATGTCACAGTCTGTCAGAGAGTGTCACCGTGAGTCTCAGTGAGTCTCAGTGAGTGTCACAGTGTGTCTCAGAGAGTCAGAGAGAGTCACAGTCTGTCTTTGAGAGTGTCACAGTGTGCCACAGAGAGTGTCAGAGAGAGTCACAGTGTGTTTAAGAGAGTGTCAGAGAGAGTCACAGTGCGTCTAAGAGAGAGTCACATCCTCTCTCAGAGAGAGTCACAGTGTGTCTCAGCGAGTCAGAGAGAGTCAGAACGTCTCACAGTCTGTCTCATAGAGTGTCAAAGTGTGTCAGTCTCTCATTAAAGGTTATATGTATTTCAGAGTGTGTCAGAGAGAGACAAGGACTGTCAGCATTTGGCTCAGAGAGGGTCACATTCGGAGAGAGAGTGTTATAGTGTGTCTCAGAGAATGACAGAATGACTCAGAAAGTGTCACAGAGTGTCTCAGAGAGAGTCAGAGAGTGTCACAGAGTTTCTCAGACAGAGTCAGAGTGTGTCACAGTGTGCCTAACAGAGTGACAGAGAAAGTCAGAGAGTGTCACAGATTGTCACAATCTGTCAGAGAGGGTCACAGATGTCGTGCTGTGCCTCAGAGAGTGTCAGGGAGAGTCAGGGAGTGTCACGGTCGGTCACGGAGACTGTCAGAGAGTGTCACAGTGTGTCACAGTCTGTCAGAGCGTGTCACAGTGTGCCGCAAAGTGTGTCAGAGTGTTTCACAGTCTGTTAGAGTGTGTCACAGTGTGTTTCAGAGAGTGTCAGAGAGAGTCAGAGAGAGTCACAGTGTGTTTAAGAGATTGTGAGAGATAGTCACAGTGTTTCTAAAGATGTTCTCAGCGTGTCTCAGAGAGGCAAAGAGAGTCGGATCGTGTCACAGTCTGTGTCTTAGAGTGCCACAGTGTGTCACAGTATGTTAGAGAAGTTCACAGTATATTTGGGAGTGAGTCAGAGAGAGACAGAGAGTGTCACAGTTTGTCACAATCTGTCAGAGAGTGTAACAGATGACGTGGAGCGCCTCAGAGAGTGTCAGGGAGAGTCAGAGAGTGTCACAGTCAATCTCAGAGAGGGTCAGAGAGTGTCACAGTGCTTCACAGAGTATCAGAGAGAGTCACAGAGTGTCACCAGTGTGTCACAGTAAGTCAGAGACAGTCAGACAGTGTCACAATCTGTTAGAGTGTGTCACAGTGTGTTGCAGAGTCAGAGAGTGTCACAATGTGTTTCAGAGAGTGTCACAATGTGTTTCAGAGTATCAGATAGGTTCAGAGAGTTTCACAGTGTGTCTAGGTGAGTGTCAGAGAGAGTCACCGAGTGTCACAGTGTGTCTAGGTGAGAGTCAGAGAGAAACAGAGAGTGTAACAGTGTGTCTAGGTGAGTGTCAGAGAGAGTCAGCGAGTTTAACAGTGTATCTAGGTGAGTGTCAGAGAGAGTCAGCGAATGTAAAAGTGTGTCTAGGTGAGTGTCAGAGAGAGTCATCGAGTGTCACAGTGTGTCTAGCAGAGTGTCAGAGAGAGTCAGCGAGAGTAACAGTGTGTCTAGGCGAGTGTCAGAGAGAGTCAACGAGTGTAACAGTGTGTCTAGGTGAGTGTCAGAGAGAGTCAGCGAGAGTAACAGTGTGTCTAGGTGAGTGTCAGAGAGAGTCAGCGAGAGTGACAGTGTGTCGAGGTGATTGTCAGAGAGAGTCAGCGAGTGGAACAGTGTTTCTAGGGGAGTGTCAGAGAGAGTCAGCGAGTGTAACAGTGTGTCTAGGTGAGTGTCAGAGAGACTCAGCGAGTGTAACAGTGTGTCTAGGTGAGTGTCAGAGAGAGTTAGACAGTGTCACAGTGCGTCTAAGAGAGTCTCAGCGAGAGTCATAATGTCACAGTCTGTCAGAGAGTGTCACCGTGAGTCTCAGTGAGTCTCAGTGAGTGTCACAGTGTGTCTGAGAGAGTCAGAGAGAGTCACAGTCTGTCTTTGAGAGTGTCACAGTGTGCCACAGAGAGTGTCAGAGAGAGTCACAGTGTGTTTAAGAGAGTGTCAGAGAGAGTCACAGTGCGTCTAAGAGAGAGTCACATCCTCTCTCAGAGAGAGTCACAGTGTGTCTCAGAGAGTCAGAGAGAGTCAGAACGTCTCACAGTCTGTCTCATAGAGTGTCAAAGTGTGTCAGTCTCTCATTAAAGGTTATATGTATTTCAGAGTGTGTCAGAGAGAGACAGAGACTGTCAGCATTTGGCTCAGAGAGGGTCACATTCGGAGAGAGAGTGTTATAGTGTGTCTCAGAGAATGACAGAATGACTCAGAAAGTGTCACAGAGTGTCTCAGAGAGAGTCAGAGAGTGTCACAGAGTTTCTCAGACAGAGTCAGAGTGTGTCACAGTGTGCCTAACAGAGTGTCAGAGAAAGTCAGAGAGTGTCACAGATTGTCACAATCTGTCAGAGAGGGTCACAGATGTCGTGCTGTGCCTCAGAGAGTGTCAGGGAGAGTCAGGGAGTGTCACGGTCGGTCTCAGAGACTGTCAGAGAGTGTCCCAGTGTGTCACAGTCTGTCAGAGCGTGTCACAGTGTGCCGCAAAGTGTGTCAGAGTGTTTCACAGTCTGTTAGAGTGTGTCACAGTGTGTTTCAGAGAGTGTCAGAGAGAGTCAGAGAGAGTCACAGTGTGTTTAAGAGATTGTGAGAGATAGTCACAGTGTTTCTAAAGATGTTCTCAGCGTGTCTCAGAGAGGCAGAGAGAGTCGGATCGTGTCACAGTCTGTGTCTTAGAGTGCCACAGTGTGTCACAGTATGTTAGAGAAGTTCACAGTATATTTGGGAGTGAGTCAGAGAGAGACAGAGAGGGTCACAGTTTGTCACAATCTGTCAGAGAGGGTCACAGATGTCGTGCTGTGCCTCAGAGAGTGTCAGGGAGAGTCAGGGAGTGTCACGGTCGGTCACGGAGACTGTCAGAGAGTGTCACAGTGTGTCACAGTCTGTCAGAGCGTGTCACAGTGTGCCGCAAAGTGTGTCAGAGTGTTTCACAGTCTGTTAGAGTGTGTCACAGTGTGTTTCAGAGAGTGTCAGAGAGAGTCAGAGAGAGTCACAGTGTGTTTAAGAGATTGTGAGAGATAGTCACAGTGTTTCTAAAGATGTTCTCAGCGTGTCTCAGAGAGGCAGAGAGAGTCGGATCGTGTCACAGTCTGTGTCTTAGAGTGCCACAGTGTGTCACAGTATGTTAGAGAAGTTCACAGTATATTTGGGAGTGAGTCAGAGAGAGACAGAGAGTGTCACAGTTTGTCACAATCTGTCAGAGAGTGTAACAGATGACGTGGAGCGCCTCAGAGAGTGTCAGGGAGAGTCAGAGAGTGTCACAGTCAATCTCAGAGAGGGTCAGAGAGTGTCACAGTGCTTCACAGAGTATCAGAGAGAGTCACAGAGTGTCACCAGTGTGTCACAGAAAGTCAGAGGCAGTCAGAGAGTGTCACAATCTGTTAGAGTGTGTCACAGTGTGTTGCAGGGTCAGAGAGTGTCACAATGTGTTTCAGAGAGTGTCACAGTGTGTTTCAGAGTATCAGATAGGTTCAGAGAGTTTCACAGTGTGTCTAGTTGAGTGTCAGAGAGAGTCACCGAGTGTCACAGTGTGTCTAGGTGAGAGTCAGAGAGAAACAGAGAGTGTAACAGTGTGTCTAGGTGAGTGTCAGAGAGAGTCAGCGAGTTTAACAGTGTGTCTAGGTGAGTGTCAGAGAGAGTCAGCGAATGTAAAAGTGTGTCTAGGTGAGTGTCAGAGAGAGTCATCGAGTGTCACAGTGTGTCTAGCAGAGTGTCAGAGAGAGTCAGCGAGTGTAACAGTGTGTTTAGGTGAGTGTCAGAGAGAGTCAGCGAGTGTCACAGGATGTCTAGGTGAGTGTCAGAGAGAGTCAGCGAGTGGAACAGTGTGTCTAGGTGAGTGTCAGAGAGAGTCAGCGAGTGTAACAGTGTGTCAAGGTGAGTGTCAGAGAGAGTCAGCGATAGTAACAGTGTGTCTAGGTGAGTGTCAGAGAGAGTCAGCGAGCGTGACAGTGTGTCGAGGTGATTGTCAGAGAGAGTCCGCGAGTGTAACAGTGTTTCTAGGTGAGTGTCAGAGAGAGTCAGCGAGTGTAACAGTGTGGCTAGGTGAGTGTCAGAGAGAGTCAGCGAGTGTAACAGTGTGTCTAGGTGAGTGTCAGAGAGAGTCAGTGAGTGTAACAGTGTTTCTAGGGGAGTGTCAGAGAGAGTCAGCGAGTGTAACTGTGTCTAGGTGAGTGTCAGAGAGACTCAGCGAGTGTAACAGTGTGTCTAGGTGAGTGTCAGAGAGAGTTAGACAGTGTCACAGTGCGTCTAAGAGAGTCTCAGCGAGAGTCATAATGTCACAGTCTGTCAGAGAGTGTCACCGTGAGTCTCAGTGAGTCTCAGTGAGTGTCACAATGTGTCTCAGAGAGTCAGAGAGAGTCACAGTCTGTCTTTGAGAGTGTCACAGTGTGCCACAGAGAGTGTCAGAGAGAGTCACAGTGTGTTTAAGAGAGTGTCAGAGAGAGTCACAGTGCGTCTAAGAGAGAGTCACATCCTCTCTCAGAGAGAGTCACAGTGTGTCTCAGAGAGTCAGAGAGAGTCAGAACGTCTCACAGTCTGTCTCATAGAGTGTCAAAGTGTGTCAGTCTCTCATTAAAGGTTATATGTATTTCAGAGTGTGTCAGAGAGAGACAGAGACTGTCAGCATTTGGCTCAGAGAGGGTCACATTCGGAGAGAGAGTGTTATAGTGTGTCTCAGAGAATGACAGAATGACTCAGAAAGTGTCACAGAGTGTCTCAGAGAGAGTCAGAGAGTGTCACAGAGTTTCTCAGACAGAGTCAGAGTGTGTCACAGTGTGCCTAACAGAGTGACAGAGAAAGTCAGAGAGTGTCACAGATTGTCACAATCTGTCAGAGAGGGTCACAGATGTCGTGCTGTGCCTCAGAGAGTGTCAGGGAGAGTCAGGGAGTGTCACGGTCGGTCACGGAGACTGTCAGAGAGTGTCACAGTGTGTCACAGTCTGTCAGAGCGTGTCACAGTGTGCCGCAAAGTGTGTCAGAGTGTTTCACAGTCTGTTAGAGTGTGTCACAGTGTGTTTCAGAGAGTGTCAGAGAGAGTCAGAGAGAGTCACAGTGTGTTTAAGAGATTGTGAGAGATAGTCACAGTGTTTCTAAAGATGTTCTCAGCGTGTCTCAGAGAGGCAGAGAGAGTCGGATCGTGTCACAGTCTGTGTCTTAGAGTGCCAAGGTGTGTCACAGTATGTTAGAGAAGTTCACAGTATATTTGGGAGTGAGTCAGAGAGAGACAGAGAGTGTCACAGTTTGTCACAATCTGTCAGAGAGTGTAACAGATGACGTGGAGCGCCTCAGAGAGTGTCAGGGAGAGTCAGAGAGTGTCACAGTCAATCTCAGAGAGGGTCAGAGAGTGTCACAGTGCTTCACAGAGTATCAGAGAGAGTCACAGAGTGTCACCAGTGTGTCACAGAAAGTCAGAGACAGTCAGAGAGTGTCACAATCTGTTAGAGTGTTCACAGTGTGTTGCAGAGTCAGAGAGTGTCACAATGTGTTTCAGAGAGTGTCACAATGTGTTTCAGAGTATCAGATAGGTTCAGAGAGTTTCACAGTGTGTCTAGGTGAGTGTCAGAGAGAGTCACCGAGTGTCACAGTGTATCTAGGTGAGAGTCAGAGAGAAACAGAGAGTGTAACAGTGTGTCTAGGTGAGTGTCAGAGAGAGTCAGCGAGTTTAACAGTGTATCTAGGTGAGTGTCAGAGAGAGTCAGCGAATGTAAAAGTGTGTCTAGGTGAGTGTCAGAGAGAGTCATCGAGTGTCACAGTGTGTCTAGCAGAGTGTCAGAGAGAGTCAGCGAGTGTAACAGTGTGTTTAGGTGAGTGTCAGAGAGAGTCAGCGAGTGTCACAGGATGTCTAGGTGAGTGTCAGAGAGAGTCAACGAGTGTAACAGTGTGTCTAGGTGAGTGTCAGAGAGAGTCAGCGAGAGTAACAGTGTGTCTAGGTGAGTGTCAGAGAGAGTCCGCGAGTGTAACAGTGTTTCTAGGTGAGTGTCAGAGAGAGTCAGCGAGTGTAACAGTGTGTCTAGGTGAGTGTCAGAGGGAGTCAGCGAGAGTAACAGTGTGTCTAGGCGAGTGTCAGAGAGAGTCAACGTGTGTAACAGTGTGTCTAGGTGAGTGTCAGAGAGAGTCAGCGAGAGTAACAGTGTGTCTAGGTGAGTGTCAGAGAGAGTCAGCGAGAGTGACAGTGTGTCGAGGTGATTGTCAGAGAGATTCAGCGGGTGGAACAGTGTGTCTAGGTGAGTGTCAGAGAGAGTCAGCGAGTGTAACAGTGTGTCAAGCTGAGTGTCAGAGAGAGTCAACGAATGTAACAGTGTGCCTAGGTGAGTGTCAGAGAGATTCAGCGAGTGTAACAGTGTGTCTAGGTGAGTGTCAGAGAGAGTCAGCGAGTGTAACAGTGTGTCTAGGTGAGAGTCAGAGAGTGTAACAATGTGTCTAGGTGAGTGTCAGAGAGAGTCAGAGAGTGTAACAGTGTGTCTAGGTGAGTGTCAGAGACAGTCAACGAGTGTAACAGTGTGTCTCGGTGAGTGTCAGAGAGAGTCAGCGTGTGTAACAGTGTGTCTAGGTGAGTGTCAGAGAGAGTCAGCGAGAGTAACAGTGTGTCTAGGCGAGTGTCATAGAGAGTCCACGAGTGTAACAGTGTGTCTAGGTGAGTGTCAGAGAGAGTCAGCGAGTGGAACAGTGTGTCTAGGCGAGTGTCATAGAGAGTCCACGAGTGTAACAGTGTGTCGAGGTGATTGTCAGAAAGAGTCAGCGAGTGGAACAGTGTGTCTAGGTGAGTGTCAGAGAGAGTCAGCGAGTGTTACAGTGTGACTAGGTGATTGTCAGAGAGAGTCAGCGAGTGTAACAGTGTGTCTAGGTAGGTGTCGGAGAGAGTCCGCGAGTGTAACAGTGTGTCTAGGTGAGTGTTAGAGAGAGTCAGCGAGTGTCACAGTGTGTCCAGGTGAGTGTCAGAGAGAGTCAACGAGTGTAACAGTGTGTCTAGCTGAGTGTCAGAGAGAATCATCGAGAGTAATAGTGTGTCTAGGTGAGTGTCAGAGAGAGTCAGCAAGTGTAACAGTGTGTCAACTTGAGTGTCAGAGAGAGTCAACGAGTGTAACAGTGTGTCTAGGTGAGTGTCAGAGAGAGTCAGCGAGTGTAACACTGTGTCTAGGTGAGTGTCAGAGAGAGTCAGCGAGAGTAACAGTTTGTCTAGGTGAGTGTCAGAGAGAGTCAGCGAGTGTAACTGTGTGTCTAGGACAGTGTCAGAGAGAGTCAGCGAGTGTAACAGTGTGTCTAGGGGAGTGTCAGAGAGAGTCAGCGAGTGTAACTGTGTGGCTAGGTGAGTGTCAGAGAGAGTCAGCGAGTGTAACAGTGTGTCGAGGTGAGTGTCAGAGAGACTCAGCGAGTGTAACAGTGTTTCAAGGTGAGTGTCAGAGACAGTCAGACAGTGTCACAGTGTGTCTAGGTGAGTGTCAGAGAGAGTCAGAGCGTGTCTCAATGTGTCTAGGTGAGTGTCAGAGAGAGTCAGACAGTGTCACAGTGCGTCTAAGAGAGTCTCAGCGAGTCATAGTGTCACAGTCTGTCAGAGAGTGTCACCGTGAGTCTCAGTGAGTCTCAGTGAGTGTCACAGTGTGTCTCAGAGAGTCAGAGAGAGTCACAGTCTAAATTTGAGAGTGTCGCAGTGTGCCACAGAGAGTGTCAGAGAGAGTCACAGTGTGTTTAAGAGAGTGTCAGAGAGAGTCTCAGTGCGTCTAAGAGAGAGTCACAGACTGTCTCAGAGAGATTCACAGTGTGTCTCAGAGAGTCAGAGAGAGTCAGAACGTGTCAAAGTCCGTCTCATAGAACGTCACAGTGTGTCTGTCTCTCAGTAAAGGATATATGTATTTTAGAGTGTGTCAGAGAGAGTCAGGGAGTGTCACAGTGAGTCCTACTCTGTCTCAGAGAGTGTCAGCATTTGGCTCAGAGACGGTCACAGTCTGAGAGAGAGTGTTATAGTGTGTCTCAGAGAATGACAGAATGACTCAGAAAGTGTGACAGAGTGTCTCAGACAGAGTCAGAGAGTGTCACAGTGTGCCTAATAGAGTGCCAGAGAAAGTCAGAGAGTGTCACAGATTGTGACAATCTGTCAGAGAGGATCACAGATGTCGTGCTGTGCCTCAGAGAGTGTCAGGGAGAGTCAGAGAATGTCACAGCGGTCTCAGAGATTGTCAGAGAGTGTCACAGTGTGTCACAGTCTGTCAGAGCGTGTCACAGTGTGCAGCAGAGTGTGTCAGAGAGTTTCACAGTCTGTTAGAGAATGTCACAGTGTGTTTCAGAGAGTGTCACAGTGTGCTTCAGGGAGTGTCAGAGAGAGTTAGAGTGTCACTGTTTGTTTAAGCGAGTGTGAGAGAGAGTCACAATGTTTCTAAAGGTATTGTCAGCGTGTCTCAGAGAGTCAGAGAGAGTCGGAACATGTCACAGCCTGTCTCTGAATGTGCCACAGTGTGTCACAGTCTGTCAGAGAAGGTTACAGTATATTTTGAAGTGAGTCAGAGAAGGTCAGAGAGTGTCACAGTTTGTCACAATCTGTCAGAGATGGTCACAGATGTCGTGCTGCGCCACAGAGAGTGTCAGGGAGAGTCAGAGAGTGTCACAGTCAATCTCAGAGAGGGTCAGAGAGTGTCACAGTTTTACCCAGAGTATCAGAGAGAGTCACAGAGTGTCACAGTGTGTCTCAGAGTCAGAGACAATCAGAGAGTGCCGCAGTGTGTCATACCGTGCATCAGAGAGTTTCACAGTGAGTGAGACTGTATCACAGTGTCTCAGAGATTCAGAGTGTGTCGCAGTCTATCTCAGAGAGTGACACCGTGGGGCACGCTCTGTCAGAGAAGCCTACAGTATGTTTCAGAGTGAGTCAGAGGGAGTCAGAAAGTGTCACTGCCTGTCTTTGAGAGTGACACAGTGTGTCAGTCTGTCAGAGAGTGCCACAGTGTGTCTCAGAATGGATCAGAGAGTGTCACAGTGCATCACAAATTGTCACAGAGAGTTAGAGAGTGAAACAGTGTCTCACACTCTGTCAGAGAGTCTCACATTGCTTTTCAGATAGTGTCAGAGAGTGTCACAGTGTGTTTGAGAGAGAGTCAGACAGTGTCACAGTGTGTCTCAGAGAGTGTCACAGTGTGTTTCAGAGACTGTCACAGTGCCTTTCGGAGAGAGTTAGCGAGTGTAACAGTGTGTCTAGGTGAGTGTCAGAGAGAGTCAGCGAGTGTAACAGTGTGTCTAGGGGAGTATCAGAGAGAGTCAGCGAGTGTAACAGTGTGTCTAGGTGAGTGTCAGAGAGAGTCAGCGAGTGTAACAGTGTGTCTAGGTGAGTGCCAGAGAGAGTCAGCGAGTGTAACAGTGTTTCTAGGTGAGTGTCAGAGAGAGTCAGCGAGTGTAACAATGTGTCTAGGTGAGTGTCAGAGAGAGTCAGCGAGTGTAACAGTGTGTCTAGGTGAGTGTAAGAGAGAGTCTGCGAGTGTAACAATGTGTCTAGGTGATTGTCAGAGAGAGTCTGCGAGTGTAACAGTGTGTCTAGGTGAGTGTCAGAGAGAGTCCGCGAGTGTAGCATTGTGCCTAGGCGAGTGTCAGAGAGTCAGCGAGTGTAACAGTGTGTCTAGGTGAGTGTCAGAGAGAGTCCGCGAGTGTAACAATGTGTCTAGGTGAGTGTCAGAGAGAGTCAGCGAGTGTAACAGTGTGTCTAGGGGAGTGTCAAGAGAGAATCAGCGAGTGTCACAGTGTGTCTAGGTGAGTGTCAGAGAGAGTCAGCGAGTGTAACAGTGTGTCTAGGGGAGTATCAGAGAGAGTCAGCGAGTGTAACAGTGTGTCTAGGTGAGTGTCAGAGAGAGTCAGCGAGTGTAACAGTGTGTCTAGGTGAGTGCCAGAGAGAGTCAGCGAGTGTAACAGTGTTTCTAGGTGAGTGTCAGAGAGAATCAGCGAGTGTAACAATGTGTCGAGGTGAGTTTCAGAGAGAGTCAGCGAGTGTAACAGTGTGTCTAGGTGAGTGTCAGAGAGAGTCTGCGAGTGTAACAATGAGTCTAGGTGATTGTCAGAGAGAGTCTGCGAGTGTAACAGTGTGTCTAGGTGAGTGTCAGAGAGAGTCCGCGAGGGTAGCAGTGTGCCTAGGTGAGTGTCAGAGAGAGTCAGCGAGTGTAACAATGTGTCTAGTTGAGTGTCAGAGAGAGTCAGCGAGTGTAACAGTGTGTCTCGGGGAGTGTCAAGAGAGAATCAGCGAGTGTAACAGTGTGTCTAGGTGAGTGTCAGAGAGAGTCAGAGAGTGTAACAGTGTGTCTAGGTGAGTGTCAGAGAGAGTCAGAGAGTGTAACAGTGTGTCTCGGTGAGTGTCAGAGAGAGTCAGTGAGTGTAACAGTGTGGCTTGGTGAGTGTCAGAGAGAGTCAGTGAGTGTAACAGTGTTTCGAGATGAGTGTCAGAGAGAGTCAGCGAGTGTAACAGTGTTTCTAGGTGAGTGTCAGAGAGAGTCAGCGAGTGTAACAGTGTGTCTAGGGGAGTGTCAGAGAGAGTCAGCGAGTGTAACAGTGTGTCTAGGTGAGTGTCAGAGAGAGTCAGCGAGTGTAAAAGTGTGGCTTGTTGAGTGTCAGACAGAGTCAGAGAGTGTAACAGTGTTTCTAGGTGAGTGTCAGAGAGAGTCAGCGAGTGTAACAGTGTTTCTAGGTGAGTGTCAGAGAGAGTCAGCGAGTGTAACAGTGTGGCGAGGTGAGTGTCAGAGAGAGTGAGTGAGTGTAACAGTGTTTCTAGGTGAGTGTCATAGAGAGTCAGACAGTGTCACAGTGCGTCTAAGAGAGTCTCAGTGAGAGTCATAGTGTCACATTCTGTCAGAGAGTGTCACCGTGAGTCTCAGTGAGTCTCAGTGAGTGTCACAGTGTGTCTCAGAGAGTCAGAGAGAGTCACAGTCTGTCTTTGAGAGTGTCACAGTGTGCCACAGAGAGTGTCAGAGAGTGTCACTGTGTGTTTAAGAGAGTGTCAGAGAGAGTCTCAGTGCGTCTAAGAGAGAGTCACAGCCTCTCTCAGAGAGAGTCACATTGTGTCTCAGAGAGTCAGAGTGAGTCAGGACGTGTCACAATCTGTCTCATAGAGTGTCACAGCGTGTCAGTCTCTCAGTAAAGGTTATATGTATTTCAGACTGTGTCAGAGAGATTCAGGGAGTGTTACAGTGAGTCCTACTGTCTCTCAGAGAGTGTCAGCATTTGGCTCAGAGAGGGTCATTGTCTGAGAGAGAGTGTTATAATGTGTCTCAGAGAATGACAGAATGACTCAGAAGGTGTGACAGAGGGTCTCAGAGAGAGTCAGAGAGTGTCACAGTGTGCCTAAGAGAGTGTCAGAGAAGGTCAAAGAGTGTCAGAGATTGTCACAATCTGTCAGAGTGTGTCACAGATGTCGTGCTGTGCCTCCGTGAGTGTCAGGGAGAGTCAGGGAGTGTCACCGCCAGTCTCAGAGAGGGTCAGAGAGTGTCACAGTGTGTCACAGTCTGTCAGAGCGTGTCACAGTGTGCCGCAGAGTGTGTCAGAGAGTTTCACAGTCTGTTAGAGAGTGTCACAGTGTGTTTCATAGAGTGTCACAGTGTGCTTCAGAGAGTGTCAGAGAGAGTCAGAGAATCACAGTTTGTTTAAGCGAGTGTGAGAGAGAGTCACAGTGTTTCTGAAGATATTCTCAGCGTGTCTCAGAGAGGCAGAGAGAGTCTGAACGTGTAACAGTCTGTCTCTGAAAGTGCCACAGTGTGTCACAGTATGTCAGAGAAGGTTACAGTATATTTTGGAGTGAGTCAGAGAGAGTCAGAGAGTGTCACAGATTGTCACAATCTGGCAGAGAGGGTCACAGATGTCGTGCTGCGCCACAGAGAGTGTCAGGGATAGTCAGAGAGTGTCACAGTCAATCTCAGAGAGGGTCAGAGAGTGTCACAGTGTTCCCAGAGTATCAGAGAGAGTCACAGAGTGTCACAGTGTGTCTCAGAGAGTCAGAGACAGTCAGAGAGTGCCGCAGTGTGTCATACTGTGCATCATAGAGTGTCACAGTGAGTCAGACTGTATCACAGTGTATCTCAGAGAGTCAGAGTGTGTCGCAGTCTATCTCAGAGAGTGACACCGTGGGGCACGCTCTGTCAGAGAAGCCTACAGTATATTTCAGAGTGAGTCTGTGGGAGTCAGAAAGTGTCACTGTCTGTCTTTGAGAGTGACACAGTGTGTCAGTCTGCAGAGATTGCCACAGTGTGTCTCAGAAAGGATCAGAGAGTGTCACAGTGCATCTCAAATTGTCAGAGTGAGAGAGTGAAATATTGTGTGAGTGTCACAGTGTGTCTCAGAGAGTCAGAGAGAGTCGCAGTCTGCCTTTGAGAGTGTCACAGTGTGCCACAGAGAGTGTCAGAGCGTGTCACAGTGTGCCGCAAAGTGTGTCAGAGAGTTTCACAGTCTGTTAGAGTGTGTCACAGTGTGTTTCAGAGAGTGTCAGAGAGAGTCAGAGAGAGTCACAGTGTGTTTAAGAGACCGTGAGAGATAGTCACAGTGTTTCTAAAGATGTTCTCAGCGTGTCTCAGAGAGGCAGAGAGAGTCGGATCGTGTCACAGTCTGTCTCTGAGAGTGCCACAGTGTGTCACAGTATGTTCGAGAAGTTCACAGTATATTTGGGAGTGAGTCAGAGAGAAACAGAGAGTGTCACAGTTTGTCACAATCTGTCAGAGAGTGTAACAGATGTCGTGGAGCGCCTCAGAGAGTGTCAGGGAGAGTCAGAGAGTGTCACAGTCAATCTCAGAGAGGGTCAGAGAGTGTCACAGTGCTTCCCAGAGTATCAGAGAGAGTCACAGAGTGTCACCAGTGTGTCACAGAGAGTCAGAGACAGTCAGAGAGTGTCACAATCTGTTAGAGTGTGTCACAGTGTGTTGCAGAGTCAGAGAGTGTCACAATGTGTTTCAGAGAGTGTCACAATGTGTTTCAGAGGATCAGATAGGTTCAGAGAGTTTCACAGTGTGTCTAGGTGAGTGCCAGAGAGTCACCGAGTGTCACAGTGTGTCTAGGTGAGAGTCAGAGAGAAACAGAGAGTGTAACAGTGTGTCTAAGTGAGTGTCAGAGAGAGTCAGCGAGTTTAACAGTGTGTCTAGGTGAGTGTCAGAGAGTGTCATCGAGTGTCACAGTGTGTCTAGCAGAGTGTCATAGAGAATCAGCGAAATTAACAGTGTGTCTAGGGGAGTGTCAGAGAGAGTCAGCGAGTGTCACAGGATGTCTAGGTGAGTGTCAGAGAGAGTCCGCGAGTGTAACAGTGTTTCTAGGTGAGTGTCAGAGAGAGTCAGCGAGTGTAACAGTGTGTCTAGGTGAGTGTCAGAGGGAGTCAGCGAGAGTAACAGTGTGTCTAGGCGAGTGTCAGAGAGAGTCAACGTGTGTAACAGTGTGTCTAGGTGAGTGTCAGAGAGAGTCAGCGAGAGTAACAGTGTGTCTAGGTGAGTGTCAGAGAGAGTCAGCGAGAGTGACAGTGTGTCGAGGTGATTGTCAGAGAGATTCAGCGGGTGGAACAGTGTGTCTAGGTGAGTGTCAGAGAGAGTCAGCGAGTGTAACAGTGTGTCAAGCTGAGTGTCAGAGAGAGTCAACGAATGTAACAGTGTGCCTAGGTGAGTGTCAGAGAGATTCAGCGAGTGTAACAGTGTGTCTAGGTGAGTGTCAGAGAGAGTCAGCGAGTGTAACAGTGTGTCTAGGTGAGAGTCAGAGAGTGTAACAATGTGTCTAGGTGAGTGTCAGAGAGAGTCAGAGAGTGTAACAGTGTGTCTAGGTGAGTGTCAGAGACAGTCAACGAGTGTAACAGTGTGTCTCGGTGAGTGTCAGAGAGAGTCAGCGTGTGTAACAGTGTGTCTAGGTGAGTGTCAGAGAGAGTCAGCGAGAGTAACAGTGTGTCTAGGCGAGTGTCATAGAGAGTCCACGAGTGTAACAGTGTGTCTAGGTGAGTGTCAGAGAGAGTCAGCGAGTGGAACAGTGTGTCTAGGCGAGTGTCATAGAGAGTCCACGAGTGTAACAGTGTGTCGAGGTGATTGTCAGAAAGAGTCAGCGAGTGGAACAGTGTGTCTAGGTGAGTGTCAGAGAGAGTCAGCGAGTGTTACAGTGTGACTAGGTGATTGTCAGAGAGAGTCAGCGAGTGTAACAGTGTGTCTAGGTAGGTGTCGGAGAGAGTCCGCGAGTGTAACAGTGTGTCTAGGTGAGTGTTAGAGAGAGTCAGCGAGTGTCACAGTGTGTCCAGGTGAGTGTCAGAGAGAGTCAACGAGTGTAACAGTGTGTCTAGCTGAGTGTCAGAGAGAATCATCGAGAGTAATAGTGTGTCTAGGTGAGTGTCAGAGAGAGTCAGCAAGTGTAACAGTGTGTCAACTTGAGTGTCAGAGAGAGTCAACGAGTGTAACAGTGTGTCTAGGTGAGTGTCAGAGAGAGTCAGCGAGTGTAACACTGTGTCTAGGTGAGTGTCAGAGAGAGTCAGCGAGAGTAACAGTTTGTCTAGGTGAGTGTCAGAGAGAGTCAGCGAGTGTAACTGTGTGTCTAGGACAGTGTCAGAGAGAGTCAGCGAGTGTAACAGTGTGTCTAGGGGAGTGTCAGAGAGAGTCAGCGAGTGTAACTGTGTGGCTAGGTGAGTGTCAGAGAGAGTCAGCGAGTGTAACAGTGTGTCGAGGTGAGTGTCAGAGAGACTCAGCGAGTGTAACAGTGTTTCAAGGTGAGTGTCAGAGACAGTCAGACAGTGTCACAGTGTGTCTAGGTGAGTGTCAGAGAGAGTCAGAGCGTGTCTCAATGTGTCTAGGTGAGTGTCAGAGAGAGTCAGACAGTGTCACAGTGCGTCTAAGAGAGTCTCAGCGAGTCATAGTGTCACAGTCTGTCAGAGAGTGTCACCGTGAGTCTCAGTGAGTCTCAGTGAGTGTCACAGTGTGTCTCAGAGAGTCAGAGAGAGTCACAGTCTAAATTTGAGAGTGTCGCAGTGTGCCACAGAGAGTGTCAGAGAGAGTCACAGTGTGTTTAAGAGAGTGTCAGAGAGAGTCTCAGTGCGTCTAAGAGAGAGTCACAGACTGTCTCAGAGAGATTCACAGTGTGTCTCAGAGAGTCAGAGAGAGTCAGAACGTGTCAAAGTCCGTCTCATAGAACGTCACAGTGTGTCTGTCTCTCAGTAAAGGATATATGTATTTTAGAGTGTGTCAGAGAGAGTCAGGGAGTGTCACAGTGAGTCCTACTCTGTCTCAGAGAGTGTCAGCATTTGGCTCAGAGACGGTCACAGTCTGAGAGAGAGTGTTATAGTGTGTCTCAGAGAATGACAGAATGACTCAGAAAGTGTGACAGAGTGTCTCAGACAGAGTCAGAGAGTGTCACAGTGTGCCTAATAGAGTGCCAGAGAAAGTCAGAGAGTGTCACAGATTGTGACAATCTGTCAGAGAGGATCACAGATGTCGTGCTGTGCCTCAGAGAGTGTCAGGGAGAGTCAGAGAATGTCACAGCGGTCTCAGAGATTGTCAGAGAGTGTCACAGTGTGTCACAGTCTGTCAGAGCGTGTCACAGTGTGCAGCAGAGTGTGTCAGAGAGTTTCACAGTCTGTTAGAGAATGTCACAGTGTGTTTCAGAGAGTGTCACAGTGTGCTTCAGGGAGTGTCAGAGAGAGTTAGAGTGTCACTGTTTGTTTAAGCGAGTGTGAGAGAGAGTCACAATGTTTCTAAAGGTATTGTCAGCGTGTCTCAGAGAGTCAGAGAGAGTCGGAACATGTCACAGCCTGTCTCTGAATGTGCCACAGTGTGTCACAGTCTGTCAGAGAAGGTTACAGTATATTTTGAAGTGAGTCAGAGAAGGTCAGAGAGTGTCACAGTTTGTCACAATCTGTCAGAGATGGTCACAGATGTCGTGCTGCGCCACAGAGAGTGTCAGGGAGAGTCAGAGAGTGTCACAGTCAATCTCAGAGAGGGTCAGAGAGTGTCACAGTTTTACCCAGAGTATCAGAGAGAGTCACAGAGTGTCACAGTGTGTCTCAGAGTCAGAGACAATCAGAGAGTGCCGCAGTGTGTCATACCGTGCATCAGAGAGTTTCACAGTGAGTGAGACTGTATCACAGTGTCTCAGAGATTCAGAGTGTGTCGCAGTCTATCTCAGAGAGTGACACCGTGGGGCACGCTCTGTCAGAGAAGCCTACAGTATGTTTCAGAGTGAGTCAGAGGGAGTCAGAAAGTGTCACTGCCTGTCTTTGAGAGTGACACAGTGTGTCAGTCTGTCAGAGAGTGCCACAGTGTGTCTCAGAATGGATCAGAGAGTGTCACAGTGCATCACAAATTGTCACAGAGAGTTAGAGAGTGAAACAGTGTCTCACACTCTGTCAGAGAGTCTCACATTGCTTTTCAGATAGTGTCAGAGAGTGTCACAGTGTGTTTGAGAGAGAGTCAGACAGTGTCACAGTGTGTCTCAGAGAGTGTCACAGTGTGTTTCAGAGACTGTCACAGTGCCTTTCGGAGAGAGTTAGCGAGTGTAACAGTGTGTCTAGGTGAGTGTCAGAGAGAGTCAGCGAGTGTAACAGTGTGTCTAGGGGAGTATCAGAGAGAGTCAGCGAGTGTAACAGTGTGTCTAGGTGAGTGTCAGAGAGAGTCAGCGAGTGTAACAGTGTGTCTAGGTGAGTGCCAGAGAGAGTCAGCGAGTGTAACAGTGTTTCTAGGTGAGTGTCAGAGAGAGTCAGCGAGTGTAACAATGTGTCTAGGTGAGTGTCAGAGAGAGTCAGCGAGTGTAACAGTGTGTCTAGGTGAGTGTAAGAGAGAGTCTGCGAGTGTAACAATGTGTCTAGGTGATTGTCAGAGAGAGTCTGCGAGTGTAACAGTGTGTCTAGGTGAGTGTCAGAGAGAGTCCGCGAGTGTAGCATTGTGCCTAGGCGAGTGTCAGAGAGTCAGCGAGTGTAACAGTGTGTCTAGGTGAGTGTCAGAGAGAGTCCGCGAGTGTAACAATGTGTCTAGGTGAGTGTCAGAGAGAGTCAGCGAGTGTAACAGTGTGTCTAGGGGAGTGTCAAGAGAGAATCAGCGAGTGTCACAGTGTGTCTAGGTGAGTGTCAGAGAGAGTCAGCGAGTGTAACAGTGTGTCTAGGGGAGTATCAGAGAGAGTCAGCGAGTGTAACAGTGTGTCTAGGTGAGTGTCAGAGAGAGTCAGCGAGTGTAACAGTGTGTCTAGGTGAGTGCCAGAGAGAGTCAGCGAGTGTAACAGTGTTTCTAGGTGAGTGTCAGAGAGAATCAGCGAGTGTAACAATGTGTCGAGGTGAGTTTCAGAGAGAGTCAGCGAGTGTAACAGTGTGTCTAGGTGAGTGTCAGAGAGAGTCTGCGAGTGTAACAATGAGTCTAGGTGATTGTCAGAGAGAGTCTGCGAGTGTAACAGTGTGTCTAGGTGAGTGTCAGAGAGAGTCCGCGAGGGTAGCAGTGTGCCTAGGTGAGTGTCAGAGAGAGTCAGCGAGTGTAACAATGTGTCTAGTTGAGTGTCAGAGAGAGTCAGCGAGTGTAACAGTGTGTCTCGGGGAGTGTCAAGAGAGAATCAGCGAGTGTAACAGTGTGTCTAGGTGAGTGTCAGAGAGAGTCAGAGAGTGTAACAGTGTGTCTAGGTGAGTGTCAGAGAGAGTCAGAGAGTGTAACAGTGTGTCTCGGTGAGTGTCAGAGAGAGTCAGTGAGTGTAACAGTGTGGCTTGGTGAGTGTCAGAGAGAGTCAGTGAGTGTAACAGTGTTTCGAGATGAGTGTCAGAGAGAGTCAGCGAGTGTAACAGTGTTTCTAGGTGAGTGTCAGAGAGAGTCAGCGAGTGTAACAGTGTGTCTAGGGGAGTGTCAGAGAGAGTCAGCGAGTGTAACAGTGTGTCTAGGTGAGTGTCAGAGAGAGTCAGCGAGTGTAAAAGTGTGGCTTGTTGAGTGTCAGACAGAGTCAGAGAGTGTAACAGTGTTTCTAGGTGAGTGTCAGAGAGAGTCAGCGAGTGTAACAGTGTTTCTAGGTGAGTGTCAGAGAGAGTCAGCGAGTGTAACAGTGTGGCGAGGTGAGTGTCAGAGAGAGTGAGTGAGTGTAACAGTGTTTCTAGGTGAGTGTCATAGAGAGTCAGACAGTGTCACAGTGCGTCTAAGAGAGTCTCAGTGAGAGTCATAGTGTCACATTCTGTCAGAGAGTGTCACCGTGAGTCTCAGTGAGTCTCAGTGAGTGTCACAGTGTGTCTCAGAGAGTCAGAGAGAGTCACAGTCTGTCTTTGAGAGTGTCACAGTGTGCCACAGAGAGTGTCAGAGAGTGTCACTGTGTGTTTAAGAGAGTGTCAGAGAGAGTCTCAGTGCGTCTAAGAGAGAGTCACAGCCTCTCTCAGAGAGAGTCACATTGTGTCTCAGAGAGTCAGAGTGAGTCAGGACGTGTCACAATCTGTCTCATAGAGTGTCACAGCGTGTCAGTCTCTCAGTAAAGGTTATATGTATTTCAGACTGTGTCAGAGAGATTCAGGGAGTGTTACAGTGAGTCCTACTGTCTCTCAGAGAGTGTCAGCATTTGGCTCAGAGAGGGTCATTGTCTGAGAGAGAGTGTTATAATGTGTCTCAGAGAATGACAGAATGACTCAGAAGGTGTGACAGAGGGTCTCAGAGAGAGTCAGAGAGTGTCACAGTGTGCCTAAGAGAGTGTCAGAGAAGGTCAAAGAGTGTCAGAGATTGTCACAATCTGTCAGAGTGTGTCACAGATGTCGTGCTGTGCCTCCGTGAGTGTCAGGGAGAGTCAGGGAGTGTCACCGCCAGTCTCAGAGAGGGTCAGAGAGTGTCACAGTGTGTCACAGTCTGTCAGAGCGTGTCACAGTGTGCCGCAGAGTGTGTCAGAGAGTTTCACAGTCTGTTAGAGAGTGTCACAGTGTGTTTCATAGAGTGTCACAGTGTGCTTCAGAGAGTGTCAGAGAGAGTCAGAGAATCACAGTTTGTTTAAGCGAGTGTGAGAGAGAGTCACAGTGTTTCTGAAGATATTCTCAGCGTGTCTCAGAGAGGCAGAGAGAGTCTGAACGTGTAACAGTCTGTCTCTGAAAGTGCCACAGTGTGTCACAGTATGTCAGAGAAGGTTACAGTATATTTTGGAGTGAGTCAGAGAGAGTCAGAGAGTGTCACAGATTGTCACAATCTGGCAGAGAGGGTCACAGATGTCGTGCTGCGCCACAGAGAGTGTCAGGGATAGTCAGAGAGTGTCACAGTCAATCTCAGAGAGGGTCAGAGAGTGTCACAGTGTTCCCAGAGTATCAGAGAGAGTCACAGAGTGTCACAGTGTGTCTCAGAGAGTCAGAGACAGTCAGAGAGTGCCGCAGTGTGTCATACTGTGCATCATAGAGTGTCACAGTGAGTCAGACTGTATCACAGTGTATCTCAGAGAGTCAGAGTGTGTCGCAGTCTATCTCAGAGAGTGACACCGTGGGGCACGCTCTGTCAGAGAAGCCTACAGTATATTTCAGAGTGAGTCTGTGGGAGTCAGAAAGTGTCACTGTCTGTCTTTGAGAGTGACACAGTGTGTCAGTCTGCAGAGATTGCCACAGTGTGTCTCAGAAAGGATCAGAGAGTGTCACAGTGCATCTCAAATTGTCAGAGTGAGAGAGTGAAATATTGTGTGAGTGTCACAGTGTGTCTCAGAGAGTCAGAGAGAGTCGCAGTCTGCCTTTGAGAGTGTCACAGTGTGCCACAGAGAGTGTCAGAGCGTGTCACAGTGTGCCGCAAAGTGTGTCAGAGAGTTTCACAGTCTGTTAGAGTGTGTCACAGTGTGTTTCAGAGAGTGTCAGAGAGAGTCAGAGAGAGTCACAGTGTGTTTAAGAGACCGTGAGAGATAGTCACAGTGTTTCTAAAGATGTTCTCAGCGTGTCTCAGAGAGGCAGAGAGAGTCGGATCGTGTCACAGTCTGTCTCTGAGAGTGCCACAGTGTGTCACAGTATGTTCGAGAAGTTCACAGTATATTTGGGAGTGAGTCAGAGAGAAACAGAGAGTGTCACAGTTTGTCACAATCTGTCAGAGAGTGTAACAGATGTCGTGGAGCGCCTCAGAGAGTGTCAGGGAGAGTCAGAGAGTGTCACAGTCAATCTCAGAGAGGGTCAGAGAGTGTCACAGTGCTTCCCAGAGTATCAGAGAGAGTCACAGAGTGTCACCAGTGTGTCACAGAGAGTCAGAGACAGTCAGAGAGTGTCACAATCTGTTAGAGTGTGTCACAGTGTGTTGCAGAGTCAGAGAGTGTCACAATGTGTTTCAGAGAGTGTCACAATGTGTTTCAGAGGATCAGATAGGTTCAGAGAGTTTCACAGTGTGTCTAGGTGAGTGCCAGAGAGTCACCGAGTGTCACAGTGTGTCTAGGTGAGAGTCAGAGAGAAACAGAGAGTGTAACAGTGTGTCTAAGTGAGTGTCAGAGAGAGTCAGCGAGTTTAACAGTGTGTCTAGGTGAGTGTCAGAGAGTGTCATCGAGTGTCACAGTGTGTCTAGCAGAGTGTCATAGAGAATCAGCGAAATTAACAGTGTGTCTAGGGGAGTGTCAGAGAGAGTCAGAGAGTGTTAGAGTATGTCTAGGTGAGTGTCAGGGAGAGTCAACGAGTGTAACAGTGTGTCTAGGTGAGTGTCAGAGGGAGTCAGGGAGTGTAACAGTGTGTCTAGGTGAGTGTCAGAGAGAGTCAGCGAATGTAAAAGTGTGTCTAGGTGAGTGTCAGAGAGAGTCAGCGAGTGTCACAGGATGTCTAGGTGAGTGTCAGAGAGAGTCAGCGAGTGTAACAGTGTGTCTAGGTGAGTGTCAGAGAGTGTCATCGAGTGTCACAGTGTGTCTAGCAGAGTGTCATAGAGAGTCAGCGAAATTAACAGTGTGTCTAGGGGAGTGTCAGTGAGAGTCAGAGAGTGTTAGAGTATGTCTAGGTGAGTGTCAGGGAGAGTCAATGAGTGTAACAGTGTGTCTAGGTGAGTGTCAGAGAGTCAGCGAGTGTCAAAGGATGTCGAGGTGAGTGTCAGAGAGAGTCAGCGAGTGTCACAGTGTGTCTAGCAGAGTGTCATAGAGAGTCAGCGAAATTAACAGTGTGTCTAAGTGAGTGTCAGAGAGAGTAAGCGAGTGTAACAGTGTGTCTAGGTGAGTGTCAGGGAGTCAGCGAGTGTCACAGGATGTCGAGGTGAGTGTCAGAGAGAGTCAGCGAGTGTAACAGTGTGTCTAGGTGAGTGTCAGAGAGTGTCATCGAGTGTCACAGTGTGTCTAGCAGAGTGTCATAGAGAGTCAGCGAAATTAACAGTGTGTCTAGGGGAGTGTCAGAGAGAGTCAGAGAGTGTTAGAGTATGTCTAGGTGAGTGTCAGGGAGAGTCAACGAGTGTAACAGTGTGTCTAGGTGAGTGTCAGAGAGAGTCAGCGAGTGTAACAATGTGTCTAGGTGAGTGTCAGAGAGAGTCAGCGAATGTAAAAGTGTGTCTAGGTGAGTGTCAGAGAGAGTCAGCGAGTGTCACAGGATGTCTAGGTGAGTGTCAGAGAGAGTCAGCGAGTGTAACAGTGTGTCTAGGTGAGTGTCAGAGAGTGTCATCGAGTGTCACAGTGTGTCTAGCAGAGTGTCATAGAGAGTCAGCGAAATTAACAGTGTGTCTAGTGGAGTGTCAGTGAGAGTCAGAGCGTGTTAGAGTATGTCTAGGTGAGTGTCAGGGAGAGTCAACGAGTGTAACAGTGTGTCTAGGTGAGTGTCAGAGAGAGTCAGCGAGAGTAACAGTGTGTCTAGGTGAGTGTCAGAGAGAGTCAGAGAGAGTATCAGTGTGTCTAGGTGATGGTCAGAGAGAGTCAGCGAGTGGAACAGTGTGTCTAGGGGAGTGTCAGAGAGAGTCAGAGAGTGTAACAGTGTGTCTGGGTGAGTGTCAGGGAGAGTCAGAGAGTGTAACAGTGTGTCTAGGTGAGTGTCAGAGAGAGTCAGCGAGTGTAACAGTGTGTCCAGGTGAGTGTCAGAGAGAGTCAACGAGTGTAACAGTGCGTCTAGGTGAGTGTCAGAGAGAGTCAGCGAGTGTAACAGTGTGTCTAGGTGAGTGTCAGAGAGAGTCAGAGAGTGTAACAATGTGTCTAGGTGAGTGTCAGAGAGTGTCATCGAGTGTCACAGTGTGTCTAGCAGAGTTTCATAGAGAGTCAGCGAAATTAACAGTGTGTCTAGGGGAGTGTCAGTGAGAGTCAGAGAGTGTTAGAGTATGTCTAGGTGAGTGTCAGGGAGAGTCAATGAGTGTAACAGTGTGTCTAGGTGAGTGTCAGAGAGTCAGCGAGTGTCAAAGGATGTCGAGGTGAGTGTCAGAGAGAGTCAGCGAGTGTCACAGTGTGTCTAGCAGAGTGTCATAGAGAGCCAGCGAAATTAACAGTGTGTCTAAGTGAGTGTCAGAGAGAGTAAGCGAGTGTAACAGTGTGTCTAGGTGAGTGTCAGGGAGTCAGCGAGTGTCACAGGATGTCGAGGTGAGTGTCAGAGAGAGTCAGCGAGTGTAACAGTGTGTCTAGGTGAGTGTCAGAGAGTGTCATCGAGTGTCACAGTGTGTCTAGCAGAGTGTCATAGAGAGTCAGCGAAATTAACAGTGTGTCTAGGGGAGTGTCAGAGAGAGTCAGAGAGTGTTAGAGTATGTCTAGGTGAGTGTCAGGGAGAGTCAACGAGTGTAACAGTGTGTCTAGGTGAGTGTCAGAGAGAGTCAGCGAGTGTAACAATGTGTCTAGGTGAGTGTCAGAGAGAGTCAGCGAATGTAAAAGTGTGTCTAGGTGAGTGTCAGAGAGAGTCAGCGAGTGTCACAGGATGTCTAGGTGAGTGTCAGAGAGAGTCAGCGAGTGTAACAGTGTGTCTAGGTGAGTGTCAGAGAGTGTCATCGAGTGTCACAGTGTGTCTAGCAGAGTGTCATAGAGAGTCAGCGAAATTAACAGTGTGTCTAGTGGAGTGTCAGTGAGAGTCAGAGCGTGTTAGAGTATGTCTAGGTGAGTGTCAGGGAGAGTCAACGAGTGTAACAGTGTGTCTAGGTGAGTGTCAGAGAGAGTCAGCGAGAGTAACAGTGTGTCTAGGTGAGTGTCAGAGAGAGTCAGAGAGAGTATCAGTGTGTCTAGGTGATGGTCAGAGAGAGTCAGCGAGTGGAACAGTGTGTCTAGGGGAGTGTCAGAGAGAGTCAGAGAGTGTAACAGTGTGTCTGGGTGAGTGTCAGGGAGAGTCAGAGAGTGTAACAGTGTGTCTAGGTGAGTGTCAGAGAGAGTCAGCGAGTGTAACAGTGTGTCCAGGTGAGTGTCAGAGAGAGTCAACGAGTGTAACAGTGCGTCTAGGTGAGTGTCAGAGAGAGTCAGCGAGTGTAACAGTGTGTCTAGGTGAGTGTCAGAGAGAGTCAGAGAGTGTAACAATGTGTCTAGGTGAGTGTCAGAGAGAGTCAGAGAGTGTAACAGTGTGTCTAGGTGACTGTCAGAGAGTGTCAGCGAGTGTAACAGTGTGTCAAGGTGAGTGTCAGAGAGAGTCAACGAGTGTAACAGTGTGTCTAGGTGAGTGTCAGAGAGAGTCAGTGAGTGTAACAGTGTGCCTAGGTGAGTGTCAGAGAGAGTCAGCGAGAGTAACAGTGTGTCTAGGCGAGTGTCAGAGAGAGTCAACGAGTGTAACAGTGTGTCTAGGTGAGTGTCAGAGAGAGTCAGCGAGAGTAACAGTGTGTCTAGGTGAGTGTCAGAGAGAGTCAGTGAGAGTAACAGTGTGTCGAGGTGATTGTCAGAGAGAGTCAGCGAGTGGAACAGTGTGTCTAGGTGAGTGTCAGAGAGAGTCAGCGAGTGTAACAATGTGTGAAGGTGAGTGTCAGAGAGAGTCAACGAACGTAACAGTGTGTCTAGGTGAGTGTCAGAGAGAGTCAGCGAGTATAACAGTGTGTCTAGGTGAGTGTCAGAGAGAGTCAGCGAGTGTAACAGTTTGTCTAGGTGAGTTTCAGAGAGAGTCAGAGAGTGTAACAATGTGTCTAGGTGAGTGTCAGAGAGAGTCAGAGAGTGTAACAGTGTGTCTAGGTGAGTGTCAGAGAGAGTCAGCGAGTGTAACAGTGTGTCAAGGTGAGTGTCAGAGACAGTCAACGAGTGTAACAGTGTGTCTAGGTGAGTGTCAGAGAGAGTCAGCGAGTGTAACAGTGTGTCTAGGTGAGTGTCAGAGAGAGTCAGCGAGTGTAACAGTGTGTCTAGGTGAGTGTCAGAGAGAGTCAGCGAGTGTTACAGTGTGTCTAGGTGATTGTCAGAGAGAGTCACCGAGTGTAACAGTGTGTCTAGGTAGGTGTCGGAGAGAGTCCGCGAGTGTAACAGTATGTCTAGGTGAGTGTTAGAGAGAGTCAGCGCGTGTCACAGTGTGTCCAGGTGAGTGTCAGAGAGAGTCAACGAGTGTAACAGTGTGTCTAGGCGAGGGTCAGAGAGAATCAGCGAGAGTAATAGTGTGTCTAGGTGAGTGTCAGAGAGAGTCAGAGAGTGTAACAGTGTGTCTAGGTGAGTGTCAGAGAGAGTCAGCGAGTGTAACAGTGTGTCTAGGTGAGTGTCAGAGAGAGTCAGCGAGGGTTACAGTGTGTCTAGGTGATTGTCAGAGAGCGTCACCGAGTGTAACAGTGTGTCTAGGTAGGTGTCGGAGAGAGTCCGCGAGTGTAACAGTGTGTCTAGGTGAGTGTTAGAGAGAGTCAGCGTGTGTCACAGTGTGTCCAGTGAGTGTCAGAGAGAGTCAACGAGTGTAACAGTGTGTCTAGGTGAGGGTCAGAGAGAGTCAGAGAGTGTAACAGTGTGTCTAGGTGAGTGTCAGAGACAGTCAACGAGTGTAACAGTGTGTCTCGGTGAGTGTCAGAGAGAGTCAGCGAGTGTAACAGTGTGTCTAGGTGAGTGTCAGAGAGAGTCAGCGAGTGTAACAGTGTGTCTAGGTAGGTGTCGGAGAGAGTCCGCGAGTGTCACAGGATGTCTAGGTGAGTGTCAGAGAGAGTCAGCGAGTGTAACAATGTGTCTAGGTGAGTGTCAGAGAGTGTCATCGAGTGTCACAGTGTGTCTAGCAGAGTGTCATAGAGAGTCAGCGAAATTAACAGTGTGTCTAGGGGAGTGTCAGTGAGAGTCAGAGAGTGTTAGAGTATGTCTAGGTGAGTCTCAGGGAGAGTCAGAGAGTGTAACAGTGTGTCTAGGTGAGTGTCAGAGACAGTCAACGAGTGTAACAGTGTGTCTCGGTGAGTGTCAGAGAGAGTTAGAGAGTGTAACAGTGTGTCTTGGTGAGTGTCAGGGAGTGTCAGAGAGTGTAACAGTGTGTCTAGGTGAGTGTCAGAGAGAGTCAGCGAGTGTAACAGTGTGTCCAGGTGAGTGTCAGAGAGAGTCAACGAGTGTAACAGTGTGTCTAGGTGAGTGTCAGAGAGTCAGCGAGTGTCACAGGATGTCGAGGTGAGTGTCAGAGAGAGTCAGCGAGTGTAACAGTGTGTCTAGGTGAGTGTCAGAGAGTGTCATCGAGTGTCACAGTGTGTCTAGCAGAGTGTCATAGAGAGTCAGCGAAATTAACAGTGTGTCTAAGTGAGTGTCAGAGAGCGTAAGCGAGTGTAACAGTGTGTCTAGGTGAGTGTCAGAGAGTCAGCGAGTGTCACAGGATGTCGAGGTGAGTGTCAGAGAGAGTCAGCGAGTGTAACAGTGTGTCTAGGTGAGTGTCAGAGAGTGTCATCGAGTGTCACAGTGTGTCTAGCAGAGTGTCATAGAGAGTCAGCGAAATTCACAGTGTGTCTAGGGGAGTGTCAGAGAGAGTCAACGAGTGTAACAGTGTGTCTAGGTGAGTGTCAGAGAGAGTCAGCGAGAGTAACAGTGTGTCTAGGTGAGTGTCAGAGAGAGTCAGCGAGTGGAACAGTGTGTCTAGGTGAGTGTCAGAGAGAGTCAGCGAGTGTAACAGTGTGTCAAGGTGAGTGTCAGAGAGAGTCAACGAGTGTAACAGTGTGTCTAGGTGAGTGTCAGAGAGAGTCAGCGAGTGTCACAGGATGTCTAGGTGAGTGTCAGAGAGAGTCAGCGAGTGTAACAGTGTGTCTAGGTGAGTGTCAGAGAGTGTCATCGAGTGTCACAGCGTGTCTAGCAGAGTGTCATAGAGAGTCAGCGAAATTAACAGTGTTTCTAGGGGAGTGTCAGTGAGAGTCAGAGAGTGTTAGAGTATGTCTAGGTGAGTGACAGGGAGAGTCAACGAGTGTAACAGTGTGTCTAGGTGAGTGTCAGAGAGAGTCAGCGAGAGTAACAGTGTGTCTAGGTGAGTGTCAGAGAGAGTCAGAGAGAGTATCAGTGTGTCTAGGTGATGGTCAGAGAGAGTCAGCGAGTGGAACAGTGTGTCTAGGGGAGTGTCAGAGAGAGTCAGAGAGTGTAACAGTGTGTCTGTGTGACTGTCAGGGAGTGTCAGAGAGTGTAACAGTGTGTCTAGGTGAGTGTCAGAGAGAGTCAGCGAGTGTAACAGTGTGTCTAGGGGAGTATCAGAGAGAGTCCGCGAGTGTAACAGTGTGTCTAGGTGAGTGCCAGAGAGAGTCAGCGAGTGTAACAGTGTTTCTAGGTGAGTGTCAGAGAGAGTCAGCGAGTGTAACAATGTGTCTAGGTGAGTGTCAGAGAGAGTCAGCGACTGTAGCAGTGTGTCTAAGTGAGTGTCAGAGAGAGTCTGCGAGTGTAACAATATGTCTAGGTGATTGTCAGAGAGAGTCTGCGAGTGTAACAGTGTGTCTAGGTGAGTGTCAGAGAGAGTCTGCGAGTGTAGCAGTGTGCCTAGGTGAGTGTCAGAGAGAGTCAGCGAGTGTAACAGTGTGTCTAGGTGAGTGTCAGAGAGAGTCCGCGAGTGTAACAATGTGTCGAGGTGAGTGTCAGAGAGAGTCAGCGAGTGTAACAGTGTGGCTTGGTGAGTGTCAGAGAGAGTCAGTGAGTGTAACAGTGTTTCGAGGTGAGTGTCAGAGAGAGTCAGCGAGTGTAACAGTGTTTCTAGGTGAGTGTCAGAGAGAGTCAGCGAGTGTAACAGTGTGGCTAGGTGAGTGTCAGAGAGAGTGAGTGAGTGTAACAGTGTTCCTAGGTGAGTGTCATAGAGAGTCAGACAGTGTCACAGTGCGTCTAAGAGAGTCTCAGCGAGAGTCATAGTGTCACATTCTGTCAGAGAGTGTCACCGTGAGTCTCAGTGAGTCTCAGTGAGTGTCACAGTGTGTCTCAGAGAGTCAGAGAGAGTCACAGTCTGTCTTTGAGAGTGTCATAGTGTGCCACAGAGAGTGTCAGAGAGTGTCACAGTGTGTTTAAGAGAGTGTCAGAGAGAGTCTCAGTGCGTCTAAGAGAGAGTCACAGCCTCTCTCAGAGAGAGTCACAGTGTGTCTCAGAGAGTCAGAGTGAGTCAGGACGTGTCACAATCTGTCTCATAGAGTGTCACAGTGTGTCAGTCTCTCAGTAAAGGTTATATGTATTTCAGAGTGTGTCAGAGAGATTCAGGGAGTGTCACAGTGAGTCCTACTGTCTCTCAGAGAGTGTCAGCTTTTGCTCAGAGAGGGTCATTGTCTGAGAGAGAGTGTTATAATGTGTCTCAGAGAATGACAGAATGACTCAGAAGGTGTGACAGAGGGTCTCAGAGAGAGTCAGAGAGTGTCACAGAGTGTCTCAGACAGAGTCAGAAAGTGTCACAGTGTGCCTAAGAGAGTGTCAGAGAAGGTCAAAGAGTGTCACAGATTGTCACAATCTGTCAGAGTGTGTCACAGATGTCGTGCTGTGCCTCCGTGAGTGTCAGGGAGAGTCAGGGATTGTCACCGCCAGTCTCAGAGAGGGTCAGAGAGTGTCACAGTGTGTCACAGTCTGTCAGAGCGTGTCACAGTGTGCCGCAGAGTGTGTCAGAGAGTTTCACAGTCTGTTAGAGAGTGTCACAGTGTGTTTCATAGAGTGTCACAGTGTGCTTCAGAGAGTGTCAGAGAGAGTCAGAGAATCACAGTTTGTTTAAGCGAGTGTGAGAGGGTCACAGTGTTTCTGAAGATATTCTCAGCGTGTCTCAGAGAGGCAGAGAGAGTCTGAACGTGTAACAGTCTGTCTCTGAAAGTGCCACAGTGTGTCACAGTATGTCAGAGAAGGTTACAGTATATTTTGGAGTGAGTCAGAGAGAGTCAGAGAGTGTCACAGATTGTCACAATCTGGCAGAGAGGGTCACAGATGTCGTGCTGCGCCACAGAGAGTGTCAGGGAGAGTCAGAGAGTGTCACAGTCAATCTCAGAGAGGGTCAGAGAGTGTCACAGTGTTCCCAGAGTATCAGAGAGAGTCACAGAGTGTCACAGTGTGTCTCAGAGAGTCAGAGACAGTCAGAGAGTGCCGCAGTGTGTCATACTGTGCATCATAGAGTGTCACAGTGAGTCAGACTGTATCACAGTGTATCTCAGAGAGTCAGAGTGTGTCGCAGTCTATCTCAGAGAGTGACACCGTGGGGCACGCTCTGTCAGAGAAGCCTACAGTATATTTCAGAGTGAGTCTGTGGGAGTCAGAAAGTGTCACTGTCTGTCTTTGAGAGTGACACAGTGTGTCAGTCTGCCAGAGATCGCCACAGTGTGTCTCAGGAAGGATCAGAGAGTGTCACAGTGCATCTCAAATTGTCAGAGTTAGAGAGTGAAATATTGTGTGAGTGTCACAGTGTGTCTCAGAGAGTCAGAGAGAGTCGCTGTCTGCCTTTGAGAGTGTCACATTGTGCCACAGAGAGTGTCAGAGAGTGTCACAGTATGTTTAAGAGAGTGTCAGAGAGAGTCACAGTGTGTCTCAGAGAGTCAGAGAGAGTCAGAACGTGTCACAGTCTGTCTCATAGAGTGTCACAGTGTGTCAGTTTCTCAGTAAAGGTTGTATGTATTTCAGAGTGTGTTAGAGAGAGTGAGAGAGTGTCACAGTGCGTCTCAATGTATCTCCGAGAGTCAGAAAGTGTGACAGTGTGTCTCACAGAGTGTCAGATAGGATCAGAGATTGCCATAGTGCGTCTCAAAGTATCAGCGAGTATGGGAGAGTGTCACACTGCTTTTCAGAGAGTGACAGAAAGTGTCACAGTGCATCTCAAATTCTCAGAGAGTTTACCAGTGTGTCTCAGAGAGTCTCAGAGAGTATCACAGTTTGTCATAGTTTCTCAGAGAGCGTCATGGTCTGTTTCAGAGAGAGTCAGAGAGTGTCACAATGTGTCTTATAGAGTGTCAGAGTGTGTCACTTTCTGTCAGAGAGTGTCACAGTGCATCTCAAAATCTCGGAGAGGGTCCCAGTGTGTCTCAGAGAGTCTCAGAGAGTGGCACAGTTTGACATAGTTTCTCAGAGAGTGTCACAGTGTGTTTCAGATAGAATCAGAGTGTCACAGTGCGTCTCAGAGAGTGTCAGATAGGATCAGAGAGCATCACAGTGTGTCTCAAAGCGTCAGAGAGTGTCACAGTGCGTCTCAGAGTGTCTCAGTGTGTCTAAGAGAGTCTCAGAGAGAGTCAGAGTATCACATTCTGTCAGAGAGTGTCAGATTGTGTCTCAGAGCGTGTCACAGTGTGTCACAGTCTGCCAGAGAGTGTCACAGTGCATTTCAGAGAGTCAGAGAGTGTCACAGTGTGTCTTATAGAGTGTCAGAGTGTGCCACAGTGTGTCACTTTCTGTCAGAGAGCATCACAGTGCATCCCAAAATCTCAGAGAGTCTCAGAGAGTATCACAGTTTTTCAGACAGTGTCACAGTGTGTCTCAGAAAGTGTCAGAGAGTGTCAGAGAGTGTCACAGTGTGTCTCAGAGAGTGTCAGATAGGATCAGTGAGTGTCTCAGTGCATCTCAACGTGTCAGCGAGAGTCAGAGAGTGTAACAGTGTGTCTAAGAGTTTATCAGAGAGAGTCAGAGAGTGTTTCATTGTTTCACAGTCTGTCAGAGAGTATCACAGTTTGTCATACTGTGTCTCAGAGAGTGGCAGAGAATGTCAGCATTTGGCTCAGAGATGGCCACAGTCTGTGAGAGAGTGTCACAGTGTGTCTCAGAGATGTCAGAGTGAGCCAGAGAGTATCACAGTATGTCATATTGTGCCTCAGAGAGTGTCAGATAGAGTCAGACTGCATCACAGTGTGTCTCAGAGAATGTCAGATAGGATCAGGGAGTGTCTCAGTGCGTCTCAAAGTGCCGGAGAGTGTCATAGTGTGTCACAGTCTGTCTGAGAGTGTCACAGTGTGTCTCAGAGAGTGTCACAGTGTGTCTCAGAGAGTGTCTCAGTATGTCACAGTCTGTCAGAGAGTGTCACAGTGTGTTTCAAAGAATGTCAGCGAATGTCATAGTGTGTCTTATAGAGTGTCAGAGTGTGTCACAGTCTGTCAGAGAGTGTCACAGTTCGTCTCAAATTGTCAGAGAGTGTCCCAGTGTGTCTCCGAGAGTCTCAGAGTGTTACAGTGTGTCTCAGAGAGTGTCAGATAGGTTCAGAGAATGTCATAGTGCGTCTCAAACTGTCAGCAAGAGTCAGAGAGTGTCACAGTTTGTCTAATAGAGTGTTGGAGAGTGTCACAGTGTGTCTCAGTGAATGTTGTATAGGATCAGAGAGTGTCCCAGTGCGTGTCGAATTGTCAGAGTGGGTCCCGCTGTCTCGCAGAGTGTGTCAGAGTGTGTCACAGTCTGTCAGAGATTGTCACAGTGTGTTTCAAAGAATGTCAGAGAGTGTCACAGTGTTTCTTATAGAGTGTCAGAGTGTGTCACATTGTGTCACTTTCTGTCAGAGAGTATCACAGTGCATCTCAAAATCTCAGAGTATCCCAGCGTGTCTCAGAGAGTGTCACAGTTTGTCACACTTACTCAGAGAGTGTCACAGTGTGTTTCAGAGAGACTCAGAGAGAGTCAGAGTGTGTCACAGTGTGTCAGAGATTGTCACAGTGTGTTTCAAAGAATGTCAGTGAATGTCACAGTGTGTGTCAGAGTGTCTCAGACTGTGTTACAGTCTGTCCGAGAGTGTCACAGTGCGCCTCAATGTGTCTCCGAGAGTCAGAGAGTGTGACAGTGTGTCTCAGAGAATGTCAGGTAGGATCAGAGAGTGTCATAGTGCGTCTCAAAGTATCAGCGAGTGTGGGAGAGTGTCACTGTGCTTTTCAGAGAGTGTCAGAAAGTGTCACAGTGCATCTCAAATTCTCAGAGATATTCCCAGTGTGTCTCAGAGAGTCTCAGAGAGAGTCACAGTTTGTCATAGTTTCTCAGAGAGCGTCATAGTGTGTTTCAGAGAGAGTCAGAGAGTGTCACAATGTGTCTTATAGAGTGTCAGAGAGTGTCACAGTGTGTATCAGAGAGAGTCAGAGATTGTTACAGTGCGTCTCCGAGAATGTCAGATAGGATCAGAGAGCGTCACGGTGTGTCTCAAGGTGTCAGAGGGTGTCACAGTGTGTTTCAGAAAGTCAGAGTGTGTCACAGTGTGTCCCTTTCTGTCAGAGAATGTCACAGTGCATCTCAAATTGTCAGAGAGTGTCCAGGTATGTCGCAGATAGTGTCAGAGTGTGTCACAATTTGTCAGAAATTGTCACACTGTGATTCAAAGAATGTCAGCGAGCATCACAGTGTGTGTCAGAGTGTCTCAGAGTGTGTCACAGTCTGTCAAAGAGGGTCACAGTGCGTCTCAATGTGTCTCCGAGTGTCAGAGAGTGTCACAGTGCATCTCAAATTCTCATAGAGTTTCCCAGTATGTCTCAGAGAGTGTCACTGTTTGTCAGAGTTTCTCAGAGAACGTCATAGTATGTTTCAGAGAGAGCGAGCAATGTGTCGTATAGAGTGTCAGACTGTGTCAGAGTGTGTCACTTTCCCTCAGAGAATGTAGCAGTGCATCTCAAAATCAGAGAGGGGCCCAGTGTGTCTCAGAGAGTCTCAGAGAGTGGCACAGTTTGTCATAGTTTCTCAGAGAGTGTCACAGTGTGTTTCAGAGAGAGTCAGAGAGACTCACAGTGTGTCTCCGAGAGTGTCAGATAGGATCAGAGAGCGTAACAGTGTGTCTCAAAGTGTCAGAGAGTGTCACAGTGTGTTTCAGAGAGAGTCAGAGAGTGTCGCAATGTGTCTTACAGAGCGTCAGAGTGTGTTACAGTGTCTCACTTTCTGTCAGAGAGTGTCACGGTGCATCTCAAATTGTCAGAGAGTGTCCAGGTATGTCTCAGATAGTGTCATGAGTGTGTCACAGTTTGTCAGAGATAGTCACAGTGTGATTCAAAGAATGTCAACGAGTGTCACAGTGTGTGTCAGAGTGTGTCACAGTCTATCAGAGAGTGTCACAGTGCGTCTCAATGTGTCTCCGAGAGTCAGAGAGTGTCACAGTGTGTCTCAGAGTGTCAGATAGGATCAGAGAGTGTCTCAGTGCATCTCAACGTGTCAGCGAGAGTCAGAGAGTGTCACAGTGTGTCTAAGAGTGTATCAGAGAGAGTCAGAGAGTGTTTCAGTGTGTCAAAGAATGTCACATTGTTTCTTACTGTGTGTCAGAGAGTGTCAGCATTTGGCTCAGAGATGGTCACAGTCTGTGATAGA
This sequence comes from Chiloscyllium punctatum, assembly GCF_047496795.1. NCBI lineage: Eukaryota > Metazoa > Chordata > Chondrichthyes > Orectolobiformes > Hemiscylliidae > Chiloscyllium > Chiloscyllium punctatum. The sequence continues at coordinate 56,098,007 of NC_092788.1, read as the reverse complement.
GTGTCACAGTGCGTCTCAGAGATGTCAGGGTGAGTCAGAGAGTGTCTCAGTAATACATACTGTGCCTCGGAGAGTGTTAGATAGAGTCAGACTGTATCCCAGTGTGTCTCCGAGAGTGTCAGATAGGATCAGAGAGTGTCACCGTGTGTCTCAACGTGTCAGAGAGTGTCAGAGAATTTCACAGTGTGTCACAGTCTGTCAGGGAGTGTCACAGTGCATCTCAGAGAGTGTCTCAGTGTGTCACAGTCTGTCAGAGAGTGTCACATTGTGTCTAAGAGAGTGACAGACAGTATCACAATGTGTGTCAGAGATTCTGAGAAAAACTGAAAATGTCACTATCTGCGAGAGAGTGTGAAAATGTTTCACAGTCTGTCAGAGAGTATCACAGTGCTTTTCAGAGAGTTTGAGAGAATGTCATATTGTGTCTCAGTGAGTATTGGATAGGATTAGAGAGTGTTGCAGTGCGTCTCAAATTGTCAGAGAGTGTCCCAGTGTGTCTTAGAGAGTGCCAGAGTGTGTCACAGTTTGTTAGAGAGTGTCACAGTGTGTTTCAAAGAATGTCAGCGAATGTCACAGTGTGTGTCAGAGTCTGTCAGAGACTGTCACAGTACGTCTCAAATTGTTAGAGAGGGTCCCAGTATGTCTCCGAGAGTCTCAGAGAGTGTCACAGTGTGTCTCAGAGAGTGTCAGATAGAATCAGAGAGCGTCATAGTGCGTCTCAAAGTGTCAGAGAGTGTCAGAGAGTGTCACAGTGTGTCTCCGAGTGTGTAGGATAGGATCAGAGAGTATCCTAGTGCGTGTCAAATTGTCAGAGAGGGTCCAGCTGTGTCGCAGAGTGTGTCATAGTGTGTCACAGTCTGTCAGAGATTGTCACATTGTGTTTCAAAGACTGTCAGAGTGTCACAGTGTGTCTTATAGAGTGTCAGAGTGTGTCACAGTGTGTCACTTTCTGTCAGAGAGTGTCACAGTGCATCTCAAAATCTCAGAGAGGGTCCCAGTGTGTCTCACTTCTTAATGAGATTGAGGAAGGGTTTAAGTGAAATGTAACTACTCTCTCTGACACACAAGGCAAATGTGCTGTTGCTGATGTTATCAGAGCCCATCAACTTGAGCTAACGATATCAAGGGGGAAGATGCTTTGATGCAGCATGTTGTTGTGCTCTGGGATATAATTCATATCAATTCCAATGCTCAACAATATTTATAAAAAAGCATGTACATCTCCAAAACAAAACAGGATTTAACCTGAATTGTTCCTATCCACAACAACATTTATATTTATAAACAAACAGTTCCCAATCAAAAAATATTTATTAATAACCAGAGATGGTTCGATGCACAGTAATATTTACATGTTAACATATCAGCTCTAATGCAATACAATATTTATGCGCAGACAAACAGCTCTATACAACAATGTATATGGGATATTGTATGTATTATATAATACAAAACCTGAAAGAGCTCAGCCACTGAATTGTCAATTTTCAGTGTTGGATCAGAACCTCTCTCAACCTCTCTCTCGCTCCCTCTCTCTTTCCCCCTTCTACACGCTCTCTCCTCACCCTCTGTCACCCCCTCTCTCGCCCTCCCCACTCTTTCCCCCTCCCTCTCTCCCTCTCTCTTCTCCCTCTTCCCCCTCTCTCTCCTCCCTTTTCCGCTGTCTGTCTCTCCCTCCTCTCCCCATTCTCCCACTCCCCTCCTCTCCCCCTTCCCTCCACCTTTCGCCACCTCACGCACCCTCCCTATCTCCCCATCCCCTTCTCTCCTGCCTCTCTCTTCCCCCTCCTCTCACCCCTGTCCGCTAACTACCTACACACCCTCCACGCCGTCTCTAATCCTCCCTTCTCAACCCCCATGCTCCCCCCTCTCTCCACTTCTCTATCTCGCCGACCTCTCTTCCCACTCTCTCCCTCCCCTCTCTCCGTCCCAATCTCTATTGCCACTCTCTCTCCACCCTCTCTCCCCTCTCTCCTCCTCACTTTCTCTCCCCTTCCACTCTCTACCCCTCTCTCTTGCTCTCCCCTCTCTCGCCCTCACCTCTTCCGCCCATCCCTGTATCTCGCCCAGCCCTCTCTCACCCTCCCCTCTCTCGCCCTCTCCACCCGCCCTCTCCCTCTTGTCATCCCCTCTCTTGTCCTCCCCTCTCTTGTCCTCCCCTCTCTCACACTCACTTCTCTCTCACCCTCCCCTCCCTCCCTACCCTCTCACGCCCTCCTGTCTCTCGCCTGCCCCCTCACTCGCCCTCCCCTCTCTCGCCTTCTCCCTCCCTCTCGTCCTCAACTCCCTCCCATCTCTCGCCTTCCCTTTTCTTGCCCTCCTCTCTCTCTCTCTATCGCCCTCCCCTGTCTCGCCCTCCCCTCGCTCACCCGTCCCTCTATCTTGCCCTTCCCTCTCTCTCCCTCATCTCTCTCGCCCTCCACTCTCTCGATCTCCCCTCTCTCGCCGCCTCAATCCCTCTCATTTTCCCCTCCCTCCCTCCCTCCCCTCTCTTGCACTCACCTCTCTCGCCCTCCCCCGCCCTCTCTCCCCTGTCTCGCCCTCCCCTCTCTCGCCCTCTCCCTCTTTCTGGCCTTCATCTCCATCCTTCTCTCTTGCCCTCCACGCTCTCTTGCCCCCCTCTCTTGCCCTCACCTCTCTCACCCTCTCCCTCCCTCTCGCCCTCCCCTCCCTCCCTTCCCCTCTCTGGCCCTCCTCTCTCTCGCCCTCCCCTCTCCCCCTCACCTCTCTCACCCTCTCCCTCCCTCTCGCCCTCCCTTCTCTCGGCCTCCCCTCACTTGACCTCCCCTCCCTCCCTCCCCTCATTCGCCCTCCCCTCGCTCGCCCTCCCCTCCCTCCCTCCCCTCGCTCCCCTTCCCCTCTCTCCCCTCTCTCGCCTCCCACTCCCTCCCTATGCTCTCTCGCCATCCCCTCTCTCGCCCTCCCCTCTCTCACCGTCCCTCTCCCTCTCATCCTCCCCTCTCTCGTCCTCCCCTCTCTCACACTGACTCCTCTCTCACCCTCCCCTCCCTCCCTCCACTCTCTCATCCTCCCCTTCCCTCCCTACCCTCTCTTGCCCTCCCCTCTCTTGCCCTCTCACTCCTTCTTGCCTTCACCTCCATCCCTCTCTTCTCTCGCACTTGTCTCTCTTGCTGTCCCCTCTCTCGCCCTCCCCCATTTGGTGCCCTCACCTCTCTCACCCTCTCCCTCCCTCTCGCCCTCCCCTCCCTCCCTTCCCCTCTCTGGATCTCCTCTCTCTCGCCCTCCCCTCTCTTGCCCTCCCCTCTCTCACCCATCCCTCTATCTCGCCCTCCACTCTCTCGCCCTCCCCGCTCTTGCCCCCCCCTCCTTATTGCCTTCACCTCCATCCCTCCTTTCTCTCACCCTCTCCCTCCCTCTCGCCCTCCCCCCTCTCGGCCTCCCCTCACTTGTCCTCCCCTCCCTCCCTCCCCTCTCTCGCCCTCCCCCCGCTCGCCCTTCCCTCCCCTCCCTCCCCTCTCTCGCACTCCCCTTACTCTCCCTCCCCTCTCTCGCACTCCCCTCTCTCACCCTCCCTTCCCTCCCACCCTTCTCTCGCCCTCCCCCTCCCTCCCGACCCTCTCTCGCCTTCCGCTCTCTTGCAATCCCCGCTCTTGCCCACCTCTCTCGCGCTCTCCTCTCTCTCGCCATCCTCTCTCACCCTCTACCTCCCTCTCGCCCTCCCCTCCCTCCCTTCCCCTCTCTGGCCCTCCTCTCTCTCGCCATCCCCTCTCCCCTCCCACCTCTATCACCCGTTCCCTCCCTCTCGCCCTCCCCTCTGTCGGCCTCCCCTCACTTATAATCCCCTCCCTCCCTCCCCTCTCTCGCCCTCCACTCCCTCCCCTCTCTCGCCCTCCACTCCCTCCCCTCTCTCGCCCTCCCCTCTCTCATGCTCCACTCCCTCTCTCTCCCCTCGCTCGCCCTCCCATCCCCTCCCTACCCTCTCTCGCCTTCCCCTCTCGCACTCCCCTCTCTCGCCCACCTCTCTCTCAACCTCTCCTCTCTCTCGCTCTCCCCTCTCTCGCCCTCCCACCCCGTCCCTACCCTCACTCGCCTTCCCCTCTCGCACTTCCCTCTCTCGCCCACCTCTCTCTCACCCTCTGCTCTCTCTCGCCCTCCTCTCTCACCCTCCCATCTCTCTCGCCCATCCCTCTATCTCACTACACCTCTCTCGCTCACCCCTCTCTCGCCCTCCCCTCTCTCTAGCCCATCCCTCTATCGCCCATCCCTCTCTCTTGCTCTCCACTCTCACACTCCCCTCTCTCTCGCCCATCCTTCTATCTCACCACCCTTCTCTCGCTCTCCCCCTCTCGTCCTCCCACCCCCTCCCTACCCTCTCTCGCCTTCCCCTCTCGCACTCCCCTCTCTCTCTCCCATCCCTCTCTCGCCCATCCCTCTCTCTTGCTCTCCACTCTCACCCTCCCATCTCTCTCGCCCATCCCTCTATCTCACTACACCTCTCTCGCTCACCCCTCTCTCGCCCTCCCCTCTCTCTAGCCCATCCCTCTATCGCCCATCCCTCTCTCTCGCCTTCCCCTCTCGCACTCCCCTCTCTCTCGCCCATCCCTCTCTCGCCCATCCCTCTCTCTTGCTCTCCACTCTCACACTCCCCTCTCTCTCACCCATCCCTCTATCTCACCATGGCCTTTCTCGCTCTCCCCTCTCTCACCCTCCCCTCACTCTCTCCCCTCTTTCACCCTCCCCCCTCCCTCCCTACCCTCTCTCACCCTCCCCTCTCCCACCTTCTCCCTCCTTCTTGCCTTCACCTCCATCCCTCCCTTCTCTCAAACTCCTCTCTCTCGCCACCCCATCTCTCGCCCTCCCCCATTTGTTGCACTCACCTCTCTCACCCTCTCCATCCCTCTCGCCCTCCCCTCCCTCCCCTCCCCTCTCTGGACCTCCTCTCTGTTGCCCTCCCCTCTCTCGCCCTCCCCCTCTCACCCATCCCATTATCTCGCACTCCCTCTCTCTAACCCTCCACGCTCTATCGCCCCCCTCTCTTGCCCTCACCTCTCTCACCCTCTCCCTCCCTTTTGCCTTCCCCTCCCTCCCTTCCCCTCTCTCGCCCTCCCCTCTCTCGCCCTCTCACTCCCTCTCGCCCTTCCCTCCCTCTCTCCCCTTTCTCGCCCTCCCCCTCCCTCCCTCCCCTCTCTCGCCCTCCCCTCTCTTGCCCTCTCCCTCCTTCTTGCCTTCACCTCCATACCTCCTCTCTCTCGCCCTCCACGCTCTCTCGCCCCTCTCTCTTGCCCTCACCTCTCTCACCCTCTCCCTCCCTCTCGCCCTCCCCTCCCTCCCTTCCCCTCTCCGGCCCTCCCCTCTCTCACCTTCTCCCTCCCTCTCGTCCTCACCTCCCTCCCATCTCTCGCCTTCCCTTTTCTTACCATCCTCTCTCTCTCTCCCCTCTCTCGCCCTCCCACCCCCTCACTACCCTCTCTCGCCTTCCCCTCTCGACTCCCCTCTCTCGTCCACCTCTCTCTCAACCTCTCCTCTCTGTCGCCCATCCCTCTATCTCACCACCCCTCTCTCGCTCTCCCCTCGCTCGCCCTCCCACCCCCTCCCTACCCTCTCTCGCCTTCCCCTCTCGCACTTCCCTCTCTCGCCCACCTCTCTCTCACCCTCTGCTCTCTCTCGCCCTTCTCTCTCACCCTCCCGTCTCTCTCGCCCATCCCTCTATCTGACCACCCCTCTCTCGCTCTCCCTTCTCTCGCCCTCCCCTCTCTCTCGCACATCCCTCTCTCGCCCATCCCTCTCTCTTGCTCTCCACTCTCACATTCCCCTCTCTCTCGCCCATCCATCTATCTCACCACCCCTCACTCGCTCTCCCCTCTCTGGCCCTCCCACCCCCTCCCTACCCTCTCTCGCCTTCCCCCCTCGCACTCCCCTCTCTCGCCCACCCCTCTCTCAACCTCTCCTCTCTCTCGCCCTCCTCTCTCACCCTCCCCTCTCTCTCGCCCATCCCTCTCTCGCCCGTTCCTCTCTCTTGCTCTCCACTCTCATATTCCCCTCTCTCTCGCCCATCCCTCTATCTCACCATGGCCTTTCTCGCTCTCCCCTGTCTCACCCTCCCCTCCCTCTCTCCCCTCTTTCGCCCTCCCCCCTCCCTCCCTAAACTCTCTCCCTCCCATCTCTCGCCTTCCCCTTTCTTACCCTCCTCTATATCTCTCGCCCTCCCCTCCCTCGCCCTCCCATCGCTCTCCCATCCCTCTATCTCACTCTCCCTCTCTCTCCGTCATCCCTCTCGCCCTCCACTCTCTAGACCTCCCCTCTCTCGCCCTCTCAATCCCTCTCATCTTCCCCTCCCTTCCCTCTCTCTCCCTCCCCTCTCTCGCCCTCCCCTCTCTCGCCCTCCCCTCTCTCGCCCTCTCCCTCTTTCTTGCCTTCACCTCCATCCCTCTCTCTAACCCTCCACACTCTCTCGCCCCCCTCTCTTGCCCTCACCTCTCTCTCTCCCTCTCCCTCCCTCTCGCCTTCCCCTCCCTCCCTTCCCCTCTCTCGCCCTCCCCTCTGTCACCCTCTCACTCCCTCTCGCCCTCCCCTCCCTCTCTCCCCTTTCTCGCCCTCCCCCTCCCTCCATCCCCTCTCTCACCCTCCCCTCTCTTGCCCTCTCCCTCCTTCTTGCCTTCACCTCCATACCTCATCTCTCTCGCCCTCCACGCTCTCTTGCCCCTCTCTCGTGCCCTCACCTCTCTCACCCTCTCCCTCCCTCTCGCCCTCCCCTCCCTCCCTTCCCCTCTCTGGCCCTCCCTTCTCTCGCCTTCTCCCTCCCTCTCATCCTCACCTCCCTCCCATCTCTCACCTTCCCTTTTCTTACCCTCCTCTCGCTCTCTTGCCCTCCCCTCCCTCGCCCTCACCTCTCTCACCCATCCCTCTATCTCACTCTTCTCCTCTCTCCCTCATCTCTCTTGCCCTCCACTCTCTTGACGTCCCCTCTCTCGCCCTCTCAATCCCTCTCATCTTCCCCTCCCTCCCGTCTCTTGCCCTCACCTCTCTCGCCCTCCCCCTCTCTCCCTCCCCTCTCTCGCCTCCCCTCTCTCGCCCTCTCCCTCTTTCTTGCCTTCACCTCCATCCCTCTCTCTTGCCCTCCACGCTCTCTCACCCCCCTCTCTTGCCCTCACCGCTCTCACCCTCTCCCTCCCCCTCGCTTTCCCATCCCTCCCTTCCCCTCTCCGGCCTCCCCTCTCTCGGTCTCCCCTCACTTGTACTCCCCTCCTTCGCTCCTCTCCCTCCCCCTCGCTTTCCCCTCCGTCCCTTTCCCTCTCTCGTCCTACCCTCTCTCACACTGACTCCTCTCTCACCCTCCCCTCCCTCTCTCCCCTCTCTCGCCCTCCCCTCTCTTGCCCTCTCCCTCCTTCTTGCCTTCACCTCATTCTCTCCTTTCTCTCACCCTCCACGCTCTCATACCCTCCCCCTCACTTGCTCTCACCTCTCTCACCCTCTCCCTCCCTCTCACCCTCCCTGCTCTTGGCCTCCCCTCACTTGTCCTCCCCGCCCTCCAGCCCCTCTCTCGACCTCCCCTCTCTTACCCTCCCTTCCCTACCATCCTTACCGCACCCTCCCCCTCCCTCCCTACCCTCTCTCGCCTTCCGATCTCTTGCAATCCTCTCTCTTGCACACCTCTCTCGCCCTCTCCTCTCTCTCGCCCTCCTCTCTCACCCTCTACCTCCCTCTCGCCCTCCCCTCCCTCCCTTGCCCTCTCTGGTCCTCCTCTCTCTCGCTATCCCCTCTCCCCCCCTCTCACCCTCCCTCTCCCTCTCGTCCTCCCCTCTCTCATCCTCCCCTGTCTCGTCCTCCCCTCTCTCACACTGACTCCTCTCTCACCCTCCCCTCCCTTTCTCCCCTCTCTCACCCTCCCCCTCCCTCCTTACCCTATCTCACCCTCCCCTCTCCCGCCCTCTCCCTCCTACTTGCCTTCACCTCCATTCCTCCCTTCTCTCGCACTCTTCGCTCTCGCTGCCCCCTCTCTCATTTGTTGCACTCACCTCTCTCACCCTCTCCGTCCCTCTCGGCCTCCCCTCCCTCTCCTCCCCTCTCTGGACCTCCTCTCTCTTGCCTTCCCCTCTCTCGCCCTCCCCTCTCTCGCCCTCCCCTCTCTCGTCCTCCCCTCTCTCGTCCTCCCCTCTCTCGCCCTCCCCTCTCTCGTCCTCCCCTCCCCTCCCTTTCTCCCCTCTCTTGCCCTCCCCTCTCTTGCCCTCTCCCTCCTTCTTGCCTTCACCTCCATCCATCTCTTCTCTCGCACTCCTCTCTTTCGCCACCCCCTCTCTCGTCCTCCCCCATTTGTTGCACTCACCTCTCTCATCTTCTCCGTCCCTCTCGCCCTCCCCTCCCTCTCCTCCCCTCCCTCACCCATCCTGCTATCTCGCCGTCTCCTCTCTTGCCCTCCCCTCTCTCGCCCTCCCCTCCCACTCTCCCCTCTCTCGCCCTCCCCTCTCTTGCCCTCTCCCTCCTTCTTGTCATAACCTCCAGACCTCCTCTCTCTCGCCCTCCATGCTCTCTCGCCCCTCTCTCTTGCCCTCACCTCTCTCACCCTCTCCCTCCCTCCCTCCCCTCTCTCACCCTCCCCTCTCTCGCCCTCCCCTCTCTCGCCCTCCCCTCCCTCCCCTCTCTCGCCCTGCCCTCTATCACCCTCCACTCCCTCTCTCCCCTCTCTTGCCATCCCACTCCCTCCCTATCCTCTCTCACCCTCCCCTCCCTCCCTCCCCTCTCTCACCGTCCCCTCGTTCGCCCTCCCCTCCCTCCCCTCTCTCACCCTCCACTCTCTCACCCTCCCTTCCCTCCCTCCCTTCCCTCGCCCTCCCCCTCCCTCCCTATCCTCTCTCGCCTTCCCCTCTCTTGCAATCCCCTCTTGCCCACCTCTCTCGCCCTCTCCTCTCTCTTGCCCACCTCTCTCAGCCTCCCCTCTCTCTCGCACATATCTCTATCTCACCATCCCTCTTTCGCCCTCCTCTCTCTCTCGCCCTCCCCTCTCTCGTCCTCCCCTCTCTCGTCCTCCCCTCTCTCACACTGACTCCTCTCTCACCCTCCCCTCCCTCCCTCCCCCTCCCTAATTCTCCCTCCATATCGCCCTCCCATTTCTCACTCCCCTCTCACTCCCTCCCCTACCACGCCTCTCCCTCTCTCTCTCACCCTCCCGCCCCTCCCTCCCCTCTCTCACTCTCTTCCTATCTATCACCCTCCCCTCCCTCTCTCCCCTCTCTCGCCCTCCCCCTCCTTCCCTACCCTCTCTCACCCTCCTCTGTCTCACCCTCTCCCTCCTTCTTGCCTTCATCTCCATCCCTCCCTTCTCTCACACTCCCCTCTCTCGCCCTCCCCCTTTCTTGCCCTCACCTGTCTCATCCACTCCGTCCCTCTCGCCCTCCCCTCCTCCCCTCCCCTCTCTGGACCTCCTCATCTCGCCCTCCCCTCCCTCCCCTCCCCTCCCCGCTCTCACCCTCTCCCTCCCTCTTGCCCTCTGCTCTCTCGTCCTCCCCTATCTCACCCTTCCATCTCGCGCCCTCCCCTCCCTTGACCCATTCTTTTCCCCTCCCCCCTTTCCCCCTCACCTCCCTCCCTCCCATCTCTCGCACTCCCCCTCTCTCGCCCTCCCCTTTCTCCCATCCGTTCTCTCACCTTCTCCTTCCCTCTCGCCCTCCCCTCACTCCCTCCCCTCTCTCGCCCTGCCCCTCCCTCCCTCCCCTGTCTCACCCTTCCCATCTGTCGCCTTCCCCCTCTTGCCCTCCCCCCTCGCCCTCCCCCTCTCTTGCCCTCCCCCTGTCTTCCTCCCCTCCATCCCTCCCTCTCTCGCCCTCCTCTCTGCCGCCCTCCCCCTCCCTCTCTCCCTCTCCTCTCTCGCCTGCCCCTCTCTCACCCTATCTCTCCCTTGTCCTCTCTCTCTCTCCCTCCTGCTCCTTCGTTCGCTCTCCTCTCTTCTCTCACTCTCGACTCCCCTCAATCGGAGTCTCTCTCTCCCCACCTCCCTCCGTTTCTCTCTGACTGAATGTCTCTCCGTTCTTTCCCTCCCTCCCTCTCCCTCAGACTCACTCTGTCTCCCTGGTCCTTCCCTCTCCCTCTGACCCAGAGACTGGGGGGTGCGGGTGTAGTTTGTCATGAGGCTGCGTGTGGCAGGGTGTAGTGAGAAGTGGGAGGTAGGAGGAGGGGAAAATGGGGTAGAGATGGAACTGCAGGAGGAAGACAGAGACGGCAGGACAGAGAGAGTGAGGGTGAGGGGAAAGGGGAGAGTGGAGGCAGGTGGAGAAAACGGGGTTGGAGGGTGTGTGAGAGAGGGGGAACGAGGAAGTGTGAAGAGGAGAGGTGGTGAGAGACAGGGAGAAAATTGAGTAGAAAGAGTGGGGGAGAGGAAATAAGGAGGTCAGGCAGCAGTGGGGAGACAGAGGGAGTTAAACCCAGCTCCTGAGCTCAGGGCGCGGTGCCCTCCCCTTCCCTGAGAACCAGGACTTGGGGCTGAGTCTGTCTCTCTCCAGCTCAGATTCTTCAACACAATGACACACAACAACATCGGTCACTCTGCTGCTCGGCACTCTTTAATCAACATTTTTATTGTTTACAAATGGAAGTGATGGATACAGTCAGTGGGATGGTGCCTTTTCTCACTGGCCCCTGAGTTGTGAGAAACATTGAAATGTTTCCCTGTTACCCTCCTGTGGGATAAGGATGGACAAACCAGCGCTACCCTCAGTCTGTTACCATAGCGACAGGCTGCTCCATCAGTGAAACACTGAACTGAAATGAGAAAATCCCGGATGGATTGATTAATGAGGGAATTTGATGGATGGATGGATTTGGGTGAAGGGATATTTCAGCACATTCTTCAGCTGCTGCCTGAACTTAGTCTGGGTCACGGCATAAATCGCGGTGTTTGTGCAGCAACTGAGGAGCTGCAGCATGAAGCCCAATTCCTGCACAAAGGCAGCGAGATACACAGACCGATACCCAATCCACAACATCCGGCACCATATAGAATACAGCATTAACATTGACCATAACAGGATGAAATTGGCCGAGATCACAAACAGTAAAATGATGGATTTTTTTCGGTTCCTCATTTCAGTGTCAGACTGAGCGTCCCCATTGGTGTGAGCGCGGAGTCTCCTGCGGGCTCTGCTGGTCACTAAAATGTGTCTGACGGTGAGAACATTGAGCAGCAGAATCAGGAGAAATGGGACACACGGGGTTAGAATCTGGTGGAGGAGCTCGATTGTGACCCAGACAATGGAGACTCGAACAGCGTCTGTTACAGCACAAAACCAGGGGTCGTTCACCAGCCAATACCGAGCCTCGAGCATAAAATACCAGGAAATGTTCTTTAAACAGCTCAGCACAGTCACTGCTCCCAGAACCACAGCCGCCGTTTTCTCACTGCAATATTTACTTTTCAGCTTCTGGCAACAAATGGCCACAAACCGATCAAAGGTGAAAGTGACGGTGAACCAGACAGAGCAGTCATTGGCTGCATAAAGCAGGACCCCGTGGATATTACACACGGGGACGGAGTACATCAGGAAATAAAACTGTTCCCGATAAACAATGGGAATGTGTCTCAGGATCAGGTCGAGGATAATGACCAGGAGATCCGCCGCTGCCATGGCCCCCAGGTAACGTCTGACACATGGAGACAATCCACAATCTTTATAAAGCAGGACGTAGATGGTCACTACGTTAACTGTGAGGAAGGAAAACAAACCCATTATCCATCAGCCTGGAGGCAAAGGGACCCGTTTGATCGGGGACCCAGTGAGATTTTCAAATGTGTCCCTGTATTCAGGGATTTATTAAAATAATTGGAGCTGGAATAACAAATGGGAAGGTCGGAATTACTGACAAAAATGTGACATAAACCACAAGAAACCCTCCCTCCCCAAACACACAGAGACACATCCATAAGGACAGATGGTTTCTAGAACATTCCCACACACTCGATCCCTCGAGAGCAGACACAGGTCACTCCTTCCCAGTTCCTAATACGGAGGGTGGAAATGTTGCTGTCCTGAAGGATTCTCTCCCAGTTTCCTGAAGACAAACGGAGTTTGGGAATTCCTGTATTTTGGTCTAAATTGTGGTCGATCCTGTGTCGGGAAGAAATGTAAACGCAGGGAAAACGTATTCCCCCCTTTAACTGCCTGAGGGTCTTTCGGAACAGTGTCTCCTTCTCCCTGGAACGGGATCTCTTCGCTCGGGATCTTATCGTTTGTTTGTGAACGGCCGGACGTCAGTGAATTGAATTGTCGGTTATAGAATGTCGGGGACAGAACGTTCCGGGGAATGTCAGTTATAGAATGTTGGGAACAGAACGTTCCGGGGAATGTCAGTTATAGAATGTCGGGGACAGAACGTTCCGGGGAATGTCAGTTATAGAATGTTGGGAACAGAACGTTCCGGGGAACCCCTTGACCTGTCCATCACCTTTCCCCCCTACCCACCCCACCAACATGATGTACTGTACCTGGACACACTGTAACATTAATGGGGTGAGAGACGGAGGGTCCAATCACAGGAATGGGAACTAAAGGCATCGCCAGATCAGCTGAAATGGTGAGATATACCACATTCCCAATCCACCTCACAGAACCAGCCCAGACACCATACACCCAGAGGAGATATCTGTTCACCGTGGAACACTGTACAGACCAGGTCAGTGTACTGCTCAGTCCAACCCAGCAATCTGTCCAGAGTGGAACACTGTGCAGATCAGATCAGGGCATTGATCTATAATGCCACATCACATGTCTGTCCAGCGTGGTGAGAAGTGCAGACCACAGCAGTGCATTGATCTATAAACCCAGATTAGATATTTGTCCAGCACCGGGAGCTGTGCAGACCACAACAGGACATTATCTATAAACCTCAACCAGATAGTCTGACCAGCACAGCGACCTGAGCAGTGGTCACATGTGAATTAATCTGTAAACCAGGATTAATCTGCAAATCTGTAAAATGTAGGACTGTGTACCCCACCCCAGTGTAATGATCTGTAACCCAGGAGCAGTTACCCTCCCAGCATGTAGGACTGTGTACCCCACCCCAGAACATTGATCTTTAAACCAGGAGCAGTTACCCTCCCAGCATGTAGGACTGTGTACACCACCCAAGTGCATTGATCTGTAACCCAGGAGCAGTTACCCTCCCAGCATGTAGGACTGTGTACCCCACCCCAGTACATTGATCTGTAACCCAGGAGCAGTTACCCTCCCAGCATGTAGGACTGTGTACCCCACCCCAGTATTGATGTGTAAACCAGGAGCAGTCACCCTCCCAGCATGTCGCACTGTGTACCCCACCCCAGTGCATTGGTCTGTAACACTGTGTTAGGTCCCTGCCCAGTGTGGGGAAGCTTGCAGCCCGGGCTGGAAGTGACAGGATGTACAGCTACCATCCATTTCCAGCTCCAACTCTCTATTGTGGCCTGACAAGGGGGTGCTGTGGGTGTGAACATCACTGCCAGAGAGATACAGAGATGGAGGGAGAATCAGTTTAAACAATAACAAATGGGAGGGGTATGGGAAATAGGGAGAGTGGGGGAGACTGAGAGACAGTGTTGTGGAAGGATGTGTTCCCAGGTTTCAGAATGCAGAAATGAAAACATTTTAACAGCATCATGTAACATCAGGCAGTGTTTCCAGGAATGGTCAGTGAACAGCATATTGATGGGAGTTCAGATGATGCAGTTTTGGATGAGAATTTGTTCTGCAGCTTTGTATCTGGGCGTAGGGTCAGCAGAGTCTTTGACTCATTGAGCTAAATCGAACAATTATTTGTCTCAGTGCCATTTCCATTGACTGTGACAGAGGGATCATCTACACTAGGCCGAGCTAGTTTCCTGATGCTATCTTATCGAACTCGCCTCATTAACTACCCACCCTACCCCATGCTGTCCCTCTCATTCAATACCAGCCCGATTCTCTCACCCATCATGGCTGGAGGTACTCACCATCGCCCGGGTGCCCCTGGATATTCCATGATCCATGACACTGGCGCCATCTTTAAAAGGCCACTGAGCACACGGTTGAGCTTTCTCTGTAAGTAGCTGCCCTGCACGGTTTACCCTGAGCATGGCAGATAAGGGGTAATTACACCACGATTTGTCGACAGGGGCACGGAGGTCCTGGTGAATGGGCTAGCACAGGGGGACCATTCCCTTCCCAGAGGGATCACACCACCAGACCCCCCGAGCATGGTCTGAGCTCCCCACCCAGCTCAGTGCAGTATCTGCGGTCTGAAGAAATGCCCAGCAATATAGGACAAGCATCAATAACCTTCCCTGCTCTGTCAGAATAAGGGTCACTGTATTCTCTCTGCTCCCTCACACTCACTGTATATCTGTTATAGCACCGACCCCCGAACAAGGCTCATGGTCCACCACTCTCACTGCCTCATGCTGCACCTTCTCTCTCTCTCTCTCTCTCTCTGTCTCTCTTTCTCTCTCTCTCTTTCTCTCCCTCCACTTTAACCCCCCCACACACATTAATACACTGCATGGATACAACACTGTGGACTGACTCCCTCCGGACACCTCACCATGAACCTGTCCTCCACCGACACTAACACTAACAGCAGGGCCACCTACTCCCATACTCCCTCCCTCCCTCCCTTTATCGCATTACAGGAGAAACAGCCTGGAATAGGACAGGGAGGGCCTATCCGGGTGGTGGAGTGCCCGATATCTGTTCCCTCCCCCTCCCCCCTGCCATGTTGGGAGGACCCTGGTAGGAGCCGGAGAGGACCAGGACGCCTCGTGTGGAGATTCTGAAATATTCACGTCCCACCGACCGAGTAAGGAGCAATGTTCAGTGAAGGGCAATTCTCACTATAAACCCACTGGCAGCTCCGTTTCCCCCCGGCACAACTTAGAAGCCGTGGCCCTGATGCCATCTCCCTTTTGTCTCGAGCTGGTACAAATGGAATCCCCATGGTCTCGGTGAGCAGGAGGGTGGGCTCACAACACATCGTCACCACCACCTCCCAGGAAGGGAGCACGGAGACTCCCTCCTACACCTCCCCCTGTGAACAGCTCAGATACTGAAACTAGTCTGTGATAGTTACTGCTCTCCTCACTTGTCCTGATATCTTCAATAATCTGTGCTCATATACACCCAGCGCTCTCTGCTCCTGCAGCCCCTTTACCATGGCACAGCCTGCTTTAAACTGCCGTTCATTGTCATTCCTACCAAAGTGCATCACCTCACACAGCTCTGCATTGATCCCCATCTGCCATAAACCTGAACACTTCATCAACGTGTCATTGTCCTCTTACAGTTCCACACTCTCCTCCATAGACTTCAGAGTTCTTCCAGGTTTGGTGCCATCGACAAACATTGAGATTGTTTTAGTGTCACAGTCCCCAGGAAACAACTGAAATCCTGCCCCACACACACGAGTATGAGCAAGTGAAATACTGATATATTCCCACGGACAGAGTTGACATGCTGTCAATGAGCAACAAAAATCCTACCATATACGAGACAGAGTAGATGAAATATTGACAAACCACAGAACAAAAGAAATCCGGATAGGTCCCACTTACTCGATATTCATCAGGGTATAATGTGATGAAGGACTGATGTGTACTGTCCCTTCAAGAGAGAGGGAATGCTGTTCTGAACTGAGAGCTGCCAAGCACCTGTGATATGAGACGATGGCAGACCCAGAAACAATATATTGCTATAGAGCTGGAGTCGGGTAATAAGCAGTTAAGAGAAAGAGGGTCCCAGAGTTGTGCATAGTTGATGTAAAATGTTCACTTTCAGAGTGAAAAGAATTAAATTGATGTTTTTATATAAACAGTGGAATTTGGGTGTTCTCTGTCCCTCATATTGTAACAGTTTACGAGGTGAATTGAGCATTTTTAATGTTTCATTTAAGTTACCAGATGAGCTTCACGCCGTGCCCTCACCATCCTCGTGTGTATATCTGTGTGTCTCTGTGTGGGGCATGTCTGGCAGTCTCTGTGGTCCGTAAAGGGCTACAATGCCACCCTCTGCTGGCCTCCACAAGCCACTGCACAGGCATTGGCAGAGGGTGAAAACCAACAGGAATTCATTCAGTGATGGGGAGGGAGAGGGCAGCTGCTCACAGCACCATCCAAACTGATGTCTTATCCATGTACTGATCTAAATGTCCTTTAAACATTGTAACTGTCCCTGCTTTCACCACTTCCTCTGGAAGTTCATTCCACACACAAGCCAGCTTCTGTCTAACATAATTACCTCTCATGACTTTCGTAAAACTTTTTTCCTCGTAACTTAAAATTCCCTCAGTTTTGAATCCTCAACTCTAGAGAAAAGACATCAGTCCTTCAGCATCTCTGTAACCCTCATTATTTTATAAATCTCTGTAAAGTTACTGCTTAATCTCATATCCTTCAGTGAAAAAAGTCCCAGCCGATCCAGCCTCTCCTTATAGCTCACTCCTTCCTTTCCCAGCCACATCCAGGTTAATCTCTTCTCAATCCTCTCCACCTTAATAATATCAACGTCAGTAATATCAAAGTGAATAGGCAAGGTATTTTCTAAGGGTATGGGGAGTCCAAAACTAGAGAACATAGGCTTAAGGTGAGAGGGGAATCATTTAAAAGTGACCTAAGCGGCAGCATTTTCACCCAGAGGGTAGTGTGC
Source organism: Chiloscyllium punctatum (assembly GCF_047496795.1). NCBI lineage: Eukaryota > Metazoa > Chordata > Chondrichthyes > Orectolobiformes > Hemiscylliidae > Chiloscyllium > Chiloscyllium punctatum. Next base: position 56,081,406 of record NC_092788.1, on the reverse strand, counting down.
CTATGGAATGAACGGGCAGGATGACCAGACTGGACACAGATGCGTCACCAATGTCCTGTACAACCACAACATGACATCCCAATTCCGATACTCAAAGGTCTGTCCTATGAAGACAAGTGTGTTAACACCTTCTTAACCACACTATCTATACGAGATGCAAATTTTAAAGAATTAAACCTGACGGCCTAGGTTTCTGTACTACAGCACTGCCAAAGACCCTACTTTTAATTGTATAGGTCCTGCTGTTGTTTGATTTACCAAATCCAATACCTCTCATTCATCCGAACTAAACTCCATCAGCGACCCCTCAGCCCAGTGAGTGATATTACTGTCACCTCACCCTCCCCCTTCAATTTTAAAATGCCCATCCCTCTCCAGGAGGCCTGCACACTGCGGCTTTGATTTTCACAAAGACCCTGAGCTTGGTTTGCCTTGTGTGGTTCGGGCGAGGAGGGACACATTGCAGACACAGTCAGTGGGGAGGAGAGGCTGGACAGTAATCAGTGGCCAGGAAGAGGGGAGTCGCACGTTAGAGATGGGTAAGTGTGATCGGTGTTTTGGGGTCAGAAATTAAGCTCTTCCTTCGTCTCTGGTGTTCAGTAATAAATATCTATTTGAGACCCTTCATTAGGCAGAGTGTGTCTGCAGGATTTCTTTCCTTAATATTGTAGACTATAGATAATAGCACTTAAAGATGTTTATAGTTAATTTTGATGGCACAGTATGTACACTCAATATCCTACAGTTGAGACAAATATCTTGCATTTGTTTAATAATACAAAGTGTTGTTTGTAATTCATTAATGGTAACCTGGTTGTAGTAAATCCACACCAAGCTGAAAGTGGGCACTAAAATATGACCCAAGTCTGGGTATGGTAGTGTAGTGGATAGTGTCCCTGTCTCTGATCCAGAGCTCTGGATTTGATTCCAATTCCTGAACTTGTGTGGTAGTGTTCCTTGCTCTGGACTAGAAGGACTGGATTCAAGTTCTGCCTGTTGCAGAGGTATGTCCCAACATGTCAGGACAGTCTGATGAACAAACACACAGGAGAATACTGTTACAGCTTTATGGGTATTGTCGAACGATGCTAGTGTCCCTGCCTCCGGGCACAAAGGTCTAGGTGTAAAGCCCACAGAAGTGTCTCAGGATACATCTGAACAAACTGATTAAAATGGATTTAGAATTGTGACTTGATGGAGAAGGAAGAGGTGTCAGTATGGCATTTCAGAATTTAGGCCCAGGATGACTGAAAGTACAGCCATTCGTGTTGATTGGGGTCACATTTTGCAGCAGTAAAGGTTTATAAAATCAAAATGGCCATAGATAGGGTGAGTAGTCAGGGGTTTTGTCCCCAGGTTAGGGACATCCAAAACTAGAGGGAAAGTGAGAGAGGAAAGGTTTTGAGGAGGCCTAAAGACCACCATTTCACACAGAGGGTGGTGTGTGTATGGAATGAGCTGCCAGAGGAAGTGGTGGAGGCTGGTACAACTACAGCATCTGGGTACTGAGAGACCTGGCAAGCTTTTCCAGTAATTTCTGTATTTCTTTAAAAAATGCATTCAATTTAACACAGGTATTCTGAATAAATTAAACATTTTTATTTTTTAATGACGCAGGGACATATAACCATATCTTCAAATTGACCGAGACCATTTTCTGCAAAGTGTATGGCACTGTGTATGACAGCAGCAATGATGCACCTACATGGAACAGGGAATGTGATGGAGACATAGTTTGGACATTGTACAAGGAGACCTCACATGGTCCAGTTTGGGAGAGGATGACATTACTGTGTGATTCAACTCAGAGAGGGAGAAAATGTAATCTGCCTGAGAAGGAATGGCCTATTGCACTCTCTCTCCTTCATTATTCCTCATCACAGCAATGTGTGCGAGTTAAAAAAACCTCTACAGTCATCGTTACCATTCTTATTTTTATGGAATCCCTGCAGTGTGGAAACAGGCCCTTCGACCCAACAAGTCCATGCCAACCTTCCCAACCCATTTCCCTATATTTACCCCTGACTATTGCACATAACCTCGAAATCCCTGAACACTACAGACAATTTAGTATGACCAATCCACCGAACCTACACAGTTTGTGGTAGGAAACTGGATCACCCATTAGAAGCTCATACAGACAAGGGGAGAATGTGCAAACTCCACACAGACGGTCATCCAAGGCCGGAATCGACCCCAAACCCTGGTGCTGTGAGGCAGCAGCGCTAACCAACGTACTACCTTTGGGTGATCTCTAACCAGAATTCACTGGAATTTATTCACTGCTGAAAGCAAAGGGAATTCAGCCAAATCCAAACTCTCCCAGGATGAAATCCCATTGCTCGCAGCATGTGTGAGTACAATATCTTCAGAAGAAGAATAATGTTTTGGACAATCTCACAATTTTTCCTTTTGTCATGAGTTCCAACAATATCTGGACAAAGTTCTTTCAAGTAAAATTTGCAAAGAGTGTTTGTGTGTGTGTGTCAGTGTTTTTATAAAGGGAAATATTGGTTATATACTTGCAATAAACAAACAGTTTGCCATTCATCTTTTCATCATAGTTTGAGTATCATTGCTCTGGATCATAAACGTGTTGTTTTCGCAGATTAAAGAAACTAGCCTGACTTGTTCCTAAAATTGACCCTGACCCAGTCTGAGACCAATATCGTCGGCCATATCACCAACCTGGTTACATTTAACATTTGTTGTGAGCAGTGGAGGAGTGGGACTAGAAAAGGAAACAGTGACCCCAAAAAGCCGGGGAACTATAGACGGGAGAGCCTGATGTGAGTGATGGGTAAGTTGTTGGAGGGGATTCTGAGGGATAGCATTTACATACATTTGGGAAGGCAAAGGGCTGATTGGGGTAGACAATGTGGCTTTCTGAATGGGAAATCATGTCTCAGTAATTTGGTTGAGTTTTTTGAAGAGGTGACAAAGAAGATTGATGAAGGCAGTTTGGTAGACATTGTCTATATAGACTTCAGCAAGGTGTTCATTTAAAGAACAAAGACCAAAGAAAATTTACAGCCCAGGAACAGGCCCTTCGCCCCCAAAGCCTGAGCCGATCCAAGTGTACTGTCTCAATCTGTAGGTCAATTCCTAAGCATCTGTATCCCTCTGCTCCCCACCTATTCATGCATCTGTCCAGACGCATCTTAAATGAATCTGCCGTGCCTGCCTCTACCACCTCTGCTGGCAAAGCGTTCCAAACGCCCACCACTCTCTGTGTGAAGTACTTACCACGTGTATCCCCTTTAAACATTCCACCTCTCACCTTGAAAGCACAACCTCTCGTTATTCATTCCTTTAAACTGGGAAAAAGCTTGTCTCCATCCACCCTTCGTGATTTTGCAAACATTAATCAGGTCCCCCCTCAATCTTCTTTTATCGAGTGAAAATAAACCTAACCTACTCAGCCTGTCTTCATAGCTAGTATTTCATTCTGATTAGTAGACAAATTAGTAAGTTTCAGTCACATAAGATACAGAAGAAGTTAGTCATAAATGGCTTGAATGAAGAGGGATATTTTTCAGCCTGGAGGCTTGTGAGCAGCAGTGTGCTTTAAGAATCAGTACTGAGTTCACTGCATTTCATCATTTATGTAAAGGATTTCGGTGTGAATATTGGGGCAATAGTTAGTAAGGTTACAGATGACATCAGAAAGATGGTGTAGTAGATTATCTCAGAGTACAACAAGACCGCAATTAAATGGGACAAAGGGACAAGGAGTAACAAATGAAGTTTAATTTAGATAAATATGAAGCTTTTCATTTTGGGAAGGCAAATCAGGGCAGACATTATATACTTCATGGTCAGGTCCTGGGGCATGTTGTGAAACAAAGGGGCATAGGGCCGCAGATGCATTGTTCCTTGAAAGTCGAGTCGCAGGTAGACAGTGTGGTGCAGAACACATTTGGCACATTTGCCTTAATCAGTCAGAGCATTGAGTGTAGGAGTTGTGGTGGGATGTTGTATCTGTACAGGATGTTGGTGAGGCCACTTTTAAAATCTGCGTACAACTCGGTTTTCTGCAGAAATGACTGACACGGATGTTCCAGGACTGGTAGTTTGAGCTTGAGGGAGAGGTTGATTAGTTTGAGGTGTTTTCCCTTGGAGTGTCAGAGGCTGAAGGGTGACATTATAGAGGTTTATAAAACCATCAGGGGCATGGGTATTCTGAACAGCCACGTTCTGCTCCCCAGGACAAGGGGAGTCCAGAACAAGAGAGCAGAGGTTGAAGGTGAGGGGGAATTGATTTAGAAGGTTTATGAAGGCAAATGTTTCACACAGAGAGTGGTGTGTTGACAGAAAGTGCAGTTAGAGGAAGTGGTGAAGGCGGTTACAATTGCACATTTAAAAAGTATCTGAAAGAGGAGGAATATTGGCCAAATGCTGGCAAATGGGACTGGATCAGATATGATATCTGATCGGTGTGAACAGATTGGACGAACGGATCTGTTTCCATTCTGCATGACTGTCTGATTCTATGAGGGATGATGAAAACGTCTATCAGGTCCTATCAAGTCGTACTTCTCTTCTCTTGAAGTTTATCATGCCTCTATGTTTACATTGATTGAAAGCTGTGTTAGTTAAATATTTGACAGGGAAGTGAGTCACGGATAATGGGATACAGACAGGAAAGTGGGGCTGAGACCACAACCTGATCAGCCACAATCTTACTGCCTGGCGGAGAAGGCTCAAAGTATCTAATGACCCACTCCTGTTCCTCAGTCCCATGTTCCTGTGTTCCATTCAGCCCCTCATACCTGCTAGGCAGGAACAGTTGGAGGCCACTTACTCCTATAACCTGGTGCACAGAAACAGAGGAGACCATTCAGTCCCTCAAGACTGTCCCACACGCTTTAAGGTGATTTGGGAAACGTAATTGGAAAACCCAGACTAGGCAAGAAAGAGGCCCCTCATCTCTCTTTAGAAAGCTTCCCCTATCTGCAGCTTGTGCTTCAGTTGTTGGTCATGTTGTAGACCCAGATTCACTGTGAATACAGCCCACATACCTCATCCAGAGATGGCTCACAAAATCATCTGGTCGCCCTGACTGCAATATACAATACCAGAACATTCATAAAAATAACACTCATTAACTTTCCAATAACAGAATGTGAAAACATCAGAAACAGGGGCATGTCGTTCATTCCCCAATCCTGCCTTGCCCTTCACTAAGACCATGACTAATCTGCTCCTAGCCTCAAATCCTCTTTCATACCCAACCCTTCATAGCCCTCACCTCTCTGACAGGTCAATATCCATCTATTTCCTCTTCATATACTTTCAGTCATCTAGCTCCCCGAACACTCTTGAGAAGAGAAATCCTGACATTCAATACCACCTGTTTGAAGAAAACACTTGCTGCTCCTATATCATGGCTTATTGATGCGAACACAAGAGGTTGAGACAAGGGTTTAAATAAAAATTACTGGCCCCGATATCAAGGCAGTGGTTGCCTACTGTTGACGCCAAGGAGCTGGACTTAATGGGAATCAGAGTAAACTCTCCAGTGTTTGGAGTCAAACATGGCACAAAGGAAGATGTTCATCATCTCTGTCCTGTGTCACCTCTGTGGGAGATCCTCAGAGTAGCTTCCTCTTCACAAACATCTTTAGCTGCTTCATCAATGTCTCCCCACCCTCACCCTCCCCACCATAAGAACAGAAGTGGGGATGGTCACTGAAGATTCCACAATGTTCTGAATAATTTGACGCCCCCGTCAGCTCCTGAACTGGTCTGTGTCCATGTGCAGCAAGACCCAGGCTCCATTCAGGCTTGTGCTGTTAAAGTATCAGTAACATTCATCTACCGGCACTGCCTGACACTGCGCATTCCCACAGTAAAATAAGAGTTCATTCAGCTCCTAACGCTGGTTTCACAGGAATATGAGGAAGTCATTCAGCCCATTGACATGATTGGAGAAGAACAGGGATAGACTATTCAGTGCCTCCAGCCTATTACTCAGGAAGAGAAGGAGTCTAGTATGATGGACCACAACAGAACCCCTCGAAAATATTTGACGGCAATAACCTAGACTTTTTTGTTTTCTTATTTTAAAGGAAATGTAAAGTGTCTGTTCCAGATGCAATGTGACTGGTCAAACTACTCGGTGGTAAGCAAAATACCATCTATTTCAACACGAAAGAAGAAATAATTTCCACAGAAAGAGGAATTTAGAATAACGTAATTCTATTGGACAGCTTAACAGAATAATAGATCTAGGAACTATTACTAATGAACTGTTCCAATATAGTAAAATCTCATAAATACAGCCCTTGGCAAAAAGGAATATTCAGACACAGAATGTCACAAATATTTCTCCAATCCAGGAATTAAAAACAGAATTAAGAGAAAATTCAGAGAGAGTAGCAACCAGGAGACATCCACTGAAGCTTCCAACTCTGTGGAGACCCCAATAGTTTCTGATGTTACTGAGAAACCAAAACCCAGAGATCCTAATCTGTGAGAGCTGGCCACACCCATTCAGGCTGCATTAAAATAAACACAAGGTCTCCCTAGCTGTTACTCAAGTAGTCTTAACTAGCCAGCTTTGTGATGACCATGCAATCTCTCTCTTAAAAGAAACCTGGACAAAATAACCTCTTAAAGCTGCAGCACCATCACACTTGACAGTACATCGAGTTGTCAAACAGGAACCAGGTTTAACCCAGTCAGGCCCTTGGTTCTGTCCAATTGGACGAGGAAGAAGCCAATCACTCCCTTGAGTAACTTATTCAGGAACAGCAGGAGGCCATTCCCATCTCAATGCACTTACACGGGGGCAGAATGTGGTAATTGATGCTGATTCCTGATGAATGTCTTATGCCCGAAACATCGATTCTCCTGGTACTCGGATGCTGCCTGACCTGCTGTGCTTTTCCAGCAATCGAAACTCTACTCTGATCTCCAGCATCGGCAGTCTTAAGTGTCTCCTAAATGATGCTCTAACATGATGAACAAGTGGAGCAGATTTTGCACAGGCAGACTGTTCCACGTTGTTCCTCCTGGCTCCGTTGCTCATGATACACATGTGGGACTTTAACGTGGTTTTCTAGTGGTGATCAGGGAAGACATATGTCTTGTGTGAAGTCTCAAGAAGGCATCTTTAATCTCTGCGAAGACAGCCTGTTGTTCTCTATGTAGGGTGGAAGCTGGTGGGAATGGCTACCTGTTTCGGATGGAAGGTATTGTGGCTGCTGTTGGGGATTGTGAATAACCTGTCGTTCAGTCCAGGGTTCACACGCCGACTGCACAATAAAGAGGGGAGAGTTAATTTAGGCAAATAAACTATTAGGAAGGCCATGTTAGACTGATGAATGGATGCTCTAATTTCAAATAATGCAGATCTTCTTCATGTTGATCTTGTCTAGTGAACGTCCTATTCAGGGTAACTTGTATGCCTTACTCTGTCCAAATCTATTTCCACCCTATGATCTGTCTGGCCATGCTTACTATGATCTGCCTCCACTGCTCATAAATAAAGTGTTTCCCTTTACTGAGGTACACGTGACAATAAATCAAACCAATCAATCCTGGGTAAAGTATGGAATTTCTCTCCCTGTCAATGTCTCTTTTGGAAATAAGTGATCGCTGCCACTCCTCGTGTTTCAGCATCACAATTTATTCATCTCTCACAGCTCCACAGATTAAACACTCAGCTTATTCACTCTATCCTCATGTTACCATCACCCTTATCTGTGGTACGGAGATCATTCCTTACAAAGGAGATCAAATCTGTACAGAGTGCCCCAAATGCTCTCTCAGGAAGGCTCTACAACAGCAGGAAGATGGTTTTACTTATGTACTCGAATCATCTTACAATAAAGACAAGCATGCCATTGACTGCACCCATTACTTACACAGGGTTTGATTCAGACTGGTCAGCATAAAATTGTGATTGGGAGATCATGCTTCCCAAATTTCTTAGAGTCCTCTGGTGAAGTGACCAAGAATGTTGATGAGGGCAGAATGATTAACGTAGTCTCTATGGATTTCAGTAAGGCCTTTTGACAAGGTTCACATGGCAGGCTGCTCTGGAAGGTTCCATCACGTAGACTACTGGGGGAACTGGCCAATTGGATACACAGTTGGCTTGTTGATAGGAAGCAGAGGGTTTAGTGGAAGGATGCCTGTTAGACTGGAGGTTGGGTCCATAGCTTTTTGTTATCTATTATTTGGTTGAGAATGTACAAGGGATGATTAGTAAGTTTGCAGATGACACTAAAGTAAGTGGGAGCATGATCAGTGAGGAGGTTTATCAGAAATTGCAGCAGGGCCTTAATCATCATAGAGATGTACAGCATGGAAACAGACCCTTTGGTCCAATCTGAACATGCCGACCAGATATCCTAATCTACTCTAGTCTCTTTTTCAAGCACTTGGCCCAACTCCCTCCAAACCTTCCCATTCATATACCAATTGAGCTGCATTTTAAATGTTGCAATTGTACCAGCCTCCACCACTTCCTATGACAGTTCAGTCCATTCATGTACCACCCTCTGAGTGAACAAGTTGCCCTTTAGATCTCTTTCATATTACCTCTCACATTAAACGTATGCCTTCTAGTTCTGGACTCCCCACCCCAAAGAAAAGACTTCGTCTATTTATCCTATCCATGCCCGTCATGATTTTATAAACCTCCATAAGGTCACCCATCAGCCTCTGACATTCCAGGGAAAACAGCCCCAGACTATTCAGCCTCTCCCTGTAGCTCCTCTAACCCTGGCATCCACCTTGAAAATCTTTTCTGAACCCTTCCATGTTTCACAACATCCTTCCGATATGAAGGAGACCAGAATTGCATGCCATATTCCAACAGTGGCCTAACCCATGTCCAGTCCAGCCGCAACATGACCTCTCAATGCCTATACTCAAAACTCTGACCAATAAAGGAAAACATACCAAACGCTGCCTTCATTATCTTATCCACCTGCCACTCTACTCTCACGGAGCTACGAACCTGCACTTCAAAGTCTCTTTGTTCAGCAACTCTCCCTCGGACCTGACCATTAAGTGTATAAATCCTGCTCAAATTTGCTTTCTCAAAATGCAGCTCCTCGTGTTTATCGAAGTGGAATAGAATTGAAGGTTTTGGGGTGTTTTTGAAACATGCCAGTCACACGTACATGGAAGTGAGTTACACGTTGGAATCTAATCGAGAGGATTCCGGGTGATTCATATAATCCCGACCGTGGGGAAACAAGCCCTTCAGCCGAACAAGACCACACTGACCCTCAGAAGAATAACCCATCCAGACCCATTTCCCCACATTTACCCCAGACTAATGCACCTCACGCACACATCCCTGAATACCATGGGCAATTTTAACAGGGTTTGGATTGGATGGCTAATATACAGACTAACAGATACCCAGGGGTGTGATACAGACTGGAATATAATCAAAGGATTGAAGTGGCTAATGTACAGAGCCCCTTAAAATTGGAAGTCAGTTACAGATTTGAATTTTATCAAGGGGATTCAGGACGATTATGTGTACAATAACAGATACCCCAGAGTGAGTTGCAGACTGGAATCTCATCGAGGGTTTCAGGGTGGTTTGTATGCAGAATAACAGGTTGCCCGGAGTGAGTTATACAGTCATAGAAACATAGAGATGCACAGTTTGGAAACAGACCCTTCAGTCCAACCTGTCAATGCCTACCAGATATCCCAACCCAATCTAGTTCCACCTGCCAGTACTTGGCACATGTCCCTCCAAACCCTTCCTATTCATATACTCATCTAAATTCCTCTCAAATGTTGCAATTGTACCAGCCTTCACCACTTCCTCTGGCAGATCACTCCATACATGTACCACCTTCTGCGTGAAAAAGTTGTCCCTTAGGTCTCTTTCATATCTTTCCCCTCTCAAACTAAACGTATGCCCTGTCGTTCTGGTCTCCCTTACCCCAGGGGAAACCTCGATAAGTTAATCCCTCAGCCTCCGACACTCCAGGGAAAACAACCCCAGACTGTTCAGCCTCTCCCTGTAGCTCAAATACTCCAACCCTGGCAACATTCTTGTAAATCTTTTCTGAACCCTTTCAAGTTTCACAACATCTTTCCGATAGGAAGGATAGCGGAATTGCACGCAATATTCCAAGACTGACCTAACCAATGTCCTGTATTGCCGCAACATGACCTCCCAACTCCTGTAGTCGGTACTCTGACCAATAAAGGAAAGCATACCAAATACCTTCTTCACTATCCTACCTACCTGCGACTCCACTTTCAAGGAGCTATGAACCTGCACTTCAAGGTCTCTTTGTTCAGCAACACACCCGAGGAACTTAACATTAAATGTAGAAGTCCTGCTAAGATTTGCTTTCCCAAAATGCAGCACCTCGCATTTATCCGTGATTTTGTGACTCACTACTTGTTATCTGTTATTCTGTGTGTAAACCACCTCAAACCTCCCGATTAGATTCCACTCTGTCCCTCACTCCTGGGTATCTCTTATGCTGTATGTAAACCCTAAACCCCTCAATGAGATTCCAGTCTGGAACTCACTCCTAGGGATCTGTTATTGGATCTGTGAAGTGATCCTTGTTGAATGTTAGACTGAAGACAAGTTAAACTAAATGGTCAAATGTTACATGGGTAGCAAGAACACAAAGCTGCTGGTTCATTTCTGTCCTGTTACATATCTCCAAGTTTCAGATTGGGGCTGAATTTCTGTCACAATGGGGAAAGTCTCAAAAGCTGTTTACTGTCCTGCATGAATGCATCATCATAACATGAATTCTCTTGCAAGATAGGAAATGGAGACTTCTGGAAGGTGTCTGTATCCCTGTGTGTGTGATTCTGTGTGTCTGTGATTCTGTGTGCATGTCCAATGTTTTATCTTTTTTCAAACTGTATTGATGTTGCCAGTCTCTCTTGCTTTTCCTTATTTATAAACTCAATGTCATCATTTTCCTGATATAAAATGGTGGCTGTGGACAAATCTAAAATGTCTGCCTGACTGATTTGTGTCAGGAATACTTTCAGCAAGGGAGAGGGGGCAATGTGTCAAAAGCCGTTTCCATTCATTGATGCTAGCAGAGATAGGAAATGGAGACAGCTCTTTGAAGGTGATTAAAATGTAAATCCCAGAACCTTTTTACAGTGAATGCGGAGAGACAATGTGACATTCCAGTAAGGTCTGCCTTACTTTCCAAGCTCCTAATATATGACAGAAGCATAATATACAAAACTTGATAGAGCTCAGCCACTGAATTGTAGATTTGCAGCGTTGGATCAGAATCCTGACTGGCTTGGGCTCCTCCCAAATTGAAGGGTTTCTCATATCCCACACTGACCTTCTGTGGGTTCAAAATGTGTGTTGTCGACAAATTAAAAAAAAATAATGCACCTGCAATTAAACAAAACTCTTTCTGTAACTTTGTGCATCTGTTGGTTTAAGTATCTTTCAACAGGATTGAAGAAAAATGAGGCAGTGAGAGATAGGTAGCACTATAACCAAAATGTCAGTGCAGTATAAAAGGTATATTAATATCTTCAGTGAAAGGGGAAAACAGAGGAGGATAGTCCTCAACTGAGGATCGTGGGGAGTCAGTAAAGTTGTGTAGTTTTGGCTGCATTATGTTTATGTGAGTCAAGATTTAAAACCAGTTGGCCAATAGTACACTTTGTGACACACTCCCAGTTACAAGTTATTTCACATAAAAAGGTTAACATATCCCTCGATGAGATTACAGGCTGTAACTCACACGGGGCTATCTGTTATTCTGTGTATAAACCACCCTGAACTACTCGATTAGATTCCAGACTGTAACTCAATCCATGGCATCTGTTATTCTCTACATAAACCACCCTAAATCCCTCGATTAGGTTCCAACCTGTAACACATTCCAGGCTATCTGTTATTCTGTATCTAAAACTCCCTGAACCCCTCGATTAGAATCCAGGCTGTAACTAACTCCAGGGTATCTGTTATTCTGTATATAAACCACCTTGAACCCTGCAATTAGATTCCAGGCTGTAACTCACTCTGGGCTATCTGTTATTCTGTATATAAACCACCCTGAACCCTGCAATTAGATTCCAGGTTGTAACTCACTGCAGGCTACCTGTTATTCTGTATATAAACTACCCTGAAAGTCTCGATTAGATTATTGGCTGTAACTCACTCCGGGGTACCTGTTATTCCTATATAAACCACCCTGAACCACTTGATTAGATTCCAGATTGTAACTCACTCCGGGGTTTCGGGTATTCTGTATATTAACCACCCGAACCCCTCGATTAGATTCCAGTCTGTAACTCACTCCGGGCTATGTTATTTTGTATATTAACCATCCTGAACCCATTGATTTGATTTCACTTTCTGACATGTTAAGCTCATGTTTCCAACACAATCTAATCTCAATAATGATTAATGTATCACTGGTCCTCCTATCTGCTGGCACTACCATCATGTTAACTTTCTGATGTTTACGTACATGATTACCTGTAGCAGTGAGTCGCAGGTAGACAGAGTGGTGCTGAACACATTTGGCACATTTGCCTTAATCAGTCGGAGCATTGAGTATAGGGGTTGTGGTGGTATGGTGCATCTGTACAAGATGTTGGTGAGGCCACTTTAAGAATACTGCGTACAACTCGGTTTTCTGCAGAAATGACTTACACGAATGTTCCAGGACTGGAGGTTTGAGCTATTGGGAGAAGCTGGTTACGTTGAGGTGTTTCCCCCTGGAGTGTCAGAGGTTGAGAGGCAACATTATATAGGTTTATAAAATCATCAGGGGCATGGATATTCTGAACAGCCATGCTCTGCTCTCAAGGATAGGGGAGTCCAGAATAAGACAGCATAGGTTGAAGGGGAGAGGGCGAATGATTTAGAAGGGACCTGAAGGTAAATATTTCACACAGAGAGTGGTGTGTGTACAGAAATTGCAGTCAGAGGAAGTGGCCAAGGCGGGTACAATCACACGACAAATATTGGCCAAATGCTGGCAAATGGGACTAAATCAGATTTGAGATCTGATCGGAGTGAACAGATTGGACTAATGGGTCTGTTTCCGTTCTGCATGACTCTCTGATTCTATAAGAGGGATGATAAATAATTCTGAAAGGACCTTTCAAGTCGGAATGCTCTTCAGTGGAAGGTTATCGTGTCTCTATGTTCACATTGATTGAAAGCTGTGTTATTTAAATATTTGACAGAGAAGTGAGTCATGCACAATGGGATGGAGACAGGGAAGTGGGGCTGAGACCACAATCTGATCAGCTACAATTTTAGTGCCTGGTGGAGAAGGCTCAAAGTATCTAATGACCCACTCCTGCTCCTCAGTCCCATGTTCCTGTGTTCCATTCAGCCCCTCATACCTGCTAGAGAGGAGCAGTTGGAGGCTACTTACTCCTATAACCTGGTGCACAGAAACAGAGGAGACCATGCAGCCCTCAGTACTGTCCCACACGGTTTGAAGTGAATTGGGAAATGTAATTGGAAAACCCAGGCTGGGTATGAAAGAGGCCCCTCATCTCTCTTCCCCTCTCTGCAACTTGTGCTTCATTTGTTCGTCATGTTGTACACCCAGATTCCGTGTGAATACAGTCCCCATACCTCACTCAGGGATTGCTCACAAAATCCTCTGGTCTCCCTGTCTGCAACATTCAATAACAGAACATTCATGAAAATAACACCCACTAACTTTCATAACAGAATGGGAGAACATCAGAAACAGGGGCATGTTGTTCACACCCCAAGCCTGCCTTGCCCTTCTTTAAGATCATGACTGATCTGCTCCTGGTCTCAAATCCTCTTTCATATCCAATTCTTCATCGCCCTCAACTCTCTGACAGGTCAATTTCCATCTACCTCCTCTTCAAATACATTCAGTCATCTAGCTCCCCGAACACCCTTGAGGAGAGAAATCCTGACATTCAATTCTACCTGTTGGAAGAAAACACTTGCTGCTCCTATATCATTGGCCTATTGATGTGAACAAAAGAGGTTATCACAAGCGTTCAGATAAAAATGACAGGCCCCGATATCAAGGCAGTGGTTGACTTCTGTTGACAAAAAGGAGCTGAACAAAACTGAACTTAATGGGAATCAGAGTAACCTCTCCAGTGTTTGGGGTGAAACATGGCACAAAGGAAGATGTTCATCATCTCAGTCCTGGGTCACCTCTGTGTGAGATCCTCAGGGTAGCTTCCCCTTCACAAACATCTTCAGCTGCTTCATCAATGTCTCCCCACCCCCACCTTCCACACCATAAGATCAGAAATGGGGATGGTCGCTGAAGATTCCACAATATTCAGAACATTTTGTCCCCCGTCAGCTCCTGAACTGGTCTTTGTCCGTGTGTAGCAGGATCCAGACTCCATTGAGACTTGTGCTGTTAAACTGTCCGTAACATTCATGTAACAGCACTGGCGGGCACTGCACATTGCTCCAGTAAAACAAGAGTTCATTCAGCAGCTCACGCTGGTTTCACAGGAATATGAGGAAGCCATTCACCCCATTGACACTATTGGAGAAGAACAGTGACAGCCCATTCAGTGCCTCCAGCCTATTACTCAGGAAGAGAGGGAGTCTAGTGTGATGGGCCAAACCAGAGCCCCTCGAAAATATTTGAAGGCGGTACCGTAGATTCTAATGATTTCTTATTTTAAAGGAAATGTAAAGTGTCTGTTCCAGATGCAATGTGACTCGTCAAACTACTCGGTGTGAAGCAAAACACCATTTACTTAAACACGAAAGAGAAAATGAAACCAAAGAAAGAGGAATTTAGAATAACGTAATTCTACTGGACAAGTTAACAGAATAATAGATCTAGAAAGTATTACTAATGAACTGTTCCAATATAGGAAAATCCCATACACAGCCCTTGGAAAAAAGAAATATTTAGACACAGATTGTCACAAACATTTCTCCAATCCAGGAATTAAAAACAACATCAAGAGAAACTTCAGAGAGGGTTGCAACCAGGAAACATTCACTGAAGCTTCAAACTCTGTAGAGACCCCAATAGTTCCTGATGTTGCCGAGAAACCAAAACCCAGAGATCCTAATCTGTGAGAGCAGGCCACACCCATTCAGGCTGCACTAAAATAAACACAAGGCCTCCCTAGCTCTTTCCCAAGTGGTCTTTACTAACCAGCTTGGTAACGATCGTTTAATCTCTCTCTTAAAAGAAACCAAGACAAAATAACCTCTTAAAGCTGCAGCATTGTCACACTAGTCAGTACAATGAGCTGTCAAACAAGAACCAGGGGTAACCAGTCAGGACCTTCGCCCTGTCCAATCGGACGAGGTTGAAGCCAATCACTCCCGTGAGTCACTTACACAGGAACAGGAGGAGGCCATTCCAACCTCAATGCACTTACACGGGGGCAGAATGAGGTAATGGATGCTGAATCCTGATGAATGCATTATGCCCAAAACTTCGATTCTCCTGGTCCTCGGATGCTGCCTGACCCGCTGTGCTTTTCCAGCAATTGATGCTCTCCTCTGATCTCCAGCATCGGCAGTCTTAAGTGTCTCCTAATTGATGCTCTACCATGATGAACAAGTGGGGCAGAGGCTGCACAGACAGATTATTCCACGTTGTTCCTCTTGGCTCCGTTGTTTATGATACACATGTGGGACTTTAACGTGGTTTTCTAGTGGTGAGCAGGGAAGCCATATGTCTTGTGTGAAGTCTCAAGAAGGCATCTTCCATCTCCAAGAAGATAGCCTGGTGTTCTCTATGCAGGGAGGAAGCTGGTGGGAATGGCTACCTGTTTCAGATGGAAGGTATTGTGCCTGCTGTTGGGGATTGTGAACAACCTGACGTTCAGTCCAGGGTTCACACGCCGACTGCACAATAACGTGGGGAGAGTTAATTTAGCCAGATAAACTATTAGGAAAGTCATGTTAGACTGATGAATTGACTCTCTAAGTTCAAATAATGCTGATCTTGTTCATGTTGACCTTGTCTAGTGCATGTCCTGTTTAGTGTATCCCGTGTGCCTTACTCTGTCCAAGTCTATTTCCACCCTATGATCTGTCTGGCCATGCTTCCTATGATCTTCCTCCACTGCTCATAAACAAAGTGTTTCCCTGTACTGAGGTACACGTGACAATAAATCAAACCAATCAATCCTGGGTAAAGTATGGAATTTCTCTCCCTGTCAATGTCTCGTTTGCAAATAAGTGATCGCTGCCACTTCTCGTGTTTCAACATCACCATTTCTCCATCTCTCGCAGCTCTACAGATTAAACACTCAGCTTCTTCACTTTATTCTCATGTTACCATCATCAGTGTCTGTGGTAAGGGAATCATTCCTTACAAAGGACATCAAATTTGTAAAGAATGCCCCAAATGCTCTTTCAGCAAGGCTCCACAACAGCCGGAAAATGGCTTTACTTATGTACTCGAATCATCTTACAATGAAGGCCAGCACAGCATTGACTGCACCCATTACTTACACAGGGTTTGATTCGGAGCAGTCAGCATAGACTTGTGAGTGGGAGATCATGCTTCCCAAATTTCTTTGAGTCTTTTGATGACGTTACCAGGACGTTTGATGAGGTCAGAGTGATAGACGTAGTCTCTATGGATTTCAGTAAGGCCTTTGATAAGGTTCCACTTGGCAGGCTGCTCAGGAAGGTTTCATCTCGTGGAATACTGGGGGAACTGGTCAATTGGATACACAGTTGGGTTGATGGTAGGAAGCAGAGGGTTGAGTGGAAGGATGTTTGTCAGACCAGAGGCTTGGTCCATTGCTGTCTGTTACCTATGATTTGGTTGAGAATGTACAAGGTATGATTAGTAAGTTTGCAGATGACACTAAAGTAATTGAGAGCATGATCAGTGAGGACGTTTATCAGAAATTGCAGCAGGACCTTAATCAGGTGGGAAATGGGCCGAGAAATGGTAAATGGAATTTAATTTCGAAGCGTGAGGTCTTGCATTTTGGAAATTCAGATCAAGGTAGGAGTTTCATAGTGAGTGGGAGGGTATTCAAGGGTGTAGATGGGCAGAGGGAACTTGGCGTTCAGGTGCACCGTTCTCTAAGAGTGGAGACACAGGGCAGTGAAGAAGGCTTTTGGCACATTGGCCTTCATCAGGCAGGATATTGAGTGTAGAAGTTGGGACGTTATGTTGCAGTTACACAGGACTTTGGTAAGGCTGCACTTGGAGTATTGTGTTCAGCTTTGTCACTTTGTTATGGGGAGGATGTTGTTAAATTAGAAAGAGTGCATAAGAAATTTGCAAGGACATTGCCAGGACCCAATGGTCTGAGTTACAGGGAGTGTGGACAAGCTAGGACCTTTTCTTTAGCATGTATGAGACTGAGGAAGTCCTTATAGAGCTGTATAAAATCACGAGGGGTATGGATAGGGTTAACGCTCTCAGTCTTTTTCCAAGGTGTAGAGAATCGAGGATTAGAGGGGATCAGTTTAAGGTTAAAGGTGAAGGAATAAAAGGGAACCTGAGGGGCCACTTCTTTATACGGAGGGCTGGTTGAGGGGGGTACATTAACAACATTTCAAAAACATTTGGATAAATATGTCGATAGGAAAGGACTAGAAGGATATGGGCCAACTGCAGGGAAATGGGGCTAACGTGGATGGACATTTTCAAGGTGAAGATGAACCCCTCTGTTAATTAAAAACAAACAACCAGAAAAGCTCGTCTCACCTCGTAATCTGTTAAAATATGAGTGACACAGATCTCCTACATTCCACCATTTAAACAAAAATTATCAAGTTAGTTTCTTAACTTTAATAGTGAACACTAAGCAACAACTATTCGCAAATGCAAGCCCCTCTTTTCTTAGCTACTTACTATCTGACTCCAACTCTGTAAAAATATGCTGTTCCAACAACACACATATGAAACATTACAATCTCAACACCACACAGTCTCTATCTTCCCCGCTGTGCTCACTCTTCCAGCTGATGATCTCCTTGGGTCTTTTTTTTATTGCAAACAGGTTTGACATGAACATGTGTCTTTGATAGAGAGTGTTTGAGATGGCCAGTTAGCACTCCTGCTCTACAGCAGTTACTCTGATGTTGGATGGCAGTAGCTCTCCCTCCAGTGTTCAAAATGCTGGGTTTATATACGCCCCATGATATAATAATTCTCATAATTTGATTGCTGTCCAGGTGTCCAAACAATAATATTCAAATTCTGTTGGCACATGGTGTCCTGAGCGTTATTTGAACTATTTGGTTACATTTGAATGGCTGTCAAATCAGCAACCAAAACTCAGGAATCCATTCCTCAGCTTATGGTGACATGTGGAACAGTGTGACCTTTAGCTGGCATCAGTGGCTTTAATTTCTATTCAACAAAACCCATTCTGTCTTAAAGTGCCCATACATGTTTTTGGCTTCATAACATCTTCCTGCTTCATAAAATAAAATGAACCAGCAGAATGAAAAGTTGGCTACATTTCTTTTCCTCTAATTCTTAATCCCAATTATATGAAATGCAAAAGTATTAATCTCAGTTATATCATTCATATTAATTCTGCACACCAACACTGGAATAAGTCAAATCTTATCTACACTGCTTTCCTTTAAATCCGCGAAAACCCATCTGCTATCACATTGTAGGAGCCACAACCTGTACATTTTGTGAGTTTAAAGTCGGTAAGGTAAGACTCCAATTAAATAGTCTCATATTCTGGTCTTTAAATATTCCAAAAAATGCGAGAGATTTGTCGTTGTCCACAAACATCTCTGACAATTTGTTTGTCATATAAACATTAAAATATTGTCAGGCCAGTCTGGAACATAATCCTTCTTGTTCAATCATGGAGATTTTGTTGTTTTTTTTTTCTGGTGGATATTGAGTTTTTTCGACAAGTAGCCAATTAGCCATTCAATTCCATCATCCTCTTTCTGTATCAATACATCTCCGACCCCTATATCCCGAGCATCAAACACAATTTTCAAAGGGTTTCAGAATATTTGGTGTAGCTAAAGCTGGTGTGGCGATTAATCCTGCTTTAAAATTCTCAAATGCCTCCTGGCATTGTTCTGTCCACCACAATTCTGTGTTCTTCTTCAGTAAATCCATCAGTGGTGCCAAGACACTGCTGAAGTTTTGAACATTCAATAGAATCCACTCAGTTCCATAAACCACAGCACCTCTTTCTTCGAGCATGGTCGTGGAAATTCCTCAAAGCCCTTCGTTTTTATGTTCCATGGGGTCAACCTTCCATGTCCAACGTAATGTCCCAAGAACGTCACCTCTGCCTTCACGAATTATGTTTTCTTTAAGTTTATTACCAAGTTTGCTTCTTGAAATCGTTCAACATGCTCTGCTAACTGGAACATGTGAGCTTTCAATCATTTGCTAAAGATCACTACATCATACAGATAAGCTGCACAATTTGTTCATATGGCCACACCTCTGTTCTTGAGTCTTAAATGTGGCTGGTGCATTATTCATCCATATGAAATACTCCATAAAGTTTTTTTGTCATCTCCTGCATCTTTACCAGGTAGTTTAACTGACTCCACCCTTTTTTTCTTAATTTGAAAGGGGCCACTAAACCTGGCTTTGAAGGGATTTCCGACCAATGGTGGCGATACTGATACGTCATCCCCACGGGAAATCGTTAAAGTTTAAGAGTTTTTTATCTGCCACCTGCATCAATCTATACTGTGCCCCCTTCAGGTGCTGTTTAGCTAACTCACCTACTCCATCCAATCTCTCCCTCAACTCACATACATAATCCAAGTGTGAGATATCCAACTTTGGTCCTGTAAATTTATACTTAATTAATTTCAAAGGACCTCTCACTTCATGTACGAATATTAACTCAAAGGAAGTAAAGTGAGTAGATTTATTTGGGGCATCTCTAACAGCAAACAATTTAATGGGGCACCTTTATCCCAACCATTCGGGTAATCCTGACAGTACGCTGTTAACATGGTCCGCAGTGTCTGATGCTAACTTTCCAAGGCTCCCTGGGATTCAGGACGGGACGCCCTTGATTTGAAGTGCTCTATGCCGAAGCTATCCATGACTTCCTTAAACAGCTGAGCGGTAAAATGAGACCCTTGGTCTGACTGAATCTCTCTGGGCAGCCCACAGCGTGTAAAGAAAGCTACCAACTCCTCCACCTCCCTTTTTGCCTTGGCACTCCAATAATGGAATTGCCTCTGGAAATCTGGTAGACACATCCGTTATGGTCAGCAAATATTGGTTTCCACTTTTACTTTAGAAAGGGGAGCTACAAAATTAATCATAACCCACGTGCAAGGTTCTTCGAATGCAGGAATTGGCAACAAAGGTGCTGGGTTTATTACTGCCTGTTACTTACCTACCATTTCGTCACGTACAGCAAAAATTAACAGCGTCCTTGTGCATCCAGGCTACGACAAATGCTTCGGCATCTTAGTTTGAATCTTCTGTACACCTAAGGGACCGCCTGCAGTTAGTTTATGTGCTACCCGTAACATTGTACGTTACTGCTAACACATTCTGGTGCACTTCGGCCCATTTCCCTTCTGCAGTAACCTATCGGGGTCTCCATTTTAATTTTAGGATTCTATCTTTAAGTTAATAACGTTCAACAATATATTCTGATTCCTTTTCTGTGTGTGTGCATGTGTATGTGTGTGTGAATGTGTGTGTATATATCTGTTGTAAGTCCATTAGCCTTTCTGGACGAAACCCCTCTGCCTGACCCTCTGCCTGTTCAGAATTTTCCTGCACCGTTACATCAAACAGGGGGTCAGTTCACTGAGCATCAACCCATTTGTCTTTTTTGTTCGTTTTTCCTTCCTGCTGTAACTTATGACAGTGGGATCTTGTTACTACACAGTTTGGAAAAAATCCTGGGTAATTTTCTTTTAACTGACCAATTCCCGAGTCTTCCTTTGGCTTCTCCACCACAATGGGTGCCACTCCCACCTCGCCTCCTGTTAAATTGTTCCCAAGAACAAACTTTATTCCTAGAACTGACACTCTGTTATTCTCTGTCACTGTTACTTCCCCAACCTTGATTTGGCAATCCATCCTGATGTTACACAAGGGAATGCTTAATTTCTGTCCCCATTCAACAAGTTATCATGCTCTTGATTAACATGCCAGAAGGAGTGAAAAAAACTTTCATCTCTTACTATTAGAGGGTGAGAGAAAGTGAGGGCGGCCGATGCTGGAGATGAGAGTTGAAAAGTGTAGGACTGGAAAAGCACAGCACGTCGGCAAATTCCGAGGGGCAGGAGCGTTGACGTTTCAGGCATAAATCCTTCATCAGGAAAGTGGGTCGTAAGGGAGGGGGAAGGAGGTTGAGAAATAAATGGGAGGGTGGGGGTGGAACTGGGTGAAAAGGAGCTTGAAAGACGATTGGTAGATGCAGATGGGGTGTGATGGTGATAGGTCGGACAGGAGGGTGACAGGACACCTATCATTGGTAGGACAGCTGGAATCCTCAAACTGTACAGCATCAACGTTGACTTCACCAAATTCCAAATCTCCCCTCCACCAACCTCTTCCAGATCCAACCGTTCAACTTAGCACTGCCCTCTTGAACTGCCCTAACTAGCCATCTTCCTTTCCACCTCCCGACTCCACCCTACCCTCCAACATATCACTATCGCTCCTACCTGTATCTTCTTCCCAGTGACCCTTCCACCAGCTTAGCTACTACCCTCGTATTTATCTTTCAGCCCCCTTGTTCCCCCGCCATGTCCCTGATGATGGGTTTCTGCCTGATATTCGATTGTCCTGCTGTTTGGATGCTGCCTGATCTGTTGTGCTTTTCTGGCGCCTCACTTCTCAACTATTAGAGACTGAGCAGATCCCGTATCTCACAAAATTATAACTTCTTGTCCATCTCCCCCTGTTCTTTCTGAGTAAACTTTATCTACAGAGGTGAATTCTTTAGAGAGATCAGGCACTGCCTCCATACCCAGCCCTTGCCTAGGCTGTGCAATTTCCTGCAGCTCCTCGGCTCCACTTGGGGTGTCCTTTATCAGTTTCACTAGTGCCACTGGGCTTAGCCTCTTCTACCGCATCTTTCCCCAAAGTGTTTTCCTTTAACGTCCAGTACGGTGTGTCCCAGCTTACTGCAGTGAAAACAACTTTTTCCCTGAGCCCATCTTAAACCACCAACACTGTAATTTTATGTTTTCCACTCCCTTATAGTGAGAGCACTGAGGCCTTTCACCACCTTTCAACCCCCTTGGGCTTCTGTTTTCACCTGTGGTAAACTATTGTAAGCTACTGTTCGCTTTGTAATGTGTGATCGTCCCTTCTCCCAATTTCTATCCCTCACAGGATGAAATTCCTCCCAGAAGCCTAATTTTATCACATGCCACAATGCATATTTATCTGCCATTTCTGCCACGCTTCTCACTTCTTGAACTTTCTATTCATTCACATGAATTCTCTGGAAGTGAGTCTTTTAACTTCTCCAGCAGATTAATCTCCCTTCAAGCCTCACAGGTCTTATCCATTTTTAATGTCAGCACCCACCTGTCAAAATGACTGTGGTTAATTCTTTCAAACTCAATATAAGTCTGACCTGGTTCTGTCTCTATTTTTCTGAACTTCTTTCTATATGCTTCTAGTACCAATTCATAACCAATCAAAATCGCCAATTTGACATCTTGATAATCTCTTGATCCCTCATCTGACAGCGCTGCACATACCTCACCAGCTGTGCCCACCAGCTTAGTCTGAACTAGCATTACCCACAAGTTCACTGGACACGTCATCTGCCGAGCCATTTTTTCAAATGAAATAAAAAAGGTTTGACATTTTACTCATCGAAATATGGCAAGTTACTAACCTAGTTGTATACATCCCTACGTTCTCCCTTCATCTCCATCCTGTTAAGTTTTTTTTGTCTAATTCCCAACTTCTGAATTTCAAATCCCCTCTCTCGTTCTTTTTCCTCTCTTTCTCTTTCGTCTCTCTCTGTTTCCATCCCTTTATTTATCTTCTATCTCCAGTTGCCACATTTGCAATTTAAGGTTTTTATAATACTACTGCAGTTGCCTATTTCTCGGATACATCAAAGTGCTTAACCAACTCCATTACAATTTCAGCTTCCCTTTTCTCCCTGGTTAAACCCAATTCCAACCCATTTGCTAATTTAAAAAATGTCCTCCTTCTGTCTTTCTAAACTTCCTTGGAAAATTTGGCAACCTCTTTAGTAATGTTAAAAGCCATTTCCCTCACCTTTAATTTAACCAACCATAAGTAACAAAACTAAACAAAATTTTCCGACTGGTTGTATTTGAAGATCAAAGTCACTAATTGCAATGAGTTGGAATTTGCTGGGACCTGTTGTATCTCAAATCTGTTCAAGTCTATCCAAGTGCCACACGGCAAGGCCCCAAACTGTTATGACATCAATGTCGAACCCCATTGTTAATTAAAACCACACACCCAGAAAAGCTCACCTCACATCATAATCTGTCAAAACGTGAGTGACAGAGAACTCCTAAATTCCACTAATAAACAAAAAGTAACAATTTATATGTGTGCAAGTTAGGTCGCTGAGCTTGAAGGTATGTTTTCAGAAGTTTTGTCACCATGATTAGGTGACATCATCAGTGAGAGTATCTGCTGAAGTGCTGGTGGTACGTCCCGCCTCTCTATTAATAGGTCTTGATTTCTTAAAGTGGGTGATGTCATTTCCTGTTATTTTAACAAGAGAATGTAGACAGGATGTAAATTGATGCTTTTATTGATGGACTTCTGTTTAGAATAGCATTCCTCTAAGAAGGTCCTTGCGTGTCTTAGCATGTGTGTGTGTTCTTTGTCCTAGTCACAATGGTTCCCTTCTTTGTCTGTATGTATGGAACATAGTGATATTGCATCATGTCTTTTGGTGGCTAGTTGGTGTTCATGTATCCTCATAACACGATAACAGGACATTTTTCAATGGTGGAAAAGTGATTTTATATACACTGTTTAATCAATGTGTCTGTGCAGATAAGTAGCATTTTTCACATGTGCACAACATATTATAAATGAACAACAGAGACACAGTTAACGAAAAATGATGCATATGATGTATAAAATTGATAAAACATTAAAACATGAATTGATCCTCTCAACGTTCTCTCTTTTCTGGGATTCCCAACTCTAATCTCTCATTCTTACCAGGATGTGTGCTCCAAATTCTTGATTCTAGTGTCCCAACTTCTTTCGGTTAATCCCCTTTCTACCGGGACTTCAATATGTTGGCCTGCTGGGATCTTTCCAAAGCTAGTGTCTGTCATATTATTGGAGATAAATATTCTGGCATCAGACTCAGCATTTAAACATATTACTCTGTTGTACATGCACTGTACAAAGGACCACAGCACACAGGCATTGCCAAGACATTGAGGGAAGTACATCTACTTCTTTCGATAACATAGTTTTCTCATTTTCCACATCTCCAGATCTATATCCTCTCTCTCCTTCTCCCTTTGTATCTAGTTGAGAAATCCACCAATTATTCTTCGTGTCCCATCTCCCAAAACTCCTTTTTTTCCAGTTAATATCTAACCCTCTCTTCAAGATGTAATGTGGTTATAATTAAGCAATGTAACTACAAAGACATGTGGGAGGATCTGGCCAGAGTTAATTGGAAGGGGAGCTGAGCAGGAAAGACCATGGAGCAGCAATGGGAAGAGGGTCTGGGGATAATTCGGAAGCTAATACCAGAAATGCAACCCCAAGAAAATGAAACATACTCATGGGAGAACAAGGCAGCCATGAGTGATGAGACATCAAACCAAAAGAGGAAACATGTGGTGAAGATGATTGGGAATCCAGAGAATTCATTGGCTCTGCAATTACATAACGCTGGCATCACTGACACTGCAGAGCTCTTAATCATGGTCAGGGAGAGAAACAGAGGAAAAACATTTTGAACATTTGAATTAAGATCAGTAAAATGCTTTTGCGGAATGTGTCAAATTGGAAGTATGACCCGGGGAGACAGACCCTCGGCAGAATGAGAGTTTGAAAATGGAAGTATTTCCACATCAGAAACCAGGTTAGGTCACTGAGTGCAGGGCTGATGGGTGAATGGGTCTCAGTGAGAACTGGGGAACAGACAGCAGAATTGCATTATAGATATTGCAGCTCGAAACTGCGTATTCATGTAGTGCTGTAGACCACAGCAGCAGGAGAAGCAGACCTGCATTAAACCACAACCTGTCACTTTTTGCCAGGGTAACACCTCAGTCTGTTATTGCCATCAACACCATCAATGGCTCAGGGACGAGTGTGGGTGAACATGTCAGAGTCAGAACCACGTGAAATTTAACCGGATGCTAACTCAGTAACGCTCCCAGACTTGACCAACAGATCTGATCGAAGCACTGCAGTCCTGCCACATTCAGTCATAAATAATGATGGACGATGAAACAAATATACAATAGACAATAGACAATAGATGCAGGAGTAGGCCATTCAGCCCTTCGAGCCTGCACCGCCATTCAATATGATCATGGCTGATCATTCCCAATCAGTATCCTGTTCCAGCCTTATCTCCATAACCCTTGACTCCACTATCTTTAAGAGCTCTATCCAATTCTTTCTTAAATGAATCCAGAGACTGGGCCTCCACTGCCCTCTGGGGCAGAGCATTCCACACAGCCACCACTCTCTGGGTGAAGTAGTTTCTCCTCATCTCTGTCCTAAATGGTCTACCCCGTATTTTTAAGTTGTGTCCTCTGGTTCGGCACTCCCCCATCAGCGGAAATATGTTTCCTCCTGCCAGAGTGCCCAATCCTTTCATAATCCTATACGTTTCAATCAGATCCCCTCTCAGTCTTCTAAACTCAAGGGTATACAAGCCCAGTCGCTTCAGTCTTTCCGTGTAAGGCAATCCTGCCATTCCAGGAATTGACCTCGTGAACCTACGCTGCACTCCCTCAATAGCCAGAATGTCTTTCCTCAAATTTGGAGACCAGAACTGGACACAGTACTCCAGGTGTGGTCTCACCAGGGCTTTGTACAGCTGCAGAAGAACCTCTTTGCTTCTATACTCAATTCCTCTTGTTATGAAGGCCAGCATGCTATTAGCCTTCTTCACGACCTACTGTACCTGCATGCTTGCCTTCATTGACTGGTGGACAAGAACATCCAGATCTCTCTGAATAGCCCCTTTACCTAATTTGATACCATTGAGGAAGTAATCTGCCTTCCTGTTCTTGCCACCAAAGTGGATAACCAGACATTTATCCACATTAAACTGCATCTGCCATGCATCTGCCCACTCACCTAACTTGTCCAGGTCACCCTGTAATCTCCTAACATCCTCATCACATTTCACCCTACCACCCAGCTTTGTATCATCAGCAAATTTGCTAATGATATTGCTGATACCATCTTCTCTATCATTTACATATATTGTAAAAAGCTGCGGTCCCAGCACGGATCCCTGCGGTACCCCACTGGTCACTGCCTGCCATTCCGAAATGGAGCCATTAATCACTACCCTTTGTTTCCTATTAGCCAACCAATTCTCTATCCAATCCAGTACTT
This sequence comes from Chiloscyllium punctatum, assembly GCF_047496795.1. Lineage (NCBI taxonomy): Eukaryota > Metazoa > Chordata > Chondrichthyes > Orectolobiformes > Hemiscylliidae > Chiloscyllium > Chiloscyllium punctatum. The sequence goes on along the minus strand of NC_092788.1, from coordinate 56,054,941 downwards.
TGCTCCCAATACCGTGCGCCCTAATTTTACTCACTAACCTCTTGTGTGGGACTTTATCAAAAGCTTTCTGAAAATCCAGGTACACTACATCCACTGGATCTCCCTCGTCCATCTTCCGAGTTACATCCTCAAAAAATTCAAGAAGATTAGTCAAGCATGATTTCCCCTTCATAAATCTATGCTGACTCTGTCCTATCCTGTTACTATTATCCAGATGTGCCGTAATTTCATCCTTTATAATAGACTCCAGCATCTTTCCCACCACTGAGGTCAGACGAACTGGTCTATAATTTCCTGCTTTCTCCCGCCCACCCTTCTTAAAAAGTGGTACAACATTAGCCGCCCTCCAATCCTCAGGAACCGACCCCGATTCTATTGAACTCTGGAAAATAATCACCAGCGCATCCACGATTTCCCGAGCCACCTCCTTCAGTACCCTGGGATGCAGGCCATCAGGTCCCGGAGACTTATCAACCTTTAGACCGAACAGTCTCTCCAACACCAAATCCTGGCAAATATAAATTCCCTTACGTTCAGGTCCTTCAGCTACTGTTCCCTCAGGGAGATTGCTTGTGTCTTCCCCAGTGAACACAGATCTGAAGTACCCATTTAATTCCTCTGCCATTTCTTTGTTCTCAGTAATATATTCCCCTGTTTCTGTCTTCAAGGGCCCAATTTTTGTCCTAACCATTTTTTTTGCCTAGGACATACCTAAAAAAGCTTTTACTACCCTCCTTTATATTCTTGGCCAGTTTACCTTCGTACATCATTTTTTCTCTGCGTATTTCCTTCTTACTAATCCTCTGTTGTTCTTTAAAAGCTTCCCAGTCCTCAGTTTTCCCACTTATCTTCGCTAAGTTATACTTTTTCTCTTTTAACTTTATATGTTTCTTTACTTCCCTCGTCAGCCACGGCCGCCCATGTCTCCTCCTGGGATCTTTCTTTCTTTTATGAATGAACTGATCCTGCAACTTCTGCATTATACACAGAAATATCCGCCATTGTTCCTCCACGGTCTTCCCTGTTAAGGTATTGCACCATTGAACTTGGCCAGTTGCTCCCTCATAGCTCCATATTTCCCTTTATTCAACTGAAATATTGTCACTTCCGATTATACCCACTCCCTCTCAAATTGCAGATTGAAGCTTATTGTATTATGGTCACGACTTCCCAATGGCTCCTTCACTTCGAGGTCACTGACCAATTCTGGTTCGTTACACAATACCAGATCCAGAATCGCCTTATCCCTGGTCGGCTCCAGCACCAGCTGCTCTAAAAATCCATCTCTGAGGCACTCCACAAAGTCTCTTTCTTGAGGCCCGATACCATCCTGATTCTCCCAGTCTACCTGCATGTTAAAATCCCCCATAACAACTGTAGTAACATCTTTGCGACAAGCCAATTTCAGCTCCTGATTCAACTTACATCCGACATCCAGACTACTGTTTGGGGGCCTGTAGATGACTCCCATGAGTGTCATTTTACCCTTAGTGTTTCGAAGCTCTATCCACACTGAATCTACATCCCCTGACTCTAGGTCCCCCCGCGCAAGGGACTGAATATCCTCCCTTACCAACAAGGCCACCCCACCCCCTCTGCCCGTCAGTCTGTCCTTACGATAGCACGTGTAGCCTTGAATATTCATTTCCCAGGGCCTGTCCCCATGAAGCCACGTCTCAGTTATCCCCACAATATCGTATCTGCCAATTTCCAAAAGAGCCTCAAGCTCATCCACCTTGTGTCTAATGATTCGTGCATTCATATATAGAATTTTTAATTTGTTACTGCTCTCACCCTTCCCCTCAACCCTTATTTCACTCAACTTTACAGCATGATGCCTTTTCCAGTTTTCTGCCTCCTTGATACAGTTGTCTTTCTTGACTTCTCTTGTTCTAACTACCCCTTCAATTTCCTTTTTAAACATCCAGCTTGTGGAGAGGGCTCCACAAACATTCCCATCCTAAATAATCGAACAGACCTGCACATCAGTGTAAAAGAGAAGGATGTTTTCTCTGTACCATCTTCTGCCAGAAGTGTTGAGTCGATGATACACCTCACCCTCATCATGATGCCCACAAAATCACAGATGCCAGTATTAAAGCAATTTGATTCGCTGCACGTCGCATGAAGAAACAGCTGAACACAGTAGATTCGGCAAAGGCAATGGGCCCTGACCCCATTCATGTAATAGGACTGAAGACTTGTGCTGCACAACAACCCATGTCCCTGGGGAAGCTGTTTCATTCCAGCTCCAACTCTGTCCTCTACCTGGCAATGTGGAAAATTACTCCCCTATGTCCCGTCCCCTAGGACGGGAATAATTACAATCTGACCAATTACCACCTCCTCAGTCCCATCACGACAGTCACATTGGTGGGAGTTCTTTTTGACAGAGCTGTCGAGTAGCACAGAAATAACCTGCTCAGTGTGGCTTTTGACAGGTCCCCATGTGGAGATGGTGCTGCTGTGGAAATGTCACTGGATTACTAATCCAGACCAGGCTAATGATCTGGCAGCGGGTGGAAGTTAAAGGCAATTAATAAAATATCGAGATCTCAAATTTGGTGTCAGTAACAGTGACCTTGAAGCCAATATCGGTTGTAAACAGAATTTCCTTCTCCAATGTACTTTTAGGAAGTGAATCTCCCATGATTTCCTGGGCTGGCCTAAAAGTGACTCCAAAGACCCTGACATGTGTTAAACATTTCAATGGTCTCTGAACCCCAAGCAAGGGCACTCATTTGTATCAAACTACTCCGAGGTCTGAAAGGATGAAAGCAGACAGAACACCCGGCCTCAGCATCAGTGTCGGAAAAGGGAATGGGAACACAGTCCTGTCGACCCTGCAGAGACTTCCTTCCTTACACCTGAGAGCTTGTGACAATATTGACAGAGCTTTCACACAGACTGCACAGAAACATCGGGAAAGGAGTAAGTCATGCAACACATTGAGCCTCCCCCATTCTAGTTCATGGAAAAAAATCTCCTCACTGTACTTACCCCACACGATATACATATCCGTTAATGTGAGTAACCTTGGGAAGCTATAAAATAGGCGGTGCAATAGTACATTTTGTCCATCGAGTTTGCTAACCAATTCAAGGTAATGATGGTTAGCCTTTCATTTCCATACCGTACTCCTGCTCTCCCACCATGCCTTTACTGTCTCTACATCCTTATTTATAATCAGTGTCTTGGTTTCCAGGTGCTAGCGAATTCTCAGGTTCACTGGTCTGTGAGTGAAGCCAGTTATTCTCATCTCAAAGCCGAGTGACCTTCCTTTACCTAGTACTGTGGCCCCTTATTTTAGATGTCTCAGCCAGGGGAATTAACATCCCTGCTTGCAATACGTCTCACCCTTTCAGAGTTTTGCTATTTCACTGTGATTGTCACTCATTTTCCTAAACCCCATAGAACACTGGCCCAGTCTCCCAAATTCTGCTCCCACCACAAGCCAGTCATCCCAGAGATCAGTCTGGTCATCCTTCACTGCTCTCTCTCAATGTCAGGTTTGTCCTTTATTAGGTAAGGAGACCAAAACTGCCCAAAATACCGCAAAATGTTTGAGATGATGTCTCACCAAGGCCCTATACCGCTGCAGTAAGACACCTTTCTCCTGGACTCACAACCCCCTGAAATGTAGGTCAACACACCATTTATCTTCCTCACTGCTTTCTGTTTCTGCAATATTACTTTCAGTGACTTGTGTACAAGGAGATGCCGATCCTTTTCAGTGTTATAGCTTCCCACTTGGTGGTTGTATATAAACTGGTCAGCGTGCCAATGCCATGCCCAGTATTAACTTCTGGTTACAGAACTCACTGCGCTGCAGGAAGCTCAGATGATTATGCAGAAGGAAACAACAAAAAGGAGCATACGTCCTTTTGTAGATCAACATGTTTCCACCAATCGCTTCCAAATGGTAGGCTGCCAATTTATCGTTTCCACCAAAGAGCACACCGTCACCTCTCTCCACATTGTTCTCCATCTGTCACGTATTTACCCATTCACTTCACTTGTCTTAGCCTTTTTACATCCTCCTTACCCACTCACAATCCCACATCCGTTAGTGCTGTCAGCAGGCTGGGATATATTGTATCTGATTCCAGCAACCAAATGTCTAAAGGGAATTGTGAACAGCTGGGCCCCAAGCACTGATCCCTGCGACACCTCAGCAACCTTCCTCTGTTAATTTCTATTTATGTATTTCGTCAATCTAGGAGTCACTGGCTGGGCCAGCATTTATTGCCTGGTTGCCTTGAGAAGGTGTTGGTGAGCTGCCTTGTTGAGCACTGTGGTTGACCTCCAATGCCATTAGGGAGGGAATCCCAGGATTCTGACCCAGTGACTGTGAAGGAGCTGTGATATATTTCCAAGTCAGGATGGTGAATAGCTTGGAGGGGAACCTAAAGATGATGATATTCCCATACATCTGTAGCACTTGTCCTTCTCGATAGACATGGGAGTTGGGAAGTTGGTCTCTGAGGATCTTTGGTGAATCATTTCATTGCAGCATGTAGATAGTAAAACACTGCTGCTGCTGCTGAGCGTTGATGGTGGAGCATTGTGGGTGAAGGGACAGTCAAACTGGCTGCTTTGTCCTGGATGGTATAAAGCTTCTTGAGTGCTGTTGGGGCTGCACTCATCCAGGCAAATTAGGAGTCGTCTATCACACTTCTGACTTAAGTATTGTAGATGATGGACAAACTTTTGTCAGTCAAGATGTGAGTTACTCGCCGCAGTATTCCTAGCTTCGGACCTGCTCTTGTAGTTACTAAGTTTATGTGGCGAGACCAGTGAGTTTCTGAGCAATGATTACCCACCAGGAATTTGATACTGGGGGATTCAGTGATAGTAACACCATTGAATGCCAAGGGGCAGGTTAGATTGTATTTTATTGGTGATGGTCACGGTCTGGCATTTGTGTGGTCTGAATATTGCTTGCCACTTGCAAGCCTGGATACTGTCCAGATCTTGTCGCATTTGAACATGGACTGTTTCAGTATCTGAGGAGCCACAAATGTTGCAGAATATTGGACAGTCATTAGCGAACATCCCCACTTCTGACCTTAAAATGGAGGGAAGGTCATTGATGAAGTAGCCTTAAAGAAGTTTACGGCCACTGCCCGAGGGACTCCTACAGACTTGGAGCTGAGTTGACTGACCTTCATCAACCATGACCATCTTCCTACGTGTCAGGTATGATTCTAACCAAGCAGGGAGTTTGCCCTGATACCCATTGATTCCAGTGTTGCTAACGCCTCTTCATGCCACACTTGGTCGAAGGTAGCCTCGTTTTAAAGGACTGTCACCCCACATCTGGAATTCAGCTCTGTTGTCCATGTTTGAACCACGGTAATGAGGTCAGGAGCTCAGTGGCCCTGGTGGAGCCCTAACTGGGCGTCATTGACCAGGGTATTGCTGAGCCCGTGCTGCTTAAAAGCACTGAGACCTACCACCACTTTACTGATGATCGAGAGTAGACTGAGAGAGTGGGAACACCATCATCTTTAGGTTCCCCTCCAAGCCATTCACCATCCTGACTTGGAAATATATTTGCTTTTTATAAACAGGAGATACTTAGGGTAATTTTCCACATAATCGGGGAAACCATTGTTGTAACTGTATTGAAACAGTTTGGCTAGAGGAGTGGTAAGTTATGGAGCACAGGTTTTCTGTACTATTGCTAGAATGTTGTCAGAGTATGGACTCTTTGGAGCATCCAGTATCTCCAACCGTTTCTGGATATCATGTGGACTGAATCGAATTGGTTGATGACTGGTGACTGAATCGCTGAGGACCACTGGAGGAGGCCGAGATAGATCATCCACTCAGCACATCTGACTGAAGATTGTTGCGAATGCATCAGCCTTATCTTACACACTAAAGTGCTGGGGTTCTCCATTCTGGAGGAAGGGGTTATTTGTGGAATCTCTTCCTCCAGTGAATTGTTTAATTGTCCCCAACATTTCTCGACTAGATGTAGAAGGACTGCAGAGCTTAGATCTGATCCTTTGTTTGTAGGATCACATAGCTCGGTCTATCACTTACTGCTTATGCTGTTTGGCAACACGTTGTCTTGTTTGGTGGCATCAACAGGCTGACACCTCATTTGCAGGTGCCCAGTGCTGCTCCTGCCATTCTGCCCACTCTATTGAACCAAGGCAGATCCTCTGGATTGATAGTAATTGTTGTGAGGGGGATACGCCAGGCCATGAGGTTATTTGGGTGTACAATTCCGCTCCTATACATGAACCATAGCACCTTTTGGAACCCCAGACGTGAGCTGCTAGATCTGTTCGAAGTCTGTCCAATTTAGCATCGTGATAGTACCACCCAAATTGGTGGAGGCTTTTCTCAATTTGCAAGTGTGACTTTGTCTCCACAATGACTATGCGGTGGCCACTCTTACCAATACTGTCATGGACAGATACTTCTGCAACTGGCAGATTAGTAAGTCTGTGGTCAATATGTATTTTCCTCTTGTTGGTTCCTTCACCATCAGCCGCAGTACCAGTCTAGCAGTTATATCCTTTAGGACCTGGCCAGCTCGATCAATAATGCTGGAGCTCAGATACTATTGGAGGTGGACATTGAAATCCTCCAGCCAGAGTACATATTGCGTCCGTGCTACCATTATTGCATCCTCCAAGTGTTGATCAACATGGAGGAGTATTGATTCATCAGTTGAAAGAGGCTGGTACATGGTTATCAGCAGGAGGTTTCCGTTCCCATGTGTAAACTAACGCCATGAGACTTCATGGGATACAGAGTCAAGAGCAATTCCCTTCCACCTGTATCCCAATGTGCCGGCACTACTGCTGTGTCCGTCCTGCTTTTGAGACAGGAGATATCCTGGGAAGGTGATGGGGAATCTGGGACATAGGCTGAAATGAATCATCTAATCAGTACTTCTGACAGAAGATTGTTGCGACTAAATCAGCTTTATCTTATACACTGATTTGATGGACTCCTCCATTATGGAGGAATGGGTTATTTGTGGAATCTCTTCATCCAGTGAATTGTTTAATTGTCCCCAAAGTTTCTTGACTAGATGTGGAAGGACTTATACCTTACAGAATCATACCTTACAGACAATGTCAGGCTGATGCTTGACGAGTCTGTTTATTTCTATTCACTGTTTCCAGCCAGCTGTCCCATTCTAGAAACATGTCCATATATTAGCCCCAATCCACTCAGATTTGATTTTGCAAACTGGGCTTAGAGCATTACCAAAACTTTTCTAAAAATCAAAATGTACTACATCCATTGCTTCTCTTTCATTTGTCTCCCAGTCTGTTTCTCAAAAATAATTCCCATTTCATAAATCTATGTTAGTGTTGTCTGTGACCATTACTTTCAACCCCAATAATTTCTCCTAAATCATTTTCTTAAAATGTTCTATGTTCCATGTACTCTATCATTTTCACACACCAGACTCGGTTTTCCTTGTATTGTTTGAAAGTTCTGTGAAGACAGAACTGAAGTAGTGGCTTCATAGTTCTGCCATTTCCCTGTTCCCCATTCTCCATTCTCTGGTTTCAAACTGCAAGGAAGCTGCACTTGTTTACTCATATTTTTTACATTGACATGATTTATCACGTTATTACAGTTCACTCTTATAACCCTTGTGAATATACTCTTCAGAAACCCATCAATTCCTGCCTTAAACTGCTCAATAATTGACCTTCCACACCATACACACACAGGAGCATAGCCTCTGTACCAACAGAAGTACAGCACAATCTATATTAGTCTCACTTTCCTACAGCAGGCCCATAGCCTGGAATGTTATGACAATTCCAAGTGCTTGTCCAAGTACTTCTTAATGATTGTGAGGTTACCCGTGATAATTCCCCTCTCAGGAAGTAATCCCAGAACACAACACTCTCCAGGTGAAAAAAAGTTTAAATCGTCTCTGAACCTCAAACTTTTCACTTTAAAAGTGTGCTCCTTTGTTCTTGATCCTCTGACTACAAGGAACAGCGGCTGTCTATCCACCTTGTCCATGTCCCTTATAATCTTATCCTTCTGAATCACGGACGCCTCAGCTTTCTCTGCTCCAAAGTAAACAACCCGAGCTTATCCAGCCTCTCTCCACAGCTGATATGCTCCATCCCAGGGAACATCCTGGTGAATCTCCTCTGCACCCTCTCCAGTACAATCACATCCTTCCTGGAATGTGGCTCCCAGAGCTACATACAATACTCCATTTGGCTGAACCAAAGCCCTGTATTGCTCTTATAATCTACGCCCTGATTAGGAAACACAATACCCAAGGTACAATTCTTAACTAGTCCATTAGCCTGTCCAGTCACATTCAGGGGTGTGTAGAGAAGCACAATCTGAGGTTCCCAGTGTGCTGCCATTCATTGAGTCCTCCCCTGTCTGGTTCATTCTCCCAAAGTGCATCACCTCATATTTATCAGGGTTACATTCCATCTGCCATTGATCTGCCCATCTGACCATTCCGTCTGCATCTTCTTGTAACTTAAGGCCTTCTTCCTCACTGCTAACCACCCAGCCAATCTTTATGTCAAACATGCATTTACTTATCACACCTTCCCCACTCTCCACGAACCTCCCTCCACATTCACATTTTTTTTTTATGAATAACATAAACAATAAGGGACACAACACTGATCCCTGTGGTACACCAGGGGACACTAGTCTCCAGGCACACAAACAGCCTTCTCTCACCATCCTCTCTCTCCTGCTACCCAGACAATTTTCGTTATAACTTGTCAAGTTACCCTTAATATTGTGAGACTGTACTTTATTTTTTCAGTTTCCCAGGTGGAAATTTGTCGAAGGCCTTCTTACAAAACTAAATAATCCACCTCCTCGAACTAATTCAATCAAATCCATTGGATGTGAATTCCTTCTGATAAAGTCATGATGATTATCCCTGATCAAACCTTGCGACTCTGATTGGAGTTCGATTTTCTCCTTCCCTTTTTTATCCAGTAGTTTCCTTAACAGTGATCTAATACTCGCTTGTCTGTAGTTCCCTGGTCTATCTCTCCCACCCTTACTGTGAAGTGGAATCGTATGAGCAGTTCTCCAGTTCTCTGGCACCTCCCCTATGGTCAGATTCTAATTACAATATTCAGTCAGCGTCTTTCCTCCTTTGACCCAAACAGCCACCTGTGATACAACTCATTCAGACATGGAGATTGGTCCAAATCTATACAGAGCAAAGCCTCAAATCCTTTCTTGTATTTTACATCAATCTGTTCAAGAGCTTCCCAGTCCATCTTCTTGAATTCTGCAACTGCCTCCTCCTTCTCCCAAGTAAAATAGATGTGAAGGTCTCATGTAACAATCCATCGATGTTCTCCAACTTGACACACAGATTGCCCCTTTGGTTTCTAATAGACACTAACTGTTTGCTGATTATTTTGTTCGACTTGTCCGTGTAGAATATCGTGGAATTCTTCCTGACCTAGCCTACTTTAACTTCTCCATGTCCTTCTGTTATTCAGTCCACTCTCTGTTTGTAAGATTCACTGCAATCACCTCTCATGTTTTGAAACTCGAGATCACAGACTGAGTTTCCCCATCAGACAATCTTGCCATTTTAGGGATTAATCTGGAGAATACCTTTTGCAGTTCCTCTGTTGTCAATATAATCTTTCTTAGCTTGGGACAGCAAACGATACAAAATACTCTAAGTGTAGTCTCATGAACACTCGATGCAACTGGTGCATGACATCCTCTATATTCCAATTACATTCACATGAATGTAAACCTAATTTTTACTTTCCCATTTGCATATATTCTTCCCAATACCTCTCGCTTTAACTTTTCTTATGAGCTTACTGTGTGAGTTCTTTGAAAAAAAAGCTCATGAATATCCAACTATCCGTTATCCAATGATTCATCATTGCCTATTTCACAAGAATCATCTTCAAACCATTCCAAAAAAAATGTTTGCCACTTCTGGTTTTCCTTTCATCGGTACATTCTCACACTCTCCAGTTATGTTATTACCTTCTAAATATCGAGTAGCATGTTCTTTGTAATCGAGTCCAACAAATACCTGACTGTCGATGACAAGTTACTGGTCTGTAGTTCACCACTCTCCAAATCCATCCTTTCTTAAACTGTTGGATAATATTTATAACCTTTGCCTTATCCAGATTGGCTAAATGCCTTTCGGGAATGTGTTCGAAAATAAAGTGAAAATCCGTGATGCAATCAACATGTCTATTGATGCTTCCTCTGAAATTCGTGTCTGAAGTACATCTAGTCTGTCTGATTTATAAATACTCAATCTAGCTTTCTTTTCAAAGATATTTTCAACACTGATAAGAATGATCTTAGACTTTACTTACAGAAGTCCCAGGGTCACTTGGTATTTCTGGGAGAATTTCTGGATATTCTTCCATGAAGATAGACACAAAGAAACTGTTTCTTTTCCTTGCGATTTCTCGTTTCTCTGCAATAAATTATCCTGAACGCACACAAACTGTTCCACATTTGACATTATTTTTATTTTTTCTTCATACATTGATAGATGCTTTTTCGCAGTCTTCATGTTTTTCCTTCGTTTGCACGCTTTTTCGCTTTCTGATTTTCTTCTCAGTTTCTTGGCCATCCTTTGCTGGGTCCTACATTTCTCTGAATCCACTGGCTCACTGCAACACTTGACATTTTTCTAAGCTGCTTCCTTTTATCAAATAGGTAGATGAAGGTAGGGTTGAAAGTGATAGTCTAGGGGAGGGTGGACCAGATTGATAGGAAGGAAGGTGGACACGTAGGAACATTCAAAAGGGCGGTGTTGACTTGGAAGGTTGGAATGGGATTAGGTGGGATTAGGGGAAATGGGGAAATGGTGAAAACCACTGTGATCCCCTGTGGTTGGAGGGTCCCAAGGCAGAAGATGAGGCTTTCTTCCTCCAAGGTTCTGGTGGGTCGGGTTTGGAGATGGATCAGGCGCAGGTCCGTCATGTCCTTGGCAGAGTGAGAAGGGGAGTTAAAGTGCTCAGCCACAAGGCAATGGAGTTGTTCAATGTGGCTGTCCCAGAGATGTTCTCTGAAATGATCCACAAGTTGACCTCCTGCCTCGCCAATGTAGAGAAGACCACATTGGGTTTAATGGATGCAGTAGATGAGGCGTTCTGTCTCCCTTCATCACCGATTACTTTCAACCCACCTTCATCTACCTATCGCAATCCCAACTACTTCCCCCCTGCTGCACCAGCTTCTGATTTATCTCTCTGTCCTCTTGGCCCATAAGCTTCATTCCTGATGAAGGGCTTATGCCCGAAACATCGATTTATCTGCTCTTAGTATGCTGCCTGACTGTGCTTTTCCAGCACCACATTCTTTGACTCTGATCTCCGCATCTGTAGTCCCCACTTTTTCCTCACACTTTCATGGCTTGCATGACTCAGATTTATAACGGTTACATCAAATGAAACAAAAACTGCCGTGTACTGAAACAGCATAAAAGAAAACCAATACATTATGGTCACTGTTCCCAAAAGGTCCTTTACAGCAAAAGTTTCAATTAGCTCTTCTGATCATTCAACACCAATTCCTAAATAACCTGATGTCGAACTCAGTGGTCGACATAATGTTACGCAAACCATCTCACACGTGGTCATGAGATCCATTTTCCCAGCATTAGTATTCGATTGGGTTACCACAGTTTAGATATAATTTAAACAGTACATTATTACTGAAGTTCCCACAAATGTGTATATCTCATTTCCTGTTTTATAACATGTCCAGCATTTGTATTGCAGCTTTCACTTTGATATCTAACTCCCATCAATGTTTGCTCCTCCTTGCTGTTTACTAGATTCCTCCTTCCTAGATTCTGTGGAATCTGAGCGACGTGGTCTCTGGGGAGATTAATGGTGGATATCATCTCGCCACATCATTTATAATCTTCTCCAACTTTAATTTCTCCAGATCTCCCGTTATGCTGATTGAGTAGAGAAGGACAATGATTTTCCAACAATGCACTCTATTCCCCCAGAGAGCTGATACTGCTCTAACCTGGGTGGGAACCTTACAGCAGGCTGGTAAAGCATTGCTGCTGCTGTACAGGTTCTTAGTGAGATCACATCTGGAGTAGTGCGTACAGATTTAATCTCTTCAATGAAGAAAGGATGTTGTTATATTGGAAGCAGCTCTGAGATGGTTCCCTCAACTGATTCCTGCAATGAAGGTGCTAGCATATAACGAAAGGATGATCAGGTTGATCCAGTAGCCATTGGAGTTTACAAAAATTAAGGATGATCTTATTTCAACATAGATGACAGAAGGATTCAACAAGTGAAGTGCATTACTCACATAGTGGAGGAATCCATTCCGTTCTCCAGCCTGTTAAACAGGAACAACAGAAGTATATTCGGGCTTTCGAACCTGTTACACGAAAACAGGACGAGGCTATTCAGCCCCTGGAGCCTGAAATACATTTACAGAAGGAGGCCAATCAGCCACTCGAGCCTATAACAGTCGGCCATGCTGCACCAGTATCCTTCTAAACAGCAACAGGATCAGTCCATTCAGCCTCCTCAAGTCTGTAACATAGGAACTGGAAGAGGTCACACAGTGACTGGAGATTGTTACACTGGGATAACAGGAGGCCGTTCAGACCCACCGAGCCTATTGCAAGGGAATTGGATAAGGATAAAAACTATCTGAGGCTTCTTTAATGAGAAAAGAACAGGTAATTTCGACACGTGTCTGTTGTATGGGAACAAGAGGAGACCAATCAATCCCTCGGTCCCATCTCCGGGATACATGAGGAGACCGTTCAGTATTTCCATCTGTTATGGAGAAGTATGAGAAGACCCATCAGACCCTCAAAATGTTAGACAGCAACAGGAAGATTCTATAATCTCCAAATCCTCTAAAGCATCAACAGGAGGAGGTCATTCTGGCCTTGGAGGTGGCAACATGGGAACACCAGAAAGACGTCAGCCCATCGATTTTGTTCACCAGCAGGCTGATGAGTCCATTCAGCCACACATGACTCTTACACAGCAATTGGAGCAGATCTCTTAAAGCCTTGTGCCCATTAAACAGGAATTCAAAGAAAACGTCAAGGTTTTCGAAAGGGAAGAACTTATAATAATATTATACATCAGGGACTAAGTGTAACAATAAACTATTGTAATTTAAGGCAAATTTTTAGAGTCCATTGTTCAGGACATTTGTAAACTCAAACCACAATTCGTCAGACTCAACATGTTTTTACAAAAGCTAAACCGTGTTTGAATTGTTTGCTTGAGTTATTTGAAGATGTAATAAACAAGGTGGATAGTGGGAATCCTGGAGATGGAACAAATCTGGTCTTCCTGAAGGCATCGGATATGTCGCTTCTCCAAAGAGTAAATGGTAAGATCAGATAACATGGGTTTAGGGGTAATTTATTAGCTTGGATGGAGGATTGGTTAACTAACAAAATGTCGTCAGGTGGAATAAATGTGTCATTCGCTTTTGGCAAATGCAATTTGTGCCATTGATTTCAGTACTCATGCCTCAACCATTTGCAATCGATGGTATTACTGTACTCAGTTGACGGGAGAGAAAATACAATGCCACATTTTCAGATGACACTAACAGCGGTGGGAAATTACTTCGGAATGATGATGCAAGAGATTTTAAAACCATATGGATAGGTTGGGAGAATGGGCCAACATTTAGCAAGGAAAATTAAAGTGAATAAATATGGGGCTATTCAAGTTGGCCAGTATAATAGAAAGACAAATTATTACCTAAATGGAGAGAAAGTTCAAAGTGGTTAGGTGCAGAGGGATTTGGGTGCCTGCTTGCATATCACAGAAAACCTGCCTGCGGCTACTGCAGGTAAAGAGAAATGCAAGCCTAATTTCAGTGTTTATTTATAAAAGGATAGAGTAGAAAGGTAGGGAGTGTTGCTATAGCTATGCAAGGCATGAGTGAGGCTGCAACTGGAGTACCGTTTGGGTGTCCTGCAGAATGAGGTATTTCCATTGGAGGCAATTCAGAAGAGCTTCATTTGATTGATTCCATATTTGAAGTGTTTGTCTTATGAAGAGAAATTGAGCAGTTTAGGCCGATAGTCTCGAGTTTATAAGAATTCAAGGAGATCTCATTGAAGTCTGTAAAATGCAAAAAGTAATTGAAAGTGTATATGTGGAGTTGATTTTTTTTTCATGTGGCGCAATCTACAACAAGAGACTAGAGTTTTAGGGTGGAGAGATGGCAGGAAAGTGGAACAGAGGCCGTGTTGACATAAGCCTCATCGAGGGGTTGGGTTCCTCACAGATGCTCCTTGTTCTTATTCAACTCTTCGACTGTGTTGCCCAGGAATGGGGGAGGACTGGGTATCATATAGGAAGCAGACACTCCCGATAAATCATTTAGTGAGAACGTAGCCAGTAGGGTCACACAGTGACCAGCGCTGGTTTCTCAACTATCTACAGTCTCTATTAATGATCAGGAGGATGGAACAGATATACAGATGCTGTGTTTGGTGATGTCCATAAGACATAGGGGTGGAAGTAAGGCCATTCGGCCCATCGAGTCCACTCCGCCATTTAATCATGGCTGGTGGGCATTTCAACTCCACTTACCCGCATTCTTCCCGTAGCCCTTAATTCCTTGTGACATCAAGAATTTGTCAATCTCTGCCTTGAAGACATTTAGCGTCCCAGCCTCCACTGCACTCCACAGCAATAAATTCCACAGGCCCACCACTCTCTGGCTGAAGAAATGTCTCCGCATTTCTGTTCTGAATTTATCCACTTCTAATTCTAAGGCTGTGCTCACGGGTCCTAGTCTCCTCGCCTAACGGAAACAACTTCCTAGCGTCCACCCTTTCCAAGCCATGTATTACCTTGTAAGTTTCTATTAGTTCTCCCCTTAACCGACTAAACTCTAATGAATACAATCCAAGGATCCTTAGCCATTCCTCGTATGTTAGACCTACTATTCCAGGGATCATCCGTGTGAATCTCCGCTGGACACGCTCCAGTGCCAGTATGTCCTTCCTGAGGTGTGGGGCCCAAAACTGGACACAGTACTCCAAATGGTGCCTAACCAGAGCTTTATAAAGTCTCAGGAGCACATCACTGCTTTTATATTCCAACCCTTTTGAGATAAATGACAACATTGCATTCGCTTTCTTAATCACGGACTCAACCTGCATGTTGACCTTTAGAGAATCCTCGACTAGAACTCCCAGACCCCTTTGTAGTTTGGCTTTATGAATTTCTCACCATTGAGAAAGTAGTCCATGCTTGTATTCATTTTTCCAAAGTGCAAGACGTCGCATTTGCTCACATTGAATTCCATCAGCCATTTCCTGGACCACTCTCCCAAACTGTCTAGATGCTTCTCCAGCCTCCCTTACACCTCAGTACTACCTGCCTATCAACCTACCTTCGTATCATCGGCAAACTTCGCTAGAATGCCCCCAGGCCCTTCATCCAGATCATTAATATATAATGCGAACAGCTGCGGCCCCAACACTGAATCCTGCGGGACACCGCTTGTCACTGGCTGCCATTCTGATAAAGAACCTTTTATCCCAACCCACTGCCTTCTGTCAGACAGCCAATCCTCAATCCATGCCAGTAGCTCACCTCTAACACCATGGGATCTCCCCTTATCAAAGGCCTTTTGGAAGTCTAGATAGACCACATCCACTGGGTTTCCCTGGTCTAACCTACTTGTCAACTCTTAAAATAATTGTTATGTCGCTGTGATAAGTAAGAGAAAAAATTATCAAGAGAGGGTGGAGAGTCTGCAAATGATTCAGAGAGGTAAAAACAATAGATAATAGTTTGGCAGGTGGAATTTAACATGATATAATCTGTCATTCCATTTACAGGAATAATGGAAGGCAGTATGTTACTGAAATGGAGAGGGATTATATGCCTTAATGATACAGTGTACGGGGGGGGTTCACTCAAATCCGTTCAGACATGGGAGGTTTTGCTCCATCCTTGATCATCAGCTCCCAGACACTCCAAGTGACCCCATTGCTTGAATACTTTGATGTGGTTGATTGGTGGTGGGGATGGTGTTTTGACACATGCATCAAGGGGACGGCCTTTATCCAAGATATATTCATTTCTTTCTACGTGGAGACCCGATGACGATGGGAATGGCTGACTGCTTCTGAATGAAGAGGCCGTAACTGCTGCCAGGACAGTGGGTATTCAACAATATGATGTACTGTGATGGGTACACTGGAACATTAATAGAGAGAGAGAACTCCTTCAGTTCCTCTACCTCTCCCCATTGACATGGATACTCTACAGATGCCATGTACACCATCAGGAATCCCATTATAGTGGATACAATTGGCAGCTCCCTGCTGAGGGAGAAACAATCTATTTACCTCATCCACCATATATACCCTCCATCACCGAATGGTGACATCAATGTTGAGATACTGGGAAATGATGGATATGTCGCTGAGTTCTGCCTGGAAAGTTCTGGATCATAGAAGCTGAATGAAACTGAGACCCTAACAGCCCCTGGCAGCACCATCCTCCCCCTGGTGTGAAGCTGCAGGTCGTTGAAGGAGGTGATATCGTTCTGTGACCAGCTCCTTGTTCAGTCAGGGCCCCTCACACTCTGCTCCTGAGTTAAGTGAAACTTGGGAACCTGTTCCTGGAAAACCCAGGGTGGATACAGCAGATCCCTTTCCCCCCACACACTCACTCCATGGTTTCAGCACTTCCCCTCTCTGCAGCTTCTACTCCATTTGTTGTTCATGTTACAGGCCCAGATGCTGTAACTACAGTCCCCATGCTCCATCCAGAGTTGGGTCGCCAAATCCTCAGATCTCCCTGAATGTCTGAGGCAACTTACAGCATAACCTCCAGCAAACCATCCCCAGCATCACCACAAGATTTGTCTGATGTCTGTTATTCACAATGTAAATGCTGAAATGTTGTACCACCAACACAAAGCTCAAGGCCTCCTTCCCCATTGTGGAATAAAACTGTTGATGTTTCCACTGGATACTCCAACCACACGTTACATAACAGAGCACTTCTCACCTCTCCAATAGTCCTTCTGAATGACATAGCTCGTGTCTCAGCATAAAAGAGTTACATGCTTCTGTCCCTCTTAATGCTCTCATCTCTTTACCTGCTACTCCTGGCCTATGCCAGTAAACCTTACTCTCACGGGATATGTTTTAAGAAGATCTCGCACATTCTTCTCAATCTCTCACAGAAACCAAATTTTGATTTCTGAACTCAATCATCATCATCAGCTATTTCAGCTTCTAATCTTCCCATTGTTACTCTCTGCTCTTCCACAGGAGTTGTCACGACTGCAGGAAGTGAATTGTTGAACTTCTCCAAAATAAGAATCTCTCTCAGAAGGTCATAGGTTTGCTCTGATTTAATACCCTTACCCACCTTTCAAAATCACTTTGTTTGATCCTTTCAAACTCAATTTGCGTTTAATCAGCGACCCTTTTTTAGATTCCTGAAATGCTGTCTGTCGGCTTCTGGCCCAAGCAAATATGCACTTCAGATGGCTTTCTTCACCACCTCAAACTGGCGAGATACCGTCTCCAATAGGGATGCAAATACCTATCAGCTTTGTTTGGATATACTAAATCCACATGATCACTTGCCAATCCATTAGCCACTTTCTCAAATGAAATTCCAATGGCTTCTCCATCCTTCTCATCAAATGTAGATAATGCCTGGATGTATTTAAACAGAACCCCATTAGGCCATTGGTGACAATAGGGTTGATCAACCTCACTATCCTCCTCATCCTGCCGACCGTCTACCTTCATCTCCACCTTCTTTTCCAACTTTCCTCTCTAACTGCCAACTGTTTAATTTGAAACTCTCTGCTTTTCTTCTCTCCCTTTTTCTCTCTTTCTTCTTCATTTCCTTTTCTTTTATTTCTACTTTTCATCATAATTCAAACTGTTTCAATTCCTTCTCATGTTAAAAGTGCCTCATTTGAAATTGAATTCTCGCCATTCTCAAAGAGTCTGATGGCGTTTCCACAACACGCAATTGCTGAGCTATAGCTGTAATTATCTCTCATTTTCTCACAGACAAACGCAACCCCAACTCCAGATTGTCTGTCAATTCCTGCAGCTTTGCCTTCATTTCCTTTTGTAAAACCTCCAACTTCACTTCTTCCACACCTAGAGAACTCTTAGTGACTGAAATAATCTTTATACACAAAACACTGTTTAAACCAACCGAATTCAACATCTGAAACAAAAGACGCTAACAGCTACATACGCGACCTTTGAACCCAATAGCCTCCCGTTGCATACTCTCCAGTGTCTGCATGAGCTTATTCTGGATTATCTGGTTTCCTTCCACAACCCAAAGATATGCATGTCAGGTGAATTGGCCATGCTAAATTGTTTGTGGTTTTCAGGGATGTGTGGTTTAGGAGCCTTTGTCGGGGTAAATGTGTAATAATAGGGTAAACGAATGGGTCTGGTTAGGTTACTTCTCGGAGGGTTGGTGTGGACTTGTTGGGTCGAATGGCTTGTTTGCACACTGTAGGGATTGTAATTCTAAACCCAATTTGGTGTTACCAGACAAGAGTTCCCAGTTTGCTATAGACCAACCAGACTGCCTCAAGCTATTTTAAGAGGGTACCTTGGATGCCAAACTTTCCTTATTTTAAAGGTAGATGTGAAGTGGGTGTTCCAGATGTGATGCTACTTGTCACACCACTCACCATTAGCAAAACACAACATACTCAAACACTGTAATGAAAATCCATACAAAATGAAGAAGAATTTAGATTAATTTAACTATTGGAAACCATGACTGAATAATGGATATAGTAACTTCTACTAATGAACTGTTCCAATATACCAACATCCCATAAACACACCCCTTGGCAAAATGGAACATTCAGACATACATTCTTGCATACAGTTCTCCAATTCAGGAGGAAACATCATCAAGTCAGGTTTCAGAGAGATTAGCAGCTAGGGATAAGTGAGAGGCCGTTGTTACTACGATTTATGAAAAACCGTAAAAGCGTCGTCAGTAATTTACATGAGCCGTTTTCAGTTTGGCCTTTAAGATCTCTTATATGAAAAAAAAGAAATTAATCTTTTTTTTAAAGTGACAGCATTGTCACACACTTTAGATGGCTGGTCCTTTACTTAAAGGGCTTCCTTGATCGCAAGATCACCTGAGAGTGACAAATACAGGTACAGAGCAAGTTACAATGATGTATCTTATAACTTCTGAAACACGCCTGTCCATAGACCATCATATGGGTCATACCGGGAAGTGAACAACAGCCTGACATACACCATTTCACTTTTTTTGAGCTTCACAATGCCAGCACTCGATACACTAGGGAGCCAAAAACAAATGGCAGGGAAAGATACAGAGGGACAAAAAGAGTCACATTAAAGAAAGAAAGAGACAGTTAATTAACTGAAAAGATGTTGTGGAAATATGGGGAAAAAGACAGGGCAGTAGGACTAACTGGAGAAGTGAGATCTTCGAGAGTAAAATTACAAGAACGAGAACATTGAATAAAGGCATTGTCAGATCAGCTGAAATGGTATGTTACATCAAATTCTGAATCTGCTTAACAGAAAAAAAACCATAAACAACATAAACTGGGACAAGATGACAGCCCAGCATGGAGAGCTGTGCAGACCATGTTAGTGTGTTGCTCAGTAAACTACACTTTCTGCCCAGCATAGAGAGTATTGCAAACTTTACTATCATATGCTAACTATACTCGCATCAGATTACTATAATGTTTACAATGAGAAGATTTGCTGTGTGTGTGTTCATCAGAGACTGAGTGAGAGTCCGTGTGTGTGCGCGATACGCGTGGTTGAATGCGAAACTCATTGTTTGAGAAGGAACACACATGGAGGAAACTATTTTAAATATGAACAACTCTCTGTTAATCGACAGAGAGAATGAGGGAAGTTTCATGGACAAATGAGGTAAAGTGTTTGAGAATGTTAAAATAAAGACATTGCCAGACACAATAGCATTATACATCGGTGTACACATGAATGACAGATGGATGGGAGTTTGGTGTGTGGTCGAATCAGAATTGTTTCAGCAGGTTTGAAGCTGGGAGTGTCAGCAGCAGATTTGTGGCTTCGTTAAGACTGTACTTCATAGCTCAAGGTTCAAACAGCAGATGGAATAAACCAGTGAGATATATTCTGGGCTGGTGAGCATTTCAAGTTAGAAATGGTCAGGGTATGGTGTCATGAATCAGCTCATGGTCAACGGGATCACCCACAGTTGTGACTTGTCTGCTTCAGTCGCAGATATTGGTCAGGGATGGGATGGAAACAGAGGAAGGAAGTGGAGTTTGTAACCAGAACAGTAGAGAGTGACCTCCCAGCTCTTAATATTTAAATAACAAAGGCAATGATACAGTAAATTGTAGTTCGCAGCTGCAACTGAGTAGGTCAATACAGAGAGTAACAATGCCAGCTCAGACAGGGAGACAGTCATTGAACACATTCATTGATGTAGTTAGTAGTGGTCTGTAGATTGAATATATGGAATGAGAGTTTCAACAGAAAAATAATAGTGACAAGAAGTGTAGACAATATAAAAGAACAGTAATACAATCATAACCGGTTTATAGAACAAAAATATCTGGACAGTGACACTTACCAGGAGCACCAACGATAGCCAGGAAAGGATAATGAAAATATTGAATAATGAAAAGAGCGTAATAGATCCACAAGGATAATGGCCACCAATTAAATGCAGAAAGACGCCAAACATAATAGGATAAACTCCTGTCTATTGCTGGAACATACCAGTCGAATGTTCCCAGATTCTGATACATGTTTGGAACATTCCAGTTCAATGTTCTCAGATTCTGATCTCTCCTCCCCCTCTCTCTGGGTCTGCTGTTCCCTGTCAGTGCTGTCGGTGATGCTCCCGCTCATGTTATGGGATAACACATTGAACGACGTCCATTTATCATTGAAAGATGGAAACTCTCCACTGAGATAATTAGAATCCATGGAGATTGGCATTAAGCACAGTCACTGAACAAACACTAGGAAAATTAGCAAAGGCTACGACAACGGAAGAATGGGCACAATCAACAGACAGGGGTGATCCCTTCCAGTTGGTGAACACTTCAGTGGTCCCGGACATTCAACCTCGGACCTTCTGGTGACCATCCTTCAAGGAGGACTTCAGGACAGGCAGCAGCGAAAAGTGGCCGAGCAGAAGCTGATTACAAATTTCGGTTCCCATAGGGAGGGCCTCAACTGGGGCCTTGGGTTCATGTCACATTGCAGGTGACCACCATTGCACTACACACACACACACACACACACACACACACACACACACACACACAAACACATAGGCACTCCTATACACACACATACATACGGACACATATGTACACAGACACGCACACAGACACACAGACACACCCTTACAGATACACACACTCTCACAGGCATCCGCATAGAGACTTAGACCACTCGACACTCATGCACACACATATATACTCTCTCTCACTGATACTCAAACCCCCCACCCCAGACATGCACACACTCCCACACTCACACATGCACCCCCTCACAGTCTTAAGACACTCTACATCACTACATGCACATATACACTTCCTCTCACACTCACAACCCACAACCAAGACAAACACACACACACAAACAGAGAAAGACCCACACGCACACATATATTTTGTGGGGTGAATTTGTACTTGCAGAGTTACATTGTACTTTGCTGAAAAAACTGCATGCATTCATGTAAAACTCTGTTATCTCACTTTTCAGATTAGAATCAATCTAAACATTATGGTATAGACAAAGAACACAGGGGCTAAAACCTTCAAAATATTGTCTAATTATCACTCGTTGTTTCTGCTAACCTGAGAATGCAACTTTAAAAGAAAAAGGTTTTGTGATTTACACATGAAAGAAGTGAAACTATCATGGTATTCGAACAGATGAAAGACTCAACAGACAATCAAGGTATTTTTCAATGTATAATTTCAGTTACATCACACTGTAAATTTTTGCTATAAATTCTGTGCCTTAGAAGTGTGTCCTCCACTATCACCTGATGAAGGAGCGGCGCTCTGAAAGGTAGTCTGCTTCCAATTAAACCTGTTGGACTATAACCTGGTGTTGTGTGATTTTTAACTTTGTACATCCCAGGCCAACACCGGCATCTCCAAATCATGACTAAACAAACAGGCTCAGTTAACCAGTTCCACACATCACTTTTCATATCACTATAAAAGGGAACATTTACTGGGTTTGGAAGGAATGGATGAGGGTTGCTGAGGGATGGACCAAAAATCTTTAAATCTTTTGGATCTTTTTTTAAAACTTGTATATGAGAGTATTAAAAGGCACTGCAGGGTTCTCTCTGTGTTCCACTCTGTTTATGAAAGGAGGCAGTTATAAAATAACAGATCGGTTGCATAAGAAAAAGTCGGGTGGGCAAGTTTCTAGATACCTTAACCCAAAGTATTCTACTTATTGACCAGTGTGAGGCTCCTCCTGGTTTTAAGTGCCCTGTTATCAAATCCTTTCAAAACCTTGGGATAGAGTATTGAGATTGATGCTCCGCAAAAGGCCAAAGCAATTCTGTCCCTATGGGCCTCTTACAGAGGGATAAGAGAAGGCCATTCAACCCATATTAGCCTGTTGCTACTTGAAAAGGTGGAAATCTAGAATATTGGCACATTTTGCCAACAGAATCATTCAAAACAAAGAGATGTGTCACTGCTGCTCTGTGAAGTGTTACTGAGAGGGCACCTGGAGTACATTGTGTTGTCTGTGTTTCTGTAACTGAGAAGGGATGGACCTCCATCAGATACAGTTTACTGGCTGCTCGTAATCCAGGGGTTGCTGTGTCATTTAATGTCTCGGGTCTACATAAGGACAGGAGGAGGCCATTCATGCTTTCCAGTCTATTCCAAAAGGTCACGAGAAGCCTATTCTCGAGTCTGTTTCAGAAGGGCAGGAAGTGTTTCTTTAACTTTTTGTTACGCATAAATATTAGTTTTAAATTAGTTTTGGAATAGTAAAGACCTGATGAAAGCATTAAGGTTCTAACTTTGAATAAGGCCAAATTTGAAAGTGTTACGCGAGCCCTGTAAAAGGCTGATTGGAATACCCTATTCACAGTAAAGGGATGGTTGTAAAATGCAAGGCAATCTAAACGTGGTTTCAGAGAGTCCAGAGCCAACGTGTTCCCATGAGTGAGACGGGCAAGGCTGGTGGGTGCAGAGAGTGCTGGATGGCTAGATATATTGATGTTATGGTCAAGGTAAGGAAGGAGGCATATGTCAGGTAAACAGAGCTGAGATCAAGTGAATCCCGAGAGGTGTGTAAGGGCAGCAAGTGTATCGTCAATGGGGAAATCGGGCCAAAATATGTGGACAAGAGATGGCTTTAGAAATAGGGTTAACGAGGCATTGAAGAAATTATACAAATCCTTTAATGTCAAAAGATTAATTTGGGAGAGAATAGAGCACCTTAAAGATCAGTAAGGCCACCTATGTGTGGAACCACAGGAGATTGGAGGGATACAAAACATGTATTTCTCCTCAGTTTTTAGTGTGGACGAGTTTACATGAACGACAGAATGAAGAAATATATAGTGATATCTTGAAAGTGTCTATATTACAAGGAGATGTTAGACATTTTAAAACATATAAAGGTGAACAAATCCTGGGACCTGAGCAGTTATATCCCAGATGTTTGTGGGAAACTAAGAAAGAGATTGCTCAGCATTTTGCTGATATATTTTTAACATTGATTTCCACAGGTGATTTTCAAAAGACTGGAGGGCTGCTAACATAGTGTCATTATTTAAGAAAGTAAGGGAAAAACAGGTAACCATAGATCGGTGAGCCTGAGGTTAATGGTGACTAAATTGTTGGAGGGGATTTCGAGGAAAAAAATCGATATGCATTTGGAAAGACAAGGACTGAAGAGGGCTTTGTACTTTGGAGATCACATCTCACAAACTGGGTGGAATTTTTTGAGGAAGTGATGAAGATGATTAATGATGGCAGGACAGTGGATATTGTCTTTTTGGAACTCAGTAAGAAAGCCAAAATGTTCTACATGGTAGACTGGGTAGCAAGGTTAGACTGCCAGGAATCCAGGGATATCTCGTCATTTAGATCCAAAATTTTCTTGGATATTGGAAACAGGGCGTGACAGTGGACATTTGTTGATTAAACTTGGAGACCTGTGACCAGTGACGTGCCGCAAAGATCAATAGTGGGCCCACTGCCTTTTGTCACTGATACAAATCATTTACATTTGAGTATATGAAGTATTGTCAGTAAATTTGTAGATAACAACAAATTTAGTGGTGTAGTCGACAGTGAAAAATTAACTCTCAGACTATAATGGGACTTTGCTTAGGTGAGCCGAGGAGTGGCAGATGGAGTTTATTTTATTTAAATGTGAGGTATTGCATTTTGGCAAGACAAATCAGGGCAAGATATATAGGTAGGGTCCTGTCGAAAGCTGCCAATCAAAGAGAACGCCATAGAAATTATTGAATCCCTACAGTGAGGAAACCACCTATTCGGCCCATCGAGGCCACACTGAACCTCTAAACAGTATTACACTGGACAAACCCCTCCCCTATCACTCTGAGCCTGCATTTCCCATAACTAATCCACCTCGCCTACACATCCCTGGGTACTTTACGCAATTTAGCATGGCCAATCTACCCTTATCTGTATATCTTTATACTGTCGGAGGAAAACATAACATCTGGAGGAGACTCACGCAGACACGGGGAGAATGTGCAATCTCCACACAGGCTGTCATTCAAGGATAGAATTAAACCCAGATCGTTGTGCTCTGAGGTAGCAATGCTAGTCACTGAGCTACTGCGTCACCTCGTGGTGCAGGTTCTCTGTTCCTTTAAAGTGCCGTCACAGGTAAACAGCGCAGTGAAGAAGGCACTTGGTGATCTTCCCTTTATTGGTCCGTGCTTTGAGTCTAAACATTTTCACGACGTGTTGCATCTGTACCGGACATTGGTTTGGCCACTTTTGTAATATTGCCCTTAATTCTGGTCTCCCTGCTGTCGGTAAGATGTTGTCAAACTTGAAAGGGTGTAGATGCGACTTAAAATAATGTTGCAGGTGTTGGAGGGTTAGAGCCACAGGGAGAGTTTGAATAGGCTGGGACTACTTTCAAGTGTTGAGGCTGAGGGGGTGACCTTAAAGAGGTTTATAAAATCATGAGGGGCAAAGCTAAGACAAACAGTTAACGTCTTTTACCCAGGATAGGCGACTCCAAAATTAGAAGACAAAGATTTAAGGTGAGAGTGGAAAGATTTAAAAAGGAACATGAGGGACAACATTTTCACACAGAGACTTGCTGTGTGTATGGATTGAACAGCCAAAAGCGGTGGTGGAGGCAGGCACAGTTACACCATTTAAAATGCAGTTAGATGGATACATGCATAGGAAGTGTTTAGAGGGAGATGGGCCAAATGCTGGCAAGGGGGACGAGATTTATTTAGGATATTTGGTCGATGTGCGCGATCAGACCGAAAGGTATTTTTCCATGCTGCACATTTCTGAGACTCTATTGCCTCTTGAGTGTATAACACAGGAACAGGAGGAGGCTATTCAACTTCTGATTTCTGTCAGGCAACTTGTTTGTTCAATTGCTGAGAGTAAAATACAAAAATACATCATTCAGATTTTGATGGTGTTTTACAAAGGCTTTTATTCAAGAGAAGCTGGAAGTTATGTGAAGAGGCCATTCAGGCCCTCGACACCATTCCACAGGAGCAGCAGGTGAGCACAGAGCTATTGGAACCTGTCAATCAGTAGCAGGAGGGGGACATCTACTATCGGTAACCTTGGATCAGGAGGCAGTCACACAGCTGCTCAAGATTGGGACACATAACAGGACGCAGTCATTCAACTGCTTGAGACTGTGACGCAGGGACAGGAGGAAGTCACTCAGAGCTCGAAACTGGGGCACAGTGAAATCTGGAGGTTAGTGAGGCCCCAGCATCCTGTTATGCAAGGACAGCAGGAGGTGACTCACTCCCCACAAGTATAGGACACTGGGAGAGAAGGGGAGTTTGCTTGGAACAAACAGAAATATATGAATATGTTGCATGAGTGGTCCATTCAATCCTGCCCCAACATTCACGCAGACCACGGCTGATCTGATGGTGATTCCCTCATTCCATTTTATGGAGACTCCGCTCACTGCATCCTCTGCGCCGTTTCTTGGTCATGTTGCAGACTCAGCTGCTGCAAGAACACTCACCATGACTCATGCAGAAGGATGGGTCTAACAGGATGAGTCAGGATTTGAGGGGTCCAATGACAAGAATTAAAACACAAAATATTGGTATTGTCAGATGTTTCGTACTCTGACATTCGCAATCCAACTCGCATAACCAGCCCAACCATTACATATTCAGAATGGAGCACTGTGTAGATCCGGCTAGTGTACAGCTGTATGCAACCCATCAATGTGCAGAGTGAAACTCTGTGCAGCCCACACCAATGCTGGATCTATAATCCTGGACTAAATGTTCAGTGTGGGGAGCTGTGCAGTCCGCACTGGGTCATTCATATACAAACACAGGCTGTTGCATTGTTTGGTAACACTGTATTAGATCACTGCCCAGTGTGGTGAAAAATGTAACCAATGGTGGAAGTGACAGAATGTGCAGTTCCCATCCTGCTGTCCTTGCATAACAGGATGCTGGGGCCTCACTAACCTCCAGATTTCACTGTGCCCCAGTTTCGAGCTCTGAGTGACTTCCTCCTGTCCCTGCGTCACAGTCTCAAGCAGTTGAATGACTGCGTCCTGTTATGTGTCCCAATCTTGAGCAGCTGTGTGACTGCCTCCTGATCCAAGGTTACCGATAGTAGATGTCCCCCTCCTGCTACTGATTGACAGGTTCCATATCTGCACTGTACCTTGACAAGGGGTGCTGCGAATGTGAAAATCAATGTGAGGAAGCGATGTAAATGGAAACAATTTAAATACCAATAGTTCTGATTGAGGCGCATATCTTTCGAGTATTTAACGTTGAAATAACTGAGATAATATCCAATAAGGTTTTGTGAACGGTGCAAAGAATTAAGAGGGGGATGATGATGTTATAGTGGTTGCACTATAAGCCTCCAAATAATCAATGGGAATTAGAGGAACAAATATTCAGAGAGACTGGTGAGACTTGCAGGAGCAATAGCGTTGTCATTAAAGGTGATTTTAATTTTTCTAACATAGACTAGGACTTCCAGATGGTTCAGAACTTAGATGGAACATAAGTTGTTAAGTGTGTTCAGGAAAGCTTCCACAAGCAATATAGAGAGATTCCTATTGGGGAAGGACAAACTCGACCTACTGTTGAAAAATAAGGTCGGATAGGTGACGGAGGTAAAGTGGGCGAGCATTTTGGGAATAGTGACTAGATCTGTGTTAGTTTTAAAGTAGTTATGGTAGGGACAAAATTGGTCCAAGTTGTAAGATACAATTGGTCCAAGATACAAGTTCTAAATTGGGGCAAGGCGTATGTTGTTTGAATTAGACAGAGGATTGCAGGTGATGATTGGAGTAGTTTGTTTCGAGGCAAAACGATCCCAGGCAAGTAAGAGGGCTTCAAAAGTGAGATAGCTCGAGTTCAAGGTCTATACGTTCCTGTGAGGGTGAAGGGAAAGTGATGCTGGAAGAGAGAACCCTGGATAACAAGAAATATTGAGGCTCTGACCAGAAAAAAAATGAAGCATGGCTCAGGTACAGGCAGTTCGTATCAAGGAAATCCCGGGAGGTACACAGGGGACAGAGGAGTTTACCGAAGAAGGAAATCAGCAGGACGAAAAGGGAGTATGAGATAGTTTTGGCTGAGCAGATTAGTGTGAATCCAAATTCAGAGTAGTAAAGAAAAAGAACCAGAGAGAGAATAGGACATCTTCAAATCCAAAATGGGCACGCATGTGTAAAACCTCAAGAGATGGTTGAGTTCCTCAATTCCCCATCTGTGTTTATCATGAAGAAAGACATGAAGACCTGTGACCTTTGGGAGGTTAGTTGTGATATCTTGGTACAGTCCATATCACAGTAGAGGTGCTGATGGACATATTAGAATGCATAAAGTCAGATAAATCTCTTGGTCCTGACCAGATATTTCCAAGAGCACTGCAGGTGGCGAGAGAAGACAGTTCAGGGGCCAAGGACCCGGAAGACTGTGTGGTAACAAATGTGCCCTTATTCAATAAGGGTTGAAAAGAAAAGCCTGGGAAAGATAGACCAGTAAGCTTCATATCTGTTTTCACTAAACCGTTTGAGAAGGTTCTGAGATATTAGATATGCATGCATTTGGAAAAACAGAGTTTGACTTGGAGCAGTCAGCATAGCTTTGTACGTAACAGATCGTGCCTTAGAATTTTTGTTAGAGTTTTTGAGGAAGTGACCAGGAAGGTTGACAAGGGCAGGGTGGTGGACATAGTCTATATGGATTTAAGTAAGGCCTTTGATAAGGTTCCACATGGTAAGTCGATCTGGAAGGTTAGATCGCATGGACTCCAATGTAAACTGGCAAATTGGTGACACAATTGTCTTGACGTTATGAAGCAAATGGCTATGGTGGAGGTATGCTTGTCGGACTGGAGGCCTGCGACTAGTGGAGTGCCTCAGTGTTCGGTCCTGGGCCCATTGCTGTTCGTTGTCTTATACCAATGATTTGGACCAGAGTGCACAACGCAAGGTTAGTAAGTTTGCACATGACTCGAAATTAGGAGGCATCATTTACAATGAGAAACATTATCAGAAATTGCAGCAGTACCTTGGTCAGCTGAGGATTTGGGCTCAGAAATAGCAATTTGAGTTTAATACAGATAAGTGTGACGTCTTACATTTTGGAAAGTCAAATCCAGGTAGGAGTTTAATGCTGAATGAGAGGGCCTTAAGGAGTGTAGTGGAACAAAAGGACGTTGGAGATCAGGTGCACGAATGTCTGAAATTTGAGTCACAGATACACTGGACAGTGAAGAAGGCTGTTGGCACACTGGCCTTCATCAGGGCATTGAGTAGAGAAGTTGGGACGTTATATTGCAGTTGTACAGGATGTTGGTTAGGTTGCAGTTGGAGTGTTGTGTTCAGTTTTGTTCATATTGCTCTAGAAAGGATATTATTGAATGAGAAAGAGCGTAGAACAAATTTCCACAGATGTTTCCTGGGCTAAATGCTCTAAGTTATAGGCAGAGGTTGGACATGTTAGAACTTATTTCTTTTCAGCGTAGGATACCGAGGGGGTTCTTATTGAAGTGTAACTCTTATAAAATTATGAGAGGCCTGCATGGGGTGAAGACTTCAATTTTTTTCCCAAGGTTGGTGAATCGAGGACTAGAAGACATCCATTAATGTTTGGAAAGGAAAAAAAAGTACATAAAAAGGAACCTGAGGGGCAACGTTTTTACATAGAGTGTGGGATGCATACAGACTGAGCTGCCAGTGGAAGTGATTGAGGTGGGTACAATAACAACATTGAAAAGGCATTTGGACAAACACACAGATAGGTAAGGATTAGAGGGATACAGAACAAGGGCAGGGGAATGGGGTGAGTCTGGATGGACATTCTGGTTGCCATGGTCCAGTCATACTGGGAGTCTCGTGCAAAATGTCTGCAAATGAGTGTGTTTTGGAGTGGAAACAGAGTGGGGGAGACTGAGAACAAATGTCATTGAAGGATATGTTCACAGGTTTCAGAATGCTGAAAAGAAGACATTTCGATAGTATCATACAACACGGGTCAGTACTTTGAAGAGTGATGAGTGAAAGGGATATTGCTGTGAGTTTAGACAATGGAGACTTTTGGATGAGCATTTGTTCTGCAGCTTTGTAACTAGGAGTGAGGACAGCAGAGTCCTCGCCTCACTGGGCTGAATCTAACAAAAAATTGTCTCAGTGACATTTTCATTAAGTGTGACAGAGATTGTCTGCACGAGGCTGAACTACTTTCCTGGTGCTATCTTACCAAACTCATCTCATTAACTACCCACCCCACTCCATTGTGTCCCTCTCATACAATGCCAGCTCGATTCTCCCACCCATCATGACTGGAAGTACTCCTGGAGATGCTCCTGGATATTCCATGACCCCTGACACTGGGGCCATCTTTAAACGGCCAAGGGGCACATGGTTGAGCTTTCTCAGTTTGCAGCGGCCCTGCACAGTTTACCCTGAGCATGGCAGATAAGGGGAAATTACATCACGTTTTTCGACAGGGGCACCGAGGTCCTGGTGGATGGGCTAGTACAAAAGGGGACCATTCTCTTCCCAGAGGGATCACACCACCAGACGCAGCGAGCCTGGTCTGAGCTCACCACCCAGCTCAGTGCAGTATCTGGGGTCTGAGTAAATGTCCAGCAAAACAGGACAAGCTTCAATAACCTTCCCCACTCTGTTAGGATAAGGGTCACCATATTCTCTCTGCTCCCTCACACTCACTGTATGTCTGTTAGAGCACCGGTTCCCGAACAAAGCTCATGCTCTCCCACTCTCACTACTGCATACAGCACCATCCCTCTCTTTCTCTCTGCTTCTCTAATGCCCCCCCACAGAGTTACAGAATATTCTGGGGAATGCCAATTATGGAATTTTCCAGATCATGTTCCAACTTATTCCCAGTTTCAGTAAAGCGGCTGTGCCCCAGTGTGTGACATGTAAGAGGATGGAGTAGAGATGTACGTTTTTCAAATCACACACAATTGAAATCCATCATGAGGCCATTCAGTACTGCAAACATGCTCCAACATTCAATACGTTTGGAGGTGAAATGATAGTTTTCTCAGCTCCACGTTACAGGAACTTTCAGTCATTCAACTCCCAGCTTCCTGTTACCGAGCAGACGATTCTCAGAAACTTTTTACCCAGTGTTTCTTCTTGCATGTGTCCGATGGCATTTCCCATGGGGACAGACTCCTCGAACAATATATTTCATCTGCTTTCGAAATTCATACAATAGTCAGCATGCTTTCCACAGACCAATCAAAAACATGCACTTAATTTACGGTTATCGATATCCAATCACAATTAGACATTCTGGTTATTTCACTTGTCTCACCTTATTGTATTCAGTAAAAGAAAGCTTCCAAAAACTTGTAAAATACAATTTCAAGAAGAGAACGTTTTTATCCTCAGCCCTTATCATGACGATTATCCCAAATACACCTTTTTTGTGTCATGAATGTTTCTTTTGCCCTTTGTCTGTGACTGATTCTGTGTGTAACAGTTACACAGTCTCCCACTCAGTTGGCTGGATGGTTGGTTTGTGATGCAGAGGGAGGGCACCAGCGAAGGTTCAATTCCCCAAACTGACTGAGGTTACCATGAAGAGGATGCTCTCTCAACCTCACCCTGTCACCCAAGGTGTGGTGACATTCAGTGTAAACCACCATGAGTGGTCTATCTAATGAGAGCTCTTTGGGACTCTATTCTATCAATGTTAGCATTTTAATTTTTTTTTAAATTTTGACTGAAAAATAGATTTTTATTATTATGTTAAAACAAAGCAAAACAACTCAAATAACTGAACAATATTTCACCCATGTGCATGTACATACAAAATAAGTTAAAGTCTATAAACGGACAGAAGAAAAACAAAAATAAACAATAAATAATAAATAAATAATACAGCTCAGAAGAAGAAAGCGATAGCTCTTGTTCTTCGAGAGCATTAACTGATATACATTAATATGTTCACAATTCTTCATATTAGTTTCATTAGACAATATCGTCATTGCTATATAAAAGCCATTTTTAGACTGGCAGTTAAGCCTAATCGTGATAATCCAAAAAAGATTGCTATATCTTATATAAGTCTCTGCTTTCTGGCGCACCATACAGGTCAAAACGTCCAAAGGGATATTCTCCATGATGAGCTTACCACGAGCCAGTAGACCCGGGGGGTGGAGGGGGGAGGCGGGGGTGTTTCAGACATCAGACACAACACAATACTTTTCCGAGTAAAGGAAGTGTGGGGGAGGTACTAAACGAGTATTTTGCATCAGTATTTACTGTCGAAAAGGATACGGAAGATATCACATGTAGGGAAATAGATGGAGACACCTTCCAAAATGTCCATATTACGGAGGAGAAAGTGCTGGGTGTCTTCAAACGTTTAAAGGTGGATCTATCCCCAGGACCTGATTAGGTGTACCCTAGAACTCTGTGGGAAGCTAGAGAAGTGTTTGCTGGGCCTCTTGCTGAGATTGTTGTAATATGGATAGTCACTGGTGAGGTGCCGGAAGACTGGAAGTGGCAAACGTGGTACCACTGTTTAAGAAGGGTGGTAAGGACAAGCCAGGGAACTCTCGACCAATGAGCCTGACGTTGGTGGTGGTCAAGGTGTTGGAGGGAATCCTGAGGGACAGGATGTGCATGTTTTTGGAAAGGCAAGGACTGATTAGGGATAGTCAACATGGCTTTGTGCATGGGGAATCATGTCTCACAAAGTTGATTGAGTTTTTTGAGGAAGTATCAAAGAGGATTGATGGGGGCAGAGGGATAGATGTGATCCATATGGACTTCAGTAAGGGTTTCGACAAGGTTCCCCATGGGAGACTGATTTGCAAGGTTAGATCTCATGGAATACAGGGAGAACTAGCCATTTGGATACAGAACTGGCTCAAAGGTAGAAGACAGAGTGTGGTGGTGGAGGGTTGTTTTTTAGACTGGAGGCCTCTGACCAGTGGAGTGCCACAAGGATCGGTGCTGGATTCACTACTTTTTGTCATTGACATAAATGACTTGGATGCGAGCATATGAGATACAGTTAGTAAGTTTGCAGATGACAACAAAATTGGAGGTACAGTGAACAGCGAAGAGGTCACCTCCGATTACAACAGGATCTTGACAAGATGGGCCAATGAGCTGAGAAGTGGCAGATGGAGTTTAATTCAGATAAATGCAAGGTGCTGCATTTTGGGAAAGCAAATCATAGCAGGACTTATACACTTAATTGTAAGGTCCCAGGGAGTTTTGCTGAACAAAGAGACCTTGGAGTGCAGGTTCATAGCTCCTTGAAAGTGGAGTCGCAAGTAGATACGATAGTGAAGAAGGCGTTTGGTATGCTTTCCTTTATTGGTCAGAGTATTGAGTACAGGAGTTGAGAAGTCATGTTGCAGCTGTACAGGATATTGGTTTGGCCAGTGTTGGAATATTGCGTGCAATTCTGCTCTCCTTCCTATCGGAAAAAGTTGAGAAACTTGAAAGGGTTCAGAAAAGATTTATAAGGATTGGAGGATTTGACCTATAGAGAGAGGCTGAATAGGCTGAGGCTGTTTTCGCTGCAGCTTCGGATGCTGAGGGATGACATTATAGAGGCTTTCAAAAATATAAGGAGCATGGATAGGTTATATAGGGAAAGTCTTTTCCCTGGGGTCAGGGAGTCCAGAAGTGGAGGGCATAATTTTAAGGTGAGAGTAGTAAGATGTAAAAGAGACCTACAGGGTAACTATTTCACACAGAGGGTGGTACGTGTATGTAATGAACTGCCAGGTGAAGTGGGGGAGGCTAGCACAAGTGCAACATTTAAGTGGCATTTGGATGAGTATATTGAATAGGAAGGGCTTGGAGGGTTATGGGCCGGGTGCTGGCAGGTGGGACTAGATTGTATTCGGATATGTGGTTGGCATGGACGGGTTGGACCGAAGGGTCTGTTTCCATGCTGTACATCTCTATGACTCTATGACTTATATTAATCTGTTTTTTGGTGCACCATACTGGTGAGAAAGTCCAAAGGGATATTCTCCATGATGAGCTTACAAAGACCCAACACATCCTGGGAGTTTCAGACATCCAACACAACAGAATATTATTTCCTAGCACAGAAAGTAAGGATATATTTTTTCCCATGTGCATCTGCGTAAGATACTCTGCGCAGGTGCAGGGAAAGAGAAACCGTGTCCATCTCCAATTCGGTCCCCCAAGACCCACTCTACCGCACCGAACACAGTGATCCGATATATACGAAACCTGCAGCAGGACCACATACAATGAGTAAGAATGCCTGTAGTCATTCTGCATTTAGGACATGCTGAAGATAATCCCACTTTGAATTTTGAGAGATAATGTGGTGTTAGATAGGCCCTATGAAGAATTTGCAACTGCATGGAATTGGTCCTTTTACAGATCAAAATCCTTCGAGCATTTTCACAAATATTCTCCCATGTCTCCAAAGAGATCTAAACCCCCTAACTCTCCCGCACAGACATCACGAAGCTGCACAGTCTTGTCTGAGGGGACACTCTCCAACAAATGATAAAGGGTACTGACAGAGAGTGTATTCTTAGCAGTAAGCACCCGCTTCTCTGTATCGGATCTATAAGAGTCTGTTAAAAGAGTGTGTTTTTAAAATCAAATCTCTAATCTGGAAAAAAACAGAAGAAATCTCTACTAGGTAGTTCATACTTACGAGTTATTTGATCAAATGATATCATTGTTTCTCCCTCAAGTAACACGTGGTGGCTCAATGGTTTGCACGGCTGATCCACCGCACCAGGGTCACGGGTTTGGTTCCAGCCTTGGGTGACTGGCTGTGTGGAGTTAGTATGTTCTCAACTGTGACTGCGTAGGTTTCCTCCCACAGTCAGAAAGATGTGCAGGTTAGATGAATTGGCCAATGCTAAATCACTCAAAGTGTTCAAGGATCTGTAAGTTCAGACATTAG
Source organism: Chiloscyllium punctatum (assembly GCF_047496795.1). Classification (NCBI taxonomy): domain Eukaryota; kingdom Metazoa; phylum Chordata; class Chondrichthyes; order Orectolobiformes; family Hemiscylliidae; genus Chiloscyllium; species Chiloscyllium punctatum. The sequence goes on along the minus strand of NC_092788.1, from coordinate 56,020,268 downwards.
TCAGGGTAGGTATAGAATGGTAGGGGAATGGGTCTGGGTGGGTTACTCTTCAGTGGTTCGAAGTTGACTTGCTGGGCCCAAGGGCTTGTATCCACACTTTAGGGATTCTACTAATTCTAAATCACTCAAGCAAGGTACTCCCCTGGCTGCCCACAGTTTTCACCTGGAATCCATTATCCCCGGTTGACAACCCTGGTATAGCAATTAAAGCGGTAAGAAACATGATTTTGGCTGTATTGCTCTCGATCTGACGCATTGTTCTTCAAGTTTTAACAGTATTGATAATCATTAGTTTTTGACAATACTCCATAAATCCCAGGCACGAACATAGGATGATTAAAAAAGCTTACTTGATTGCTTTTAATCTGGGAGATCTACCCCCCGCAATCTGTGGGGCAGTTGCAATTTTGTTAGCTTGATAAGGAATTGCTTATGGTGGCAAATAAAAGAGCTAAACCAGCCATTCTATTTCCGAAATATCTGTCTGGGAAACATCAAAGAAAACATTCACACGGCGTCTCGGAAATGAGGAAGGACAGTCATTTTAATAACAGCTATCCGATCGAGCCAGGATATTTGAATTGCCTCCCATCTTTGAAGGTTTTGTTTAATTTTGTCAAACAAATGGACACCGTTCACATTAAATAAATGATCAAAGACAGATGTAATGACTATACTGAAATAGGGAAACCACCCCCGTGACCATTTAAAAGGAAACCAGGATTTGCCCTTAGTATCAGGTATTTCCCTAAGATCTCCCATAGGCATGGCCTCCAACTTTGTAAAATTAATTTATTGCCCGAAAAGGCAACAAGCGAATTCATGCATTGCATCACATGACCTACCGAAATTACGGGATTTGACAAAAAACATAAGACTCTCATCTGCATACAATGTAATCTTTCGTGACTTCTATCCCACTTCTGGGTCAGATGTGTTGACATCCCTACGGATGGCCTCCTCCAGTGGCTCAATCCCCAACGTAAACAACAATGGTGAAAGGTGTCAACCTTGTCGGCTGCCTGGAGAAATATTAATATTACTGGTTGGCCACACTATTAGTGAGAACCGCAGCCAGAGGATCAGGGTAAAGGATCCTCACCCACTTGATAAAATCTTTGCGTAGACCAACCCGTTCTAATGTACAGAAGAGATCCGGCCACTCAACCCAATCAAATGCTTTCCCTCATCAAAAGAGATCAATAATCCCTGGACAGATTGTTGTTGACACTCTTGGATCATATTGAGTAAACTCTTCACATTGTAGGAAGATCTGCGGCCCTTTATAAAGACTGTTTGGTCCTCTTTGGTAACGGAAGGCAGCAAAGTTTCCAGCCTTAATGCACGGGTCTCAGAATGGATTTTGAAACCAACATTTAAATTTGAGATTGGCGTGTAAGAAGCACAATCCTCCAGGGTCTTCCTTTCTTCATCATCATAGAGATATGAGCCTCTCTTAAGGATAGAGGGATGGGTTCGTGACTGTATGAGTGACAGAACATGTTAAACATCAGCCCTGACAATAGGTTTATAAATTATCTATAAAATTCACGAGGAAATCTGTCAGGAATGTGCACCTTTGCATTCTGAAGCTGCTTCACACCCTCCTGCGCAGACAATGGTGCATTAAGGCACACCACTTATTCAGGGTTACTCCTGAAAAATGAAAAGTGACTCCATTTTAATCCATCTGTCCTCATAATGCTCAGTCTGAAATAATTCGGAGAAAAATCTTGGACAGGAGACACCAAACTTTTTGGAATTGAAGGTAAGGATCCCAATACCTTCCCTAATTGAGGTAATGGCTTAGAGGGGCGCTCGTTTTCCTGGCAAGATAGAATAAATACCTGCCTGACTTATCACCATGCTCAAACAGCCTTTGTTTAGCAAAAGTAAGTTCCTTCTTGGCTGTCTGTGTGAGCGTGGAATTCACTGTAGACCGAATCGTTGTAATCCTCTGCAGCTTAGCTACTGAGGGTCTATCACAGTATGCCCTCTCGGCTGCCCTCAGCTGTGCCTCAAACCAGCGTTCCTGCTCCCCCTTCTGCTACATCCTAAGGAATAATTATTCCCTTGGCATAAGCCTGAACAATTTCCCATAGAATGGATGGTTTACTGGTTGAATCTGAATTAATGGCTAAGAAAGATCTGAATTCATTACAGAAATACTCAATGAACTAACTAGTCTTAACAATAAAGGGATACATTCGCCAGTGTCTCGAATCTGTTATATTTCCCTAAATCTTTATCAATAAGTATGGTCAGAAATGGTAATATTTCCAATTGTGCAGGATGCCACCGAATCTAAGATTGTTGCAGGGATGGGGAAGAAATCGAACCTGGTGTGGCATTTCTGCGGGTAAAAGAAGATATTAAAAGCCCTACTTGTGAGGTAGATGTACCTCCAGACATCCACCAGCTCTAGTTCTGTATACAAATCCACCATATTACTTACATTATAACGAGGGTATTGAGGGACCTTCGGACATTCTGTCCACTGTGGGTTCCATAAGACAGTTGAAATCTCCTACGATAATGTGCCATGATGCTAGAAAATGCATCTACCAGGATTTTAAGAGGGTACGCCGAGGTGGGGGTGGGGGGTCGCAATTACTGTTCAAAATATTGGATTATTTACCATAGTTCAAGGCTTGGGGGATTATGATCCTTCTGTGAGTATCAAATACAATCTAGCAATTTAAATGCAAGATTCTTCTTATCCAGTATGGCTTCTCCCCTACTCCTACTATTAAAAGACGAAAATTAAAACCCATTCAAACCCGCCCTGCTGTAACGTCAAATATTTCTTGTCATCGAGGTGCATCTGCTGCAATAGGACAAGGTCAACCCTCTCCTTGTTAAGGCTAGAAAGTACCTTTTTCCTCTTAACTGCGTCCCCTTAATGCTCAAGATATACCATTGAAGCATGACATTAGCCATAACACACTGGAACAACATTTGAACTCCAGAGAGGAAGAACTTGAATGACAAATCGCTGAGCATCAATGAAAAAAGACTCATCGAGCCTAAAAAAAACATACTAACTAAAACTACAACAACTAACACGCTTTCAAAATGTTCTACAACTAAATACATATAAAAACAAACAAAAAACAGGCTAAAAAGTGTCAATGACACTCAGGAGGGGCATTTACACCTCCCCCCTCCCCCACTGGGGGCAGTTGTGTGCGAGATAAGTGGCTGTCCAGCCCCATCTACGGCACTTTTTTTATTTCCCTTCCCAGGAACAAAGATACGGAGGAGTCTGTCCAAAACTTTTTCATTCAACTTTGCAAAGTCGGGTGCTGTTCCCAAAGGTACACACACACAAGCATAGTAATCTCCACGCATTATATACATGTATATGTGGGCTGGGTTTCCTACTGCTGCCTTGACCAACGAGTGCTCGGATTCCCCACTGTTTTCCTTATTTGGGTTCTGGTGCCTGCGATTCTTTTATCATTCACTTGGCCAATCAGTGTTTGAGCTTCCCATTCTTCCCTTATATGGATGATGTTGTACAACTGTGGTTAAGGGCGGCCTCTCAACTATCGAGGAAAGCTGTTACAACTGTTTCATTCATATAAACGTGGGGGAGGTCCGGCAACAGTTGAGTGTCCGCTTGTGTTTACTATGAGGTAGAAAAGACTAAAAGGCAGCTAACCGTTTAAAAATTACACTACCCCCTACAGTTGCACGTCGCAAATCTTTATCTTCTACCCCATTATCAATACAGCATCCCGGGCAATTAATCACAAACATCGGGATTGAACTTCCCTAACGTAGGCATTCAGTCTTCATGATCAGCTTCATAACTCCCTCCAGCTTGAGCCGAACCCGACACACAATCTAAGCCCGAGAAAAACGAATAGTAATGTTCATCAAGTTAAAATTGTGTACTCTACCCTGACTGTAATTTAACATTACTTAATACCAAGAAAGATTCAACAAACGTTCTTTAAAACGAGAGAAGAATGATTATCGAATTCTATTAAAGCATCCAGCCTGCTTTATAGCGTCCACAAAGTTTTCGCGTCCTCTGGAGCGCCAATGGATCTATTGAAAGATCCACCAGTGCGTAGAACTATTGAAAGCATATGGAGCACCGCTGCGTTCATGAAGGAATACTGAATCTCAAGTTCCCTTAATCTTCTCTTGATATCATCAAAAGATTTTCTTTTCTGAATCTGCCGCTGAAAAGACCTGGAGAAAAATAATCCTGGAGTCCTCGTCGGATCTTTTCCCTGTGTTCTGGAAGATTCCATAAGTCTTTGATTGTCTCTGCAACTACGTAATTGCACAAGAACAGGGTGAGGGCTTTGGTCTGAGTCTGACCTACGCTCCATAACCCGATGAACTGTCTCACTCTTCACTCGTCCCTCTTCAGCTTCGAAGTGAAGGAACACGGCAGCCAGTTCTCGAAAACAACTCACTGGCTGAACACCTTATGTCTCCAGCAGACCGATGATATGAACATTCTTCATTCTGCCCCTGTTTTCAAGGTTGTCAAATTGTTCATTTAAGATACGGACCTGTTTTCCAAGGGCGAGGATCCGCTCCTTAGAGGAATCGATCACTGACTCTGCCCCTGTAGTTTGACGCACGACCTCATCTGTTCTGTTTCCAAGACTTTCATATTTGCTGCTCATATTTTTTGGAGCATGGCTGAGAGTGGTTCTAGCCTCCTGCTGAACTTTTCTTCAATCATGCCTTCAATCATTTCATGTAACTTGGTGAATTTGATGACCAAGACCTGCTGAGTAACTGGGTCCATCGAACGAGCAGAGGGGGTTGCAGGTGCGGCCACAGGCATGCTGAAAGCTTCTGACGGGTGCCCTGTGTGTTGGGACTTAGTCAATCCTTTCCCTTGTTTTGTCATTTCCACTTGACAAATTGGCATTATTCAGTATTCTGTAGCTCTTTTAATGTTGACCTTTAAGTAAATGACTGTGGTGGGGTGGGATCGAGCATTACTTTCAGGCCTTTCAGATCGCTGCAATCCTGATCCCCTTTAAAACTTTATCGATCTTATCCATTTTGTCTAATTCCTGGATTTTCTGGAGCCGTGTCATACGGAACCACTGTCTACAATTTCCCCAACACTGCACATTGCTGCTCGATAATCCTTGACTCCTTTGTGATTCGTGAACATTGCCTCAAATGTATCCAATATCTCTGCCTCCCATGTTCTGCGGGGAAGAGTGTTTATAAGACTCACTCCACTCTGAGAAAACAAAAATAAACTGATTCATCGGTGTGTGAGATTAGCTTTATTTTTGCATTCGTATCTGAGCAATGATATTGTAACACTGGAAGCAGTTCATAGATGTTTCACTTCATTTATTCCATGCATGAAGGGCTGATATTATGGCGACTTTAACAGGCTACCGTTGGAATGAGAGCTGATTTTATTGAAATATACAAAGCCTTGTGGCGAGTGGATCAGGTATATACCAACTGGGAGTTTGTATAGCCCAATCTTGACGCCGTTGTCATTGAAACCCTACAGGGTGGCAACAGGACATTCGATCCATCGAGTCCACACCAACCCACCGAACATTATCCTATCCAGACCTGTCCCCTTACCCTATCCATGTAACCCTGCATTTCCCATGACTAACCCACTTAACCTACACATTCCTGGTCACTCTGGGTAATTTAGCATGGTCAATCAAATTAAGCTGGATATCTTTGAACTGTGGGAGGAAACTGGAGAACTGGGAAGAAACTCACACAGACATAGGAAGAATGATCAAACTCCACATCGAGGGTCGGACGAGGTTGGAATTGAGTTCAGCTCCTTGTTGATATGAGGCAGCAGTACTGACCACAAATCTAACATTCTGCTCCATTAGCCCTATTTGTTACCTGCGGCTGATGAAAGAAATCTGCCTGACCTGTTCCTAGCACTGAACCTGACCCAGTCTGAGACCTTTATCATTGGTCATATCACCAACCTGGTTGCATTTAAAATTTGTTGTGAGCAGTGGAGGAGTGGAACTAGGAAAGGAAAAAGTGACACCCCCCAACCTCAGTCAGAACCGGAGTGAGGAAAAAATCACAAAGTTGGATTTCATTCAAGTGGGAATTCTCTTTCCCAGAAGTTTGAATCTTTATATTAATATTATATAATATTATATTATCTTTTTATGGCTTTGTCTGATTTTCCGTAGACAGATGAATCAGGGATAACGCTGCATGGAGAGAAAAATGCAGCTGGGAGCACAATGAGAGGAGCCATGACCTTCTTTACTGGTGGAGTAGTGTCAAAGGGCCGATTGGCCCACTCGTGTCCCTCAGCCCTGTATTCTGATGTCCGATTCAGCCCTTCGGATCTGGTACACACAGACAGAGCGAGGCCACGCAGATGGTTAGATGTAGTTACGGAAATACACTTCGAAATTCCAGGTTTGGTCAGGAAGTGAACCCCCAGCCGCAATCCCTTTTTCCAGGCTTCCCCACTCTGTAACTTCTGCTCTGGAATTGCTCAGAATACTGCCCTCATATCCCATCCAGGGTTAACTCAGGCATTTTTTCTCCTGTCACGAATGCAACATTGTACAACACGACTTCCAGGAAAATAACTCATTAATTTCCAAAATCATAACATAAAAACTTAAGAAGTAGGAACATGACTCGGCTATTCGGCCCCTCAGGCCTGAACTCTCATTCAATAAGAACATGGCTGATCTACTTCCGGGTTCAACTCCAATTTCCTACCAAATTCCCTGTATCCCTCCACAACTCTCTAGTTTAGGGAATTCCAGACGTTCACTTCCTTATGAGAGAGTACATCATTTTTCACCTCAGATTGAAATCGATGTTCCTTATTCGTTATCTACCACCTCGAGTTCGAGACTCAGGTGAAACACCTTCTCAGCATCTACCTAGTCAAGCCCCCTCTGTATCTTGTACATTTCAGTAATATCACCCTCATTCATTTCAACCACAATGAATAATCTCCTCACCATTTTAGATGTATTCAATAATTCAACCCTTCCATCCCAGGAAGCTGCCTCATGAACCAACCTAGTTACTTGCTGCATCAGCATGCTGACGTTATGATTCATACACAGGAACACTCCAATCCCTCTGTACTGCTCCTTTTTTGGGAGTCCTCTTCATTAAAAACACAGTCAGCATTTTGGTTCTCAGTGTCATCCACAAACTCGGATGTATATTGCACTCAGCTTTCACCTTCAGGCTATCAGTATAGATTGTAAATAACTGATGCCGTCAGACTTATATTTGTGGTAATCCAGTAGATACGTCTTTATCATAAAGATCAATTAATCCTGACTCTCTGATTTCTATGTGTTAAGCAACTGTCATCCCATGCTAATATATTTTTCATCATACTACGAGTCTCTGTCTTGTGACAGAGCGTTTATTTTGTGATACCTTGTGTAAAATCTCTGGAAAGCCTCATGTTGACCAGTTCCCTTTATCAAATCTGCCTGTCACATTCTCAGGTGTTCCTGATGAAGGGCTCCTGCCCGAAACATTTAATTTCCTGCTCCTTGGATTCTGCCTGCTATGCTTTTCCAGCATGACTCTAATCTTGATATACTCGATTTTACAGGACAAAAATAGTTTCCCCTTCATAAAACCATGCCAACTCTGCATTAAGCTTTTCTAAGTGCGCTGCAATTCCTTCCTTAATAACAGGCTCTAGCAGATTCCCAGCAATAATGGTTAGGCTAAATTGTTCCTGCCTTCTGTCTCATTACTTTCTTGAAGACAGGCGCCACATTGGAAGTTATCCAGTTTCACTGGAACACTCCTGTAATCCAAAGAGTTATGGAATATTTCACACAATGCCGCTAGTCACTGTGTGACCACTTCTTTTAAAATTAACTATGAATTACTGCTGACCTGCCTCCCCTTATTCTTATCTGTTAGTTAAAAACCTTGTTCCTTTTGTTAGAGACAGTTCAAGAACTGCCCTCCTATTACCATACTGTTTATACAATTGACATGCTTACAGTACTTTTTCCACGAACAGTGAATTAAAATACTAGTGTAAATTATCTGCCTGTTCGCTGTGGCCGGTTCTCCAGTCACACCCTCCTAATGGCCTCAATGTACTTTCCTCACTTCACTTCTGCTTCAGCTCACACACACTTCTTCAAGCTTTTTTTATGGAGATACGAAAGCTCTTGATGCATGTTCTATATCTCTGTCCGATTTATTACATCATATCTTTTCGTACATTTTCCTCACTTTCTAGATTCATACAGTCATATCGTGCACAAACAGACAATTTGATCCAACTTGTCCATGCTGACCAGGTTTTCTTATCTAAACTAATCTCATCTGCTTGCACTTGGCCCATATGCCTTCAAACGTTTCCCATTCATATGTTGGTCTAAATACCTTTGAAATATTGTGGCTGTACAAGCATCTACCACTGTTTCTCTGGCAGCTCATTCCATAGATACATCACCCTCTGTGTAAAAAATGTTGTCACTTTGTCCCTTTCAAATTTCTCCCTTCCACCTTAAAGCTATGCATTTGTGTTTGAACTCCCCGATCCTACAGAAAAGACCTTCGGTATTCACTCTATCCATGCCTCCCATGATATTATAAACTTATAGAATGCCACCCCTCAAACTCGTACACTCCATCTGATACTAACTTCAAGATCAAACATTTAACGATAAGCTCGACAAATTGGAAAGAATATTAAAAATGACAGGTAAAGAAAACAGCCCAAATGTCATACTGTTAGTTTTGTTCTATGTTCCAAAACTAAGGCAGCATGAAACTCTTACTCGTGCTAATAAGAGGTCAAGCACCTGACTTCCATAGTGTGAAGGCAGTGATGATGTATACTGTCAAAACGTATAGATCTAGATCTATTTAATACCACATGGTCAACGTTCTCCCTCCTGTTCTTCCTATGACCTTGTGTGGTTGTGTCTTCTTCATCTTACGCTCAGTTCGAGAGAACCCCTTTCCCCCATTTACACCTGAATTGAAACCCATTTTGCATTATCTTCTCGTTTACCACTGCTAATAGCCCGCTTATCTTTTGCCATGCCCTCTTTTCCAAGTCACCCATCCCCCATCTACGGCAAGGGATTACAAAGCCCAGTTTCCAACCTTTTTCAGTTCTGAACAAGTCACACTGGGCTTATAACGTCAACTCTGTTTCTGTGTTTCTGCAGATTCTGTCAGGCCTGCTGAGTTTCTCCAAAAACGAATAGGCACAGCAAAAAATTCAATTAAATAAATAACTATGGATACTGGAAATAAATACATAAATTGCTGGAGAAACTGTGAGCTTTGTAGAGGGTCACTGGATCCGAAAGATTAACTCTGCATTCACTACAGAAGATGCCGCCGGACGTGCTTTATTTCTTCAGCAATTTCTGTTTTTGAACAAGTTCCAATGACGTGTGTGAAAGCTGCTGAAACGCCCTGTCCAACACGGAGTGCCCAACACTGGGTACTGAACAATAACGCAAAGTGCTTATTTTCATTCGCTCAGAAACTGCATAAGGCTGGCATCACTGACACCAGAGAGCTCATAATCATGGTCAGGGAAAAAACCAGAGGGAAACACATTCAATTCAAATGCAGAAGATGGCATTATGAGAAAGGAACCGTTTCAGATGAATATGTTAAAGGCTTTGAGTAATGTAACAAATTTGAAGCATGACACTAAGGAGAACTCTCAGCAGAATGAGAATATGAAAGTGTTACTGCATCAGAAACCAGGTTCGTTCACTGAGTACAAGGCTGATGGGTGAATGGGTTTCGATGTGAACTGGGGAACAGTCAGTAGAATTGAATTGCACATATTGTAGCTCAAACTAGGCTATCACGTGATGCTGTAGACAACAGCAGCAACAGAAGCAGGATTGTATTCAAACATAATCTGCCACATTTTCCCCAGGATATTCCATCAGTCTACTATTATCATCAAACCGAGTGATGGTTCAGTGACGAGTGTGGGTGAACATGCCACGGTCAGAACCATGTGTACCTAAAGCTGATGACAAACCATCAAAGCTACGGCGCTTGAGTGGTTTCATTCCAAACAGCAGAACTAACATCTGATAGAGAGGACGAAATGATCCCAACACCAACAGATCAGATCTAAGCTCTGCAGTCCTGCCACATGCAGACATAAGTGTTGGTGTACTCTTAAACAACTTACTGGAGGAGAGGACACCAGAAATATCCCCATCCTAAATAATGGAACAGCCCTGCACCTCAGTGAAAATGACAAGGATATAGTATCTGCACCATCCTCAGCCAGAGGTGTTGAATGATTCAACTCACCCTCGCCATGATGCCCACAGAATCACAGATGGTAGTGTTCAACAAATTCGATTCGCTGCATGTGACATGAGGAAACAGCTGAACACAGTAGATACGACAAAGGCAATGGGTCCTGACTCCATTCCTGCAATAGGACTGAAGACTTGTGCTGCACAACAAGCCATGTTCCTGGGGAAGATGTTTCATTACAGCTCCAACTCCGACATCTCCCTGACAATGTGAAAAATTACTCAGCTATGTCCAGTCCCCTAATAGGTGAATAATTACATTCTGACCATTTCACACCCCCTCAGTCACTTCACGATAAACAAATTGGTGGGAGTTCATCTTGACAGAGTTGTGAAGCAGTACAGAAATAACCCGCTCAGTGTGGTTTCTAATAGGTTCCTATGTGGAGATGGTGCTGTTGTGGAAATGTCACTAGATTACTAATCCAACACAGGATCATGCTCTGGCAGCTGATGGAAGTTTAAAAAAATAAAATATCAAGATCTCGAATCTGGTGATGGTCACAGTGACCTTGCATCCAATGTTGATTGTAAACATCGATCTCCTTCCACAATGTATTTTCAGGAAGTGAATCCCCCGTGCTTTCCTGGTCTGGTCTAAAAGTGACTCCAGACACACAGACATGTGATAAAGTCTTCAATGGTCCCTGAAACAGCCAAGCAAGACTCTCAATTGAATCACACTGCTCCAAGGTCTTAAAGGATAAAACCAGTTAGAATAAACGGCACCAGCCACCATATCAGAAAAGGGAACGGGAATCACAGTCCTGTTGACCCTGCAGCAACCTCCTTCCTAACATCTGCGAGCTTGTGACAACATTTACAGTGCTTTCCCACAGACTGCACAGAAACATCGGGAAAGGAATAGGTCATACAACACATTGCGCCTTCCCCATTCTAGTTCATGGAGAAAATCTCCACAATGCAGTTTTCCCGAAACAGTGTTCATATCCATTAGTATGTTTAAACATTGTGAAATATAAAATAAGAACTGTTGTAGTCCCTTCAGTCCATCAATCTTGCTCCTCGATTCAATATACAGGCAGTTTTCTGATAACGCGGGTTTATTAAACGTGATTTGACAGCAATGCGATTCGTGAATTGTGCACCTTTTCTCTATAAAGTGAGCTCCCGTTCACTGTGACGCGACTCCTTGCCAGGCACCAGCTGAACAACAAAACCCAGCTTCAGGATCCTCTGTCTGCAAAATGCACCCTCTGAGTGTTCAGCTAAAACAGAAATGCAATCCGCTCTGCAAAGCCTTAAACCTGAGCCTGAATCGGGAAAGTGTTCTCTCCAATTAGAAGGAACTTTATTTCAAACTGGGGGAGAATCTTGAGGAGAAATAGAATTCCATGTTGGCATCAGGTGGTCAGTCAGCCCTGCGCGCTTTCAGGTGAAGAATTTGGTGAAAGGTGCAGGGATGTAGCCAGTGACTGTATTGTGAAAGTGTTGTGTTTACAGCACTATTTCATTACAATATATGATTTAAAGGTTTAATTAGACTGCGCTAGGGTGTGTGTGTTAGACGAACTTTAATTTTGGTTTTTTACTGATATTTTGCGGTTTACCCATTATTCTGTTTTCCCCATAGGCCACATTATTAATATTACATGATTTTCTGCAACACATGTGATGTACAGGAACACAGCTACCACGTTATTGAAGAACAACCTGTAATGATATTTGATCCTCTATCTTCATACCATACCCTGCTCTCTCCCTATCCCTTTAGTTTCCAGAAATCCATTTTTATATTCAGTGCCTTGGTTTCCACAGTCTGATCTGGGAGATAATTCTCCAGGTTCACCAGTCTCTGAGTGCAGACACTTATTCTCATCTCAATGCAGAGTGGTCTGTCTGTACCTAATACTGTGGCCCCTTGTTTTGATGTCCCAGCAAGGGAAATAGTCACCCCTGCTTCCAATCTGTCTTGTCCTGACAGAGTTATATATATTTCACTGAGATCTCCACTCATTTTCCTAAAGCCCATGGAATTCAGGCCCAGCCACCCCAGATTCTGCTCCCACAACAGCGATCAGTCTGGTCATCTTCGCTGCTCTCCCTCAATGTCAGGTTTGTCCTTTATTAGGTAAGAAGACCAAAACTGTACATAATACTGCACAGTGTTCGAGATGAGGTCTCACCAACGCCCTGCAGCAAAACACCCTTACTCTTGTATTCAAATCCCCCTGAAATGAAGGTGAATACACGATTTATCTGCCTATCTGCTTTCTGCTCCTGCAATATTGCTTTCAGTGACTGGGGTACAGGGAGATCCAGATCCTTTTCAATGTTACAGCTCCCCACTTGTTGGGTCTGTGTACACTGGTCAGCGTGCCAATGCCATTCCCAGTACTGACTTCATGATTCAGATCTCATTGCCCTACACTGACCTCGGAGGGCTGCACAGAAGAAACAAAAATACAGTTTAAGTTCCTTTATAGATCAACATTTTTCAACCAATCCCTTTTCAAATGATAGGCTCCAGTTCTGTTTTTCCCATCAAAGGTCACAATATCACATATCCCCCGCTTCCCCTCCCCATTGCTCCTCATGTGCCACATATTTGCCCAGGCACTCCACTTGTCTCAATCACCTTGGAGCATTTTGACATCCTGCTCACCCACTCACAATCTGATATTGTTTTGTGCCATCTGCAAACTTGAAAATATTGTACTTGATCCACTCAATCATACATATGATTTGTATTGGGAATAGCTGGGGCCCAAACCCCAACCCTTGCTATATCATCCAAGCCTTCCATTCAAAAAATGCATTCTTTTATTTCTACTCACTGCTTCCTGACAGCTCTCCCATTCTAAAACCATATTAGTCCCAATCCCAGAGGATTTGAATTTGCATAATAGGCTTTATCAAAAATCTTTCTGAAAATGCACATATTTCATTGATTGCTTCTCCATAATTATGCTAAAGGCACTTTCTCAAATATGATTCCCATTTGATCAATCTCTGTTGAGTTTGTCTGTGCTCATTACTTTCAGTTCCAATACTTCCTCGAAAACTGTTCAGGTGCTAATTTCATTCTATTCCCTTTTTCTAAACAAACTAATGTTCACTAGTTTTGTTGGGAAGTTTTCTTTTTTGTTTCGTTTTCTTATGTGAAGACATAACTGAAGTATTTGCTCCACAGTTCTGCTTTTTCCCTGTCCTCAATTATCTGGTATCAGACTGTCAGAAAGCTGCACCTTTTTTTTCCGTAATTTTGCCATTGACATATTTTCAGAAGATATTACAAGTTCAATCTTAAAACCCTTGTTAATATACTCTTCAGAAACCCATCAATTCCTATCTTAAGCTACTCACTTATTGATCTTCCACAGCCATACAAACACAGAAGCACAGACTTTGTCCCATCAACAATACAGCACGGTCGACATAAGCCCCACTTACCAACACAAGACCGTAGCCGTGAATCTTATGGCATTTCATGTTCAAAACCGTGTATTTTCTGATGGTTGTGAAGTTACCTTGACAATTCTTCTCTCAGGAAGTGCATTCCTGACCCCAGCACCCTCTGAGTGAAAAACAATCCTCAATTCCTCTCCACATCTAAAATCCTTCACTTTATAATGTGCTTCATTGTTCTTGGCCCTTTGCCTAAAAGGAACAGCTACCATCTATCCATCCTATCCATGTCCCTCGTAATCCTATCCTTCTGAATCTCGGCCCACTCAGCCTTCTCTCCTCCAAACTAAACAGCCCGAGCTTATCCCGCCTATCTCCATAGCTCATATGCTCCATCCAAGTGAACATCCTGGTGAATCTCCTCTGAGCCCTCTCCACCACAATCACACTCTTCCTGTAATCTGGCTCCCAGAACTACAATCAGTATTCCATCTTGGCAAAAGCAAACTTCCGCATAGCTCTTATAATCTATGCCTTGATGAATAAAGGTTATATCTACGGTCCCTATGCTTTCTCAAATTGTGCAAAAACCGGTTTAGTCACAATCAGGGATTTGTGGAGAAACACCCTCTGAGCTTCCTCGTGTGCTGCCATTCATTGAGTTCTCCCCTGTCCAGTTCCTTCTTCCAAAGTGCATCAATTCATATTCATCAGGGTTACATTCCATCTGCCATTCATCCACCCATCTGACCATTCCATCTGTATCTTCCTGTAACATAAGACCTTCCTTCTCACTGCCAACCACCCGGCCAATCTTTGTATCAAACGCAAACTTAGTTGTCACACTCCCGCCACCCCCGTCTATATTCACAGCTGCATCACTTATGAATACCACAAATAATCAGGTTAAAGATGATTCAAAACCAGGTTATAGTCCAACAGGATTATTCGGAGGCACTACCCTCGAAGAGCTGCTTCTTCATCAAGTGGTTGTGCGCTTTGAAATCTCGTTCCTCTGAATAAACCTGCTGGACTATCACCTGGTGGTATGTGATTTTTAAGTTTGTCCACCCCAGTCCAACACCAACACCTCCGTATCACAAATAATAAGGGACACAGCACTGATCCCTGTGATACACCATTGGACACCTGTCTCAGTCACACTAACAGCCTTCAACCACTACCCTCTGTCTCCTAACAGTAAGGTGATTTGGATGCAACTTGGCAAGTCACGAATAACTCCTACTTGTTCCTTTGTTATTCTTTTCAGCTTGACACACTTGCAGAATATCTGGGGATTCTCCCTAATCTTGCCCTACCAGCAGTTTTCTATGCCCCTGTTTTAGGCAGTTCTCACAAAGTGAAGAATTTCCTCATTATTGCGGTCTTAATTGCTCTGTCTCTTAAACTGCAATTATTTGCCTTGTATGTGGAACTGACAGCCAGGGAAACGTCATGTTTATTTCCAACTTGACATATGTTTTGTGAAGTTTCCAAGTTTCATTGTGACCCTCCTCTCATTCGTTCAAACTCTAAAGAACACAGGCCGAGTTTCCTCATCAGGCAATCTCGCCATCTAGGGATTAATCTGGACAATGTCCATTGTACTTTTTTGTGGTCAGTATATTCTTTCTCAGATTGGGTCACCAACACTTTAAACAATGGATGTAGGTTTGCTCACTTCATTTCCAGACGTTTCTTTATCTTACAAGGTTACATCTTCAGTGGACCTCATGCGAAACAATGCTTAAAATTTTTTGCTTTCCATTTATATGTTTGGATTTCTTTGTATTGCTGATGCTATTTCCTGTGGCGAAGTCACTTCCTGTTTCTTTTCTCAGAGGGTGGTTGTTGGGGTATGAAAACTAATTGCACATCGAGTTAGACATCTGTCAGGAAGACATATGGATTTTCTCCATTATTACTGTTAATCCCTAAAAATCCAATATCACATGCTGTATAATAGATTCCAACAGTTTCCAACTTGCAGATGTCAAGTTAATTGGTCGGCAGTTCTCCAAACTATGTCTTCTTCCCTTTATAGATGCTTTGATTCCTTCCATTAATCTATAGTGCTTGGACCACGTTTAATAACTTCCATTTATCCGGAATGGCTTCCAGCCTCTGCAGAATGCACAGGAAAATGAAACACAGTCATCGACTGTGCAATTAATATTTCTGTTGCCGATATATGTCTGACATTTTAATATGAAGTACATTAGGTTTGTCAGACTTAGCAATGCTCAATCCAGTTACATTCTCAAATACCTCCTTGTTACTGACATATGTTGACTTTATGTCTTCAGTTGCACAAGCACAACATGATCACTTGGTATTTCTGAATGATTTTGTGGATCTTCCTCCGTGAAGACAGATGCAAAGTAACTGGTTATTTTTTGGTCATTTCCCTGTTTTTCACAATAAACCCTCCTCTCCCGATTACCAGTTTCCATATTTGACCTTGCTTTTGTTTTGTTTCCTTTGAAATACAGCTTGTAGACTTATGCAGTGTTTTTGTTCTTGTTTGTTAGCATTCATGTTCTGTTTTTGATTTCCTTATCAATTTCATGGCCCTTGTTTCTAGATCGTGAACTTCTCCGAATTCTCAGGTTTTCACAATGACTGAAATTCTTCCGAATCCACTTCCTATCATTAATACCTTTTCTAATTTGTGTTAAACATCATTGTGTCATTTTCCCTTTCTTTGGTGTTTATACCTGAAATAAATAGACGTATTTTTCAGACTTTGCATTATTTCTATAAATCTCCTGGTCCTGACCAGATATATTCAGGAACACTGTAGGAGGACAGAGAAGGAATTGCGGGAGCCATGGCTGATATTGTTACATCATCGCTGGCCAACAGGTGAGGTCCCGGAGGACTGGGGGAGTAGCGAATGCTGTGCCCTTACTCAAGAAGGGCTTAAAAAGAAAAACTTTGGAACTATGGACCACTAAACCTAAAATCTGTAGCAGGTAACTTCCTTGAAAAGGTTCTGAGCGATAAGATATACGTGTTTTAGGAAAGACAGAGTGTGATTCGGAGCAAGATTAGAGTGGTGCAAGAAAAGCACAGCAGAGCAAGCAGCATCCGAGGAACAGGAAAATCAACGTTTCGGGCAAAAGTCTATCATCAAAGTTAGCACGGCTTTGTGCATCGGACACCATAGCTCACAAATTTGTTCGAATTCTTTGACGAAGTGACCAGCAACGTTGAGGAGATCAGGGTGGTATGTGTAGTCTATATGGATTCAAGTAAGGCGTTCAATAATCTTCCACATGGTGCGCTGCTCTGGAAGGTTAGATCTCATGAAATTGAGGAGGACCTGCCAAATTGGAAATAAAGTTGGCTTGATGGGAGGAAGCAAAGAGTAATAGTGGAAGGGTGCTTGTCAGACTGGAGGCCTGGGACTAATGGATGCATCGGGGCGATGCTGGCACCACTATATATTACATATATCTATAATTTAGATGAGAATGTACGTGCATGATTTGTAAGTTTGAAGGTGACAATCAAATAGGCGGTTACATAGAGAATGACAAAGGTTATCAGAAATTTCAGAACTTACAGCAGTACCTTGATCAGCTTGGGAAGTGAGCCGAGAAATGGCAAATGGATTTTAATGCCGATCAGTGCAAGTTCTTGCATTTTACAAACTCAAATCAATATCGGAGTTTTATGGTGAATGGCTGTGTCTTCAGGAATCTAGTTGAACAGAGGGACCTTGGAATTCAGGTACATGGTTCTCTGAAAGTTGATTCAGAGGTAGACAAAGCAATGAAGAAGACTTTTGGCACACTGGCATTCATCAGTCAGGGCACTAAGTAGCGAATTTGGGGAGCTATGCTGCAGACTACGGGGCACTGATGAGGCCATACTTGTAGCGTTATGTTCAGTTTTGTTAACTTTTCTATAGGAATGATGTTATTAAACTGGAATGAGTGCAGAAGAAATTTACGACGATGTTGCCAAGGACTCAAGGCTCTGAGTTAGAGGGAGAGGTTGGAAAAGCTAGGACTGTTTACTTTTGCGTGTATGTGACTGGGGAGAGGATCTTATTGAAGGGTATAAGATCATAACAGGCATGGATAGAGTGAATGCACTCAGCCTTTACTTCCCGGGATTGGACAATCACGGACTGGAGGGCATCAGTTTAAGATCAGAGGAGTAAGAATAAAAGGGAACCTGAGGAGCAACTTTTTTACACACAGGGTGATACACATATGGAATGAGCTGCCAGCAGAAGTCGTTAAGGTGGGTACATTCACAACATTTAAAATGCATTTGGACAAATACAGGATAGGAAAGGATTAGAAGGATGCGGGACAATGGCTGGGAAATGGGGTTAGTGTGAATTGACATTTTGGTCGGAATGGATCAGTTTGGGCCGAAGGGCCTGTCTCCATGCTATAGGACTCTATGACTCTAACAACCATTGCTTATCTCCCACTGAATGTTATTTTTTATTTTCCCAATTCACTGGAACAAACTTGACCCTCTCGGCTCCATGCATCCATCATTGACCAAAATGTACAAACATTCTATATTGTATGCAGACGCTGTGTAAAATACAACATATTAATGTCACTACTCCTCCAAAGCTGCTTCAGAGCAAGGACATTGATTAGTCCTCCTGACTACACAACACCAAATCCGAAAAAAACTTGATCTCTAGTTTGGTTCAATACATACTCTTCAACCCACCTGATATACATTTAGGGAATTTATTTTTCACAGTATGAGCAGTCACTTAGTTAACGCAGTTGAGATGCAACTTGAGACCATCCAATAAGACTGCAGTATCCATGATATTTGCATGTCTAATTTTCAGCGCATATGACGCTCAGAATTTCTGCAACAGTTTTAGTTTCGATATATATTACACCAATGTTTGCTTCTCCTTGTTATTTGTAAGCTCCCCTTAAAATGAATCTGAGGGACATGGTCTGTAGCGTCATTGGTGATAGATTTGGACAAGACATTCCGGAAGGGTCACCTTGTGATACAGGCCAAGCGTCAATAACCTTCTCCGCTCTGTCTGGATAAGGGTCACCATATTCCATCTGCTCCTTCACACTCCCTGTATGCCTGTTATAGCACTGACCCCCGAACAAGGCTCACACTCTATTTCCAAATAAGGCTCAGGCATTTCCAAACTCACTATTGAATTCAGCAACTTTCTTCCTCACTTTCTCTGTCACCTACACAATACCCCCAACACTAATAATACTAAATTAATTTACAACTGTCGACTGACTCATTCCGGACACCTCACCATTCCTCCCAGCCCCACATCCAACAGCACTAACAGCAGGGTCAATCATTTCCACTCTCCCTCCCTCTCTCCCTTTCTCCTGTTCCAGGAGAAACTGTTTGGAATGGGACAGAAAGGGCCAAGCCGGGTGGTGCTGTGCCTGATGTCTGTTCCCTCACACCCCCTTCTCCCACCATGTGGGGAGGAACCTGGCATGAGCCGGACAGAAACAAGATGGCTTATGTGGAGCTTCTGAAACATCCACTTCCCATCAACTGAGTAAAGAGCGACATTCAGTTCTCACTTTAAACCCACTGTCAGTTCCAACGTCAGTCCATTCAGTCCCAAACAAAAATCGATACCTCACTGCACAGAGATGCAGACACTGAAATGCACAGACATATTGGTAAACACCCCAACATACTAACATGCACAACACATATAAGGAGATGGGCATACACACAGATTGCAACACACAGAGACATACAATTGCACACAAATAGACACAAACACACATAGAAACACAGAGGCTGATACATAGGTACACAGATGTAGACACACAAATACACAGAAAACAATCACTTGGACATACACACACGGACACACACACACACATATATACACACATGCACACACAGACACAAGCACTAGTGTCATTAAGACACAAATCGACACATTCTTTGGTTTATAAAGGGATCAAGGATTCTAAGGAGAAGGCAGAAGATTGGGTTTGGTGTACATACAAGAAATTATTGAATGGCATATTAGACTTGGTGGGCCGAATGGCCTCATTCTGCTCCTTTATTCATGCTCATGTGGAAAGAGTCAGTGGGAATGTGGGACAGGTTTGGAGGGCAGAATATTTTATGGTTATTCATAATTATTATATCTTTAAGTATGAAAAGAGGTGGTGATTTGATGTGAGGTTAGCACAGTTTTAATGTAATGGGTCCGAAAATGAAATAAAGATGACCCTTTCCATTTAGTGCTGTGCGGTCTGTGGTATCCTCATCCTCAGGGAATAGGGAATATTGAGGATACTTTGAGGATGGAATATAGACTGAGCTCGACTGATCTTTGCTGGACAGGAGAGTCAATGTTTATCGGGAACAGACAGGAGAGGGATGATCAGATACAATTGGACCAGCCATGAGCATTCTGAATGTGTTGTTATCTCAATCCACCCTCGATGCTGTTATAGAGATATACTGCTGCCCCTACTCCATGTGTTGTTCCCTCAGTCCACCACTCAAAGCTGTTACAGAGATATACTGTTGCCCCTACCTCATGTGTTGTTCCCTCAATCCACCCTCGATGCTGTTATAGAGATATACTGCTGTCCCTACCCCATGTGTTGTTCCCTCAATCCACCCCTCGATGCTATTCCAGGGTAGGGGACCACCCCAATCCGTCAGACAGGATCGTTATAATGAGACAAGAGGAGACCATTCTGCCCCTCTAAGAAATTACACAGGAATATCGAATTAAGTAATTCAGATCGTTGGGTACATTACACAGACCAGGACGAGGCCATTCAACCCGCCTGAGCGGCTACACAGGAACAGGGAATATGTCGCTAGCAGGAAATAGTGAGTAGAGAGAAATGTTTACTTTCAGGCTGCAAAGCTCTAACTGATGGAGTGCCTCAGAGATCACTGTAGAGTCATCAATGACCAATAATCTGTATCAATGATCTGGAGGAAGGGGAGGGAATGGCTTGGAGCTCAATTAGCACGTACACCAAGATTCATTGTGTCGTCAAATTGAGATACTGAGTCTGCAATATGATTATAGACAGGGATAGTTTGTGTGCAATCCTTCAGTAGAAATAACATAACGTAAATTGTCTGTTTTGGCATGAAGGATAAAATAATGGTAATCAATTTAAATGGAGAGAGATTGCAGAACTCTGTGATACAGGAGGTTTCCATGTTCCTGGGACATGAATCATGTGAAGTCAGTCTGCAGATGCAGCAAGTGATTTGGAAGGTAAGTGGAATGATGCTGTTTTTGACAAAAGGTTAAGGTTAAATTGCAGGAATGTTGTACGGCATCTGTACAGGGCATTGCTGAGACCACATCTGATGCACTGTGTACAGTTTTGATCCCCTAACACTAAAATAACAGGATATAATTATTTTTGAAATTTTCAAAGAGGTTTCCTTTTCTCATTCCTGGTATGCTGGCCTTTGGTTATGGGGGATAATCAGTTCCGATCTTAGCCTAGAAATAGTATTGAACCACCATGACTTTCAGAAAAGTGCATCAGCTGGATGCATATTATCTCTTGTCAGGGAGACTAAAGCTAGATAAAATATTTGAAGAGAAAGATGTATTGATATTAACACACATACTATGAAGACACCTACCAATATTTACAAATTACACAGACACGTGTAAGTATGTCATCAAATTATGAAATGGGGACATTTTTTTGAGATTGAATGGAATTGGGTACAACAAGAGCAATGATGCCGCTGCATATAATCCATAATCAGGTTTTCCAGGGAATGTTCCAGGAGAGCACACGTGGTCCAGTTTGGTGTTCAGTTGATATTATTGTATGTTTCAACACAGAGAGGGAGAAAATTGTTCCCTGCCTGAGAAGCAACAGCCCATTGATCCCTTTCTCTTACTTTGTTCCACAAGATAGCAAAGTCTCAGTCTATCAAATCCCTGAGTTATCTTTGCTACTTGTGGTGGATTCCTGGTGAGGATTCATTGGAAACTCTCATATGCCCGAAACGAAAGGAATTCAGCCAAATCCAACTGTTCCAGAAAGAAATCCCACAACCAGTAGCTTATTTGAACAGAATAACTTCAAAGGCAGAATAACATTTGGAACACTCTGTCATTTTACTATTTGATATGAGTTCAACGTTCTGTGTCTTACATTTTCTTTCTAGAAAATGACCTAATCTGAGACCGATATCATTGGCCACATCATTAAACTGGTTCCATTTAAGATTGGTGTAACCAGTGGAGGTGTGAGACGGAAAAGGAAACAGTGACCCTCCAACATTGGCTAGAACACAAATGAGAAATTTTCAAAGGGCTGTCCAAGTGGAAATTCCCTCCCCAGAAGTTTGTGGTGCCTGGATGTTTACATTTATTCAAAGTTGTATTTGTTGACATTTGACAGAAAAGTGAATGTAGAAAATGGTATACAGACAGAAAAGTGCTAAGGAGATCACAATCACATGACCCATAATCTTTGTGCATGGTGGAGCGGTGACAAAGTGTCTAATGGCACACTCCTGCTGCTCAGTGCTATGTTCCTATGTTCCATCCAACCACTCACAGCTCCTGCAAAGAGCAGTTGGAGGCCACTTGCTCCAAATACCTGATCCACAGTAACACAGCATCTCATTCAGTCCCTAAAGACTGTCACACACACACGGTTTAGTGTGGGTTGGAAAATGCAATTTGGAAATCCAGGCTGGGTTCGAAAGACGCCTCTGGTCTCTTTGCAGAGTGTCTCCTCACTGCAACTTGTGCTTTATTTGTTGGTCATAATACAGGTCCAGATTCACTGTGAATACAACCCTCATATCTCACCCAGAGATGACTCACAAAATACTTTGCACTGTCTGATTGCAACGTTCAATAACAGAACGTTTCGGAAAATTACGAATATTAACTTTGTAATTACAGATTATGAGGCCATAAGAAACCGGATCAGCTAATTCGGACGATCATGCCATTGTCTACCATCATGGCTGATCTACTATTGGCATTAACTCCTTTTTAATGTCCAATTATTCACATCCCTTAGCTGTCTGACAGCTCAAAAATCCATCTACCTCCTCCTTAAAGACTTTCAGTGATGTAGATCCCATAACTCGCTAGCCCAGATAATTCCTGACATTGATTACCCGCTGTGAGAGGAAAACATTCCCTACACATACATCGTCACCTAATTGATATGAACGAGAGGTGAACACAGGGGCTCAGCAAACAGTGAATGGCTTTGATATCAAGTGAGTATTTGACTGAGGATGGCATCAGGACCACCCACTTATTTGAGCTGAATGGAAATCAGGTGTAACCTCCCACTTGTCTGGGTCTTTCAGAGCACAAAGAAAGATGCTTGTGGTCGGTAGCCAACAGTCCTCACAGTTCCGGGACATGTCTGCAGGAGATCCTCAGGTTAGCCTCCTCAGCACAAACATCTTCAACTGCTATATCAATATCTTTCCCCATCATAAGATCTGAAGTAAGGATGATGACTGAAGATCACACAGTGTTCAGAGATTTTGTGCCCCCTCAGCTCCTTAACAATCTTGTGTCCATGTGCGGCAAGACCTGGACAGCATTCTGTTTGTGCTGGTAAAGTGTCGGTAACATTCATGTAACAGCGCTGCCAGACTCTGCACATTTCCACAGTTAATAGAGAGCTCAATCAGCATCCCAGGCTGGTTGCACACTGATATGTGGAAGCCATTGAGCCCGTGGAAACTCATGAAAAAGAAGAGGGACAGCCCATTCAATCCACCTGCCTATTCTACAGGAATAAGAGGGGTCTGGTCAGTACATCGAGCTGTTAAACAGGAACAGGCAGAGCCGAATCAGACCCTTAAACCTGTTTCATCAGACCAGGAGGAGGCTATTCAGCCCCACGAGATAGTTATACAGAAACAGGAGGGCGTCATTGATACTCTAACATGACAAACCAATAAAACCGAAACTGCATTGATAGGGGGCTCCATGGTGTTAATCATGGTTCCATTGTTTGTAGAACGTGTGCTACCTTAACATGGTTTGCTGGCAGTGATAAGGGAAACCAAATATTTTGTGTAAAGTCTCAAGGAGGCATCTTCCATCTCCGAGAAGACACTCCCATGTGCTCTATGTAGGTCAGAAGCTGCTGGGAAGAGTTAACTCTTTTATAATGAAGGTACTGTTGCTGCTGTCGGGATTATGAATGGTATTATGTTCATTGCAGGATCACGCACCAATTGAACTGCATTAACGTTGGGAGAGTTTTTTTTAAAAGCCTGAACCTCTCTCTGTTTCTGAATCGAAATAGGGAGTGGGGGTGGTTGGGTGGAACGTTCTCAGAAGCTCTTAAACTATCGAGAACCATGTAACCCGATTGAAAAAAAGCCATGGAATTTATCACCGTAACAGTGTCTGTTTAGAACATCATAAGTGATTGTGCATCCCCCTTAATATTCAATGCAATCACCTTATTCTCTCACTGAGCTTCACTCACTGTTCATGTTGCCATCATCCCAGGGATTAGTCTGGTGAGACTTGAGAGAAAGTCTATCCACAGTACCCCAAATACTGCCTCAACACACTCAGGGATGATCACAATAATCCTTTTCTCTCACTTAGACATCACCGTTTCCTTTCTGTGTTATGAAACGCCATTATTTCTCTATGCACTACGACTGACATGGAATTTATAAGTTCCTTATATCTGTACGTCAGCATCAATAAAGCCAGCACCAGAGTTGCCTATGGAGATGTGCATCACACTCGGGGAGCATTTCAATGAGATCGAATACACCTAAAAGATGTAATGATCACCTACCTGAATAGAAATGAGCTGTACAAATACGGGAAACAGGGAGAGGGTGGGAGCTACCTTTACTTTTGTTCTTCTCTCACAGGATGTATGCAGTCCTGGTCAGGGCAGCATGTTACGCCAATCTTAAACTGAGTGGCTGGTTCAGTTGTTCCACAGGACAGGAAAGAGTAAAACACATTGCTGGAGGTTTGTAGTGTTACAATTCAGGATAAATTCTCCTGCTTAATTAAAACCAGCAACAAAGAAAAAAATTATCCAATGTGTGATGTTTCGAGAGTCTAAGAACTATTTAAAGTAATAATTAACAACTTTATTTCTTAAAGTTTTACAGAGAATAATAATCGAACGAATATTTACAACTTCTTCCTCTAACCTATCTTTGACTTCCCCCTCCACAATACGAGTCAGATAAAATTCTTAATTAAGATTTACAAAATAAAACTTCTTATCTCAAAACCAGGAAACTTTCGGTTCTTCTCCATAGTCCTGTCTTCTTTTCTTCTGGGGAATTCTGCTTCACTAGTTACTAATCAATGAATATACTTTTAAGGGAACTATTTTTCAGGCAGTCTTTGCATGCTGTTAGCTTGGCAGCTCTGCTCTCAACTGTTCAATTTTCCACGGCCTTGTACCTCAAACTATTGGATTGTGTCATTGGCTTTTAAGATTATCAATCTATTACATTCAAACTTGATTGGAAGTGGGTCATTTGAGGTATAATTTAAACTGTTTGGCTGAATTTGTTTTTGTCTCAAGACAATGAGCTAATCGAGTTGTTCGATCAAATGTTAAATTATATCTATTTTTCAGAAGACTTGCTGCTGTCAGGTAGTTTAACGGTGCAGTACACCCACATGTTCATCACTGAAGTCACACGGAAACCTGATTGGGGAAGTTTGACACATTGACTTACCTAAAGGACTTCAGCCAAGTAGATGGACTTTTATAACAAATGATAATGGTTGCTTTTAAATTCCACCACTTTCCTTCATGAGATATCAACAGACTATTATTCTGTGGCTCTAGATTATGAGTCAATGACTTGACTACCATAAACTGTCTTCCTGTACATGCAGGGAACACGTCAAACATCCTCAAGAGCAATTATTTAGTGATGGACATGTGATTAGAAGGCACTTGAAACTGTTGCATCCAGATTGAACAAAGGCAAAAATCATGGTTCATTCAGAAGTTGCACTGAGCCTGCAGACGAGACTGAGATATCATGATGCTGGTTTTGGACAGGATTGGTGAGTGGGGAGGACATGAAGATGTAAATCCGAGAAGGACAAAATGGATTAAGGAGTTTGAGAACATTCTGTGTCCTTCTCGCTTATCAGTGAGTAATTTATAAAAAGTAGTTTGATAGTTATAATTTATAAGGAAAGGATTTTTTGTTTGGAACTGAAGACATTGACTTGCACTTTCCACAATTTGTATATCATGAGCAGAAATTGAGTTCAACCCAGTTTAGTAGATAAATATAATGACTTACCAGGAACACCAACTATCGCAAGGATGGGATAGTAACCACCTTGAATAATCCAAAGGATAAACAGGATCCGTGATGCTAATGATATCGAAGGCGATGAAAGAAAGTAAAGACCCGAGGATAAACTTCTGTCCATTGTTGGAATATGCCAGTCTAATGTTCTCAGATTCTGATACATTGCTGTACCAAACCAGTCAAATGTTCTCAGATTCTGATCCATTGTTGGAACATTCCAATCCGTGGTCCTCAGATTATGAATCATTATTGTAACGTTCCTGTCTAATGTTCTCAGATTGTGATCTCTCCTCCCGCTCTCTCTCTCAAGCTGCTGATCCCTGTTCGTGCTGTCAGTGATGCTCCTACTCTCGCTATGTGATAGCACATTGAACAGAGCCCATTTATATTTCAACCATGGAAACTCTCCACTGCCATAATTAGGATCCACTGAGACTGAAATTAATCACAGTCACTGAACAAATAGCTCCAGTTAACCCCTTTGAATTCAATAATGATTTTATTAAAATTCAAAAGAACTTTTAAAGTTTACACGTTTGGCTTGGGATATGTGTGGGGGGTGAACAGGAAGAAATATTTGAGATGGTAGATTGATTGTATGTAATCATTCAATCTGCCTTAGATATGACAGTAATGTCAAAGGATTGTCAGAACTTAAACAAGTTTCCCGGATTATAAATCAAAATATACAGTCTGTAACTACTGATCAGTGATTATAATGTCAGTAAAATATGTAGAGAACGTTTCTAGTCCATTATCTGACAGAAAATTGCTTATGACAACATGAGTGATAACAGACAATTGGCATGGATATGTTAACAGAGAATATGATGTGACACACAATTCAGATGATTATTCAAGGATCAGAGAGGGCAGGTAAGGGTCCTGCTGTTAATATTATCGATGTCAATCAACTGTATTGAAGTAAATGTCACTGGATTTCAATTGCAGTGTGATTATGATATCGGGGCATGGCTGCTGAGAGTGGAGGGAGGGAACATGATATTTCCCAGCCATCAGTATTGGAATTTTATTCTTCATAAATCATATGAAGATCAAACTCAAGGGTACATTGCCAATGAGGAATGAGGAGAGCCAATATTAACCACACAACCAGAAGACATTGGATCAGAAATTGGGCCATTAGTCCATTTGAGCCTGCTCCGCCATTCCATGATGGCTGTTAAGCTTCTCAACCGCATTCTCACACTTTCTACCTGTAACCCTTGATCCCCTTTACAGTCAAGAACCTATCTGTCTCACTCCTAAATATACTCACTGACCTGGACTCGACAGCCCTCTGCAGCAGTGAATTCCATAGATTCACCACTGTCTGGCTGAAGAGGTTTCTCATTATCTTTGTTCGAAAAGATCTTCCTTTTCCACTGTCCCCTCGGGTGCTAGTCTCTCCTACATTGGATACATCTTCCCAAAATCCCCTCTCTCCCAGGTCATTTAGTATTCTGTAAGTTTCAATTAGACCTCCTAACATCCTTCTGAATTCTACCAAATACAGACCCAGAGCCCTCAAATATTTTTTATATGATAAGCTTTTATTTCCTGGCACCATTCTCGTGAATCTCTTTGGAAAACAAACCAGGACCAGTGCATCCTTCCTGAGATATGGGACTCAAAACTGCGCACAATAATCCAAATGTGGCGTGACCAAAGCCTTGTAGAGCCTTAGAAGTACATCCCTGCTTTTATATTTAAGCCTTTTTGAAATAAATATCATCATTGTATTTGCCTTTCTAACTACTGACAAACGGCAAGTTTACCTTTCAAGACTTCTGGACTAAACCCCCGAGTCGTTTTGCCCTTCAGACTTCTGAATTTGCTCGCTATTTCGAAAATAGTCCATGCCTCCATTCATCCTGGCAGAATGCTTTCCCACACTTTCCCACATTGTACTCCATCTACCACTTCTTTGCTCACTCTCCAAACCTGTTAAAGTCCTTCAGCAGGTGAAAGTGAGGACCGCAGATGCTGGAGATCAGAGTCAAAAAGTGTAGTCATAGAAAAGCAGTCTGTCAGGCAGCATCTGAGGAGCAGGAGATTCGACGTTTCAGACATAAAGCCTTCATCAGGAATGTGGGTGGGTGGAAGGGGGCAGAAAGATAAATGGGGGGGGGGGGGGTAGCTGGCGCTGGGAGAAAGGTAGCTTGGAAGGCGACAGCTCGATGAAGGTTGGTGATGATCCTGATAGATCAGAGTGGAAGGTGGATTTGATACTTGGGAAGGTAGATGAACAGGTAGGACAGTTCAAAAGGGCGGTGCTGAGTTGGAGGGTTAGATCTGGGATAAGGTGGAGGGAGGGGAGATAAGGAAACTGGTGAAATTGTCCTTGATACCGTGTGTTTGGAGGGTCCCAAGGCAGAAGATGATGTGTTCTTCCTCCAGAAGTCAGGTGGCTAGAATTTGGCAGTCGAGGAGGCCAAAAGCTGGAAGGGCTTTGGCGGAGTGGGAGGGAGAGTTAAAGTATTCGGCCACAGGGAAGTGGGGTTGTTGGGTTTCCGTGTGTTCCCTGAACCATTCTGTAAGTTGACATCCTGCCTCGCCAATGTATAGGAGACAGGAGCAATGGACTGACGAGATTAGGTGTTTGGATGCACAGGATGTTCTCTGCCTGATGTAGTAGGATCCTTTGGGGCCTTGGGTGGAGGTGAGGCGGGAGGTGTTGGCACAGGTTTCAAATCTCTTGCAGTGTCAAGGGATGGTGTTGGGAGTGGAAGGTGGCTTGGTGGGGGCGTGTGGACCTAACGAGGGAGTCGTGAGGGAATGGTCTCAGCAGTATGATGATAGGGGTGGGGAGCGAAGTATATCTCTGGTATTGGGGTCTGACTGTTGGTGGCAGAAATGGTGGAGGCTGATGCGTTGTATCCCGAGGTTAGTGGGATGAAGGCGAGCACCAGAGAGGTTCTAACTTGTTGTCGTTGGAAGAGTGGAGTGCAAGGGCGGAGGTGTGGGAAGTTGAGGAGATGCAGGAGAGCACCCTCCTGCAGCCGAACCAACTCTTCAATGCTACCTGTCCCTCTGTCTATCTTTGCACTGTTTGAAAGCTTAGCCAGAATGCCCTCAGTTCCTTCAGAAAGATAATGAATGCACAAAGTAAAAAGTTGTGGTCCCAACACTGAGTTTTGTGGAACACCACTTGTCACTTGTTGCCATCCAGAGAAGAGCACTTTTATCCCCACTCTATGCGTTCTCTCAGGCAGCCAAACTTCTATCCATGCAAGCACCTTGCCTCTAATACCATGGGCCCATACCTTTCTCAACAGCCTCATGCATGGCACTTTGTCAAAGGATTCTTGAGTGCAGATGGATAACATCTATTGGTTCTCCTTGATCTAATCTGATCATTACTCCCTCATTGTTTTCTAGCCGGTTTGGCAGGACTGATCTCCCCTTGATGAAACCATGCTGACTCTGT
Organism: Chiloscyllium punctatum; assembly: GCF_047496795.1. Lineage (NCBI taxonomy): Eukaryota > Metazoa > Chordata > Chondrichthyes > Orectolobiformes > Hemiscylliidae > Chiloscyllium > Chiloscyllium punctatum. The sequence goes on along the minus strand of NC_092788.1, from coordinate 55,990,874 downwards.
CCTATTTTACCAAACACCTCCAAGTATCAGAAATCCCGTCCTTCACGATGGATTCCAAGATGTTACCCACAACCAAGGTTAGGCAAATCAGTCTGCAGTTTTCCATCTTCTACCTAACTCCCTTATTAAACGGGCTGTCATGTTTGCAATTATACAGCCACTTTGCCGTTTCCTGATTTTAGTCATTCCTGAAAGATTACCACTTACGCTTGCACTAACTCTTCAGCTATCTCCCTTACAAGGCTGGGGTGTAGTCCATCTGGTCCAGGTGAGCTATCCACATTCAGGCCATTCCGTTTTTTAACATGCTCTTCTTGGTGATGACCTCCATATTCAGGACTGCCCTCTCACTGTCGTCAATTCTTGAGAAATTACTCGTGTCTTCCACCGTGAAGACTGATACAAAGTTCCTCAGCCATTTCTTTGTTTCCCACTACCGTCTCTCCAGCATCATTTTCCACTGGTCCATGTTCACTTTTACCTCTCTTTTGCACTTTATATATCTAAAGAATCTCTTAAAGTTTCCTTTATATTAATGGTTAGAAGGGCTTTTGCCCGAAACGTCGATTTCGCTGCTCGTTGGATGCTGCCTGAACTGCTGTGCTCCTCCAGCACCAAAATCCAGTATCATCCTACCTGTACCATGCCTTTATTGCTCAGCATGTATCTCTGCAGTGTCTCCTGAATTAATCTTGGAATTTTCTGCCATTACTGTTCCGTTGTCTTTCCTGCTCGACCCCTGTCCCGGTCAATTCTACCCAGTTACTCCCTTGTGCCTCTCCAGTTACCTTTATTCAGCTAGAAATATTGTTAACTCTCATTCTACTTTCTCTCTCTCAAATTGCAGAATAAATTCAACCATGTTCTAATCACCGCTTCTGAAGTTTTCTTTCACCTTAAGCTCCCTTGTCTAGCCTGCGTCATTAAACCTAGTGTTATCTGTTCCAGAGTGGGCTCCACCACATGATGCTCCAAAAAGCCATCCCATAGACATTCCTCAAATTCCTTTTCTTGCGAACCACTCCCAACCTGGTTTCCCATTCCACTTGCATATTGAAATCCCCCTATGATCACTGTAACTTTGTCTTTCCTACAGATCTTTTCTGTCTCCTGGTGTATCTTGTGCCCCAGCTTCTGACTACTCTTTGGAGGCCTGTGCAAGTCTCCAACTGTGGTTGTCTTATCTTTGTGATTCCTCAATTCTACCCACGCAGATTCTACAACATCTGACTTTACTTCCTTTCTTAATATTGATTTAATTTCATTTCTTAGTAATAATGTAAACCCACTCCCTCTGCTACCTATCTTTTCGATAGGATATATGTCCTTGAATATCCTGATCCCTTGCAACCACTTCTCTGTGATACCCATCACGTCATACCTACCAATTTCAATCTGTGCCATAAGCTCATTTACTCTATTCCTTATTCTGCTCGCATTCAGATATAACCCCTTCAATCTTGTATTAACGGTCCCTCTTCTCATTGTTATTTGTTTGTCCAGTGTGCTTGAAGTCAGATTGCTTACACTTTCCATACACTCTGTCTTATTTGCGTCTGTGCTGGAGATTTTAATAACCTTCCTGAGCTCTGTACATTTACCTCCTCTTTTCTAAATAACCCTATAACGGACCCCCCACCCTGCCAACACAAACACTCTCCTAATCAGTTTAGACCTCTGTCTACAGCCTTAGTTAGGATTCAAACGGACTCTGGTCCCAACACAAAATAAAGGGACAAAAAACAAGCTTTTCTGTACATACCAAAACATGAAAACTACAAAGATGCAAGATTGTTAAAATACACTTACGATGTGGAGTTATATGAATTGAAATGTGAATTTAAAAACCACGGACGAGGTTTTCAACCTTTATCAGTCATTATTTGACCCACAGCTGAGATGCTGATCTCCCCCTGTCAGTGATCCCCCTAATTGAGAATCTCTCGCCCTGTCTCTCACACCGTGTCTAGAGGGACTACAAGTTCCTGTTGGCCCAGAATATTTAAATGAATTCACCTTCTCCATGGAACTAATCTATTGTTCTTTTGGATCCTGTTCAGCGTCAGCAACCCGGTTCTGTTATATTATTAGCGATAAATGATCTGGGATGACAGCATCGTGCTCACAGGGTACGGACCAGACAAAGGGCTTGCAGTCTGTGGGAGTTTCTAAATGAAATTTCTGTATATTTCTCCTCATGCTGTCTTCTGATATAACTTCAGACTCGTCTGACACCCCTTGCTCTCACTCACTCTGTGGTTCCGTTTTCTCTCCATTCCTTTTATCTCTCTTCACTTCCTTTTTTCTCTGTTGATTTTTCTCTCTCTCACACACACACACACGCAGACACACACACATTCTGTTCTCACTGTTGACAAATTGTGCTGTTGGAGAGCTCGTTGGTGTACAATGGGCTAAATGGCCTCCTTCAGTGCTCTATCAATTCTGAAGTTCTCTGACCCACAATAAAGACTTCAGGTGCCTGGAGAGACAAGCTGGTCCTGAGAAGGACAGAGTGCAGAATCATTCTTTATCTCTTCATGTTGTCTGATATGCAGCGGCCTTGAAATATCTGTTCAAAAAAAAGATAGAAATTCGAGCAGTTGGGAGAACGTTCACGAGATGATTTTGCTGTCAGGATTTAACAAGCAGTTCCCTCTTACAAAATTGGATTTGCCTGATAGTAGCTCCTCCCAATTGACACGTCCTAGCTCTGCCTGATGCTGACGTAATTTGCCTTCCGCCAATTCAGTAGATTCCCACAAGGTCCTGACATATCCGTGTTCATAGCTATCTTAAATCTGAAGGAACTGTGACCACTGTTTCTAAAGTTATGTCCCACTGAAAGGTCATTCACCTGACCAGGCTCATTAGCCAATAAGAGGTCCAGTATGGTTCTTCCTCTCGTTGGACTATCCACATACTGCTGCAGTTAACAAAGTTTGCCCCATCTAAACCCTTGCTCTAATGGACTTCCAGTCATTATTGGGGATATTAAAGTCACTCACTATGACCACTCTGTTTTTAATACATCTTTCCTTAATCGACATACATATCTGTTCCTCAATCCCTCCGTGGCTGTTGGAGAGATTATAGTAACGCAGTGCTTGTATCCATCTTATTTTTGAGCTTGACCCATATTGCTGCATTGGACGGTCCCTCCTGTATGTCCTGTTCACGTGCAGATGTAGCATTCTCCCTGATCAGTAAAACAACTCGTCCACCTCTTTGAGCTTCTTCTCTTTCTCGCCTAAACCAATGAAACCCTGGATACTTTGAACGGCCAGTCCTTTCCCTCTCTCAACCAAGTCTCTGTAAAGCCGCAAAATCATAGTCCCATGTATGGATTCAGGATCCCAGTTCATCGTCCTTACCCATAACAATTCTTGCATTGAAATAAATACACTTCAGCCAAACTCCATCAGATCCTGACCTGATATTTGGTTTGCGTTTCCCTGATGTAAATTCCTCCTCGTCTATTCTCTGGGAACAGGAGATTACAAAGGACTGTCAGTAAAGTGGAAAATATTGGAAACAGACAATTTCAGTTTCCTCCCTTGTCCCTTCAATCTGTACATTGCATCTCACACTGTCCAATTCCAATAAACTGGTGGGTAATTATTTTGCTTCAAACAACCGTCTCCAGCCTCTCACGGCACATTCTTCTACTTGCTCTGGACCCATTGGATTGATAGTTTTCTGATCCCTCTCTCAACCAAATCTCTGTAATATTTGTATCATGGTTATATATATTCATCTGTTTTGCCTGTCACACTGCTCACATTAAAATCAGCATACTTCAGACTTTCTGTCCCAATGTGTTCACTCCCCTCTGCCAGTTTGTTGCTGGTCTTAGTTGTACTGGGATTAGTCTCCAACTGCTCTTCAGTCACTGTGTTTGTGGATGTTCTGCTCTGGCTCCACCCTCCCTCCCCAACCACCACACTAGTTTAAAACCTCCTGAGTGACAAAAACAAACCTGCCTGCCAGGAGATTGCTGCCAGTTCACGTCCATCCCGTCCTTCTTGTGTATTTCATACTGACCCAGGATTCCCAATGACCCACATATCTGAGATTGCTGCCAGTTCAGCTGCATCCCGTCCTTCTTGTGTAAATCCTACCTACCCGGGAATCCCAATGATCCACATCTTGGAAGAGCTGCCTTCCCTACCAGCTCTTTGACCATGATTTTAACTTTACTACCTTCCTATTCCTAACCTCACTGGCACGTGGCATAATCCAGTCTCCCCAACATTCAAATATGCTTTCAGCACAACTCCAGCAAGACCTTTACTTTAAAATGGATAGACGTGACAATAAAAACTTAAGTGTAATCTCATGAACCAGGAACGCGGAGCCCAACGAATCGTCGTGATGATCATAAGATCTGATATATGTCACCTCCACCAAACCTGTGTGACTAGATATACTTATGGAGCATCTATTTGTACGTGGACGAGGATAAACAGAAATTAGTCCAAAAGACCTGAAAATGTCATAACAGATGGGTGCTAGTCAGCCTGTTTACTCTGCTTTGCTGTTCAATTGGATTTTAGCTATTCTGTTCCTTTTAATGGCTGGGGCTTTACCCCGGATCCCTAGCGCGTCAGGAAGTGCCCAGTGTCTTTGTGCGCTCACTGAGTAAAGAGCATCTAGTGCCAGGCGATGGGGTGTGGGGGATCCCGGGGTGGCTCGATGAAAGGCTGCATGCAGTGACGGATGGACTCAGGGATTGAGAGAGACAGAGTAGGTAATCAGGGACATTGACTCACATAAGTAGATGCGCAAGATTCCCAAGCACTCAGGAAGCCTGAGGACCAGAACCACTTTTACAATAAACCCGTCATATTTGCTGAAATTCTCCATCAAACACAAGCAAATATACTGTAGATGGCAGAAACATGAAACAAACACAGAAACATATTGTGGAGAGAGAAAAGAGGCAATTCTCCCAATGCAGAGATTGCAAAATCTCCAGAAAGACAGGGTCCAGAGATTGGAATTAAACCCGAGTCCCTGGCACTGTGAGGCAGCAGTGTTGTGTCACCACGCTATCCAATAATGGACAACAGGATTAGGACAGTTACATTAGTATATTTTCGACAGTTAGTTAACAGGAATGCTCTCACGCAGCCTATCTAAGATTGGGAAGCCTTTATACAGCAGCAGAGGACAATTCAAGAAGCAATAAAGTGATGAATACGAAACATGTCAGCTAGCTTGCTTTAGAAATGGAGCTTGCGGGGGTTTTGTTAAGATATATAAAAGGGGAGAGTGAACATTGGACAACCAGAAATTGAGGGTGGCTGCAGAGAAATGGAAAAAAAAGAATTGGAGAATGACCTGAATAGGTACTTCCTGTCAATCCTCACAATGGTAGATATTATGAACAATCCAGACCTTAAAGCGAGTCAAGGATGAGGAACGGATGTAGTGATCAGCGTTGAGGAGAAGGTACTGGGGAAGCTGTAATGTTTGAAAGTGGATAAATCACACAGACTGGAAGGATAACAGCTAAAGTTCTGATGGAATTAGCGGAGGAGATTGTGAAACCTTTGGTCGTGACTGTTCAGGAATACCTGTCATCAGACAGAGTCCCAGAGAACTGGAAACTGGACAATTTAAAATCTCTGTGTAAGAAGGAAGAATGGCAAAATACAGGAAATCATAGGGTAGTATAGCCGGGCATCGGCCTTTAGCGGGATTTAGAGTGCATTGCTAGCAATGACATTGCAGAGTACCTGGAGGTGCATGGTAAAATAGGGCTGAGTCAGCATGGCTTCATCAAGGAGTGGTCCCGCTGACAAGTCTGTCAGAATTCTATCAGATGATAATGAGCAGGTTTGACAAAGGGAGGATGTGATCTCATTTGCTAATAGGCAGTGTGTTAAATTTGAATCTGTGTTAAATTGACTCATGTTAATTTATTGGTTACAACTTACGTAAGCAGACGTACATTAACAAATAAAATTTCAAAGGAACAATTCAATAGTAGATAAATAAAATAAGGATGGAGGGTCGGGTGATGTGTTGTTTCTACATGATGTGGGAGTGGTCGACCCAACTGTGGTTCCCAGTGACCATGTCTGGATTAAATGTCGCATGCAAGAACAACTCTGGATCTGAGTCGGTGAGCTGGAGTTTGAGCTTCAAACATTGCGAGGCATCAGGGAGGGGGTGAGTTCCCTGGATGCTGTGATTCAAGAGACAGTTACACTCCTTAGATCAACTGACTCAAATTCAGCCAGTGGTTAGAAATCAGAGAGATTATCTATGACTGAGGCAGATAAATGGATCCAGGATGGAGAATTGCTGGAGCCTCAGCCCCTGTCCATGTCTAAGAGGTTCAAGAGTTTTGTTCCCTGTGTGGATGGGATGGGGACTGCAGGGAGGATGAGCTGATTGGCCACAGCACCGAATTGAGGAAAGCTTTCAAGTGGGGCAAGAGAAGGCAAATGTTAATGTAACTGGGTATAGTATAGTTAGCGGCATAGACACTGTTCTCTGTGACCTGGATTGAGAGTCCAGAATGCGGCGTTACCGACTGGTGTTTGTGTAAGGGATATCTCATCTGGACTGCAGGGGAACTTCGAGTGTGAGGGTAAAGATCCATCGGTCATGGTTTGTGTAGGTACCAACGACAGAGATAAAACTAGGACAGAGGTTCTGCTAAGGGATATAAAGAGCTTGGAGCTAAATTAGAAAACAGAATCAAAAAGGAAATAATCTCTGGATTACGGCCTGAGCCCTGAGCGAGTTAGCACAGGGTCTGCAGGAAAATGCGTGATTCAAAGTTTGGTGTGGGAGAAATGGGTTTGTATCATGGGACATTGACACCAGACACTGGGGAAGGAGCGCACTGTTCTGATCGGATGGTCTTCATCTGAACCGTGTTGGGCCAAGAGTCCAAGGAAATCGCATAACTAGGGCTGTAGATTGGGAATTAAGCTAAATCGGGGTGGGGTGGTGTCAGTTATAGGGAAAATTATAAAACCCGAATTAAAGGAGCGAGTAAGACTGCAGATCTCAAGAAGAAGGCGTTTGGTATGCTTTCCTTTGTTGGTCACAGTATTGAGTACAGGAGTTGGGACGTCATGTTGCGGCTGTAAAGTTCATTGGTTCGGCCACTGTTGGAATATTGCATGCAATTCTGATCTCCTTCGTATCAGAAAGATGTTGTGAAACTTGAAAGGGTTCAGAAAAAAAATTATAAGGATGTTGCCATGTTCGGAGGATTTGAGTTACAGGGAGAGGCTGAGCAGGCTGAGGCTGCTTTCCCTGGAGCGTCGGAGGCTGAGGAGTGACCTTTTAGAGATTTACAAAATTATGAGGGGTATGGAAATGATAAATAGACAAAGTCTTTTCCCTGGGGTCACGGAGTCCAGAACTAGAGGGCAGAGGTTGAGGGTGAGAGGGGAAAGATATAAAAGAGACCTAAGGGTCAACGTTTTCACGCAGAGGGTGGTACGTGCATGGCATAAGCGGTCAGAGGATGTGGTGGAGGGTGGTAAAATTGCTACGTTTAAGAGGCATTTAGATGGGTGTATGAAGAGGAAGGGTTCGGATGTATATGGACCGGGTACTGGCAGGTGGGACTGGATTAGCGATATCTAATAACTGGACAGGTTGGACCGAACGGTCTGTTTCCATTCTGTACACCTCGATGACTCTAAAACTCTAAGTTATTCAAATCTTCAGCACAGACGCAGAGTATGGAAAGTGTTCGCAATCAAACTTCAAACACTCAGGACAAACAAATGACGATGAGAAGAGGGATGGTTCCTACAGGGCTGAACTGTTATATTGGAATGCATGCAGTATAAGGAAAGAGGTAAATAAGCTTATGGCTCATACACAAATTGGCAGATCGCCATCACGGAGACGTTGCTGCAAGAGGATCAGGATTGGGAGCTGAATATTCAAGGATATGCATCCTATCAAAAAGATAGGCAGTTGGGCAGAGGGGATGGGGCTGTCTTATTAGTAAGAAATGCAATTAAATCAATAATAAGAAATGATGTAAGGTAAAATGGTGTAGAATCTGTGTCGGTAAAATTGAGGAATGAAAAAGGTTAAAAACAAGTAGTTGGGGTTCGGTTCACGCCTCCAAACAGTACTCAGGCACTGGGGGGCAAAATACACCAAGGGCTAGAAAGATGTGTAGGAAAGGTCGCCTATGTGTGGAACCAGAGGAGATGGGTGAAATATTAGACAAAATAATCTCGTCAGTATTTACTGTGGAGAAAGACATGGAAGCTCGGGAATGTGGGGAAATAAATAGTGATGTCTTGGAAAGAATCCTCAACAGAGAAGAGAAAGTTCTGGAATCTTAAAAGAAATAAAGCTAGATCAATCCTAAGTAGCTCATTAGGTCAATCCGAGAATATTGTGGGAAGCTAGGGAAGAGATTGCAGTATCCCTTACAGAGATATGTATATTAGGCACAGTAAGATGTTGGAAGACTGGAGGTTGGATAATGTTGTTCCATCACTGAAGGACTGCAGGGAAAAGCCAGGAAATTACAGCCCCATGAGAACAGTGATTGGGAAGTTGTTGGAGGAGATTCTGAGAGAAAAGAGATCCTTACATTTACAAAGGCAAGGGCTGATTTGAGATGGTCAGCATGGCTTTGTGAGTGGAAAACTACGTTTCACAAACCGGATTGACTCTTCGAGGAGGTGGCCAAAGATAGATGAAAGCAGAGCAGTCAACGTTGTCCACATGGACTTTAGCATCTAATCAAGAGGAAGGAGAAAGCTTACTTAAGGTCGAGGAAGCAAGGATCAGACAGGGCTCCAGAGAGTTACATTGGATGGCACGGTGTCTCAGTGGTTAGCACTGCGACCTCATAGCACCACGGACTCCATTTCGATTACAGCCTCAGGCGACTGTCTGTGGGGTGTTTGCGCATTATCCCTGTGGGTTTCTTCCAAGTGCTCCGGTTTCCCCCCCACAGCCCAAAGATGTGCCAGTTTCGTGACTCATCCATGCTAAATTACCCATAGTGTTCACGAATGGGTAGGTTTGGCACATTGGTCAGGGCAAACGGAGAGTAATAGGGTGGGGGAATGGCGCTGGGTTGGATACTGTTTGGAGGGTTGGTATGGAGGTGTTGGGCCAAATGGCCCATTTACACACTGTAGAGATTCTCTGAAGGTACCAGGAAGGAACCAAGAGATGGACTTAGGGCAACTAGAAGGGGGCATAATAAAGCATTGTTGGGAAGGAGTAAGGAAAACCGTGAGGCATTCTCCACTTATGCGAGGAACAAGAGCAAGGCCAGAGTGAGGATAAGGCCAATCTGGGATAGTGGAAGGAACTTGTGCCTGGAGTCACAGGAGGTAGGGGAGGTCCTTAATGAATACGATGCCACAGTATTCACTGCTGAGAAGGGACTTGTGTTTTGTGAGGACAGCGTGAAACAGGCTGATGTACATGAACAGGTGGATGTTAAGAAGGAGGATGTGCTGAGAATTTTGTAAAAGATAAGGACAGATAAGTCACTGAACCAGACTGGATGCATCCAAAGTTACGACAGGAAACAATGGAGTGGATTACTGAGCACCTGGTGATGACCTTTGCAGCCTCACTGTCCACTGGAGACGGACCAGATGATTGGAGGCAGGAAAATATTATTCCTTTGTTCAGGAAAGGGAATAGGGATAATTGTGGGAATTGCACACGTATCAGTCTTATGTCTATGGTGTGCAGATTATTGGAGAGGACTCTGGGAGACAGGATTTATTATTACTTGGAAAACCATAGTTTGATTAGAGATAGTCAGCATAGTTTTGTAAGGGGCAGGTCATGCCTTACAAATCTTATTGAATCTTTAAAGAATGTGACAAACCATCTTTATGGCTCATTCAGAAAGTACGGAGGCATGGGGTACAGGATGCTGCCTGTACTGGAGGGCATGTCATATGACGAAGGTTTGAGGGATCTAAGGCTTTTCTCATTGGCGTGAAGAAGGGTGAGGGATGACTTGGCAGAGGTGAACAAGGTGATGAGAGTCATAGACAGTGAATCGAGAGAGATATTTTTTAACCCTCATATAAGTAGTTATTACAAGGGGGTATAATTCTCGGGTGATTAGTTGATGGTTAAGGGGAGATTTCAGAGGTAGGTTCGTTACATACAGAGTGGTGGCTGAGTGGAATGCACTGCCAGCGGTTGCGGTAAAATTAGATGTATTAGGGACATTTAATATACTTCTGGATAGGCACATGGATGATAATAAAATGAAGGGTATGGAAGTTAGAGTCGTAGAGTTGTACAACATGGAAACAGACACTTCAGTCCAACCTGTCCATGATGACCAGACATCCCAACCCAATCTAGTCCCACCTGCCAGCACCTGGTCCATATCTCTCCAAACCCCTACTATTCATATACCCATCCAAATACCTCTTAAATGTTGCAATTATACCAGTCTCCACCACTTCCTCTGGCAGCTCATTCCATACACATACCACCCTCTGCATGAAAAAGTTTCCCCTTAGGTTTTTTTTATATCTTTCCCCTTTCATCCATAACCTATGCGATCTAGTTCTGGACACCCCAAACCCAGGGAAAAGACTTTGTCTATTTACCCTATCCATGCCCCTCATAATTTTGTAAACCACTATAATGTCACCCCTCAGCCTCCGACCCTCCAAGGAATACAGCCCACGCCTGTTCAGCCTCTGCCTACAGCTCAAATCCTCCAGCCTTGGCAACATCCTTGTAAATCTTTTCTGAACCCTTTCAAGTTTCCCAACATCTTTCCGATAGTAAGGAAATCAAAATTGCACGCAATATTCCAACAGTGGCCTAACCAATGCGTTGTACTGTCGCAACATGACCTCCCAACTCCTGTACTCAATACTCTGACTAATAAAGGAAAGCATAACAAATGCCTTCTTCACTATCCTATCTATCTGCGACTCCACTTTTAAGGTGCTATGAACCTGCACCTCAAGGTCTCTTGGTTCAGCAACACTCCCTAGGACGTTACCATTAAGTGTATAAGTCCTGTTAAGATTTGCTTTCCCAAAATGCAGCACCTCGCATTTATCTGAATTAAACTCTATCTGCCACTTTTATTTTTGATCTTATGGTCGGATAAAAGATTGGCATGTCATCAATTCCGAAGGGTCTTGTTCTGTACTCTTCTGTGTTCTACGTGTCGGATGGTAAACTGGGTAATTAGCTCAGATGAATGTCGAAGGTTATGGCGTTCAGGAGGAGTTAGTCAACTGGACAGAAAATTGGGCTGGATGGTAGGAGACTGAGGGTGGTGGGAGACATGTTGTTTTTCAGACTGGAGGCATGTGACCAGTGGTGGAGTGGGTCCACTGCTGTTTGTCATTTGGATAAATGGTTTGGATGGGAATATTGTCAAGTAAGTTAACTAAGTTTTTTGGGTGACACTGAAATTGGTGGTAAACAGGACAGTGATGAAGGTTATCTATGATACAACAGGATGAACAGTACTGCTGGGATAGTGGGCTTAAGAATAGCTGATGGAGTTTAATTAGATAAAGGTGGGGTGTTCCATTTTGGTGAAACAAACCAGGGCGGGATTTGTGCAGTTAATGTTCGGGCCCTGGGTAGTGTTGTCAGTCTGTGACCCAGGGATGCAGGTACACAGTTCTTTCAAAGTGGTGTCACAGGTCGACAGGCTGGTGAAGTAGACGTTTGGGAAGGTTACCTCCATTGGGTAGAGCATTGAGAGTAGAATTTGGGATGTTATGTTCTATCTGTACAAGACATTGGTCAGGTCACCATAAAAGCGTTGTTGATCAGTGGGAAGAACTCATCTGGTTCACTGACCTCCTTTTGTGTAGACGATCTGACATTTTAACCTGGCCTGCTCACATGTGACTCCAGACCCATTGCAATATGGCTAACTCTGAGCTGTCCTCTGGGTAATTAACAGTGACACCCACATCCCATGAATGAATAAAGAAAAATATATATGTACCTCTCGAACTCTGCAAACCCCTCCAGCTGCAGCGATCCGTACTGGTTTTGTAACATTGTTCAGGTCCTGACGACTCTCAGTAACACTCTTACCACCTCCAGCACCTTCACCTCTCCCTGTTCCGTTTGTGACATTGAACCCCGACAAGGATTCCCCTTCCCACTGCCCAACTCGTGCTAGCAGACCCTTTGCAATCCCTTTAACACTTACTCCTAAAACACTCTCTCACTTCAGGATTTTAAGTACTTTTTGGTGATCTTCTAAGCCTCATAATCTAATATGATACATTTTGTCTTGAGTGAGGGGCCGGTGGGAATTTCTTGCTCAGGTTTTGTCTGCTTCAGTGGAATGTTCTTTTGTTGAGTGATTTACACTGTCCTTTCAAATGTTTTCCACTGTTCATTTATAGGCACAGATTTCAGTCTGTTTCGCCTCTTTCCCTTGGTCAGTTCTCCTCTCAAACCCATGTCATTGTCTGTGTTTGTTTCTAGTTGTAGTTTGTCCTTTCTATGATTCACTTTAAAACTTTATATTTCTTTAAACTGCACTTCATCACAATATCCCGAAGGATCTCTCCAGGTGACATTACTCATTCACGACGTTCCATCACACAACGGTCGCTCTGAGATAGTTATGTCCCCGCCAGTTGCACAATTGTTATTCAAAGAAACACTGATAAAAAAATCTCTGAACTCCTCATCCAATATCACTGTTGTTAGTGTGATTGTCCCAGATGAAGGGAATATTGACGTTTCCCAAAATTATCACAAAGTGTTTGTTAAAAAATTCCAATGCGTTCCTGTGTAATGCAGTGATGAGGAATGGAATGCTGTTCAGTGGCTAAAACTGTTCTGCTCCTTGTGTCCTTGGCAAGTAGTAGCCAGAATTTACATTCAGACTGACTCTACGTCATGATCTGAGGTCAAATGATTTCTCTGTACTGCCTTTGTTATCCATTATTGTTAGCGTTACCCATTTTGCCTGAGTATCCACAAGGCTGTGATCCATTGAATATTTATGCCCACCTTTTGTTTGCCCTGTAACCACGTCTCTCTTGTGTCTAAATTTCTTTTATCTCTGTGTCACAAATCAATCTACCTTATTGAAGAGAGTTAAAAATCACACAACACCAGGCTATAGTCCAACAGGTTTAATTGGAAGCACACTAGCTTTCGGAACAATGCGCATTCATCAGGTGACAGTGGAGAGCTCGATCGTAACACAGAATTTATGGCAAAAAATTACAGTGTGATGTAACTGACATTATACATTGGAAAATTGATTGTCTGTTAAGCGTTTCATCGTTTAGAATACAGTGATAGTTTCACTTCTTTCATGTGTAAATCACAAAACATTTTTTTTAAAGTTGCATTCTCGTGTTAGCTGTGAACAATGGTGATAGCTGGACAATATGTTGAAGGTATTAGACCCCTGTGTTCACTGTCTAGGCCCTGATATTTAGATTGATTCTAATCTAAAAAGTGAGTTAAGAGTTTGACATAAATTCATGCACTTTTTGAGCTCAGCGTTCTACATGAATGCATGCAGTTTTTGAGCAAAGAACAATGTAATCCTGTAAGTAGAAATTCACCCCACAAAATATATGTGTGCCTGGGGGTCTTTGTCTGTCTGTGTGTGTTTGCTGTCTGGGGGGGGGGGGGGTTGTGAGTGTGAGAAAGTGTGTCTGGAGTGGGTACAGAGTGTCTGAAGTCTGTGAGGTAGTGCATGTTTGAGTGTGGGAGTGTGTGTGGCTCTAAGGGTGTGTGTGGGTGTCTTTGTGCCCGTCTGTGTGTGTATGTGAGAGTGTGTGTGTAGGAATATCTGTGTATGTAGGAATATCTGTGTGTGTGTGTAGTGCAATGGTGATCACCTGTAATGTGACATGAACCCAAGGTCCCGGTTGAGGCCCTCCCTATGGGTACCGAACTTAACTATCAGCCTCTGCTCGGCCACTTTTCTCTGCTGCCTGTCCCGAAGTCCGCCTTTGGAGGATGGTCACCTGAAGGTCCGAGGCTGAATGTCCTGGACGACTGAAATGTTCCCCAAATGGGAGGAAACTCTCCTGTCTGTTGATTGTTGTGCGGTGCCCATTCATCCGTTGCCATACCCTTTGCTCGGTTTCCACAATGTACCATGCCTCCGGGCATCCTTGCCTGCAATGTATAAGATAGACAACGTTGGCTGAGTCACATGAGTACTTTCAATCTTTTCTGAGCACTTTCAACTTTCACAACATCCTTCCTATAGCGGAGATTCTGGAATTGCAGAGAACTCCAAATGGGGTCTAACATATTACTCTTGTTCCCTGAGTTCCCCAGTCTTTGTCCACAATAAGTTCTGGAGTAAAAAAAAATGTGTTTAAGGTCTTAGACATATCTTGCTGTTCCACACATCAGTAGTCTTATTGATCTTTAAGGGACAGCATTTTGCCATGTACAAGGTGGGAGGTTTTCCCACGCGTAATAGTGGTATCTATGTCCACAATCTGACAAGTCTTGCAGCGTCCACCGTGACAGGTTTGTATGGAGTTGTCCTGAGGGCCATCCGCTTTATCCTCGAATACAACGTCTTCACTGTCCACTGTGCCACCCTCCAGCCTTTCCAGCACATCACACATGGTTATCAATGGTACAAATATCTTTGCTCGGGGCTCCACAATGTTCTGTGACACACTTAATCAGATCCTTGGGCTTTCCATAACTTTGTGTTTTAAAACCTTCTATAACATGCACTATTTTCAAGTCATAGAAATGTACAGCATTGAAACAGACCCTTCGGTCCAACTCGTCGATGCTGACCAGAAGATGTAAATAAATACATCCCATTTGCCAGCATTTGGCCCATGTACTTCTAAACCCTTATTATTCATATACCCATCCAATATCTCTTAAATGCAGTCGTAGTATCAGTATCTGCTACTTTCTCTCTCAGCTCATTCCATACACACACCACCGTGTGCATCAAAAAGCTGTCCCTTCAGTGCCGTTTAAACCTTTCCCCTTTAACCTTAAACCTATGCCCTCTAGATTTAGACTCTCCAACCCCTGGGAAAAGACCTTGAATGTTTACCCAATTCATACCCCTCATGTTTATATAAACCTCTGTCAGGTCACCCCTCAGTCTCTGATGCTCCAGAGAAAGTAACCCCAGCTTATTCAGCAGTAACCCTGGCAATATCTTGTCAACCTTTTCTGAGCACTTTCAACTGTCACAACATTCTTCCTATAGCGGGGATACTGGAATTGCAGAGAACTCCAAATGTGGTCTAACGTATTATTCTGGTTCCCTGAGTTCCCCAGTCTTTGTCCACAATAAGTTCTAGAGTAAAAAAAATGTGTTTAAGTTCTTAGACGTATCCTGCTGTTCCACACATCAGTGGTCTCACTGATCTTTAAGGGACAGCATTTTGTCTCGAATTAATCTTTTACTCAATATATTTATACAATCACTTTTGGATTCTCCTGATCATTCTCTGCCAAGGCTTTACTCAGCGGGTTGTGAGTTCATGTAATGCCCTGCCAGTATCAGTGGTGGACTCTCCCTCTTTATGGTCATTCAAGCGGGCATTGGATAAGCATATGGAGGTTATTGGGCTAGTGTAGGTTAGGTAGGCTTCGGTCGGCGCAACATCGAGGGCCGAACGGACTGTACTGCGCTGTATTTTTCTATGTTCTATGTTCTATGTAATGCATGTACACTTTCTGTAATCCTGATTTCTACACAAAGTGTATTCCTACAGCCCCTGTGATCCTCAGCCCCTTGATCCAGCTGGCTATACCTGACATGTACCCCCTTTTCCTTGACCAAACCATCAGTAGACAGCAAGTGTTTACAAATGCTGTCTGCATTGACCTGCACACAAACAGGAACATGCTGGTGGTGATCACTCAATTTATCTCACTTTTAAAATATTCTCACTTACCCGACTTCCCTTTCCCTGCAAATAGACTCCCCAATCACCTTTTGAGAGTTCCTGGCTAATATTATCAAGATTACTCTGGCCCCATTTTATAACTTGAACCTGGGGACCAGCCCTGTCCTTGTCCATCGCTATTTTCAAACTAATAGACTTGAGTCACTTTGGCAAAATGCTTTCCCACTCACACGCCAGTCCCTTTTCCTACCTTGTTTCCAAAGGGGAGGTCAGGTTTTGCCCCTTTCTCTTTTCAGACCATTTACATATTGATTGGGAGTTTTCTGGAACACAATTAGCAAATTCCTCCCTTACAAACGCTGAACATTGACAGTCCCAGTCTAGGTTTGGAAAGTTCAAAAAGCCCAATCATAACAGCCCTTATATTATGATTGATATTTGAGATCTCCTGATATGTTTGTTCCTCAGTCTGCCACTGAATATTCAGGGTCAGTACGATAATCATGTCAGAGTGATGACCCATTCTTATTTCTCAGTTCAACTAACATAGCTTCATTGGGCGATCCCACATGAATATCCTCTCTAGGTACTGATGTAATGATTCATGCAATGAAAACCCACCACCACGCGTCCTCTCTTGCCTCCCCTTCGATGTTTCCTGTAGCATCTCTACCTTGAAACAATGAGCTGCCAGTCCTACCCCTCCCTCAGCTTTGTTTCTGTGATAACTATAATCTCCCAGTCCCATGTTCCAATCCATGCCCTGAGTTCATCTTCCTTAGATGTCAGGCCCCTTGCATTGAAATAAATGCAGTTTAATCATCAGTTCCCCCTCCCCCATTTCCTGCTATGTTCCTGCCTGCCTTGTCTGCTGAAATTGCTGTCTTTAACTTGTGCACCAACCTCAATCTTCTTTCTGGCCTTATGACTGTTTAAGGTCCAACACCCTGCCAGATTAGATTATATCCTCTTAAGCAGCTCGAACAATTCGCCCCATCAGGATGTGGTTCCCCCTCCTGCTCCCAGTTCAGGTGCCTTCCCCACCCTGTCAACCTGTGCTGACACCTTCAGGTATCCAGGGACTTGCCCACCAAGGTCCCGGTGTTACTCAGTACTCCAGGAGGACCTACCCTTCATGATGTATATCCTTCGCTTATGAGACTTCCCACAGTGCATTACCTCACAGTGATCAGAAGTAAACTCCATCTGCCATTACTCAGAGTGTGTACAACTCTGAGTATGACTAACTTCATCCAGTCTCCCCAACCATCCCTACCTCTAATTGTTGAGAGAATGCACAACCCTCCCTATTGCGTTAACCTCCTCCAGTCCCTCTCATGGACACCATCTATGTAAGCTTCTCCTGTTCCTGACTATATTTTCCTCCTGTTCCAATAAACCCTTGTGAACTTTGTGACCTAGTCCAATCTCTGCAGTGCTCTGTATAATCAGCCTCACTGTGCCTGGAACCTGGCTTCAATTCCAGCCTTGGCCGACTGTCCGTGTGGACTTTGCATGTTCTCCCCGCGACTGTGTGGGTTTCTTCCGGGTGCTCTGGTTTCCTGCTGTAGTCCAACATTTGCACGATACGTGATTGGCCATCATAAATTGACTGTAGTATTCAGGCAAGTGTGTTTTAGGTGAGTTCACCATGAGGAATGCAGGGTTTATTGGACAGGGAGAGGGATAGGTCTGGTTAGGATGCTCTTTAGAGGATTGGTGTGGACTCATTGGGCCAAATGGCCTAATTCCATACTGTGGAGATTCTATTCAGGTTATTGTCCAGTCCTGTCAACCATCCCTGTCTCTTGAACCTTGCCTCATCCCCAATACTCGAGGAGAAAGTGAGGACTGCAGATGCTGGAGATCAGAACTGAAAATCATTTCCTGAAGAAGGGCTGATGCCCGAAACGTCGATTCTCCTGTTCCTTGGATGCTTCCTGACCTGCTGCGCTTTTCCAGCAACACATTTTCAGCTCATCCCCAATACTCTCCTTATATGTGAAATCTCCAACAGTTTCTAAAACATTCCTTGCTGATGTAAGCTTCTCCAGTCCTTACCGCGATCGATATGACTGTCATCTCTTTCTGCTTTTAGAATCCTCCCTATAACTATTGCCATTTGTTACATCACTCCCAATCACTGTTCCATCCTGAAAACCCAAAAACCTTTATATCTCTGTAAACTCATCTGGACTGTCTATACTTCCTTTTGACAGTCCCGTTCTGAGACTTTCTCTATATCAAAATTGTCATTAAGTGTAGGTAACCCTTATTATTGTAATCTCCCTCCAGCCTTACAGCACTGAGGATCTGTAGAAGCTCTCTTCAAGCCGACAGCCATCTCTGTGTCTGTAATCTGCTCCAGTCCCCAAAATTCATTCTCTCTTAGTTCTTCTGTAATCCATTAAACACTCTTTAACACTGTCTGTATCAGTGTAACCTTCACCAAAGACACAACCTTCCCTATCTGTGTAAATCCCAACACAGGTCGCTATCCCTCTAAGCTCCGTCTAACAAAACAACCCTCCATGTCTGTGTATTCACCTTCAGTCCCTACTCACCTGCCTATCTGTGTATCCTTCTGCATGCATTTTTGCTTCAGTCTCTTCAACTGTTCCTGTTAGTGTAATATCTTCCGGACCTGAAAACGCTCCCTCTCTTTAACTTTCTCAGGCCACACAGCCCTCACTATCTGTGACCTACTCCTGTTGGAGAACCCTTCCTCTGTGAACTGCTCCAAATCTTCAACTCTCCATAAGCTCCTGCAGCTCTTACAGCCTTCCCTATCTACCAAATCTCTTCCAGTCCCTAAAACGCCATCAATCTATGGAGACCCTAACACCATCCCTATCTGTGTTATCCTCTCAGGTCCCTGCAACACTCACGATCTGTAGATCCCATTCCAATGTCTGGGCGACTCCCGATCCTGTTCCTACAAGACTCATAAACAATGTAATATCCTCCCGTCACTATCATCCACCCTGTAAATTTAAGCTCCTCCTGTATCTTCATCCACCTACCCATCTCTATAACATTCTCCAGCTCTTCCCCCCATCTGTGTAAACATCACTATCCACTCGAACCCTCCCTACCACAGGAACTTCCTTCTGTTTGTGCTATGCTCCCTTATCTGTGAAGCTGTCTCCAACCAAACTTGCTACCCCAATCTCTCAAAAAGGAATCCAGATTTCACACCCTCCATGTCTAAATGACCCCCAGAACCTAAGCCTTCCTATATCTATAAACATCTTCAATCACGATGACCCTCCATATCTCTGTTTGTTCCTTCAGATGATACAAACCTCTTTATCTCTGTAATCTGTTCAGCTCCCTAAAACACTCCCTGTCTGTGTAATCCAGCCCTGTCCAACAAACATCCATATCCCTGTAAACTTCTGTATCCATTCCAACATTCCCAACTCCATTAACCAGTCAGCCCTGCAGCTCTCCACATTTCTGTAACCTCCTGTGGCTCTGTGGTCCTCCCTCCTCGTGAAACCACCTCCAGTCCCCACATCCCTCCCAATCTGGGTCCTCTGCTCCAAATCAGACCATTGCTGTCTTCGTAAACACCTCCACTCCTGACAACTCTCCTCATTTGTGTAACTTATTTCAGACCCCATACTCTCCAGCTTCCTGCATACTCTTCCTGCCACTGCAACCGAAATCACAAGTTTATGTAATATCCATCAGTCCTTAAACCTCCCCAACTCAGTCACCTCTTGCAGCCCGAGCAAAACACCTAAACTAAGAAACCTCTCATTTCCCTACAATCCTACCTCCCTCCTCAAATGCCTTCATCACCATTAAACCTCACAATTACTGAAGCCTCCTTTTGGCATTGCAAACCTCCTAATGTCCTCGTGTCCTGATATCCCTCCCTACCTCTGTAACCGCCACCACCCTCCTTCTGGGGAACATGGCAGAGGAGAGAAGATTTGTAGAGTCTGGACCATATTACGGAGGCAGAATCCTGGAAATTACAGATTTGGTCTAATGTCTGTGGTGTGCAGATTATTGCCGATGACTCTAAAGACAGGATTTTAGACTACTTGGAAAACCATTGTTAAATTAGAGACAGTCAGCATGGGCTTGTGAGGGGTAGGTCATGCCTCACAAACCTTATTGAATTATTTGAGGATATGACAGAATACTTAATGGCTCATTCAGAAAAGAAGGATGATTGGGATACAGGGAAATCTGTCTGTCTGGATACAGGATTGGATAGCCCAGAGAAGACAGAGGATGGCAGCAGACGGACAGTATTGAGCCTGGATCTCAGTGACCAGTGGGGTTCTGTAACAATCAGCTCTGGGACTCTGCTCTTTGTGGTTTTTGTAAATAACTTGGATGTGGATGTTGGAGAGTGGGCTAGTAAGTTTGCCAATCACATCAAGGTTGGTGGAGTGGTCGGGAATGTGGAGGGCTGTTGGAGTTTGCAATGGAACATTGACAGGACACAGAGCTGGGCTGGAAGTGGCAGATGGAGTTCAATCTGGAACAGTGTGAAGTGATTCATTCTGGAAGGTCGAATTTGATTACAGAATACAGGGTGAAAGACAGAATACTTGGCAGTGCGGAGGAACAGAGAGATCATGGGGTCCATGCCCATAGATCCCTCAAAGTTGCCAAACAAGTTGGTAGGGTTGTTAAAAAGGCATATGTTGTGTTGGCTTTCCTTAGCAAGACGATTGATTTTAAGAGCCGTTAGGTTTTACTGCTTCTCTATAGTGACCCGGTGAGATCATACATGGAATATTGTGTTCAATTTTGGTCCCATTTTTACAGGAAGGATGTACAAGTTCTAGAGAGTGTACACAGGAGATTTACCAGGATGCTGCCTGGAATGTAGGGCATTTCGTATGAAGAAAGTTTGTGGGAGCTAATTTTTTTCTCATTGGAGTGAAGAAAGGGGTGGGGTGACTTGGTAGAGGTGAACAAGGTGATGAGAGGCACAGCGACAGTGAATAGTCAGAGACTTTTTCTCCTATGGCTTAATGGCTATTATAAGGCGGCATAACTTTCAGGTAATTGGAGGATGGATAAGAGGATAGAGAATGGTAGGTAGCTGGATGGACTGCAAATGGTGGTAGTAACATTAGATACATTCGGGACATTTAATAGACTCTTGGATAGACACATGGATAATAATAAAATGAAGGGTATGTAGGTTAGTTTGATCTTACAGTCGGATAAAAAGTTGGCATAGCATCATGGCCGAAGGGCCTTGGGCTGAACTGTTCTGTGTACTATGTTCTGTCTGGTAAACTGGGTAATAAGCTCAGATCAGTGTAAAAAGGATATGGCATTCTGGAGGAGCTCGTGAACTGGATACAAAATTGGCTTGATGGTAGGAGACAGAAGGTGATGGGCGACATGTTTTTCTGAATGGAGGCATGTGACCAGCGGTGTAGTGGGACCCCTGTTGTTTGTCATTTGGATATATGGTTTGGATGGGAATATTGGTTTCCTGGTAAGTAAGCTCCTTGGGTGACACTGACATTGGTGGTAAATTAGATAGTGGAGAAGATTATATGATGCAACAAGATTAACAGTACTGTTGGGATAGTGAGCTGAAGAATAGCAGATAGAGTTTAATTAGATAAATGTGAAGTGTTCCATTTTGGTGAAACAAACCAGGGTGAGACTTGTACAGTTAATGTTCAGGCCCTGGGTAGTGTTGTCGGTCAGTGACCCAGGGACGCTGGTACACTGTTATTTGAGTGTGGTGTAACAGATAGACAGGCTGGTGAAGCAGGCGTTTGGGATGGTTACCTTCATTTGGGAGAGCATTAAGAGTAAGAGTTGGGATGTCATGTTCTACCTGTAAAAGGCATTGATGAGACCACCATAAAAACATTTTTGATCAGTAGGAAGAACTCATCTAGTTCACTTACTTCCTTTAAAAAAGGACATTAAATATTCTAACCTGGTCTGGCCAACATTGGACTCCTGAACCACAGCAATATGGCTGACTCTGAGCTACCCTCTGGGTAATTAGCAGTGGGGTCAAAGAATGTTTGTCCAGGCAGTGACATCCACATCCCATGAATGAATAAATAAAAATACATATGTCTCTCTCTACATCTGCAAACCCCTCCAACTGCAATGATCCATACTGACTTTGTAACACGGTTCAGTCCCTGACCACTCCCTGTAACACTCTCACCATCTCCAGCACCTTCACCTCTCCCTGTTCCTATCGTGTCAATAAACCCTGACAATGATTCCCCATCCCACAGCCCTCCTCCTGCGAGCGGACGCTTTGCAAACCATTTAAAATTTACTCCTAAAACACTCTCTCTCATTCAGGATTTTAAGTACTTTGTGGTGATCTTCTCAGCCTCATAATCTAGTATGATCCCTTATGTCCTGAGTGCGGGAGCACTGGGAATATCTTGCTGAGGTTTTTACTGTTAAGTGGAATGTCCTTCTGTTGAGAGTTTTACACAATTCCTTCAAATATATTCTGCTGTCCATTTACAGACACATGTCTCAGTCTGTTTAGCCTGTTTACATTGGTCAGTTCTCCACTCACAAATATGTACTTGGCTATTTTTGTTTCTAGTTGGAGCTTGTCCTCTGTGATTCACTTTAAAACTTTATATTTATTTAAACTGCACTTTATCACAATTTCCCGAAGGATCTCTGCAGGTGACATGACTCCTTCACTAAGTTTCATCACACGGTCGCTCTGCGATAGTTATGTCCCTAGCCAGTTGCACAATCTGGTTTTCAAGGAAACACTGAAAAAAAATTAACCGATCTCCTCTTCCAATATCAATGTTAACCGTGTGTTTGTCCCAGATTATACAAATATTGAAGTTTTCCGAAATTATCACAATGCCTTTGTTAAAAAATTCCAATGAGTTCCTGTGTAATGCAGTGATGAGCAATGAAATGCTGTTCGGTGGCTCAAACTGTTCTGCTGCTTGTGTCCTTGGCAAGTAGTAGCCAGAATTTACATTCAGACTGACTCTACTTCATGATCTGCGGCAAAATGCTTCGTCTGTAATGCTTTTGGTTTCCATTATTGTTAGCGTTACCCATTTTTCCCGAGTTTCTGCAAGTCTGTGAACTATTGAATATTCCTGTTCACCTTTTGTTCGTCATGTCACCACGTATCTCTGGTGTTTAAATCTCTTTCATCTCTGTGTCACAAATCCATCCACCTTATTGAAGAGACTTTGTCCATTCCAAAAAAATACGTAATTTATTCTTTCCCACAATTTCCTGTCGCAAATCGATTCGCTGATGTATAGTTTTAGTTAAACTCTGTCCCATCCTGTTCCTTTCTGCTTGTCTACGGCCACATTCCCCGTGATGTTCTGATGCGTCACCTTTTCTCTTTGGATTTGGAAAGCTCCTTTCACCTGTCCCTGCGTCGTCTCTGTCAGTTTAAAGTCCTGTCCATAAACCTACTGACATGATTGGCTAGGTCACTGGCCCAAGCACGGTTTCAGTGGGACCATCGGAATGGATTTTTTTAACAAGTCAAGTATGGGATATGGATGTCTCTGGCTAACCAGCCTTTCTTGCCCAGCCCTAGCTGCCGTTCAGCTGAGTAACTTACTCGGCCATTTCAGAGGGTAATTGAGAGGCAACCATTTGCTGTGGGGATGTCATGAGGAAGGGCAGATGTCCTTCTTAAAAGGCGAAGTATTTGGATCTATTGTACATCAGTAATGGTATTTCTAGATTGTCAATTACTATTTTTAAAATAATTTATTTCAGATCCTACCATTTCAGATGGTGGGGTTCAAACCTTCCTCCCCCGAACATGAGCTGAGGTTTTGGATACATGCTCTAGCAATAACAACACTAGGTCTTCACCTCGCCTGCTCACAGGCTATTCACCCCTGAACACTGATACCAGTGCATCATGGAGCTAAACCCGTTTTTCCTTCATGATTGTTTGATCCTGATACCTTCCTGCACTCTGGTGATAGCACTCAGTTTCTCTCCATGTGGTATTCCTCATTGTAGGAGTCCAATTTGTACCTCTGTCAGCGCCTCTCGCTCTTGCAGCTACTCCAGATCCTGAGCCAACAGAATCCTCCACTCCAGGGAGACACAACAGCACAGGCCAGGAATGGAGACTGGGATTTTCCAGATCTCTGTGGGACTCACTGCCATTCTCTATGTGTAATTCTCACTACATCAGTCTAAATTCCAATCCTGCCTATTTCTCTATCTCCTGCAGGTAATCAGGAAGAATAGACTTCCCAACTACTGGGTATCTTGTACATCACCACATTGAAGATGGCTGGTCAGCCAGAGAGATAAAGGACAGGGATATCTGGAACTTTCAATAAATCCTGCAGTGAGGTAACATCACTGACAGTGAACAGAGCAGAGAGCAATGAGAGGTCTCCAAACATCGGCTAACAAGACATGACTTAGATACAGTGCTGGAGGGGGAGCACAGTGCAGACACACCCCAGGACAATCACCACCCCTACTGTAAGTTTTGTTGAACTGAGACAGCATCGGGAGTGTCACAGATATCTATCCAGGCTTGTGATGTCTTAGTGAACATCAGTATAACAGAGGGGAAAGCAGGCTTGCCATGAGTGTGTGAGAATGCTGCCTGGGATTTATCTGTTCTGTGTTCTCTCTCCAACACTGTATATATACCATATCTCGTGGACCAGTGTCTTCAATAATGTTTAACTCCTATAACAGTTCCTATTCCTGTAACCTCTTCCCTTCCTGATACTCCCTCCACAGATTTGAAATATACTGCATTCCAGACTACCATATCCATCGCTGTAACTTGCTTCAGTGCCTACAACATGCGTTATTTCAGTAGTCTCCTCCTCCAATAACTGGAGAAAGAGCCATGCAGATCAAAATTGTTCCTTCGATCCAACTAGTCCATGCTGACCACGATTCCTGCACGAGTCGCTTTTGCCTGCGTTTGGTCCCTATCCCGTCAAACCTTCTCGTCTCCATTTTCCTACCCAAATGTCTTTCCCATGATGGAATTGTACTTTTCTCTACCACTTCAGCAGCAGCTCATTCAATATGTGCACCATTCTCTGTGTAGAAATGATCTCCTCTAGTCGTTTTTAAGTATTTCGTCTCCCACCTCATATTTTTGCCCTCTAGTTATGAATTCGCCTACCCTGGGGTAGAGACCTTCACTATTCACCCTACGCATACCACTCATGTTTTTATAAACCTTTATACGGTCACCCCTCAGCCAGCTACACCCAATGGAAATATGAAGGATAATGATACAAATATCTCTGCCACGTTCCCCACTGCCACTTTGCCTCAATGTTCTGGGATACACTTGTTCAGGACCTAGGGCTTTCTCTACCTTTGTGTTCTAAGACCTCCATCACCACCTCTTCTGTAATGGGGACTCTTTTCAAGACATCACTGTTTCTTTCTTTTGTTTCCTAATCTTTGTCCACAGTACTTTCTGACAAGAAATATTCATTTCAGGTCGCGGCCATCTCCTGTGATTCCAGGCATAGATTGCCTCATTGATCTTTGAGGGGCCTTATTGTCTCTCTAGTAGCTTTTTTGTACTTGTATGCTGTAGAATCTTTTTGGATTATCCTTAACCTTATCTGCCAAATCTATCTAATTTCACCCATGTTGCTTTCCAGCTTATCCAGCCTCTCTGTTTCTGTCAAACCCTGCAGCATCAGTAACATCTTCATCAATCTTCGCTCCATTTGCAGATTCAGAATATGCTTCCTAAATCAGGATGATCAGAATTCTATACAGTACTCCAACTGGAGATCCAGCAATGTCTGATACAACCATATCATGATGGACCAACTCATGTATTCAATGCCCTGACCCATGAGGGCTAGTGTGCCTAATCTGTTTTCCCCATTCTTTCCACCTGTGATGTCACTTCCAAGGAACAATGTAAATGCAGCCCTTGGTCTCTCTCCATTCGACAACACTGTCCAGAGCTCTGCCATTAGTTGTGTTAGTCGTCCCTGGTTTGTCTTAACAAATTCAGCTCCATCTTTAATTTCTTAACCCACTGGCTCAATTGGTTAAGGTCACCTTTGATAATTGTATTCACTGCTCACTGTAACTCTTATTTTACTATCCACAAACTTAGTAACAACAATTCATATATTCTTGTTTATGTAAATAATACACATGCGTGACCCCAGCACTAATGCTTATGGCACACTGCTGGTCAGAGTCCCCAGTCTGCACAACAATCCTCTCCCACCATCCTCTGTCTCCTACTGTCAAACACATTTTGTGTCTGTTTGTCTCGTTAGCCCTGATCCCATGTGATCTAACCTTACTAACCAGTGCACCACGCTAAACCCTGTCTAAGGCTTTGCTGAAGTCAGGATAGACAACGTCCACCGATCTGCCTTCATCCATCTCCTTGGTCACCTCTTCAACAAACTCTGTCAAGTTTGAGAGACATGACTTTGTATGCACAAAGCTATGCTGACTATGCCTAATCAATCGTTGCCTTTCCAAATGCATGTAAGTCCTGTCTCGTGGAATTGCTTCCGACAACATTAGTTACCTAACTTACCCCAATGTCCTGGGATATACTTGATTACTTCCAAGGCAGTTGTCTAATTTTAATGCGTTTGAAAACCTTCAGCACCTCCTGTTCTCCAATGTGGACTCTTTTGAAAACATCACTGTTTATGTCCCTGCTTTCCAGTGTGTTTTCCACAGTAGGTTCTGTCGTGAAGTGTTTGTTTCGGATCACACCCATTTCCTGTGGGTTCACACACTGATGGCTTCATTAAAATTTAAGGGGTCACATTCTGTCCCGAGTTATTCTTCTGTTGTTAATATACTAGTAGAATATCTCTGGATTTTCCTGAACCTTCTCTGCCAAAGTTCTGTCAGTTCCCTTTTACGCCCACATGGTTTCCATCTTTAGAGTAATACGACACCCACAATGTTCTTCAAGGGATTGACTTAATCCAGCTGGCTGTATATGACATGTGTCCCCTTTTTGTCTTGACCAGCACCTCAATATCCCCAGTCATCCAATTTTTCCCACTTGAGTCAGCATTGTCCTTCACACTAACAGGAATATGCTGGCCCTGACATCTTAATTTATCTCTCTTTTGAAAGAATCCCACTTGTCCGACGTTCCTTTACTTGCAAATAGCCTCCACAAATCAATTTTTGGACAGTCTTGCCTAATACCTTCTGGACGGGGCAAGGCCAGTTTTGATCTTTAACTTGTGGACCAGGCCTGTCCTTTTCCATCGCTATTTTCAAACTAATAGAATTGTGGTGACTTTGCAAAAGTGCTCCCCCACAAACACTTCAGCCCCTTTCTCTGCCTTGTTTCCCAAGGGGAGGTCAGGTTTTATCCCTTTCTCCAGTCAGGCTAGTTACATACTGATTGAGACAGTTTTCTTGAACACACTAAACAAATTCCTCCCAGCCAAGCTGTGAACACTCTGGCAGTCCAAGTCTAGTTTTAGAAAGTTAAAATCCCCGACCATTACAACCCTATCATTCTTACAGATATCTGAGATCTCCGACACATTTGCTGTTCAATTTCCCGCTGACGACTGCAGGCCTGTAGTACAGTCATATCGAACTGATTATTCATTCTTATTTCTCAGTTCCACTAACATAGCTTCACTGGGCGATCCCCAGGAATATCCTCTCTCAGTGCTGCAGTGATGTTTTCACTGATCCACTCCCCCTCCTCCCTTGCCTCCCCTTCTATCCTTCCTGTTGAATCAGTCCTCTTGAACAATGATCTGCGAGTCCTGTCCGTCCCTCAGCTGTGTTTCTGTAGTTCCTGTCATTTCCCAGTCCCATGTTCCCATCTATCCCGTGCGTTCATCTGCCTGACCTGTCAGGCATTTTACATCAAAATAAATGCAGCTTAATTCATCAGTTTTCCCTTATTGCCTGCTGTGCTCTTACCTGGTTATCAGTTGAAATTGCTCTGCTGAAATCCTGTCCCAGCCTCAACCTTCAGTCTGCAGCCTGAGGCCATCCCCCTAACTGTGGACAACGACCTCACCTTTCACGTCTTTTACAAACCTACTAACGAAAACTTCTGCTTTCACATCTGAGTGATTAATGCCCCTCATATGTTCCTCCCCATCTCTGTGATATTCTTCAGTTACTGCATTTCTCATTTTTTATCTCCAGAGCTTCCAATACCCCTGATCGATGTAAGGATATTGATCCCTTGCAGCATGTTTAACACCAGTAGCAGCCTCCAACTCCTCAACGCATCCTGTCGCTGTAACCTCCTCAAATACTACAGCTCACTGTCTTTCTAATATCTTCCATAATCTGCATTCCTGTTGATTTCTGTAACCTCCTCCAGAACAGCACTCCACATCTCTGTGTAACTGATGGGAATGCTGCAAACCTGCCTTCACAGTCCTCAGTAGCTCTCTGAACTCCTGCAGCCTTACAACCATCAGTATCTCTGGCTCTTCCAATCCCGACACTTCTCCCTGGCTGTGTGAACTGATCCAGACCCTTCAACACTCTCTATCTCCCTTTCTCCTGCAGCTCCAACTTTTGTCCATGTCAGTGTAACTCCCAGCACCAACAATCCTCCCGGGCTCTATAAACTCCTCCAGCTCCAAGTATCACACCAACTGTCTCCAATCAGTGCCTACAATCCTCCCTTTCTCCTAAAACCTTTGTAGCTCCAACTACCACCAATATCTGTGTAATCTCCAGTCCCGACAACCCTCCCAGTCTCTGTATCTCCTGAAGCACCAACGGCCACACCTATCTGAGTAATCTCTAGTCGCTATATTCCTCGCTATCGTTGTAACTCCTTCAGGACTGATAACCCTGTAAATCTCCTTGACATCTTTCAGCCCGACAACCTATCTGATTTCGAACCACCAACAGTGACCTCAAACCACCCGAACTCTGTAACATCCTCCAGTCTCTACAACCCATCTTTTCTCTGTTAGCTTCTCTGGTGTCTGTATTCCCCTTTATCTCCGGTTACAGATCCTTGCTCAGTGAAACAATGTCTCGGTACCGAATCTGTAAGAACACAAGAATCTTCATTGTATCAATAAATTTGCCTCATTTTCTAAATTTTAACGACTGCAAGTTCAACCTTCTCCACCTCTTCTCATCAATATCCCTCCATTTTGAAGACCAGCCTGGTCAACCTTCTCTGGGCTGCCTCCAATGCAAGGACATTTTCCCTCCAGATAGGGGACCAAACCTGTTCACAGTATTCTCAGTCTGTGCAGACTGGAGTCCTCTATAGTTGTTACAAGCCTTCCCTATTTTTATTCTCCATTCCCTTTGAAATCAATGCCAGCATTCCATTTGCCTTCTCTATGTCCTGCTGGCCCCGTATGCAACCTTTCTGAGATTTATACACGATGATTCTTAAGTTACTCTGTGATGTAGCTTTCTGCATTTGATCGGAAACCAAGTGGTGACAACAATAATCAGGAAAGTGCTGGAATGTATGGTAAACAATATGCCAGAAATGATAACTGCACACTTGGAAACCTCCGGAAAAAGGGCAGTCCATCAGACCATCATGTATAGGAGCAGCATTAGGCCATTCGGTCCATCGGGTCTATTCCACTATTTGCTTATGGCTGAATTGTTTTTCAACCCCAATCTCTCACTTACTCCGGGTAACACGTGATCTTCTCACTCAGCAAGAACCGAGTTATCTCTGAGTTAGATACACTGAATCACTTAGCATCCACAGCCCCATAATGCAGTGAGTTGCACTGATCCATCACCCTCTGGCTGAATAAATTCCTCCACATCTCTATTCAGAAGGGTCGTCCCTTCACTCTGAAGCTGTGCCCTTGTCCCCTAGTCTCTCTTGCTCGTGGAAACATCTTGCCCCCGCCCACTCCATCCAGGCCCCTCAGTATTCTGTAAGTTTGAACAATGTTCTACGCCGCCGCCGCCTAAACTTCATCAAGTGCAGACCCAGAGACTTCACCTGCTCCTCAGATGACACAATATTCATCGCTGGGATCTTTCTTGGAAATCCATTTCTCATACCCCTTCACATTCTTTGTCCAGACTCTGAATGAATAACGTGTCGAGTGTGGTCCCAACACTGACCCCTGCGGAGCTCCCCCATCACCAGTTCCCATCGTGAAAAAGACCCCTTTCTTCACACTCTCTGTTTTGTGCCAATCAGACAAATCCTCTATCCACGCTCAGCATGTTGTTCTGAAACGGAAATTTCATTTCACACCCACTACTGGATTTATTTTTCTGTCTGGCTGTAAACAGCTGAGTTTCACCATTACCTTCCCACCTGTAATTCCCTGGAGAACGTGGTGGTGAGCAGTCTTCCTGACCCACTGCAGTCCTTTGGGTGTAGGGACAGACACAGCGCTGGGAGGATGGAGCGTGTAAATGTTTGGTGTTCATCTGCATCTGGAGCTCCTGTCGTTCCAGGGGATAGTGGTTCCGGGTTTGTGAAGTACTGTTGAAAGGGCCTGCCTGAGTGACCACAATGCTACTTATAGATCTTTTATTCCTTCATTCATTCATGAACATGAGCTTTGTTGGCTGAGCCAGCATTTATTGGTGATTTGGAGTTGTCCCTGAGAAAGTGGTAGTGAGCTGCCTTCCTGAGATACTGCACCAGCCGTTGGAACTGTTGTTATCTGTGTCCCATCCAGCAGGTGCTTTTCCTGATGTCTGTAACTGCATACAGACAATTCAGCTCTCCCTTTCATATCCTACATACTCCCCGCCATATAAATCTGACAGTTCCTCATAATATCTCACCTCCTCCATTCCCATCTGTGCTAGTGATCACTGAAATTCATTTATTCTTGATTAAACTTCTGATCACAATAGATCTCTCCCTTTTAAAATGTGTAACCCCTTCAGCTTCTGGAACACTCCATATAACTGTAATCAATGATAGCACAGGTTCCCTTCCTAAATCTCTGTAATTACGATGGTTGCGTGTGCCACAATGGCACTTTTCATCCTCCTTATCCATCTCAGGACTTCCAGCCCCTATAATCCCAATATTTGGAACGCTCCCATTCTCTGCACCATCTCATGTCCTGAGGATCCTTGAACACCACCAGTGCTCCAAAATTTTATATTCCCCCCAGTAACTGCAAATCTTCTAACTCTGTAACATCCAACAGTCTCGACTACCATACAACACTTGCTGGCTCTCAATTTGTATTTCTTGAAGTCTCCACATCTCGATAACTTTTGACTCTACAAAGCTCCGTCATGAACAAGCCACTATCTCTCTATTTCCTTCGCCTTCTTCAGTGTCTGCAACTCTTACTGTATCTTCCAATAACCTGCTTTCGACACTGCAGGTCTGCCGAGCTCCCCAGATAACCTGTTCCATCCCATACAGCTCGCTCAGTCACTGTAACACCCTCTGCTCTGTCTACCCTCCTCTTTCCCACTGTCGTCCAGGCACAACAACGATTCTGTAAGACAGCAGTGCGGAATGGGATGTTATAAATCTTAGTTGAGGCTTGAAGCCTACCATTACCTCGGAGTCACAAGGGGAGGGAACCTGAGAGAGAGCAGCACAGAACAGGAGAATATTAATCAGTAGCGAGGATCGAGGCCGAGGAGGACTTGGAGTTGGAGAAGCAGCAGAGCAGGAGTCTCGAAATCAGCACCGAGTCACAGAGGGAGTGACCATGTGATGGAGCAACTTGGAGTAGGAGCATGAGGCTAACATAACTGGGAGTTGCAGAGGCAGCAACTGAGGATCGAGGCCTAATCGTCCCTGGGAGTCACAGAGACGGTGACCCTGTGAGGGAGCAGAGTGGAGTGGGAGCTGGAGGATTACACGTCCCTGGGATTCGCAGAGACGGTGACACTGTGAGGGAGCGGAGTGGAGTGGGAGCTGGAGGATTACCTGTACCTGGGAGTCACAGAAACGGTGACCCTGTGAGGGAGCAAAGTCGGATGGGAGCTGGAGGATTACATGTACCTGGGAGTCACAGAAACGGTGACCCTATGAGGGAGCAGAGGCGGGTGGGAGCTGGAGGATTACATGTACCTGCGAGTCACAGAGACCATGACCCTGTGGGGGAGCAGAGTGGGGTGGGAACTGGAGGATTACACGTCCCTGGGAGTCACAGAGATAACTTTCTGCTACTGGGACCTGCCCGCACTGAGTTTTGAAGAAGTACAAGAGCAATCACAGAAAAGGCTGTAAATTCATTGGCAGATAATACACCGTTATTAGCGACTGTCAGTAAATTGATAGAAGTTAGCAAATTTATTTTATCAACTTCTGAAATAAGGGTTGAACTCAGAAATAAGAGGGAGATGTGAAATTCTGAGCCAATATATACATTACTCTCAATAAGTCACAGTTGAATAAGGGAGTTAATCAGATTGGTTTTTTTTTCCGCTGATGTTAACTTCATTCTAAGTAATTAATTAAGTTGCATTTTAAGACCTGACAAGACATGTTTGTCAGATGGAAAATATGTTCTGTTACATTGGGAAATAATAGCCCCTGTTCGTGTCCTAGATAAACACTGGGTCTTGGAGCTCAGATAGTAACTAGAGACTCTATGGGACATCTGTGATGCTGAGAGTTAGGTAATTAGCACACACAGAGAGCAGATCACCCTGCACACATGACAGCCGAGAAGAAGAAAAGGAATAGGGGACAAGACAATCGAATAGAAACATTCAGGGAATGGAAGAATATCCTGATATCTCCCTCCCAATTCATTTTCCTGGTTTGGAAGTTGATGAAGGTGCGGGCTGTTCAGGGGAGGGCAGTCAGAGCCATGTCTGCGGCACCACAAGCAGCCTGACTGTACAGGAGGGGAGGGGAAAGGAAGGAGGGGCAATAGGCACAGGGGAGACAGGAAATTGAAGAAGGTGTCAGTGTTTCTGTAATTCCTGGATAGTGGGGTTAAGAATATTGCGGTGTCTGCAGGACATCCGTCTGGGGGACAATGAGCAGTCAAAGGTCATGTCCATGTTGGTAGGAATGACCTGGGTAGGAAGGGTGAAATGTTCTGGGAATCAGAATTTAGGGAGCTAGGTGCATGGTTAGCAAACAGGACCTCAAATGTCGCTATCACTTGGTTACTACCAGTGCCGTGTCCAAGTGAGAACAGATCTCGGGGTTTTAGGTAGATGAGAGTGTGACTGGAACGATGGTGCTGAAGGAAGGGCTTCAGATTCCTGGGTCATTGGGACTGGTTCTGGGGAAGGCAGCAACTGTACAAACTGGATGGGCTAACGTGACAGAGCTGGGACTGAATTTCTTACGGGGTGTTTGGAAGGGATTGAAAATAACATGGTGTGTGCTTAGGATGCAAAAAGGAATAGTAGAGGAGACTACCAAGATTGTCAAAATAATGGGAGATACAGTTGGCACTAATTTACAACAACAAGTTTAACAGTGGAATTTGGAGTAAGAAAGAAAGCTTTAATCTGAGGTAGTCCGCATGGACGTGAATCATCGGAGTTTGGGGAATTACAAATGCAGGTTGGTGTGTGGAAATCTGATGGACTAATCACTGAGAGCTGGCTCAAGAATGGCAGGAATGGGTGTTAATATTGCTGGGTATAAAGGATTCCAAAATAATAGAAGGGAAGGGAAGGGGGGAAGGGTTGAAGTATTGGTTTAGATTAGCATTAGTTAAGGATTCCAAGAGAAAGAGGATCCGTCAAGGGACATAATCAATTTGGCTGGAGCTACAGAACAAAGAGTGTACAATTGCACTGTGAGGTACAGTCTGTCAGCCAGCAACCATTGGAAAGGTTGGAAAGAATAAATATGCAGGGTCATTTGAGAGCGATGACAATACTACAGATTAGTTACACTGAGAAACTGAATTTCTCCAGATATTGACTCAGTTACTGTTGGTGCAGATTCATGAGGGGCCAACACCCCTGGATTACATGAAGGAGAGCTCACTTCAGGAGTATGTGCCCAGCCCAAGAGAACATGTACAGTTGGACCTGGTCCTTGGGAAAGAGGTGGGGCACGTGGATCCAGTGTCAGTAGGGGAATGTTTTGGGGCGCAGCGATCATTTTATTGTAAAGTTCAGTATGATGGTACATAAATGAGGAAAACCTTTGATTATCCAGTTCTCAGTTGTGATCACACTGCAACCCCATCTCATAATCCCAACTCAATCTGACCTGTTTCACTCTATTTAAAGCTCCAATTTCACTGGCCTTATTGAAAAGTTCTCAGCATCATTCTTGCTCCATTGAAGGTTGCTCTCAGTCAACTAATGTTTTTCATTCTCAATTACTGCATATAATTCTCAATTATATGCAATAATTGTGAATGAGAAACATTAGTTGATTGAGAGCAACCTTCAATGGAGCAAGAATGATGTTGGGAACTTTTCAATAAGGCCAGTGAAATTGGAGCTTTAAGTAGAGTGAAACAGGTCAGATTAGCTGGGATTATGAGATGGGGTTGCAGTGTGATCACAACTGAGAACTGGATAATCAAAGGTTTTCCTCATTTATGTAGGAAGGACAAAAAGGCCAACACAGTGAAGTAGCATTATGTATAAAGGATGGAATCAGTATTATCGTGATGCTAATCAATTTAGACATTGCTCCTCCCTGCCCTCACCCTTCATCCCTACGTAATGATCCTATCAGATATTGGTAACTTTTGAAAACTTCAGAAAATAGCACAATCTAGAGGAGATCACTCTGTCCACTGTCTGCATTGGTCAAGATGTGACATTGTTTTTTTCAATCCCTAGTTCTCTCTCCCCGGATAGTGGAGGACTTCAAGTACAGATCCAGGCACATTATGAAAATGGTTTGAGAGTTTCTGCCTCTACTTTGATTCTATGTGTGACACCCAGAACCCGACCATATTCTGGGTGAAATAATAAGTTTCCTCACCACTTCGCAAATATTTCAACAAATTACATTAAATATTTCCCGCTTGTAACTGAGCTCTTCAACAGGAACAAGGTGTTCTCTCCCTTTCTACCCAGGCTCCTGACAATATGTGCACCCCAGTCAAATCTCCTGTCAGCATCCGCCGTTCCAAGTTTTCCTCATAACTGCACTTCCACTGTCACCTGGTGGAGAATCTCCTCTGTACTCTCTCCAGTCCAATTCCATCCTTCCATGTGATGGCGTTACCAGAACTGTACACTGTCCCCAAGCTGTGACTGAGCTCATTATTTATACAGTTCCTGCATAAGCTTCCTGCTCTGAAGTTCCGTATTTTGTCTGATAGAGGAAATAATGCCATTTGCTGTATTAATAAGATTATTAATGTTTCCAGCTTCCTTCTGGCCAGACTGACTATACTCTCATTTATTGTGTATTCTTCTCTATTTTTGATTCTCCCAAATGCTTTGCCTTGCACTTCTCTGGGTCGTTTGCTCCATTCACCTGGATCCTATAGTTGTTGTTTTTAAGCAGCCTACCATGGGATCTCTCGTCAAATCCAAGTAAGTCACATGCAGTTACAGGTTAGTGCCTCAAACCGACACAGTCAGATTAATTACACACTATCTTCCTTGCACAAATCCAGACCGATTGTCCTGCTGTCCCTGGGACTTCCTCAGTGACCGTTTATCCACTGTCTCAGAATTCCAGCCGCGACCGATTCAGTCAGTCCCTTGCTCTACATTAATCAAAGCTGCGGTGTTAGCCATTCTCCTATCCTCCGGTATCATCCCTGCATCCAGTGAGGATTGGATAACGTGGGTAACTATAAGTCTGCGGATTTTCCCCAGCTCCTTTTAACAGTCTGGAACATTGTATTATCCCTTTTTTTAAGGATTTGTATCTCCTGCAAAATTTGTTGCTCCTAATATTTCACACTGCATCCCTATTTTAGATCAGACAGACAGAGGCCTAAGCCATCTAATGATTTGGTCAAGTCTCATTTTAATCGAGTTTCATGGAGTGTTTCTCTCCACAAGGTGAAGTGCATTTTCTCATGATACCATCTCCAATCTGCCCCATTAACTACCTTCCCTAACCACGTGGTCTTCCTCTCATCTGACACTAAGCGGATGTTTTTTCCCTTCATCATAACAACTGCCCACTGCCTGGATACCCCAGAATGCACCAGCTTCCCTGTTACAGGGGCCATCTTTAAAACGTCATTGTACTCTTGGATTGTCAATCCGAAACTGGCCTGGACATGGCAGAGGGGGTAAAACTGGGGCTTCACTTTGAGACCAAGCCGCTGAGATTCTGGTGGATGGCATGGTGCACGAAAGGGACATTATCTTCCTCCAGGACTGGCAGGGGAGGCCATGACACTACACCCTGCCAGTTTGGTTGGAGGTTGATCCCTGTGTCAGTGAGATGCCAGCATTCTTGGTGAATGCCAAGCAGTGTCGGAAGGAAGTCAGTGACCTTCTCCACGCCACCATGGTATGTACCACCATCTGCATTTTATGACCGTGCCCTCACTGTCTCTCTGTTACTACATAAACCCCCACAAAGGCTCATGTTCTCCCACTGTCACTGAATGCAGCACCTTCTCTCGGTCTGTACCAGCTGTTACAAACAATTCCACCTCCCTTAATATTGCTTGGTAATTGTCACATTTTGGAAGGAACCACCCCACACGAGAGCAGAAAGAGCCAAGAGGGACAGGGGGCTCCCAACATTCAGCTCCTCACTCCATCACAGGGGAAGGATCCTGACCCAAACAACCATGAGAGGCTGACTGACCATGTCCAAGCTGTCAGACTGGGATCTGAGATTCAATGTGCTGGGCATTTGACTGACTGTGGACAATGATATCAAGCTTCCTGGTTTGTGTCTGTGCTAAACACCAAGACAATACAGCAGTCAGATGAGTCTGGTAGCTCTGACTGAGGGGAAACACTGCTGAGTGCAGGGTAAAGCAAGGCAATAATTCTGTAAGTATTGAAGTCAGTTCAAAGTGAGTGTTTACAAACACCGAATGAGCAGCCCAGAGGGACAGTCCCTGAGCTGGATGTGTGTCCCTAAGCAGTGTCCTTGCAGCAGCATTGCAATGAGAGTTGTCAGTGCATCCCTGAGCTGCAGCATTGAAATACAGAAGCGTACTGTCATTGCGTCGGATGTGTGCTGGGATGGCATGGTGAGGCTAGCCTGTGACAGATGACAGCATTGGTGGGTGTGGAGTACATGCAGCTTCTGTCTATGCAGTGTCCCCCGAGATGTTGGTGTCCAAGGTAGAAGGCCGTCGGAGCGACGGGCGAGATGAAGTCACCAGGAACCAGCTCGGAGTTTCACATCCAATTCTCCATGTTGAGATTCCCTGCTGTGGGTGGAAGGGTATGAAGCTGCAAGTTGTTGAGAGATCCACTGTATGTGTCTGTTGATCATCAGTCATCAGTCAGTCAACATCTTGCCACTCCTGCACTCAAATCTTGTTTTAAAGACCAGTCCAGTATAGGAACAGGCCCTTCATCCCAGCAAGCCCGCACTGACACATGATGCCTGTCTAAAGTTCAAATAATTTTTTTTTCTGCGATACCTTCTATGTCATTCTATTCCCTACTTACTAATACTTGTGCAAAGATGCCTCTTAAACTTTGCTATATTGGCTTTTACCCCTCGATCAGTGCATTCCAGGCAATTTCACGTTCTGTCTGGAACAGCAAAAAAACCTTACCTATCACATCTCCTGAAGTTTCTCCCTTTTACCTAAAACCTACCTGTTCTTCTATCTATGCCTCTGATAGTTTTGTAAATATCTATCAGGTAGCCCCATATCCAATGATGCCCAGGTGCATACAAACCATGTTTGCTCAATATCTCCTTCTGGCTAATACCCTCCAAACCAGACAACATGCTGGTAAAACCTTTCCATACCCTCTCCAACACTTCCACATCGTTCTGTTGGTGTGGCAACCAGTAATGTACACAACATCTGAAATGTGCCTGAACTAAGTTTCTCTACAGCTGCAATATGACCTGCTAATTTTCATACTGCATGCTCCAATGCACAGCTGCAAGTTTGCCATCAGTCTTCTTGATCACCCTCTCCACCCGTGTTGTCACTTTCAGGGAACTGTCGAGCTGTACACCTAGATCCCTTCGGATGTTGATGCAGCCAGCAGTTTTCCCATCCACTTTATACTTCTCTCCTGCATTAGACCTTCCAAAACACATCACATCGCAACTGCCCAGATAAAGTTACATCTGTGTTTTCTCTGTCCAAGTCTGCAGCTGACCGAAATCCTGCTGTATTCTCTGATAATCATCCTCATAATTTGCAACTCCACCAATATATTTACAGATCTCCAGTTACAAAAAAACTGTTCCACCACGAGTCTGTCATCTATGATCAGGCAGTTCTCTATCCATCTTACTAACTGACCGCTGATCCCATTTCACATCACCTTCCGTATGAGCCTGCCATAAGCAACCATATCAAAGGCCTTGCTAAGGTACAAATGGCCAGCATCGAGCCCCATGTCCTCATCAATCAATTTTGTCACTACCTCAAAGTAATCCATCAAATTTGTGAGACATGATTTTCCCCACACAACTGTGTTGCCTGTTGCTAGTAAGTCTGTACTAGAGTACTGTTGGAGTTGCAGTCATTCAGACAAGTGATTATTCCATCATATTCCTGACTTGAACCTTGGAGGTTACATTAGATTCCCTACAGTGTGGAAACATGCCCTTCAGTCCAATCAATCCACACCAATCCTCAGAAGGTCAACCCAACCAGATCCATTCGCCTGCCCTACATTTAACCCTGACTAATGCACCTAACACTGTGGGTAATTTAGCATGGCCAATTCACCTGACCCGCGCATCTTTGGACTGTGGGAGAAAACCGGAGCACCCAGAGGAAACGCAAGCAGACACGGGGGGCCGGGGGGGGAATGTGCAAACTCCAAACAGACACCCAAGGCCGAAATTGAACCTAGGGCCTTGGTGCTGTGAGGCACCAATGCGAAGCACTGAGCTCTTGATGGTTACTGAACAGTGGGAGGTATGTCGTACCATGATGGTTACTATACAGTGGAAGGTATGTTGGGCCGTGATGGTTACTATACAGTGGGAGTTAGGTCGGGCCATGGTGGTTACTGTACAGTGGGAGGTATGTTGGGCCGTGATGGTTACTATACAGTGGGAGTTAGGTCGGGCCATGATGGTTACTGTACAGTGGGAGGTATGTTGGGCCGTGATGGTTACTGTACAGTGGGAGGTATGTCGGGGTGTGATGGTAATTATACAGTGGAAGGTATGTCGGGCCGTGGTGGTTACTGTACAGTGGGAGGTATGTCGGACTGTGGTGGTTACTGTACAGTGGGGGGGAGGGGGGGTATGTCGGTCCAGGAAGTTGCAGACTATGATTTGTACAGAATATGATTGTTCTGCTACTGATGGACCATTGTACCACATGGATGCATCGTCATTGTTTGCTTAATCTGTTTAAAGTCTGTACCATTCAGTACATGTCATGGTGTGAAGGTTCTTCAAAATGTGAAGTTAGCCCTTGTTCCCCATAAGGACTGTGCAGTGAACATTGTTACCGATATATGAAATGGAGGGATGTATCTGCAGCAGGCAGATCGGTGATGATGTGGTCAATTATAGGTTTCCCTTTTATTGATTTGCCATAACCTGCTGCAGAGCAGTCTAGCCGCCACAGGATCCAATATCAATGCTGAGCACTATGATTATATTAGATTTCCTACAGTATAGAAACAGACCCTTCGGCACAACCAATCCACGCCAACCCCCTCCAAAGAGCAACCCACTACCATGGCCAATTCAACTGACCTGCATTTCTTTGGACTGTGGGAGGAAACCCTTGCACACACGGAGAGAGTGTAAAAACTCCACACAGGCAGTGGCTCAAGGCTGGAATCAAACCTGGGTCCCTGGTGCTATGAAGCAGCACTGCTAACCATTGAGCCACCATGCCGCCCTATATTGACTATATGTCAAGGAGCTGTCCCCCTCTGCCTGGCTGTGTCCTGTCAGAGGGACAGAACATACCACAGAGGATGGTGATGTTGCCTGGGACATAGTCCTGTTCACATAATCTTGCTTTCCAGACAATATCTGATTGTTGCATTTTTAATCTGAGGGATTACATTTTGTACAGTGAAGAGTTAATATCACTTTATTTCTTACATATTTTAAAATAAACCAAACATCATTGTTTTTCAGTTGAAAGCAATTGAACTGAACAATAATTGAATTACCAGAGCGCACACCTAACTATTACACAATTCAGTGACTGTAGTAAACAGCCAATTCATGTTCAGTTCAGTGAACACGCCATCTTGCAGGCAGCAAAGCTGTTGGAAATGACATTGAGAAAAAACCTACATTCATACACAGTTTTACTGGCCCTCACCACGACCTCCACAACACTGGCCATCTCCAAAATCTGTTCAGAGAGCTTCCTAACTTGAGCTGGACAGTTACTCACACAATCCCTCACAATAGACTGGTTAGAGACATACCTGAACAACAGGTATGTGTGTGGGGGCCAGACTGGTCAATGGACTAGCCAATGGCACTAGTCCAGTTGCAATTCCACATTTGTAACAATGACCTGTAAACAACCATGTCTTGCAAGTATACCCCTTCTGGTGTGCCACCTAAACTCTGTAATTCTGTACCTTGGGCCTAATCCTGAATTAAGGTGTTATAAAGGTGATGGGCTCCTGCAGCACATGGCATCTTACATTGAATCCCTCATAAACAAGATCCAGTGTATGCTATTTCCACAATGTCAGTATCCAAACAGAATTGTGCGGCTCCATTAATGGCTGGCATCAGCCCAGCCCAACATCTTTGTGTGTGACTTGAGCTGGAAATCTCTGGAACTGTTTGCAGCTTTTTTCTAACCATTAACAGCAAAGTCTTTTTCCTGAAGGTCCGACATCCTTTCGTAATACCAACTTTTAGATCGTCCAGTAAACACAAAATCCCTCCTTTATTCAGTTCATTTTTATAACAATATGATGAAAACAGTGCACAACTCACAGTATGGAACATTGAAATGATGGGTCTCAGTTCCAAACCGAAGACCAAGTTATTATTAAGTGCAAGGACTTTTGAAAAAATAACATAGAACAGTACAGCACAGAACATGCCCTTCAGCCCACGATGTTGTGCCGACCATTGATCCTCATGTATGCACCCTCAAATTTCTGAGACCATATGCATGTCCAGTAGTCACTTAAATGTCCGCAAAGATCTTGCTTCCACAACTACTGTTTGCAACGCATTCCATGCTCTCACAACTCTCTGTGTAAAGAACCCGCCTCTGACATCCCCTCTATACTTTCCTCGAAAACTATGACACCTCGTGTTAGTCATTTCTGCCCTGGGAAATAGTGTCTGGTTTTCGACTCTCTCTATGCCTGTCATTATCTTGTATACCTCAATTAGGCCCCCTCTCCTCCTCCTTTCCTCCAATGAAAGAAGTCCGAGCTCAGTCAAACTCTCCTCATACGATAAGCCCTCCAGTCCAGGCAGCATCTTGGTAAACCTCCTCTGAACCCTCTCCAAAGCATCCGCATCTTTTCTATAATGGGGCGACCAGAACTTGACGCAGTATTCCAAGTGCAGTCTAACCAAAGTTTTATAGAGCTGCAATAAGATCTCACAACTCTTAAACTCAATCTCCCTGGTAATGAAAACCAAAATTCCCTGTCCACTTGGGTGGTCATTTTAAGGGATCTTTACAACCCTGTCCCCTTGGGTGGTCATTTTAAGGGATCCATATACCTGCCTACCAAGATCTCTCTGTTCCTCCACACTGTCATGAATCCTATCCTTATTCCTGTACTCAGCTTTCAAATTCGACCTTCCAAAATGAATCACCTCGTAGTTATCCAGGCTGAACTCCAACTTCCACCTCTCAGCCCATCCCTGCATCCTGTCCATGTCCTGATGCAGCCTACAACAGCCCTCTATACTGTCAACGACACCTCCAACCTTTGTGTCGTCTGCAAACTTGCTGAACCATCCTTCAATCCCCTCATGCAAGATATTAATAAAAATTACAAGCAGTGGAGGCCCAAGGACAGAGCCCTGTGGAACACCACCTACCACTGACTTCCAGGCAGAATATTTTCCTTCTACTACCACTCGCTGTCTTCTGTAGGCCAGCCAATTCTGTATCCAGACAGCTATGTTCCCCTGAATCCCATTCCTCCTGACCTTCTGAATGAGCCTACCATGGGGAACCTTACCAAATGCCTTGCTGAAGTCCATATACACCACATCCACAGCTCGACCCTCACCATGACCTGCCCCTCACAAAACCGTGTTGACTGCATTTAATCAGGCCATATCTTTCCAGATGGTCATAAATCCTATCCCTCAGAATCCTATCTAACACCTTGCAGACGGCAGACGTTAGGCTTTCTGGACTGTAATTGCACGGGAAATCCTTATTTCCTTTCTTGAAGAGAGGAATGACATTTGCCTCTCTTCCGTTCTCAGGAACGTCTCCAGTGGAGACCGAAGATGCA
The DNA here is from genome assembly GCF_047496795.1 of Chiloscyllium punctatum. NCBI lineage: Eukaryota > Metazoa > Chordata > Chondrichthyes > Orectolobiformes > Hemiscylliidae > Chiloscyllium > Chiloscyllium punctatum. Next base: position 55,948,629 of record NC_092788.1, on the reverse strand, counting down.
AAGATCTTCGCAAGTGATGAAGCAATCACATTTCTCATTTTCCAAAGCAACCAAGGACAAATCTGATCCGGGCCTGGCGTCTTGTCAATCTTAATGTTGCTCTTCGGAGGATTTGTATGACTTGTTGGTCCGAAGGGCCTGTTTCCACACTGTAAGCTAAAATGTGCTTTAAAAAAGCAGTGTGTGTGTCATCATTTTGATTCAAACCTGGACCCTCAAAGCCTCATTTGAAGACCCTTCCAAGATATTGACCATCCTTTCAGCAAAAACTGGCCTGTAAATTAATAAAGCAACATCACATCCTCTTTAACACCCTGCCCTGTCCGGCCTTTCGTTCCAGTTCAACAGCGTATTGATTTGTTAGCCCTGACCTCCCTCAAATACACCTCTGTGATAGTAAAAATGTCACACCTCCACATGTCAACTCATTCCCTTATCACATCTGTCAGCCTGTCTGAAAATACTCCCAGCATTAACGTAAGCTGGAATATAATGCCTGGAATACCCTGTACCTTGGAGTTCTTCAGTCATTTCCTGTTTGTAACCAAGCTGCTGAAACCATGAACCACAACTCTAACTCTGGCACTGAATGAATATCTGTGGAATTGTAATTTCTTTTTTAAAAAATGTATTCATCAAGTGCAACTTTCCAGAACTGAGCAGTCAGCTCCACATACAATGAGTTTCTGATGGTTAATTGCCCACTCAGTGTGCAGAGGGGACAGCCCTCAGTAATGGAGAAAGTGAGGACTGCAGGTGATGGAGATTTGAGTCAAAATGTGTGGTGCTTGAAAAGTACAGCAGGTCAGGCAGCATCCAAGGGGTAGGAGAGTCGATATTTCAGCCATAATCTCTTAATCAGGAAGGCATTGGTGCATTCCTTTATTATTTTCATTCCATTATTCACAAAATGTTGTGAACTGTACTTACTCAGGAAGGCAAAACTGTATACTGCACTGAAATGGAAAGCAGTCAATCAGTTGGTTGGACAGGGTGTACAAAAGTTGAAGGGATGTATACACTGATTGAATGAATTACAAACATAAGGATAGGTAAACCCCCTGGGCCAGATGGGGTTACCCAAGTTTACTCCAGGAAGTGATGGGAGAGATGGGCGTGCCTTTGGCGATGATGTTTGTGTCCACACTCACCACTGGAGCAGTGCCAGCCAGATGTTTGGAGGGTGACAAATGTTATTTCCTTGTTTGGGAAAGGCAATAGGAATAACTCTGGGAATAACCGAACAGTCAGTCTTACATCAGTGGTGGGAAAAGTATTGCAGACGTTTCTGAGAGACAGTATTTACAATAACTTAGAAAACGACAGTTTGGTTACAGATAGTCAGCATGGCTTTGTGATGAGCAGGTCATCCGTCAGAAATCTTATTGAATTCTTTGAAGATGTAAAAAACACATTGGTGAAGGTAGACTAGTAGATGTGGTCAACAAGAAGTTTAGCAAGGCGTTCCCCATTGTAGGCTCATTCAGAAGGTATAGAAGCAAGGGGCGCAGAGAAACTTGGCTATCTGGATATGGGCGTGGCTGGCCCACAGAAGACAGAGGGTGGTAGCAGATGGAAAGTATACAGCATGGAGTTCAGTGACCAGTGGTGCCCCACAGGGAACGGCTCTGGGACCTGTGCTCTTTGTGATTTTTATAAATGACTTTGATGTGGAAGTAGACAAGTAGGTTCGTAACGTTACCGGTGACTCGGATGTTGGTGGGGTTGTGGATAGTGTGGAGGGCTATTGTAAGTTGCAACAGGATATTGACAGGATGCAGAGCTGGTCTGATAATGGCAGATCGAGTTCAACCTTTAAAAGTGTGAAGCAATTTATTTTGGAAGGTTGCAGTTGCATAAATAATACGGGGTTAAAAACAGTATTCTTGGCAGTGTGGAGTGACAGAGGGACCTTGGAGTCATTGTCCATAGATCTCTCAAAGTTGCCTCCCAAGTTGATAGGGTTGTTCAGAAGGAATACGGTGTGTTGTCTTTCATTATCAGGGGGATTGAGTTTAAAAGCCGCGAGGTTATTTCTTTGCTCTACAAAGCTGTGGTTCAACGACACTTGGAATATTGTGTTCAGTTCTGGTTGCCTCATTATAGGAAACACATGGAAGCCTCAGAGAGTGTGCAGAGGAGACTTACCAGGGTGCTGCCTGGACCGTAGGCCATGCCTTACAAAGAAAGGTTGAGCGGCTAGAGCTTTCCTCCAGCGGTGGTAGTAGAGTCAGATACATTAGGAATAATTAAGAAGACTCTTGGGTAGGCACACGAAAGTTAGTGCATTAAAGGTTACGTAGGTTAGTCTGATCTTAGAGAGGGATAAAAGGCTGACAAAACATTGAGTGCTGAAGTGCCTGCACTGTGCTGTGCCATTCAATGTTTAAAGTTTCATCAGATTGTGGATTCTCATCAGTTAGTGGAAGTGTGAGGGAGTGAAATGTATGAGGGAATGGGGTGTGTGAGGTCAGGAAGGTGGGGAGGGGCGTTAGATCAGTTTTGGTATAATTGTTACATTTACCTGAGTGTCAGCACAGTATGTGTGGTTATCTAGACCAGACAAAATCCACCAAGTTCAGTTATTAAACGAGTTTTGGCTTGCCATTTGCTCCTGATTTCTTCAGAGACATTCTGTTGGGTGACCTATGAATTAATATCTGACCATCCACAGACATGTATAATTTTATTTTGGTACTGTTGAATGCGAAGGTACACTTATTGGATATAGTTTCAGAGGGTTTACTCTGAGACACAAAATACTGCAATCGACTGTCAACTGTGAACCTTTTCACCCAGTGTCTGGTCCAGGGTGCAGATGGGGGACATGCCAGATGTCGTCACCATAAGTAACTTGCGCAATGTGATTCTGATACTCCATGTCCATGCATCTGCTCCCTGGGCCATGCTCTGACTGATGATGAATTTATAAGGCATGGTTCCTGCTCAGTCATTGGTATTTAATTTAGACAGCATTTGTACCTACACTGAGAGTAGTGATAGCCTGTTGGCTAGTTTCCTCCTGCTCAAGTTGGATTCCAAATGATTCTCTGTGAGGGAATGTTTGAATGACTGCCCTGACCCAAGTTGGAAACTCTCTTCACAGATTCAGGACCAGGACAGGGTCTCTCTGAGTGCAACATGCAGCTGTGAGGTCCAGTAGCACTGTACCCGAATTCACCCTTTTTGATTCCACTTTTAATGTCGGTCATGATGCAAAATAATGGGTTTACGGCCCTGCACAATAAATAGGAGTTTTCCATGTTTGTGAATCGTGCAATAATAACGTATGAGCTACAATTATTCAACTGAACAATAACTGCATCATCTGTGAAGCCAATAAAATTGATTCTATGTTGATGGAATTAAAATATAAACACTGAAAGACTTTTATGATTCAAATGTAAAGAATGAACATTTTGTTTTGTATCGAAAAAGAGCATGTTGTCTGACCGTGATGGTGATCACAATTACACATTGAAACTCAGTGTTCCAATGCATATATTGTTGCTCTATCATTTGCAAAATAGTTGAAATCTGACAGATTGAATATTCAGAGTGAGCATTTGATTGAACAATTAAATAGAATTATAACATTTAAATATAATCAATCGATTTAATTTCTCATCTGAAATGTGTGAGCTTCAGCTATTTGCCAACAATTCTGTTAGTTTTAAAATAATGATGGAAAAGGATAGACGAGATCTAAAAGTTGAAGTTCTAAATTGGAGAAAGGCCAACTTTTACGGTATTCGGCAAGATCTTTCAAAAGCTGATGGCGGCAAATGTTCACAGATAAGCAGACGGCTAGAAACTGGGAAACCTTCAGAAGTGAGATAGCCGGAGTTCAGAGACAGAATGTGCTTGTTAGGGTAAAAGGAAAGGCTGGTAGGTATAGAGAGTGCTGAATGACGAAAGACATTGAGGGGTTGATTAAGAATGAGAAGGAAGGATATGACAGGTACAGGCAGGATAGATCGAGTGAATCCTTAGAAAAGTATAAAGGCAGGAGGAGTATACTAAAGAGGGAAATCAGGAAGGCAAAAAGGGGACATGAGATAGCTTCGGCAAATAGAGTTAAGGAGAATCCAAAAGGATTTTACAAATACATTGAGAACAAAATGGTAAACAGGGAGAGAAAAGAGACCTCAAAGATCAGCAAGGCGGCTTAGTGTGGAGCCACAGGAGAGGGAGAAATACTAAGTGAGTATTTTGTATCAGTGTGTACTCAGGAGAAGGACATGGGCGATGTAGATATACGGATAAATAGATGGTGATATCATCGAAAAACATCCATATTACAGAGGAAGAAGTGCTGGATGTTTTGAAACGCATGACAATGCAAAAATCCCCAGGACCTGATCGATCAGGTGAAACTTGAAATGGTTCAGAAAAGATTTACGGGCATGTTTCCAAGGTTGGAGGGTTTGAGCTATAGCTGGAGGTTGAACAGGCTGGGGCTGTTTTCCCTGGAACGCTGGAGATTGAGGGGTGACCTTTTAGAGGTTTGAAGAATCATGAGGAGCATGGATAGGTTAATAGACAAGGTCTTTTCCCTGGGATGAGGGAGTCCAGAACTAGAGGGCATAGGTTTTGGTTAGGAAGGGAAAAATGTAAAAGAGATATAAGTGGCATTTCTTTCATTCAGAGGGTTGTACGTGTGTGGAATGAACTGCCAGAGGAAATGGTGGGTGGTTAGTGGGTGGTGCAACATTTAGCTGGCGTCTGGATAGGTATATGAATAGAAAGTGTTTAGAGGGATATGGGCTGAGTGCTGGCAAATGGAACTATATTGGGTTGGGATATTTGGTCGGCATGGGCAAGTTGGACCGAAGGGTCTGTTTCCATGCTGTACATCTCTTTGACCCTGTGACTGTAATTTAGAATTGACAATAAATTGACATGCAATATCAAATAAATAAATCGTTTACATTATTAAATTGTAGCATACAATAAGTTGAAAACTTGCTATTTTTAGAATGAATGATAAAGAACAAAGAACATTCCAACACAGGAACAGACCCTTCGGCCCTCCTAGCCTGTGCTGATCCAGATCCTCCAATTTTCTAAACCTGCCACCTATTTTCTAAATGTCTGTATCCCTCTGCTCCCTGCCCATTCATGTTTCTGTCTAAATACATCTTAGATAATGCTATCATTCCTGCCCCTACCACCTCTGCTGGCTACATATTCCAGGCTGCCACCGCCCTATGTGTAAAGAACTTCCCACGTATGTTTGCCCTAACTCTTTCTGTTCTTACTTTGAACTCATGACACCGAGTAATTGAGTTCAACAATCTGGGGGAAAAGCTTCTTGCTATCCACCCTGTGTATATCTGTCTTGATTTTGTATACCTCAAACTTCGACTTTGTAATGAAAATCGTCCTAATCTACTCAATATTTATTCATAACCAGCACCGTCCAACCCAGCCAGCATCCTGCCAAACCTACACTGTACCCTATTCAAAGCATCCACATCCTTTTGGTAATGTGGTGACCAGAACTATATGCAGTATTCCAAATGCGGCCAAACCAAAGTCCTATGCAACTGCAACATGACCTGCCAACGTTTGTACTCAACACCTGATCCAACGAAGGAAAGCATGCCATATTCCACCTTGACCACTTTACTGACCTGTGTTGGTGTCTTCAGGAAACAATGGACCCGAACACCCAGATCTCGCTATAAGTGGATTTTCCCCAGGACTTTTCTGTTTACTGTGTTGTTCATTCTTAAACTGGTTCTTTCAAAATGCATCACCTGGCATTTGCACAGATTGAATTCCATCTGCCATTTCTGTGCCCATCTCTCCAATCTATCTATATTCTCTGACAGTCCCCTTCACTATCTGCATGTCCAACAATCTTAGTTTTATCTGCAAACTTGCTAATCAGGCAAACGATACCTTCTTCTAAATCATTGATATATATGCATCACAAAATACAGTTGTCCCAGCACGGATCCCTGTTGCACACCTGGTCATAGGTCTCCATGTTGAGAAATCACATTCCACTACTAGTCTCTGTCTCTGTTGCCCAGCCAGTTTTCTATCCATCTGCATAAAACACCCTGAAACCCATGCGACATCACCTTCTCCAACAGCCGACCATGGGGAACCTAATAAAACGCCGTACTCAAGTCCCTCAATATCTTCTCGAGCAGCTTCCCTACCACTGATGTCAGGCCTGCCGGTCTACAATTACCTGGATTATTCCCACTATCCTTCTTAAACAAGGGGACAATATTAGAAATTCGCCAGTCCTCCGGGACCTCACCCATGTTGAAACATCCTGCAAAGATATATGTTAAAGCCTCAGTTATTTCTACACTCACACCCCTCAGTAACCTGTGGTTGATCCCATCGGACTTGGGGACATGTCTACCTTAATCCGTTTTTAGAGTATCCAAAACTTCCTTCCTCTTTATGTCGACTTGACCCAGAGGACTCAGAGATCTATCCCTAACCCCAGCATCCGTTTGTCCCTCTCCTTGGTGAATACAGATGCAAAGTACTCGCTAAGAATCTCACCCATTTTATCTGACTCCACGCATAACTTTCTTCCTTTGGGCCAAACATTTCTCTACTTACCTTCGTGCTCCTTATATATGAAATGAACTCTTTGGGATTTTCCTCAACGATATCTCATTATCACTTTTAGCCCTCTTAAATCCTCGATTGTGAAAAGAAAATAAACATTTGTTCATGCAACTAGGTATTCAGATCGTTTCAAAGTGTTTTGTGCAAAAAAATATTTGAAGTCCGTCTCAGTGCAAATAAAAAGCAAGAGAAGAAACCTCTTAGGAAGAGGAATTTTCAGCCACTGTCCCCCCAAAGAACTTCTGAGGTAGTAAAGAATGAGGGTTTGTAACATGGGCACAACAGTAACTATGGGTGATTTGAACATGCAAATTGGCTCAATTAATCAACTTGACAGTGATATCCTTGAATAAAGATTGATAGAGTGTATGAGGGATTATTTCTGAGTGCCGGACATCATGGAACCAACCAGAGAATGGGACGGCATGGTGGCTCAGTTGTTAACACAGCACCAAGATCTAGGTTGGATTCCAGCTTCGGGGGACTGTCTGCGTGTAGTTTGCACATGCTCCCCCCTATCTGTGTGGATTTCCTGTCACAGTCCAAAGATGTGCAGGTCATGTGAATTGACAATGCTAAATTGCCAATGAGTTGGTAACATTACTCAGAGGGAAATGAGAATGGGTGGGTTACTCTTCGGAAGGTCGGTGTGGACTTGTTGGGACGAAGGGCCTGTTTCCATGCTCTAGGGAATCTAATCTAATTTAGATTTGATATTATGTAACAAGAAAGGATTGGTGGATGAGCTTTGCCTTGGAATAACCACAACATGCTGGAGTTTCACATTCAGATTGAGTGAAGACTGAGTCATACATGAGAGTTTTAGTGTTCGGCAATGATAATTAAACTGACCTAAGGAAGGATTTGGCCTGGGTGGACTGGGGGAAGAAAAGAACAGTCAAGGCAGGACAGCTGAAGAAATTGGCAATAATTAGGGAGATACTAAACACTAAAGAGGAATTGCATAACGGAGAAAAATCATCTCTGTGGTATGTATTACATGTACATACATAAGGAAGTCAATGATAACATGAAGGCAAATCCCAGTGCATATCATACTGCATACGTGAGCCACACTGTGGAGGATTGGGCAAGTCAGTGATCTTGTGGTGTTGTCATTGAAGTCTAACGTGATAAACCCAGATAATGTTGGAGTGACCTGGGTTCAAGTCCTGCCACAAGTGGTGGAGCTTAAATTCAAATCTGGAATTAAGAGACTGATGGTGGTTATGAATCGATTGTCGAGAAAAACGTACCTGGTTCACTGATGTAGTTTAGGGAAGGAAACGGCCATTCCACCATAGATTCCCACTCTCAGACTGAAGATGTATCTTCTTATCTCCATTCTAAAGATTTTCTCTTGACTTTCAGGTTATGTCCTTGAATCCTTTCTCTCCTAACAGTGGAAGCATCTTCCCAACATCTCCTCTGACCAGGCAACCAGTATTCTGTATGCTTCTATTAGAGCCCGCTTCATCCTTATAAACCCCAGCGAGTATAGACCCAGAAACCTCATATGTTGAGATTTTCATTCTTGGGCCATTCTTATGAAGCTCCTCTGAACACGCTCAGTGGTGGTACATCCTTCTTGAGTTATGGGCCCCAAAACGGTACACAATACTCCAATGTGGTCTAACCAGAGTCTTTCAGAGCAGTGGAAATCCATCCATTCAAGTCATCACAAAAGAAATGTCATCACTGTATTTGCCTTTCTGACCAGACGGGCCAACTGAATTAATAATCTTAAGATGGACAATAGTAAATTCTTACAAAAATGAACAATGATTGAAGCATGCTGGGAAGTAGAACCCAGCCTTGATCAAAGTCTCTGTGCTCATCCACATTCTGCAGAATGCAGACAGGCTGCAGCTACCCAGAGATAGTTTGCGAACAAGCCTGACAGCTACAGACCCTGTAATACATACCTGAAATTGGAATGAAACGGGATAATGGAATGTCGCCTTTGGGCCATCAATGTGACAACCCCAGGTTGGATCTGATTGATCAGGGTAAATGAACCTGATCATTCCATTGGCAGATCCTTCACACCCTCCCAAAAGGCGTGAAGACTTGGAAGGATAAGAATCACCATAAAACCCCTCGGAGAGTGGTAACTCGAGAATAACCACTGAAAGAGAAGACACCTACAAGACCATCAGAAGAACAAGAAGACTTCACCACGTGGAATCTGGTCAACTTCTGGTGGGGTGGTATGTGATCATCCAAAGTTAAGTTAAACCATAAGATGGATTGTAGTGTTTTTCATTATGTTATAATACGTTTTATCGTTCTCATATTAATTGTGTTCAACAAAAAAATATCCTTGCTTATAATAATTGACTCAGTTCTTTTGCTGAATATAAGATTTCAAAATACACTGTGCTGCAGATACAGCACCTTCCTAACTACTGACACAACCTTCTCATTTAACTTGAGACAATCCTGACTGGAACTCGCAACACTTCTGAATTTTCTCCCCAGTTATAAAATAGTCCATGCCTCTCTTCTATCTCCTCAAGTGCATCACCTCGCACCTGCCCAAGTTATACTCCATCTGCCACGTCTTTGCCCACTCTCCTACCCTGTCTGAATCCTTCTGCATCCTCCCTGCCATCTCATTGATACCTGTCCCTATGTCTACCTTTGCGTCATCCAAACACCTCGCTGGATTGCCCTCAGTTCCGTCATCTAGATTGTTAATGTACAAAGTAAAAAGTTGTGGTTCCCTTGTGGAACACTAGTAGTCATTGGCTGCTATCCTGAGAGGGACCCTTTTATTCCCACTCTCTACCTTCTGCCAGACAGTCAAGTTTCTGTACCTTGTCTCTGACACCATGGGCCCTTATCTTACTCAGCAGCCTCCTGTGAAGCACCTTGTCAACGTCCTTCTTGAAGTCCAGAAACATAGTATCCATTAGCTCTCCTTGGTTTCACCTGTTTTTTTTTATCCTCAAAGTGTTCTAACAGATTCATTAGCATGACACCCCTTGATGAAACCATACTGACTTCGCCCTAATTCATCATGCACCGGCAATTATTCATAAATCTCATCCTTCGCAATGGATTCCAGGAACGTACCAACGGCCGGGGTAGGCTAATCGGTTTGTAATCTTCTGTCTTTTGCCTTGTTCCCTTTTTAAACAGAGTGTCAGCAAGATCCAAGATGGCGGCGACCCAATAGGTCGATTCTGCCCAAGACTCAGGCAAAGTGCCCCCCCCCCACCGCCCCCACCTCACCTCACCTGCTAAATTGCTAAAAATGTTTTTTACCCAGCATCCTTGGCCATTCTACATCAGGCTTTAGCAGTCTGATGATTTTTTAAATGACCAGAGGTAAAGGATCTCGCTGTTCACAAAAGACACTCCCCCACTACCCCTTAGCAACAGAGACGTGGCGTGACCTGCTGGGGCGAGCCTTATCTCGGAGCTTATTTAACTCCGAAAGATGATTGATGCTTCCAGTGAAGAGACCAGTCCAGTTTGGAGTCGATCTCAGTCATGCTGAAGAAACATGATGGAGACATTGAGAAACTCAGGTAGCGTGTCGGGATGGGGCGGGGCAACAGGCCACAGCCTCCGAGACCACCGCTGAGTCATCCATGGGTCAGGTCTGGGCTCTGGAACATCGATTCCTGACCTTAGATGAACATATTGACGACCTCGAAAGTCGAGGTCATAGGAAAAAAATATTCGGTTGCTGGGCCTTCCTGAACAGGAGGAGGAAGGGCAGCTTGTTGATTTCCTGGAACAATGGCTCCCACAGCTGCTGAAACTGGAGTCAGAGCTGGGCTGGTTGCCAGTTGAGCGGGCCCATCGGGTTGCTGTGCGCCGGCTCGGGTTGGATCAGCGCCCCCGCCAGGTCCGAGTTCAACTTCAACATTAGAGGGAAAAACAGATGCTGCTGGAGTCTACCAGAGACTCGGGGAAGGATCCCCATGCCAAGATATACAGGGGCTCCTGGATAATGTTGTTCTGTGCCTGTGGTCCGCAAGAGGAAGGCATTTGATGAGGCAAAGAAGCATCTGAGGGATTTAAATATTCAATAATCTATTCGATATCCGGCAATGCTATGCTGCAGTCATGGGGGATCTGTATATGACTTCAGATCACCGGAAAAAGTAAAAGAATTCCTGAATGCTCTCAAATAGACTGCACGATTTGAGCTATATGGATAATGACATTATTTTGCCCTTCGTTTCTTCTTTTTCTTCCCTCCTCCTTTCTTCCTTTTTGCCTCTTCTCTATCTTTCCATGGTGGTGGGGGAGGGGGAGTGCCCATTCCTTATCCTTTCTATGGACTCTTTTCTATAGCTCGTGCAGTTTATTTGATTATTGGGAGACGTTTCTGAGTGTTTTCTTTTATTTGGTTGCTTATTGCTTGTAATTTTGTAATTTTATATATTTTCATCTTGTTGTTTTTCTAAGTGTATCGAGGTGTTGCTGTGGGGGGTCGCCCACCTTTAACTTCTGTCTTATAAGATGTTGCAATTTATTTACTCTAATTTGTAATGCCCGGGCCGAGGGCATGCCTCTGGCTGGGAGATGTTGTGGTGGGATTATTGGAAGGTAGTAGTGCCCCTTGTGAACAAGGGGGAAAGCCTCCTTTTAAGTATGTTTTATGTTATTTGTTTTTAGGAATAGTTCTTAGTTGTTTTGATTTAGCTGTTTTAAAGAGTGTTTTATGTGTGAATCATTTTTGTTTTTTACTCAATATCTTTTGGGTAGGGTTCTTTCTCCTGGCGTTTCTCGGGTTTGCTTGGACTATCGTGGCTAGTCATTCATTTAGGTGGTGCACCTGGAATGTCAAGGGGTGCCACTCATTAATCGAAAGGGAAAATATATTATCAAGTCTTAAAAGAAAGAAAGGGTGGATATCACCCTTCTACAGGAGACACATCTACTTGAAAAAGAGCATTCGAAGCTGCAACAGGGTGGATTTGGCCAGGTGTTCTTTTCATCTTTCAGCTCAAAAAGTAGGGGAGTTGCCAGTCTTACTTGGAAGAATCTTCCCTTCCAAATGCTAAGCCAGATAAAAGAAGAGTCTGGATGATATATATTAATTCAAGCCCTAATATATGGAGAGGAATATGCGATTTTGAATCTCTATTGCCCGCTGGTGCACCATTTAAATTTGTCATGGAAGTGATCTCCAAGTTGGTGGCTCTTGGGGTGTGCCACACAATTATAGGGGGAGATTTAATTATATCATCGAACCAGGGGTGGACAGAATGCCTAAGATCTCTGCGGGCATAGCTATGAGATCTAGGCAGTTGGCAGATCTGAGTAGGGAGTTGGGCCTGGTAGATGTGTGGAGGTGTCTTCACCCTCAGGGTAGAGACTTTACTTTTTATTCTGACCCACACAAGTGCCATACAAGAATCAATATGTTTATGTCCCCTCGACACATTTGAACTCAATATTGTTTTGTAAAGTATGTAATATAACTATTTCCGAACGTGCCGCAGTATATGTGGAGGTTAGGACTAGTGATGACGAGATAGCTTCCCGACATTGGCGTATGGACCCTTTCCGATTGAAGGATAGTGCGTTCATAAAATATTTCTGGCAGGAATTTAAAACCTTCCTGGGTATCAACTCAAACACGGCCAGTAACCGTTCGGTGATGTGGGAGACTGGTAAGGCATATGTGCGAGGCTTGGTCATCTCATATTCTGCGACCAGAAGAGACAAAAGAGAGAACAGCACCAGCTCGAGGCTCGCATGAAGGTGGCCAATACAGCGTATGTGGATAGACCCTCCATTCCTAAACTAAAGCGGATCACAGCCCTTAGGATTCCACACTTACTCAAATAGCAAAGAGGGAGGTATTATTTACGAAGCAGAGATTACTTGAATATGGTGACAAACCTGGCAGGTATCTAGCATACCTTGCCAGGGAAAAAAAAGGCTCCCCGAGCTATTATTACGTCTATTTGAAAGAGTGCTGGAACCCAGACTTGTGATCGTGAAATGAGCAATGCAGACTTTGAAAGTTCTGTTTGAAATTGTATAGGTCAAAGGGCTGTGAGGAATGAAAGAGGAAGATAGAGTGTTTAAAAAAAATCTGGCCCTCCTGGGCCAAATCTTGGAGCAGGTATTGTTCTTGAATGCACCCCCGGCAACCCAGGAAATACAGGAGGAGGTAAGGCAGCTCCAGGGGGACCAAGCGCCCGGACCAGATGGATTCCAGTGTGAGTTCTATAATGAATTTATTGGGGAATTGGCCGGGTCACTTCTAAATATGTATAATTATTCACATAGTCAGGGCTGCCTCTCGCCTTCTCTGATAGAAGCAAATATCTCTCTCATTGTTAAGAAGGGAAAGGCCCCAGATGACTGCTCTTCGCATAGACCTATGTCCTTGTTGAATGTGGATTTTAAAGTTCTCACAAAAATGTTGGCATTAAGACTGGAGAGGGTTTTACCAATCGTTATAAAAGAGGACTAGACGGAGTTTATACAGGGTCGCAGATCAACTAATAACATTAGAAGAGTCTTACATATGCTATAAGCCTACCAGCAGGGAGTGATACTGGGATTGAAGCAGAGAAGGCATTCGATCGATTAGAATGGCCATATCTCTTTTATGCACTGGAATGGTTTGGTGTTGGAGAGGTTTTTACTAAATGGGTAACAGTATTAATTAATGATCACAAAGCAGCGGTTTAAGTTCGGATAGCGGTAGCGTTAGGAGACGTTGTCGTCAGGGATGCCCTCTCTCACCATTATTATTTACGCCAGTAATTGAGTTGTTCGTGGAAGCTATATGAGCTGACCCTAATATAACGGCTCTCGAGTTGGATCAGGCAAGCACAACATTACTCTCGATGCAGATGATGAACTCCTTTTCTTAAATGATCCATTGACATCTGTGCCCGCTTAATTCAAGTGGTTACCTTATTTGGCATGTTCTCAGGTGATAAAATCAATTTTATGAAATTGGAGGCAATGCCAGTGGTAGGTCTTGCCAGTATATCCAATTTTCTGGACGCATCCAGTTTCCCCTTTCGGTGGTCACTGGGAGGTTTACTTTACTTAGGTATTTTTAATACTCCGGCATTTGGTCAGCTATATAAAGCCAATTATACACATTTAATAGAGAAAATAAGACAGGAACTTCAACGCTTGGAAGATCTCCCGAAACCTTGGTTCTATAATATAGCTTTGGTCAACATGAATACGCTACCTCGCCTGTGAGAATGTTCGCCTTCATGCTGCTGAGACAGGCGCTGCGTTAGCTTTATGGTTGGCTCGGCTCCTTTATTTGGAGTCAGAGACGGCCCCTTATTAAATTAGAAAAGCTGCTGCTTCACAAGTAAAGGGTGGGCTGGATTTTCCGGATTTCAGGAGGTACCAATTGAGCTTTCTATTGTCCTACATAGCTTATTGGCTCTCTTGTGACCCACAAACAATCTGGTTAGATATGATGCCTCCCAAGCAAAATATCCCCTCATCAATCTACTATTTATAAACAAGATGACAGTTGTTACGATCATTGTAAAAATCCTACTTTATTTAATATACACACCAGAACTGCAAAAAGAGGAAGAGGAACACCTGTACAAAGTATTCGCCAAAAATGGACACCCTCGCAATTTCATCAACAGATGCCTAAGGCAGAGACAATAGGACGAGGACATGCCGCAACCCAAAGGACTAGCCACACTACCATACATCAGGAGCATTTCTGAACTGACAACCAGACTACTGCGACCACTAGGACTCATAACAGCACACAAACCAACAGCCACGCTCAGACAACAACTCACCAGAACAAAGGACCCGATACCCAACATGAGCAAAACTAATGTAGTGTACAAAATCCCATGCAAGGACTGCAGAAAACACTACATCGGACAAACAGGAAGACAGTTAACGATCCGTATACACGAACACCAACTAGCCACGAAACGACACGACCAGCTATCCTTAGTAGCCACACACACAGACGACAAGCAACATGAATTCGACTGGGACAACACTACCATTATAGGGCAAGCCAAACAGAGAACAGCCAGGGTATTCCTAGAGGCATGGCACTCATTCACAGACTCTATCAACAAACACATCGACCTGGACCCAATATACCAGCCACTGCAGTGGACAGCTCGAACTGACAACCGGAAGTGGCAGAGACAGGCCACTATAAATACCGGACAAAACAGCACAGAAGCGCTTCACAGGAGGCTCCCAAGCACTGAGGATGTCACCTAGACAGGGGACGAAACGTTTGCAAGGCAAATTCCCAGCTCGGCGAACAGAACCACAACAACGAGCACACGAACTACAAATCTTCTACCAAACTATATTTAATATAATCAAAGCCTGGAGGATAATGCGACAGGATGAGGGCAACCTACAAAAATCCTCCCCCTATCCTCCGATAGAGGGAACGTTGGAATTCCAGCCAGGGGTGACTGATGCATATTCAGAACCTGGGAGTGCAAAGGTATCTTCTGTTTGGGAGACCTGTTCAATGGGGAGGTCATGATGTCCTTCAAACAGCTCAGAAATTTGGGCTGTCTAGTAAATACATTTTTCAATATTTTCAAATACGAGACTTTATACAAAAGAAGACCACACTGATAATTAATCCACATAAATTGGATACGGAAAGGGGGGTGCTTCGGCCGACGGGTCCGCCCACAGTCAGTACTCTCTACCACAAACTATTTAATAAGGTATCAAAGAACAAGGAACGGTTGTATAACACCTACAGTCAAGTATTGGGGATGGAAATCTCCTTAGAGATGTGAAAGGACGTCTGGGAAAACGCCAGGAAGATGTCTATCTGTAACAGAACTCAGGCTATCCCATTCAAGATACTTCATTGGGCTCAGATGACACCTGAGTGACTTGCAAAGCTCAAGGCAGGAGCATCTCCAATGTGTCCTACATGCAAAATAGAAATTAGTACTCTCACGCATTGTCTGAGGACATGTCGTAAGATCCACATGTTTCGGACATAGTCGTGAATGCCTTGGCAAAGATTTTGGGTACAGAGCTTGGGTGGGACCCAGTGCCTCTACTTTTGGGCTCTCCAAATTTCCCTTCTTTGGATGTATACGGGAGGAAATTATTCATTATCCTTTCATTTTGTCTGGGGAAAAACATTTTAGTGAATTGGATATCCGAAGGTCCCCTCGGACTTTCCATTTGGCCCAGGATAGTCATGGAATATATCCCCCTTAACTTCCTTACGAATATTGTGCACCAAAAGACGGAATTATTTTATTGAGCATGAAAGCCCTTTTTGAACTACATAGACATAGATATATCAGCCACATTGTTCAGGGTCTTTGCTTCGCCGTGGACATGGTTCCGGCTGGTTCGGGGACCCCAGCGAGGAGGAATCCTGAATCAATACGGGTTCTGTTATGACTAAATATAATTTTTAAACATATGTATCTAGTTATTTGTTTACTTATTTATTTTCATTTCTACTTTTGTTTATTTTTAGTAATGGAGGATATCCTATTTTATGGTTTGCTAGTTTGGAGATTATATTAGTCGCTTGTTTTTAAATTCTATATTGGCCTTGTTATTATATTGTAAAGCAGAATACACCAGATTGTACTATTATTATAATTCTGTAAAAAAAAAATCAAATATCTTTTTTTTATTAAAAAAAAACAGGGTGTCACTTTCACAATTTTCTCGTCTTCTGGGACCCTCCCCGATTCCAAAGATTTCTGGAAGATCACCATTAATGTCTCCATCCAGCTTATTTACCCATTTAGTTTTTCAAGCAATTTCTCCTGATCAGCTCTGCCTCCTCACTGTCTTGAATTCTTATGATTTCATTCATGTCTTCCGCCGTGAAATCTGACATGAAATAATTATTCAGTTTCTCATCTGTTATTTGTTCCACACTACTATCTCACCAGCGTCATTTTCCAGTGCCCCAATATCCACTTCTGCTTCTCTTTTTTGCCCTTTATATATCTAAAGAGACTCTTACAGCGGTCCGTTATATCCCTGGATAGCTTATCTCCGTCCTTATTTCTAATTTTGTTCATCTTTATAAGCTTCCCAATCCTCTGGTTTCCCATTATCATTTGCCATGTTATCTGCTTTCTCTTTTGCTTTTACCCTAGATATGCATTCCCCAATTATCCATGGATGCCTCATCCTCCCTGTACAATGCATCTATTACCTCTGGATGAATCTTTGCTGTGACTCCTAAATCGCTCCGAGAAACTCCCGCCATTACTGATCCACTGTCTTTCCTGCTAGGGTCCTCTCCCAGTCAATTCTATCCAGCTCCTCCCTCATGTCTTTGTCGGTGCCTTTGTACAGCTGTAATATTAACTCCGATTCTGCTTTCTCCCTCTCAAATTGAAGTTTAGGTTCAATCATATTAGGATCACTGCCTCCACAGGGTACCGTCACCTTAAACTGCCTTATCAAGCCTGCCTCATTGCACAACACTAAATCCAGAACGGCCTGTTCCCTTGTTGCCTGAAACATAAGCTGCTCCAAAAAGTCATCTCGTAGACATTCCACAAATTCCTCTCCTTGCAAACCACCACCAATCTGATTTTTCCAATCCACCTGCATATTGAAATCCCCCCACTCACTGTAACTTTGCCTTTCCTACATATCTTTTCTATCTCCTCATCTATCATGCGCCCCAGCCCCTGATTATGATTCAAAGGCCAGTACATTACTACAACTATGGTTTTACACCTTTCCGGTTCCTCAATTCTACTCACAGGCATTCCACACCATCTGACCCTACTTTGAGTAATGAGAACTGAGCGATGGGACTGCAAAACACCTTAGCTTTGTCTCAAATTGATAGTTTAGACAAGGAGTAAAAATATTTCATTTTAAATTACTTTGAAATGTCGCCACAGTGCGCTTCTTTGACCAAATAGTCTGCCTGTATTAGTGAAGATTACAAACTGTTGAAACTGTTAGAGAAGAAAGATATGAAGAGGACACAACCCTATAAAGAGGTATAGGTTGGAACGAGTGAACAGCCAAGTATTTGTCTATGGAACATAGTAGGAAAAATGTGCCTGTGCTCAATGATATTGGCGGGTTGAATGGAAACGTAATGTATTTTTTCAGTGGAGAGATTGGCGTTAGGCACAAAGGAACCGGGCACTTGGGTTACAAAATAAAAACTTTACATGTTCATCAAATTTTTAGGGATAAAATGTTGAAACTTTCTGAAACTGAACGCATTTTAAAGTAGGGGCGATTTTCTACAGGTCTACAAGGAAGTGGTGTAACCACATCGAGAGAGCGATGGCCACAATGGTATGAAATGCAATACATAGAAGATTCACTCAGCTGACCCTGGGAGGAGCGTTTATTTATGGAGGAAATCTTGAGTTGACTGGCCCTGGATCTGCTGGGCTTTAGGCGAACTACATGTGATTTTGTTTAACCCCAGAATATTCCAAGTAGTCTTTCAAGTTGAATTGTGAAACAATGTTTCAGCTTGTATCAGAGATTACCATGAGTGGATGGAGACTGAAGAATATCTCTGTTAATCATCTCATTATGTTGTGTCTTTGTGTCTTGCCAGAGAGCAATGGAGGATAAGACATTGAATATTCCTAAGACAGAGGCAGGCAGATTCTTGACTAAGAGTGACGCACTAACGTTGTAAGGGCAAAGGAGGAATGTGTGATTGAGGTCACAATCAGATCATCCACGATCTTATCACATGATGGAACTGTTTTGATTCTTTACTCCTTATGTTAGTTTCTACATTTCTGTTGTCTTTGGATACTGAAAAAAAAATGACACGATTGTCTTGAACATGAAGACTTTTCCTTTCAAATTTTTGGGAACAGCTTTCCATATGTGACTTTTAAACGGCACTCAGGCAAGATTCATGACGTTGGGCCGAATGGATAACTCTAATACAGCAGATTCCTTTAAGTTGTTCTTGTGAGGTGCGTTTCATTACAAAGCCAGCATTCTGTTGACACTGTTTAATTTCTATTCAGTCTATGGTGATAGACCCCTGGGGATTTTGTGCTGCAGGAACACTAACAGGTATGTTACAAAGCGAGAAACGGGGTTCTTAACAATTCGATAGTGAAGGGAGAATGATATACCATCAAATCCTGTGTGCCCTTGGAGATTGTATTCCTCACTATTTGATGCTCACAAGCTATGGAAATAATGAGACTTCATTCTCTGTTTCCAACAATTAAAGTGGTAGACTCATACAGCATACAAACAGGCATTTCAGCCCAATAGATCTATGCCAGCCAGAAAACACCAAACTACATTATTCCCAGTTACCTGCAGATCTATAGCCTACTATCCCTGGCATTTTGCGGTTAAATGCTGTCTTACCTTGTTTCTGTGGCCTAAGCTTTTTCTCTTTCAATATATGCTCGAAATGATTTCACAGAAATAGATCACATAACTTCAATGACAGCGACAAACTCATCGGATCAATAAGATGTCCTCATTGTTTAATAATTATTAAAAAATCGAATTGTCTTTTTCATTTATTTGGGATTTTAATGGAGTTATACCAGCATTAATTTCTCTTGAGACGTTCAAGTCCAGTTGGTGTTGGTCCATCCAAGTGGTTGTTGAGAGGGAGTGCCAGCTGTGCATCTTATGTGCTGGTTTAGCTGGGAGTAAATATTACTGGTGGTGGATGGAGTGTTACACAAGCCGCCATGTAGTGAGGAACAGCTCGTTGGAAAACGAAATCTTTGTCAATGCGAATATGCGAGAAGGAATTTATTATTCTTCAGAGAAGTAATAACCTTACACGAGAAGTCTATATAATAATGTAGCGAAGTCTGTTTCTATGTTATTGGTGTCCTTAAAATAATGGTGTCAAACAGCTGAAATAATGCTGATGCTGTCGTTGGGCTGAGCATGTGAATTAACATGGATGTTTTTAGAGATGTATGAGCTGTCCTCGGTTGAGTAAGTGCTGATACTCCATGGGATGATGCTGGTTTGCAATCTCACCACTTACTGAGCACAGTTCGATGGAACGAACCGACAAGTCCCATTGGTTGCTGCTTCAGAATATATCAGAGCTTTCATGGCTGCCACCACATGAAATCATGTCTTAAAGACAAGGCCCATTGAGTCTGTACCATTCAATGCGGATACAAGTGCTTCATAAAGTTTGTGACGTTTCCTTCCTTATCACCCCTCTCAGGCAATGCATTCTAACACAAACCATCGTCTGGGTTCAAAACAGATTCCACAAATCCTCTCTTCATGTCTTGGCTTTCATTTTTATCATGCTCCCCCTTGTTTTTGACCCTTTGACTCAGGGGAACCCCTACTGTATGTACACTCTGTTCATACCTCTCATGCTCTTATACACCTCTGTCAGGTTCACTTTCCTCTCACAATGTACACAGGTTCAGTAGATTGACCATGCTAAATTACCCATCATGTGCAGCTAGGTGTGTTATCTATGGGAGACGCAGGGACAGGTTAGGGGGCGGTTAGCCATGGGAAATGCAGGAATGGAGTATGAGGTGGGTCTGGGTGCAATGCTCTGCAGAGGGTCAGTGTGGAGTCGATGGGCCAATGTCCCGTACAATAACAAAAATAAAGAAAGATACTGTGGTTCTGGAACAAAACGAAACAAAGTGCTGGGGAAACGGAGTAGATGTGGCAGACTCTGCCGAGAGAAAAACAGTTAACATTTTGAGTCCACTCACCATGCATCAGACATGAAAGCAGCTGAGAAATAGTGTAATATGTGTTGGTGGATTGTGTTCAATATAAGGAGAAATAGAAACATAGAAAAATATAAACAAATGGACTGTGGATAATCAGATGGTATAGAAATAAATTGGGAGATCATATTTATTTATTTTTCACCTTGTCCGAAATTCCTGAGTATCATGCTCATGTAGATATATAGCCAAGTCCCTGTTTCAAAGGAGTTCTGTCCCCTCTATCTCTCCATGCTTGGTGTGGTCATCTTCTTGTCTTTATTAAAGGGACATGGGTGTTGTTGGCTGGGCCAGCATTTATTTCTCTTTCCGAGTTGATATGAAAAAGTGCTGGGGAACTGCATCTCTGAACCAAATTGCTGTGTAAGAGGCATGAGTAGCTGATTGGACTCATTCTCTTTCTGCTTTACACACCCGCTTTGCTGAATGTTCTCCTGCTGTTCCAATATTGTAGTCTCTGTAGACTTGCATGTCCTCGTCCTGTTCCTGACCAAGCCGCTCAAGATCTCAATGTCCACCTCCTGTCGCTCAATGAGAGGTCTGGGGACTTATGGAATCTCCCTGGTCAGATGTCACTTTTCAAGGGCTGAAATATTTAGGAAAGTTGTGTTTCTCACACTGGGTAGCTCAGTGATTAGCGCTGCTGCCTCACTGTCAGAGATCCCAGTTCAGTTTCAGTCTCCAGTTTCCTCCCACAGTCCCAAGATGCACATGTTCGGTGGATTGGCCACTCTCAATTACCCATAATGTCTGGGGATGTGGATGCCAGGGGCATCAGTCTTGGAAATTGCCAGTTTAGAAAGATTGGGTGGGGTGGGTGATAGGGATCGGATGAGATTGTCTTCGGAGGATCAGTGTGGAGTTGATGGGTCAAATGGCCTGCTTCCACACTGCAGGTATTTTATGATTAACCTCTTTGTTGCAGAAATCAGTTGTGGGAACAATCTTTGATTTCATTCCAATATCCTTTCCTCAGTGAGGAGATTAAATCTGTGTGCACTACTCCAGATGTGATCTCACTAAGACACTGTACAGCAGCAGCACCACTTTACCAGCATGCTGTAAGGTTTTCACGAAGGTTAGAGCAGTCTCCGCTCTCTGGGAAGTATACAGCATTGTTGTAAGGTCATTGTCCTTCTCTACTCCACCAGCATAATGGGAGATCTGGTGATAACGTCACAATGACAATTGAGAAGAACAGGTAAGGTGTGGCCAGATGATATCAATGTTAATATATGCCTCGCCAAACATCTCACCTGAATCTACCAAGAACCTCACCAGAGCCCATGTCATGCAGATTCCACAGAATCTGGTAAGGGGATCTCAGAAACAGCAAGGAGAAATAAACATTTATCAGAGTTATATATCAAATTCAAAGTTGTGATAAATATGAGGTGATGCAATTTGGGAGAAGGAATCAGACCGGGGTAAGACTCAATGAATGGCAGCACAGTAGGAAACTCAGAGGGTGCTTCTCCACACAATCCTGAATGTGACTGGCCAGGGTAATAGATGAGTTAAGAAGGCATTGGGAATCGTAAATAGCTTTTACACATCAGAACATAGATTATTAGAACTATACAGAATTTTCGTTCGGCCAAGGTCGAATACTGTGTGGAGTTCTGGGAGCCACATTATTGGACGGATATGATTCCACTGGAGGAGTGCAGAGGAGATTCACCAGGATTTTCCCTGGTTTGGAGTATGTCACCTGTGGAGAGAACCTGGAAAAGCTTGGTTTGTTTACTTTGGAGCAGAGAAGACTGAGGGGTGTGTGATTCAGATGGATAAGATTACGAGGGGCATGGATAGAGTGGATAGACAGCAGTTGTTCCTTTTAGTCAAAGGGCAAAACCAGGGAAACACACTTTTAATGTGAAGGGTTTGAGGATTTGAGGATTGTTTTTCATCCAGAGGGTGTTGGGTTCTGGTCTATACTTCCTGAGAGCGGAGCTGTTTTGGTAACCACATAACAGCTAAATAGGACTTGGACGAGCTCTTGAAGTTTCATAACATTCCCGGCTACAGGCCTCATGTAGGAGAGTGGGATGAGTGTAGACCGTGCTGTATGTCTTACGGTACAAAGACTATGCTCCTAAGATTGTATGATGTGGACATGAATTGATGGGTTCCTGAACAGAATATTAACAAGAATTATAAGGGTGAACTGTCAATGGAAAGGGTTAGAGAAAACAAGTGCAGCTTCGTTACAGTCTGAACCCAGAGGAAGGAGAATAGAGTTCAGGGCAATAACAAAACTCTGAAGCAACTACTTCAGTTCAACCTTCACAGAAGGAAACAAACCGAACAAATCAAATCTTCCCAGCAAGACTGGAAAGCGTAAGTCTCGAGAGAAAAAGAATTAAATTAGTAAATTAATGCTTTGGGAGAAATTATTGGGACAGAAGGAATGGTTGAATTTAGAATACAGATGGAAGGTGAGAAGATAAAGTCCAATACCAGGGTCCTGAGCTGAAAAAAGGAGGCAAAAATAGGATGAGGGAGGAGTTGGCTAAGGTTGGCTGTAAGCAAAGACTTTAAGGTGGAACCATTGATGAACAATGGCTGGCTTTCAAAGCAGTTTTATTTTGCAAATGGTCAGCAATAGAATATAACAGTGAAATGTAAGAAAAGGGTGATCTGCCATGGATGTTTCATGAAATGAGGGAGTCTATCAAAATAAAATAAATGCCATAAATAATGGCAAAGATCAGTGGGAAACGAGACGATTGGGAAAGCAAGAAAGGTGAAAAGAAAGCAAAAAAAAAACCTGTGAAGAAACATAAGTTAGATAGATTATGAGAGCAAACTGCCTCAGAATATAAAGACAGATATCAAACGATTCTAAAAATACATAAAATGAAAAGAATGGCTAAGGAAGCATTGGTCCTTTAGAGGGTGAGAAGGGTTATTTCGTGAGAAAATGGCCGAGGAATTGAATCGATATTTCGTCGGTCTTCACAGTGAAAGACACTAATAAAATGCCAGAATTGTCAAAGAGAGGAAGGTGAGGACCTGGAAACAGCCATTTCCATGAGAGAGACAGTTTTGGGAAAGTTCATGGATCTAAAGTTAGATAACTCTCCTGGGCCTGATGGAATGCATCCTCGGGTACTAACAGAGATGGTGGAAGAAATAGTAAATGATTTGTTTTCGAAATTCACTGGATTCTGGTACAGTTCCAGCAGAGTACAAAACAGGAAATCAGACACCACTGTTTATAAAGGGTAGAAAAAAATGGGAATTATAGACCAGTTAGCCTAACATGTGTAGTGGGGAAAATACTTCAAGCTGTAATCAAGGAAAAAATAGCAATGCATCTAGATAGAAATTGTTCCATTGGACAGACACAGCATCAGTTCATGAAAGGCAGGTCATGATTAAGTAATTTACTGGAAAGCTATGAAGACCTTATGAAACGGGGACCCAGTGGATGTGGTGTACTGAGATTTACAAAAGGCATTCGACACAGAGCCGCCAAAAAAGCTGTTCATTAAGGTAAAGATGTGTGGCGTTACGGGTAATGTATTCACATGAGTAGAGGATTGGTTAACTAACAGGAAGCATAGAGTAGGAATAAATGAGTGATTTTCTAGTTACTGATCAGTGACTAGTGGTGTGCCTCTGGGATCAGTGCTGGAACCGCAATTATTCACAGCTTAGATGGACGATTTTGAGTTGGTGAACACGTGTAATATCTCAAAGAAGGTAGATGATACGGAAATGAGTGGCAGAGCAAATGTGCAGAGGACTGATAAAGTTTTCAAAGCGACAAAAATAGTTGAAGTGAGTGGGCAAATGTCTGGCAGAAGGAGCCTGGCAGAAGAAGAATCACAGAAGTTGCTCTACAGGTGCAGCAGGTAATTAACAAGGCAAATGGAATGCTGTCCTTAATTGCAAATATGATTGAGTTTAAACACAGGAGGTTATTTTGCTTTGGTACAGTGTGCTGGGGAGGTCACACCGGTAATACTGCGTGCAGTTTTGGTCTCCCTACTTGAGAAAGTATGTCATAGCACTACAGTTGATGCAGAGGAGGTTCACAAGGTTGGTTCCGGAGTTGAGGCAGTTAGCTTATGAAGAGAGACTGAGTAGACTAGAATTATATGTTGATTGGAATTTGAAAGAATGAGGGAGAATCTGGAAGAAAGAGGTATAATTAAGAAGGGAATAGATAAGATTAAAATAGAGAGGATATTTCCAATAGCAGGTGAGAATAGGACAACAGGACAAAATCTCAAAATTATGAGGAGCATATTTAGGATTGATTTGAGAAGGAACTTCTTGACCAAGAAGGTTGTGAATCTGTGGAATTTCCTGCCCAGTGAAATAGTTGAATCTTTATTATTGAATGCCTTTAAATGTCAGATAGATCTTTTGGGCGGGTCGGTAAAGTAACAAAGGGTTATGGTGAACGGGCGGGTAAGTGGAGCTGAGGCCAGGAAATGATCCGCCATGATCTTATTGATGCTCCTAGTTCTTATGGAATGGAATGGGAGTCACATTTGAGAAACTGACTGGTTGATACATACAGAGAAGCAATGGATTTAATGCATTTGGATTTTCAGAAAAATCTTGGTAAAGACCCTGGCCTAGTTTACAAAGGCAAATGTTACAGGATTGGGTGTAAAATATCTTTATGGTTTTAGAATAGGAGAGATGACAGGAAACAGTGAACAGGAATAAAACAATCTGTTTTGAAGTACAAGGATCATTGGGTGTCGCAGGGTTTGGTGCTTGGGACCAAGCGGTTCCCAATGCATGTCAAACGTTTAGTTAAGGGAATCAAATGCAATATTTCCCAACCTGCTGACAGCACTAAACGAGGTTGGATTGTGATTGGGTGAGGAGGATGTAAAAAAGCTCCAAGGTGATTGAGACAATTGGAGTGACTGGGCACATACATGGCAGATGGAGAGCGATGGGGTGGGTGTGATGGTATGTACTTTTGTGGGAATAGTAGAACAGCAACCTATCATTTGAAAAGAGATTAGTTGAAACATGTTGATCTTCAAAGAGATTTATGTTCTTACTTTGTTTCTTCTCTGCAGACCTCCAATGTCCATGCAAGGCAGTAAGTTCTGAACCTAGAAGTCAATACCGAGAATGGCATTGGCACGCTGCCCACTGTACGCAGACCCACCAAGTGGTGAGCTGTAACATTGAAAAGGATTTGGATCTCCCCTTGTACACCAGTCACAGAAAGCAATATTGCAGGAGCAGTAAGCAGTTAGGAAGATAAATGATGTATTGACCTTTATATCAGGGAATTTTGAGTACAGGAGTAAGGGTATCTTACTGCAGCTGTACAGGGGGTTGGTGAGATCCCATCTTAAAAGTTAACCAAAAGTTAGTCAATAAAAATGATTTTTTTCCTGAGACTGAGTTTTTCGTACCCCTCGCTGACCTCCTATGGGTAGTTCATGTGCTACCCAAAACATTTCCTGTCTGTATGCTATCGGCAACACAATCGGTTGCACTTCGGCACATTTCTCCTCCACACTAACTTGACGTGGTCTCCATTTCCGTCTTAAAATTCGATCTTTCAGATAATGACCCTCACGAATATAATCTGCCTCATTTTCAGAATACAAATCCAAAAATAAATGTTTTATCATCTTCTCAGTCTGTTGCAAGTCCCATAGTCTTTCAGGACTAAACACGTCTGTCTGATCCACTGCCTGTTCAGATTTTCATGGCATCATTACGGCAAACAGGGTGTCTGGTAACTGAACCTCAACTCCTTCATCTTTGTCTTTAGCTGTGGTTATTGCTGTGACTTATGACAGTGGGATCTGGTTACTGTACAGCCTGGGAAAATACCAGGATATTTCTGATTTAACTCCTCAGTTTCTAGGTCTTTCTTGCGCTTTTCCACAACCAGGGATGCCACTCTCAACTTGGACCATGCTAAATAATTCTCAAGAACAAACTGCATGGCTGGAACTGACTCTGTCAATCATTCCTACTGTAACTTCCCTAGTCATCAGTAGGCACTCCAATCTGATCTTACATAGGGGAATGCTAAATTTCTGTCCATCTATTCCACAAATCACCACACTCTCGGGTAACAGATCAGAAAGATTGCAATTTTTCTCATCCCTTACTATTAGAGATGGTTAGATTCTATATCTCTCAAAATTATAACTTCTTGCCCTTTTCCCCCTGTTATTTCTGAGTAAACGTTACTCACAGAGGTGAATCCTTTATAGATATCAGGTACGAACTCCACACCCAGCTCCTGCCTTGGCTGTGCACTTTCCTGCAGCTCCTCAGCTCGTGTTGTGGTCTCCTTTAAAACTTTCACGAATGCCACTGGCTTAGCTTCTTTTACCACATCTTTTCCCAAAGTGCCTTTCTTAAAAACCAGCACTGTGACCATACGTATCCCTGCTTATGGCAGTGAAAACACCATTTTCCTAGTGCCCTTCTGAAACCACCGACACTGTAATTTTCTGTGTCCCACTCCATTACAGTGAAAACACCTGAGACCTTTCACCTCCTTTCCACTCTCTTGGGCAACTTCTTTAACCTCTGGTAATCTCTTATTCTCTACTCGTTCTTTTATAGTGTAGCATCTCCCCTTCTCCCAAATTCTATCCCACTCAGGATGAAATTCTGGCTGGAAGCTTGTCTTATGTAGCAACATGTATTCATCTGCTAATTCTCCTGCCCTTCTCAATTCCTGAACTTTCTGTTCCTCCATGTGAATTCTTATCATTTCTGGAAGTGAGTTTTTAAACTCCTCCAGCAGAATAATCTCCCTTAGACCTCATAGGTCTTACCCAGCTTTAAAGCCCGCACCCATCTATCACAATGCCTGTTTAATTCTTTCAAACTTAACATAAGGCTGACCTGTTCCTTCCTAAATTTTCTGAACTGCTATCTATATGCTTCCAGTGCCAATCCATAAGCACTTAAAATAGCTTGTTTGACGTCTTCATAATCTCCTGAACCCTCATCTGTCAGCGCAGCAAATACCTCACTAGCCCTGCCTGCCAGCTTAGTCCTAACGAGCATTACCCATAGATCCTTGGACCACTCCACCTGCCAAGCCAAATTTTGAAATGAAATAAAGAAGGCTTCAGCACCTTTCTCATCAACCCGTGGCAGAGTTTTGTCACCATTGTATATATCACTAACGCTCCTTTTAATTTCAAACATATTAACTTGACTTTGCTTCCAAAATCGCAATTTCTCAAGTTCGAATTCTCTCTCTCTTTGATCAGCTAAGAAATTTCCTTCTCTTTTTCTCCCTCTGTCTTCTCTGGTTGATCAGCTAAGAACCTTCTCCTCTCTTTCTTCTCTCTCTTACTCTCTCCCTTTGTTTATCTTTAAACTACATTTTCTTCAATTGTAATTTAAGTTTTTGTTTTCTAAATCTCCTGCACTTGTCTGTTTTTCTGATGCACCTTAGTGTCTCAGTAATTTCCTGACAATTTCTGCTTTACTCTTGTTCTTGGCTAGACCCAAATCTAATTTCTTTGCTACTTCTAAAAGTTTGACCTTTATCGTTCCTTCTAAACGCCCTCGGCAAATGTGAGAATCATCTTCAAACCCCAGAACCTCTTTAACATTTTTAAGAGCCATTTCTCTCACTTTTAATTTAACCAATCACAAGTCTCCGAAATTTAACAAACTGTCTCACCGACGTTTTATTTAAAGCTCTTGGACAATAATATGCAAAATAATTAAACCTACTGTGTGTTTTTCGCACAGTATTTAAATCTGCCCAAATCTTTGATTGGATCTGTCTAAACCTGTTCAAATTGCAAACGAAAGCCCACAAACTGTTACAACGCAGGGTAAACACCTCTCGTAATTTAAACCAGACGCAGACAAAAAGTTCAGCTCATGCTGGAATCTGTTAAATTTCGAGAGGCAAAGATCTATTTACAGAGCTCACTATTTAAAGTAAAACTAATAATTTTGTTAGTTAAGTCCAACAGAGAATATTAAAATGAACAACTATTTCGAACTCATTTCGTTAAACCTATCTTATTCCTGACACACTACAATACTGGTCCGATAAAACAAAACATCATGATTAATATTTACAAACAATATATCGCATTTCAAAACCAGTCAGCTTTTTCAATTCTCCTTTGTAGATTTTTCTCCGTAGATTTTTTCTCTAGGTTGGCTTCGATGTTCTGCTGTACAAACCTCTTATGGACAGGTACGTTTTAGAAAGCTCTTCAGTAGCAGTCTATCTTTGTGCTGACCATGACAGTTCTTCCCCTAAATGTTCAAAATGAGCGGTTTTATAACTCAAAACATTGGATCATTTCATTGATTTTGAAGTCATAAAATACATTATATTTCAAACTCGATTGGATTTCAGTGTATTTGGGCATAATTTAAACTGACTGGCCCAATTTGAATTTGTTTTTGTTCCATGGCAACTCAGCCTCACTGTTGATTTCACAGTCAAATTTTATACTTTAACTCCTTTCAGAATAATGTACACCTCTACACCTTCATAACAATATCATTTGTTTTCTGTAAATTTGATGATCCGAGTAAGTTTACATAATAGCATATTCTGTTCCATAAAAAGACCCGTTTACTGTCATCCTTCCTTTATCTAAATCTTTCTTTCCAGTTATGATTCCAGTTACGAACAATGTTACTGGTATTCTTCAACAAAGTAATACGTTGTGTATGTGTCTGTTTGCATGTTTGTCTGTGTGTGTGTGTGTGCGCGTGTGTGCTTTGTGATTAATCTGCTATAACTAAACTGATATGAAAAAATGAGATGCAATCACCTTCCCATAAGAAGTAAATGTGCAACATTTCCGAGATTTCTGATAATAAAAAAGGTGCAAAAATATCCTTTATTCAGGATTTAAAAGTGAGCACATGACGTTCATGTACAGGACGAAAGTAATTTAATGAACATGTACTGGGATTATTGAATAACCAAATATTTAGCTTTCTCCTGAACTTTTAAATTCAGCATTTTTCAAGTCTGAGTTGCACATGTTCTTATCAATATGTAATCGTCATCAGTGACAAAAGCAGAAGTTGCTGGAAATGCCAAGTAGTTCTGGCAGTATCTGTTATGAGAAAGCAGATTCAACATAGTGTAGCGAAATAGCCCTGGGATGTTTACTTTCCGTCAATAGTGTTCAGCAATGTACCGGTTAGATGCATTAGTCAGGGGTAATTGCAGAGTAAGAGAGTAGGGGGATGGGTCTGGGTACGTTACTCTTTGAAGGATCAGCCTGGTCATGCTGTGTGAAACGGCCTGCTTCCCCAAAGTAGGGATTCAGTGATTCTATGAATTCTTCATACAAAGGGTGGTGAGTGCCAGGATCAAGAATGACTCAGAGCATGTTCAGGGCATAGTGAACAGCCAGTGGTCGTGGAACACGTTGGTGCCAATGACATAGGTAAGAAGAGTGAAAGGTCGTGCGAAAAAAGCTCAGGGAGCTTGGAGTGTGTTTAAAAGCAGGTTCTCCAGGATTGTAATCTTGGGATTGCTCCCTATACCACCTGGAAGTGAGACAAGGAAGAGGAAGATAGTCGAGTTGAATATGTGGTAAACCTTTTAACTAAATGTGTGCAGTACTTGGAGTAAAATGAATGAGCTGACAGCTCAAACAAAGGTAAGTAAGTATGGCCTTGTGGAGATTACTGAAACGTGGTTATCGGAAGGTCAGGACTGGGATGTTAAATGTCCAAGGACACTCTATTCAGACAAGAAGGAACAGCAGGTGGAGTGTCTATATTGTTTAAGGATAATGTCAAGGCTGTATTAAGAAATGATACGAGCACATGGGACGATAATGATTAATCAATCTGGTTCGAAATAATGCACATGGAAAGAAACCCATTGGTAGGAGCATTTCCAGCCCACAAGCTCCCACCCCGGAAAACTACTTGCAAAGTAGCAAATAGCATGAAGCAGGAAATATTGATGGCGTGAGACAAGGGCACAAGAGTAATCATGGGTAATTTGAACATTCATATTTACTGGACTAATCAATTTGGCAAGGGGAGCCTCAGAGAATGATTCACCAAATGTATGAAGGATTACTTCTTCGAGTAAAATGTAATCTAATCAAAGAGAGAACTGGCTTTGGTATTACGTAATGAGGAAGGCGTGATAAATCATATTGTAGTACTGGATTATTTTAGAAAGAGTGACCACAGCATGCTGGGGTTCACATTCAGATTGAAACAGTAAAGACAGAGTCACATATGAGAGGTTTAGTGTTGGACAATGATAATTTTACTGGCCTGAGGAAGGGGTTGTTTCGAGTGAACTTGGCAAAACATTAAAGTGCAGGACAGTAGAAGAACAGTGGCAACGACTGAGGGAGATAATCAAAACCCCTCAATTAAAGTGTAATCGTGAATGGAACAGGAATTGTAAAAAGGTGAAAAGTTATCCATGTCTGAACAAGGAAATCAATAATAACATGAAGGTGATAGCCTGGTTGGATTATCGCTGAATACTAATCCAGACAATTTTCTGGGAACAGGCTTCAAATGTCATCATGTTAGATGGTGGAAGATAAATTCAACATAAACCTGGAATTAAGGGTCTATCAACGATAATGAATCCACTGCTCATTGTTGGATACACCCATCTGTTTCATGATTCTCCTTTCGGGACAGAAACGACCATCCTTACCTGGTCTGACCTACATGTGTCGTTAAACCCACACAAATTTGGTTGATGCTTAACTGCCCTCTGGGCAATTAGGGCCGGACAATGAGTGCTGTGTAACCCAGCGACGCCATCATCCTGTGAATGAATTAAAGAAAAACGCTTACATTGTCAGCAAATAGTTACTAAAAACAAAATCAAAATGGCTACGAAGGAAAAGGAGCAGAAATCATAAGAATTGATAAAGAACACTTCTCCCAGTAGACATTAGGGAAAAGAATGCTGTACCGAAATGATGGTATTTTAGAGGATGAAAAAGGCAAGGTAATAATCGGAAACTCAGAAGTGGCAGAGGTAAAACCAACATTTCCTATTTTCACTGTGGAAGATAATTTCTTCCCAGAATGTACAACAATTGCAAAGGATCTTGATGGAAGTACAATGATTGAGGAAGAAGATATTAAAAACATTGATGGGATTAAAGTCAGTTCAGGCCCTCAGCCTGCACTCTATCATTTTAAAGGAGGTAACGGCAGAGGTACTGGATGCGTTAGTTACGATTTTCAAAACATCCCTGGATTCTAGAACAGTGCCGAAGTATTGGAAAATTAATAATGTGGCACTAGCATTCAAAACAGGAGATAGGCAAACAAATCACAAACTATAGACAAATCAGTTTATCTTCTGTCGTGGGGAAGTTTCTTCAACAACTATAAAGTAGGAAATAGCTGAGCGCTTGGAAAAACAAAAATCAATTTACCAGTGTCAGCAAAGTTGTGTTTGACAAATCTGTTCGAGTTCTTTA
Organism: Chiloscyllium punctatum; assembly: GCF_047496795.1. NCBI lineage: Eukaryota > Metazoa > Chordata > Chondrichthyes > Orectolobiformes > Hemiscylliidae > Chiloscyllium > Chiloscyllium punctatum. Next base: position 55,916,921 of record NC_092788.1, on the reverse strand, counting down.
CGAATGTAAGCAACAATGTGGATAATTGGGATGCAGTAACTGTTGTACATCGAAACTTCAGAAAGCATTTTACAAGATGGTGCATAAAGGACTGATCTAGAAGGTTAGATTCCAGGGCTGAAGTGTAGAGTATTGAATTGAATAGAGAATTGGCCGACGAATAGAAAGCAAAGCATTGGGGTAAAATCGTCTTTTCTGGTGAAGTGAAACTACTGAGTTGCTGCAGCTTTCAGTTTTCGGACCTCAATTGTTTGCAATCTGCCCAAATGATCTGGAAGGAGAGACTGAGTGCAGTAACTAAACTCACAGATGGTATAAAACTAGGTGGTAAACCAGGCTGTAATGAGGAGCTAACGAGTTTACATACGAATATTGATAGGCTTGGAAAATGAGGCAGATTGCTACATCTGGCCGATTGTGTTTAGTGTGGATAAGTGCATGCTTGAATTTCCTACTGCCAGTCTTAACGTCTATGTTCTTGTATTGCTCCACCTACAGTTCTTTGGATTTTATTCATCGTTGGTGGCTGAGGTAACAGGAATAGTGGGATTTTGGTTGAGAGGGAGATGCAGGTTGCTCTGTGTGTGGGGAACATGACATTAATGTAGAAAAAATACCGCAGGCAGGCCTTGTTGATTACCACAGCAGGCCTGCCAACCAGGTGGCCTATCCCTGTTCTTAATAAACCAAATCACACTGTTGCAGGCAGACAGATAATCCATAATTAATATGCCAATTTCATAATAAAGGGACAATGGCCATTTAGATCGGAAGTAAAGATTTGCCAAGTCCTGTTAGATTTAATGGCTATTTGAAACTGCAGTCTGAGAAGTGGGTGACGGTACAACAAAACACTTGAGCATTGTTGCAACTTTATAGTTTAGATATTGAGTAAAAATATTACATTAACAACATTCTTCGAAAGTGTCCATTATCTACGTCTTATGAACAATATTTTGAATGTTTCATGGGAGAATACAAGCATTGAAATGGTTAGAAAAGGAAAATGTGAGGAGGATATAAGTAATTTAAAGAGGTCTGGGCATGTTAAGGGAACGGGTAAATATTGGACTTTGCATCATAGTTGGGAAAGCGTGCCTGTGTTTGTGAACGCTGGCGAGTTGAATGGAAAAACAGTGTATTTTTCGGGAGGCAATGTAAATCTTGAAATATTTTAAAACCAAACACGTTTAGAAATAGGAAAGTTTTTCTACAGTTTACACATTAATGATGAGACTAGTTTCACTTTATAGTTACAGCGTGTCTCCTTATTATTGAGCCTTGGAGTAAGGGGTAGAGCTGTTCTCTCTTCACCCTGTCCATACAAACCTCCCCACCCCCACCCATGCTGTTAAATACCTTCATCAGGAGCACACCTGATCCTTCTTTGGTTAAAAGTAAAATCAAATAAATCGAGCCTCCCTTCAGTTTGAGTACTCTCTTGTCTTGTTACTTCTGAGATGTATCACATTTATCAGTGTAAAATTTCATCAGCGATTGATCTGGCCACCTGAACAATAGTTTTATACCCTCCTGCAACCTCACACGTTCTTTCTGACTGTGAGACACCATCTCATCTTTGTGTCATCAACAACATTATTTATCATTTTCCCCAAACTCCATTCTTCCAATTCTTATCATCTTTTATGAAGTTCACTATTGAAGTTGATTTCCTTCGTGTTCTTCAGATGTAGTCCACAGGAAAAGAATTGAGAATTCCATTCTCTTGTTTCTTTTTTCCTATTTCGATGAATTTGCAGCGTGTTGCAGTTGAGGTTTTTTCGTATTTTGGACATGGAGCTCAATTCCACTTTTATACTAAACGCCTCTGTATGTTTGATTCATAAGGCTTATACGTAATTAATATTGGATTAGGTTAGGTGGTATTCACTGCAGCATTTGTGTTTTACGCGGACCTGGATAATGTTCTTTGTATCGATCCCTGGAACAGTCAGAGCTGAAGGAACTTTCTGTCTGTACGATGGTCGCAGCTTCATAATTTTGTTTGAAAGAGCTAGAGAGATTAGATTAGATTAGATTACTTAGTGTGGAAACAGGCCCTTCGGCCCAACAAGTCCACACCGCCCCGCCGAAGTGCAACCCACCCATACCCCTACATCTACCCCTTACCTAACAATTCACCTGATCTGCACATCTTTGGACTGTGGGAGGAAACCGGAGCACCCGGAGGAAACCCACGCAGACACAGGGAGAACGTGCAAACTCCACACAGTTAGTCGCCTGAGGCGGGAATTGAACCCAGGTCTTTGGCGCTGTGAGGCATCAGTGCTAACCACTGTGCCACCGTGCCACCCATTCAATTAAATTCTACATATATAGCCTCATGGCAGGAGATCAAGGTATATCGTAAGTCACCTTGAATTGGAAAGAAATTATTAAAACATACGCCCACATTTCTTCATATTGTAAAAACAGGTCCAAAAAAGTGTTCTTAGAGTAGCATGGATCTTACAGCTGCTCTTGGGATTGCAGGCAGTCAAATATTTCATGTTGTCTTTAGTTACAAATGATATAGTTATCATAGTTTATTAATTTAATATTATTTTTTCTATTTTGTTTTATTAACATTCAAATGCAACCAAAAAAGCAAAACAACTCACGACTTTCTTTCAAACGAATATGTTTAAAATATATCTTTTTAAGGTGGTTTACGAAAAAAGAAATGTCTATTTATCTTTTAAAATGTTTCTTTTATTACACAGCAATGGATGTTTTAGTTTTGAAAAGTTAATCAGTTTTTTTTAAAACAAAGGAGTTGTCCCTTCATTCTGGAGAGTTCTACACGTGCTCAAATCCGGAGAAGACTTTTCTTCTCAGAACTTGTTGAAGGGGAATACTTTTATTGATTTAATTAGCTAAATAGTTGATTTTATTTAATTTTTGTATATTTGAAAAGTATAAGTATATATTTTTCCTGTGTCTGTAGATAATGAAAGGTAACATAATGTGTAGTAAAATGAAATCCTGCTTTTAAGGTCACATTTAAGAGACAGAGAGGACGGCTGGTAGATTTAGAAAACAAATCCAGTAAATCAGTCAGATAGATGGATCGCAGTCAGCAAAGATAGGAATATAGTTCAAAATCCTCTTGTGGCTATACCTCTATCGAAATGATTTTCAGTTTTTAGAACTGCTGAAGGGAATTTTGTCTCTGAGGAAAATGGAAGAGTCATCAGTTATTGGACACTTGGAATGATTCTTACGTTCAGCAGCGTTTGACAAGATTTAGTAGAATTATTGCTACAGTGAGCTCTTCTGTCAGGGGCATCAACAGGATATTCGATGGCAGTGACCATAGATTTAGGATGGTTTGTTGCTTTCCCTGTGCTAGCATTAAGAACGTCTCTAATCTTTTCAAGCACATTGTTAAAGGTGAAATTGAGTAGCCAGAAATTATTGTACAGAGTGGTAGGATTGATATTTCAGGGAAAGGTTAAAGCAGTACAGAATGAATTTAAGAGGGGAGGCCGAAGATTAAAAATAAAGCGATAAAAATAGTTATTTCTGATTTACTCCCAATGCCAACCCCAACTGGCAAGGAACACAAGGTTAAAGTAGAAAAAACAATTGCTGAAGAAGTATTATGACGTTGAGGGATTTCGATTTTTGTGAAATAGGTATCTATTTTAGAATATGAAAGACCTGTACAGAAAGGAATGGTCTAATCAAAACTGGAAAGCAACCAATATCTTCGCAGAGAGATTTGCTCATTCAATGTAGGGAGACTTTAAATGGATAGAGACAGCAAGGGGTATATTCCAAGTAGCATAACAAATTGTAGGATGGATGGAGGAGTTTATGAATGTGAGGAGAGCATGTCAATTAGAAAAAAAAAGACGAGAGATTCAAGAGTATACATTAATTCTGAAGCACTCAGTTGCATTTATTAAAATGTAAGGGGTCTTACAGAGAAGGCTTATGAACTCAGAGCATGTTTAAGAACATGGGACTGGGACATCATATTTATTACAGAAAGTTGGTTGAGAGAAGTTCAATTCGAGAGTGTAGTGTTGGGAAAGCAGAGCAGGACAGGCAGCATGCGAGAAGCAGGAAAATCAACGTTTTGGCAAAAGCCCCTCATCAGGAATGAGCTGCTGAAGGACTTTTGCCTGAAACGGCGATTTTCCTGCTCCTCATATGCTGCCGGACCTGCTAAATTTTCCAGACCCACATTCTCGACTCCAATCTCCAGCATTTGCAGTCCTCACTTTCACCTGAGAGATGTTCAAGACTGACAATTCATCGTTCCAGGTGTTAATTGTCACAGAAAGGATAGAAAAATTTGGCTATGAGGGGAGTTCTACCCACTTTGATTAAGGAATCAATTAATGCTGCAACTGAGAAAGATATTTGTGAAAATTCATCCAGTTAAAATATACGGGTAGCATTAAAAATAAGAAAGCAGAGATCTGTTTGAAGAGATTCCACTAAATGCTCATTTGTGACAAATCAATCAGTCAAAATATATTGGTAGAACTTAAAAATAAGAAAGGAAAGAGCACGTCAATGGTTTTGTCCCGAATACTCTCCAACAGTAAGAAAAAAATTGAAAAACAAACATGTAGTCAGATCTCGGGTATATGTAAGCTTAATAAAGTTGTAATACAGGTGGATTTTAATTTTCTAAATATTGATTGGGACTACCACAGAATTATAGGGTTGGATGGTGAAAAATTTGTCAAACGTGTTCACGAAAATTTTCTTCATCAGTATGTAAATGATCCCCAGGAGATGGGGAATAAAATTCCATTCCTGGTTCACTAGACAGCAACAAACAAACAAAATTAAGTGCACCTCATATTCATCCAGCTTGAACTCTATTTGTCCACTGTGCCACCAGTTTAGGTGTCATCTGCAAACTTACTAACCTTGCCTTCGATATTCTCACGCAAATTATGTACATAAATGACAAACAATGAATACCCAGAATCTACCTCTGTGGAACACTGCTGGGCACAAGCGTTCAGTCCGAAAGGTAACCGCCCTCTCTCTGTCGCCTGTCATTGCACCAATTGAAATTGCTGAAGAGAAACCCTGCAGTTCTGGCAGTATCAGAGCAGAGAAAAACGGAATTACCTTTTTTTGAGTCCAATATTAATTGTTCAGAACATGTTCATATAAGATTCGATATGTTAACTCTGTGTCTCTGCCCAGATCCTGCGTCATCTGTTGCATTTCTCCATCGTTTTTCATTGTATTTTAGATTTCCACAATCTCTAAAATTTTTCTTTTTTTATTGGTCTAGATGCTGAACCCGGTTATATTTGGACAATATGCTGCATTCCTGTTCCCATTACTTGTGCCAGTGACGCATGTATTACACGAGATTCTGTTTCTTCTTTAACTTCCGCAAATAAATGCGTGGATCTCATGAAAGTGATTTTGATTTAAAAGGCCTTTTAGAGACAGCTACACTCGAAGAATAAATAGGTATAGTTCATTAATTATGTCATTGTGCGTTTTATGACTCACATTGTCTCCTCAGTCGCTAAATATTTTCAATATATTTCTCTGAATAATTGAACATTGGTGAGGGCACTGTTGGAGTATTGTGTGCAATTCTGGGCTCCATCCTATCATAAAGCTGTTTTAAAACTTGAAAAGGTTCAGAAAAGATTTCCAAGGATGTTGCCAGGGTTGGAGGTTCTGAGCTACAGGGAGAGGCTGAACAGGCTGGGGCTGTTTTCACTGGAGCGTCATAGGCTGAGGGGTGACCTTATAGAGGTTTACAAAATTATGAGGGACATAGATAAGATATATCGTCAAATTGTTTTCCCCGGTGTCGGGGAGTCCAGAACTAAAGGGCATAGGCTTAGGATGAGAGGGGAAAGATATAAAAGAGACCTAAGGGGCAACTTTTTCGTGCAAAGGGTGGTACGTGTATGGAATGAGCTGCCAGAGGATGTGGTGGAGGCTGGTACAATTGCAAATTTAAGAGGCATTTGGATGTGTATATGAATAGGAAGGGTTTGGAGAGATATAGGCCGGGTGTTGGCAGGTGGGACTAGATTGGGTTGGGATATCTGGACGGCATGGACGGGTTGGACCGAAGGGTTGGTTTCCATGCTGTCCATCTCTATGACTCCATGGTTGTCATGCAGCCCATCATCTCTGTACCAGCTCAGTATGAGCTAAATCCTCACTCTAACTCTGCTGCAACTCACTGTAACTCAATACATTTTGCTATTTGTGTCTGTTTTTTTTCTGACTATCCTGTACAGATATAAACAATCTTAACAACCTGTATAACCTGTGATTAAACAGTATTTATATAAACTATAATTCTGTACATCACATTTAAAGATGACCTATTCTGTTCACATTATCGTTCAGCATTCCATGTAACAAAGAACATCTGTTCTCTTGCTCTGCATTTCATTTCATTCCATTTGTCAGAAATAGTGATGGTTGAAGACTCGTGAGTGAGAGTTACTGTACTCCCTTCAGGGCTCTTCATCCTCTGGCCCCAGTCCTTTCTGTCTCATAGACAATATAATATTCATTCATTCCCATACACATTAATTCATGGCATTTAATGAACAAGGTTTTGGTACCTTGTTATGGATCTTGCCCGACCCCTCAAAACATTTTTAAGCAAATAGCGCAGACCACAATATTGTTATTTGTTGAAGGTATGTGTATGGTGGATAATCACAGTCTGAATTCGCTGGTCCGACTGCCGACGTTTAAACAAACAGAATTTAATTTCAAAAGTAAGGAATGAAACACAACGAACTGAAAATCCAGTACCTGAATAATTCATCCTATCCAAACTTAACAGGCTTAATGATGTTGTTCCAGATTACTTGCAATAATCACAGTTAACAAACCCCTGAGCACAAAAAGTAAAAACTACACAGAAAAAGCTTACAAAGGTTACAAAGTCAGGGGGCAGAAGGAGGACGAGAGCGTCTAGATTCAACCATGATCCTGACTCAACTAACCCTCGAACTGTACTGAACTGTGCAGCTGGAGAGCTGGCCATATCCCCTTGATCCCACCAGTTTTTTGTTGGAGACTTGGAAGCCTTCTGCCCGAGACATTATTTGTTAGGTAAAAACCAAAGCACCCTAATGAAGGATTCAAAATTGAGACATCTTGGAACCTTGGGTGGTTAGAAAATCTCTGAAAATATTTCAAGAGCAACATAACTTTGTAAAGTGACTACCTTTGTGACGACTCCCCTGATATAAAACTGAATCATCAATATCCAAAGATGTCTTCAGGTTTCAACAGCATCCCCCCCACCCCGCCCCCAAAAAAGAAACTGTGGTTAAAATACGGATGTACGTACATTTACTATAAACATGCAAAAATGCACAACTACATCCGGATTCAGTGTGTGGTATTCCCATCACTGAGTGTCTCAATCTGTCATTCAAGTATTGACAATGCATCAACAGTCATGTTTTCAAGACCTGCCACATGCACAATTTTCTAATTGAATGGCTTCACCAACAGGCTCCAGCAAAATAGTCTCGCATTTTTGTACTTAAATTTCTCCAAAACCGTCAATGGTTTATGATCAATGTAAATGGTCGTCTCAGATGTGTTGCTGCTTATATAAATACTGAAACGTTGTAGTGCCAACACAAAGCTCACAATCATTTCACAACTGTTGAATATTTCTACCATTGAACATTCAACTTCTCGAAGAAATACTTAATAGGTCTTTCTGTCTTCTCGTCGTTTTCCTGCAGGATCCCAGCACCGACACCCACATCACTCACATTTAATGCCACCTTGAATCGTTATGCATATTTACGTGTGGCTAATACATATTTCATGCCGTCAAATGTCCTTTGACAGTCCTCTGACCACTGAAACTCTCGTCTTTCTTCAACAATTCAGTGAGTGGAGCAGTCACATAGCGAAAATGAGGCAAAATTCTTCGATAAAATCTACACAATTCCAGGAACCATAGTACGGCTCCTTTTGTCAACGGTATGGGAAATTCCCAATTGCCTTCACTTTTACATCCCATGACACCGTTTATCTATGTCCAATAGCATGGCCCAGGAAGGTGAGTTGTGCTTGGGAAATTCAATTTTTGCCAGATATACCACCAAGCCTGCCTTCCGAAGCCAAATAATCAAATCCAATAAATGCTGTAAATGTTCCTTCCATGACTGATTAAAATTCACCAGGTCATCAATGCACATCACACATTGGATAATCTGCTAATTTATTGGTTAGCCCCTGAAGTGTGACTGGCACGTTTTTCATGCCAAATGTAAGTTGCTTGTCCCACATTTTCAACACAGCCTTCCAATTGCGGAACTGGGCATAGATCAATCCTTTAACTGCATTGACTTTGCAATAGTCCACACATAACCATTGGGTATCTTTTGGCTTTGGCACCATGGCTATGGTTGAGTTCCAGTCACTGTAACGCACGTTGATTATGTCATCTTAGAGCATGCATTCAATCTCCTTCTGAACCTGTGCCAACTTTAGAGGATTATGCCCGTAAGGATGTTGCTTACTCATAACAGCATCACCTATAGTTACATTATGCACAATTGGGTTAGTACTTCCAAGTTAATTTCTGCTTATCTTCCCATGTAATAGTAATAACTCTTTCTAGTCATTACAATTTTTCTCAGAAAAGTAACTCAATAATTTATCGAAATTTTAGACAACTTCCTCATTGTCCACTTTATTTAAGGAACGCCATAAACATTAACACCTTCTCCCCTTGCTTTCCTTGCTTCCCTGTCAAAATACCTTTTGAGCATATTCACATGACATACGCTGCGAGATAGCTTATTGTCTGGAGTCCTTATCAAGTAATTACCCCCATTCAATATACTTTTTATTTTACAAGGTCCACTAAACCTTGCTTTTCAAGGTTCACCTATCACTGTAAGCAACAGTAATAACTTATCCCCGATAGCAAAATTGCAAATTTTAAATTTCCTGTCCGCTTCCTGTTTTAATGCATGCTGCAATACTTTTAAATCCTGTCCCGCCAATTCCTTAACGCTATTAATCGTTACCAAAAAGTAGAGACATAGTCCAAAAATGTGACCTTTCAATTCTGATTTACTACTTTCTCCTTAATCAATTTTAATGGCTCAAACACTAATTCAAATGGATTGAATTTGCTATATTAATTTGGTGCATCCCTGATCACAAAAAGCGCAAATGGAACTTCATTAACTGAATCATCTGGATAATCCTGATCATAAGCCCTCAACATGATCTATAATGTTTCATGTTACCTTTATCGTTCTCCCTGTAATTTTGGATGGTATGCAGTAGATTTGCATTGCTATATCCCTAAGACATTATCGTGAATAATTTATATATGTTCTTTGAACCCTAAATCCCACTGTAGCTCTATTGGTGGTCCTTATCTATTTTAAAAAGGAGTAATTCCTCTGCAATTCTAATAGCTGTGATATTGCATCTTGGGATTGCCTCTGGAAATCGTGTCTATGCATCCATTATTGTTTCCAAATACTAGTGCCCACTTTCTTTGTGTGTTGGGGGCCCAACCCAACAATTAAGACTCTTGTAAAAGGTGCCTCAAATGCCAGAGTAGTTCTGAAAGTTGCAGGTTTTATTATCGCCTGTGTTTTTCCGATTACCTGACTTGTATGACACGTCTGGTAAAATTCAACTACATCCTGTTGCAGTCCAGGCCAGTAAAATGTCTCTGTATTTCACCCTGTGTTTTTGTCACTCCTAAATGTCTTCTAGTTGGTAGCTCATGCACTTTTCGCATCACCTCATTTCTATATACCATTGGCAAAATGATTTGATGAATCTCTTCCCATTTCCCATCTCTTTGACTATGTGATTGTCTCCATTTCCTTATCTGGACATCATTTTAGGTAATGACACTCAGGGATACATTCAAAATTCCTAACGTATATGCTTTTTGATGCAACTGGTTTAATCTTTTATCTTTCTGCTGTGACTCAATTAGTTTAGTTGAACTTAAAATGCACACATGATACCCTACATGCTCCTGTTTTGTATCAACTATCTGATGAAACAAATTCTCCGTTAATGCCACTAAAGCTTCTTTATTTTTACATTTTTGATATTTCCTCTTTCAAGCGGTGACACTGGGAACTTGTTTGCCAACACTCTGGAAATTGTCCAGGAAAAGACTCCTGCAATGCTTCAGTTGCCTGCGTCTCCACTGGCTCTTCAACCAGAGTAGGCAGGACTCCGACCGGTGAATCAGCTATATTTTCTGCAAGGATAAATTACATTCCTGGCGCTGAGAGTTTGTCCAATACCCCTTCCACAATTGTTCCACATTTTTCTGAATATGTTATCCTCGCTTTACAAAATGTTGCACTTTTTGTCTCAAGATGAATTCCCTTTAGCAGGACATTTTCTGGAAACAGTTCTTCAGGAGTACATATCTCCTCATCTTTCATAAGCATAGACTGAGAGGATACGGTGTCCCTTAATATTGCATCCTCTTTACCTGCCCTATGTGAATTAACTTTCACTTTGCAGGTGTATTTTTCTGATCAGATCTGTCACTTCCTCCTTAACAAACCTCTGATCAGTTTGTACACTCTGATGAAGGTTTCTTGTTTCCACTGTGTTTTCTGTTACTACTCCGACAAAACTCACAGGCTTATCCCGTTTTCCTGCGTCTGATTTTTTTCTCCCCTGAACCCACCAACACATTGATTTCATGTGTCCTAATTTGTTGCAATGAAAACACCATAGCACGTTAACTTCATTGTCTCCTCCAAGTATTTCCTTTCTACCCTATGGAAAGTTAACATTTCGATCTTCACCGAGATCTACCTTTCCCTTTCTACGTGAGGATTTCTCTTTGCCCCAGTTTCTATCCATCATGGACTGAAATTGATTCTAGAAGTCAAAACAAGTTTTATAATCATTAATCACTAATCATAATCATTAGCCACTTCAGCGGCCAGTCTTCCAAATGAATTTGCACTATGTCACATAGTGAATTTTTGAACTCCTCCAATTTAATCGTTTTTCGAAGAGCATCGTAGGTTTGCTCTCTTTTTAAAGCTCTTATCCATCTATCAAAATTACCTTGTTTGATCCTTTCAAACTCAACATGAATTTGACCAGGATCCCTCCTTAGATTCCTGAAACATTGTCTGTAGGCTTCTGGCACAAGCTCATATGCACATGTTCCCTCCTCATTCACCCCAGATCCCTCCTCTGATAGTGTTGTGAATACCTCACTAGCTCTACCTACAAGTTTTGTTTGGGTCAACAAAGCCCACATGGTCACTGGCCACTGAAAATGGTAAGCCATTTTCTCTAAGTGCCCATCTCTGAAGCTCAAATGCTCTCCTTTTTCCTTTCTCTCCTGCGAAAGATATTTGTTATTTTTTTCTGTTTCCTCCGCTAAACCTATTCGTTCTCTTTCTTCCTCTTCTAATGTTAGTCGTAGCTGAAACTGATTCATTTCTGCTTCTAACTCAAGCTGCTTCAATTGCAATTGCAGTTTAGTCATCTCTACAAATACTGATGGAATTTCCAGCAAATTGGAATGCTGAACTACTGCTGCAATCATCTCATCTTTCCTCACATTAGGAGGTAGCTTCAATTCCCTTCGTCTACTAATTCTCGCTGCTTGGACTAATGTGCATTTTGTAAAATTCCCAAGCTCACTTTTTCCACCTCCAAAACAAGCTTGGTTCCTGCAAGAACCATCGCCATCTGAAGCTCTGTTTACTCGCCAATCAACACATGAAATAAGAGACACTAACACCTGCCACTCGCTATCTAAATACTGCAAAGGGCCCCCAGTCTGTTATGGGCCAAACCCAATCCCTCAAAACATTTTAAGCAGGTAGCCCAGACCATAACTTTGCTGCTTGTTGAAGGGTAGTGTGTAGCTGATATTCCCAGAGTGAATTAGCTGGTGAGTCCGCCTAGTTTTAAATGCATAACATTTATTTACCGATTTACCAAATGAAACATAAGGAACCGAAAATAGAATACCCGAATAACGTATCGTATCTGAAACCAGGAGGCTATTCTGATTTCATGATGCATTTCCAGAATACTTGCAACAATCCCAATAAACAAATCCCTTAGCACCAAGTGTAAAACTGCCATAACTGCTGAAAGGTTACAAGGTCAGAAGCGCAGAAGGAGGCAGAGAGCGTCCAGTCACCCTGACTCAACTAACCCCAGAACTGATTCAACCTGTCCAGCTAGGGAGCTGGCCACGTCCTCTTGATTATACAGGTTTCTTTTTAAAGACATGAAAGGTTTCTGGATGAGGCATTATCTGTTAGGTATAAACAAAAGGGTACCAACGAACCTTTCAAAATTCTGACATATTAGAATCTTGGGTCGTTTAGAGCATACTTAAAGAAATCAAGGACAATCAAGGACTCGTTTTGGGACAAACATTCCACATTTGGCTTTGGACTGAATTCAAAAAATGTAAATCTTACTGCTTTGAAGTCAATAAAGTGTATTAAGGTTTTCGTGACTTTACAGAAAACAGTGCTTAATCGTATTGTGTGTTGAAGATTCAACATTGTCTTACTAGAGCAATGAAAGGAATGTCCAAGCAGATCCACACTTCCTGTGCATGTTCAGGCAACTATGCCCACTGAAAATCTGTTGCTAGGCACCCGTTCTAGTCGAGACGAAATCAGCATGTTAACAATATCTCGATTGTGTTTATGTTGGGTTGTCATTGTGGAGCGTTCAGGCAATAACAGTATTGCAAATAGACAACACAGCAGTAGCATCGAAACTGCGACAAGAAAGCATCCAGCATTTTTATCTGATCTGGATTAAGACTGACGTCAGACCAACTGCGTTTAGGACTGGCCTCACAGTAAAAGGCATTTAGTGAGGTCAACAAGTGCTGCCCTTGCCAGTGATGCAGACATCCCATGTAATAAGAGCATGAAAGGTTGAATAAAAACAAGAATGATGCTAGAGATCAGAAACAAAAAGAACGAGGAAGTGCCAGAGAAACTGAAGAGATTTGACAGCCTCAGGTCGAGAGAAAAATAGAAGTGACATTTCGTGTCCAACTACCATACTGGAAATAGTGTGACTGATGTTGGTGACAGGGATGTCTGTTGTGACGGGGAGAAGGAGGGAGTTGAATAGATAGTTAGAGAGAGATAGAGAGGAAGAAACAAGCAAAGGGATTGTTGATGATCAGCTGGAATGGAAATAAAAATCCAGATTAATCTTATTTATTTTTCTCCTGTTCACATTTTATTGAAATTCATGCCCGTGTAAGGTGTACATCAAAGTCCCGATTTGAAGTGAGTTATGTCCCTTTGTCTCTCCTCTGTGAGTGTGATTATCTTCCTTTATTCATTAATAGGATGCTGGGCCAATAATTAATTTACTTTTCCCATTGTCCTGAGAAGGTTTTGGGGAGCTGCCTTCCTGATGCACTGCAGTCCATGGGCTGTAAGTAGTCAGTGCTGAGATCCGCTCGGTTTTATTTCTTTGTAGACTTTGATCTAAGAGAGTGGCTGGCTTGGCCATTTCAAATTGCAATTGTGTGTTAACCACAGTGCTGTGGATCTGGAGTCACATGTAAGACCAACCAGGTCAAGGTGGTAGATTTTCGTCCCTGAAGGGCATGAGTGTGCAGATGGACAAACAGAGTGGTTTCATGGTTTCATTGGATTCTCAATTCCTGATATTTTATAGAATTCAAATTCCAACATTTACCGTGGAGAGATTCAAATCCGAGGTCTGGGTCATCACCTGTGTCCCTGGGTTAATATTCCAGAGATAACACAGCTAGGCTATCACATCCTCAGCATCTTCAACCATCTCCATGGCAATAGTGTTGTGCGGTCAGCGTGGTTGTGCTTAAAGCATAGCGCTTTGCAAGGCAATGAAACATACCATCCTTCTTATTTTGTATTTATGAGAAGGCAAGATAATGGGAAGTGCTCTAAGTGAAAAGGAGCTGGATGTCCTTGGTTATGAGCCACTGACAGAATTCATATGGAGAAGTACGGAATCAGCACAGTACATGTGTGCTGTCCTTCTTTGACAAAATGATGGAAGTGTTCGAGTGAAGACACTTTATTGAAGTTGTAGAGTGATATTGAGACAGTATTTGGGGCACTGTGAACAGATTTTCTCTCCTTTTTAAGGAAGGATGTCCTTGCCACAATGAGGCGGTGTAAAGTTGTTACACGAGACTAATCTATGCGGTGATGGTACCAAAGAGAGATTGTGAAGGAAATGAGTGTTTAACTTGTAATGCGACAAAAGAATAAAATGTGATTGCAATAAAACTTGAATGGTATTAACCAACATTCATTATTTCCAAATCAAAAAATTGATATCGTGAAATATAACGTGTTTCCCGCAATAAATATTTTCACATTTGGGCAAATTTATGAACAGAAACGTTTGGAACGATATGGGCCAAATGCAGAGAATGGAGTTAGCGTGGATGAACATTTTAGTCGGAATGGGCCAGTTTGAGCTAAAGGAACTGTTGAACTCTATTACTCTATGATAGTTTACATATCTGTGTGGAGCCCCCATGTTGGTTGAGTGAGAGCTCCATGCTCTGACCAAACTCTCACCGTCTGAATGTACAGTTGGAGTGAGACCCTGCAATGAGCTTCATGTTGTTCACAAATCTGTCAGCAGCCACACACTGATAAGGTTAGCCATTCTCAAAAACTTGCGATATCCGTGCAGAAGATTAGTCTGTCTTCTCAGAGATGGAAGATACCTCCTTGAGACATCGCACAAACCATCTGGTGTGTCTCCTTACCATCAGGAAACCACGTTAATGTAACGCATGTGAACCATTATCAAGGGAGCTAGGAGGAACAAAATGGAGCGGTCTGTCTTTGCAGTCTCTACTTCGTTGGTTTGTCATTTTGTAGCATCAATGACATCCTCCTATTTCACACTCCATCAACCTGGACACCACTTTGGCCTATTACCGGACCTCGATGTCTTCATATCCAACTGCCGCCAAGACATTAACCATCTCAACCTGTCTACCCCTTCCCCCACTCCAACCTCTCACCCTCACAACGCACAGCCCCCCACTCCCCCTGCTCCAATCCAAAACTCACCATCAAGCCAGCAGATAAATGGGGTGCAGTGGTAGTTTGGCGCACTGACCTTTACACTGCTGAAGCCAGGCGCTAACTTGAAGACACGTCCTCCTACCTCCCCCTCGACCATTCCCGCACCCCCCAAAAACAAACCATCATCTCCCAGACCATACAGAACCTCATTACCTCAGGACGGGATCTACCATCTACAGCTTCCAAACTCATAGTCCGGGAACCCTGCACCACCCAATTCTACCTCCTTCCCAAGATCCACAAGCCTGACCATCCTGGCCGACCCATTGTCTCAACATGCTCCTGCCCCACTGAACTCATCTCTACCTACTTCGACACTGTGCTATCCTCCCTAGTCCAGAAACTCCCCACATACGTTCGAGACACCACTCACGCCCTCCACCTCCTCTCAGACTTCCATTTCCCCGGCCCCCAACGCCTCATCTTCACCATGGATATCCAATCACTGTACACCTCCATCCGCCATGACCAAGGCCTCCAAGCCCTCCTTTCTTTCCTCTCCCGACGTCCCCAACACTACCCTTCCATCGACACTCTCACTCGTTTGGCTGAATTGGTCATCAACCTTAACAATTTTTTCTTCGAATCCTCCCACTTCCTCCAGACCAAAGGGTTCACCATGGGCACCCGTATGGGCCCCAGCTATGTCTGTCTCCTTGTTAGCGACGTAGTACAGTCCATCTTCCGTAGTTACACCGGCACCACTCCCCACCTCTTCCTCCACTACATTGATGACTGCATTGGTGCCACCTCGTGCTCTCACGAGGAGGTTGAGCAATTCATCAACCTAACCAACGCATTCCACACAGACCTTTAATTTAGCGGGACCATCTCTGACACCTCCCTCCCCTTCCTGGAACCCTCCATCTCCATTACTGATGACTGACTTGACAATGACATTTTTAACGAATCCCATAGCTACCTGAATATTTCCACAGGACTACATTTCCCAAACCAACCGAGTCCCATAGCTCCACCTGCTTCAAAAATTCCGTCCCGCATTCCCAATTCCTCTACCTCCGCCGTATCTGCTCCAGGAGGATCAGTTCCACCACAGAACACACCAAATGGCCTCCTTCATTAGACACGGCAATTTTCTTTCCCAAGTTGTTAAAGATGCCCTCATAGCCATCTCATCCACATCCCGCACCTCCACCCTCAAACTCCATCCCTCTAACCAAGGACAGACCCCTCCTGGTGCTCACCTTCCATCCTACCTACGTACACCAAATCATCCGACGACATTTCCGCCACCTCCAAACGGACCCCACCACTGGGGATATATTTCGCTCCTCAGCCATTTCCACTTTCCACAAAGACCGTTCCCTCCGTGACTACCTGGTCAGGTCTACATCCCCCAACAATCCACTCTCCTTCCTGGCACTCTCCCCAGCCAACTGCGCCCATACCTCCTCTCTCATCTCCATCCAAGGCCCTAAAGGAACCTTTCATATCCATCAAAGTTTTATGTGCACATCCACATATATAATTTCTTGCATCCGTTGCTCCAGAAGCGGTCCCCTCTACAATGGGGAGACTGGACGTCTCCTAGCAGAGCGCTTTAGGGAACATCCCGGGACACATCTCCGGGACCAATCAACCACATTGCCCTATGGCCCAACGTTTCAACTTCCCCTCCTACTCTTCCAAGGACACCCAGCTCCTGGGCGTCCTCCAGCGCCGCTCCCTCACCACCAGATGCCTGGAGGACGAACGCCTCATCTTCTGCCTCAGAACACTTCAACCCCAGGGCTTCAATTTGAACTTCACCAGTTTCCTCATTTCCCCTTTCTCCTACCTCACACCCGTGACAACCTTCCAGCTCATTACCGTGCCCATGACCTGTCCTACCTGCCTATCCATCTTTCCACCTACTCACTCCACCCTCTCCTCCTACCTAGCACCTTTATCCCCACCCCCATTCACCCATTGGATTCTTTGCTACCTTCTCCCACTCTCTTCCCTGACCTATCACTTCCATCCTCACCCCCATTTACCTATTGTACTGTATGCTACTTTCTCCCCACCTCTACCCCCGTCTCATTTATCTCTGCACTCTGCAGGGTCCCTGCCTCTGTTCCTGATGAAGGGCTTTTGCCCGAAACGTCAATTTTCCTGCTCCTCGGATGCTGCCTGACCTTCCGTGCTTTTACAGCACCACTCTAATCTAGACTCCGGTTTCCAGCATCTGCAGACTTTGTTTTTACCCCATAACTGAACAAGGTGTCAAGAAGACTGAATAAAATTGAACCTTTTGGGAATCAGTTGTAAACTTCCACTGGTTGGGCCATTCAGAACATAATGTGGCTGATGGAAATCAATCCTCTCAGTCCCAGGATATCTCTTTGGGCGATCTTCCTGGTAGCTTCCTCGGCACAAACACCTTCCGCTGCTTCAGGAAAGTCTGACCCTCAACAGTTCGCTCAGAAGTGAGGATGCTCAGAAAAGATCGCGTAAAACTTCAAAACCTAGACAACATTCAAGCTCGTGCTGTTTACATGTAACAGTACTACTGGAACCTGAACATTTCCACAGGTCTAAAAACGAGGAGCTCATTCCACATCTAAAGCTGATTTCATGGAAACATGAGAACTCCATTCAGCCCATCGCAGCTATTGGATAAGAAGAGGCACAGCTCGTTCACTCTCCCTGACCTATTACACAAGAAGATATTTTGGTTTAAAATGCAGATGTTGGAATGCAGGAGGCTGAAAGAACACAACAAACTAGGCAGCATCAGGAGAAGTCCACACCTTTCTTCTTCTTCTTCTTCTATAACCTTTCTTCAGGACTAGGGGTGCTTGTACAGGTAAAGAGGCGAGGTGGGGGAGTAGGAGGAGGCGGCATGGTGAGGTGGAGAACACAGGTAAAGGATACCACCGAGTTGCTCAATGGTAGGAATGAATCCAGTTGACAGCTGGACGCTATGTCTATAACTTTTGCTCATGTCAATAGGCTAAGGTATATGTGTGGGGACTGTTTCTTTCGCTCAGAGGGTAGCGACTGTTGGGGCTTCTTTATCCCAGACAGCTACACCTCTTAAACGATTTGGGGCACAGGGAGATGCTAATGGATTTTGACCCATCAGGGAGTTGAGGGCTACAAAGAATTGGACATGAAAGAGAAATTGCGGACGAGAGAGATCAGCCCTGACCTTACTGGAGGGAAGGGCAGGCTTGAGGGGCTATATAGCCTGGTGTTATTCCAGTATACCCCATAGTCCCGTCACTTTGTTGCCTCTTCCATTTCCTATGTTACTGACTTCAAGTAGCTGAATAGTCACAGACTGTTGCAGCATGATCTAAACTGGGTCCAGTTCTATCGACTCAAGGGGCTGATTGGTCTCCTCCTATAACTGTATAACATGCTCCAGGGGCTGAAAAGTTTCATCCTGTTCTGGTATAACTGGAATACATTTTCTCCAACGACTGCAGATGCTGGAGATCAAAGTCGAAAAGTGTGGCACTGGAATAGCCCAGCAGCTCAGGCAGGAGAATCGATGTTTTGTATATTCCTTATGATGGAATTATGCCGGAAATGTCGATTCTCCTGCCCGTCGAATGGTGCCTTACCTGCTGTGCCTTTCCAGCACCACACGTTTGGACGTTTACTGGCCTGCCCGACTCGACCTTCTTGGTCACGTCAGCAAAGAGTTTTAGGAAATTCGCCAGGCATAAACTTCCACTCAAAACTTCCTACTATTTCTAATCAAACCCTGTTTTCCGAATACATGCACATCTTATCCCTCAGAATTTCTCAGGTTATTTACCTACTACAGATGTTCAGCTTACCGGTGTGTATTTCCCAGGCTTTATTTTTCAGTCCTTCTTGAATAAGGACACAACATTTGCTATCTTTCAGTCGACTGGGATCTCACCTGTGATAACTGATGATCAAAATTATCAGCCAAGGACCCCGCCAATTCTTCTCATTGCATTGCAGCCCATTGCAGTGTTCTTGGATGTATCTGGTAAGGCCCATGAGATTTCTCCAACTTCAAACATTCTAGTACATCCAGAACCTCCTCTACTGTGATATGGACTGTCCCCAAGACATCACCAACAATTTCCCCAAATTCCAAGTATCCCCACTGTAAATATAGAGGAGAAATATTTGGTGAGGGCAATGCCTATCTCTTATGGTACTACACATAAATGTCCACTTTGGTCTTTGAGAGGTCCTATTCTCTCTCCAGTTAACGTTTTTCCTTTAATATCTTTAAAGAGCCTCTTTGGATACACCCTGATCTTTTCAGGCAAGGTTACCACATACCCCCTATTCGCCCTCCTGATTTCCTTCTTCAGGAAACTCCTGTATCCCCTGCACACCTCCAGGGATTTTCTTGATTCCAACTGCCTCTAACTGACCCACGCCTCCACATTTTGTTTTGTCAAAACCTAAACATTTCTGTAATTCAGGGTTCCTCATTCCTGTCAACTTTCCTTTCACCCCCACAGGAACATATAGATCTTAAACTTCCACTTGCTGGAGCTCCCTTTTCTTGCAAACAGGCTACTCTAATCAACCCCTGCAAAGTCCTGTCTAAGTCCATCAAAATTAACCTTGTCTCAATTTAGAACTTGAATCTGTGGACCACTTATTTTCCCCTCTCCATAACTATTATAAAATTAATTGAACTATGGTCACTGGTCCCAAAGTGCACACCTACTGTCACCTCACTCACCTGTCCTGACCTATTTTTAGGTCATATTTTGCCACTTCCCGATTAGGACACTCTATATAATGTTTGAGGAAAGATTCCTGACGCACTTACTTGATTCCATCCCATCAAATCCCTTAATGCTCTGGCAGTTCTAGTCAGTGTTATAAAAACTAAAACCCCTATTATAACAACCCGAATGTTTCTGCACGTCTTCCCAATGTCTTTGCATATTTTTGTACCTGTAATTCCTGTTGACTGTTTGGGGGCCTATAGTACAAGCCCATTAGTGTCACCATCCCCTTCTTTTTTCTTAGTTCCACCCACAATGCCTCACTGGATGATTCACCAGTTATTTTATCTCTGATCACTGCTGTGGTACTCCTCTAAATCAGAAATGCAAGCCCCTCCCCTCTTTCCACCATCTCTGTACCTCCTAATACACTTTACCCATTAAGCAGTCCGTCCTATCCATCCGTCAGCCATGTTTCTGTAATAGCTACTCTATCCAGCGCCGATTACCGATCCACACCCTAAATTCATCGGCCTCAACTTTTAGTCCTTTTGCATTGAAATAAGTGCAATTTAATCCATAGGCATTCCTTGCTCCCTATGGTATTCCTGCCTGATGTATCTCTTCAACGTACTGTTCTGAATACTGTATCGCCTTCCAACCTCACATTTGCTGCCCAGCTCTTGAGGATACCACGTGCTGCCAATCTCGTTTAAACACTCCCTTGTAGCATGAGCAAAACTGACTGCGAAGATATTGGTTCCCCCTGCCCCCTCCAGTGCGTGTGACACCAGTCCCTCTTGAACAGGTCAAAACTTTCACAGAAAAGCTACCAATTATCTAAAAATATGAATCCCTCCCCCTGCACCAATTCTTTAGTCACATATTTATCTACCATATTCTCCTATTCTTACGTTCACTACCTCATGACACTGGAAGTAATCAGGAGATTATCACTGTCAAGGCTCTGGTTTTTAACTTTTCTCCCAGCTCTCAGTAATCACTCTGTAGGACCACATTCCTATGTCTACCTGTGTCATTTGTATCAATGTGTATAATTACTTCAAGCAGCTCAAACATCCCTGCTCCCCGAGAACTTTCAGCAGCCACTCAGAGACATGCTGGACCCTGACACCTGAGAGGCCACACCCCATCCTGGGTTCCAGTTTGTGTCTCCCTAACAATCGAATCCTCTATCTCTAAGACGCTGTTTAACTTTATCCTATCCTGCTGCTCCCCAGAGCCAGTCGCAGTGGAACCAATCTGGCTACTGCTGCTTTCCCTTGAACGGTCATTGCCTGACACCCATCCCCCATCTCCCAACACACACAATCAGTAACCAAAATGGTATACGTGTTTTCGAGAAGAATGGCTGCAGGGGATTCCTGCACTTTCTGCCTATTCCGTTTGCCATACCTGCTCGTCGCTCAACTACTCTCTGCCTGGAACATGGCTGTAAGCAAGGGACGCCTGTTGGATTAAATTCCATTTATTTAAATGCAACAGGGCTGACAGGTAATGCATATGAACTCAGGGCGTGGATCTTTACATGGGACTGGGATATTATAGTCTTTACAGAAACATGGCTAAGGGGGGACATGGGCGTTACCACCTCACTAAAGCTCTTATATATGAAGTTCTCAGTATCTTGGATGACCCGGAGACCAGCCAGGTGCAGCTCCTGACCACGGTCTCCCAGGAGCTGCAGCTGGTCGCACTGCCCACATGTGTAGTCAACTCACATTTTGGACTGATTTGATTCCTTCTCTCGACATGGTCATTAAACTGGCCGTGCCTGACGTCCTATTCACCCCGACCTTCCACTCATTTCCTGATCTGCTGCTTTGGGCTAAATGTTAAAGTGTGAAAAGTTTGGGGTGGTGAATTCTGAGACAAACAACTGGCAAGAAACACAGGAAAACTTGCTGTTTGTCAAAGTGAATACCTGGGAATTAATTTATTATGCTTCAGAGAAATAACATCCTTATTGCTAAAGATCTGTATTATAATGGAAAAAAGCTGTGTTCAAGTTATGGCTGTGACTATAATAATGGTGGCAAACAGCCAGAACAATATCAGTGCTATTGTTGGACAATGCTTGCAGAGAGCATGTGAATTACATTGGATGTTCCCAGAGATGGCTGGCCTGACTTTGGTTGAGTAAGTGCTGAAGCTGCATGAGATGATGCTGGTTTGTAATATAGCCACTTATTGAGTACAGTCAAAGGAACAAAGCAGCAACTGCCATTGTTAATTGTTTCAGAATATATCAGAGTGTTCTTGGCTGCCACTGCAAAGAATCATGCAATGAAAAGCAGTCCGATCACGTCTTTGCCAGCAAGTGCACATCCAAAGGCTTATTAAACGTTTTTGTGGTTACCTGCCTCAACCACCCTCCTAGACAACGCATTCCAGATTCATACCACCCTCTCAGTTCATATTCCATATTCCATTCAATAAATCCTCTCTCAATCTCCTGCTTTTCACTTAAAAAGTGTGTCCCTTTGTTTTTGATCCTTTGACTAAGGAAAACAGCTGTTCCTGTTCATCCTCTCCATACCACTTATGCTCTTGTACACCTGTAACAGGTTCCCTCATCAACCTTCCCTGCTGCAAAGAAAAAACGAGCAAATGTAGGCCTCCTACTTCATACTCACTTTTGAGTACTCACTTGTCTTGTTACTTCTGTCTTGCATCTTCCCAATTTATCAGTGTTAAATTTAATCAGGCCATTGATCTAGCTATCTGACTAATCTGTTTCTATCCTCCTGTAGCCTAACACTTCCCTCCTGACTGTGATCCACCCAGCCCATCTTTGTGTCATCCATAACATTGATCATCATTCCACTGCTCCCCACCTCCACATTCTCACAACCATCATTTCTGAATATCGCAAACAAACCGTGATTTCCTTAATGATCTCCAGATGTTATTCAGAGGATGATTTGACAATTCCAGTCACTTGCTTTTCCTATTTTGGTGAATGTATAAGTGATGTAGTTAACACATTTTACGAGGGAGCCACAAATAGCATTTTCGACACAGAGTTGAATTTACCTTTTCCACTCTGCCCCTCTGCATGTTTTATTTATAAACCTTGAAAATATTTTAGGATAAACTAGGGTTTGGCACCTGGCAAGTGGAACATTAGCACTTTGCGTGGCACTGTTTTTTGTAACATTCCGTGCAAATGTTATCTATATTTGTCAAAGAAATAAACTATTATCTTCAATTCAACTTGCTGTCTCCAATCATCTGAATTGCAGACCACTCTCTTACAAACATCTGAGAACAAAACTATGGACAACCTCGAGATCCCTTTTTGCGCTGACTGATTTATCTCTCGTGATCTCTCTGTCACAAACCCTGTCCACTACCAGCTCATAATATCCCCAGTCTCCATCTCTGCGTCAGTGCTGTGGCTGAACAAACCATTGTCTGAACGTTGGTAAAATTCAGACTTTATGTTTCAAGCTCTCTTCTTGTCACTTTTCCAGTTACAAGTATTTCAATCACAAAATTATTCTTGTCTCGGACATTACTTCATGATTGGGACAATGTATGAGAGTAGGAATGTCTCTGGATGTAATTCAGGAGCAAAATTTATTAAACGAAAGGCATTGTTTCAAGCAATTTGTTTCAAGTCCTACCACAGCTGATGGCAGAACTTCAATGAAAATGATAAGAATTGGAATAAAAGTGAATTTACGAAAAAGAACCATAAAACCCACCTTTTGTAGGAAAATCTTGCTGTTTCACTGATGACCTTCGGTAAATAAATCTAATGTTACTACCCGGTCTGGGTTAAGTGTGACTTCAGACCCATATCAATGTCCTTGATTTTATTTTGGCTTGAGGAATGGCCTCACAATCAGGACAATTAGTGATGATTAACAAATGCTTTGAAGGGGAGGAGGAGTGAGTTAAATCGATAGAGAAAGGAAGAGATCGAAGAAAAAGAACAAACAAATGGAATTATAATCATCTAGGATGGAAATAAAATGTGAGATTTACCTCATCTATTTTTAACTTTTCCCATCTTCCTGAATATCTTGCCCATGCCGGTACATGTAAACCCCGCTTTTCAAAAAATCGCTTTTTGCCACTTCCCTTTCCGAAAAACCTCCATTACGTCCTGTTTTCGCTAACCAAAAGAAATTCGAAGAGGATTTTCCCTTTTACCAAGAAAGATGATTTTTTCCCACTTAATTAATGCTACTTTGCTTTATGCCATATCAGCTTATGAAAGGTTTTGTAGGAACACTCTACCTTCAGATACCGAGGGAAACTGTATATATCTAAGATCACGTTTAAAGTGATTTGATCCCACTTGTCTGTCTTGGCTGAGTGTCGTCATCTTCTTAAATTTATTAATGTGAAATAGGTATCG
This sequence comes from Chiloscyllium punctatum, assembly GCF_047496795.1. Classification (NCBI taxonomy): domain Eukaryota; kingdom Metazoa; phylum Chordata; class Chondrichthyes; order Orectolobiformes; family Hemiscylliidae; genus Chiloscyllium; species Chiloscyllium punctatum. Next base: position 55,892,772 of record NC_092788.1, on the reverse strand, counting down.
CTGGCTGGGCCAGCACTAGTTCACTCATTTGATTGCCCTTGAGAAGACCTTGAGCCTCAATGGCACTTACACAGAGTGTGGCACTCAAGGTTACAGCTGCACAGGAGGTGTGCAAAGCAAGATCGACTTTCGCAAGATTAATATTATTTGAAAGGTTAGAGATTTCAATTCGTCAGTGTAACTAAGGTAAGGAAGAAGGTGTTCCTGAGCATGCTGGTCCATGTTTTCAAGCCTTTGTATCTTCTCCCTTTTGAAAGAGGTTATAGGAGATCATTACCGGTTTTGGAGATATATTTGATGCTGCCCGCCTTTTGCTCACAATGAGAATTATAATTGGAGGGAATGTTGACTTCCATGATAGTCTGGGCTGTGCACACAACCGTCTGTAGTTTCTTCTGGTCCTGGGAAGAGCTGTTACCGTCACACTATTATGCACATGAATAGAATGCTTTCAGTTGCCAGTATGCAGAGCACTCAGGGAAGGCAGGTCCAAAATATTTAGATGTAGCAATTGGCTATTAAATGGATATCCAAGTTCTGGTTGCTGTTTTGACAGCAATTGAAATTTAACCAATATTTCCAACATGCAACCAAAGAGCCATCACATGCTTCAAAACAATAGAGAAACCATCACCATCACATCGAGGGAGAGCTGGACAGACACTTATAAGGAGAGAGAGAACACAGCGAGGGAAACAGAATGACAGTCAGTAAAACAGAGAAAGGAAACAAAACAAGAAACAAACAGTCACATGGACAGGGAAAAGGGGAGATAGTAAGTTCAGGGAAAGAAACAGAAGACAGAGAAAAGGAAAATACAAGGAAACAGACAGTGTGAGAGAAATAGTGAGAGACAAAGCACACAGGGAGCTGGGGATGGGCTCACAGTGAGCTGGGGATGGGGTCACAGTGAACTGGGGATGGGGTCACAGTGAGCCGGGGATGGGGTCACAGTGAGCTGGGGATGGGGTCACAGTGAGCTGAGGATAGGGTCACAGTGAGCTGGGGATAGGGTCACAGTGAGCTGGGGATAGGGTCACAGTGAGCTGGGGATAGGGTCACAGTGAGCTGGGGATAGGGTCACAGTGAGCTGGGGATGGGGTCACAGTGAGCTGGGGATGGGGTCACAGTGAGCTAGGGATGGGGTCACAGTGAGCTGGGGATAGGGTCACAGTGAGCTGAGGATAGGGTCACAGTGAGCTGGGGATAGGGTCACAGTGAGCTGGGGATGGGGTCACAGTGAGCTGGGGATAGGGTCACAGTGAGCTGGGGATGGGGAATGGGAGGTGCTGGGGGTGAGGACCAGAGAGAGCTCGGAGTGAGCTGGGGGGAGGGAGATGAGCATTTACTATGACCTGTACCAAGGTGTACAGGCTGATCATAGTAAGCAAGGATGTGCAGAACGATGGCTATAAAACATGTCTGAGAGGCATCCAGGTTACGCTGCACAGCGCACGCGCTAGGTGAGATCAACATGAACAAGATCAGTATTATCTGAGATTAGGGAGTACATTCTTCAGTCAAATAACAGTCAAGAAGAAACTTTTAATGAACCTGCTGCTCAGTGTTTTCAAGCTTCCATATCTTTTAGCCTGATGGAAGAGGTTGTGGGAGACAATTACTGGGGTGTGATGGGTCTTTGATAATGTTAGAACAAAACATTCCAGCACAGAAACAGGCCATTCGGTGGTCCGAGCCTGCGCCGATCCAAATCCTCTATCTAAACCTGTCGCCTAATTTCTAAGGATCTGTATCGCTTTGTTCCCTGCACATTCATGTATCTTTCCAGAAACATCTTAAATGGAACCCCCTACTATTCTCTGCCTCCTGTTGCCCAGTCAGTTCTTTCTCCACGTAGCTAGCGCACCATGTGACTTTCACTTTCTCCATAACCTGACCGAGGGGAAACATACCAAACGCCTTCCTGAAGTCCATGTACATGACATCTACAGTATCTCCCTCACCAATCAACTTTGTCACTTCCTCAAAGAATTCTATTGAGTTGTTAAGACATGACCTTCTCTGCACAAAACCATGTTGTCCATCACCGATAAGACTATTTTCATCCAAATGAGAGTAGATCCTATCCCTCAGTATCTTCTCTGGCAGATTCCCTACCCCTAACATCAGTCTCATCAGTCCATAATTGGCTGGATTATCCCTACTACCTTTCTTAAACAAGGGGTTTAACAATTTTCCAGTCTTCCACGACCTCAGACGTGTTCAAGGATGCTACAAAGATATCTGTTAATGCCCCAGATATTTCCTGTCTCCCTTCCCTCAGTAATCTGGGGTAGATGTTGGCAGCCTTTCTGCAGCAACGAACCATGTAAATGGAATCAATGGTTGGGATGTTAGAGTCCGTGTTGGTCAGAGCTGTGCACCCAACCTTCTGTCGTTTCTAACAATCCTGAGGAGAGCAGTTGCTGTACCAGGCTGTTATCCACCGGGACAATACGCTCTCAATGGTGCATCTGTAGAAGTAGTGCATGCTGCATTTCTTGTATCACCTCAGGAAGGAGAGGCATTGTTGAACCTTCCCGACCGTCGGACCTATGTGAGAAGTTCAGGACAGGTTGTGAGTTATCATCACTCCGAGGGACTTGATGCTCTGACTCACTCAAACGGTTGATGTAGATGGGGTGTGTTCCCCTCCTTTCTTCATAAAGTCAGTGATCAGTTCTTTACATTTGCCGATTACAGAGAGAGGTCATTATCAACAGGTCATGCCATCAAGCTCTCTATCGCCTTTCCAGATTCTGACACGTTGTTGTTAAATATCCGTACTGCTATAGTGATGTCATTATCGAACTTGTAGCTGGCGTTGTTTGGAATATGGAAACTCAGTCGTGGCTGTACAGGGAGTACGTAGGGGGCTGAGGACACAGCCGTTGTTGTACAAAGAGGACATTAGGGGGCTACAGAAACAGCCGTGGGTTTACAAAGAGTATAATAGTTGGTTTAGGTCATATCCGTGCGTGTACAGGATGGATAGTGGGGGGCTGAGGACACAGCCGTGGGTGTACCTGGAGTACCATAAGGGGCTGAGGGCTCAGACGTGGGAGTACATGGAATACAGTAAGGGGCTGAGGGCACAGACTTGGGTGTGCATGGAGGACAGTGGGGGGCTGAGGACACAGCCGTAGGTGTACAGGGAATACAGTAGGTGATTGAGGGCACATCCATGGGTGATTTGCGAGGACAGTAGTGGGCTGAGGGTACAGCCGTGGGTGTACAGGGAGTATTGTCGCGTGTTGAGAACACATCCTTCAGCAGCTTTAGTGTTCATTGTTATTGTGAAGGAAGTGGTTTAAATCTATCTTCACGATTGTGGGTCAGAAATCTGGGGAGCCAGTTGCAGAGGATGGAACCGAGATCAAGATCGTGGAGTTTTTGATTAGTTTGTAAGGGATAATGATTTTGAATGTGGAGCTTTAGTGAATGAGCAGGAGTCTGGTGTAGGTGTCCTTGTGGTCCAGATCTTCCAGTGATGCGTGCAGGCTCGGATATGGCATCTGTTGTGCACCCGTTACATCAGTCAGCAAATTATAGTGCAGCAGGTCAGGCTGGGAGACTGGAGTTGGTGTGGGCCATAACCAGCCTCTCAAAACACTTCATGATTATTGAGGTCAGAGCCACTGGATGGTCGTCTATAAGGGCATGTTCCATGTGCTTTCTCACGAAGATGATGATAGCCTTCTTGAATCAGATTGGGACTTCGGCTTCTGGAGGGAGAGGCTGAAGTTGTATGTGAATACCTCTGCTAGTTGGTACAAACAGGATCTGAGTGCTCAGGCCCATCACTTTCTTTGATTTGACTCACTGAAAAGCTGACCTTGCCTGCAGCGGTGACAACAGTCACAGGTACATCTGGGGCTTTCGCGGCCTGCGTCAGCCCTCAGTGACAGTCTCACAGTCATTTATGATCGACATCCCCTCCCCACACCTCCCTCTGTCGTCTTCAATACAAAATGACATTAGTTGTTGTGAGCACCATACAGTCAGCATTGAGACAGATTGCCATTGATAGACTGGGATCGTGCGCCATCAAGTTCTGTATCACCATAATGCGGTAAATTCAGAATAAAATAGTGAGCAGGGTGTCAGTGCCAGTGGTGCAAGGAGTGAAGGCATTGCAGGTGTAATTCCAGTCAAAGCACTGCTTAAACCTAAATGGAGTCAACCATCTTGAGCGTTGTGCCTTTTCAATGGCGGATAGTCCTTAGGTAGTCAGGAAGTACTATTTACGTGAACCATCTGACCTGACGGCAGTTTTACTAGGTTTGCAGATGATACAATGATGATTGGATGGGCAGGTGATATTGAGGAAGTGGGGAGACTGCAGAAAGACTTGGACAGTTTAGGACACTGGGAAAACACATGGCTGATGGGACACAATATGGGAACATGTGAGATTATGCACTTCAGTAGGCGGAATACAGGCAGACACTATGTTCTAAAAGGCTTCATGAAATCTGAAGCATAAAAGGAGTTTGGAGTCATTGTCCTCTCTTACGGTTAATGCGCAGGTGCAGTTGGCAGTTAGGAAAGCAAATGCAATGTTAACATTCATTTCAAGAGAGTGAGAGTACAAGAGCGGAGACATACTTCTGAGAATGTAATGGGCTATGGACGGACGGGAATTGGAGTATTGTAAGCTGTTCTGGGGAAGGATCTACGAGTGTTGGACATGATCTATCCTGGGAATGATGGCTTGTCATATGAGCGGCAGTTGAGGGCTCTATGTCTGGACTCAATGGAATTTAGAAGAAGTGGGGGGTGTAATTGATTGAAACTGAGTGATTACTGCAAAGATTGATACAATTATACTATAGAATATATTTCCACAAGTCTTAGAGACTATGACAAAATGAGACAGTTTCAGAGTGAAGAGAGAGGCTGAATGGCCTACATCTATTGCTATATAGCATGCCTGTATTGTCATACGGCCTATTATTCAGTGCAGAATTGTAAATCTCAGACCTGCTCTTGTAACCGTTGTATCTTCATTTTGGTTTGAATTCACCTTCTGGTCAATGGTAACCCCTGTAATATGGACGGTGAGAGGATTCAGTGTGAAGCAGTAGCGCAGTATGATGTTGAATATAAGCTGCTATCTGTGAGTCTCATCTGGCGGGAGTACATTGTCTCGACGATGATTGTCATTTCCAGTCTGCTATTTTTGAAGGATCGATCCAGTTACACTAATATTGCAATTAATAAAACTGGTGCAATTTACCACAGCACTCAGCAACAATATGCCATGGAACACTGAACACCTTTCTCATAACAGAAAGGTCGAAAATGTTCAGGATCAGAAACATTGCTTTCCTGTTCATGTTCAAATCAGAAAACCTGTTACATCGAGGTGTTCAACTTGGAATTTTTTAAACTTATTTTTTTGGTTATGGGAATCGCTGGATGGGCCCACCATTTCTTTTCCGTCCCTAGTTACGCTCTTGAGAAGGTGGTGCTGAGTTGCCTTCTTATACTGCTGCAGTGCAGCTGAGTTGAACCACAATGCTACGAGGGAGGGGATTCCAGGGTTTTGACCCAGCAACAGTGAAAGAATGGTGATATATTTCCAACTCAGGATGTTGACTGGTTTGGAAGGGAGTTTGAAGGTGGTGGTGTTCGCCAAAACCTGCTGCCGTTGTCATTCAAGATGGAACTGATTGTAGGATTGAAAGGGGCTGTCTTGTCGATAGAACATACTGCTGCTACTGAGCATAGGTGGTGAATGGAGTGAATGATTGTGGATGTGGTGCCAATCAATTGGGCTGTTTTGTCCTGGATGGTGTCAAGCTTCTTCAGTGTCGTTGTGGCTGCAGTCATTCAGGCAATTGGGGAGTATTCCATCTCACACCTGACTTGTGTCTTGTAGATGGTGAGCATGCTTTGGGAAGACAAGAGGTGAGTTAAACGCACAATATTCCTAGCCTTGGATCTGCTCTTATATTTATGTGGCGAGTCCAGTAGAATTTCTGATCATTGGTAACCTGAAGTGTATTGATAGAGTGGTTGGGAGGGGAATTTAGTGACAAATATGCTACGGAATACCAAGTGGTTATATAGTTTCTTATTGGTGATAGTCATTGTCTGGCATTTGTGTGGTGCCAGTGTTAGTTGTCGCTTATTAGCCCAAGCCTGGATATTGTCCAGATCCTGTTGCCTTTAGGCATGGACTGCTTCCATAACTGAGCATTTGCAAATGGTGCTGAACATTGTGCAGTCATCGTCGAATATCCCCACTTCTGACCTTATGATGGAGAGAAGGTCATTGATGAAACAACAGAAGGTGTTTAGACCTAGGTTTCATCCGGAGGGCAACTGAAGATATTGCCTAGTATGGTGACGAAACATCTGAAAATGACCATTCCAGCTCATGGAGCAAACCTACGTCCACATTATCCTGAGGGACTTCTGCAGAGATATTCTGGAAGTGAGATGACTGACCTCCAACAACAATAACCGTTTTCCTATCTGTCAGGTATAACTCCAATAATGAAATACTTGCTCGAAATAACCTTTTTGCTTGGGTTCCTTGATGCCACATTTGAAAGAATACAGCCTTGATTTTCAAGTGCTGGAATTCAGTTCCTTTTTCTATGTTTGAACAAAGACTGCGGTGAGGTAAGGAGCTGAGTGTCCCCGGTGGAACCCAAACTGGGCGTCACTGAGCAGGTGCTGCTTGACAGCACTGTTGGTGAGTCCTTCCATCACTTTATTGATGATGGAGAGTAGACTGATGAGGCGGTATTTGGCTGGTTTGAATTTGTCCTGAGTTTTATGTACAGAACATACTTGAGCAGTTTTTTCTCATTGTTTTTACTCTCTATTGCATTAGGGTTAATCCTCTGCTTTGATGGTAATGATTGAATGGTTTATATGCTGCGACATGAGATTACAGATTGTTCTGGGGTATTGTTCTTCTGCTATTGTTGGACCACAGCGTCTTATGGATACTCAGTCTTGAGTTGCTAGATCTGTTTGAAGTCTGTGCCATTTAGCATGGTGATAGCGCCACACAACACTATAGTGTTTATTCTCAATGTGACCGTGAGACTGTGTCTCCTCAACGAGTGTGGTGGTCAGTTTTACCGATGCTGTCATGGACAGATGCATCTACAGTTGGCAGATTGGTAAGGATGAGGTCAGGTGTGTTTTTCTTAGCCTCTCGTTCATTCCCTCGCTACCTTCTGCAGACCCAATCAAATAGATATGTCCTTTAGGATCCGACCAGCGTGATCGGTAGTGCTGCTGCCAAACCACTCTTGGTGGTTGACTTTGAAATTCCTCAGCGAGAATAAACTTTGTGCCCTTTTCACAGAAAGTGCTTTCTCCAAGTGTTGTTCAACATGGAGGAGTACTGATCCAGCTGAGGAATGACGTTACATGTTAATCAGTAAGGCTGCTTTGCTCACGTTTAATCTAAAGTTATGGGACTTCATTGGGTTTGGGGTTAATTCTGGGGACTCGCAGAGCTACTACCTCCAGAATGTATCGCACTGAGCTGCCCCCTCTGCTGGATTGATCCTGACCTTGGGCCAGGACATATCCAGTCATGGTGATGGTGGTTTCTGGGGTATTTCTGTCAGTTATAATTTCATGAACATGAGTTATGTCAGGCTGTTGCTTGACTAGTCTGTAAGGCCGTTGTTCCAATATTGGGACTAGCCCTCAGGTGTTAGTAAGGAGGACTTTGCAGGTCCGACAGTGATGTTTCCAACTGACGTTTTCGGTGGTCAGATCGATAACTGATGGTCCACCTGGTTTCATTTCTTGAGATTTTGTAGCGATTGGTATAACTGAATGACACGCTAGTTCATTTCAAAGCTCGACTGAGAGTCATCACATTGCTTTGGGTCTGGAGTGTGGATGCAAGATTACTTCATTTGAGGATATTAGTAAGCCAAATGTTTTTTTTCTTTTCTGACAATCGGCAAAGATTTCCTTCTCATCAGTAGATTCTTAATTCCAGCTTTTTAAAAAATTGTTGAGTCAAACTTTCACTTTCTGCAGTGGCGGGTTTCGAACCTGGGTTCACAGAACAAGAGCTGACTCTCGGGATTGATAATCTCGCGATATTACCATGAGGCCTACTTGGTGCCACATGTTGTATTCATGTGCTATTTCTTGTGTTGCCCTGTTTTTCTTTCACTGCTTCGGTTTTTCCAGAATCTCATCCTTCATTAAATCTGAATTGAAATCCATCGTCATGAGCGTCTTCTGGACTGCTCGAATTTCATTCAGTCTATTTTGTTTGCACAGATATTTCAAGGCAGCTGTACATCAGAGAAGAACAGGAAGAGATAATGGGTGATTGTGCACTGTACTTGTCACCGCACCAGCTTATCTGACCAGGCACCTGAAGTATTTATTGTGGATCAGAGAACTGCCAAATTAATATAACACCGATGGAGGTCAGTCAACCCGTTGTGGGGTCACAAGCTCTTCAACTGCACAACTAGAGATAGAGAGAGCGTGTGGAGATAGATGGCGTGAGAAAGAAATAAACCGGGGAACAGAAAGTGAATGGAGATAAACTGAGAGAGGATAGAAAGGGGAGCGACTGACTGAGAGGGAGAGGAAGAGGTGTCAGATGAGAGTGAAGTCAGATAGATCAGAAGGCAGCATGAGGGTAGATAAATACGGACAGACAGAAGTTGGAAGTTTTATTTAGAAATTCCTCTGAACTGCAATCCATTTGTCTTGGTGCCATACCCTGTGACCACTCTGCCGATACTGGCTGTCGTCCCAGATCATTGTTTTCCAATAATATCACAGACCTATGTTACTGACAGCTAAACAGAACCCAAAAGACCATAGATTAGTTATATGGTGAAGGTGGATTTTTTTAAAAAATTAAACTGTGCCATGAACAGCAGGAAATGGTAACCCCACCCACCTCCAGATACTGTGTGAGAGACTGGGCCAGAGAATCTCAGTGAGGGGGATCACTGACAGAAAGGAAATCAGCATCTCCACTGTGGATCAAATAATGATTGATACAGTTTGTACATCACTTTTCCAGTTTTCACATCCACATTTCAAATTATATAACTCAATATCAGGAATGCATTTTAACAAACTTATCTCTTTATACTTTGCATCTTTTGGTCTGCATAGAAAATCATTTTGTCCCTGTATTTTGCATTGCATAAATATATTTCATTAATATTGTCTCTGCTAATTTCTCATTATAGATTTATCCTTGAATCTGTCCTTCATATGAGTTATAAAGTGTAACGTTCCAATACTGATAATTAGGGAACAGCAATGTTCCTCTTCCCAGTTTGATCAGCCATGTCCCCCAGTCCACTCCATCTTCTGTCTTTTCCCCAATGTCATAATCACAATGTAATTGAAGTCAGTAAATGACACTTCATCACAGTTCCTTAACATGGATAAAATCAACACTCACGCTTGCCCTCTCTGATTCTGGAATAATCTGAATTGTACTTGTCACGAACAATTTTCTGTTAACATATGCATGCCGTTTGATTGTTATAAACCCACATTGTCTTAGGCACATGTTGCCATCAGATCATGGATGGAAGATGTTCTCCCAATGTTTTTCTGATTTTGCAATGACTGATCAGTATTTATCGGATTTATTTCTACATTTATGAGGAGAGAAGCATGTTTATCTTCAGTTAAACCTCTGGCATTACCTCTATATCCAAGGCAGACTGAATGATTACAAACAAATAATATGTCATCTCCAACATTCCTTCCTTCAGTCACACTCACATCTCACATCCAGAATGCATGTGTTCGAAGTTATTTTTAATTTTAGTAAAACAGTATCACATTGAGAGAGGTTAGCTGGAGCTGTTTGTTCAGTGATTGTGATTATGCGAGTCTCCATTGATCCTATGGGTCCTCAGAGAATTTCAGTCTTCTATCAATAATGGAATGTGTTCAATGGGTAATCCCATAGTATGAGCGGGAGCATCATCCACACCAATAAAAGGGATCAGCAGCTTCAAGGAGAGAGGGAGGAGAGATCTGAATCCGGGAAGAGTACACTGGAGTGTTCCAACAATGGATCAAGATCTGAGAACATTCAAATGGAAATTTCCAATAATGGACAGGAGTTTATCGTGGGGTCTTTTCTGGCTTTCCCAGCCTTGGCTATCATTAGCATCGCGGATTGAAGATGTATTGAAGATTATTCAAGCTGGTTACTATCCTATCCTTGATATAGTTGGTGTTCCTGGTAAGTCACTCTTGTGTCGAGTGAAACGGTCTGAACTGAATCGATGGTCATGATATGCAAATTTTGGAAAGGTGCAAGTCAATGTTTTCAGTTCCAATCAAAGATTCCATTCCTTACATATTATAACTAGCAAATGATTATTTAAAAATTACGCACCAATATGTGAGGATGAAGCAAACTTCTCCTTGATTCGTTTTCTCCTGCACAAATTTACATTTCCATATCCTCCCCAATCACCATTTCTGTCTAGTACCACCAACATGACATCCCAGTCCCTACTCAGCCTCATTACAATTCCTGAATAAATTATCATTTGTGCCTTTGTTAATCTCCGCATACAGATGTTTCAAGCCCATTCTTACCATGTGTCCATTGCAAAATAATTGCAGTTGAGATGTTTACATTGTTCTCTGCAAAGAATTAGAAAGATGTGAAGACAGTGTATGGTGGTTACGTCACTGGCTCATAATCTGCAGCCACAAAATAATAATCTGTTGATATCGGCTTGCCTCGTGCCCATTAGAGAAGGCAATGGGTCATTCTTCTCTGGTCAGGTCTCTGTGTGACTGAAAACCTACAGCACTGCGTTTTAATCTTTACTGTCCTGTGGAACAGCTAACCAGCCACTCAGTTCAAGGTCAACATAACATGCTGGCCTGACCAGGGCTGAATACAACCCGTGAGGGCAGATGAAAAGGTAAGATAACCCCCTTCCTCTGCCTGTATCCCATATTCCTGCGCTGAATTACATTCAGGTAGGTGGCCACTCACACTTTTAGTCGTATTCTTTGTGATTGAATCTGTCTCCGAGAGTGTTTTCCATCTCGATAGGCACCTCTGGTGCTAGCTTTATTGATGCTGACCTACAGATGGAAGGATGGTTTAAATTCCACGTCAGTGGCTGTGCATTGTAAATGAATGGTATCCTGTGTCACATGAAGGAAATGGAGCAAGTTAAGTGAGGGAAAGGAGTTATTGTGATCAACTGTGAGAGCGTTGTTGAGGCAGTATTTGGGGTATTGTGGACAGATTTTATCTCCTTTATATGGAGTGATCTCCTTACCACAGAGAGAATGAATAAGAGTCCCACCGGATTAATCCCTGGGATGATGGCACCATGACGAGTGAGTAAAGGTTGATCTGTAGCGCTGTGACATAATAAGAGGTGATTGCATTGAACCCTGAGAGGGATGATCAATCACTCCTTATATTCGAAACAGGCAATGAGAAGGCGATAAATTCCTTGACTGTTGATTCATTCAGAATGCATGATTCTGGATAGTTTAAGTGCCTCTGAGGACGTTACGCCTACCCACCCCAACCCCCACTCCCCACGGCGCTTGACAGAGACAGAGAGGTCCAGGTTTTGAATAAGTTTTCCTCACATTAATACAGTGCAGTTAGTGTGTGATCCTGCACTGAATGTCATATTATCTACCATTCTGACAGCAGCCAATATATCTTCATTCAAAAACAGTCAAATATTTTTGGCCCTGTTGAGACCACACCTGGAGTACTGTGTGCAGTTCTGGTCTCCAAATTTGAGGAAAGACATTTTAGATATTGAGGGAGTGCAGCGTTGGTTCACGAGGTCAATTCTGGAATGGCGGGATTACTTTATACTGAAAGACTGGAGCGATTGGGCTTGTATACCCTTGAGTTTAGAAGACTTAGAGGGGATCTGATTGAGACATATAAGATTATTAAAGGATTGGATACTCTGGCGGCAGGAAACATGTTTCCACTGATGGGTGAGTGCCGAACCAGAGGACACAGCCTAAAAATACGGGGTAGGCCATTTAGGACAGAGATGATGAGAAACTTCTTCAACCAAAGAGTAGTGGCTGTGTGGAATGCTCTGCCCCAGAGGGCAGCGGAGGCCCAGTCTCTGGATTCATTTAAGAAAGAGTTGGATAGATCTCTCAAGGATTGTGAAATCAAAGGTTATGAAGATAAGGCAGGAACAGGATACTGATTAAGGATGATCAGCCATGATCATATTGAATGGTGGTGCAGGCTCGAATTGCAGAATGGCCTACTCCTGCACCTCTTGTCTATTGTCTATTGCCTATTGTCTATTTCCACCAGCTCCTGACCTTCTTGAAAAACACGAATCCATATTCTCAGAGATGCAAAAAGACTCTTTAAAGTTTAAACCATGATACTATAAGACATAGGGGCCTAAATTAGGCCAGTTAGCCCATCGAGTCTGCTCCGCCATTTGGTCATCGCTGATAAGTTTCTCAAACCCATTCTCCGACCTTCTCCCCGTAACCCTTGATTCCCTGGATAATCTGAAAAGCTATCCCCGTCTCACATATAATCAATAATCTGGCCCCACAGCCTTCTCTGCAAATAAATTACAAAGATTCACCATTCGTTGGTTAAAGAAGTTTCTCCTTAGCAACATCCTAAAAAGATGTTCCCTTGAAGCTTAGGCTGTGTCCTTGGGTCCTCGTCTCTCTTACCAATGGAAACATCTCATGCACATCCACTCTGTTCAGGTAATTCAGTATTCTGTATGTTTCAATTACATTTCCTCTCTTCCTTCTAAACTTTTCAAGTATAGACCCAAAGACTCAAACATTCGCCAAACAACTAACTTTTCACTCCTAAGACGATTCCCGTGAAAATCTTCTGAACACGCTCCAGGGGCAGTATACCTTTCCTGAGATATGGGGCACAACAGTGCGCTCAACTCTCCAAATATCGTCTGACCAAAACTGTATGCAGCTTGTTCTTAGATTCAAATTCTCCCGTAATAAATGCCATCAATAATAAGTGCCCTCTTAACTACTGCCTCAACCTACAAGCTTACCTTAAGAGAACCCTGCACTAGAACTCCCAAGTCCCTTTGCACTTCACAGTTCTGAATTTTCTCCCCATTTAGAAAATAGACCATGCCTCGATTCTTCGTGACAAAGTGCATGACCTCACACTTTGTGACGTTGGAATACATCTGCCAACACTTTTACCTGGTCAATTCCTTCTTCAGCTTCTCTATGCGACCAGTCCATCTGCCTATCTTTGTATCGTCTGCAAACTTAGCCAGAGTGCCCTCAGTTCGATCATCTATATTGTTAACTTAACAAGTAAAAAGTTACGATTCCAACACTGAGCCTTGTGGATCACCTCTTGCCACCGGCTGCCATTCTGAGAAGGACCATTTTATCCCCACTCTCTGCTTTCTGTCAGACAGGCAAGTTCCTATTCATGCCTCTACCTTGCTTCTAACACCACGGACCCTTATCATACTCAATCATCTCCTGTGTGACACCTTGTCAAAGGCCTTCTTGGCGTCCAGGTGGATAACATCCATTGGCTGCACTTGATCGAGCCTGTTTATTTCGTTTTCAAAGATTTCCAATCTTTGTCAGGCATGACCTTCCCTTGATGGAACCATGCTGACTTTGCCCTATTTTAACAAACACTTACAAGTATTCAGAAATCTTATCCTTCACAATGGATTCCATGATCTTACCCACGACAGAGGTTAAGCTATTCATTGCGGTTTCAAAAGTAATTTTTCCTTACTCCCTGCTATAGCTGACTTCCCTCATCAGTCATGGTTACCTCATTCTCCATGTACTCTGCCTCATTTTACTCGGGGTAAATCTCTGCTGCATCCCGAATTACTCAAAAAGTCTACTGCCATTACTGCTCCACTGTCTCTCCTGCTGGGCCCTTCTACCAGTCAATTCTACCAAGCTCCTCTCTCATGTCTCTGCAGTTGCCTTTATTCAGCTTTAATACCGTTACTTCTGAATATAACTTCTCCATCTGAAATTGTAAAGTAAATTCAATCATATTCCGATACTGCCTCCTATGATTTTCTTCACCTTAAGCTCCCTCATCTAATCTGCCTGCACAAGCTGCTCCAAAAAAGTCATCTCATAGACATTCCACAAATTCCTTTTCTTGCAAACCACCATCAATCTGAATTCACAGCCCACTTCGGTAATGAAATCCCACATGATCACTGTAACTTTGTATTTCCTACACATCTTTCTATCTCCTGGTGTATCTTGCACCCCAGCTCCTGAGTACTGTTTGGAGCTCTGAACAGAACTCCAACTATCTGTTTTTAATCTTTTTGATTCATCAATTCTACCGATACAGATTCTACACCATTTTACCTTACATCATCTCTTATTATTGATTTCATTGCATTTCTTACTAATAGGACAGCCCCATTCCCTCTGCCCAACTGCCTACCCTTTTGATAGGATGCATATCCTTGAATATTCAGCTCCCAATCCTGATCCTCTTGCAGCAACGTCTCCGTGATGGCGATCTGCCAATTTGTGTATGAGCCATAAGCTTATTTACCTTATTCCTTATGCTGCATGCATTCCGATATAACAGTTCAGCCCTGTAGTAACTATCCCTCTTCTCATCGTCATTTGTTTGTCCCGAGTGTTTGAAGTTTGATTGCGAACACTTTCCATACTCTGCGTCTGTGCTGAAGATTTGAATAACTTAGAGTTTTAGAGTCATCGAGGTGTACAGAATGGAAACAGACCGTTCGGTCCAATCTGTCCATGCCAATCAGATATCGATAATACAGTCCCACCTGCCAGAACCCGGTCCATATACATCCGAACCCTTCCTCTTCATACACCCATCTAAATGCCTCTTAAACGTTGCAATTGTACCGGCCTCCGCCACATCCTCTGACAGCTTATGCCATACACGTACCACCATCTGGGTGAAAACGTTGACCCTTAGGTCTCTTTAATATCTTTCCCCTCTCACCCTTAACCTCTGCCCTCTAGTTCTGGACTCCCTGATCCCAGGGAAAAGACTTTGTCTATTTATCATATCCATGCCCCTCATAATTTTGTAAATCTCTAAAAGGTCACTCCTCAGCCTCCGACGATTCAGGGAAAGCAGCCTCAGCCTGCTAAGCCTCTCCCTACAGCTCAAATCCTGCGAACATGACAACATCCTTGTAATTTTTTTCTGCAACCTTTCGAGTTTCACAACATCTTTCTGATACGAAGGACATCAGAATTGCATGCAATATTCCAACAGTGGCCGAACCAATGTCCTGTACAGCCCCAACATGACGTCCCAACTCCTGCACTCAATACTGTGGCCAACAAAGGAAAGCATACCAAACGCCTGCTTCTTGAGATCTGCAGTCTTACCCGCTCCTTTAATTTGGGTTTTATAATTTTCCCTATAACTGACACCACCCCACCCCCATTTAGCTTCATGCCCAGTCTACAGCCCTAGTTATGCGATTTGCTTGAACTCAGCTCCCAACACGTTTCAGATGAAGACCGTCCGATCAGAACAGTGCGCTCCTTCCCCAGTGTCTGGTGTCAATGTCCCATGATACAAACCCATTTCTCCCACACCAAACTTTGAACCACACATTTTCCTGCTGACCCTGTGCTAATTAGCTCATGGCTCAGGCCGTAATTCGGATCCTATTTCCTTTTTGCTTCTGTTTTCTAATTTAGCTCTGAGCTCTTCGTATCCCTTAGCAGAACCTCTGTCCTAGTTTTATCTCTGTCGTTGGTACCGACACAGACCATGACCAATGGATCTTTACCCTCACACTCGAAGTTCCCCTGCAGCCCAGATGAGATATCCCTCACCGAAACACCAGTCAGTAACGCCGCATTCAGGACTCTCAATCTGGGTCACAGAGAAGAGTGTCTATGCCGCTAACTATACTATCCCCAGTTACATTAACATTTCTCTTCTCTTGCCCCACTTGAAAGCTTTCCTCAACTCGGTGTTGCGGCCAATCAGCTCATCCTCCCTGCAGTCCCCATCCCATCCACACAGGGAACAAAACTCTTGAACCTGTTAGACACGGACAGGGGCTGAGGCTCCAGCAATTCTACGTCCTGGATCCCTTTATCTACTTCACTCAGAGATAATCTCTCTGCTTTCTAACCACTGGCTGAATTTGAGTCAGTTGATCTTAGGAGTGTAACTGTCTCTTGAATCACAGCATCCAGGGAACTCTCCCCCTCCCTGATGCATCGCAATGTTTCAAGCTCAAACTCCAGCTCACCGACTCAGAACCAGAGTCTTTCTTGCATGCGACATTTACTCCAGACATGGTCACTGGGAACCACCGTGGGGTCGAACACTCCCACATCATGCAGAAACAACACATCACCCGAGCCTCCATTCTTATTTTATTTATCTACTATTGAATGGTTCCTCTGCAATTTCGTTTGTTTATGTACATCTGCTTATGCAAGTTGTAACCAATAAATTAACATGAGTCAATTTAACACAGATTCAAATTTAACACACTGCCTATTAGCAAATGAGATCACATCCTCCCTTTGTCAAACCTGCACATTACCTTCTGATAGAATTCTGACAGACTTGTCAGCGGGCCCATACCTTGATGAAGCCATGCTGACTCAGCCCTATTTTACCATGCACCTCCAACTATTCTGCAATGTCATTGCTAGCAATGCCCTCTAAATCCCTAATAACGGCCGATGCCAGGCTATACTGCCCTATGATTTCCTGTATTTTGCCTTTCTTCCTTCTTACACAGAGATTGTACATTATCCATTTTCCAGTTCTCTGGGACTCTGTCTGATGATAGTTTTTCCTGAACAGTCGCGACCATTGGTTTCACAATCTTCTCCGTGAATTACTTCAGAACATTGGTTGTTATCCTTCCAGTCTGTGTGATTTATCTATTTTCAAACAAAGCTGCTTCCCCAGTACCTTCTCCTCAACGCTGATCACTACATCCGTTCCTCATCCTTGACTCGCTTTAAGGTCTGGATTGTTCATAATATCTACCATTGAGTATTGACGGAAAGTACCTATTCAGGTCATTCTCCAATTCTTTGTTTTCCATTTCTCTGCAGCAAGCCTCAATTTCTGGTTGTCCAATGTTCACTCTCCCCTTTTATATATCTTAACAAAACCCCTGCAATCTCCTTTTCTAAAGCAAGCTAGCTGACATGTTTCGTGTTCATCACTTTGTTGCTTCTTGAATTGTCCTCTGCTGCTGTATAAAGGCTTCCCAATCTTAGGTAGGCTGCGTGTGAGCATTCATGTTAACTTAACTGTTGAAAATATACTAATGTAACTGTCCTAATCCTATTGTCTATCATTGGATAGCGTGGTGACACAGCACTGCTGTCTCACAGTGCCAGGGACTGGGGTTCAATTCCAATCTCTGGACCCTGTCTTTCTGGAGATTTTGCAATCTCTGCATTGGGAGAATTGCCTCTTTTCTCTCTCCACAGTATGTTTCTGTGTTTGTTTCAGGTATCTGCCATCTACAGTATATTTGCTTGTGTTTGATGCAAATATGACGGGTTTATTGTCGACGTCACTCTGGTCCTCAGGCTTCCTGGGTGCTTGGGAATCTTGCGCATCTACTTATGTGAGTCAATGTCCCTGATTACCTACTCTGTCTCTCTCAAACCCTGAGGCCATCCGTCACTGCATGCAGCCTTTCATTGAGCCACCCCGGGATTCCCCACACCCCATGGCCTGGCACTAGATGCTCTTTACTCAGTGAGCGCACAAAGACACTGGGCACTTTCTGACGCGCTGGGATCCGGGGTAAAGGCCCAGCCATTAAAAGGAACAGAATAGCTAAAATCCAATTGAACAGCAAAGCAGAGTAAACAGGCTGACTGGCACCCATCTGTGATGACGTTTTCAGGTATATGGGACTAATTTCTTTTTATCACCGTCCATGTACAAATAGATGCTCCATAAGTATATCTTGTCACACAGGTTTGGTGGAGGTGACAAATATCAGATCCAATGATCATTAGGACTGATTCGTTGGGCTCCACGTTCCTGGTTAATGAGATCATACTTAAGCTTTTATTGTCAAGTCTATCCATTTCAAAGTAAAGGACTTGCTGGAGTTGTGCTGTAAGCATATTTGAATGTTGGGGAGACTAGATTATGCCACGTGCCAGTGAGGTTAGGAATAGGAAGGTAGTAAAGTTAAAAATATGGCCAAAGAGCTGGTAGGGTAGGCAGCACTTCCAATATGTGGATCATTGGGATTCCCGGGTAGGTAGGATAGACACAAGTAGGACGGGATGCAGCTGAACTGGCAGCAATCTCAGATATGTGGGTCATTGGGAATCCTGGGTCAGTAAGAAATGCACAAGAAGGACGGGATGGATGTGAACCAGCAGCAATCTCCTGGCAGGCAGGTTTGTTATTGTCACTCAGGAGAGTTTAAACTAGAGTGGTGGTGGGGGAGGGAGGGTGGGAGAGCCAGAGCAGTACATCCACACGCACAGTGACGGAAGAGCAGTTGGAGACTAATCCCAGTACAACTAAGAAAAGCAACAAACTGGCAGAGGGGAGTGAACACAATGGGACTGGAAGTCTGAAGTATGCTGATTTTAATGTGAGCAGTGTGACAGGCAAGACAGATGAGTATATATAACTATGATACAAATATTACAGAGATGTGTTTGAGAGAGGGATCAGAAAACTGTCAATCCAATAGGTCTAGAGCGAGTTGAAGAATGTGCCGTGAGAGGCTGGAGACGGTTGTTTGAAGCAAAATAATTACCCAGCAGTTTATTGGAATTGGACAGTGTGGGATGAAATGTACAGATTGAAGGGACAAGGGAGGAAACTGAAATTGTCTGTTTACAATATTTTCCGCTTTACCAAAAGTCCTTTGTAATCTCCTGTTACCAGAGAATAGACGAGGAGGAATTTACATCAGGGAAACGCAAACCAAATATCAGGTCAGAATTTGATGGAGTTTGGCTGAAGTGTATTTATTTCAATGCAAGAATTGTTATGGGTAAGGACGATGAACTGGGAGCCTGAATCCATACATAGGACTATAATGTTGCGGCTTTACAGAGACTTGGTTGAGAGAGGGAAAGGACTGGCCGTTCAAAGTATCCAGAGTTTCATTGGTTTAGGCGAGAAAGAGAAGTTAAAAGAGGTGGACG
Organism: Chiloscyllium punctatum; assembly: GCF_047496795.1. Taxonomy (NCBI): domain Eukaryota; kingdom Metazoa; phylum Chordata; class Chondrichthyes; order Orectolobiformes; family Hemiscylliidae; genus Chiloscyllium; species Chiloscyllium punctatum. Next base: position 55,873,617 of record NC_092788.1, on the reverse strand, counting down.
AGTTGTTTTACTGATCAGGGAGAATGCTACATCTGCACGTGAACAGGACATACAGGAGGGACCATCCACTGCAGCAATAAGGGTCAAGCTCAAAAATAAGATGGATACAAGCACTGCGTTACTATAATCTCTCCAACAGCCACGGCAGGATTGAGGAACAGATATGTATGTCGATTAAGGAAAGATGTATTAAAAAAAGAGTGGTCATATTGAGTGACTTGAATATCCCCAATAATGACTGGAAGTCCATTAGAGCAAGGGGCTTAGACGGGGCAAAATTTGTTAACTGCAGCTGTATATGGATAGTCCAATGAGAGGAAGAGCCATACTGGACCTCGTATTGGCTATTTAGCCTGGTCAGGTGACTGACCTTTCAGTGGGACATAATTTTAGAAACAGTGGTCACAGTTCCTTCAGATTTAAGAAAACGTGAACACGGATATGTCAGGACCTTGTGGGAATCTACTGAATTGGCGGAAGGAAAATTACGTCATCTTCAGGCAGAGCTGGGCGGTGTCAATTGGGAGGAGCTGATATCAGGCAAATCCAATTTTGTAAGAGGGAACTGCTTGTTAAAAGCTGACATCAAAATCATCTCGTGAGCGTTCTCCCAACTGCTCGAATTTCTATCTTATTTTTGAACTGATATTTCAAGGCTGCTGCATATCAGACAACAGAAAGAGATAAAGGATGATTCTGCACTGTGACCTTCGCAGGATCAGCTTGTCTGTCCAGGCACCTGAAGTCTTTATTGTGGGTCAGAGAACTTCACAATTGATAGAGCACTGAAGGAGGCCATTTAGCCCATTGTACACCGACGAGCTCTCCAACAGCACAATTTGTCAACAGAGAGAACAGAATGTGTGTGTGTCTCTGTGTATGTGTGCGTGAGAGAGAGAAAAATTAACAGAGAAAAAAGGAAGTGAAGAGAGATAAAAGGAATGGAGAGGAAACGGAGCGACAGAGTGAGTGAGAGCAAGATGTGTCAGACGAGTCTGAAGTTATATCAGAAGACAGCACGTGGAGAAATACACAGAAATTTCATTTAGAAACTCCCACAGACTGCAAGACCTTTGTCTGGTGCCGTACTCTGTGAGCACTGTGCTGTCATCCCAGATCATTCATCGCCAATAATATCTCAGAACCGGGTTGCTGACGCTGAAGAGAATCCAAAAGAACAATAGATTAGTTATAGGGAGAAGGTGAATTAATTTAAATATTCTGGGCCAACAGGAACGTGTAGTCCCTCTAGACCCGGTGTGAGAGACAGGGCGAGAGATTCTCAATGAGGGGGATCACTGACAGGGGGGAGATCAGCATCTCAGCGGTGGGTCAAATAATGACTGATAAAGGTTGAAAACCTCGTCCATGGTTTTTAAATTCACATTTCAATTCATATATCTCCACATCGTAAGAGTATTTTAACAATCTTGCATCTTTGTAGTTTTCATGTTTTAGTATGTACAGAAAAGCTTGTTTTTTGTCCCTTCATTTTGTATTGGGACCATAGTCCGATTGAATCCTAACTAAGGCTGTAGACAGAGGTCTAAACTGATTAGGAGTTTGTGTGTGTTTTGGCAGGGTGGGGAGGGGGGGGGGGGGGTGGTGGGTGTTCCGTTATAGGGTTAAATTAGAAAAGAGGAGGTAAATGTGCAGAGCTCAGGAGAGGTTATTAAAATCTCCAGCACAGACGCAAATAAGACAGAGTGTATGGAAAGTGTAAGCAATCAGACTTCAAGCACACCGGACAAACAAATAACAATGAGAAGAGGAACCGTTAATACAAGATTGAAGGGGTTATGTCTGAATGCGTGCAGTATAAGGAATAGAATAAATGAGCTTGTGGCATAGACTGAAATTGGTAGGTTTGACGTGATGGGCATCACAGAGAAGTGGTTGCAAGGGGATCAGGACATTCAAGGACATATATCCTATCGAAAAGATAGGTAGCGAGGGAGTGGGTTTACATTATTACTAAGAAATTAAATTAAATCAATAGTAAGAAAGGAAGTAAAGTCAGATGTGTAGAATCTGCGTAGGTAGAATTGAGGAATCACAAAGATAAGACAACCACAGTTGGAGACTTGCACAGGCCTCCAAAGAGTAGTTAGGAGCTGTGGTACAAGATAAACCAGGAGATAGAAAAGATCTTTAGGAAAGACAAAGTTACAGTGATCATAGGGGGATTTCTATATGCAAGTGGAATAGGAAACCAAGTTGGGAGTGGATCGCAAGGAAAGGAATTTGAGGAATGTCTATGGGATGGCTTTTTGGAGCATCATGTGGGGGAGCCCACTCGGGAACAGATGACACTGGATTTAATGACGCAGGCTAGATAAGGGAGCTTAAGGTGAAAGAAACTTCAGAAGCGGTGATTAGAACATGGTTGAATTTATTCTGCAATTTGAGAGAGCGAAAGTAGAATCAGAGTTAACAGAATTTCAGCTGAATAAAGGCAACTGGAGAGGCACAAGGGAATAAATGGGTAGAATTGACCGGGACAGGGGCCTAGCAGGAAAGACAGCAGAACAGTCATGGCAGAAAATTCCAAGATTAATTCAGGAGACACTGCAGTAATACATGCTGAGCAATAAAGGCATTGTAGAGGGAGAATGAGGCAACCAGGGCTGACGAGGGAAGTCAGGGATTTTGTATAAGTAACAGCGCAAGCAATGTGAAGGGCAAAGGGAAACTGGAGAATGGGGCCAACAGAAGGCAAGGAAAAAATAAATAAGGAGGGAGAAGATTAAATATGGGAGTAATCTAACCATTAATATAAAGGAAACTTTAAGAGATTCTTTAAATATATAAAGTGCAAAAGAGAGGTAAAAGTGAACATGGACCACTGGAAAATGATGCTGGAGAGACGGTAGTGGGAAACAAAGAAATGGCTGAGGAACGTTGCATCAGTCTTCACGGTGGAAGACACGAGTAATTTCTCAAGAATTGACGAGAGTGAGAGGGCAGTCCTGAATATGGTGGTCATCACCAAGAAGAGCATGTTAGAAAAGGGAATGGGCTGAATGTGGATAGCTCACCTGGACCAGATGGACTACACCCCAGCCTTGTAAGGGAGATAGCTGAAGAGTTAGTGCAAGCGTAAGTGGTAATCATTCAGAAATGACTAAAATCAGGAAACGGCAAAGTGGCTGTATAATTGCTAACATGACACCCCGTTTAATAAGGGAGTTAGGTAGAAGATGGAAAACTGCAGACTGATTTGCCTAACCTTGGTTGTGGGTAACATCGTGGAATCCATCGTGAAGGATGGGATTTCTGATACTTGGAGGTGTTTGGTAAAATAGGACAGAGTCAGCATGGTTTCATCAAGGGGAGATCAGTCCTGCCAAACCGGCTAGAAAACAATGAGGGAGTAATGAGCAGATTAGATCAAGGAGAACAAATAGATGTTATCCATCTGCACTCAAGAATCCTTTGACAAAGTGCCATGCATGAGGTTATTGAGAAAGGTATGAGCCCATGATATTAGAGGCAAGATGATAGCATGGATAGAAGTTTGGCTGCCTGAGAGAACGCATAGAGTGGGAATAAAAGTGCTCTTCTCTGGAAGGCAACAAGTGACAAGTGGTTTTCCACAAAACTCAGTGTTGGGACCACAACTATTTACTTTTTGCATTCATTATCTATATGAAGGAACTGAGGGCATTCTGGCTAAGCTTTCAAACAGTGCAAAGATAGACAGAGAGACAGGTAGCATTGAAGAGGTGGTTCGGCTGCAGGAGGGTGGTCTCGTGCATCTCCTCAACTTCCCACACCTCCGCCCTTGCACACCACCCTTCCAACGACAACAAGTTAGAACCTCTCTGGTGCTCGCCTTCCATCCCACTAACCTCGGGATACAACGCATCATCCTCCACCATTTCTGCCACCAACAGTCAGACCCCAATACCAGAGTTATTCTTCGCTCCCTACCCCTATCATCATACTGCTGAGACCATTCCCTCACAACTCCCTCGTTAGGTCCACACGCCCCCACCAAGCCACCTTCCACTCGCAACACCATCCCTCGGCACTGCAAGAGATATGAAACCTGTGCCAACACCTCCCTCCTCACCTCCACCCAAGGCCCCAAAGGATCCTACCACATCAGGCAGAGAACATCCTGTGCATCCAAACACCTAATCTAGTCAGTCCATTGCTCCTGTTTCCTATACATTGGCGAGGCAGGATGTCAACATACAGAATGGTTCAGGGAACACACGGAAACCCAACAACCCCACTTCCCTGTGGCCGAATACTTTAACTCTCCCTCCCACTCCGCCAAAGCCCTGCAAGCTTTTGGCCTCCTCGACTGCCAAATTCTAGCCACCTGACTTTTGGAGGAAGAACGCATCATCTTCTGCCTTGGGACCCTCCAAACACACGGTATCAAGGATAATTTCACCAGTTTCCTTATCTCCCCTCCCTCCATCTTATCCCAGATCTAACCCTCCAACTCAGCACCGCCATCTTGAACTGTCCTACCTGTCCATCTACCTTCCCAAGCATCAAATCCACCTTCCATTCTGATCTATCAGGATCATCACCCACCTTCATTTGGCTGTCGCCTTCCAAGCTACCATTCTCCCAGCGCCAGCTCCCCCCCCCCCCCCACACATTTATCTTTCTGCCCCCTTCCACCCACTCCACATTCCTGATGAAGGCTTTATGTCTGAAACGTCGAATGTCCTGCTCCTCGGATGCTGGCTGACAGACTGTGCTTTTCTATGACTACACTTTTTGACTCTGATCTCCAGCATCTGTGGTCCTCACTTTCACCTGCTGAAGGACTTTAACAGGTTTGGAGAGTGGGCAAAGAAGTGGTAGATGGAGTACAATGTGGGAAAGTGTGGGAAAGCATTCTGCCAGGATGAATAGAGGCATGGACTATTTTCGAAATAGCGAGCAAATTCAGAAGTCTGAAGGGCAAAAAGACTAGTCCAGAAGTCTTGAAAGGTAAACCTGCCGTTTGTCAGTAGTTAGGAAGGCAAATACAATGATGATATTTATTTCAAGAAGGCTTAAATATAAAAGCAGGGATGTTCTTCTAAGGCTCTACAAGGCTTTGGTAACGCCACATTTGGATTATTGTGCGCAGTTTTGAGTCCCATATCTCAGGAAGGATGCACTGGTCCTGGTGTGTTTTCCAAAGAGATTCACGAGAATGGTGCCAGGAAATAAAAGCTTATCATATAAAAAATATTTGAGGACTCTGGGTCTGTATTTGGTAGAATTCAGAAGGATGTTAGGAGGTCTAATTGAAACTTACAGAATACTAAATGACCTGGGAGAGAGGGGATTTTGGGAAGATGTATCCAATGTAGGAGAGACTAGTACCCGAGGGGACAGTGGAAAATGAAGATCTTTTCGAACAAAGATAAGGAGAAACCTCTTCAGCCAGACAGCGGTGAATCTATGGAATTCACTGCTACAGAGGGCTGTCGAGTCCAGGTCAGTGAGTATATTTAGGAGTGAGACAGATAGGGGATCTGTAAAGGGGATCAAGGGTTACAGGTAGAAAGTGTGAGAATGGGGTTGAGAAGCATAACAGCCATCATGGAATGGCGGAGCAGGCTCAAATGGCCTAATGGCCAAATTTCTGTTCCAATTTCTTATGGTTGTGTGGTTAATATTGGCTCTCCTCATTCCTCATTGGCAATGTACCCTTGAGTTTGATCTTCATATGATTTATGAAGAATAAAATTCCAATACTGATGGCTGGGAAATATCATGTTCCCTCCCTCCACTCTTAGCAGCCATGCCTCGATATCATAATCACACTGCAATTGAAATCCAGTGAAATTTACTTCAATACAGTTGATTGACATGGATAACATTAATAGCAGGACCTTTAACTGCCCTCTCTGATCCATGAATAATCATATGAATTGTGTGTCACATCATATTCCCTGTTAACATATCCATGCTATTTGTCTGTTATCACTCATGTTGTCATAAGCAATTTTCTGTCAGATTATGGACTAGAAACGCTCTCTACATATTTTACTGACATTATAATCACTGATCAGTAGTTACAGACAGTATATTTTGATTTATAATCCGAGAAACTTGTTTAAGTTCTGACAATCCTTTGACATTACTGTCATATCTAAGACAGATTGAATGATAACATACAATCAATGTACCATCTCAAATATTTCTTCCTGTTCACCCCCCACACATATCCCATGCCAAATGTGTAAACTTTAAAAGTTCTTTTGAATTTTAATAAAATCATTATTGAATTCAAAGGGGTTAACTGGAGCTATTTGTTCAGTGACTGTGATTAATATCAATCTCAGTGGATCCGAATTATGGCAGTGGAGAGTTTCCATGGTTGAAATATAAATGGGCTCTGTTCAATGAGCTATCACATCGCGAGAGTAGGAGCATCACTGACAGCACTAACAGGGATCAGCAGCTTGAGAGAGAGAGCGGGAGGAGAGATCAAAATCTGAGAACATTAGACAGGAACGTTACAATAATGATTCATAATCTGAGGACCATGGATTGGAATGTTCCAACAATGGATCAGAATCTGAGAACAATTGACTGGAATGGTACAGCAATGTATCAGAATCTGAGAACATTAGACTGGAATATTCCAACAATGGACAGAAGTTTATCCTCGGGTCTTTACTGTCTTTCTTGGCCTTGGATATCATTAACATCACGGATCCTGTATATCCTTTGGATTATTCAAGGTGGTTACTATCCCATCCTTGCGATAGTTGGTGTTCCTGGTAAGTCATTATATTTATCTACTAAACTGGGTTGAACTCAATTTCTGCTCATGATATACAAATTGTGGAAAGTGCAAGTCAATGTCTTCAGTTCCAAACAAAAAAATCCTTTCCTTATAAATTATAGCTATCAAACTACTTTTTATAAATTACTCACTGATAAGCGAGAAGGACACAGAATGTTCTCAAACTCCATAATCCATTTTGTCCCTCACGGATTTACATCTCCATGTCCTCCCCACTCACCAATCCTGTCCAAAACCACCATCATGATATCTCAGTCTCGTCTGCAGGCTCAGTGCAACTTCTGAATGTAACATGATTTTTGCCTTTGTTCAATCTGGATGCAACAGTTTCAAGTGCCTTCTAATCACATGTCCATCACTAAATAATTGCTCTTGAGGATGTTTGACGTGTTCCCTGCACGTACAGGAAGACAGTTTATGGTAGTAAAGTCATTGACTCATAATCTACAGCCACAGAATAATAGTCTGTTGATATCTCATGAAGGAAAGTGGTGGAATTTAAAAGCAACCATTATCATTTGTTATAAAAGTTCATCTACTTGGCTGAAGTCCTTGTGGTAAGTCAATGTGTCAAACATCCCTAATCAGGTTTCCGTGTGACTTCAGTGATGAACATGTGGGTGTACTGCACCTTTAAACTACCTGACAGCAGCAAGTCTTCTGAAAAATAGATATAATTTAACATTTGATCGAACAACTCGATTAGCTCATTGTCTTGAGACAAAAACAAATTCAGCCAAACAGTTAAAATTATACTTCAAATGACCCACTTCCAATTAAGTTTGAATGCAATAGATTGATAATCTTAAAAGCCAATGACACAATCCAATAGTTTGGAGGTACAAGACCGAGGAAAATTGAACAGTTGAGAGCAGAGCTGCCAAGATACCAGCATGCAAAGACTGCCTGAAAAATAGTTCCCTTAAAAGTATATTCATTGATTAGTAACTAGTGAAGCAGAATCCCCCAGAAGAAAAGAAGACAGGACTATGGAGAAGAACCGAAAGTTTCCTGGTTTTGAGATAAGAAGTTTTATTTTGTAAATCTTAATTAGGAATCTTATCTGACTCGTATTGTGGAGGGGGGAAGTCAAAGATAGGTTAGAGGAAGAAGTTGTAAATATTCGTTCGATTATTATTCTCTGTAAAACTTTAAGAAATAAAGTTGTTAATTTTTACTTTAAATAGTTCTTAGACTCTAGAAACATCACACATTACCGCATTGGATAAATCTTTTCTGTGTTGCTGGTTTTAATTAACCAGGAGAATTTATCCTGAATTGTAACACGACAAGCCCCCAGCAATGTGTTTTACTCTTTACTGTCCTGTGGAACAACTGAAACAGCCACTCAATTTAAGATTGGTGTAACATGCTGCCCTGACCAGGGCTGCATACATCCTGTGAGAGAAGAACAAAAGTAAAGGTAGCTCCCATCCTCTACCTGTTTCCCGTATTTGTACAGCTCATTTCTATTCAGGTAGGTGATCATTACATCTTTTAGGTGTATTCGATCTCATTGAAATGCTCCCCGAGTGTGATGCACATCTCCATAGGCAACTCTGGTGCTGGCTTTATTGATGCTGACGTACAGATATAAGGAACTTATAAATTCCATGTCAGTCGTAGTGCATAGAGAAATAATGGCGTTTCATAACACAGAAAGGAAACGGCGCTGTCTAAGTGAGAGGAAAGGATTATTGTGATCATCCCTGAGTGTGTTGAGGCAGTATTTGGGGTACTGTGGATAGACTTTCTCTCAAGTCTCACCAGACTAATCCCTGGGATGATGGTAACATGAACAGTGAGTGAAGCTCTGTGAGAGAATAAGGTGATTGCATTGAACATTCAGGGGGATGCACAATCACTCATGATGTTCTAAACAGACACTGTTAAGGTGATAAATTCCATGGCTTTTTTTCAATCGGGTTACATGGTTCTCGATAGTTTAAGAGCCTCTGAGAACGTTCCACCCAACCATCCCCACTCCCTATTTCGATTCAGAAACAGAGAGAGAGGTTCAGGCTTTTGAATGCAGTTAATGCAGTTCAATTGGTGCGTGATCCTGCAATGAACATAATACCATCCATAATCCCGACAGCAGCAACAGTACCTTCATTATAAAAGAGTTAACTCTTCCCAGCAGCTTCTGACCTACATAGAGCACATGGGAGTGTCTTCTCGGAGATGGAAGCTGCCTCCTTGAGACTTTACACAAAATATTTGGTTTCCCTTATCACTGCCAGCAAACCATGTTAAGGTAGCACACGTTCTACAAACAATGGAACCATGATTAACACCATGGAGCCCCCTATCAATGCAGTTTCGGTTTTATTGGTTTGTAATGTTAGAGTATCAATGACGTCCTCCTGTTTCTGTATAACTATCTCGTGGGGCTGAATAGCCTCCTCCTGGTCTCATGAAACAGGTTTAAGGGTCTGATTAGGCTCTGCCTGTTCCTGTTTAACAGCTCGATGTACTGACCAGACCCCTCTTATTCCTGTAGAATAGGCAGGTGGATTGAATGGGCTGTCCCTCTTCTTGTTCATGAGTTTCCACGGGCTCAATGGCTTCCACATATCAGTGTGCAACCAGCCTGGGATGCTGATTGAGCTCCTCTATTAACTGTGGAAATGTGCAGGGTCTGGCAGCGCTGTTACATGAATGTTACCGACACTTTACCAGCACAAACGGAATGCTGTCCAGGTCTTGCCGCACATGGACACAAGATGGTTCAGGAGCTGGGGGGGCACAAAATCTCTGAATATTGTGTGATCTTCAGTCATCATCCTTACTTCAGATCTTATGTTGGGGAAAGATATTGATATAGCAGTTGAAGATGTTTGTGCTGAGGAGGCAAACCTGAGGATCTCCTGCAGAGATGTCCAGGAACTGTTAGGGCTGTTGGCCACCGACCAAAAGCATCTTTCTTTGTGCTCTGAAAGACCCAGACAAGTGGGAGGTTATACCTGATTTCCATTTAGCTCAAATAAGTAGGTGATCCTGATGCCATCCTCAGTCAAATACTCACTTGACATCGGAGCCATTCACTGTTTGCTGAGCCCCTGTGTTCACCTCTCGTTCATATCAATTAGGTGACGATGTATGTGTAGGGAATGTTTTCCTCTCATAGCGGGTAATCAATGTCAGGAATTATCTGGGCTAGCGAGTTATGGGATCTACATCACTGAAAGTCTTTAAGGAGGAGGTAGATGGATTTTTGAGCTGTCAGACAGCTAAGGGATGTGAATAATTGGACATTAAAAAGGAGTTAATGCCAATAGTAGATCAGCCATGATGGTAGACAATGGCATGATCGTCCGAATTAGCTGATCCGGTTTCTTTTGTCCTCATATTCTGTAATTACAAATTTAACAGCTGTAATTTTCATAAAAGTTCTGTTATTGAATGTTGCAATCAGACAGAGCAAAGTATTTTGTGAGTCATCTCTGGGTGAGATATGAGGGTTGTATTCACAGTGAATCTGGGCCTGTATTATGACCAACAAATAAAGCACAAGTTGCAGTGAGGAGACACTCTGCAAAGAGACCAGAGGCATCTTTCGAACCCAGCCTGGATTTCCAAATAGTATTTTCCAACCCACACTAAACCGTGTGTGTGTGACAGTCTTGAGGGACTGAATGAGATGCTGTGTTACTGTGGATCAGGTATTTGGAGCAAGTGGCCTCCAACTGCTCCTTGCAGGAGCTGTGAATGGTTGGATGGAACATAGGAACATAGGACTGAGCAGCAGGAGTGTGCCATTAGACACTTTGTCACCGCTCCACCATGCACAAAGATTATGGGTCATGTGATTGTGATCTCCCCAGCACTGTTCTGTCTGTATACCATTTTCTACATTCACTTTTCTGTCAAATGTCAACAAATACAACTTTGAATAAATGTAAACATCCAGGCACCACAAACTTCTGGGGAGGGAATTTCCACTTGGACAGCCCTTTGAAAATTTCTCATTTGTGTTCTAGCCAATGTTGGAGGGTCACTGTTTCCTTTTGCGTCTCACACCTCCACTGGTTACACCAATCTCAAATGTAACCAGTTTAATGATGTACCAATGATATCGGTCTCAGATTAGGTCATTTTCTAGAAAGAAAATGTCAGACACAGAACGTTGAACTCATATCAAATAGTAAAATGACAGAGTGTTCCAAATGTTATTCTGCCTTTGAAGCTATTCTGTTCAAATAAGCTACTGATTGTGGGATTTCTTTCTGGAACATTTGGATTTGGCTGAATTCCCTTTGTTTCGGGCATATGACAGTTTCCAATGAATCCTCACCAGGAATCCACCACAAGTGGCAAAGATAACTCAGGGATTTTATAGACTGACACTTTGCTATCTGGTGGAACAAAGTAAGAGAAAGGGATCAATTGGCTATTGATTCTCAGGCAGTGAACAATTTTCTCCCTCTCTGTGTTGAAACATACAATAATGTCAACTGAACACCAAACTGGACCATGTGTGCTCTCCTGGAACATTCTCGGGAAAACCTGATTATGGATTATATGCAGCGGCATCATTGCTCTTGTTGTACACAATTCCATTCAATCTCAAAAAATGTCCCCATTTTATAATTTGATAACATACTTACACGTGTCTGTGTAATTTGTAAATATTGGTAGGTGTCTTCATAGTATTGTGTGTTAATTTCAATACATCTTTTTCTTCAAATATTTTCTCTAGCTTTAGTCTCCCTGACAAGAGATAATATCCATCCAGCTGATGCACTTTTCTGAAATTCATGGTGGTTCAATGCTATTTCTAGGCGAAGATCGGAACTGATTATCCCCCATAACCAAAGGCCGGCATCCCAGGAATGAGAAAAGGGAAACCTCTTTGAAAATTTCAAAAATAATTATATCCTGTTATTTTAGTGTTAGGGGATCAAAACTGTACACAGTGCTTCAGATGTGGTCTCATCAATGCCCTGTACAGATGCAGTAAAACATTCCTGCAATTAAACCTTAACCTTTTGTCAAAAACAGCATCATTCCACTTACCTTCCAAATCACTTGCTGCATCTGCAGACTGAATTCACATGATTCATGTCCCAGGAACATGGAAACCTCCTGTATCACAGAGTTCTGCAATCTCTCTCCATTTAAATTGATTACCATTATTTTATCCTTCATGCCAAAACAGACAATTTACGTTGTTATTTCTACTGAAGGATTGCACACTAACCATCCCTGTCTATAATCATATCGCAGACTCAGTATCTCAATTTGACGACACAATGAATCTTGGTGTACGTGCTAATTGAGCTCCAAGCCATTCCCTCCCCTTCCTCCAGATCATTGATACAGATTATTGGTCATTGATGACCCCACAGTGATCTCTGAGGCACTCCATCAGTTAGAGCTTTGCAGCCTGAAAGTAAACGTTTCTCTCTACTCACTATTTCCTGCTAGCGACATATTCCCTGTTCCTGTGTAGCCGCTCAGGCGGGTTGAATGGCCTCGTCCTGGTCTGTGTAATATACCCAACGATCTGAATTACTTAATTCGATATTCCTGTGTAATTTCTTAGAGGGGCAGAATGGTCTCCTCTTGTCTCATTATAACGATCGTGTCTGACGGATTGGGGTGGTCCCCTACCCTGGAATAGCATCGAGGGGTGGATTGAGGGAACAACACATTCAGGTGAATTGGCCATGCTAAATTGACCATAGTGTTAGGTAAGGGGTAAATGTGGGGGTATGGGTGGGTTGCGCTTCGGCGGGGCAGTGTGGACTTGTTGGGCCGAAGCGCCTGTTTCCACACTGTAAGTAATCTAATCTAAACACAAGGGTTCGGGGCAGCAGTATATCTCTGTCACAGCCTCGATGGTAGATTGAGGGAATAACACATGGGGTAGCGGCAGCAGTATATCTCTGTAACAGCATCGAGGGTGGATTGAGGGAACAACACATGAGGTAGGGGCAACAGTATATCTCTGTAACAGCTTTGAGTGGTGGATTGAGGGAACAACACATGGAGTAGGGGCAGCAGTATATCTCTACAACAGCATCGAGGGTGGATTGAGATAACAACACATTCAGAATGCTCATGGCTGGTCCAATTGTATCTGATCATCCCTCTTCTGTCTGTTCCCGATAAACATTGACTCTCCTGTCCAGCAAAGATCAGTCGAGTTCAGTCTATATTCCATCCTCAAAGTATCCTCAATATTCCCTATTCCCTGAGGATGAGGATACCACAGACCGCACAGCACTAAATGGAAAGGGTCATCTTTATTTCATTTTCGGACCCATTACATTAAAATTGTGCTAACCTCACATCAAATCACCACCTCTTTTCACACTTAAGGATATAATAATTATGAATAACCATAAAATATTCTGCCCTCCAAACCTGTCCCACATTCCCACTGACTCTTTCCAGTCAAATATGTATCAAATCCAGCCTCTGCTGCAATCTCAGAAAATGAATACTTGACAGCATAACACCACATGAGCATGAAAAAAGGAGCAGAATGAGGCCATTCGGCCCACCAAGTCTAATATGCCATTCAATAATTTCTTGTATGTACACTAAACCCAATCTCCTGCCTTCTCCTTAGAATCCTTGATCCCTTTATAAACCAAAAAATGTGTCGATTTGTGTCTTAATGACACTAGTGCTTGTGTCTGTGTGTGCATGTGTGTATATATGTGTGTGTGTGTGTGTGTGTCCGTATGTGTATGTCCAAGTGATTGTTTTCTGTGTATTTGTGTGTCTACATCTGTGTACCTATGTATCAGCCTCTGTGTTTCTATGTGTGTTTGTGTCTATTTGTGTGCAATTGTATGTGTCTCTGTGTGTTGCAATCTGTGTGTATGCCCATCTCCTTATATGTGTTGTGCATGTTATTATGTTGGGGTGTTTACCAATGTCTGTGCATTTCAGTGTCTGCATCTCTGTGCAGTGAGGTATCGGTTTTTGTTTGGGACTGAATGGACTGACGTTGGAACTGACAGTGGGTTTAAAGTGAGAACTGAATGTCGCTCTTTACTCAGTTGATGGGAAGTGGATGTTTCAGAAGCTCCACATCAGCCATCTTGTTTCTGTCCGGCTCATGCCAGGTTCCTCCCCACATGGTGGGAGAAGGGGGTGTGAGGGAACAGATATCAGGCACAGCACCACCCGGCTTGGCCCTTTCTGTCCCATTCCAAACAGTTTCTCCTGGAACAGGAGAAAGGGAGAGAGGGAGGGAGAGTGGAAATGAGTGACCCTGCTGTTAGTGCTGGTGGATGTGGGGCGGGGGGGAATGGTGAGGGGTCCGGAATGAGTCAGTCAACAGTTGTAAATCAATTTAGTATTATTAGTGTGGGGGGTATTGTGTAGGTGACAGAGAAAGTGAGGAAGAAAGTTGCTGAATTCAATCGTGAGTTTGGAAATGCCTGAGCCTTATTTGGAAATAGAGTGTGAGCCTTGTTCGGGGGTCAGTGCTATAACAGGCATACAGGGAGTGTGAAGGAGCAGATGGAATATGGTGACCCTTATCCAGACAGAGCGGAGAAGGTTATTAACGCTTGGCCTGTATCACAAGGTGACCCTTCCGGAATGTCTTGTCCAAATCTATCACCAATGACGCCACAGACCATGTCCCTCAGATTCATTTTAAGGGGAGCTAACAAATAACAAGGAGAAGCAAACATTGGTGTAATATATATCGAAACTAAAACTGTCGCAGAAATTCTGAGCGTCATATGCGCTGAAAATTAGACATGCAAATATCATGGATACTGCAGTCTTATTGGATGGTCTCAAGTTGCATCTCAACTGCGTTAACTAAGTGACTGCTCATACTGTGAAAAATAAATTCCCTAAATGTATATCAGGTGGGTTGAAGAGTATGTATTGAACCAAACTAGAGATCAAGTTTTTTCGGATTTGGTGTTGTGTCGTCAGGAGGACTAATCAATGTCCTTGCTCTGAAGCAGCTTTGGAGGAGTAGTGACATTAATATGTTGTATTTTACACAGCGTCTGCATACAATATAGAATGTTTGTACATTTTGGTCAATGATGGATGCATGGAGCCGAGAAGGTCAAGTTTGTTCCAGTGAATTGGGAAAATAAAAAATAACATTCAGTGGGAGATAAGCAATGGTTGTTAGAGTTATAGAGTCCTATAGCATGGAGACAGGCCCTTCGGCCCAAACTGATCCATTCCGACCAAAATGTCAATTCACACTAACCCCATTTCCCAGCCATTGCCCCGCATCCTTCTAATCCTTTCCTATCCTGTATTTGTCCAAATGCATTTTAAATGTTGTGAATGTACCCACCTTAACGACTTCTGCTGGCAGCTCATTCCATATGCGTATCACCCTGTGTGTAAAAAAGTTGCGCCTCAGGTTCCCTTTTATTCTTACTCCTCTGATCTTAAACTGATGCCCTCCAGTCCGTGATTGTCCAATCCAGGGAAGTAAAGGCTGAGAGCATTCACTCTATCCATGCCTGTTATGATCTTATACCCTTCAATAAGATCCTCTCCCCAGTCACATACACGCAAAAGTAAACAGTCCTAGCTTTTCCAACCTCTCCCTCTAACTCAGAGCCTTGAGTCCTTGGCAACATCGTCGTAAATTTCTTCTGCACTCATTCCAGTTTAATAACATCATTCCTATAGAAAAGTTAACAAAACTGAACATAACGCTATAAGTATGGCCTCATCAGTGCCCCGTAGTCTGCAGCATAGCTCCCCAAATTCGCTACTTAGTGCCCTGACTGATGAATGCCAGTGTGCCAAAAGTCTTCTTCATTGCCTTGTCTACCTCTGAATCAACTTTCAGAGAACCACGTCCCTGAATTCCATGGTCCCTCTGTTCAACTACATTCCTGAAGACACAGCCATTCACCATAAAACTCCGATATTGATTTGAGATTGTAAAGTGCAAGAACTTGCACTGATCTGCATTAAAATCCATTTCCCATTTCTCGGCTCACTTCCCCAGCTGATCAAGGTGCTGCTGTAAGTTCTGAAATTTCTGATTACCTTTGTCATTCTCCATGTAACCGCCTATTTTATTGTCACCTTCAAACTTATAAATCATGCACGTACATTCTCATCTAAATTATAGATATATGTAATATATAGTGGTGCCAGCATCGCCACGATGCATCCATTAGTCCCAGGCCTCCAGTCTGACAAGCACCCTTCCACTATTACTCTTTGCTTCCTCCCATCAAGCCAACTTTATATCCAATTTGTCAGCTCCTCCTCAATTTCATGAGATCTAACCTTCCAGAGCAGCGCACCATGTGGAAGATTATTGAAGGCCTTACTTGAATCCATATAGACTACGCATACCACCCTGATCTCCTCAAAGTTGCTGGTCACTTCGTCAAAGAATTCGAACAAATTTGTGAGCTATGGTGTCCGATGCACAAAGCCGTGCTAACTTTGATGATAGACTTTTGCCCGAAACGTTGATTTTCCTGTTCCTCGGATGCTGCTTGCTCTGCTGTGCTTTTCTTGCACCACTCTAATCTTGCTCCGAATCACACCCTGTCTTTCCTAAAACACGTATATCTTATCGCTCAGAACCTTTTCAAGGAAGTTACCTGCTACAGATTTTAGGTTTAGTGGTCCATAGTTCCAAAGTTTTTCTTTTTAAGCCCTTCTTGAGTAAAGGCACAGCATTCGCTACTCCCCCAGTCCTCCGGGACCTCACCTGTTGGCCAGCGATGATGTAACAATATCAGCCATGGCTCCCGCAATACCTTCTCTATCCTCCTGCAGTGTTCCTGAATATATCTGGTCAGGACCAGGAGATTTATAGAAATAATGCAAAGTCTGAAAAATACGTCTATTTATTTCAGGTAAAAACACCAAAGAAAGGGAAAATGACACAATGATGTTTAACACAAATTAGAAAAGGTATTAATGATAGGAAGTGGATTCGGAAGAATTTCAGTCATTGTGAATACCTGAGAATTCGGAGAAGTTCACGATCTAGAAACAAGGGCCATGAAATTGATCAGGAAATCAAAAACAGAACATGAATGCTAACAAACAAGAACAAAAACACTGCATAAGTCTACAAGCTGTATTTCAAAGGAAACAAAACAAAAGCAAGGTCAAATATGGAAATTGGTAATCGGGAGAGGAGGGTTTATTGTGAAAAACAGGGAAATGACCAAAAAAATAACCAGTTACTTTGCATCTGTCTTCACGGAGGAAGATCCACAAAATCATTCAGAAATACCAAGTGATCATGTCGTGCTTGTGCAACTGAAGACATAAAGTCAACATATGTCAGTAACAAGGAGGTATTTGAG
The DNA here is from genome assembly GCF_047496795.1 of Chiloscyllium punctatum. Lineage (NCBI taxonomy): Eukaryota > Metazoa > Chordata > Chondrichthyes > Orectolobiformes > Hemiscylliidae > Chiloscyllium > Chiloscyllium punctatum. Next base: position 55,856,562 of record NC_092788.1, on the reverse strand, counting down.
AATGTAACTGGATTGAGCATTGCTAAGTCTGACAAACCTAATGTACTTCATATTAAAATGTCAGACATATATCGGCAACAGAAATATTAATTGCACAGTCGATGACTGTGTTTCATTTTCCTGTGCATTCTGCAGAGGCTGGAAGCCATTGTGGATAAATGGAAGTTAGCAAACGTGGTCCAAGCACTATACATGAATGGAAGGAATCCAAGCATCTACAAAAGGAAGAAGACATAGTTTGGAGAACTGCCGAACAATTAACGTGACATCTGCAAGTTGGAAACTGTTGGAATCTATTATACAGCATGTGATATTGGATATTTAGGGATTAACAGTAATAATGGAGAAAATCCATATGTCTTCCTGACAGATGTCTAACTCGATGTGCTATTAGTTTTCATACCCCAACAACCACCCTCTGAGAAAAGAAACAGGAAGTGACTTCGCCACAGGAAATAGCATCAGCAATACAAAGAAATCCAAGCATATAAATGGAAAGCAAAAAATTTTAAGCATTGTTTCGTATGAGGTCCACTGAAGATGTAACCTTGTAAGATAAAGAAACGTCTGGAAATGAAGTGAGCAAACCTACATCCATTGTGTAAAATGTTGGTGACCCAATCTGAGAAAGAATATACTGACCACAAAAAAGTACAATGGACATTGTCCAGATTAATCCCTAGATGGCGAGATTGCCTGATGAGGAAACTCGGCCTGTGTTCTTTAGAGTTTGAACGAATGAGAGGAGGGTCACAATGAAACTTGGAAACTTCACAAAACATATGTCAAGTTGGAAATAAACATTACGTTTCCCTGGCTGTCAGTTCCACATACAAGGCAAATAATTGCAGTTTAAGAGACAGAGCAATTAAGACCGCAATAATGAGGAAATTCTTCACTTTGTGAGAACTGCCTAAAACAGGGGCATAGACAACTGCTGGTAGGGCAAGATTAGGGAGAATCCCCAGATATTCTGTAAGTGTGTCAAGCTGAAAAGAATAACAAAGGAACAAGTAGGAGTCATTCGTGACTTGCCAAGTTGCATCCAAATCACCTTACTGTTCGGAGACAGAGGGTAGTGGTTGAAGGCTGTTAGTGTGACTGAGACAGGTGTCCAATGGTGTATCACAGGGATCAGTGCTGTGTCCCTTATTATTTGTGATACGGAGGTGTTGGTGTTGGACTGGGGTGGACAAACTTAAAAATCACATACCACCAGGTGATAGTCCAGCAGGTTTATTCAGAGGAACGAGATTTCAAAGCGCACAACCACTTGATGAAGAAGCAGCTCTTCGAGGGTAGTGCCTCCGAATAATCCTGTTGGACTATAACCTGGTGTTGTGTCATCTTTAACCTGATTATTTGTGGTATTCATAAGTGATGCAGCTGTGAATATAGACGGGGGTGGCGGGAGTGTGACAACTAAGTTTGCGTTTGATACAAAGATTGGCCGGGTGGTTGGCAGTGAGGAGGAAGGTCTTATGTTACAGGAAGATACAGATGGAATGGTCAGATGGGTGGATCAATGGCAGATGGAATGTAACCCTGATGAATATGAAATGATGCACTTTGGAAGAAGGAACTGGACAGGGGAGAACTCAATGAATGGCAGCACACGAGGAAGCTCAGAGGGTGTTTCTCCTGATTGTGACTAAACCGGTTAATGCACAATTTGAGAAAGCATAGGGACCGTAGATATAACCTTTATTCATCAAGGCATAGATTATAAGAGCTATGCGGAAGTTTGCTTTTGCCAAGATGGAATACTGATTGTAGTTCTGGGAGCCAGATTACAGGAAGAGTGTGATTGTGGTGGAGAGGGCTCAGAGGAGATTCACCAGGATGTTCACTCGGATGGAGCATATGAGCTATGGAGATAGGCGGGATAAGCTCGGGCTGTTTAGTTTGGAGGAGAGAAGGCTGAGTGGGCCGAGATTCAGAAGGATAGGATTACGAGGGACATGGACAGGATGGATTGATGGTAGCTGTTCCTTTTAGGCAAAGGGCCAAGAACAATGAAGCACATTATAAAGTGAAGGATTTTAGATGTGGAGAGGAATTGAGGATTGTTTTTCACTCAGAGGGTGCTGGGGTCAGGAATGCACTTCCTGAGAGAAGAATTATCAAGGTAACTTCACAACCATCAGAAAATACACGGTTGTGAACATGAAATGCCATAAGATTCACGGCTACGGTCTTGTGTTGGTAAGTGGGGCTTATGTCGACCGTGCTGTATTGTTGATGGGACAAAGTCTGTGCTTCTGTGTTTGTATGGCTGTGGAAGATCAATAAGTGAGTAGCTTAAGATAGGAATTGATGGGTTTCTGAAGGGTTTTAAGGGTTAACAAGGGTTTTAAGATTGAACTTGTAATATCTTCTGAAAATATGTCAATGGCAAAATTACGGGAAAAAAAAAGGTGCAGCTTTCTGACAGTCTGATACCAGATAATTGAGGACAGGGAAAAAGCAGAACTGTGGAGCAAATACTTCAGTTATGTCTTCACATAAGAAAACGAAACAAAAAAGAAAACTTCCCAACAAAACTAGTGAACATTAGTTTGTTTAGAAAAAGGGAATAGAATGAAATTAGCACCTGAACAGTTTTCGAGGAAGTATTGGAACTGAAATTAATGAGCACAGACAAAGTCAACAGAGATTGATCAAATGGGAATCATATTTGAGAAAGTTCCTTTAGCATAATTATGGAGAAGCAATCAATGAAATATGTGCATTTTCAGAAAGATTTTTGATAAAGCCTATTATGCAAATTCAAATCCTCTGGGATTGGGACTAATATGGTTTTAGAATGGGAGAGCTGTCAGGAAGCAGTGAGTAGAAATAAAAGAATGCATTTTTTGAATGGAAGGCTTGGATGATATAGCAAGGGTTGGGGTTTGGGCCCCAGCTATTCCCAATACACATCATATGTATGATTGAGTGGATCAAGTACAATATTTTCAAGTTTGCAGATGGCACTAAACAATATCAGATTGTGAGTGAGTGAGCAGGATGTCAAAATGCTCCAAGGTGATTGAGACAAGTGGAGTGCCTGGGCAAATATGTGGCACATGAGGAGCAATGGGGAGGGGAGGCGGGGGATATGTGATATTGTGACCTTTGATGGGAAAAACAGAACTGGAGCCTATCATTTGAAAAGGGATTGGTTGAAAAATGTTGATCTATAAAGGAACTTAAACTGTATTTTTGTTTCTTCTGTGCAGCCCTCCGAGGTCAGTGTAGGGCAATGAGATCTGAATCATGAAGTCAGTACTGGGAATGGCATTGGCACGCTGACCAGTGTACACAGACCCAACAAGTGGGGAGCTGTAACATTGAAAAGGATCTGGATCTCCCTGTACACCAGTCACTGAAAGCAATATTGCAGGAGCAGAAAGCAGATAGGCAGATAAATCGTGTATTCACCTTCATTTCAGGGGGATTTGAATACAAGAGTAAGGGTGTTTTACTGCAGGGCGTTGGTGAGACCTCATCTTGAACACTGTGCAGTATTATGTACAGTTTTGGTCTTCTTACCTAATAAAGGACAAACCTGACATTGAGGGAGAGCAGCGAAGATGACCAGACTGATCGCTGTTGTGGGAGCAGAATCTGGGGTGGCTAGGCCTGAATTCCATGGGCTTTAGGAAAATGAGTGGAGATCTCAGTGAAATATATATAACTCTGTCAGGACAAGACAGATTGGAAGCAGGGGTGACTATTTCCCTTGCTGGGACATCAAAACAAGGGGCCACAGTATTAGGTACAGACAGACCACTCTGCATTGAGATGAGAATAAGTGTCTGCACTCAGAGACTGGTGAACCTGGAGAATTATCTCCCAGATCAGACTGTGGAAACCAAGGCACTGAATATAAAAATGGATTTCTGGAAACTAAAGGGATAGGGAGAGAGCAGGGTATGGTATGAAGATAGAGGATCAAATATCATTACAGGTTGTTCTTCAATAACGTGGTAGCTGTGTTCCTGTACATCACATGTGTTGCAGAAAATCATGTAATAATAATAATGTGGCCTATGGGGAAAACAGAATAATGGGCAAACCGCAAAATATCAGTAAAAAACCAAAATTAAAGTTCGTCTAACACACACACCCTAGCGCAGTCTAATTAAACCTTTAAATCATATATTGTAATGAAATAGTGCTGTAAACACAACACTTTCACAATACAGTCACTGGCTACATCCCTGCACCTTTCACCAAATTCTTCACCTGAAAGCGCGCAGGGCTGACTGACCACCTGATGCCAACATGGAATTCCATTTCTCCCCAAGATTCTCCCCCAGTTTGAAATAAAGTTCCTTCTAATTGGAGAGAACACTTTCCCGATTCAGGCTCAGGTTTAAGGCTTTGCAGAGGGGATTGCATTCCTGTTTTAGCTGAACACTCAGAGGGTGCATTTTGCAGACAGAGGGGCCTGAAGCTGGGTTTTGTTGTTCAGCTGGTGCCTGGCAAGGAATCGCGCCACAGTGAGCGGGAGCTCACTTTATAGAGAAAAGGTGCACAATTCACGAATCGCATTGCTGTCAAATCACGTTTAATAAACCCGCGTTATCAGAAAACTGCCTGTATATTGAATCGAGGAGCAAGATTGATGGACTGAAGGGACTACAACAGTTCTTATTTTATATTTCACAATGTTTAAACATACTAATGGATATGAACACTGTTTCGGGAAAACTGCATTGTGGAGATTTTCTCCATGAACTAGAATGGGGAAGGCGCAATGTGTTGTATGACCTATTCCTTTCCCGATGTTTCTGTGCAGTCTGTGGGAAAGCACTGTAAATGTTGTCACAAGCTCTCAGATGTTAGGAAGGAGGTTGCTGCAGGGTCAACAGGACTGTGATTCCCGTTCCCTTTTCTGATATGGTGGCTGGTGCCGTTTATTCTAACTGGTTTTATCCTTTAAGACCTTGGAGCAGTGTGATTCAATTGAGAGTCTTGCTTGGCTGTTTCAGGGACCATTGAAGACTTTATCACATGTCTGTGTGTCTGGAGTCACTTTTAGACCAGACCAGGAAAGCACGGGAGATTCACTTCCTGAAAATACATTGTGGAAGGAGATCGATGTTTACAATCAACATTGGATGCAAGGTCACTGTGACCATCACCAGATTCTAGATCTTGATATTTTATTTTTTTAAACTTCCATCAGCTGCCAGAGCATAATCCTGTGTTGGATTAGTAATCTAGTGACATTTCCACAACAGCACCATCTCCACATAGGAACCTATTAGAAACCACACTGAGCGGGTTATTTCTGTACTGCTTCACAACTCTGTCAAGATGAACTCCCACCAATTTGTTTATCGTGAAGTGACTGAGGGGGTGTGAAATGGTCAGAATGTAATTATTCATCTATTAGGGGACTGGACATAGCTGAGTAATTTTCCACATTGTCAGGGAGATGTCGGAGTTGGAGCTGTAATGAAACATCTTCCCCAGGAACACGGCTTGTTGTGCAGCACAAGTCTTCAGTCCTATTGCAGGAATGGAGTCAGGACCCATTGCCTTTGTCGTATCTACTGTGTTCAGCTGTTTCCTCATGTCACATGCAGCGAATCGAATTTGTTGAACACTACCATCTGTGATTCTGTGGGCATCATGGCGAGGGTGAGTTGAATCATTCAACACCTCTGGCTGAGGATGGTGCAGATACTATATCCTTGTCATTTTCACTGAGGTGCAGGGCTGTTCCATTATTTAGGATGGGGATATTTCTGGTGTCCTCTCCTCCAGTAAGTTGTTTAAGAGTACACCAACACTTATGTCTGCATGTGGCAGGACTGCAGAGCTTAGATCTGATCTGTTGGTCTTGGGATCATTTCATCCTCTCTATCAGATGTTAGTTCTGCTGTTTGGAATGAAACCACTCAAGCGCCGTAGCTTTGATGGTTTGTCATCAGCTTTAGGTACACATGGTTCTGACCGTGGCATGTTCACCCACACTCGTCACTGAACAATCACTCGGTTTGATGGTAATGGTAGACTGATGGAATATCCTGGGGAAAATGTGGCAGATTATGTTTGAATACAATCCTGCTTCTGTTGCTGCTGTTGTCTACAGCATCACGTGATAGCCTAGTTTGAGCTGCAATATCTGCAATTCAATTCTACTGACTGTTCCCCAGTTCACATCGAAACCCATTCACCCATCAGCCTTGTACTCAGTGAACGAACCTGGTTTCTGATGCAGTAACACTTTCATATTCTCATTCTGCTGAGAGTTCTCCTTAGTGTCATGCTTCAAATTTGTTACATTACTCAAACCCTTTAACATATTCATCTGAAACGGTTCCTTTCTCATAATGCCATCTTCTGCATTTGAATTGAATGTGTTTCCCTCTGGTTTTTTCCCTGACCATGATTATGAGCTCTCTGGTGTCAGTGATGCCAGCCTTATGCAGTTTCTGAGCGAATGAAAATAAGCACTTTGCGTTATTGTTCAGTACCCAGTGTTGGGCACTCCGTGTTGGACAGGGCGTTTGAGCAGCTTTCACACACGTCATTGGAACTTGTTCAAAAACAGAAATTGCTGAAGAAATAAAGCACGTCCGGCGGCATCTTCTGTAGTGAATGCAGAGTTAATCTTTCGGATCCAGTGACCCTCTACAAAGCTCACAGTTTCTCCAGCAATTTATGTATTTATTTCCAGTATCCATAGTTATTTATTTAATTGAATTTTTTGCTGTGCCTATTCGTTTTTGGAGAAACTCAGCAGGCCTGACAGAATCTGCAGAAATACAGAAACAGAGTTGACGTTATAAGCCCAGTGTGACTTGTTCAGAACTGAAAAAGGTTGGAAACTGGGCTTTGTAATCCCTTGCCGTAGATGGGGGATGGGTGACTTGGAAAAGAGGGCATGGCAAAAGATAAGCGGGCTATTAGCAGTGGTAAACGAGAAGATAATGCAAAATGGGTTTCAATTCAGGTGTAAATGGGGGAAAGGGGTTCTCTCGAACTGAGCGTAAGATGAAGAAGACACAACCACACAAGGTCATAGGAAGAACAGGAGGGAGAATGTTGACCATGTGGTATTAAATAGATCCAGATCTATACGTTTTGACAGTATACATCATCACTGCCTTCACACTATGGAAGTCAGGTGCTTGACCTCTTATTAGCACGAGTAAGAGTTTCATGCTGCCTTAGTTTTGTAACATAGAACAAAACTAACAGTATGACATTTGGGCTGTTTTCTTTACCTGTCATTTTTAATATTCTTTCCAATTTGTCGAGCTTATCGTTAAATGTTTGATCTTGAAGTTAGTATCAGATGGAGTGTACGAGTTTGAGGGGTGGCATTCTATAAGTTTATAATATCATGGGAGGCATGGATAGAGTGAATACCGAAGGTCTTTTCTGTAGGATCGGGGAGTTCAAACACAAATGCATAGCTTTAAGGTGGAAGGGAGAAACTTGAAAGGGACAAAGTGACAACATTTTTTACACAGAGGGTGATGTATCTATGGAATGAGCTGCCAGAGAAACAGTGGTAGATGCTTGTACAGCTACAATATTTCAAAGGCATTTAGACCAACATATGAATGGGAAACGTTTGAAGGCATATGGGCCAAGTGCAAGCAGATGAGATTAGTTTAGATAAGAAAACCTGGTCAGCATGGACAAGTTGGATCAAATGGTCTGTTTGTGCACGATATGACTGTATGAATCTAGAAAGTGAGGAAAATGTACGAAAAGATATGATGTAATAAATCGGACAGAGATATAGAACATGCATCAAGAGCTTTCGTATCTCCATAAAAAAAGCTTGAAGATGTGTGTGTGAGCTGAAGCAGAAGTGAAGTGAGGAAAGTACATTGAGGCCATTAGGAGGGTGTGACTGGAGAACCGGCCACAGCGAACAGGCAGATAATTTACACTAGTATTTTAATTCACTGTTCGTGGAAAAAGTACTGTAAGCATGTCAATTGTATAAACAGTATGGTAATAGGAGGGCAGTTCTTGAACTGTCTCTAACAAAAGGAACAAGGTTTTTAACTAACAGATAAGAATAAGGGTAGGCAGGTCAGCAGTAATTCATAGTTAATTTTAAAAGAAGTGGTCACAGAGTGACTAGCGGCATTGTGTGAAATATTCCATAACTCTTTGGATTACAGGAGTGTTCCAGTGAAACTGGAGAACTTCCAATGTGGCGCCTGTCTTCAAGAAAGTAATGAGACAGAAGGCAGGAACAATTTAGCCTAACCATTATTGCTGGGAATCTGCTAGAGCCTGTTATTAAGGAAGGAATTGCAGCGCACTTAGAAAAGCTTAATGCAGAGTTGGCATGGTTTTATGAAGGGGAAACTATTTTTGTCCTGTAAAATCGAGTATATCAAGATTAGAGTCATGCTGGAAAAGCATAGCAGGCAGAATCCAAGGAGCAGGAAATTAAATGTTTCGGGCAGGAGCCCTTCATCAGGAACACCTGAGAATGTGACAGGCAGATTTGATAAAGGGAACTGGTCAACATGAGGCTTTCCAGAGATTTTTCACAAGGTATCACAAAATAAACGCTCTGTCACAAGACAGAGACTCGTAGTATGATGAAAAATATATTAGCATGGGATGACAGTTGCTTAACACATAGAAATCAGAGAGTCAGGATTAATTGATCTTTATGATAAAGACGTATCTACTGGATTACCACAAATATAAGTCTGACGGCATCAGTTATTTACAATCTATACTGATAGCCTGAAGGTGAAAGCTGAGTGCAATATACATCCGAGTTTGTGGATGACACTGAGAACCAAAATGCTGGCTGTGTTTTTAATGAAGAGGACTCCCAAAAAAGGAGCAGTACAAAGGGATTGGAGTGTTCCTGTGTATGAATCATAACGTCAGCATGCTGATGCAGCAAGTAACTAGGTTGGTTCATGAGGCGGCTTCCTGGGATGGAAGGGTTGAATTATTGAATACATCTAAAATGGTGAGGAGATTATTCATTGTGGTTGAAATGAATGAGGGTGATATTACTGAAATGTACAAGATACAGAGGGAGCTTGACTAGGGAGATGCTGAGAAGGTGTTTCACATAAGTCTCGAACTCGAGGCAGTAGATACCGAATAAGGAACATCGATTTCAATCTGAGGTGAAAAATGATGAACTCTCTCAGAAGGTAGTGAATGTCTGGAATTCCCTAAACTAGAGAGTTGTGGAGGGATACAGGGAATTTGGTAGGAAATTGGAGTTGAACCCGGAAGTAGATCAGCCATGTTCTTATTGAATGAGAGTTCAGGCCTGAGGGGCCGAATAGCCGAGTCATGTTCCTACTTCTTAAGTTTTTATGTTATGATTTTGGAAATTAATGAGTTATTTTCCTGGAAGTCGTGTTGTACAATGTTGCATTCGTGACAGGAGAAAAAATGCCTGAGTTAACCCTGGATGGGATATGAGGGCAGTATTCTGAGCAATTCCAGAGCAGAAGTTACAGAGTGGGGAAGCCTGGAAAAAGGGATTGCGGCTGGGGGGTCACTTCCTGACCAAACCTGGAATTTCCAAGTGTATTTCCGTAACTACATCTAACCATCTGCGTGGCCTCGCTCTGTCTGTGTGTACCAGATCCGAAGGGCTGAATCGGACATCAGAATACAGGGCTGAGGGACACGAGTGGGCCAATCGGCCCTTTGACACTACTCCACCAGTAAAGAAGGTCATGGCTCCTCTCATTGTGCTCCCAGCTGCATTTTTCTCTCCATGCAGCGTTATCCCTGATTCATCTGTCTACGGAAAATCAGACAAAGCCATAAAAAGATAATATAATATTATATAATATTAATATAAAGATTCAAACTTCTGGGAAAGAGAATTCCCACTTGAATGAAATCCCACTTTGTGATTTTTTCCTCACTCCGGTTCTGACTGAGGTTGGGGGGTGTCACTTTTTCCTTTCCTAGTTCCACTCCTCCACTGCTCACAACAAATTTTAAATGCAACCAGGTTGGTGATATGACCAATGATAAAGGTCTCAGACTGGGTCAGGTTCAGTGATAGGAACAGGTCAGGCAGATTTCTTTCATCAGCCGCAGGTAACAAATAGGGCTAATGGAGCAGAATGTTAGATTTGTGGTCAGTACTGCTGCCTCATATCAACAAGGAGCTGAACTCAATTCCAACCTCGTCCGACCCTCGATGTGGAGTTTGATCATTCTTCCTATGTCTGTGTGAGTTTCTTCCCAGTTCTCCAGTTTCCTCCCACAGTTCAAAGATATCCAGCTTAATTTGATTGACCATGCTAAATTACCCAGAGTGACCTGGAATGTGTAGGTTAAGTGGGTTAGTCATGGGAAATGCAGGGTTACATGGATAGGGTAAGGGGACAGGTCTGGATAGGATAATGTTCGGTGGGTTGGTGTGGACTCGATGGATCGAATGTCCTGTTGCCACCCTGTAGGGTTTCAATGACAACGGCGTCAAGATTGGGCTATACAAACTCCCAGTTGGTATATACCTGATCCACTCGCCACAAGGCTTTGTATATTTCAATAAAATCAGCTCTCATTCCAACGGTAGCCTGTTAAAGTCGCCATAATATCAGCCCTTCATGCATGGAATAAATGAAGTGAAACATCTATGAACTGCTTCCAGTGTTACAATATCATTGCTCAGATACGAATGCAAAAATAAAGCTAATCTCACACACCGATGAATCAGTTTATTTTTGTTTTCTCAGAGTGGAGTGAGTCTTATAAACACTCTTCCCCGCAGAACATGGGAGGCAGAGATATTGGATACATTTGAGGCAATGTTCACGAATCACAAAGGAGTCAAGGATTATCGAGCAGCAATGTGCAGTGTTGGGGAAATTGTAGACAGTGGTTCCGAATGACACGGCTCCAGGAAATCCAGGAATTAGACAAAATGGATAAGATCGATAAAGTTTTAAAGGGGATCAGGATTGCAGCGATCTGAAAGGCCTGAAAGTAATGCTCGATCCCACCCCACCACAGTCATTTACTTAAAGGTCAACAATAAAAGAGCTACAGAATACTGAATAATGCCAATTTGTCAAGTGGAAATGACAAAACAAGGGAAAGGATTGACTAAGTCCCAACACACAGGGCACCCGTCAGAAGCTTTCAGCATGCCTGTGGCCGCACCTGCAACCCCCTCTGCTCGTTCGATGGACCCAGTTACTCAGCAGGTCTTGGTCATCAAATTCACCAAGTTACATGAAATGATTGAAGGCATGATTGAAGAAAAGTTCAGCAGGAGGCTAGAACCACTCTCAGCCATGCTCCAAAAAATATGAGCAGCAAATATGAAAGTCTTGGAAACAGAACAGATGAGGTCGAGCGTCAAACTACAGGGGCAGAGTCAGTGATCGATTCCTCTAAGGAGCGGATCCTCGCCCTTGGAAAACAGGTCCGTATCTTAAATGAACAATTTGACAACCTCGAAAACAGGGGCAGAATGAAGAATGTTCATATCATCGGTCTGCTGGAGACATAAGGTGTTCAGCCAGTGAGTTTTTTTCGAGAACTGGCTGCCGTGTTCCTTCACTTCGAAGCTGAAGAGGGACGAGTGAAGAGTGAGACAGTTCATCGGGTTATGGAGCGTAGGTCAGACTCAGACCAAAGCCCTCACCCTGTTCTTGTGCAATTACGTAGTTGCAGAGACAATCAAAGACTTATGGAATCTTCCAGAACACAGGGAAAAGATCCGACGAGGACTCCAGGATTATTTTTCTCCAGGTCTTTTCAGCGGCAGATTCAGAAAAGAAAATCTTTTGATGATATCAAGAGAAGATTAAGGGAACTTGAGATTCAGTATTCCTTCATGAACGCAGCGGTGCTCCATATGCTTTCAATAGTTCTACGCACTGGTGGATCTTTCAATAGATCCATTGGCGCTCCAGAGGACGCGAAAACTTTGTGGACGCTATAAAGCAGGCTGGATGCTTTAATAGATATCGATAACCATTCTTCTCTCGTTTTAAAGAACGTTTGTTGAATCTTTCTTGGTATTAAGTAATGTTAAATTACAGTCAGGGTAGAGTACACAATTTTAACTTGATTAACATTACTATTCGTTTTTCTCGTGCTTAGTTTGTGTGTCGGGTTCGGCTCAAGCTGGAGGGAGTTATGAAGCTGATCATGAAGACTGAATGCCTACGTTAGGGAAGTTCAATCCCGATGTTTGTGATTAATTGCCCGGGATGCTGTATTGATAATAGGGTAGAAGATAAAGATTTGCGACGTGCAACTGCCCCCAGTGGGGGAGGGGGGAGGTGTAAATGCCCCTCCTGAGTGTCATTGACACTTTTTAGCCTGTTTTTTGTTTGTTTTTATATGTATTTAGTTGTAGAACATTTTGAAAGCGTGTTAGTTGTTGTAGTTTTAGTTAGTATGTTTTTTTTAGGCTCGATGAGTCTTTTTTCATTGATGCTCAGCGATTTGTCATTCAAGTTCTTCCTCTCTGGAGTTCAAATGTTGTTCCAGTGTGGTATGGCTAATGTCATGCTTCAATGGTATATCTTGAGCATTAAGGGGACGCAGTTAAGAGGAAAAAGGTACTTTCTAGCCTTAACAAGGAGAGAGTTGACCTTGTCCTATTGCAGCAGATGCACCTCGATGACAAGAAATATTTGACGTTCCAGCAGGGCGGGTTTGAATGGGTTTTAATTTTCGTCTTTTAATAGTCGGAGTAGGGGAGAAGCCATACTGGATAAGAAGAATCTTCCATTTAAATTACTAGATTGTATTTGATACTCACGGAAGGATCATAATCCCCCAAGCCTTGAACTATGGTAAATAATCCAATATTTTGAATAGTAATTGCGACCCCCCACCCCCACCTCGGCGTACCCTCTTAAAATCCTGGTAGATGCATTTTCTAGCATCATGGCACATTATCGTAGGAGATTTCAACTGTCTTATGGAACCCACAGTGGACAGAATGTCCGAAGGTCCCTCAATACCCTCGTTATAATGTAAGTAATTGGTGGATTTGTGTGCAGAACTAGAGCTGGTGGATGTCTGGAGGTACATCTACCTCACAAGTAGGGCTTTTAATATCTTCTTTTACCCGCAGAAATGCCACACCAGGTTCGATTTCTTCCCCATCCCTGCAACAATCTTAGATTCGGTGGCATCCTGCACAATTGGGAATATTACCATTTCTGACCATACTTATTGATAAAGATTTAGGGAAATATAACAGATTCGAGACACTGGCGAATGTATCCCTTTATTGTTAAGACTAGTTAGTTCATTGAGTATTTCTATAATGAATTCAGATCTTTCTTAGCCATTAATTCAGATTCAACCAGTAAACCATCCATTCTATGGGAAATTGTTCAGGCTTATGCCAAGGGAATAATTATTCCTTAGGATGTAGCAGAAGGGGGAGCAGGAACGCTGGTTTGAGGCACAGCTGAGGGCAGCCGAGAGGGCATACTGTGATAGACCCTCAGTAGCTAAGCTACAGAGGATTACAACGCTTCGGTCTACAGTGAATTCCACGCTCACACAGACAGCCAAGAAGGAACTTACTTTTGCTAAACAAAGGCTGTTTGAGCATGGTGATAAGTCAGGCAGGTATTTATTCTATCTTGCCAGGAAAACGAGCGCCCCTCTAAGCTATTACCTCAATTAGGGAAGGTATTGGGATCCTTACCTTCAATTCCAAAAAGTTTGGTGTCTCCTGTCCAAGATTTTTCTCCGAATTATTTCAGACTGAGCATTATGAGGACAGATGGATTAAAATGGAGTCACTTTTCATTTTTCAGGAGTAACCCTGAATAAGTGGTGTGCCTTAATGCACCATTGTCTGCGCAAGAGGGTGTGAAGCAGCTTCAGAATGCAAAGGTGCATATTCCTGACAGATTTCCTCGTGAATTTTATAGATAATTTATAAACCTATTGTCAGGGCTGATGTTTAACATGTTCTGTCACTCATACAGTCACGAACCCATCCCTCCATCCTTAAGAGAGGCTCATATCTCTATGATGATGAAGAAAGGAAGACCCTGGAGGATTGTGCTTCTTACACGCCAATCTCAAATTTAAATGTTGGTTTCAAAATCCATTCTGAGACCCGTGCATTAAGGCTGGAAACTTTGCTGCCTTCCGTTACCAAAGAGGACCAAACAGTCTTTATAAAGGGCCGCAGATCTTCCTACAATGTGAAGAGTTTACTCAATATGATCCAAGAGTGTCAACAACAATCTGTCCAGGGATTATTGATCTCTTTTGATGAGGGAAAGCATTTGATTGGGTTGAGTGGCCGGATCTCTTCTGTACATTAGAACGGGTTGGTCTACGCAAAGATTTTATCAAGTGGGTGAGGATCCTTTACCCTGATCCTCTGGCTGCGGTTCTCACTAATAGTGTGGCCAACCAGTAATATTAATATTTCTCCAGGCAGCCGACAAGGTTGACACCTTTCACCATTGTTGTTTACGTTGGGGATTGAGCCACTGGAGGAGTCCATCCGTGGGATGTCAACACATCTGACCCAGAAGTGGGATAGAAGTCACGAAAGATTACATTGTATGCAGATGAGGGTCTTATGTTTTTTGTCAAATCCCGTAATTTCGGTAGGTCATGTGATGCAATGCATGAATTCGCTTGTTGCCTTTCCGGGCAATAAATTAATTTTACAAAGTTGGAGGCCATGCCTATGGGAGATCTTAGGGAAATACCTGATACTAAGGGCAAATCCTGGTTTCCTTTTAAATGGTCACGGGGGTGGTTTCCCTATTTCAGTATAGTCATTACATCTGTCTTTGATCATTTATTTAATGTGAACGGTGTCCATTTGTTTGACAAAATTAAACAAAACCTTCAAAGATGGGAGGCAATTCAAATATCCTGGCTAGATCGGATAGCTGTTATTAAAATGACTGTCCTTCCTCATTTCCGAGACGCCGTGTGAATGTTTTCTTTGATGTTTCCCAGACAGATATTTCGGAAATAGAATGGCTGGTTTAGCTCTTTTATTTGCCACCATAAGCGATTCCTTATCAAGCTAACAAAATTGCAACTGCCCCACAGATTGCGGGGGGTAGATCTCCCAGATTAAAAGCAATCAAGTAAGCTTTTTTAATCATCCTATGTTCGTGCCTGGGATTTATGGAGTATTGTCAAAAACTAATTATTATCAATACTGTTAAAACTTGAAGAACAATGCGTCAGATCGAGAGCAATACAGCCAAAACCATGTTTCTTACCGCTTTAATTGCTATACCAGGGTTGTCAACCGGGGATAATGGATTCCAGGTGTAAACTGTGGGCAGCCAGGGGAGTACCTTGCTTGGGTGATTTAGAATTAGTAGAATCCCTAAAGTGTGGATACAAGCCCTTGGGCCCAGCAAGTCAACTTCGAACCACTGAAGAGTAACCCACCCAGACCCATTCCCCTACCATTCTATACCTACCCTGACTAATGTCTGAACTTACAGATCCTTGAACACTTTGAGTGATTTAGCATTGGCCAATTCATCTAACCTGCACATCTTTGTGACTGTGGGAGGAAACCTACGCAGTCACAGTTGAGAACATACTAACTCCACACAGCCAGTCACCCAAGGCTGGAACCAAACCCGTGACCCTGGTGCGGTGAATCAGCCGTGCAAACCACTGAGCCCACCACGTGTTACTTGAGGGAGAAACAATGATATCATTTGATCAAATAACTCGTAAGTATGAACTACGTAGTAGAGATTTCTTCTGTTTTTTTCCAGATTAGAGATTTGATTTTAAAAACACACACTTTTAACAGACTCTTATAGATCCGATACAGAGAAGCGGGTGCTTACTGCTAAGAATACACTCTCTGTCAGTACCCTTTATCATTTGTTGGAGAGTGTCCCCTCAGACAAGACTGTGCAGCTTCGTGATGTCTGTGCGGGAGAGTTGGGGGTTTAGATCTCTTTGGAGACATGGGAGAATATTTGTGAAAATGCTCGAAGGATTTTGATCTGTAAAAGGACCAATTCCATGCAGTTGCAAATTCTTCATAGGGCCTATCTAACACCACATTTTCTCTCAAAATTCAAAGTGGGATTATCTTCAGCATGTCCTAAATGCAGAATGACTACAGGCATTCTTACTCATTGTATGTGGTCCTGCTGCAGGTTTCGTATATATCGGATCACTGTGTTCGGTGCGGTAGAGTGGGTCTTGGGGGACCGAATTGGAGATGGACACGGTTTCTCTTTCCCTGCACCTGCGCAGAGTATCTTACGCAGATGCACATGGGAAAAAATATATCCTTACTTTCTGTGCTAGGAAATAATATTCTGTTGTGTTGGATGTCTGAAACTCCCAGGATGTGTTGGGTCTTTGTAAGCTCATCATGGAGAATATCCCTTTGGACTTTCTCACCAGTATGGTGCACCAAAAAACAGATTAATATAAGTCATAGAGTCATAGAGATGTACAGCATGGAAACAGACCCTTCGGTCCAACCCGTCCATGCCAACCACATATCCGAATACAATCTAGTCCCACCTGCCAGCACCCGGCCCATAACCCTCCAAGCCCTTCCTATTCAATATACTCATCCAAATGCCACTTAAATGTTGCACTTGTGCTAGCCTCCCCCACTTCACCTGGCAGTTCATTACATACACGTACCACCCTCTGTGTGAAATAGTTACCCTGTAGGTCTCTTTTACATCTTACTACTCTCACCTTAAAATTATGCCCTCCACTTCTGGACTCCCTGACCCCAGGGAAAACTCTTTCCCTATATAACCTATCCATGCTCCTTATATTTTTGAAAGCCTCTATAATGTCATCCCTCAGCATCCGAAGCTGCAGCGAAAACAGCCTCAGCCTATTCTGCCTCTCTCTATAGGTCAAATCCTCCAATCCTTATAAATCTTTTCTGAACCCTTTCAAGTTTCTCAACTTTTTCCGATAGGAAGGAGAGCAGAATTGCACGCAATATTCCAACACTGGCCTAACCAATATCCTGTACAGCTGCAACATGACTTCTCAACTCCTGTACTCAATACTCTGACCAATAAAGGAAAGCATACCAAACGCCTTCTTCACTATCGTATCTACTTGCGACTCCACTTTCAAGGAGCTATGAACCTGCACTCCAAGGTCTCTTTGTTCAGCAAAACTCCCTGGGACCTTACAATTAAGTGTATAAGTCCTGCTATGATTTGCTTTCCCAAAATGCAGCACCTTGCATTTATCTGAATTAAACTCCATCTGCCACTTCTCAGCTCATTGGCCCATCTTGTCAAGATCCTGTTGTAATCGGAGGTGACCTCTTCGCTGTTCACTGTACCTCCAATTTTGTTGTCATCTGCAAACTTACTAACTGTATCTCATATGCTCGCATCCAAGTCATTTATGTCAATGACAAAAAGTAGTGAATCCAGCACCGATCCTTGTGGCACTCCACTGGTCAGAGGCCTCCAGTCTAAAAAACAACCCTCCACCACCACACTCTGTCTTCTACCTTTGAGCCAGTTCTGTATCCAAATGGCTAGTTCTCCCTGTATTCCATGAGATCTAACCTTGCAAATCAGTCTCCCATGGGGACCCTTGTCGAAACCCTTACTGAAGTCCATATGGATCACATCTATCCCTCTGCCCCCATCAATCCTCTTTGATACTTCCTCAAAAAACTCAATCAACTTTGTGAGACATGATTCCCCATGCACAAAGCCATGTTGACTATCCCTAATCAGTCCTTGCCTTTCCAAAAACATGCACATCCTGTCCCTCAGGATTCCCTCCAACACCTTGACCACCACCAACGTCAGGCTCATTGGTCGAGAGTTCCCTGGCTTGTCCTTACCACCCTTCTTAAACAGTGGTACCACGTTTGCCACTTCCAGTCTTCCGGCACCTCACCAGTGACAACACCAGTTACAACAATCTCAGCAAGAGGCCCAGCAAACACTTCTCTAGCTTCCCACAGAGTTCTAGGGTACACCTAATCAGGTCCTGGGGATATATCCACCTTTAAACGTTTGAAGACACCCAGCACTTCCTCCTCCGTAATATGGACATTTTGGAAGGTGTCACCATCTATTTCCCTACATGTGATATCTTCCGTATCCTTTTCGACAGTAAATACTGATGCAAAATACTCGTTTAGTACCTCCCCCACACTTCCTTTACTCGGAAAAGTATTGTGTTGTGTCTGATGTCTGAAACACCCCCGCCTCCCCCCTCCACCCCCCGGGTCTGCTGGCTCGTGGTAAGCTCATCATGGAGAATATCCCTTTGGACGTTTTGACCTGTATGGTGCGCCAGAAAGCAGAGACTTATATAAGATATAGCAATCTTTTTTGGATTATCACGATTAGGCTTAACTGCCAGTCTAAAAATGGCTTTTATATAGCAATGACGATATTGTCTAATGAAACTAATATGAAGAATTGTGAACATATTAATGTATATCAGTCAATGCTCTCGAAGAACAAGAGCTATCGCTTTCTTCTTCTGAGCTGTATTATTTATTTATTATTTATTGTTTATTTTTGTTTTTCTTCTGTCCGTTTATAGACTTTAACTTATTTTGTATGTACATGCACATGGGTGAAATATTGTTCAGTTATTTGAGTTGTTTTGCTTTGTTTTAACATAATAATAAAAATCTATTTTTCAGTCAAAATTTTTTTTAAAAAATTAAAATGCTAACATTGATAGAATAGAGTCCCAAAGAGCTCTCATTAGATAGATCACTCATGGTGGTTTACACTGAATGTCACCACACCTTGGGTGACAGGGTGAGGTTGAGAGAGCATCCTCTTCATGGTAACCTCAGTTAGTTTGGGGAATTGAACCTTCGCTGGTGCCCTCCCTCTGCATCACAAACCAACCATCCAGCCAACTGAGTGGGAGACTGTGTAACTGTTACACACAGAATCAGTCACAGACAAAGGGCAAAAGAAACATTCATGACACAAAAAAGGTGTATTTGGGATAATCGTCATGATAAGGGCTGAGGATAAAAACGTTCTCTTCTTGAAATTGTATTTTACAAGTTTTTGGAAGCTTTCTTTTACTGAATACAATAAGGTGAGACAAGTGAAATAACCAGAATGTCTAATTGTGATTGGATATCGATAACCGTAAATTAAGTGCATGTTTTTGATTGGTCTGTGGAAAGCATGCTGACTATTGTATGAATTTCGAAAGCAGATGAAATATATTGTTCGAGGAGTCTGTCCCCATGGGAAATGCCATCGGACACATGCAAGAAGAAACACTGGGTAAAAAGTTTCTGAGAATCGTCTGCTCGGTAACAGGAAGCTGGGAGTTGAATGACTGAAAGTTCCTGTAACGTGGAGCTGAGAAAACTATCATTTCACCTCCAAACGTATTGAATGTTGGAGCATGTTTGCAGTACTGAATGGCCTCATGATGGATTTCAATTGTGTGTGATTTGAAAAACGTACATCTTTACTCCATCCTCTTACTTGTCACACATTGGGGCACAGCCGCTTTACTGAAACTGGGAATAAGTTGGAACATGATCTGGAAAATTCCATAATTGGCATTCCCCAGAATATTCTGTAACTCTGTGGGGGGGCATTAGAGATGCAGAGAGAAAGAGAGGGATGGTGCTGTGTGCAGTAGTGAGAGTGGGAGAGCATGAGACTTGTTCGGGAACCGGTGCTCTAACAGATATACAGTGAGTGTGAGGGAGCAGAGAGAATATGGTGACCCTTATCCTGACAGAGTGGGGAAGGTTATTGAAGCTTGTCCTGTTTTGCTGGACATTTACTCAGACCACAGATACTGCACTGAGCTGGGTGGTGAGCTCAGACCAGGCTCGGTGTGTCTGGTGGAGCGATCCCGCTGGGAAGAGAATGGTCCCCTTTTGTACTAGCTCATCCACCAGGACCTCTGTGCCCCTGTCGAAAACCGTGATGTAATTTCCCCTTATCTGCCATGCTCAGGGTAAACTGTGCCGGACAGCTGCAAACTGAGAAAGCTCAACCGTGTGCCCCTTGGCCTTTTAAAGATGGCCCAGTGTCATGGAATATCCAGGAGCATCCGGGCGATTTTGAGTACCTCCAGTCATGATGGGTGGGAGAATCGGGCTGGCATTGTATGAGAGGGACACAATGGAGTGGGGTGAGTAGTTAATGAGATGAGTTTGGTAAGATAGCACCAGGAAAGTAGTTCAGCCTCGTGCAGACAATCCCTGTCACACTTAATGAAAATGTCACTGAGATAGTTTTTTGTTAGATTCAGCCCAGTGAGGTGAACACTCTGCTGTCCTCACTCCCAGTTACAAAGCTGCAGAACAAATGCTGATCCAAAAGTCTCCATTGCCTGAACTCACAGCAATATCCCTTTCACTCATAATTCTTCAAAGTACTGACCCGTGTTGCATGATACTATCGAAATATCTTCATTTCAGCATTCTGAAACCTGTGAACATATCCTTCAATGACATTTTTTCTCAGTCTCCCCCACTCTGTTTTCACTCCAAAACACACTCATTTACAGTCATATTGCACGAGACTCCCAGTATGACTGGACCATGGCAACCAGAATGACCAGCCAGACTCACCCCATTCCCCTGCCCTTGTTCTGTATCCCTCTAATCCTTACCTATCTGTGTATTTGTCCAAATGCCTTTTCAATGTTGTTATTGTACCCACCTCAATCACTTCCACTGGCAGCTCAGTCTGTATGCATCCCACACTCTGTGTAAAAACGTTACCCCTCAGGTTCCTTTTTATATACTTTTTTTTTCCCTTGCAAATGTCCTCAACAATGGATTCTAGTAATTGTCTTAAATTACAATAGTTTATCGTTACGTTTTCCTCCCAAATGTATACAGTTATGATTTCTTCCCTTTCAAAAACGTTTACGTTTTCTTTGAATCCTGTTTAATCGGCAAAAGGTTTTAAGAGATCTGCTCCAATTCCTGCTTGAGGCATGTGTGGCTGACTGGACTCAGCATTCTGCTGGTGTAAAAAATCGATGGGGTGACGTCTTTCTGGTGTTCACATGTTGTCATCTCCAAGGCCAGAATGACCTCCTCCCGTTGATGCGTTAGAGGGGTGGGTTATTATGGAATCTTCCCGTTGCAGTGTAATATATTGAGGGGCTGATGGGTCTTGTCATACTTCTCCATAATCGGTGGAGATAGTGAACGGTCTCCGCATGTATCCTGGAGATGGGACCGAGGGAGTGATTGGTCTTCTCTTGTTCCCAAACTGCAGACGTGTCTGAATGACCTCTTCCTTTATCATGAAAGAAGTGTCAGATAGTTTTTATCCTTGTCCAATTCCCTTGAAATCGGCTCGGTGGGTCTGAATGGCCTCCTGATATCCCAGTGTAACAATCTCCAGTCACTGTGTGACCTCTTCCAGTTCCTATGTTACGGACTTGAGGAGGCTGAATGGACCGATCCTGTTGCTCTGTTACATGATACTGGTGTAGCATGGCCTACTCTGGGTCGAGTGTTATAGGCTCCAGTGGCTGATTGACATCCTTCTGTAAATGTACATCAGGCTCCAGGGGCTGAATAGCCTCGTCCTGTTTTAGTGTAACAGGCTCAAAGGCTGGAATATCCTTCTGTTGTTCCTGTGTAACAGGCTGGAGAACGGAATGGATTCCTCCACTATCTGCGTAATTCACTTCACTTGTTGACTCCTTCTATCATCTATGTTGAAATAAGATCATCCTTAATTTTTGTAAACTCCAATGGCTACTGGGTCAACCTGACCATCCTTTCGTTATAAGCTAGCACCTTCATGCAGGAATCATCGCTGAGCTGTTTCCAATATACCACATAATTTCTTCATTGAAGAGATTAAATCTGTACACACTTCTCCAGATGTGAACTCACTAAGACCCTGTACAGCAGCAGCAACACTTTACCAGCTTGCTGTAAGGTTCCCTCCCAGGTTAGAGCTGTCTCAGCTCTCTGGGGGAATACAAAGCATTGTTGGAAGATCATTGTCCTTCTCCATTCCACAGCATCACGGGAGATCTGGAGAAATTAAAGTTTGAGAACATTATAAATGATGTGGCGAGATGATCTCTACCATTAATCTCCCCACAGCCCACGTCGGTCAGATTCCACAGAATCTAGTAAGGTGGAGCACAAAAACAGCAAGGAGGAACAAACATTGATGGGAGTTATATGTCAAATTGAAACCTGCAATACAAATGTTGGGCATGTTATAAAACAGGAAATGAGATATTCACATTTGTGGGTACTGCAGTAATAATGTACTGTTTAAATTATATCTAAACTGTGTTAACCCAATTGAATACCATTGCTGGGAAAAATGGATTTCGTGACCACGTGTGAGATGTTTTACATAAACAGTATGTCGAGCACTGAGCTCAAGATCAGATTATTTAGGAATTGGTGTTGAATGATCAGAAGAGCTAATTGAAATTTTTGCTGGAAAGGACCTTTTGGGAACAGGGACCATAATGTATTGGTTTTCTTTTGTGATGTTTGAGTACACAACAGTTTTTGTTTTATTTGAAGTAACTGTTATAAATCTGAGTGATGCAAGCCATGAGGGTGTGAGGAGAAAGTGGGGACTACAGATGCCGGAGATCAGAGTCGAAGAGTGTGGTGCTGGAAAAGCACAGTCAGACAGCATACTAAGTGCAGATAAATCGATGTTTCGGGCATAAGCCCTTCATCAGGAATTAAGCATATTGGCCAAGGGGGCTGGGAAATAAATGAGAAGGGGGTGCGCCAGGGGGAGGTAGCTGGGATTACGATAGATAGATGAAGATGATAGGTGACGAAGGGAGACAGAACGCCTCATCTACTGCATCCATTAAACCCGATGTGGTCTTCTCTACATTGGCGAGGCAGAAGGTCAACTTGTGGATTATTTCAGAGAACATCTCTGGGACAGCCACATTGAACAACTCCATTGCCTTGTGGCTGAGCACTTTAACTCCCATTCCCACTCTACCAAGGACATAAGGGTCCTGGGCCTGCTCTATTGCCAAACCTGAGCCACCAGAAGCCTGGAGGAAGAAAGCCTCCTCTTCTGATTTGGGATCCTCCAACCAAAGGGGATCATAGTGGATTTCCCCATTTCCCCATTTCCCCTAATCCCACCTTATCCCACTCCAACCTTCCAAGTCAGCACCGCCCTTTTGAATGTTCCTATGTGTCCACCTTCCTTCCTATCAATCTGGTCCACCCTTCTCTCCGACTATCACTTTCAACCCCACCTTCATCTACCTATCAGATGAAAGGAGGCAGCTTAGAAAAATGCCAAGTGTTGCAGTAAGCCAGTGGATTCAGAGAGATGTAGGACCCAGCAAAGGATGACCAAGAAACTGAGAAGAAAATCAGAAAGAGAAAAAGCGTGCAAATGAAAGAAAAACACAAAGACTGCTAAAAAGCGTTGATCAATGTATGAAAAAAATAAAAACAAGGTCAAATGTGGAACAGTTGGTGTGCGTTCAGGATAATTTATTGCTTAGAACAGAGAAATCGCAGGGGAAAGAAACAGTTTCTTTGTGTCTATCTTCATGGAAGAATGTCCAGAAATTCTCCCAGAAATACCAAGTGACCATGGGACTTGTGTAAATAAAGTCTAAGATCATTCTTATCAATGTTGAGGTCATCTTTGAAAAGAAAGCTGGATTGAGTATTTATAAATCTGACAGACTAGATGTACTTCATTCAAAAATTTCAAAGGAAGCAGCAATAGACATGTTGACTGCATCGCGGATTTTCACTTTATTTTCCGACACATTCCCGAAAGGCATTCAGCCAAACTGGATAAGGCAAAGGTTATAAATATTATCCAACAGTTTAAGAAAGGATGGATTTGGGAATGGTGAACTACAGACCAGTTATCTTGTCATCCGCAGTCGGATGTCTGGTGGACTCGATTACAAAGAACATGCTACTAGATATTTAGAAGGTAACAACATAACTGTGGATTGTGAGAGTGTACCGATGAAAGGAAAACCAGAAGTGGCACACATTTTTTGGAATGGTTTGAAGATGATTCTTGTGGACATAGGCAATGAAGAACCAATGGATAACGTATAGTTGGATATTCATGAGCTTTTTTAAAAGAACTCACACACTGAGCTCAGAAGAAAAGTTAAAGCGATTTAAAGCGAGAGGTATTGGGAAGAACATATGCAAATGGGGAAGTAAAAAGTCATGTGAATGTAATTGGAGAATAGAGGATGTCGTGCACCAGTTGCATCGAGTGTTGGTGAGACTAAACATAGAATATTGTGTATCGTTCGGAGTCCCAATCTAAGAAAGAATATAATGACTACAGAGGAACTGCAAAAGGTATTCTCCAAATTAACCCCTAAGTTGGCAAGGTTGTCTGACGGGGTAACTCAGCCTGTAATCTCGACTTTCGAAACATGAGAGGTGATTGTAGTGAATCTTAGAAACATCGAAAGGACTAAAGAACAGAGGGACATGAAGAAGTACAAGTAGGCGAGATCTGGGAGAATCCCATGATATTCTACACGGACAAGTCAAACAGAATAATCAGCAAACAGTTAGTGTCTGGTCGAAACCAAACGGGCAATCTGTTTGTCAAATTGGAGAACATTGATGGATTGTTACATGAGACCTTCACATTTATTTTACTTGGGAGAAGAAGGATGCAGGTACAGAATTCAAAAAGATGGGCTGGACAACTCTTGAACAGATTGATGTAACATACGAACAGGATTTTGAGACTTCGTTCTGTACAAATTTGGACCAATCTCCCTGTCTGAATGAGTTGTATCACAGGCGGCTGTTGGGGTCAAGGGAGGAAAGACCATGACTGAATATTTTAATTAGAATCTGACCATAAGGGAGGTGCCAGAGAACTGGAGAACTGCTAATACGATTCCACTTCACAGTAAGGGTGGAAGAGATAGACCAGGGAACTATAGATGAACGAGTATTAGATCACTGTTAAGGAAACTACTGGAGAAAATAGAGAAGGAGAAAATTGAACTCCAATCAGAGTCACAAGGTTTGATCAGGGATAATCATCTTGACTTTATCAGAAGGAAGTCACATCCAATGGGTTTGACTGAATTAGTTTAAGGATGTCGATTGTTTAGTTTTGTGGGAAGGAATTTGACAAATTTCCAGCTGGGAAACTAAAAAATAAAGTAAAATCTCACAATATGAAGGATAACTTGACAAGTTACAAGGAAAATTGTCTTAGCGTCAGGAGGCAGAGGGTGGTGGGAGAAGGCTGTTTGTGTGACTGGAGACCAGCGTCCCCTGGTGTGCCACAGGGATCAGTGTTGTGTCCCTTATTGTTTGTGTTTTTCATTAAAAAAACTATGTGAATGTGGAGTGGGTTCGGTGGAGAGTGGGGGAGGTGTGATATGTAAGTGTATGTTTGACATAAAGATTGGCTGGGTGGTTAGCAGTGAGGAGGAAGGCCTTAAGTTACAGGAAGATGCAGATGGAATGGTCAGATGGGCAAATCAATGGCAGATGGAATGTAACCCTGATAAATATGAGGTTATGCACTTTGGGAGATGGAACCAGGCAGGGGAGGACTGAATGAATGGCAGCACACTAGGAAGCTCAGATTGTGCTTCTCCACACATCCCTGAATGTGACTGGACAGGATAATGCTTAAAATTTTGTTGCTGGAAAAGTGCAGCAGGTCAGGCAGCCTCAGAGGAGCAGGAGAATCGACATTTCGGGCAAATTCCTGAAGAAGGGCTTATGCCCGAAACGTTGATTCTCCTGCTCCTTGGATGCTGCCTGACCTGCTGCACTTTTCCAGCAACGCATTTTTTTAAGCTCTGATTTCCACCAAGTGCAGTGTTCACTTTCTCCTGGACAGGTTAATGGACTAGTTAAGAATTGGACCTTGGTTGTAGCGTTTCCTAACCAGGGTGTAGATTATAAGAGCAATACAGGGCTTTGGTTCGGCCAAAATGAAGTATTGTATGTCGTTCTGGGAGCCACATTCCAGGAAGGATGTGATTGTACTGGAGAATGTGCAGAGGTGATTCACCAGGATGTTCCCTGGAATGGAGCATATCAGCTATGGAGAGAGGCTGGATAAGCTCGGGTTGTTTACTTTGGAGCAGAGAAAGCTGAGGAGTCAGTGATTCAGAAGGTTAAGATTATGAGGGACATGGACAGGGTGGATTGACAGCAGCTATTCCTTTTAGTGAGAGGGTCAAGAACAAGGAGCACACTTTTAAAGTGAAGAGTTTGAGGTTCAGAGAGGATTTAAATATTTTTTCACCTCGGAGTGTGGGGTTGTGGGATTACTTCCTGAGAGGGAATGATCACCTCACAATCGTTAAAAAGCACATGGACGAGTAATTGGAAGTGTCATAACATTCCAGGCTATGGGCCTGGTGTAGGAAAGTGGGACTAGTATAGATCGTGCTGTATTTCTGTTGGCACAGAGTCCATGCTCCTGTGAGTGTATGGTGTGGAAGGTCAATTATTGAGCAGTTTAAGGCAGGAATGGATGGGTTTCTGAAGAGTTATATTCATAAGGGTTATAAGAGTGAACTGTAATAACTTGTTAAATTGTGTCAATGTGAGAAATATGAGAAAACAAGTGCAGTTTCCTTACAGTTTGAAACCAGAGAATAGAGAATGGGAAACAGGGAAATGGCAGAACTATGAAGCCACTACTTCAGTTCTGTCTTCACAAAACTTTCTAACAATACAAGGAAAACCAAGTCTGGTGGAGGAAAATGATAGAGTACATGGAACATAGAACATAGTAAGTAAATGTTTTAGCAGAAATTATTGTGGCTGAAATGAATGGCCATCGACAACACTAACATAGATTTATGAAATGGGAATTATGTTTGAGAAACAAACTGGGAGACAAATGAAAGAGAAGCAATGGATGTAAAACATTTTGATTTTTAGAAAATTGTTGTTAAAGCTCCAAGCCCAATTTGCAAAATCAAATCTGAGTGGATTGGGGCTAATCTATGGACATGTTTCTAGAATGGGACAGCTGGCAGGAAACAGTGAGTAGAAATAAACAGACTCATCAAGTAATAGCCTGACATTGTCTGTAATGTATGATTCTATGAGTATGACTATGTCCCAGACTCCCCATTACCTTCACCGTGTGTCTCCTGTCTCATCAGCAGGATGGTCACAGCAGTAGTGGCGACACAGTGGGATACAGTTGGAATGGAGTTGTTCTTAGAGTGCTCAACGGTAACTCATGGCATTAGTTTGCACATGGGAAAGGAAACCTCCTTCTGATTACCATGTACCAGCCTCTCGCAACTGATGAATCAGTACTCCTCCATGCTGACCAACACTTGGAGGAACTACTGAGGTTAGCACGGACGCAAGATGTACTCTGGGTGGGGGAATTAAATGTTCACCACCAACAGTATCTCAGCTACAGCATTTCTGATCGAGCTTGCCAGATCCCAAAGGATATAACTGCTAGACTGGTTCTGCAGCAGTTGGTGAAGGAACCAACAAGAGGAAAATACATACTTGACCACAGCCTTACTAATCTGCCAGTTGCAGGAGTATCTGTCCATGACAGTATCGGTAAGAGTGACCACCGCATAGTCATTGTGGAGACAAAGTCACACCTGCACATTGAGAATAACATCCACCATTTTGGGTGGTACTATCACAGTGCTGAATAGGGCAGAATTCGAACAGATCTAGCAGCTCAAATCTGGATGTCCATAAGGTGTTGTGGGTCATCAGTAGCAGTGGAATTATACTCCTGCACAACCTCATGGCCTGGCATATCCCCCTCGCAAAAATTGCCATCAATCCAGAGGATCAACATTGTTTCAGTGGAGTGTTCAGGATGGCAGGAGCAGCATCAGGCATACCTGATAATGTGGTGTCAGCCTGGTGAAACCACCAAATAGGACAACGCGCGTGCCAAACAGCATAAGCAGTAAGTGATAGACAGAGCTCAGTTATCCCACAAGCAACGGTTCAGATCTCAGCTCTGCAGTCTATCTACTTCTAGTCGAGAATAGTTATGGACAATTAAACAATTCACTGGAGGAAGAGATTCCACAAATGACCCCTTCCTCCATGATGGAAGAGCCCAGCACTTCAGTGTATAAGATAAGGCTGATTCATTCGCAACAATCTTCAGTCAGAATTGCTGAGTGGGTGATCCATTTCAGCCTCCTCCAGTGGTCCTCAGCAATTCAGTTACCAGTCATCAACCAATTTGGTTCCGTCCACGCGATATCCAGAAACGATTGGAGATACTGGATACTCTCCAAAGAGTCCATACTCTGACAACATTCTGGCAATAGTACTGAAAACTTATGCTCCATAACTTGCCACATCTCTCGCCAAACTATTTCAATACAGTTACAACAATGGCTTTTCCTCATTATGTGGAAAAATACCCCAAGTATCTCCAGTATATAAAAAGCAGAACAAATCCAATTCGGCCAAATACCACCCCAGCAATCTACTCTCGATCATCAGTAAAGTGGTGGAAGATCTCAGTGTTTTTAATCAGCACCTGCTCAGCAATACCCTGGTCAATGGCGCCCGGTTTGGGCTCCACCAGGGCCACTCAGCTCCTGACTTCATAACCGTGGTTCAAACATGGAAAAAAGAGATGAATTCCAGAGGTAGGGTGAGAGTAACAGCCCTTTAAGTCAAGGCTGTCTTTGACCAAGTGTGTTATCAAGGGGCCTTAGCATCATTGGAATCAATGGGTATCAGGGGAAACTCCCTGCTGGTTAGGATCATACCTGACACGAAGGCCATGGTCACGGTTGATAAAGGTCAGTCAAGTCAGCTCCAAGTCTGTAGGAGTCCCTCGAGCATTGACCGAAAACTTCTTCAGGGCTGCTTCATCAATGACCTTCCTTCCATTTCAAGGTCAGAAGTGGGGATGTTCGCCAATGATTGTACAATGTTCTGCAACATTTGTGGCTCCTCAGATACTGAAGCAGTCCAAATTCAAACGTAACAAGATCTGGACAGTATCCAGGCTGACAAGTGGCAAGTAATATTCAGCCCACAGGAATGCCAGACCATGACCATCACCACTAAAATACAAGCTAACCTGCCCCTTGGCATTCAATGGTGCTACTATCACTGAATTCCCCCAGTATTAGATAACTGGTAGGTAATCATTGCTCAGATACACACTGGTCTCGCCACATGAACACAGTAACTATAAGAGCAGGTCCAAAGCTAGGAATACTGCGGCAAGTAACTCGCATCCTGACCTCCAAAAGTCTGTCCACCTACAACACATAAGTCAGAAGTGTAATAGGAGACTCCCAATTTGCCTGGATGAGTGCAACCCCAACAACATTCAAGAAGCTTTATACCATCCAGGACAAAGCAGCCAGTTTGACTGTCCCTTCATCAACAATGCTCCACAATCAACGCTCAGCAGCAGCAGCAGCAGTGTTTTACTATCTACATGCTGCAATGAAATGATTCACCAAAGATCCTCAGAGACCATCTTCCCAACTCACGACCATGTCTATCTAGAAGGACAAAGACTACAGATGTATGGGAATACCATTGTCTTCAGGTTCCCTCCAAGCCATTCAGCATCCTGACTTGGAAATATACCACCGCTCCTTCACAGTCATTGGGTCACAATCCTGGGATTCCCTCCCTAATGGCATTGGAGGTCAATCACAGCAGGGAGACTGTAGCGTTCAACAAGGCAGCTCACCACCACCTTCTCAAGGGCAACTAGGGACGGGCAATAAATGCTGGCCCAGCCAGTGACTCCGAGATTCACAAAATAAATAAATAGAAATTAACAGAGGACGGTTGCTGAGGTGTCGCAGGGATCGGTTCTTGGGCCCAGCTGTTCACAATGCCCTTTAAACATTTGGTTGCTGGAATCAGATACAATATATCCCAGCCTGCTGACAGCACTAACGGATGTGGAATTATGAGTGGGTGAGGTGGTTATAAAAAAGCACCGAGAAGAGTAAGACACGTGGAGTGAATGGGTAAATACGTGACAGATGGAGAACAATGTGGATAGAGGAGACAGTGTGCCTTTTGGTGGAAACGATAAATTGGCAGCCTACCAGTTGAAAGGGATTGGTTGAAACATGTTGATCTACAAAGGGACGTATGCTCCTTTTTGTTGTTTCCTTCTGCATAAACCTCTGAGGCCCATGCAGTGCAGTGAGTTCTGCAACCAGAAGTCAATACTGGGCATGGCATTGGCACGCTGCCCAGTGTACACAGATCCACCAAGTGGGGAGCTGTAACATTGAAAAGGATCTGCATCTCCTTGTACACCAGTCGCTGAAAGTAATATTGCAGAAACAGAAAGCAGTGAGGAAGATAAATGGAGTGTTGACCTTCATTTCAGGGGAATGTGAGTCCAGGAGAAAAGGTGTCTTACTGCAGCTGTACAGGGCCTTGGTGAGATATCATCTTGAACCTTGTGCAGTATTGTGTGCAGTTTTGGTCTCTTTACCTAATAAAGGACAAACCTGACATTGAGGGAGAGCAGCGAAGGATGACCAGACTGATGTCTGGGATGACAGGCCTGTTGTGGGAGCAGAGTTTGGGGTGACTGGGCCAGTATTTCATGTGATTTAGGAAAATGAGTGGAGATCTCAGTGAGATATATAAAACTCTGATAGGGTGAGACAGATTGGAAGCAGGGATGATAATTCCCCTGGCTGGCACTTCTAAAACACGGGGCCACAATATTAGGTACAGGCAGTCTTTCTGCATTTAGATGATAATAAATGTCTGCTCTCACTGACTGGGGAACCTGGGGAATTCGCTCGCACCTGGAAACCGAGACACTGATTATAAATAAGGATTTAGAGACAGTAAAGGGATGGTGGGAGAGCAGGAGTACGGTATGGAAATGAAGGGACAACCATCATTATATTGAATTGGTTAGCATACTCGAAGGACCAAACGTACTACTGCACCACCTATTTTTATAGCTTCCCAAGGTTACTCACATTAACAGATATGTATATCATGTGGGGTAAGTGCATTTAGGAGATTTTTTTCCATGAATTAGAATGGGGAGGCTAAATGTGTTTTCCATTCCCGATGTTTCTGTGCAGTCCTTGGGAAAGCTCTGTAAACGCTATCACAAGCTCTCAGATGTTCGGAAGGAGGTCTCTGCAGGGTTGACAGGACTGTGTTCCCATTGATGCTGAGGCCGGGTGTTCTGTCCGGTTTCATCCTTTCAGACCTTGGAGTAGTTTGATACAAATGAGTGCCCTTGCTTGGCAATTTCAGAGACCATTGAAATGTTTATCACATGTCAGCGTCTTTGGAGTCAGTTTTAGGCCAGCACAGGAAATCATGGGAGATTCACTTCCTAAAACTACATTGGAGAAGGAAATTCTGTTTGCAATCAATATTGGCTTCAAGGTCACTGTTACTGACCCCAGATTTTAGATCTCGATATTTTATTAATTGTCTTTAACTTCCACCCGCTGCCAGATCATTAGCCTGGTCTGGATTAGTAATCCAGTAACATTTCCACAACAGCACCACCTTCACATCATCTTCACCTGTCAAAAACCACACTGAGCAGGTTATTTCTGTACTGCTGGACAGCTCTGTCAAAAAGAACTCCCACCAATTTGACTGTCATGATGGGACTGAGGAGGTGGTAATAGTTCAGATTGTAATTTTTCCCGTTTTAGGGGACTGGAAATAGCTGAGTAATTTTCCACATTGCCAGGGAGATGCCAGAGTTGGAGCCTGAATGAAACAGCTTCCCCAGGGACACGGTTTGTTGTGCAGCACAAGTCGTCAGTCCTATTGCAGGAATGGAGTCAGGACCCATTGTCTGTGTCCTTTCCACTGTGTCCACCTGTTTCTTCCTGTCACGTGCAGCGAATCAAATTGGTTGAAGACTGGCATCTGTGATTTTGTGGGCATCATGATGAGGGTGAGGTGTATCATCGACTCAATACTTCTGGCAGAAGATGGTGCAGATAAAACATCTTTTACACTGATGCGGAGGTCTGTTCCATTATTTAGGATGGGAATGTTTGTTGATCCCTCTCCTTCAGTCATTTGTTTAATCGTCCATCATCATTTATGACTGAATGTGACAGGGCTGCAGTGCTTCGATCCGATCTGTTGGTCAAGTCTGGTAGCTTTAATGAGTTAGCATCAGGTTAAAGTTCATGTGATTCTGACTCTGATATCTTCATCCACACTCGTCACTGAGCCATAGGTGGTGTTGATGGTGATGACAGACTGAGGTGTTATCCTGGCAAAAAGTTACAGGTTGTGGTTTAATGCTGTTCTGCTTCTCCTGCTGCTGTGGTCTACAGCACTACATGAATATGCAGTTTCGAGCTGCAATATCTGCAATGCAATTCTGCTGTCTGTTCCCCAATTCTCACTGAGACCCATTCACCCATCATCCCTGCACTCAGAGTCCTAACCTGGTTTCTGATGTGGAAATACTTCCATTTTCATAATCTCTTTCTGCTGAGGGTCTCTCCCTGGGTCTTGCTTCCAATCTGACACATTCCGCAAAAGAATTTAACTGATCTTAATGCAAATGTTTAATTCACCTGAATCTTTTTCCTTGAGAAATAGCATCTTCTGTATTTAAAGTGAATGTTTTTTCCTCTGTTTCTTTCCCTGACTATGATTAAGAGCTCTGTAGTGTCAGTGATGCCAGCCTTATGTAATTGCAAAGCCAATGAATTCTCTGGATTCCCAATCATCTTCACCACATTGTATATTTTCTCTTTTGGTTTGATGCATTATCACCTATGGCTGCCATGTTCTCCCATGAGTATGTTTCAAGCTCTTGGGGTTGCATTTCTGGTATTATCTTCCAAATTATCCCCAGAACCTCCTTCCATTGCTGCTCCATGGTCTTCCCTGTTCAGCTCCCCTTCCAATTAACTCTGGCCAGCTCCTCCTGCATGTCTCGGTAGTTACATTGCTTAATTATAACCACATTACATCTTGAAGAGAGCATTAGATATAAACTGAAAAAAAGGAGTTTTGGGAGATGGGACACGAAGAATAATTGGTGGATTTCTCAACTAGATACAAAGGGAGAACGAGAGACAGGATATAGATATGTAGATGTGGAAAATGAGAAAACTACATTATCGAAAGAAGTAGATGAACATCCCCCAATGTTTTAGCAATGCCTCTGTGCTGTGGTCCTTGGTACAGTGCATGCACAACAGAGTAATATGTTTAAATGCTGAACTGATGCCAGAATATTTATCTCCAATAATATGACAGACCCTAGCTTTGGAAAGATACCAGCAGGCCAACATATTGAAGTCCCGGTAGAAAGGGGGTTAACTGAAATAAGTTGGGACACCAGAATCAAGAATTTGGAGCACACATCCTGGTAAGAATGAGAGATTAGAGTTGGGAATTCCAGAAAAGGAGGGAACGTTGAGAGGATCAAATCAAGTTAATTTTTTTATCAATTTTATACGTCATATTCATCATTTTTCGTTAACTGTGTCTCTGTTGTTCATTTACAATGTGTTGTGCACATATGAAAAATGCGACTTATCTGCACACACACATTGATTAAACAGTGTGTATAAAATCATTTTTCCACCATTGAAACTGTCCTATTGTTGTGTTACGAGGATACATGAACACCAGCTAACCACCAAAAGACATGACGCACTATCACTATGTTCCATACATACAGACAAAGAAGGGCACCACTTTGACTGGTACAAAGCACACACACATATTAAGACACGCAAGGACCTTCTCAGAGGAATGGTATTCTAACCAGAAGCCCATCAATAAACACATTAATTTAGATCCTGTCTACATTGTCTTGTTAAAATATCCGGAAATGACATCACCCACTTTAAGAAACCAAGACCTATAAATAGAGAGGCGGGACATCCCACCAGCACTTCAGCAGATACTCTCACTGATGATGTCACCTAGTCATGGTGACGAAACTTCTGAAAACATGCCTTCAAGCTCAGTGAGCTAACTTGCAGAGATATAAATTGTTATTTGTTGTTTATTAGTGGAATTTAGGAGTTCTCTGTCGCTCACGTTTTAACAGATTATGATGTGAGGTGAGCTTTTCTAGGTGTGTGATTTTAATTAACAAAGGGGTTCGACATTGATGTCATAACAGTTTGGGGCCTTGCCGTGTGGCACTTGGACCGACTTGAACAGATTTGAGATACAACAGGTCCCAGTAAATTCCAACTCATTGGAATTAGTGTCTTTGATCTTCAAATAAAACCAGTGGGAAAATTCATTTAATTTTGTTTCTTGTGGTTGGTAAAATGAAATGTGAGGGAAATAGCTTTTACCATTACGAACGAGGTTCCCAAATTTTCCAAGGAAGTTTAGAAAGACAGAAGGAGGACATTTTTTTAGAATTAGCAAATAGGTTGGAATTGGGTTTAACCAGGGAGAAAAGGGAAGCTGAAATTGTAATGGAGTTAGTTAAGCACTTTAATGCATCAGAGAAATAGGTAATTGCAGAAGAGTTATAAAAACTTAAATTGCAAATGTGGCAACTGGAGATAGAAGATAAATAAAGGAACGGAAACAGAGAGAGACGAAAGAGAAAGAGAGGAAAAAGAAAGAGAGAGGGGATTTGAAATTCAGAAGTTAGGAATTAGACAAGAAAGTTAAATTAACAGGATAGAGATGAAGGGAGAACGTAGGGATGTATACAACTAGGTTAGTAACTTGCCATATTTCGGTGAGAAAAATGTCAAAACCTTTTTTATTTCATTTGAAAAATGGCTAGGCAGATGCAGTATCCAGTGAACTTGTGGATAATGCTAGTTCAGACTAAGCTGGTGGGCACAGCTGGTGAGGTATGTGCAGCGCTGTCAGATGAGGGATCAAGAGATTATCAAGATATCAAATTGGCTATTTTGATTGGTTATGAATTGGTACTAGAAGTATATAGACAGAAGTTCAGAAAAATAGAGACGGAACAAGGTCAGACTTATATTGAGTTTGAAAGAATTAACCACAGTCATTTTGACAGGTGGGTGCTGACCTTAAAAATGGATAAGACCTGTGAGGCTTGAAGGTAGATTAATCTGCTGGAGAAGTTAAAAGACTCACTTCCAGAGATAGTAAGAATTCATGTGAATGAATCAAAAGTTCAAGAAGTGAGAAGTGCGGCAGAAATGGCAGGTAAATATGCACTGGGGCATGTGATGAAATTTAGCTTCTAGCAGGAATTTCATCCTGTGAGGGATAGAAATTGGGAGAAGGGACGATCACACATTACAAAGGGAACAGTAGCTCACAATAGTTTACCACAGGTGAAGAAAGAAGCCCAAGGGGGTTGAAAGGTGTTGAAAGGCCTCAGGTGCTCTCACGATAAGGGAGTGGAAAACATAAAATTACAATGCTGGTGGTTTAAGAAGGGCACAGGGAAAAAGTTGTTTTCACTGCAGTAAGCTGGGACACACCGTGCTGGGCGTTAAAGGAAGACACTTTGGGGAAAGATGTTGTAGAAGAGGCTAAGCCCAGTGGCATTAGTGAAACTGGTAAAGGAGACCCCAAGTGGAGCCGAGGAGCTGCAGGAAATTGCACAGCCGAGGCAAGGGCTGGGTATGGAGGCAGTGCCTGATCTCTCTAAAGAATTCACCTCTGTGGATAAAGTTTACTCAGAAAGAACAGGGGGAGAAGAACAAGAAGTTATAATTTTGTGAGATACGGGATCTGCTCAGTCTCTAATAGTTGAGAAGTGAGACACCGGAAAAGAACAACAGATCAGGCAGCATCCAGACAGCAGGACAGTCGAATATCAGGCAGAAACCCAACATCAGGAACATGGCGGGGGGACAAGGGGGCTGAAAGATAAATACGAGGGTAGTAGCTGAGCTGGTGGAAGGGTCACTGGGAAGGCAATAAGAAGATATAGGTGGGATTGATAGTGATATGTCGGAGGGTAGGGTGGAGTCGATAGGTGGAAAGGAAGATGGCTAGTTAGGGCAGTCCAAGAGGGCAATGCTAGATTGAACGTATGGATCTGGGAGAGGTTGGTGGAGGGGAGATTTGGAATTTGGTGAAGTCAGCGTTGATGCTATACGGTTTGAGGGTTCCAGCTGTCCTACCACCGATAGGAGTCCTATCACCCTCCTGTCCGACCTATCACCATCACACCCCACTTGCATCTACCTATCGCCTTACAAGCTCCACCCCCACCCTCCCATTTATTTTTCAACCTCCTTCCCCCTCCCTTACCTCCCACTTTCCTGATGAAGCATTTATGCCTGAAACGTCAACGTCCTGCCCCTCGGATGCTGCCGACGTGCTGTGCTTTTCCAGCCCCACACTTTACAACTCTCATCTCCAGCATCTGCAGCCCTCACTTTCTTTCACCCTCTAATAGTAAGAGATGAAAGTCTTTTTCACTCTTTCTGGCGTGTTAATCAAGACCGTGTTAACATGTGGAATGAGAACAGAAATTAAGCATTCCCTTGTGTAACATCGGGATGGAATGCCAAACAAGATTAGGGAAGTAACAGTGACAGTGAGTAACAGAGTGTCAGATCCAGGAATATAGTTTGTTCTTGGGAACGATTTAGCAGGAGGTGAGGTGGGAGAGGCACCCCTTGTGGTGGAGAAGCCAAAGGAAGACGAGGGAATTGGTGAGTTAAAAGAAAATTTTCCAGACTGTGTAGTAACAAGATCCCACTGTCATAAGTTACAGCAGGAAGGAAAAACGAACGAAAAAGACAAATGGGGTGATGCTCAGTGAACTGACCCCCTGTTTGATGTAACGGTGCAGGATAAACCTAAACAGGCAGAGGGTCAGGCAGAGGGGTTTAGTCCTGAAAGGCTCATGGACTTACAGCAGATATATACACACGCATTCACACACACATACACATGCACACACACAGAAAAGGAATCAGAATATATTGTTGAACGTTATTAACTTAAAGAAAGAATCATAAAATTAAAATGGAGACCCCGATAGGTTACTGCAGAAAGGAACTGGTCCGAAGTGCACCAGATTGTGTTAGCAGTAACGTACAGTGTTACGGGTAGCTCACAAACTAACTGCAGGCGGTCACTTAGGTGTACATAAGACTCAAGATAAGGTACAGAAGCATTTCCACTGGCCTGGAATGCACGAGGACGTTGTTAATTTTTGTTGTGCGTGACATACTTCCCAAATGGTAGGTAAGTAACAGGCAGTAATAAAACCAGCACCTTTCTTGCCAATTCCTGCATTTGAAGAACCTTGCACGTGGGTTATGATTAATTGTGTCACTCCCCTTTCTAAAGTAAAAGTGGAAACCAATATTTGCTGACCATAATGGATGTGTCTACCAGATTTCCAGAGGCAATTCAATGATTGGAGTATCAAGGCAAAAAGGGAGGTGGAGGAGTTGGTAGCTTTCTTTACTCGCTGTGGACTGCCCACAGAGATTCAGTCAGACCAAGGGTCTCATTTTACCATTCAGCTGTTTCAGGAAGTCATGGATGGCTTAGGCATACAGTACTTCAAATCAAGGGCGTCCCATCCTGAATCCCAGGGAGCCTTGGAAAGTTAGCATCAGACGCTGAAGACCATATTAACAGCGTACTGTCATGGTTGGCCAAACGATTGGGATAAAGGTGCCCCATTAAATTGCTTGCCATTAGCGATGCCCCAAATAAATCTACTCACTTTACTTCCTTTGAGATAATATTCGTACATGAAGTGAGAGGTCCTTTGAAATTAATTAAATATAAATTGACAGGACCGAAGTCGGAAATCTCACACCTGGGTTATGTGTACGAGGTAAAGGAGAGAGTAGATGGAGTCGGTGAGTTTGCTAAACAGTATATGAAGAGCACAGAATAGGTGGCAGGTGGCAGATAAAAACACTGAAAAATTGAAGATTTCCCGTGGGGATGACGTATTAGTATTGCCACCAATGGTAAGAAATCTCTTTAAATCCAGGTTTAGTGGCCCGTTTCAAATTTTATAAAACGTGGAGTCAGTTAAACTATCTAGTAAAGATACTGAGATGACAAAAACCTTTATCGAGTATTTCATATGGATGAATAATGCACCAGCCACATTTAAGACCCAGAAACAGAGTTGTGGCCAGATGAACAAATTGTGCAGCTTATCTGTATGATGTAGTGATCTTTACCAAGTGATTGAAAGCTCACATTTTACAGTTGACAGAGCATGTTGAACGATTACAAGAAGCAAACTTGGTAATAAACTTAAAGAAAACAGAATTCACGAAAGCAGAGATGGATGTTCTTGGGACATTACATTGGACATGGAAGGTTGACCCCATGGAACACAAAGACGAAGGGATTTGAGGAATTTCCACGACCATCCTCGAAGAAAGAGGTGCTTCGATTTTTGGAACTGAGTGGATTCTATCGGAAGTTTGTTCCAAATGTCAGCAGCGTATGGGCACCACTGATGGATTTATTAAAGAGGAACACAGAGTTGTGGTGGACAGAACAATGCCAGAGGCATTTGAGAATTTTAAAGCAGGATTAATCACCACACCAGTTTTAGATACACCAAATATTCTGAAACCCTTTGAAAATTGTTTTTGATGCTTGGGATATAGGGGTCAGAGATGTTTTGATACAGAATTCGGATGATGGAATTGAATGGCTAATTGGCTACTTGTTGAAAAACTCAATATCCACCAGAAAAAAAATACAAAATCTCCATTATTGAACAAGAATGATTAAGTTTCACACTGGCCTGACAATATTTTAATGTGTATATGACAAAAAAATTGTCGGAGATGGTTGTGGACAACGACAAATCTCTCGCATTTTTTGGAATATTTAAAGACCAGAATATGAGACTATTTAATTGGAGTCTTACCTTACCGACTTTAAACTCACAAAATGTACATGCTGCGGCTCCTACAATGTGATAGCAGATGGGTTTTCGCGGATTTAAAGGAAAGCAGTGGAGATAAGATTTGACTTATTCCAGTGTTGTATTGGTGTGCAGAATTAATATGAATGATATAACTGAGATTAATACGTTTGTATTTCATATAGTTGGGATTAAGAATTAGAGGAAAAGAAATGATGCCATCTTTTCATTCTGCTGGTTCATTTTATTTTCTGAAGTGGGAAGATTTTATGAAGCCAAAAACATGTATGGGCACTTTAAGACACATCGGGTTTTGTTGAATAGAAATTAAAGCCACAGATGCCAGCAAAAGGTCACACTGTTCCACATGTCACCATTAGCTGAGAAATGGATACCTGAGTTTTGGTTGTTGTTTTGACAGCCATTCAAATCCAACCAAAGAGTTTAAATAACGCTCAGGATACCAAAACCAAGAGAATTTGAATATTATTGTTTGGACACCTGGACAGCAATCAGATTATGTGAATTATTATATGATGGGGAATATATAAAACCAGCATTTTGAAAATAGAGGGAGAGCCACTGCCATCCAACAGCAGAGTAACTGCTGTAGAGCAGGAGTGCTAACTGGCCATCTCAAACACTCTCTATCAAAGACATATGTTCATGTAAACCTACTTGCAATTTAAAAAAAAATGACCCAGGGAGATCAGCAGCTGAAAGAGTGAACACAGTGGGGAAGATAGAGACTGTATGGTCTTGAGATTTTAATGTTTCATATGTGGGTTATTGGAACAGCATATTTTTACAGAATTGGAGTCAGATAGTAAGTAGCTAAGAATAGAGGGGCTTGTATTTGTGAATAGTTGTTGTTTAGTGTTCACTATAAAAGTTAAGAAACTAACTTGATAATTTTTGTTTAAATAGTGGAATGTAGGAGATCTGTATCGCTCATATTTTAACAGATTACAAGGTGAGGCGAGCTTTTCTGGGTGTTTGAGTTTAATTAACAGAGGGGTTCGAGTCCACCTTGTAAATGTCCATCCACGCTCACCCCATTTCCCTGCAGTTGGGTCATATGCTTCCAGTCCTTTCCTATCCACATATTTATCCAAATGTTTTTGAAATGTTGTTAATGTACCCCCTTCAACCACATCTGCTGGCAACTCATCCACGTACCAGCCCTCTGTGTAAAGAAGTGGCCCCTCAGGTTCCCTTTTATTCCTTCCCCTTTAACCTTAAACTGATCCCCTCAAATCCTCGATTCTCTACACCTTGGAAAAAGACTGAGAGCATTAACCCTATCCATACCCCTCGTGATTTTATACAGCTCTATAAGGACTCCCTCAGTCTCTTACACGCTAAAGAAAAGGTCCTAGCTTGTCCAATCTCTCCCTGTAACTCAAACCATTGGGTCCTGGCAACGTCTTTGCAAATTTCTTCGGCACCCTTTCTAATTTAATAACATCCTCCCCATGACAAGGTGACAAAACGGAACACAATACTCCAAGTGCGGCCTTCCCAATCTCCTGTGTAACTGCAACATAAGGTCCCAACTTCTATACTCAATATCCTGCCTGATGAAGGCCAATGTGCCAAAAGCCTTCTTCACTTCCCTGTATTCCGGTGACTCCACTCTCAGAGAACTGTGCATCTGAACACCAAGGTCCATCTGCCCACTGCACCCCTCAGGACACTCCCATTCACCATGAAACTCCTACATTGATATGAGTTTCCAAAATGCAAGACCTCACGCTTCTATATTAAATTCCATTTGCCATTTCTCGGCCCATCTCCCACCTGATTAAGGTCCTGCTGCAATTTCTGATGGACTTCCTCACTGATCATGCTCCCAATTACTTTAGTGTCATCTGCAAACTTACTAATCATACCTTGTACATTCTCAACCAAATCATAGATAACAGACAGCAAAGGACCCAGTCTCCAGTCTGACAAACATCCTTCCACACAACCCTCTGCTTCCTACCTTCAAGCCAACTGTGTATCCAATTGGCCAGGTCCCCCCGCATTCTACGAGATGTAACCTTCCTGAGCAGCCTGCCATGTGGAACCTTATCAAAGGCCTTGCTGAACTCCATAGAGACTACGTCTATCACTCTGCCCTCATCAAACGTCCTGGTAACTTCATCAAAGGACTCTAAGAAATTTGGGAAGCATGATCTCCCACTCACAAGTCTATGCTGACTGCTCCAAATCAAACCCGGTGAAAGTAATGGGTGCAGACAATAGTATGCTGTCCTTCATTGTAAGATGATTCGAGTACATAAGTAAAGCCATCTTCCGGCTGTTGTAGAGTCTTGCTGAGAGAGCATTTGGTGCACTCTGTACAGGTTTGATGTCCTTTGTAAGGAATGATCTCCTTACCACAGACACTGGTGATGGTAACATGAGGATAGAGTGAATAAGCTGAGTGTTTAATCTGTAGAGCTGTGAGAGATGAAGAAATGGTGATGCTGAAACACGAGGAGTGACAGCGAACTCTTATTTCCAAAACACACAGTGACAGGGAGAGAAATTCCATACTTTACCCAGGATTGATTGGTTTGATTTATTGTCACTTGTATCTCAGTACAGGGAAACACTTTGTTTATGAGCAGTGGAGACAGATCAAAGTAAGCATGGCCAGACAGATCATAGGGTGGAAATAGACTTGGACTGAGTAAGACATACAGGTTACACTGAACAGGACGTGCACTAGACAAGGTCAACATGAACAAGACCAGCATTATTTGAACTTAGAGAGTCCATTTATCAGTCTAACGTGACTATCCTAATAGTTTATATGCCTAAATTAACGCTCCCCACGTTATTGTGCAGTTGGCGTGTGAACCCTGTACTGAACGTCAGGTTGCTCACAATCCCCAACAGCAGCCACAATACATTCCGTCTGAAGCAGGTACCAATTCTCACCAGCTTCCACCCTACATAGAGAACACCAGGTTGTCTTCTTGGAGGTGGAAGATGCCTTCTTGAGACTTCACACAAGACATATCACTTCCCTGCTCACCACTAGAAAACCACGTTAAAGTCCCACATGTGTATCATATACAACAGAGCCAAGAGGAACAACGTGGAGCAATCTGTCTGTGCAGCCTCTGCTCCACTTGTTTATCATGTTGGAGCATCAATTAGGAGACAGTGAGGACTGCCGATGCTGGAGATCAGAGGAGAGCATCAATTGCTGGAAAAGCACAGTGGGTCAGGCAGCATCCGAGGACCAGGAGAATCGACGTTTTGGACATAGGACATACATCAGGAATCAGCAAAAATTACCTCATTCTGGCCCCGTATAAGTGCATTGAGGTGGGAATGGCCTCCTGCTGTTCCTGTGTAAGTGACTCAAGGGAGTGATTGGCTTCAACCTCGTCCGATTGGAAAGGGCCAAGGGCCTGACTAGTTAACCCGGGTTCCTGTTTGACAGCTCATTGTACTGACTAGTGTGACAATGTTGCAGCTTTAAGAGGTTAATTTGTCCTGGAATATTTTAAGAGAGATTGAACGATTGTTACCAAGCTGGCTAGTTAAGACCACTTGAGTAAACAGCTAGGAGGCCTTGTGTTTATTTTAATGCAGCCTGAATGGGTGTGACCAGTTCTCACAGATTAGGATCACTGGGTTTTGGTTTCTCAATGACATCAGAAATTATTGGGGTCTCCACAGAGTTGGAAGATTCAGTCAATTTTTCCTGGTTGCAACCCTCTCTGAAATTTCTCTTGGTACTGTTTTTAATTCCTGGATTGGAGAAATGTTTGTGACAATCTGTGTCTGAATATTTCTTTTTGCCAAGGGCTGTGTTTATGGGATTTCCCTATATTGGAACAGTTCATTAGTAATAGTTCCTAGATCTATTATTCTGTTAAGCTGTCCAATAGAATTGCGTTATTCTAAATTCCTCTTTCTTTGGTTTCATTTTCTCTTTCGTGTTTAAGGAGATAGTGTTTTTCTTCACACCGAGTAGTTTGACCAGTCACATTGCATCTGGAACAGACACTTTACATTTCCTTTAAAATACGAAAACATTGGAATCTACGCTACGGCCTTCAAATATTTTTGAGGGGCTCTGGTGTGGTCCATCACACGAGACTCCTTCCCTTCCTGAGTAATAGGCTGGAGGCACTGAATGGGCTGTCCCTGTTCTTCTTCAATAGTGTCAATGGGCTGAATGGCTTCCTCATATTCCTGTGAATCCAGCGCGAGGTGCTGAATGAACTCTTATTTTACTGTGGCAATATGCAGTGTCAGGAAGTGCTGTCACATGAATGTTATGGACACTTTAACAGCACAAGGCTCAATGGAGTCTGGATCCTGCTACACATGGACAAAGACCAGTTCAGGAGCTGACGGGGGACAAAATGTACATTGTAGAATCTTCAGCGACCATCCCCACTTCTGATTTATGGTGTGGAGTGTGGGGGCGGGGAGACATTGATGAAGCAGCTGAAGATGTTTGTGAAGGGGAAGCTACCCTGAGGGTCTCGTACAGAGGTGACCCAGGACTGAGATGATGACCATCTTCCTTTGTGGCATGTTTGACCCCAAACACTGGAGAGGTTACTCTGATTCCCACTAAGTCCAGTTTTGTTAAGCTCCTTTATGTCAACAGAAGTTAACCACTACCTTGATATCGGGGCCAGTCATTTTTACCTGAACCCTTGTCTCAACCTCTTTTGTTCACATCAATAGGCCATGTTATAGGAGCAGCAAGTGTTTTCTTTGAACAGGTGGGATTGAATGTCAGGATTTCTTTTCTCAAGAGTGTTCGAGGAGCTAGATGACTGAACGTATTTGAAGAGGAGGTAGATGGAAATTGACCTGTCAGAGAGTTGAGGGCTATGAAGAATTGGATATGAAAGAGGATTTGAGACGAAGAGCAGATCAGTCATGATCTTAGTGAAGGGCAAGGCAGGCTTGTGGAGTGAACAACATGCCCCTGTTTCTGATGTTCTCCCATTCTGTTATTGGAAAGTTAGTGGGTGTTATTTTCATGAATGTTCTCTTATTGAATGTTGCAGAAAGGGAGACCAGAGGATTTTGTGAGCCATCCCTGAGTGACGTATGGGGGCTGTATTCACACTGAATCTGGGTGTACAACATGACCAACAAATGGAGCACAAGCTGCAGAGAGGGGAAGCTGTGTGAAGAGAGATGAGGGGCCTCTTTCATACCCAGCCTGGGTTTTCCAATTACATTTCCCAATTCACTTCAAACCGTGTGGGACAGTACTGAGGGGCTGAATGGTCTCCTCTGTTTCTGTGCAACAGGTTATAGGAGCAAGTAGCCTCCAACTGCTCCTGTCTAGCAGGTTTGAGGGGCTGAATGGAACACAGGAACATGGGACTGAGGAGCAGTAGTGGGTCATTAGATACTTTGAACCTTCTCCACCAGGCACTAAAATTGTAGCTGATCAGGTTGTGGTCTCAGCCCCACTTTCCTGTCTGTGTCCCATTGTGCATGACTCACTTCTTTGTCAAATATTTAACTAACGCAGCTTTCAATCAATGTGAACATAGAGACACGATAACCTTCCACTGAAGAGAATACCGACTTGAAAGGTCCTTTCAGAATTATTCGTCATCCCTCTTATAGAATCAGAGAGTCATGCAGAATGGAAACAGACCCATTAGACCAATCTGTTCTCTCCGATCAGATATCAAATCTGATTTAGTCCCATTTGCCAGCATTTGGCCAATATTCCTCCTGTGATTGTACCCGCCTTGACCACTTCCTCTGACTGCACTTTCTGTCCACACACCACTCTCTGTGTGAAATATTTACCTTCACGTCCCTTCTAAATCATTCGCCCTCTTCCCTTCAACCTATGCTGTCTTGTTCTGGACTCCCCTATCCTTGGGAGTAGAACATGGCTGTTCAGAATATCCATGCCCCTGATGATTTTATAAACCTCTATCATGTTGCCTCTCAATCTCTGACACTCCACGGGGAAGCACCTCAACGTAATCAGCCTCTCCCAATCGCTCAAACCTCCAGTCCTGGAACATACGGGTAAGTCATTTCTGCAGAAATCCGAGTTGTACGCAGTATTCTTAAAGCGGGCTCACCAACATCCTGTACTCAATGCTCTGACTGATTAAGGCAAATGTGCCAAATGTGTTCAGCACCACTCTGTCTACCTGCGACTCACTGCTACATGTAATCATGTATGTTAACATCAGAAAGTTAACATGATGGTAGTGCCAGCAGATAGGAGGACCAGTGATA
Organism: Chiloscyllium punctatum; assembly: GCF_047496795.1. Classification (NCBI taxonomy): domain Eukaryota; kingdom Metazoa; phylum Chordata; class Chondrichthyes; order Orectolobiformes; family Hemiscylliidae; genus Chiloscyllium; species Chiloscyllium punctatum. The sequence continues at coordinate 55,811,599 of NC_092788.1, read as the reverse complement.
CATTAATCATTATTGAGATTAAATTGTGTTGGAAACATGAGCTTAACATGTCAGGAAGTGAAATCAAATCAATGGGTTCAGGGTGATTAATATACAAAATAACAGCCCGGAGTGAGTTACAGACTGGAATCGAATCGAGGGGTTCGGGTGGTTAATATACAGAAAACCAGATACCCCGGAGTGAGTTACAATCTGGAATCTAATCAAGGGGTTCAGGGTGGTTTATATACGAATAACAGATACACCGAATTGAGTTACAATCTGGAATCTAATCAAGGGGTTCAGGGTGGTTTATATACGAATAACAGATACCCCGGATTGAGTTACAATCTGGAATCTAATCGAGGGATTCAGGGTGGTTTATATAGAGAATAACAGGTAGCCCGCAGTGAGTTACAGCCTGGAATCTAATTGCAGGGTTCAGGGTGGTTTATATACAGAATAACAGATAGCCCAGAGTGAGTTACAGCCTGGAATACCATTGAGGGGTTCAGGGTTGTTTATAAACGGAATAACAGGTAGCCTGGAATGTGTTACAGGTTGGAACCTAATCGAGTGGTTTAGGATGGTTTATGTACAGAATAACAGATGCCATGGAGTCAGTTACAGTCTGGAATCTAATCGAGGAGTTCAGGGTGGTTTATATACGGAATAACAGATAGCCTGGAGTGTGTTCCAGATTGGAAACTAATCGAGGGATTTAGGATGGTTTATGTACAGAATAACAGATACCCTGGATTTAGTTACAGCCTGGAATCTAATCGAGGGGTTCAGGGAGTTTTAGATACAGAATAACAGATAGCCCGGAGTGAGTTACAGCCTGGAATCTAATCGAGGGATATGTTAACCTTTTTATGTGAAATAACTTGTAACTGGGAGTGAGTCACAAAGTGTACTATTGGCCAAGTGGTTTCAAATCTTGACTCAAATAAACATAATGCAGTCACAAACTACACAACTTTACTGACTCCCAATTTTCCTTGTTTGAGGACTATCCTCCTCTGTTTTCCCCTTTCACTGAAAGTATTAATATACCTTTTATACTGCACTGACATTCTGGTTACAGTGCTACCTATCTCTCACTGTCTCATTGATATTCAATCCTGTTGAAAGATACTTAAACCAACAGAGACACAAAGTTCCAGAAACGCTTTGTTCAATTGAAGGTGCATTATTTTCTTTTATTTGTAGATAACACAAATTTGAACCCACAGAAGTTCAGTGTGGAATTTGAGAAACCCTTCAATTTCGGATGAGGCCTAGCCAGGCAGGATTCTGATCCAACGCTGCAAATCTACAATTCAGTGGCTGAGCTCTATCAGGTTTTGTATAGTATGTCTCTCTCATATATTAGGAGCTTGGAAAGTAAGGCAGACCTTACTGGAATGTCACATTGTCTCTCCGCATTCACCGTAAACAGGTTCTGGTATTTGCATTTTAATCACCTTCAAAGAGCTGTCTCCATTTCCTATCTCTGCTGGCATCAATGAATGGAAATGACTTTTGACACATTGCCCCTTCTCCCTTGCTGAAAGTATTCCTGACACAAATCGGTCAGGCAAACATTTTAGATTTGTCCACAGCCACCATTTTATATCAGTAAAACTGCACGACTACTGTGTGCAGTTCTGATCTCCAAATTTGAGGAAAGACATTCTGGCTATTGAGGGAGTGCAGCGTAGGTTCACGAGGTGAATTCCTGGGATGGTGGGATTACCTTATACTGAAAGACTGCAGCGACTGGGCTTGTATACCCTTGAGTTTAGAAGACTGAGAGGGGATCGGATTGAGACGTATAAGATTATGAAAGGATTGGACACTCTTGCAGCAGGAAACATGTTTCCGCTGATGGGTGAGTGCCGAACCAGAGGACACAGCTTAAAAATACGGGGTAGACCATTTAGGACAGAGATGAGGAGAAACTTCTTCACCCAGAGAGTGGTGGCTGTGCGGAATGCTCTGCCCCAGAGGGCAGTGGAAGCCCAGTCTTTGGATTCATTTAAGAAAGAGTTGGATAGAGCTCTCGAAGATAGTGGAATCAAGTGTTATGGAGATAAGGTAGGAACAGGATACTGATTAGGAATGATCAGCCATGATCATATTGAATAGCGGTGCAGACTCTAAAGGCTGAATGGCCTACTCCTGCACCTATTGTCTTTGTCTATTGTCTATTGAGTGTGTATAAATTAGACTGGCAACATCAATGCAGTTTGAAAATATATAAAACATTGAACACGCACACAGAATCACACACACAGACATACAGACACCTTCCAGGAGCTTTCTCCATTTCCTATCTTGCAAGAGAATTCATGTTATGATGATGCATTCATGCAGGACAGTAAACAGCTTTTGAGACTTTCCCCATTGTGACAGAAATTCAGTCTCAATCTGAAACTTGGAGATATGTAACAGGACCGAAATGAACCAGCAGCTTTCTGTGTTCTTGCTCTCAATGTAACATTTGACCATTTAGTTTATCTTGTCTTCTCCTAACATCCAACAAGGATCACTTCACAGATCCAATAACAGATCCTCAGGAGTGAGTTCCAGACTGGAATCTAATTGAGGGGTTTAGGGTTTACACACAGCAGAAGAGATACCCAGGAGTGAGTTACAGACCGGGATCTAATCGATGGGTTCAAGGTGGTTTACATACAGAACAACGGATAACAAGGAATGAGTCAAAAAATCACGGAGTCATACAGTCATAGAGATGTACAGCATGGAAACAGACCCTTTGGTCCAACCCGACCATGCCGACCAGATATCCTAACCTACTCTAGTCTCTTTTCCAAGCACTTGGCCCATCTCCCTCCAAACCTTCCCATTCATATACCCATCGAACTGCATTTTAAATGTTGCAATTATACCAGCCCCACCACTCCCTCTGACAGTTCATTCCATTCATGTACCACCCTCTGAGTGAACAAGTTGCCCCTTAGGTCTCTTTCATATTACCTCTCACACTAAACCTATGCCCTTTAGTTCTTTACTCCGCACCCCAAGGAAAAGACTTTGTCTATTTCTCCTATCCATGCCCGTCATGATTTTATAAACCTTGATAAGGTCACCCCTCAGCCTCTGACACTCCAGGGACAACAGCCCCAGCCTATTCAGCCTCTCCCTGTGGCTCAAATCCTCTAACCCTGGCATCCTGCTTGTAAATCTTTTATGAACTCTTCCAAGTTTCACAACATCCTTCCGATAGGAAGGAGACCTGAATTGAATGCCATATTCCAACAGTGGCCTAAACCATGTCCAGTCCAGACACAACATGACCTCTCAATGCCTATACTCAAAACACTGACCAATAAAGGAAAGCAAACCAAACGCTGCCTTCATTATCTTATCCGCCTGCCACTCTACTCTCACGGAGCTACGAACCTGCACTTCAAAGTCTCTTTGTTCAGCAACTCTCCCTCGCACTTGACCATTAAGATATAAGTCCTGCTCAAATTTGCTTTCACAAAATGCAGCGCCTCGTGTTTATCGAAGTGGAATAGAATTGAAGGTTTTGGGGTGTTTTTGAAACATGCCAGTCACACATACATGGAAGTGAGTTACACGTTGGAATCTAATCGAGAGGGTTCCAGGTGATTCATATAATCCCGACAGTGGCGAAACAAGCCCTTCAACCCAACAAGACCACACTGACCCACAGAAGAATAACCCATCCAGATCCATTTCCCCACATTTGCCCCTGACTAATGCACCTCACGTACATATCCTTGAACACTGTGGACAATTTCAACAGGGTTTGGATTGGATGGTTAAAATACAGAATAACAGATACCCAGGAGTGTGATACAGATGGGAATCTGATCTAACGATTGAAGTGGCTAATGTACAGAGTCCCTTAAAATTGGAAGTCAGTTACAGATTGGAATTTTATCAAGGGGATTCGGGACGATTATATGTACAATAACAGATACTCCAGAGTGACTTACAAACTGGAATCTAATCGAGGGTTTCAGGGTGGTTTATATGCAGAATAACAGGTCGCCCGGAGTGAGTTATAGAGTCATAGAATCATCGAGATGTACAGCATGGAAACAAACCCTTAGGTCCAACCTGTCAATGCCGACCAGATATCCCAACCCAATCTAGTTCCACCTGGCAGCACCTGGCCAATGTCCCTCCAAACCCTTCTTATTCATATACTCATCCAAATTCGTCTTAAATGTTGCAATTGTACCAGCCTCCACCACTTCCTCTAGCAGCTCACTCCATACACGTACCACCTTCTGCGTGAAAAAGTTGTCCCTTAGTTCTCTTTCATATCTTTCCCCTGTCAAACCAAACCTATTCACTGTGGTTCTGGACTCCCTTACCCCAGCGTAAACCTCGATAAGTTCACCCCTCAGCCTCCGACTCTCCAGAGAAAACAGCCCCAGACTGTTCAGCCTGTCCCTGTAGCTCCAATCCTTCAACCCTGGCAACATCCTTGTAAATGTTTTCTGAATGCTTTCAAGTTTCACAACAACTTTCCGACAGGAAGGAGAACAGAATTGCACGCAATACTCCAAGAGTGACCGAACCAATGTCCTGTATAGCCGCAACATGTCCTCCTAACTCCTGTAATCGGTACTCTGACCAATAAAGGAAATCATACAAAACGCCTTCTTCACTATCCTATCTACCTGCGACTCCACTTTCAAGGAGCCATGAACCTGCACTCCAAGGTCTCTTTGTTCAGCAACACACCCGAGGACCTCACCATTAAATGTAGAAGTCCTGCTAAGATTTGCTTTCCCAAAATGCAGCACCTCGCATTTATCTGAATTAAACTCCATCTGTCACTTCTCAGCCCATTGGCCCATCTGGTCCAGATCCTGTTATAATCTGAGGAAACCCTCTTCGATGTCCACTACACCTGCAATTTTGGTGTCATCTGCAAACTTACGAACTGTACCTCTTATGCTCGCATCCAAATCATTTATATAAATGACAAAACGTAGAGGGCCCAACACTGATCCTTGTGGCATTTCACTGGTCACAGGCCTCCAGTCTGAAAAACAACCCTCCACCACCACCCTCTGTCTTCTACCTTTGAGCCAGTTCTGTATGTAAATGGCGACTTCGCCCTGTATTCCATGACATCTAACCTTGCCAATCAGTCTGCCATGGGGAACCTTGTCGAATGCCTTACTGAAGTTCATATGGATCACATCTACTGCTCCTGCTTTGCCCTTATCAATCTTCTTTTTTACTTCTTCAAAAAACTCAATCAAGTTTGTGAGACATGATTTCCCACGCACAAAGCCATGTTAACTATCCCGCATCAGTCCTTGCCTTTCCAAATTCATGTACATCCTGTCCCTCAGGATTCCCTCCAACAACTTTCCCACTGCCGAGGTCAGGCTCACTGGTCTACAGTTCCCTGACTTGTCTTTACCGCCCTTCTTAAATATTGGCACCATGTTTGCCAACCTCTAGTCTTCCAGCATCTCACCTGTGACTATTGATGATACAAATATCTCAGCAAGAGGCCCAGCAATCACTTCTCTAGCTTCCCACAGAGTTCTCAGGTACACCTCATCAGGACCTGGGGATTTATCCACCTTTTACCATTTCAAGACCTCCGGCACTTCCTCCTCTGTATATCTGCAACATTTTGCAAGATGTCAACATCGATTTCCCTGCAGCCTATATCTTCCATATCCTTTTCCACAGTAAATACTGATGCAAAATATTCATTTACTATCTCCCCCATTTTCTGTGGCTCCACACAAAGGACGCCTTACTGATCATAGAGGGGCCCTATTCTCTCCCTAGTTACCCTTTGGCCTTAATATATTTGTAAAAACACTTTGGAATCTCCTTAATTCTATTTTCCAAAGCTATCTCATGTCTGCGTTTTGCCCTCCTGATTTCCCTCTTAAGTATACTCCTACTTCCTTTCTACTCTTCTAAGGATTCACTCGATCTATACCTGACATATGCTTCCTTCTTTTTCTGAACGAAACCCTCAATTTCATTAGTCAGCCAGCATTCCCTATAACTACCAGCCTTCCCTTTCAACCCTGACAGGAAGTTACAGCCTGGAATCGAATCGACGTGTTCAGCGTGGTTTATATCCATAATAACAGATATTCTGGGGTGTGTTACAGACTGGAATCTAATTGAGGGGTTCAGGGTGGTTTATATGCAGATTAACAGATACCCCGGACTCAATTACAGCCTGGAATGTAATTGAGGGGTTCAGGGTTGTTTATATACAGATTAACGGATATCTCGGATTGAGTTACAGCCTGGAATCTAATCGAGGGGTTCAAGGAGGTTAGTATACAGAATAACAGATAGCCCGGGATGTGTTACTGCCTGGAATGTAATCAATGTCTGTTCACTTTAAGATAGGACGGGTTTTGCTGAATTGAAAGTACATCCACAGATGCCAGATAAAGGTCAGACTGTTCCAAATGTAACAATTAGCTGGGAAATGGAAGCATGAGTTTTTGTTGCTGTTTTGACAGCAATTCAAATGCAATTTTAGACTTTAAATAATGCTCAGAATATCCGAAGCCAATGGAATTTGAATATTATTATTCGTACACCTGGAAATCAATCAAAATATGATCATTATTGTATCATGGAAAGTAAATAAATCCAGCATTTTGAAAATAGAGGGAGAGCCGCTGCCATCCAACAGCAGATTAAATGCTGTAGAGCAGGAGTGCTAACTGACCATCTCAAACACTCTCTATCAAAGACACATGTTCATGTAAAACGTACTTGCATTAAAAAAAATGACCCAGGGAGATCAGCAGCTGAAAGAGTGAACACAGCGGGGAAGATAGAGACTGTGTGGTCTTGAGATTGTAATGTTTAATATGTGGGTTGTTGGAACAGCATATATTTTACAGAGTTGGAGTCAGATAGTAAGTAGCTAAGAAAAGAGGTGCTTGTATTTGCGAATAGTTTTTGTTTAGTGTTCACTATAAAAGTTAAGAAACTAACTTGTTAATTTTTGTTTAAATAGTGGAATGTAGGAGATCTGTGTCACTCATATGTTAACAGATTACGATGTGAGGCGAGCTTTCCTGGGTGTTTGGTTTTAATTAACAAAGGGGTTTGACTCCAGCTTGCAAATGTCCATCCACACTAACCCCATTTCCCTGCAGTTGGCCCATATCATTCTAGTCCTTTCCTATCCACATATTTATCCAAATGCTTTTGAAATGTTGTTAATACACCCCCCTCAGCCACATCTTCTGGCAGCTCATCCACGTACCAGCCATTTATGTAAATAAGTGGTCCCTCAGGTTCCCTTTTATTCCTTCCCCTTTAACCTTAAACTGGTCCCCTCTCGTCTTTGATTCTCTAAACTTTGGAATAGACTGAGATCATTCACCCTATCCATATCCCTCATGATCTTATACAGCTCTATAAGGTCCCCCTCAGTTTCCTACACTCTAAAGAAAAGGTCCTAACTTGTCCAACCTTTCCCTATAACTCAGACCATTGGGTTCTGGCAATGTCCTTGTAAATGTCTTCTGCAATCTTTCTAATTTCATGATATCCTCCCTATAACAAGTCGACAAAACTGAACAGAATACTCCAAGTGCGGCCTTACCAATGCCCTGTGTAACTGCAACATAAATTCCCAACTTCTATACTCAATGCCTACCTGTGATTCCACTGTCAGGGAACTGTGCACATGAATTACAAGGTCTCTCTGCCCATTACACCCCTTAAGGCCCGCCCATTCACCGTGAAACTCCCACCTTGATTTGAGATTCCAAACTGCAAGACCTCACACATCTATATGAAATTCCATTTGCCATTTCTCAGCCCACTTCCCCACCTGATTAATGTCCTGCTGCAATTTCTTATAAACTTCCTCACTGATCATGCTGCCACTTACTTTAGTGTCATCTGCAAACTTACTAATCATGCCTTGTACATTCTCAACCAAATCATAGATAACAAACAGCTATGGACCCAACCTCTAGTCTGACAAGCATCCTTCCAGTAAACCCTCTGCTTCCTATCAACAAGCCAACTGTGTATCCAATTGGCCAATTTCCCCCAGTATTCTACGTGATGGAACCTTCCAGAGCAGCCTGCCATGTGGAAACTTATCAAAGGCCTTACTGAAATCCATAGAAACTACGTTAACCGCTCTGCCCTCATCAACATTCTTGGTCACTTCACCAAAGGACTCTAAGAAATTTGGCAAGCATGATCTCCCACTCACAAGTCTATGCTGACCGGTCTGAATCAAACCCTGTGTAAGTAATGGATGCAGTCAATGGTATGCTGTCCTTTATTGTAAGATGATTCAAGTACATAAGTAAAGCCATCTTCCTGCTGTTGTAGAGCCTTCCTGAGAGAGCATTAGGGGCACTCTGTGCAGATTTGATCTCCTTTGTAAGGAATGATCTCCTTACCACAGACACGGGTGATGGTAACATGGGGATAGAGTGAATAAGCTGAGTGTTTAATCTGGAGAGCTGTGAGAGATGAAGAAATGGTGATGCTGAATCACGAGGAGTGACAGCGAACTCTTATTTCCAAAAGAGACATTGATAGGGTGAGAAATTCCATACTTTACCCAGGATTGATTGGTTTGATTTATTGCCATGTGTATCTCAGTCCAGGGAAACACTTTGTTTATGAGCAGTGGAGGAAGATCATAGTGAGCATGGCCAGACAGATCATAGGGTGGAAATAGACTTGGACAGAGTAAGGCACACAGGTTACACTGCACAGGACGTGCACTGGACAAGATCAACATGAACAAGATCACGATTATTTGAACTTAGAGAGTCCATTTATCAGTCTAACGTGACTATCCTAATAGTTTATATGCCTAAAATAACTCTCCCCATGTTATTGTGCAGTCGGTGCGTGAACCCTGTACTGAACGTCAGGTTGCTCACAATCCCCAACAGCAGCCACAATACCTTCCGTCTGAAGCAGGTACCGATTCCCACCAGCTTCCGCCCTACATCGGGAACACCAGACTGTCTTCTCAGAGATGTAAGGTGCCTTCTTGAGACTTCACACAAGACATATGGCTTCCCTGCTTACCACTAGAAAGCCATGTTAAAGTCCCACATGTTTATCATGAGCAACGGAGCCACCTGGAACAACGTGGAACAGTCTGTCTGTGCAGCCTCTGCCCCACTTGTTCATCATGTTAGAGCATCATTTAGTAGACACCTATGACTGCCAATGCTGGAGATCAGAGTAGAGAGTCATTGCTGGAAAAGCACAGCAAGTCAGGCAGCATCCGAGAAGCAGGAGAATCGACGTATTGGGCATAAGACATTCATCAGGAATCAGCATCAATTACCTCATTCTGCCCCCGTGTAAGTGCATTGAGGTGGGAATGGCCTCCTACTGTTCCTGTATAAGTGACTCAAGGGACTGACTGGCTTCTTCCTCGTCCAATTGGATAGGGCCAAGGGACTGGCTGGTTACCCCTGGTTCCTGTTTAACAGCTAGATGTGCTGACAAGTGTGACAATGCTGCAGCTTAAAGAGGTTATTTTTATCCTGGTTTCTTTTATGAGAGAGATTGAACGATTGTTCCAAGCTGGCTAGTTAAGACCACTTGAGTAACAGCTAGGGAAGCCTTGTGTTTATTTTAATGCAGCCTGAATGGGTGTGGCCAGCTCTCACAGATAAGGATCTCTGGGTTTTGGTTTCTCAGTAACATCAGAAACTATTGGGGTCTCCACAGAGTTGGAAGCTTCAGGGAATGTTTCCTGGCTGCTACTCTCTCTGAATTTTCTCTTGATGCTGTTTTTAATTCCTGGATTGGAGAAATATTTGTGACATTCTGTGTCTGAATATTTCTTTTTGCCAAGGGCTGTGTTTATGGGATTTCCCTATATTGGAACAGTTCATTAGTAATAGTTCCTAGATCTATTCTTCTGTTAAGCTGTCCAATAGAATTACGTTATTCTAAATTCCTCTTTCTGTGGTGTTATTTCTTCTTTCATGTTGAAATAGATGGTGTTTTGCTTCACACCGAGTAGTTTGACCAGTCACATTGCATCTGGAACAGACACTTTACATTTCCTTTGAAATAAGAAAACATAAAAATCTAGGCTATTGCCATCAAATATTTTCGAGGTGCTCTGTTGTGGTCCATCATACTAGACTTCTTCTCCTCCTGAGTAATAGGCTGGAGGCACTGAATAGGCTATCCCAGTTCATCTCCAGTAACGTCAATGGGCTGAACGACTTCCTCATATTCCTGTGAAACCAGAGTGAGGTGCTGAATGAACTCTTGTTTTATTGTGGCAATGTGCAGTGTCAGGCAGTGCTGGTATATGAATGTTACTGATACTTCAGCAGCACAAGCCTCAATGGAGTCTGGGTCTTGCTGCACACAGACACAGACCAATTCAGGAGCTGACGGGGGACAAAACGTTCTGAACATTGTTGAATCTTCAGTGACCATCCCCACTTCTGATCTTATGGTGGGGCGGGTGAGGGTGGGGAGACATTGATGAAGCAGCTAAAGATGTTTGTGAAGAGGAAGCTACCCTGAGGATCTCCCACAGAGCTGGCCCAGGACTGAGATGATGAACATCTTCCTTTGTGCCATGTTTGACTCCAAACACTGGAGAGTTTACTCTGATTCCCATTAAGTTCAGCTCCTTGATGTCAACAGAAGTCAACCATTGTCTTGATATCAGGGCCATTCATTTTTACCGGGAACCTCTTTTTTTCATATCAATAGTCCATGATATAGGAGCAGCATGTGTTTTCTTCAAACAGGTGGGATTGAATGTCAGGATTTCTCATCTCAAGAGTGTTCGGGGAGCTAGATGACTGAAAGTATTTGAAGAGGAGGTAGATGGATATTGACCTGTCAGAGAGGTGAGGGCTATGAAGAATTGGGTATGAAAGAGGATTTGAGGCCAGGAGCAGATCAGCCATGATCTTAGTGAAGGGCAAGGCAGGTTTGGGGAGTGAACGACATGCCCCTGTTTCTGATGTTCTCCCCTTCTGTTATTGGAAAGTTAGTGGGTGTTATTTTTATGAATGATTCTGGTATTGCATATTGCAGTCAGGGAGACTAGATGATTTTGTGAGCCATCTCTGGGTGAGGTATGTGGGCTGTATTCACACTGAATCTGGGTCTACAACATGACCAACAAATGGAGCACAAGCTGCAGATAGGGGAAGCTGTGTGAAGAGAGATGAGGGGCCTCTTTCATACCCAGCCTGGATTTTCCAATTACATTTCCCAAATCACCTCAAAGTGGGTGTGACAGTCTTGAGGGACTGAATGGTCTCCTCTGTTTCTGTGCACCAGGTTATAGGAGCAAGTGGCCTCCAACTGCTCCTGTCTAGCAGGTTTGAGGGGCTGAATGGAACACAGGAACATGGGACTGAGGAGCAGGAGTGGGTCATTAGATACTTTGAGCCTTCTCCAACAGGCACTAAGATTGTGGCTGATCAGGTTGTGGTCTCAGCCCCACTTTCCTGTCTCCATCCCATTATCCGTGACTCACAACTTTGTCAAATATTTAACTAATGCAGCTTTCAATCAATGTGAACATAGAGGCACGATAAACTTCCAGAGAAGAGAAGTCCGACTTGAAAGGACCTTACAGATTTTTTCATCATCCCTCTTATAGAATCAGAGAGTCATGCAGAATGGAAACAGACCCATTAGTCCAATCTGTTCACTCCGATCAGATATCAAATCCGATCTCGTCCCATTTGTCAGCATTTGGCCAATATCCCTCTTCTTTCAGATACTTTTTAAATGTGCGGTTGTAACCGCCTTCAGCACTTCCTCTGACAGCACTTTCTGTACATACGCTACTCTCTGTGTGAATCATTTATCTTCAGGTCCCTTCTAAATCAATCCCCCTCACCTTCAGCCTATGCCCTCTTGTTCTGGACTCCCCTATCCTGGAGAGCAGAACGTGGCTGTTCAGAATATCCATGCCTCTGATGATTATATAAACGTCCACAATGTCACCCTTCAGCCTCTGACACTCCAGGGGGAAACACCTCAACCTAATCAAACTCTCCCTAAAGCTTAAACCTCCAGTCCTGGAACATCCGTGTAAGTCATTTCTGCAGAAAACCGAATTGTATGCAGTATTCTTAAAGTGGCCTCACCAACATCCTGTACAGATACAACATACCACCACAACTCCTATACTCAATGCTCTGACTGATTAAGGCAAATGTGCCAAATGTGTTCTGTACCACACTGTCTACCTGCGACTCCACGTTCAAGGAACAATGCACCTGCAGCCCTATGTCCCTTTGATTCACAACATGCCCCAGGACCTGACCATGAAGTATATAATATCTGCCCTGATTTGCCTTCCCAAAATGCAAAGCTTCATATTTATCTAAATTAGACTTCATCTGTCACTCCTTGCCCCTTTGTCCCATCTAATTGTGGTCTAGTTGTACTCTGAGATAATCTACCACACCACCTTTCTGATGTTTTCTGTAAACTTACTAACTATGGCCCCTATATTCACATCTAAATCCTTAACATAAATGATGAAATGCAGTGAACTCAGTACTGATTCTTGCAGCACACTGCTGCTCACAAGCTTCCAGGCTAAAAAATATCCCTCTTCCTTCACGCCATTTGTGACTGGCTTCCTCTGTATCTTATGTGACTGAAACTTACTAATCTGTCTTCCAATCAGAATGAAATACTAGCTGTGAAGGAAGGCTGAGTAGGTTAGGTTTATTTTCACTAGATAAAAGGAGATTGAGGGGGGACCTGATTAACGTTTGCAAAATCTAGCCAGGGTGGATAGAGATCAACTTTTTCCCAGGTTGAAGGATTCAGTAATGAGAGGTCGTGCTTTCAAAGTGAGAGGTGGAATATTTAAGGGGGATACACGCGGTAAGTACTTCACACAGAGGGTGGTGGACATTTGGAATGCGTTGCTAGCAGAGGTGGTGGAGGCAGGCACGGTAGATTCATTTAAGATGCGTCTGGACAGATGCATGAGTAGGTGGGGAGCAGAGGGATACAGATGGTTAGGAATTGACTGACAGATTTAGACAGTACATTTGGATCGGCTCAGGCTTGGAGGGCGAAGGGACTGTTCCTGGACTGTAAATTTTCTTTGTTCTTTGTTCTTTAAATGAACACCTTGCTGAAGTCCATATAGACAATGTCTACCAAACTGCCTTCATCAATCTTCTTTGTCATCTCTTCAAAAAACTCAGCCAAATTAATGAGACATGATTTCTCATACAGAAAGACACGTTGTCTACCCCGATCAGCCCTTGCCTTCCCAAATGTATGTAAATGCTATCCCTTTGAAACCCCTCCAACAACTTACCCACCACTGACATCAGGCTCACCGGTTTATAGTTCCCCGGCTTTTTGGGGTCACTGTTTCCTTTTCTAGTCCTACTCCTCCACTGCTCACAACAAATGTTAAATGTGACCAGGTCAGTGATATGGCCGATGATATCGGTCTCAGACTGGGTCAGGGTCAGTTTTAGGAACAAATCAGGCTCGTTTCTTTAATCTGCTAAAGCAACACGTTTATGATCCAGAGCAATGTTACTCAAACTATGGTGGAAAGCTGAATGGCAAACTGTTTGGGTATTGTAATTATATAATCAATATTTCCCATTCTAAAAACACTGACACACACACACACACACACACACACACAATTTTAACTTGAAAGAACTTGGTCCAAAGTATTATTGGAACTCATGACAATGGAAAAATTGTGAGATTGTCCAAAACGTTATTCTGCTACTCACACAAGCTGCTAGCAATGTGATTTCATCCTGGGAGAGTTTGGATTTGGCTGAACTCCCTTTGCTTTAGGCAATGAATAGATTCCAGTGAATTCTGGTTCGGGATCATCCAAAGGGTAGCACGGTGGTTAGCACTGCTGCCTCACAGCACCAGGGACTTGGGGTCGATTCCAGCCTTGGGTGACTGTCTGTGTGGAGTTTGCACATTCTCCCGTTACCTGTGTGAACTTCTAATGGGTGATCTAGTTTCCGACCACAAACTGTGTAGGTTCGGTGGGTTGGTCATGCTAAATTGTCTGTAATGTTCATGGAAATCTTGGTTATGTGAATTAGTCAGGGGTAAGTATAGGGGAATGGTTTGGGAAGGTTGTTATGGACTTGTTGGGTCGAAGGGCATGTTTCCACACTGCAGGGATTCCATAAAAATAAGAATGGTAACGATGACTGTCGAGGTTTTTTTTTTAGCTCGCACACATTGCTGTGATGAGGAACAATGAAGGAGAGAGAGTGCAATAGGCCATTCCTTCTCAGGCAGATTACATTTTCTCACTCTCTGAGTTGAATCACACAGTAATGTCATCCTCTCCCAAACTGGACCATGTGAGGTCTCCTTGTACATTGTCCAAACTATGTCTCCATCACATTCCCTGTTGCATGTCGGTGCATCATTGCTGCTGTCATACACAGAGCCATACCCTTCACAGAAAATGGTCTCGGTCAATTTGAAGATATATTTATATGTCCCTGCGTCATTAAAAAATAAAAATGTTTAATTTATTCAGAATACCTGTGTTAAACTGAATGCATTTTTAAAAGAAATACAGGAATTGCTGGAGAAGCTCACCAGGTCTCTCAGTACCTAGATGCTGTAGTTGTACCAGCCACCACCACTTTGTCTGGCAGCTCATTCCATACGCACACCACCCTCTGTGTGAAATGTTGCCCTTTAGGCCTCCTCAAAACCTTTCCCCTCTCACTTTCCAGCAATGCCCTCTATTTTTGGACGACCCTAACCTGGGGAAAAACCCCTGACAACTCACCCTATCCATGGCAATTTTGACTTTATAAACCCTTCACTGGTGTGAAATGTGACTCCAATCAACACGAATGGATGTACTTTCACTCATTCTGGGCTACATTCTGAAATGCAATATTGACACCTCTTCCTTCTCCATCAAGTCACAATTTTAAATCCATTTTAATCAGTTTGTTCAGATGTATCCTGAGACACTTCTGTGGGCTTTACGCCTGGACCTTTGTGCCCGGAGGCAGGGACACTAGCATCACTCAACAATAGCCATAAAGCTGTAACATTATTCTCCTGTGTGTTTGTTCATCAGACTGTTCTGACATGCTGGGACATACCTCTGCAACAGGCAGGACTTGAATCCAGGCCTTCTAGTCCAGAGCTAGGAACACTAGTACAGGAATTGGAATCAAATCCAGAGCTCTGGCTCATACACAGGGACACTACACACTACACTACCATACCAAGATGTTGGGTCATATTTTATTGCCCACTTTCAGCTCAGTGTGGATTTATTATAATCAGGTTCCCATTACTGAACTGCACAAAACACTTTGTATTGTTAAGCAAACGCAAGATAGTTGTTCTCAACTGTAGGATATTGAGGGTACGTGCTGTGCCATCAAAATTAACTATAAAAATCTTTAATCGCTATTATCTATAGTCTACAATATTAAGGAAAGAAATCCTGCAAACACACTCTGCCCAATGAAGGGTCTCAAATAGATATGTATTACTGAACACCAGAGACGAAGGAAGAGCTTAATTTCTGGCCCCAAAACACCGATCACTCTTACCCAACTCTCACGTGCGACTCCCCTTTTCCTAAAACCATTAAATGATACCAGGCCACTGATTACTGTCCAGCCTCTCCTCCCCACTGACTGTGTCTGCAAACTGTTCCTCCTCCCCCTAACCACACAAGGCAACCCAAGCTCAGGGTCTTTGTGAAACTCAAGGCCGGAGTGTGTAGGCCTCCTGGAGAGGGATGGGCATTTTAAAATTGAAGGGGGAGGGTGAGGTGACAGTAATGTCACTCACTGGGCTGAGGGGTGGCGGATGGAGTTTAGTTTGGATTAATGCGAGGTATTGGATTTGGTAAATCAAACAACAGCAGGACCTATACAATTAAAAGCAGGGCCTTTGGCAGTGCTGTAGAACAGAGACCTAGGCCGTCAGATTTAATTCTTTAAAATTTGCATCTCATATAGATAGTGTGGTTAAGAAGGTGTTTAACACACATGTCTTCATTGGTCAGACCCTTTGAGTATCGGAATGGGGATGTCATGTTGTGGTTGTACAGGTTATTGGTGAGACCTCTTCTAGAATATTGTGTCTAGTCTGGTCACCCTGCCCGCTCATTCCATAGGCACACCACCCTCTGGGTGAAAAATTTGCCCCTTAGGTCACTTTTAAATGTTTCCCCTCTCACCTTAACCCCATGTCCTCTAGTTTTGGACTCCCCGTACCCTTAGAAAATACCTTGACTATTCACTTTGATATTATTGACCTTGATATCATTAAGCTGGAGAGGATTGAGAAGAGATTAACCTGGATGTTGCTGGGAAAGGAGGGAGTGAGCTGCAAGGAGAGGCTGGATCGGCTGGGACTTTTTTCACTGAAGAATATGAGATTAAGCAGTAACTTTACAGAGGTTTATAAATTAATGTGGGGTACAGAGAAGCTGAAGGACTGATGTCTTTTCTCTAGAGTTGAGGATTCAAAATTGAGGGATTTTCAAGGTGCGAGGAAAAAAGATTTACGAAAGTCATGAGAGGTAATTATTTTAGACAGAAGCTGGCTTGTGTGTGGAATGAACTTCCAGAGGAAGTGGTGAAAACAGGGACAGTTACAACATTTAAAGGACATTTAGATCAGTACATGGATAAGACATCAGTTTGGATGGTGCTGCGAGCAGCTGCCCTCTCCCTCCCCCTCTCTGAATGAATCCCTGTTGGTTTTCACCCTCCGCCAATGCCTGTGCAGTGGCGTGTGGAGGCCAGCAGAGGGTGGCATTGCAGCACTTTAAGCACCACAGAGACTGCCAGCCCTGCCCCACACAGAGACACACAGATACACACACGGGGATGGTGAGGGCACAGCGTGAAGCTCATCTGGTAATTTAAATGAAACAAAAAGAAATGCTCAATTCGCCTCGTAAACTGTTAAAATATGAGGGACAGATCTGCCAAATTCCACTGTTTAAATAAAACGACCAATTTCGTTTTTTCACTCTGAAAGTGAACATTTTACATGAACTATTCACAACTCTGGGACCCTCTTTCTCTTAACTGCTTATTACCCGACTCCAGCTCTACAGCAATATATTGTTTCAGGGTCTGCCACCCTCTCGTATCACAGGAGTTTGTAAGCTCTCAGTTCAGAACAGCATTCCCTCTCTCTTAAAGGTATAGTACACGCTTTCAACTCCATCACACTGTACCCTGATGAATATCGATAAGTGGGACCTAACCGGATTTCTCTTGCTCTGTGGTTTGTCAATATTTCATTCGCTCCGTCTGGTGTGTGTCAGGAGTTTTGTTGCTTCAGTGACAGCATGTCATTATTCGACTCTGTCCATATGAATATATCAGTATTTCACTTGCTCAGACTCGTGTATGTGGGGCAGGATTTCAGTTGTTTCATGGGGACTGTGACACTATAACAATCTCAATGTTTGTAGGTGGCACCGAACCTGGAAGAACTCTGAAGTCTATGGAGGACAGTGTGGAACTCTGACAGGACAGTGACACGTTGGAGTAGTTTTCGGGCAGATGGGGATCAGTGCAGAGCAGTTTGAGGTGAGACACTTTGGTAGGAAAGACAATGAAAGACAGTTTAAAACAGGCCGTACAGTTATAAAGGGGCTGCAGGAGCAGAGAGCGCTGGGTGTATATGAGCACAGATTATTGAAGATATCAGGGCAGGTGGGGAGAGCAGTAACTATCACAGATTAGTTTCAGTATCTGAGCTGTTTACAGGGGGAGGTGTAGGAGGGAGTCTCTGCGCTCCCTTCCTGGGAGGTGGTGACGATGTGTTGTGAGCCCACCCTCCTGCCCACCGAGACCGTGGGGATTCAATTTGTACCAGCTCGACACAAAAGGGAGATGGCATCAGGGCCACGGCTTCTAAGTTGTGCCGGGGGGAAACGGAGCTGCCAGTGGGTTTAAAGTGAGAATTGCCCTTCACTGAACATTGCTCCTTACTCGGTCGGTGGGACGTGGATGTTTCAGAATCTCCACATGAGGCGTCCCTGTCCTCTCCGGCTCGTACCAGGGTCCTCCCCACATGGCAGGGGGAAGGGGGGTGAGGGAACGGATATCGGGCACTCCACCACCCGGCTTGGCACTTTCTGTCCTCTTTCAGGCTGTTTCTCCTGGAATGGGAGAAAGGGAGGGAGAGAGGGAGGGTGGGAGTGGGTGGCCCTGCTGTTAGTGCTGGTATCGGTGGGGATAATGGTATAATGGTGAGGTGTCCGGAGGGAGTCAGTCCACAGTGTTGTATCCATGCAGTGTTATTAGTGTGGGGGTGAAGTGGAGGGAGGAGGGGAGAGAGAGACAGAGAGACAGAGACAGAGAGAGAAGGTGCAGCATACGACAGTGAGAGTGGTTGACCATGAGCCTTGTTCGGGGGTCGGTGCTATAACAGATATACAGTGAGTGTGAGGGAGCAGAGAGAATACAGTGACCCTTATCCTGACAGAGTGGGGAAGGTTATTGATGCTTGCCCTGTATTGCTGGGTATTTCTTCAGACCACAGATACTGCACTGAGCTGGGTGGGGAGCTCAGACCATGCTCGGTGGGTCTGGTGGTGTCACCCCCTCTGGGAAGAGAATGGTCCCCCTCTGTACTAGCCCATCCACCAGGACCTCCGTGCCCCTGTTGACAAACCGTGGTGTAATTGTCCCTTATCTGCCATGCTCGGGGTAAACTGTGCAGGGCCCCTCCAAACTGAGAAAGCTCAATCGTGTGCCCATTGGCCTTTTAAAGATGGCCCCAGTGTCAGGGATCACGGAATATCCAGGGGCATCTGGGTGATGGTGTGTACCTCCAGCCATGAACGACTCCATTTACAAAGCTGTAGAACAAATGCTCATCCAAAACTCTCCATCATCTGACCTCACACCAATATCCCACTTTCCCATCTTTCCTGGGAAGACAGGCTCTTGTTACAGGATGCTATCGAAGTGTCTATATTTCAGCATTCTGAAACCTGGGAACACATCCTTCCATGACACTGTCTCTCAGTCTCCCCCTCTCTGTCTATACCCCAAACCCCTCCCATGTGATGATATTAAACTGAGTCCCCCACTATCTCTTTCTGGCAGTGAGGTTCATACGCACAGCACCCCCTTGTCATGGCAACAATGGAGATATGGAGCTGTAAATGGGTGGGAGCTGTACATCCTGTCAGTTCCAGAACAGGCTGCAAGTTTCCCCAAACTGGGCAGGGATCTCACACAGTGTTACTGAGCAATGTACTCGGGTGGGGTACACAGTCCTACATGCTGGGAGGGTAACTGCTCCTGGGTTACAGATCAATGTACTGGGGTGGTGTACACAGTCCTACATGCTGGGAGGGTAACTGCTCCTGGGTTACAGATCAATGCACTGGGGTGGGGTACACAGTCCTACATGCTGGGAGGGTAACTGCTCCTGGTTTACAGATCAATGTACTGGGGTGGTGTACACAGTCCTACATGCTGGGAGGGTAACTGCTCCTGGTTTACAGATCAATGCAATTGGGGTGGGGTACACAGTCCTACTTGCTGGGAGGGTAACTGCTCCTGGTTTACAGATCAATGCAATTGGGGTGGGGTACACAGTCCTACATGCTGAGAGGGTAACTGCTCCAGGGTTACAGATCAATGCACTGGGGTGGTGTACACAGTCCTACATGCTGGGAGGGTAACTGCGCCTCGTTTGCAAATTAATTCACGGGTGATCAATGCACAGGTCGCTGAGCTGGTCAGACTATCTAGTTGAGGTTTATAGATAATACAATGATGTGGTCTGTGCAGCTCCCCGTTCTGGACAGATATCTAGTCTGGGTTTATAGATCAATGCACTGCTGTGGTCTGCACAGTGCTCCACTCTGGACAGATCGCTGGATTGTATTGACCAGTACAATGGATGAATCTGGACAGATTGCTGGGTTGTACTGAGCAGTACACTGGCCTGGTCTACAGCGTGTTCAACGGTGAACAGATATCTCCACTGGGTTTATGGTGTCTAGGCTGGTCTGTGAGGTGGATTGAGAATGTGGTAAATCGAACCATTTCAGCTGATCTGGCAATGCCTTTAGTTCCCATTCCTGTGATTGGACTCTCCGTCTCTCACTCCATGAATGTTACAGTGTGCCCAGGCACGTAACATCATGTTAGTGGGGTGGGTCGGGGGAACAGGTCAAGGAGTTCCTCGGAACGTTCTATCCTCAACATTCTATAACAGACATTCCCTGGAGGTTCAGAGTGGTTTATATACAGATTAACAGATATCCTGGAGTGAGTTACATTCTGGAATCTAATTGAGGGGTTCAGAATGGTTTATATACAGAATAACAGATATCCTGGAGTGAGTTAAAGTCTGGAATCTAATTGAGGGGTTCAGAGTGGTTTATATACAGAAAAACAGATATCCTGGATTGAATTTCAGTCTGGAATCTAATTGAGGGGTTCAGAGTGGTTAAAATACAGACGAACAGACAGTCCAGAGCGAGTTACAGCCTGGAATCTAATTGAGGGGTTCAGAGTGGCTTATATACAGAATAACAGATATCCTGGAGTGAGTTACACTCTGGAATCTAATTGAGGGGTTCAGAGTGGTTTATATACAGAATAACAGATATCCTGGAGTGAGTTACAGTCTGGATCTAATTGAGGGGTTCAGCGTGGTTAATATACAGACTAACAGATAGTCCAAGAGCGAGTTACAGCCTGGAATCTAATTGAGGGGTTCAGAGTGGTTTATATACAGAATAACAGATAGCCCGGAGTGAGATAAAGCCTGGAATCTAATTGAGGGGTTCAGAGTGGTTTATATACAGATTAACAGATATCCCGGAGTGAATTACAACCTGGATCTAATTCAGGGGTTCAGAGTGGTTTATATACAGAATAACAGATATCCCGGAGTGAGTTACACCTGGAATCTAATTGAGGGGTTCAGAGTGGTTTATATACAGAATAACAGATATCCTGGAGTGAGTTACACTCTGGATCTAATTGAGGGGTTGAGAGTGGTTTATATACAGAATAACAGATATCCCGGAATGAGTTACAGCCTGGAATCTAATTGAGGGGTTCAGAGTGGTTTATATACAGAATAACAGATATCCTGGAGTGAGTTACAGCCTGGATCAAATTGAGGCATTCAGAGTGGTTAATATACAGAATAACAGATATTCCAGAGTGAGTTACGGCCTGGAATCTAATAGAGGGGTTTAGAGTGGTTTATATACAGAATAACAGATACACTGGAGTGAGTTACAGCCAGGAATCTAATTGAGGGGTTCAGAGTGGTTTATATACAGATTAACAGATATCCCGGAGTGAGTTACAGCCTGGAATCTAATTTAGGGGTTCAGAGTGGTTAATATACAGAATAACAGATAGTCCAGAGCGAGTTACAGCCTGGAATCTAATTGAGGGGTTCAGAGTGGTTTATATACAGAATAACAGATAGCCCGGAGTGAGTTACAGTCTGGAATCTAATTGAGGGGTTCAGAGTGGTTTATATACAGAATAATAGTTGTCCTGGAGTGAGTTACAGCCTGGAATCTAATTGAGGGGTCCAGGGTGGTTTATACACAGAATAACAAATATCCCGAAGTGGGTTACAGCCTGGAATCTAATTGAGGGGTTCAGAGTGGTTTATATACAGAATAACAGATAGCCTGGAGTGAGTTACAGCCTGGAATCTAATTGAGAGGTTCAGAGTGGTTTATATACAGAATAACAGATATCCTGGAGTGAATTTCAGTCTGGATCGAATTGAGGCATTCAGAGTGGTTAATATACAGAATACCAGATAGTCGAGAGTGAGTTACAGCCTGGAATCTAATTGTGGGGTTCAGAGTGGTTTATATACAGAATAACAGATATCCCGGAGTGAGTAACAGCCTGGAATCTAATTGAGGGGTTCAGAGTGGTTCATATACAGATTAACAGATATCCCGGAGTGAGTTACAGCCTGGAATCTAATTGAGGGGTTCAGAGTGGTTTATATACAGAATAACAGATATCCCGGAGTGAGTTACTGCCTGGAATCTAATTGAGGGGTTCAGAGTGGTTTATATACAGAATAATAGATATCCTGGAGTGAGTTACACTCTGGATCTAATTGAGGCATTCAGAGAGGTTAATTTACAGAATAACAGATAATCCAGATCGAGTTCCAGCCTGGAATCTAATTGAGGGGTTCAGAGTGGTATATATACAGAATAACAGATAGCCCAGTCTGAGTTACGGCCTGGAATCTAATTGAGGGGTTCAGAGTGGTTTATATACAGAATAACACATAGCCCAGACTGAGTTACGGTCTGGAATCTAATAGAGGGGTTCAGAGTGGTATATATACAGAATAACACATAGCCCAGACTGAGTTACGGTCTGGAATCTAATAGAGGTGTTTAGAGTGGTTTATATACAGAATAACACATAGCCCAGACTGAGTTACGGTCTGGAATCTAATAGAGGTGTTTAGAGTGGTTTATATACAGAATAACAGATAGCCCAGGGTGGGTTACAGCCTGGAATCTAATAGAGGGGTTCAGAGTGGTTAATATACAGAATAACAGATATCCCGGAGTGAGTTACAGTCTGGAATCTAATTGAGGGGTTCAGAGTGTTTAATATACAGAATGACAGATATCCTGGAGTGAATTACACTCTGGAATCTAATTGAGGGGTTCAGAATGGTTTATATACAGAATAACAGATATCCTGGAGTGAGTTAAAGTCTGGAATCTAATTGAGGGGATCAGAGTGGTTTATATACAGAAAAACAGATATCCTGGATTGAATTTCAGTCTGGAATCTAATTGAGGGGTTCAGAGTGGTTAAAATACAGACGAACAGACAGTCCAGAGCGAGTTACAGCCTGGAATCTAATTGAGGGGTTCAGAGTGGCTTATATACAGAATAACAGATATCCTGGAGTGAGTTACACTCTGGAATCTAATTGAGGGGTTCAGAGTGGTTTATATACAGAATAACAGATATCCTGGAGTGAGTTACAGTCTGGATCTAATTGAGGGGTTCAGCGTGGTTAATATACAGACTAACAGATAGTCCAAGAGCGAGTTACAGCCTGGAATCTAATTGAGGGGTTCAGAGTGGTTTATATACAGAATAACAGATAGCCCGGAGTGAGATAAAGCCTGGAATCTAATTGAGGGTTTCAGAGTGGTTTATATACAGATTAACAGATATCCCGGAGTGAATTACAGCCTGGATCTAATTGAGGGGTTGAGAGTGGTTTATATACAGAATAACAGATATCCCGGAATGAGTTACAGCCTGGAATCTAATTGAGGGGTTCAGAGTGGTTTATATACAGAATAACAGATATCCTGGAGTGAGTTACAGCCTGGATCAAATTGAGGCATTCAGAGTGGTTAATATACAGAATAACAGATATTCCAGAGTGAGTTACGGCCTGGAATCTAATAGAGGGGTTTAGAGTGGTTTATATACAGAATAACAGATACACTGGAGTGAGTTACAGCCAGGAATCTAATTGAGGGGTTCAGAGTGGTTTATATACAGATTAACAGATATCCCGGAGTGAGTTACAGCCTGGAATCTAATTTAGGGGTTCAGAGTGGTTAATATACAGAATAACAGATAGTCCAGAGCGAGTTACAGCCTGGAATCTAATTGAGGGGTTCAGAGTGGTTTATATACAGAATAACAGATAGCCCGGAGTGAGTTACAGCCTGGAATCTAATTGAGGGGTTCCGAGTGGTTTATACACAGAATAACAGATATCCCGGAGTGAGTTACAGTCTGGAATCTAATTGAGGGGTTCAGAGTGGTTTATATACAGAATAATAGTTGTCCCGGAGTGAGTTACAGCCTGGAATCTAATTAAGGGGTTCAGGGTGGTTTATATACAGAACAACAGATATCCTGGAGTGAGTTACAGCCTGGAATCTAATTGAGGGGTCCAGGGTGGTTTATACACAGAATAACAAATATCCCGAAGTGGGTTACAGCCTGGAATCTAATTGAGGGGTTCAGAGTGGTTTATATACAGAATAACAGATAGCCTGGAGTGAGTTACAGCCTGGAATCTAATTGAGAGGTTCAGAGTGGTTTATATACAGAATAACAGATATCCTGGAGTGAATTTCAGTCTGGATCGAATTGAGGCATTCAGAGTGGTTAATATACAGAATACCAGATAGTCGAGAGTGAGTTACAGCCTGGAATCTAATTGTGGGGTTCAGAGTGGTTTATATACAGAATAACAGATATCCCGGAGTGAGTAACAGCCTGGAATCTAATTGAGGGGTTCAGAGTGGTTCATATACAGATTAACAGATATCCCGGAGTGAGTTACAGCCTGGAATCTAATTGAGGGGTTCAGAGTGGTTTATATACAGAATAACAGATATCCCGGAGTGAGTTACTGCCTGGAATCTAATTGAGGGGTTCAGAGTGGTTTATATACAGAATAATAGATATCCTGGAGTGAGTTACACTCTGGATCTAATTGAGGCATTCAGAGAGGTTAATTTACAGAATAACAGATAATCCAGATCGAGTTCCAGCCTGGAATCTAATTGAGGGGTTCAGAGTGGTATATATACAGAATAACAGATAGCCCAGTCTGAGTTACGGCCTGGAATCTAATTGAGGGGTTCAGAGTGGTTTATATACAGAATAACACATAGCCCAGACTGAGTTACGGTCTGGAATCTAATAGAGGGGTTCAGAGTGGTATATATACAGAATAACACATAGCCCAGACTGAGTTACGGTCTGGAATCTAATAGAGGTGTTTAGAGTGGTTTATATACAGAATAACACATAGCCCAGACTGAGTTACGGTCTGGAATCTAATAGAGGTGTTTAGAGTGGTTTATATACAGAATAACAGATAGCCCAGGGTGGGTTACAGCCTGGAATATAATAGAGGGGTTCAGAGTGGTTAATATACAGAATAACAGATATCCCGGAGTGAGTTACAGTCTGGAATCTAATTGAGGGGTTCAGAGTGTTTAATATACAGAATGACAGATATCCTGGAGTGAATTACACTCTGGAATCTAATTGAGGGGTTCAGAATGGTTTATATACAGAATAACAGATATCCTGGAGTGAGTTAAAGTCTGGAATCTAATTGAGGGGATCAGAGTGGTTTATATACAGAAAAACAGATATCCTGGATTGAATTTCAGTCTGGAATCTAATTGAGGGGTTCAGAGTGGTTAAAATACAGACGAACAGACAGTCCAGAGCGAGTTACAGCCTGGAATCTAATTGAGGGGTTCAGAGTGGCTTATATACAGAATAACAGATATCCTGGAGTGAGTTACACTCTGGAATCTAATTGAGGGGTTCAGAGTGGTTTATATACAGAATAACAGATATCCTGGAGTGAGTTACAGTCTGGATCTAATTGAGGGGTTCAGCGTGGTTAATATACAGACTAACAGATAGTCCAAGAGCGAGTTACAGCCTGGAATCTAATTGAGGGGTTCAGAGTGGTTTATATACAGAATAACAGATAGCCCGGAGTGAGATAAAGCCTGGAATCTAATTGAGGGGTTCAGAGTGGTTTATATACAGATTAACAGATATCCCGGAGTGAATTACAGCCTGGATCTAATTGAGGGGTTGAGAGTGGTTTATATACAGAATAACAGATATCCCGGAATGAGTTACAGCCTGGAATCTAATTGAGGGGTTCAGAGTGGTTTATATACAGAATAACAGATATCCTGGAGTGAGTTACAGCCTGGATCAAATTGAGGCATTCAGAGTGGTTAATATACAGAATAACAGATATTCCAGAGTGAGTTACGGCCTGGAATCTAATAGAGGGGTTTAGAGTGGTTTATATACAGAATAACAGATACACTGGAGTGAGTTACAGCCAGGAATCTAATTGAGGGGTTCAGAGTGGTTTATATACAGATTAACAGATATCCCGGAGTGAGTTACAGCCTGGAATCTAATTTAGGGGTTCAGAGTGGTTAATATACAGAATAACAGATAGTCCAGAGCGAGTTACAGCCTGGAATCTAATTGAGGGGTTCAGAGTGGTTTATATACAGAATAACAGATAGCCCGGAGTGAGTTGCAGCCTGGAATCTAATTGAGGGGTTCCGAGTGGTTTATACACAGAATAACAGATATCCCGGAGTGAGTAACAGTCTGGAATCTAATTGAGGGGTTCAGAGTGGTTTATATACAGAATAATAGTTGTCCCGGAGTGAGTTACAGCCTGGAATCTAATTAAGGGGTTCAGGGTGGTTTATATACAGAACAACAGATATCCTGGAGTGAGTTACAGCCTGGAATCTAATTGAGGGGTCCAGGGTGGTTTATACACAGAATAACAAATATCCCGAAGTGGGTTACAGCCTGGAATCTAATTGAGGGGTTCAGAGTGGTTTATATACAGAATAACAGATAGCCTGGAGTGAGTTACAGCCTGGAATCTAATTGAGAGGTTCAGAGTGGTTTATATACAGAATAACAGATATCCTGGAGTGAATTTCAGTCTGGATCGAATTGAGGCATTCAGAGTGGTTAATATACAGAATACCAGATAGTCGAGAGTGAGTTACAGCCTGGAATCTAATTGTGGGGTTCAGAGTGGTTTATATACAGAATAACAGATATCCCGGAGTGAGTAACAGCCTGGAATCTAATTGAGGGGTTCAGAGTGGTTCATATACAGATTAACAGATATCCCGGAGTGAGTTACAGCCTGGAATCTAATTGAGGGGTTCAGAGTGGTTTATATACAGAATAACAGATATCCCGGAGTGAGTTACTGCCTGGAATCTAATTGAGGGGTTCAGAGTGGTTTATATACAGAATAATAGATATCCTGGAGTGAGTTACACTCTGGATCTAATTGAGGCATTCAGAGAGGTTAATTTACAGAATAACAGATAATCCAGATCGAGTTCCTGCCTGGAATCTAATTGAGGGGTTCAGAGTGGTATATATACAGAATAACAGATAGCCCAGTCTGAGTTACGGCCTGGAATCTAATTGAGGGGTTCAGAGTGGTTTATATACAGAATAACACATAGCCCAGACTGAGTTACGGTCTGGAATCTAATAGAGGTGTTTAGAGTGGTTTATATACAGAATAACAGATAGCCCAGGGTGGGTTACAGCCTGGAATCTAATAGAGGGGTTCAGAGTGGTTAATATACAGAATAACAGATATCCCGGAGTGAGTTACAGTCTGGAATCTAATTGAGGGGTTCAGAGTGTTTAATATACAGAATGACAGATATCCTGGAGTGAATTACAGTCTGGATCTAATTGAGGCCTTCATAATGGATAATATAATGAATAACAGATAGTCCAGAGCGAGTTACAGTCTGGAATCTAATTGCGGGGTCCAGAGTGGTTTATATACAGAATAACAGATATCCCGGAGTGAGTTACAGCCTGGAATCTAATTGAGGGGTTCAGAGTGGTTTATATACAGATTAACAGATATCCCGCAGTGAGTTACAGCCTGGAATGTAATTGAGGGGTTCAGAGTGGTTTATGTATTGAATAACAGATAGCCCGGAGTGAGTTCCAGCCTGGAATCTAATTGAGGGGTTCAGAGTGGTTAATATACAGAATAACAGATAGCCCGTCGTGAGTTACAAACTGGAATCTAATT
The DNA here is from genome assembly GCF_047496795.1 of Chiloscyllium punctatum. NCBI lineage: Eukaryota > Metazoa > Chordata > Chondrichthyes > Orectolobiformes > Hemiscylliidae > Chiloscyllium > Chiloscyllium punctatum. The sequence goes on along the minus strand of NC_092788.1, from coordinate 55,783,984 downwards.
GAGGGGTTCAGAGTGGTTTATACACAGAATAACAGATATCCCGGAGTGAGTTACAGCCTGGAATGTAATTGTGGGGTTCCGAGTGGTTTATACACAGAATAATAGATATCCCGGAGTGAGTTACAGTCTGGAATCTAATTTAGGGGTTCAGAGAGGTTTATATACAGAATAATAGATGTCCCGGAGTGAGTTACAGCCTGGAATCTAATTGAGGGGTTCAGGGTGGTTTATTTACCGAATAACAGATATCCTGGAGTGAGTTACAGCCTGGAATCTAATTGAGGGGTCCAGGGTGATTTATACACAGAATAACAAATATCCCGAAGTGGGTTACAGCCTGGAATCTAATTGAGGGGTTCAGAGTAGTTTATATACAGAATAACAGATAGCCTGGAATGAATTTCAGTCTGGATCTAATTGAGGCCTTCAGAGTGGTTTATATACAGAATAACAGATATCCTGGAATGAATTTCAGTCGGGATCTAATTGAGGCCTTCAGAGTGGTTAATATACAGAATAACAGATAGTCGAGAGTGAGTTACAGCCTGGAATCTAATTGCGGGGTTCAGAGTGGTTTATATACAGAATAACAGATATCCCGGAGTGAGTTACAGCCTGGAACCGAATTGAGGGGTTCAGAGTGGTTTATATACAGATTAACAGATATCCCGGAGTGGGTTACAGCCTGGAATCTAATTGAGGGGTTCAGAGTGTTTTATATACAGAATAACAGATATCCCGGAGTGAGTTACTGCCTGGAATCTAATTGAGGCCTTCAGAGAGGTTAATTTACAGAATAACAGATAATCCAGAGCGAGTTGCAGCCTGGAATCTAATTGAGGGGTTCAGAGTGGTTTATATACAGAATAACACGTAGCCCAGACTGAGTTACGGCCTGGAATCTAATTGAGGGGTTCAGAGTGGTTTATATACAGAATAACAAATATCCCGAAGTGGGTGACAGCCTGGAATCTAATTGAGGGGTTCAGAGTGGTTTATATACAGAATAACAGATAGCCCGGAGTGAGTTGCCGCCTGGAATCTAATTGAGGGGTTCCGAGTGGTTTATATACAGATCAACAGATATCCCGGAGTGAGTTACAGCCTGGAATGTGATTGCGGGGTTCCGAGTGGTTTATACACAGAATAACAGATATCCCGGAGTGAGTTACAGTCTGGAATCTAATTGAGGGTTTCAGAGTGGTTTATATACAGAATAATAGTTGTCCCGGTGTGAGTTACAGCCTGGAATCTAATTAAGGGGTTCAGGGTGGTTTATATACAGAATAACAGATATCCTGGAGTGTGTTACAGTCTGGAATCTAATTGAGGGGTTCAGAGTTTTTTATATACTGAATAATAGATATCCCGGCGTGAGTTACAGCCTGGAATCTAATTGAGAGGTTGAGAGTGGTTTATATACAGAATGACAGATATCCTGGAGTGAATTACAGTCTGGATCTAATTGAGGCCTTCAGAATGGTTAATATAAAGAATAACAGATAGTCCAGAGCGAGTTACAGCTTGGAATCTAATTGCAGGGTTCAGAGTGGTTTATATACAGATTAACAGATATCCCGGAGTGAGTTCCAGCCTGGAATCTAATTGAGGGGTTCAGAGTGGTTTATATACAGAATAACAAATATCCCGAAGTGGGTGACAGCCTGGAATCTAATTGACGGGTTCAGAGTGGTTTATATACAGAATAACAGATATCCTGGAGTGAGTTACAGTCTGGATCAAATTGAGGCCTTCAGAGAGGTTAATATACAGAATAATAGTTGTCCCGGTGTGAGTTACAGCCTGGAATCTAATTAAGGGGTTCAGAGTGGTTTATATACAGAATAACAGATATTCCGGAGTGAGTTACAGCCTGGAATCTAATTGAGGGGTTCAGAGTGATTTATATATTAAATAACAGATATCCCGGAGTGAGTTACAGCCTGGAATCGAATTGAGGGGTTCAGAGTGGTTTATATACATAATAACAGATAGCCCAGTCTGAGGTACGGCCTGGAATCTAATAGAGGGGTTTAGAGTGGTTTATATACAGAATAACAGATACACTGGAGTGAGTTACAGCCAGGAATCTAATTGAGGGGTTCAGAGTGGTTTATATACAGATTAACAGATATCCCGGAGTGAGTTACAGCCTGGAATCTAATTTAGGGGTTCAGAGTGGTTAATATACAGAATAACAGATAGTCCAGAGCGAGTTACAGCCTGGAATCTAATTGAGGGGTTCAGAGTGGTTTATATACAGAATAACAGATAGCCCGGAGTGAGTTGCAGCCTGGAATCTAATTGAGGGGTTCCGAGTGGTTTATACACAGAATAACAGATATCCCGGAGTGAGTTACAGTCTGGAATCTAATTGAGGGGTTCAGGGTGGTTTATATACAGAATAATAGTTGTCCCGGAGTGAGTTACAGCCTGGAATCTAATTAAGGGGTTCAGGGTGGTTTATATACAGAACAACAGATATCCTGGAGTGAGTTACAGCCTGGAATCTAATTGAGGGGTCCAGGGTGGTTTATACACAGAATAACAAATATCCCGAAGTGGGTTACAGCCTGGAATCTAATTGAGGGGTTCAGAGTGGTTTATATACACAATAACAGATAGCCTGGAGTGAGTTACAGCCTGGAATCTAATTGAGAGGTTCAGAGTGGTTTATATACAGAATAACAGATATCCTGGAGTGAGTTACAGCTTGGATCAAATTGAGGCATTCAGAGTGGTTAATATACAGAATAACAGATATTCCAGAGTGAGTTACGGCCTGGAATCTAATAGAGGGGTTTAGAGTGGTTTATATACAGAATAACAGATACACTGGAGTGAGTAACAGCCTGGAATCTAATTGAGGGGTTCAGAGTGGTTTATATACGGAATAACAGATATCCCGGAGTGAGTTACTGCCTGGAATCTAATTGAGGGGTTCAGAGTGGTTTATATACAGAATAATATATATCCTGGAGTGAGTTACACTCTGGATCTAATTGAGGCATTCAGAGAGGTTAAATTACAGAATAACAGATAATCCAGATCGAGTTCCAGCCTGGAATCTAATTGAGGGGTTCAGAGTGGTATATATACAGAATAACAGATAGCCCAGTCTGAGTTACGGCCTGGAATCTAATTGAGGGGTTCAGAGTGGTTTATATACAGAATAACACATAGCCCAGACTGAGTTACGGTCTGGAATCTAATAGAGGTGTTTAGAGTGGTTTATATACAGAATAACAGATAGCCCAGGGTGGGTTACAGCCTGGAATCTAATAGAGGGGTTCAGAGTGGTTAATATACAGAATAACAGATATCCCGGAGTGAGTTACAGTCTGGAATCTAATTGAGGGGTTCAGAGTGTTTAATATACAGAATGACAGATATCCTGGAGTGAATTACAGTCTGGATCTAATTGAGGCCTTCATAATGGATAATATAATGAATAACAGATAGTCCAGAGCGAGTTACAGTCTGGAATCTAATTGCGGGGTCCAGAGTGGTTTATATACAGAATAACAGATATCCCGGAGTGAGTTACAGCCTGGAATCTAATTGAGGGGTTCAGAGTGGTTTATATACAGATTAACAGATATCCCGCAGTGAGTTACAGCCTGGAATGTAATTGAGGGGTTCAGAGTGGTTTATGTATTGAATAACAGATAGCCCGGAGTGAGTTCCAGCCTGGAATCTAATTGAGGGGTTCAGAGTGGTTTATATACAGAATAACAGATAGCCCGTCGTGAGTTACAAACTGGAATCTAATTGAGGGGTTCAGAGTGGTTTATACACAGAATAACAGATATCCCGGAGTGAGTTACAGCCTGGAATGTAATTGTGGGGTTCCGAGTGGTTTATACACAGAATAATAGATATCCCGGAGTGAGTTACAGTCTGGAATCTAATTTAGGGGTTCAGAGAGGTTTATATACAGAATAATAGATGTCCCGGAGTGAGTTACAGCCTGGAATCTAATTGAGGGGTTCAGGGTGGTTTATTTACCGAATAACAGATATCCTGGAGTGAGTTACAGCCTGGAATCTAATTGAGGGGTCCAGGGTGATTTATACACAGAATAACAAATATCCCGAAGTGGGTTACAGCCTGGAATCTAATTGAGGGGTTCAGAGTAGTTTATATACAGAATAACAGATAGCCTGGAATGAATTTCAGTCTGGATCTAATTGAGGCCTTCAGAGTGGTTTATATACAGAATAACAGATATCCTGGAATGAATTTCAGTCGGGATCTAATTGAGGCCTTCAGAGTGGTTAATATACAGAATAACAGATAGTCGAGAGTGAGTTACAGCCTGGAATCTAATTGCGGGGTTCAGAGTGGTTTATATACAGAATAACAGATATCCCGGAGTGAGTTACAGCCTGGAACCGAATTGAGGGGTTCAGAGTGGTTTATATACAGATTAACAGATATCCCGGAGTGGGTTACAGCCTGGAATCTAATTGAGGGGTTCAGAGTGTTTTATATACAGAATAACAGATATCCCGGAGTGAGTTACTGCCTGGAATCTAATTGAGGGGTTCAGAGTGGTTTATATACAGAATAACAGATATCCTGGAGTGAGTTACAGTCTGGATCTAATTGAGGCCTTCAGAGAGGTTAATTTACAGAATAACAGATAATCCAGAGCGAGTTGCAGCCTGGAATCTAATTGAGGGGTTCAGAGTGGTTTATATACAGAATAACACATAGCCCAGACTGAGTTACGGCCTGGAATCTAATTGAGGGGTTCAGAGTGGTTTATATACAGAACAACACATAGCCCAGACTGAGTTACGGCCTGGAATCTAATAGAGGAGTTCAGAGTGGTTTATATACAGAATAACAGATAGCCAAGGGTGGGTTACAGCCTGGAATCTAATTGAGGGGTTCAGAGTGGTTTATACACAGAATAACAGATATCCCGCAGTGAGTTACAGCCTGTAATCTAATTGCGGGATTCAGAGTGGTTTATATACAGAATAACAGATATCCCGGAGTGAGTTACAGTCAGGAATCTAATTGAGGGGTTCAGAGTTTTTTTATATACTGAATAATGGATATCCCGGAGTGAGTTACAGCCTGGAATCTAATTGAGAGGTTGAGAGTGGTTTATATACAGAATGACAGATAGCCCGGAATGAGTTACAGCCTGGATCAAATTGAGGGGTTCAGAGTGGTTTATATACAGAATAACAGATATCCTGGTGTGAGTGACAGTCTGGATCTAATTGAGGCCTTCAGAGTGGTCAATATGCAAAATAACAGATAGTCCAGAGCGAGTTACAGCCTGGAATCTAATTGAGGGGTTCAGAGTGGTTTATATACAGAACAACACATAGCCCAGACTGAGTCACGGCCTGGAATCTAATAGGGGTTTAGAGTGGTTTATATACAGAATAACAGATAGCCCAGGGTGAGTTATTGCCTGGAATCGAATTGAGTGGTTCAGGGTGGTTTATACACAGAATAACAGATATCCTGGAGTGAGTTACAGCTTGGAATCTAATTGAGGGGTTCAGAGTGGTTTCTATACAAAATAACAGATAATCCAGACCGAGTTACAGCCTGGAATCTAATTGAGGGGTTCAGAGTGGTTTATATACAGACTAACACATACCCAGACTGAGTTACGGCCTGGAATCTAATAGAGGGTTTTAGAGTGGTTTATATACAGAATAACAGATAGCCTGGAGTGAGTTACAGCCTGGAATCTAATTCAGAGTTTCAGAGTGGTTTATATACAAAATAACAGATATCCTGGTGTGAATTACAGTCTGGATCTAATTGAGGCCTTCAGAGTGGTTTATATACAGAATAACAGATAGCCCGGAGCGAGTTACAGCCTGGAATCTAATTGAGGGTTTCAGAGTGGTTTATATACGGACTAACAGATATCCTGGAGTGAGTTACAGTCTGGATCTAATTGAGGCCTTCAGAGTGGTTTATATACAGAATAACAGATAGCCCGGAGTGAGTTACAGCCTGGAATCTAATTGAGGGGTTCAGAGTGGTTTATATACAGAATAACAGATATCCTGGAGTGAGTTACTGTCTGGATCTAATTGAGGCCTTCAGAGTGGTTAATATGCAGAATAACAGATAGTCCAGAGCGAGTTACAGCCTGGAATCTAATTGAGGGGTTCAGAGTGGTTTATATACAGAACAACACATAGCCCAGACTGAGTTACGGCCTGGAATCTAATAGAGGGGTTTCGAGTGGTTTATATACAGCATAACAGATAGCCCAGGGTGGGTTACCGCCTGGAATCTAATTGAGTGGTTCAGGGTGGTTTATACACAGAATAACAGATAGCCCAGGGTGGGTTACAGCCTGGAATCTAATTGAGGGGTTCAGAGTGGTTAATATACAAAATACCAGAAAGCCCAGGGTGCGTTACAGCCTGGAATCTAATTGAGGGGTTCAGGGTGGTTTATACACAGAATAACAGATATCCCGGAGTGAGTTACAGCATGGAATCTAATTGACGGGTTCAGAGTGGTTTATATACAGATTAACAGATATCCCGGAGTGAGTTCCAGCCTGGAATCTAATTGAGGGGTTCAGGGTGGTTTATACACAGAGTAACAGATATCCCGGAGTGAGTTACAGCCTGGAATCTAATTGAGGGGTTCAGAGTGGTTTATACACAGAATAACAGATATCCCGGAGTGAGTTACAGCCTGGAATCTAATTGAGCGGTTCAGAGTGGTCTTTATACTGAATAACAGATATCCCGGAGTGAGTTACAGCCTGGAATCAAATTGAGCGGTTCAGTGTGGTCTATATACTGAATAACAGATATTCCAGAGTGAGATACAGCCTGGAATCTAATTGAGGAGTTCAGGGTGGTTCTTATACAGAATAACAGATAGCCCAGAGTGAGTTACAGCCTGAAATCTAATTGAGGTCTCAGAGTGGTTTATATACAGAAGAACAGATAGCCCGGAGTGAGTTACAGCCTGGAATCTAATCAAGGGGTTCAGGCTGGTTTATGTTACAGAATAACAGATATCCCGGAGTCAGTTAAAGCCTGGAATGTAATCGAGGGGTTTGGGGTGGTTTATACACAGAAAACAGATAGCCTGGAGTGAGTTAAGGCACGGAAACTAATTGAGGGGTTCAGGCTTGTTTATATACAGAATAACAGATAGCCCTGAGTGAGCTAATGCCTTGAACCTAATTGAGGAGTTCACAGTGATTTATATACAGAATAACAGATGCCACGGAATGAGATATAGCCTGGAATCTAATCGAGGGGTTCAGGGTGGTTTATATTCAGAATAACAGATGGCTCGGAGTGAGTTACAGCCTGGAATCGAATCGCGGGGTTCAGGGTGATTTATATACAGAATAACAGATAGCCCAGGGTGAGTTACAGCCTGGAATCTAATCACGGGGTTCAGAGTAGTTTATATACAGAATAACAGATAGCCTGGAGTAAGTTACAGCTTGTAATCGAATCGATGTGTTCAGGGTGGGTTCCATACAGAATAACAGATAGCCTGGAGTGAGTTACAGCCTGGATTTGAATCGAGGTGTTCAAGGTTCCTTATATACAAAATAACAGTTAGCCCAGTGTGAGTTACAGCCTGGAATCTAATCGCGGGGTTCAGGGTGGTTTATAGACACCATAACAGGCAGCCCGGAGTGAGTTACAGCTTGGAATTGAATTGAGGTGTTCAGGGTGGGTTATGTTCAGAATAACAGATAGCCTGGAGTGAGTTACAGCTTGGAATCGAATCGAGGTGTTCAGGGTGGGTTATATACAGAATAACAGATAGCCTGGAGTGAGTTGCAGATTGCATTCAAATTGAGGGTATTTTGCGATTTATCGACAGAGCAACGGGATACGAGAGGAGAGAAAGCAGAGGAGAAATTACCCACCATGGACCAACTCAACAATGAGCTGAGCTAGACAGGATTCAACTGCTTTATGTGGAGGTTTCTATGTGTTCTGAAAGATGGGAGAGAAACAGGCAGATACCCACAGTTTCTATGATGTTGCAGTCAAATATCTGAAAGAAAGGGAATCCCTAAGCAGAGACGCAGAGTTAAACTCAGTTTAAACTCTCTCCATCACACACACACACCCACACATAGAAACTGAATATAATGTGGAGAAATGTCCATGTGCAGCACAGATTTCCAAACTAACTCAGTGACAGACGAAAACCCCGTTCTCTGCCCAGTCCCCACTTCCAGACCCCGGGAGGTTTTATCCCTGACCCAGGGCATGTTTCTGACTGGATACTATTACATTGCAACATGAAGGTACTGAGTGTAACAGTTTGCTACATCCTATCATGTCATCTACCCTGCTGTCAGTGTTTTGTGAATTATATTGAAAACATTGGCAGGTGCAACAGAATATTCTGGAAGGTGATTTGCAGTAGGAATAGAAAAAGCTGAATGTTTCTGTGTAAAATGATGAGAAATTCTGTAGCAGTATTGTTCAGATGCTACAGCTGATCATGTACGTAAACATCAGTAAGTTAACATGATGGTAGTGCCAGCAGATTGGAGGACCAGTGATACATGGATCATTATTAAGATTAGATTGTGTTGGGAACATGAGCTTAACATGACAGGAAGTGGAATCAAATCAATGGGTTCAGGGTGGTTAATATACAGAATAACAGATAGCCCAGAGTGAGTTACAGCATGGAATCGAATTGAGGGGTTCAGGCTTGTTTATATGTAGATTAACAGATAGTCCTGAGTGAGCAAATGCCTGGAACCTAATCGAGGAGTTCAGAGTGGTTTATATACAGAATAACAGATAGTCCGGAGTGAGTTACAGCCTGGAATCTAATTGAGGGGTTCAGAGAGGTTTATATACAGAAAAACAGATATCCCGGATTGAGTTAAAGCCTGGAATTTAATCGAGGGGATCGGGGTGGTTTATATACAGAAATAGATACCCTGGAGTGAGTTAAGGCATGGAATCTAATTGAGGGGTTCAGGCTTGTTTATATACAGAATAACAGATAGCCCTGAGTGAGTTACAGCCTGGAATCTAATCAAGGGGTTCAGTGTGGTTTATGGACAGAATGTAATGAGTCACAAAATCGCGGAGTCATACACTCCTAGGGATGTACAGCATGGAAACACACCCTTTGGTCCAACCCGTCTATGCCGACCAGATATCCTAACCTACTCTAGTCTCTTTTTCAAGCACTTGGCCCATCTCCCTCCAAACCTTTCCCATTCACATACCCACCGAGCTGAATTTTAAATGTTGCAATTGTACTACCCTCCACCACTTCCTCTGACAGTTCATTCCATTCATGGACCACCCTCTGAGTGAACAAGTTGCCCCTTAGGTCTCTTCCTTATCTTTCCCCTCTCACACTAAACCTCTGCCCTCTAGTTCTAGACTCCCCTACAGCGAGGAAAAGACTTTGTCTATTTTTCCTATCCATGCCCGTCTTGATTTTATAAACCTCGATAAAGTCACCCCTCAGCCTCTGATGCTCCAGGGAAAACAGCCTCAGCTTATTCAGCCTCTCCCCGTGGCTCAAATCCTCTGGTTTATGTTACAGAATAACAGATATCCCGGAGTGAGTTACAGCCTGGAATCTAATTGAGGGGTTCAGAGTGGTTTATATACACAATAACAGATATCCCGGAGTGAGTTACAGTCTGGAATCTATTGAGGGGTTCAGGGTGGTTTATATACAGAATAACAAATATCCTGAAGTGGCTTACAGCCTGGAATCTAATTGAGGGGTTCAGAGTGGTTTATACGCAGAATAACAGATAGTCCAGAGTGACTTACAGCCTGGAATCTAATTGAGGGGTTCAGAGTGGTTTATGTGCAGATTAACAGATAGTCCAGAGTGACTTACAGCCTGGAATCTAATTGAGGGGTTCAGGGTGGTTTATATAAAGAATAACAGATATCCCGGAGTGAGTTACAGCCTGGAATCTAATTGAGGTGTTCAGAGTGGTTTATGTACAGAATAACAGATAGCCCAGAGTGAGTTACAGCCTAAAATCTAATTGAGGGTTTCAGATTGGTTTATATACAGAATAACAAATAGCCCAGGGTGAGTTACAGCCTGGAATCTAATTGAGGGGTTCTGAATCGTTAATATACAGAATAATAGATCGCCCAGAGTGTGTAACTGCCTGGAATCTAATTGAGGGGTTCAGTGTGGTTTATATACAGAATAACAAATAGCCCGGAATGAGTTACAGTTTGGAATCTAATTGAGGGGTTCAGAGTGGTTTATATACAGAATAACAGATAACCCAGGGTGAGTTACAGACTGGAATATAATTGAGGGTTTCAGAGTCGTTTATATACAGAATAACAGATAGCCCAGAGTGAGTTACAGTCTGGAAACTTATTGAGGGGTTCAGAGTGGTTTATATACAGAATAACAGATAGCCCAGAGTGAGTTACAGCCTGGAATCTAATTGAGGGGTTCTGAATCGTTAATATATAGAATAACTGATAGCCCACAGTGAGTAACCGCCTGGAATCTAATTGAGGGGTTCAGAGTGGTTTATATACAGAATAACAGATAGCCCAGGGTGAGTTACAGCCTGGAATCTAATTGAGGGGTTCTGAATCGTTCATATACAGAATAACTGAAGCCCACAGTGAGTAACTGCCTGGAATCTATTGAGGGGTTCAGAGTGGTTTATATACAGAATAACAGATAGCCCAGGGTGAGTTACAGCCTGGAATCTAATTGAGGGTTTCAGAGTGGTTTATATACAGAATAACAGATAGCCCGGGGTGAGTTACAGCCTGGAATCTAATTGAGGGGTTCAGAGCGGTTTATATAGAGAATGACATATAGCCCAGGGTGAGTTACAGCCTGAAATCTAATTGAGGGGTTCACAGTGGAGTGTATACAGAATAACAGATAGCCCAGAGTGAGTTACAGCCTGGAATCTAATTGAGGGGTACAGAGTGGTTTATATACAGAATACCAGATAGTCCAGAGTGAGTTACAGCCTGGAATCTAATCAAGGGGTTCAGTGCGGTTTATGGACAGAATAAAAAGATAGCCCGGAGTGGTTTACAGCCTTGAATCTAGTCAATGGGTTCCCAATTTGAACCCACAGAAGGTCAGTGTGAGATTTGAGAAACCTTCATTTTGGGATAACGCCTCTCCAGGCATTATTCTGATCCAACGCTCCAAATCTACAATTCAGTGGCTGAGCTCTTTCAGGTTTTGTATATTATGTTTCTCTCATATATCAGGAGCTTGGAAAGTAAGGCAGACCTGACTGGAATGTCACATTGTCTCTCCGCATTCACTGTAAACAGGTTCTGGGATTTACATTTTAACCACCTTCAAAGAGCTGTCTCCATTTCCTACCTCTGCTGGCATCAATGAATGGAAATGGCTTTTGACACATTGCCCCCTCTCCCTTGCTGAAAGTATTCCTGACACAAATCAGTCAGGCAGACATTTTAGATTTGTCCACAGCCACCATTTTATATCAGCAAAATGATGACATTGAGTTTATAAATAAGGAAAAGCAAGAGAGACTGGTAAAATCAATACAGTTTGAAAATATATAAAACATTGAACATGCACACAGAATCACAGACACACAGAATCACACACACAGAGATACAGACACCTTTCAGAAGCTGTCTCCATTTCCTATCTTGCAAGAGAATTCATGTTATGATGATGCATTCATGCAGGACAGTAAACAGCTTTTGAGACTTTCCCCATTGTGACAGAAATTCAGTCCAATCTGAAACTTGGAGATATGTAACAGGACAGAAATGAACCAGCAGCTTTCTGTGTTCCTGCTCCCAATGTAACATTTGACCATTTACTTTATCTTGTCTTCGGTCTAACATCCAACAAGGATCACTACACAAATCCAATAACAGATCCCCAGGAGTGATTTCCAGACTGGAATCTAATTGAGGGGTTTCGGGTTGACATACAGCATATGAGGTACCCAGGAGTGAGGGACAGACTGGAATCTAATCGAGGGGTTCGGGGTGGTTTATATACAGAATAACAGAAAGGCCAGAAAGAGTTACAGCCTGGAATCTAATTGCTGATTTCGGGGTGGATTATGTACAAAATAACAGGTAAAGCGGAGTGCGTTACAACCTGGAATCTAATTGAGGGGTTCAGAGTGGTTGATATACAGAATAACAGATATCCTGGAGTGAGTTACAGTCTGGATCTAATTGAGGCCTTCAGAGTGGTTAATATGCAGAATAACAGATAGTCCAGAGCGAGTTACAGCCTGGAATCTAATTGAGGGGTTCAGAGTGTTTTATATACAGCATAACACATAGCCCAGACTGAGTTACGGCCTGGAATCTAATTGAGGGGTTCAAAGTGGTTTATATACAGAATAACAGATAGCCTGGAATGTATTTCAGTCTGGATCTAATTGAGGCCTTCAGAGTGGTTTATATACAGAATAACAGATATCCTGGAATGAATTTCAGTCGGGATCTAATTGAGGCCTTCAGAGTGGTTAATATACAGAATAACAGATAGTCGAGAGTGAGTTACAGCCTGGAATCTAATTGCGGGGTTCAGAGTGGTTTATATACAGAATAACAGATATCCCGGAGTAGGTTACAGCCTGGAACCGAATTGAGGGGTTCAGAGTGGTTTATATACAGATTAACAGATATCCCGGAGTGGGTTACAGCCTGGAATCTAACTGAGGGGTTCAGAGTGTTTTATATACAGAATAACAGATATCCCGGAGTGAGTTACTGCCTGGAATCTAATTGAGGGGTTCAGAGTGGTTTATATACAGAATAACAGATATCCTGGAGTGAGTTACAGACTGGATCTAATTGAGGCCTTCAGAGAGGTTAATTTACAGAATAACAGATAATCCAGAGCGAGTTGCAGCCTGGAATCTAATTGAGGGGTTCAGAGTGGTTTATATACAGAATAACACGTAGCCCAGACTGAGTTACGGCCTGGAATCTAATTGAGGGGTTCAGAGTGGTTTATATACAGAATAACAGATATCCCGGAGTGAGTTACAGTCTGGAATCTAATTAAGGGGTTCAGAGTGGTTTATATACAGAATAACAGATAGCCCGGAGTGAGTTGCAGCCTGGAATCTAATTGAGGGGTTCAGAGTGGTTTATATACAGAATAACAAATATCCCGAAGTGGGTGACAGCCTGGAATCTAATTGAGGGGTTCAGAGTGGTTTATATACAGAATAACAGATAGCCCGGAGTGAGTTGCCGCCTGGAATCTAATTGAGGGGTTCAGAGTGGTTTATATACAGATCAACAGATATCCCGGAGTGAGTTACAGCCTGGAATGTGATTGCGGGGTTACGAGTGGTTTATACACAGAATAACAGATATCCCGGAGTGAGTAACAGTCTGGAATCTAATTGAGGGTTTCAGAGTGGTTTATATACAGAATAATAGTTGTCCCGGAGTGAGTTACAGCCTGGAATCTAATTAAGGGGTTCAGAGTGGTTTATATACAGAATAACAGATATCCTGGAGTGAGTTACAGTCTGGAATCTAATTGAGGGGTTCAGAGTTTTTTATATACTGAATAATAGATATCCCGGCGTGAGTTACAGCCTGGAATCTAATTAAGAGGTTGAGAGTGGTTTATATACAGAATGACAGATATCCTGGAGTGAATTACAGTCTGGATCTAATTGAGGCCTTCAGAATGGTTAATATAAAGAATAACAGATAGTCCAGAGCGAGTTACAGCCTGGAATCTAATTGCAGGGTTCAGAGTGGTTTATATACAGATTAATTATATCCCGGAGTGAGTTCCAGCCTGGAATCTAATTGAGGGGTTCAGAGTGGTTTATATACAGAATAACAAATATCCCGAAGTGGGTGACAGCCTGGAATCTAATTGAGGGGTTCAGAGTGGTTTATATACAGAATAACAGATATCCTGGAGTGAGTTACAGTCTGGATCAAATTGAGGCCTTCAGAGAGGTTAATATACAGAATAATAGTTGTCCCGGAGTGAGTTACAGCCTGGAATCTAATTAAGGGGTTCAGAGTGGTTTATATACAGAATAACAGATATTCCGGAGTGAGTTACAGCCTGGAATCTAATTGAGGGGTTCAGAGTGGTTTATATATTAAATAACAGATATCCCGGAGTGAGTTACAGTCTGGAATCGAATTGAGGGGTTCAGAGTGGTTTATATACAGAATAACAGATAGCCCAGTCTGAGTTACGGCCTGGAATCTAATAGAGGTGTTTAGAGTGGTTTATATACAGAATAACAGATATCCCGGAGTGAGTTATAGCCTGGAATCTAATTTAGGGGTTCAGAGTGGTTAATATACAGAATAACAGATAGTCCAGAGCGAGTTACAGCCTGGAATCTAATTGAGGGGTTCAGAGTGGTTTATATACAGAATAACAGATAGCCCGGAGTGAGTTGCAGCCTGGAATCTAATTGAGGGGTTCCGAGTGGTTTATACACAGAATAACAGATATCCCGGAGTGAGTTACAGTCTGGAATCTAATTGAGGGGTTCAGAGTGGTTTATATACAGAATAATAGTTGTCCCGGAGTGAGTTACAGCCTGGAATCTAATTAAGGGGTTCAGGGTGGTTTATATACAGAATAACAGATAGCCCGGAGTGAGTTGCAGCCTGGAATCTAATTGAGGGGTTCCGAGTGGTTTATACACAGAATAACAAATATCCCGAAGTGGGTTACAGCCTGGAATCTAATTGAGGGGTTCAGAGTGGTTTATATACAGAATAACAGATAGCCTGGAGTGAGTTACAGCCTGGAATCTAATTGAGAGGTTCAGAGTGGTTTATATACAGAATAACAGATATCCTGGAGTGAATTTCAGTCTGGATCGAATTGAGGCATTCAGAGTGGTTAATATACAGAATACCAGATAGTCGAGAGTGAGTTACAGCCTGGAATCTAATTGTGGGGTTCAGAGTGGTTTATATACAGAATAACAGATATCCCGGAGTGAGTAACAGCCTGGAATCTAATTGAGGGTTTCAGAGTGGTTTATATACAGATTAACAGATATCCCGGAGTGAGTTACAGCCTGGAATCTAATTGAGGGGTTCAGAGTGGTTTATATACGGAATAACAGATATCCCGGAGTGAGTTACTTCCTGGAATCTAATTGAGGGGTTCAGAGTGGTTTATATACAGAATAACAGATATCCTGGAGTGAGTTACAGTCTGGATCTAATCGAGGCATTCAGAGAGGTTAATTTACAGAATAACAGATAATCCAGAGCGAGTTCCAGCCTGGAATCTAATTGAGGGGTTCAGAGTGGTTTATATACAGAATAACAGATAGCCCAGTCTGAGTTACGGCCTGGAATCTAATTGAGGGGTTCAGAGTGGTTTATATACAGAATAACACATAGCCCAGACTGAGTTATGGCCTGGAATCTAATAGAGGTGTTTAGAGTGGTTTATATACAGAATAACAGATAGCCCAGGGTGGGTTACAGCCTGGAATCTAATAGAGGGGTTCAGAGTGGTTAATATACAGAATAACAGATATCCCGGAGTGAGTTACAGTCTGGAATCTAATTGAGGGGTTGAGAGTGTTTAATATCCAGAATGACAGATATCCTGGAGTGAATTACAGTCTGGATCTAATTGAGGCCTTCAGAATGGATAATATAAAGAATAACAGATAGTCCAGAGCGAGTTACAGTCTGGAATCTAATTGCGGGGTTCAGAGTGGTTTATATACAGAATAACAGATATCCCGGAGTGAGTTACAGCCTGGAATCTAATTGAGGGGTTCAGAGTGGTTTATATACAGATTAACAGATATCCCGCAGTGAGTTACAGCCTGGAATGTAATTGAGGGGTTCAGAGTGGTTTATGTATAGAATAACAGATAGCTCGGAGTGAGTTCCAGCCTGGAATCTAATTGAGGGGTTCAGAGTGGTTTATATACAGAATAACAGATAGCCCGTCGTGAGTTACAGACTGGAATCTAATTGAGGGGATCAGAGTGGTTTATACACAGAATAACAGATATCCCGGAGTGAGTTACAGCCTGAAATGTAATTGTGGGGTTCCGAGTGGTTTATACACAGAATAATAGATATCCCGGAGTGAGTGACAGTCTGGAATCTAATTTAGGGGTTCAGAGAGGTTTTTATACAGAATAATAGATGTCCCGGAGTGAGTTACTGCCTGGAATCTGATTGAAGGTTCAGGGTGGTTTATATACCGAATAACAGATATCCTGGAGTGAGTTACAGCCTGGAATCTAATTGAGGGGTCCAGGGTGGTTTATACACAGAATAACAAATATCCCGAAGTGGGTTACAGCCTGGAATCTAATTGAGGGGTTCAGAGTGGTTTATATACAGAATAACAGATAGCCTGGAGTGAGTTACAGCCTGGAATCTAATTGAGAGGTTCAGAGTGGTTTATATACAGAATAACAGAGAGCCTGGAATGAATTTCAGTCTGGATCTAATTGAGGCCTTCAGAGTGGTTTATATACAGAATAACAGATATCCTGGAATGAATTTCAGTCGGGATCGAATTTAGGCCTTCAGAGTGGTTAATATACAGAATAACAGATAGTCGAGAGTGAGTTACAGCCTGGAATATAATTGCGGGGTTCAGAGTGGTTTATATACAGATTAACAGATATCCCGGAGTGGGTTACTGCCTGGAATCTAATTGAGGGGTTCAGAGTGTTTTATATACAGAATAACAGATATCCCGGAGTGCGTTACTGCCATGAATCTAATTGAGGGGTTCAGAGTGGTTTATATACAGATTAACAGATATCCCGGAGTGGGTTACAGCCTGGAATCTAATTGAGGGGTTCAGAGTGTTTTATATACAGAATAACAGATATCCCGGAGTGAGTTACTGCCTGGAATCTAATTGAGGGGTTCAGAGTGGTTTATATACAGAATAACAGATATCCTGGAGTGACTTACAGTCTGGATCTAATTGAGGCCTTCAGACAGGTTAATTTACAGAATAACAGATAATCCAGAGCGAGTTGCAGCCTGGAATCTAATTGAGGGGTTCAGAGTGTTTTATATACAGCATAACACATAGCCCAGACTGAGTTACAGCCTGGAATCTAATTGTGGGGTTCAAAGTGGTTTATATACAGAACAACACATAGCCCAGACTGAGTTACGGCCTGGAATCTAATAGAGGGGTTCAGAGTGGTTTATATACAGAATAACAGATAGCCAAGGGTGGGTTACAGCCTGGAATCTAATTGAGGGGTTCAGAGTGGTTAATATACAAAATACCAGAAAGCCCAGACTGAGTTACAGCCTGGAATCTAATTGAGTGGTTCAGGGTGGTTTATACACAGAATAACAGATATCCCGCAGTGAGTTACAGCCTGTAATCTAATTGCGGGATTCAGAGTGGTTTATATACAGAATAACAGATATCCCGGAGTGAGTTACAGTCTGGAATCTAATTGAGGGGTTCAGAGTTTTTTATATACTGAATAATAGATATCCCGGAGTGAGTTACAGCCTGGAATCTAATTGAGAGGTTGAGAGTGGTTTATATACAGAATGACAGATAGCCCGGAATGAGTTACAGCCTGGATCAAATTGAGGGGTTCAGAGTGGTTTATATACAGAATAACAGATATCCTGGTGTGAGTGACAGTCTGGATCTAATTGAGGCCTTCAGAGTGGTCAATATGCAAAATAACAGATAGTCCAGAGCGAGTTACAGCCTGGAATCTAATTGAGGGGTTCAGAGTGGTTTATATACAGAACAACACATAGCCCAGACTGAGTCACGGCCTGGAATCTAATAGGGGTTTAGAGTGGTTTATATACAGAATAACAGATAGCCTGGAGTGAGTTACAGCTTGGAATCTAATCGAGGGGTTCAGAGTGGTTTATACACAGAATAACAGATATCCCGGAGTGAGTTACAGCTTGGAATCTAATTGAGGGGTTCAGAGTGGTTTATATACAGAATAACAGATATCCTGGAGTGAGTTACAGCTTGGAATCTAATTGAGGGGTTCAGAGTGGTTTCTATACAAAATAACAGATAATCCAGACCGAGTTACAGCCTGGAATCTAATTGAGGGGTTCAGAGTGGTTTATATACAGACTAACACATACCAGGGTGGGTTACCGCCTGGAATCTAATTGAGTGGTTCAGGGTGGTTTATACACAGAATAACAGATATCCCGGAGTGAGTTACAGCCTGGAATCTATTTGGGGGTTTCAGAGTGGTGTATATACAGATTAACAGATATCCCGGAGTGAGTTCCAGCCTGGAATCTAATTGAGGGGTTCAGGGTGGTTTATACACAGAGTAACAGATATCCCGGAGTGAGTTACAGCCTGGAATCTAATTGAGGGGTTCAGAGTGGTTTATACACAGAATAACAGATATCCCGGAGTGAGTTACAGCCTGGAATCTAATTGAGCGGTTCAGAGTGGTCTATATACTGAATAACAGATATCCCGGAGTGAGTTACAGCCTGGAATCAAATTGAGCGGTTCAGTGTGGTCTATATACTGAATAACAGATATTCCAGAGTGAGATACAGCCTGGAATCTAATTGAGGAGTTCAGGGTGGTTCTTATACAGAATAACAGATAGCCCAGTGTGAGTTACAGCCTGAAATCTAATTGAGGGCTCAGAGTGGTTTATATACAGAAGAACAGATAGCCCGGAGTGAGTTACAGCCTGGAATCTAATCAAGGGGTTCAGGCTGGTTTATGTTACAGAATAACAGACATCCCGGAGTCAGTTAAAGCCTGGAATGTAATCGAGGGGTTTGGGGTGGTTTATACACAGAAAACAGATAGCCTGGAGTGAGTTAAGGCACGGAAACTAATTGAGGGGTTCAGGCTTGTTTATATACAGAATAACAGATAGCCCTGAGTGAGCTAATGCCTTGAACCTAATTGAGGAGTTCACAGTGATTTATATACAGAATAACAGATGCCACGGAATGAGATATAGCCTGGAATCTAATCGAGGGGTTCAGGGTGGTTTATATTCAGAATAACAGATGGCTCGGAGTGAGTTACAGCCTGGAATCGAATCGCGGGGTTCAGGGTGATTTATATACAGAATAACAGATAGCCCAGGGTGAGTTACAGCCTGGAATCTAATCACGGGGTTCAGAGTAGTTTATATACAGAATAACAGATAGCCTGGAGTAAGTTACAGCTTGTAATCGAATCGATGTGTTCAGGGTGGGTTCCATACAGAATAACAGATAGCCTGGAGTGAGTTACAGCCTGGATTTGAATCGAGGTGTTCAAGGTTCCTTATATACAAAATAACAGTTAGCCCAGTGTGAGTTACAGCCTGGAATCTAATCGCGGGGTTCAGGGTGGTTTATAGACACCATAACAGGCAGCCCGGAGTGAGTTACAGCTTGGAATTGAATTGAGGTGTTCAGGGTGGGTTATGTTCAGAATAACAGATAGCCTGGAGTGAGTTACAGCTTGGAATCGAATCGAGGTGTTCAGGGTGGGTTATATACAGAATAACAGATAGCCTGGAGTGAGTTGCAGATTGCATTCAAATTGAGGGTATTTTGCGATTTATCGACAGAGCAACGGGATACGAGAGGAGAGAAAGCAGAGGAGAAATTACCCACCATGGACCAACTCAACAATGAGCTGAGCCAGACAGGATTCAACTGCTTTATGTGGAGGTTTCTATGTGTTCTGAAAGATGGGAGAGAAACAGGCAGATACCCACAGTTTCTATGATGTTGCAGTCAAATATCTGAAAGAAAGGGAATCCCTAAGCAGAGACGCAGAGTTAAACTCAGTTTAAACTCTCTCCATCACACACACACACCCACACATAGAAACTGAATATAATGTGGAGAAATGTCCATGTGCAGCACAGATTTCCAAACTAACTCAGTGACAGACGAAAACCCCGTTCTCTGCCCAGTCCCCACTTCCAGACCCCGGGAGGTTTTATCCCTGACCCAGGGCATGTTTCTGACTGGATACTATTACATTGCAACATGAAGGTACTGAGTGTAACAGTTTGCTACATCCTATCATGTCATCTACCCTGCTGTCAGTGTTTTGTGAATTATATTGAAAACATTGGCAGGTGCAACAGAATATTCTGGAAGGTGATTTGCAGTAAGAATAGAAAAAGCTGAATGTTTCTGTGTAAAATGATGAGAAATTCTGAAGCAGTATTGTTCAGATGCTACAGCTGATCATGTACGTAAACATCAGTAAGTTAACATGATGGTAGTGCCAGCAGATTGGAGGACCAGTGATACATTGATCATTATTAAGATTAGATTGTGTTGGGAACATGAGCTTAACATGACAGGAAGTGGAATCAAATCAATGGGTTCAGGGTGGTTAATATACAGAATAACAGATAGCCCAGAGTGAGTTACAGCATGGAATCGAATTGAGGGGTTCAGGCTTGTTTATATATAGATTAACAGATAGTCCTGAGTGAGCAAATGCCTGGAACCTAATCGAGGAGTTCAGAGTGGTTTATATACAGAATAACAGATAGTCCGGAGTGAGTTACAGCCTGGAATCTAATTGAGGGGTTCAGAGAGGTTTATATACAGAAAAACAGATATCCCGGATTGAGTTAAAGCCTGGAATTTAATCGAGGGGATCGGGGTGGTTTATATACAGAAATAGATACCCTGGAGTGAGTTAAGGCATGGAATCTAATTGAGGGGTTCAGGCTTGTTTATATACAGAATAACAGATAGCCCTGAGTGAGTTACAGCCTGGAATCTAATCAAGGGGTTCAGTGTGGTTTATGGACAGAATGTAATGAGTCACAAAATCGCGGAGTCATACACTCCTAGGGATGTACAGCATGGAAACACACCCTTTGGTCCAACCCGTCTATGCCGACCAGATATCCTAACCTACTCTAGTCTCTTTTTCAAGCACTTGGCCCATCTCCCTCCAAACCTTTCCCATTCACATACCCACCGAGCTGAATTTTAAATGTTGCAATTGTACTACCCTCCACCACTTCCTCTGACAGTTCATTCCATTCATGGACCACCCTCTGAGTGAACAAGTTGCCCCTTAGGTCTCTTCCTTATCTTTCCCCTCTCACACTAAACCTCTGCCCTCTAGTTCTAGACTCCCCTACAGCGAGGAAAAGACTTTGTCTATTTTTCCTATCCATGCCCGTCTTGATTTTATAAACCTCGATAAAGTCACCCCTCAGCCTCTGATGCTCCAGGGAAAACAGCCTCAGCTTATTCAGCCTCTCCCCGTGGCTCAAATCCTCTGGTTTATGTTACAGAATAACAGATATCCCGGAGTGAGTTACAGCCTGGAATCTAATTGAGGGGTTCAGAGTGGTTTATATACACAATAACAGATATCCCGGAGTGAGTTACAGTCTGGAATCTATTGAGGGGTTCAGGGTGGTTTATATACAGAATAACAAATATCCTGAAGTGGCTTACAGCCTGGAATCTAATTGAGGGGTTCAGAGTGGTTTATACGCAGAATAACAGATAGTCCAGAGTGACTTACAGCCTGGAATCTAATTGAGGGGTTCAGGGTGGTTTATATAAAGAATAACAGATATCCCGGAGTGAGTTACAGCCTGGAATCTAATTGAGGTGTTCAGAGTGGTTTATGTACAGAATAACAGATAGCCCAGAGTGAGTTACAGCCTGGAATCTAATTGAGGGGTTTAGGGTGGATAATATACAGAATAACAGATATCCCGGAGTGGGTTACACCCAGGAATCTAATTGAGAGCTTCAGACTGGTTTCTATCCAGAATAACAGATAGCCCAGCGTGAATTACAGCCTGGAATCAAATTGAGGGGTTAAGAGTGGTTTATATACAGAATAACAGATAGCGTGGAGTGAGTTACAGACTGGAATCTAATTGAGGGGATCAGAGTGGTTTATGTACAGCATTACAGATATCCCGGAGTGAGTTACAGTCTGGAAACTAATTCAGGCCTTCAGAGTGGTTTATACACAGAATAACAGATAGCCTGGAGTGAGTTACAGCCTAAAATCTAATTGAGGGTTTCAGATTGGTTTATATACAGAATAACAAATAGCCCAGGGTGAGTTACAGCCTGGAATCTAATTGAGGGGTTCTGAATCGTTAATATACAGAATAATAGATCGCCCAGAGTGTGTAACTGCCTGGAATCTAATTGAGGGGTTCAGTGTGGTTTATATACAGAATAACAGATTCCCCGGAGTGAGATCCAGCCTGGAATCTAATTGAGGGGTTCAGTGTGGTTTATATACAGAATAACAAATAGCCCGGAATGAGTTACAGTTTGGAATCTAATTGAGGGGTTCAGAGTGGTTTATATACAGAATAACAGATAACCCAGGGTGAGTTACAGACTGGAATATAATTGAGGGTTTCAGAGTCGTTTATATACAGAATAACAGATAGCCCAGAGTGAGTTACAGTCTGGAAACGTATTGAGGGGTTCAGAGTGGTTTATATACAGAATAACAGATAGCCCAGAGTGAGTTACAGCCTGGAATCTAATTGAGGGGTTCTGAATCGTTAATATATAGAATAACTGATAGCCCACAGTGAGTAACTGCCTGGAATCTAATTGAGGGGTTCAGCGTGGTTTATATACAGAATAACAGATAGCCCAGGGTGAGTTACAGCCTGGAATCTAATTGAGGGGTTCTGAATCGTTCATATACAGAATAAATGAAGCCCACAGTGAGTAACTGCCTGGAATCTATTGAGGGGTTCAGAGTGGTTTATATACAGAATAACAGATAGTCCAGAGTGACTTACAGCCTGGAATCTAATTGAGGGGTTCAGGGTGGTTTATATAAAGAATAACAGATATCCCGGAGTGAGTTACAGCCTGGAATCTAATTGAGGTGTTCAGAGTGGTTTATGTACAGAATAACAGATAGCCCAGAGTGAGTTACAGCCTGGAATCTAATTGAGGGGTTTAGGGTGGATAATATACAGAATAACAGATATCCCGGAGTGGGTTACACCCAGGAATCTAATTGAGAGCTTCAGACTGGTTTCTATCCAGAATAACAGATAGCCCAGCGTGAATTACAGCCTGGAATCAAATTGAGGGGTTAAGAGTGGTTTATATACAGAATAACAGATAGCGTGGAGTGAGTTACAGACTGGAATCTAATTGAGGGGATCAGAGTGGTTTATGTACAGCATTACAGATATCCCGGAGTGAGTTACAGTCTGGAAACTAATTCAGGCCTTCAGAGTGGTTTATACACAGAATAACAGATAGCCTGGAGTGAGTTACAGCCTAAAATCTAATTGAGGGTTTCAGATTGGTTTATATACAGAATAACAAATAGCCCAGGGTGAGTTACAGCCTGGAATCTAATTGAGGGGTTCTGAATCGTTAATATACAGAATAATAGATCGCCCAGAGTGTGTAACTGCCTGGAATCTAATTGAGGGGTTCAGTGTGGTTTATATACAGAATAACAGATTCCCCGGAGTGAGATCCAGCCTGGAATCTAATTGAGGGGTTCAGTGTGGTTTATATACAGAATAACAAATAGCCCGGAATGAGTTACAGTTTGGAATCTAATTGAGGGGTTCAGAGTGGTTTATATACAGAATAACAGATAACCCAGGGTGAGTTACAGACTGGAATATAATTGAGGGTTTCAGAGTCGTTTATATACAGAATAACAGATAGCCCAGAGTGAGTTACAGTCTGGAAACGTATTGAGGGGTTCAGAGTGGTTTATATACAGAATAACAGATAGCCCAGAGTGAGTTACAGCCTGGAATCTAATTGAGGGGTTCTGAATCGTTAATATATAGAATAACTGATAGCCCACAGTGAGTAACTGCCTGGAATCTAATTGAGGGGTTCAGAGTGGTTTATATACAGAATAACAGATAGCCCAGGGTGAGTTACAGCCTGGAATCTAATTGAGGGGTTCTGAATCGTTCATATACAGAATAACTGAAGCCCACAGTGAGTAACTGCCTGGAATCTATTGAGGGGTTCAGAGTGGTTTATATACAGAATAACAGATAGCCCAGGGTGAGTTACAGCCTGGAATCTAATTGAGGGTTTCAGAGTGGTTTATATACAGAATAACAGATAGCCCGGGGTGAGTTACAGCCTGGAATCTAATTGAGGGGTTCAGAGCGGTTTATATAGAGAATGACATATAGCCCAGGGTGAGTTACAGCCTGGAATCTAATTGAGGGGTTCACAGTGGAGTGTATACAGAATAACAGATAGCCCAGAGTGAGTTACAGCCTGGAATCTAATTGAGGGGTTCAGAGTGGTTTATATACAGAATACCAGATAGTCCAGAGTGAGTTACAGCCTGGAATCTAATCAAGGGGTTCAGTGCGGTTTATGGACAGAATAAAAAGATAGCCCGGAGTGGTTTACAGCCTTGAATCTAGTCAATGGGTTCCCAATTTGAACCCACAGAAGGTCAGTGTGGGATTTGAGAAACCCTTCACTTTGGGATAACGCCTCTCCAGGCATTATTCTGATCCAACGCTCCAAATCTACAATTCAGTGGCTGAGCTCTTTCAGGTTTTGTATATTATGTCTCTCTCATATATCAGGAGCTTGGAAAGTAAGGCAGACCTGACTGGAATGTCACATTGTCTCTCCGCATTCACTGTAAACAGGTTCTGGGATTTACATTTTAACCACCTTCAAAGAACTGTCTCCATTTCCTACCTCTGCTGGCATCAATGAATGGAAATGGCTTTTGACACATTGCCCCCTCTCCCTTGCTGAAAGTATTCCTGACACAAATCAGTCAGGCAGACATTTTAGATTTGTCCACAGCCACCATTTTATATCAGCAAAATGATGACATTGAGTTTATAAATAAGGAAAAGCAAGAGAGACTGGTAAAATCAATACAGTTTGAAAATATATAAAACATTGAACATGCACACAGAATCACAGACACACAGAATCACACACACAGAGATACAGACACCTTTCAGAAGCTGTCTCCATTTCCTATCTTGCAAGAGAATTCATGTTATGATGATGCATTCATGCAGGACAGTAAACAGCTTTTGAGACTTTCCCCATTGTGACAGAAATTCAGTCCAATCTGAAACTTGGAGATATGTAACAGGACAGAAATGAACCAGCAGCTTTCTGTGTTCCTGCTCCCAAAGTAACATTTGACCATTTACTTTATCTTGTCTTCGGTCTAACATCCAACAAGGATCACTACACAGATCCAATAACAGATCCCCAGGAGTGATTTCCAGACTGGAATCTAATTGAGGGGTTTCGGGTTTACATACAGCATATGAGGTACCCAGGAGTGAGGGACAGAGTGGAATCTAATCGAGGGGTTCGGGGTGGTTTTATACAGAATAACAGAAAGGCCAGAAAGAGTTACAGCCTGGAATCTAATTGCTGATTTCGGGGTGGATTATGTACAAAATAACAGGTAAAGCGGAGTGCGTTACAACCTGGAATCTAATTGAGGGGTTCAGAGTGGTTGATATACAGAATAACAGATATCCTGGAGTGAGTTACAGTCTGGATCTAATTGAGGCCTTCAGAGTGGTTAATATGCAGAATAACACATAGTCCAGAGCGAGTTACAGCCTGGAATCGAATTGAGGGGTTCAGAGTGTTTTATATACAGCATAACACATAGCCCAGACTGAGTTACGGCCTGGAATCTAATTGAGGGGTTCAAAGTGGTTTATATACAGAATAACACATAGCCCAGACTGAGTTACGGCCTGGAATCTAAAAGAGGGGTTTAGAGTGGTTTATATACAGAATAACAGATAGCCTGGAGTGAGTTACAGCCTGGAATCTAATTGAGGGGTTCAGGGTGATTCATATACAGAATAACAGATATCCTGGAGTGAGTTCAGCCTGGAATCTAATTGAGGGGTCCAGGGTGGTTTATACACAGAATAACAAATATCCCGAAGTGGGTTACAGCCTGGAATCTAATTGAGGGGTTCAGAGTGGTTTATATACAGAATAACAGATAGCCTGGAGTGAGTTACAGCCTGGAATCTAATTGAGAGGTTCAGAGTGGTTTATATACAGAATAACAGATTGCCCGGAGTGAGTTACAGTCTGGATCTAATTGAGGTCTTCAGAGTGGTTAATATACAGAATACCAGATAGTCGAGAGTGAGTTACAGCCTGCAATCTAATTGCGGGGTTCAGAGTGGTTTATACACAGAATAACAGATATCCCGGAGTGAGTTACAGCCTGGAATCTAATTGAGGGGTTCAGAGTGGTTTATATACAGTATAACAGATAGCCCAGGGTGGGTTACAGCCTGGAATGTAATTGAGGGGTTCAGAGTGGTTCATATCCAGAATAACAGATAGTCCAGAGCGAGTTACTGCCTGGAATCTAATTGAGGGGTTCAGAGTGGTTTATATACAGATTAACAGATATCCTGGAGTGAGTTACAGCCTGGATCAAATTGAGGCCTTCAGAGTGGTTAATATACAGAATAACAGATAGTCCAGAGTGAGTTACAGTCTGGAATCTAATTGAGGGGTTCAGAGTGGTTTATATATAGAATAACAGATAGCCCAGAGTGAGTTCCAGCCTGGAATCTAATTGAGGGGTTCAGAGTGGTTTATATACAGAATAACAAATATCCCGAAGTGGGTGACAGCCTGGAATCTAATTGAGGGGTTCAGAATAGTTTATATACAGAATAACAGATAGCCTGGAGTGAGATACAGCCTGGAATCTAATTGAGAGGTTCAGAATGGTTTATATACAGAATAACAGATATCCTGGTGTGAATTTCAGTCTGGATCTAATTGAGGCCTTCAGAGTGGTTAATATACAGAATAACAGATAGTCGAGAGTGAGTTACAGCCTGGAATCTAATTGCGGGGTTCAGAGTGGTTTATATACAGAATAACAGATATTCCGGAGTGAGTTACAGCCTGGAATCTAATTGAGGGGTTCAGAGTGGTTTATATACAGAATAACAGATATCCCGGAGTGAGTTACTGCCTGGAATCTAATTGAGGGGTTCAGAGTGGTTTATATACAGAATAATAGATATCCTGGAGTGAGTTACACTCTGGATCTAATTGAGGCATTCAGAGAGGTTAATTTACAGAATAACAGATAATCCAGATCGAGTTCCAGCCTGGAATCTAATTGAGGGGTTCAGAGTGGTATATATATACAGAATAACAGATAGCCCAGTCTGAGTTACGGCCTGGAATCTAATTGAGGGGTTCAGAGTGGTTTATATACAGAATAACACATAGCCCAGACTGAGTTACGGTCTGGAATCTAATAGAGGGGTTCAGAGTGGTTTATATACAGAATAACAGATATCCCGCAGTGAGTTACAGCCTGGAATGTAATTGAGGGGTTCAGAGTGGTTTATGTATTGAATAACAGATAGCCCGGAGTGAGTTCCAGCCTGGAATCTAATTGAGGGGTTCAGAGTGGTTTATATACAGAATAACAGATAGCCCGTCGTGAGTTACAAACTGGAATCTAATTGAGGGGTTCAGAGTGGTTTATACACAGAATAACAGATATCCCGGAGTGAGTTACAGCCTGGAATGTAATTGTGGGGTTCCGAGTGGTTCATACACAGAATAATAGATATCCCGGAGTGAGTTACAGCCTGGAATCTAATTTAGGGGTTCAGGGTGGTTTATATACAGAATAATAGATGTCCCGGAGTGAGTTACAGCCTGGAATCTAATTGAGGGGTTCAGGGTGGTTTATTTACCGAATAACAGATATCCTGGAGTGAGTTACAGCCTGGAATCTAATTGAGGGGTCCAGGGTGGTTTATACACAGAATAACAAATATCCCGAAGTGGGTTACAGCCTGGAATCTAATTGAGGGGTTCAGAGTGGTTTATATACAGAATAATAGATATCCTGGAATGAATTTCAGTCTGGATCTAATTGAGGCCTTCAGAGTGGTTTATATACAGAATAACAGATATCCTGGAATGAATTTCAGTCGGGATCTAATTGAGGCCTTCAGAGTGGTTAATATACAGAATAACAGATAGTCGAGAGTGAGTTACAGCCTGGAATCTAATTGAGGGGTTCAGAGTGGTTTATATACAGATTAACAGATATCCCGGAGTGAGTTACAGCCTGGAATCTAATTGAGGGGTTCAGAGTGGTTTATATACAGAATAACAGATATCCCGGAGTGAGTTACTGCCTGGAATCTAATTGAGGGGTTCAGAGTGGTTTATATACAGAATAATAGATATCCTGGAGTGAGTTACACTCTGGATCTAATTGAGGCATTCAGAGAGGTTAATTTACAGAATAACAGATAATCCAGATCGAGTTCCAGCCTGGAATCTAATTGAGGGGTTCAGAGTGGTATATATACAGAATAACAGATAGCCCAGTCTGAGTTACGGCCTGGAATCTAATTGAGGGGTTCAGAGTGGTTTATATACAGAATAACACATAGCCCAGCCTGAGTTACGGTCTGGAATCTAATACAGGTGTTTAGAGTGTGTATATACAGAATAACAGATAGCCCAGGGTGGGTTACAGCCTGGAATCTAATAGAGGGGTTCAGAGTGGTTAATATACAGAATAACAGATATCCCGGAGTGAGTTACAGTCTGGAATCTAATTGAGGGGTTGAGAGTGTTTAATATACAGAATGACAGATATCCTGGAGTGAATTACAGTCTGGATCTAATTGAGGCCTTCATAATGGATAATATAATGAATAACAGATAGTCCAGAGCGAGTTACAGTCTGGAATCTAATTGCGGGGTTCAGAGTGGTTTATATACAGAATAACAGATATCCCGGAGTGAGTTACAGCCTGGAATCTAATTGAGGGGTTCAGAGTGGTTTATATACAGATTAACAGATATCCCGCAGTGAGTTACAGCCTGGAATGTAATTGAGGGGTTCAGAGTGGTTTATGTATTGAATAACAGATAGCCCGGAGTGAGTTCCAGCCTGGAATCTAATTGAGGGGTTCAGAGTGGTTTATATACAGAATAACAGATAGCCCGTCGTGAGTTACAAACTGGAATCTAATTGAGGGGTTCAGAGTGGTTTATACACAGAATAACAGATATCCCGGAGTGAGTTACAGCCTGGAATGTAATTGTGGGGTTCCGAGTGGTTTATACACAGAATAATAGATATCCCGGAGTGAGTTACAGCCTGGAATCTAATTTAGGGGTTCAGGGTGGTTTATATACAGAATAATAGATGTCCCGGAGTGAGTTACAGCCTGGAATCTAATTGAGGGGTTCAGGGTGGTTTATTTACCGAATAACAAATATCCCGAAGTGGGTTACAGCCTGGAATCTAATTGAGGGGTTCAGAGTGGTTTATATACAGAATAACAGACAGCCTGGAATATATTTCAGTCTGGATCTAATTGAGGCCTTCAGAGTGGTTTATATACAGAATAACAGATATCCTGGAATGAATTTCAGTGGGGATCTAATTGAGGCCTTCAGAGTGGTTAATATACAGAATAACAGATAGTCGAGAGTGAGTTACAGCCTGGAATCTAATTGCGGGGTTCAGAGTGGTTTATATACAGAATAACAGATATCCCGGAGTGAGTTACAGCCTGGAACCGAATTGAGGGGTTCAGAGTGGTTTATATACAGATTAACAGATATCCCGGAGTGGGTTACAGCCTGGAATCTAATTGAGGGGTTCAGAGTGTTTTATATACAGAATAACAGATATCCCGGAGTGAGTTACTGCCTGGAATCTAATTGAGGGGTTCAGAGTGGTTTATATACATAATAACACATATCCTGGAGTGAGTTACTGTCTGGATCTAATTGAGGCCTTCAGAGAGGTTAATTTACAGAATAACAGATAATCCAGAGCGAGTTGCAGCCTGGAATCTAATTGAGGGGTTCAGAGGGGTTTATATACAGATCAACAGATATCCCGGAGTGAGTTACAGCCTGGAATGTGATTGCGGGGTTCCGAGTGGTTTATACACAGAATAACAGATATCCCGGAGTGAGTTACAGTCTGGAATCTAATTGAGGGTTTCAGAGTGGTTTATATACAGAATAATAGTTGTCCCGGAGTGAGTTACAGCCTGGAATCTAATTAAGGGGTTCAGGGTGGTTTATATACAGAATAACAGATATCCTGGAGTGAGTTACAGTCTGGAATCTAATTGAGGGGTTCAGAGTTTTTTATATACTGAATAATAGATATCCCGGCGTGAGTTACAGCCTGGAATCTAATTGAGAGGTTGAGAGTGGTTTATATACAGAATGACAGATATCCTGGAGTGAATTACAGTCTGGATCTAATTGAGGCCTTTAGAATGGTTAATATAAAGAATAACAGATAGTCCAGAGCGAGTTACAGCCTGGAATCTAATTGCAGGGTTCAGAGTGGTTTATATACAGATTAACAGATATCCCGGAGTGAGTTCCAGCCTGGAATCTAATTGAGGGGTTCAGAGTGGTTTATATACAGAATAACAAATATCCCGAAGTGGATGACAGCCTGGAATCTAATTGAGGGGTTCAGAGTGGTTTATATACAGAATAACAGATATCCTGGAGTGAGTTACAGTCTGGATCAAATTGAGGCCTTCAGAGAGGTTAATATACAGAATAATAGTTGTCCCGGAGTGAGTTACAGCCTGGAATCTAATTAAGGGGTTCAGAGTGGTTTATATACAGAATAACAGATATTCCGGAGTGAGTTACAGCCTGGAATCTAATTGAGGGGTTCAGAGTGGTTTATATATTAAATAACAGATATCCCGGAGTGAGTTACAGCCTGGAATCGAATTGAGGGGTTCAGAGTGGTTTATATACAGAATAACAGATAGCCCAGTCTGAGTTACGGCCTGGAATCTAATAGAGGGGTTTAGAGTGGTTTATATACAGAATAACAGATACACTGGAGTGAGTTACAGCTAGGAATCTAATTGAGGGGTTCAGAGTGGTTTATATACAGATTAACAGATATCCCGGAGTGAGTTACAGCCTGGAATCTAATTGAGGGGTTCAGAGTGGTTAATATACAGAATAACAGATAGTCCAGAGCGAGTTACAGCCTGGAATCTAATTGAGGGGTTCAGAGTGGTTTATATACAGAATAACAGATAGCCCGGAGTGAGTTGCAGCCTGGAATCTAATTGAGGGGTTCCGTGGTGGTTTATACACAGAATAACAGATATCCCGGAGTGAGTTACAGTCTGGAATCTAATTGAGGGGTTCAGAGTGGTTTATATACAGAATAACAGATAGCCTGGAGTGAGTTACAGCCTGGAATCTAATTGAGAGGTTCAGAGTGGTTTATATACAGAATAACAGATATCCTGGAGTGAATTTCAGTCTGGATCGAATTGAGGCATTCAGAGTGGTTAATATACAGAATACCAGATAGTCGAGAGTGAGTTACAGCCTGGAATCTAATTGTGGGGTTCAGAGTGGTTTATATACAGAATAACAGATATCCCGGAGTGAGTAACAGCCTGGAATCTAATTGAGGGGTTCAGAGTGGTTCATATACAGATTAACAGATATCCCGGAGTGAGTTACAGCCTGGAATCTAATTGAGGGGTTCAGAGTGGTTTATATACAGAATACCAGATAGTCCAGAGTGAGTTACAGCCTGGAATCTAATCAAGGAGTTCAGTGCGGTTTATGGACAGAATAAAAAGATAGCCCGGAGTGGTTTATAGCCTTGAATCTAGTCAATGGGTTCCCAATTTGAACCCACAGAAGGTCAGTGTGGGATTTGAGAAACCCTTCATTTTGGGATAACGCCTCTCCAGGCATTATTCTGATCCAACGCTCCAAATCTACAATTCAGTGGCTGAGCTCTTTCAGGTTTTGTATATTATGTTTCTCTCATATATCAGGAGCTTGGAAAGTAAGGCAGACCTGACTGGAATGTCACATTGTCTCTCCGCATTCACTGTAAACAGGTTCTGGGATTTACATTTTAACCATCTTCAAAGAGCTGTCTCCATTTCCTATCTCTGCTGGCATCAATGAATGGAAATGGCTTTTGACACATTGCCCCCTCTCCCTTGCTGAAAGTATTCCTGACACAAATCAGTCAGGCAGACATTTTAGATTTGTCCACAGCCACCATTTTATATCAGCAAAATGATGACATTGAGTTTATAAATAAGGAAAAGCAAGAGAGACTGGTAAAATCAATACAGTTTGAAAATATATAAAACATTGAACATGCACACAGAAACACAGACACACAGAATCACACACACAGAGATACAGACACCTTTCAGAAGCTGTCTCCATTTCCTATCTTGCAAGAGAATTCATGTTATGATGATGCATTCATGCAGGACAGTAAACAGCTTTTGAGACTTTCCCCATTGTGACAGAAATTCAGTCCAATCTGAAACTTGGAGATATGTAACAGGACAGAAATGAACCAGCAGCTTTCTGTGTTCCTGCTCCCAAAGTAACATTTGACCATTTACTTTATCTTGTCTTCGGTCTAACATCCAACAAGGATCACTACACAGATCCAATAACAGATCCCCAGGAGTGATTTCCAGACTGGAATCTAATTGAGGGGTTTCGGGTTTACATACAGCATATGAGGTACCCAGGAGTGAGGGACAGACTGGAATCTAATCGAGGGGTTCGGGGTGGTTTTATACAGAATAACAGAAAGGCCAGAAAGAGTTACAGCCTGGAATCTAATTGCTGATTTCGGGGTGGATTATGTACAAAATAACAGGTAAAGCGGAGTGCGTTACAACCTGGAATCTAATTGAGGGGTTCAGAGTGGTTGATATACAGAATAACAGATATCCTGGAGTGAGTTACAGTCTGGATCTAATTGAGGCCTTCAGAGTGGTTAATATGCAGAATAACAGATAGTCCAGAGCGAGTTACAGCCTGGAATCTAATTGAGGGGTTCAGAGTGGTTTATATACAGAACAACACATAGCCCAGACTGAGTTACGGCCTGGAATCTAAAAGAGGGGTTTAGAGTGGTTTATATACAGAATAACAGATACCCTGGAGTGAGTTACAGCCTGGAATCTAATTGAGAGGTTCCGAGTGGTTGAGACACAGAATAACACATATTCCGGAGTGAGTTACAGAATGGAATCTAATTGAGGGGTCCAGGGTGGTTTATACACAGAATAACAAATATCCCGAAGTGGGTTACAGCCTGGAATCTAATTGAGGGGTTCAGAGAGGTTTACATACAGAATAACAGATAGCCTGGAGTGAGTTACAGCCTGGAATCTAATTGAGAGGTTCAGAGTGGTTTATATACAGAATAACAGATATCCTGGAGTGAATTTCAGTCTGGATCTAATTGAGGCCTTCAGAGTGGTTCATATACAGAATAACCGATAGTCGAGAGCAAGTTCCAGCCTGGAATCTAATTGCGGGGTTCAGAGTGGTTTATATACAGAATAACAGATATCCCGGAGTGAGTTACAGCCTGGAATCTTATTGAGGCCTTCAGAGTGGTTTATATACAGATTAACAGATATCCCGGAGTGCGTTACAGCCTGGAATCTAATTGAGGGGTTCAGAGTGGTTTATATACAGAATAACAGATATCCTGGAATGAGTTACAGTCTGGATCTATGTGAGGTCTTCAGAGAGGTTAATATAGAGAATAACAGATAATCCAGATCGAGTTACCGTCTGGAATCAAATTGAGGGGTTCAGAGTGGTTTTTATACAGAATAACACATAGCCCAGTCTGAGTTACGGCCTGGAATCTAATAGAGGGGTTTAGAGTGGTTTATATTCAGAATAACAGATAGCCTGGAGTGAGTTACAGCCTGGAATCTAATTGAGAGGTTCCGAGTGGTTTATACACAGAATAACAGATATTCCGGAGTGAGTTACAGCCTGGAATCTAATTGAGGGGTCCAGGGTGGTTTATACACAGAATAACAAATATCCCGAAGTGGGTTACAGCCTGGAATCTAATTGAGGGGTTCAGAGTGGTTTATATACAGAATAACAGATATCCTGGAGTGAGTTACAGCCTGGAATCTAATTGAGGGGTTCAGAGAGGTTTACATACAGAATAACAGATATCCTGGAGTGAATTTCAGTCTGGATCTAATTGAGGCCTTCAGAGTGGTTCATATACAGAATAACAGATAGTCGAGAGCGAGTTCCAGCCTGGAATCTAATTGCGGGGTTCAGGGTGGTTTATATACAGAATAACAGATATCCGGGAGTGAGTTACAGCCTGGAATCTAATTGAGGCATTCAGAGTGGTTTATATACATATTAACAGATATCCCAGAGTGCGTTACAGCCTGGAATCTAATTGAGGGATTCAGAGTGGTTTGTCTACAGAATAACAGATATCCCGGAGTGAGTTACAGCCAGGAATCTAATTGAGGGGTTCAGAGTGGTTCATATACAGAATAACAGATATCCTGGAATGAGTTACAGTCTGGATCTAATTGAGGCCTTCAGAGAGGTTAATATACAGAATAACAGATAATCCAGATCGAGTTACAGTCTGGAATCAAACTGAGGGGTTCAGAGTGGTTTATATACAGAATAACACATAGCCCAGTCTGAGTTACGGCCTGGAATCTAATAGAGGGGTTTAGAGTGGTTTATATACAGAATAACAGATAGCCTGGAGTGACTTACAGCCTGGAATCTAATTGAGAGGTTCAGAGTGGTTTATATATAGAACAACAGATATCCCGGAGTGAGTTACAGCCTGTAAACTAATTGAGGGGTTCAGAGTGGTTTATATACAGAATAACAGATATCCTGGAGTGAGTTACAGTCTGGATCTAATTGAGGCCTTCAGAGTGGTTAATATGCAGAATAACAGATAGTCCAGAGCGAGTTACAGCCTGGAATCTAATTGAGGGGTTCAGAGTGGTTTATATACAGAACAACACATAGCCCAGACTGAGTTACGGCCTGGAATCTAATAGAGGGGTTCAGAGTGGTTTATATACAGAATAACACATAGCCCAGGGTGGGTTACAGCCTGGAATCTAATTGAGGGGTTCAGAGTGGTTAATATACAAAATACCAGAAAGCCCAGGGTGAGTTACAGCCTGGAATGTAATTGAGTGGTTCAGGGTGGTTTATACACAGAATAACAGATATCCCGGAATGAGTTACAGCCTGTAATCTAATTGCAGGGTTCAGAGTGGTTTATATACAGAATAACAGATATCCTGGAGTGAGTTACAGTCTGGAATCTAATTGAGGGGTTCAGAGTGGTTTATATACAGAATAATAGATATCCCGGAGTGAGTTACAGCCTGGAATCTAATTGAGGGGTTCAGAGTGCTTTATATACAGAATAACAGATATCCTGGAGTGAGTTACAGTCTGGATCTAATTGAGGCCTTCAGAGTGGTTAATATGCAGAATAACACATAGTCCAAAGCGAGTTACAGCCTGGAATCAAATTGAGGGGTTCAGAGTGGTTTATATACAGAACAACAAATAGCCCAGACTGAGTGACGGCCTGGAATCTAATAGAGGGGTTTAGAGTGGTTTATATACAGAATAACAGATAGCCCAGGGTGGGATACAGCCTGGAATCTAATTGAAGCGTTCAGAGTCGTTAATATACAAAATACCTGAAAGCCCAGGGTGAGTTACAGCCTGGAATCTAATTGAGTGGTTCAGAGTGGTTTATACACAGAATAACAGATATCCCGGAGTGAGTTACAGCCTGTAATCTAATTGCGGGGTTCAGAGTGGTTTATATACAGAATAACAGATATCCCGGAGTGAGTTTCAGCCTGTAATCTAATTGCGGGGTTCAGAGTGGTTTATATACAGAATAACAGATATCCCGGTGTGAGTTACAGTCTGGAATCTAATTGCGGGGTTCAGAGTGGTTTATATACAGAATAACAGATATCCCGGTGTGAGTTACAGTCTGGAATCTAATTGAGTGGTTCAGGGTGGTTTATACACAGAATAACAGATATCCCGGAGTGAGTTACAGCCTGGAATCTAATTGCGGTGTTCAGAGTGGTTGATATACAGAATAACAGATATCCCGGAGTGAGTTACAGACTGGAATCTAATTGAGAGGTTCAGAGTGGTTTATATACAGATTAACAGATATCCTGGAGTGCGTTACAGCCTGGAATCTAGTTGAGGGGTTCAGAGTGGTTTATATACAGAATAATAGATATCCTGGAGTGAGTTACAGTCTGGATCTAATTGAGGCATTCAGAGTGGTTAATATACAGAATAACAGATAGTCCAGAGTGAGTTACAGCCTGGATCTAATTGAGGGTTTCAGAGTGGTTTATATACAGAATAACAGATATCCCAGAGTGAGTTACAGCCTGGAATCTAATTGAGGGGGTTAGAGTGGTTTATATACCGAATAACAGATAGCCCAGACTGAGTTACATCCTGGAATCTAAATGAGGGGTTCAGAGTGGTTTATGTACAGAATAACCGATATCCCGGAGTGAGTTAAAGCCTGGAATGTATCCGAGGGGTTCAGTGTGGTTAATATACAAAACACTACCACACAAGCTCAGGAACTGGAATCATATCCAGAGCTCTGGCTCAGAGACAGGGACACTACCCAATACAACTACCATACTCAGATTTTGGGTCATATTTTAGTGCCCATTTTCAGTTCGGTGTGGATGATTATAATCAGGTTGCCATTACTGAATTACAAAAAATACTTTGTATTATTAAACAAATGCAAGATATTTGTCTCAACTGTAGGATATTGATTCTATATGCTATGCTATCGAAATTAACTATGACCATCTTTAATTGCTATTATCTGAAGTCTGCAATATTAAGGAAAGAAATCCTGCAGCCACACTCTGCCCAATGAAGGGTCTCAAATAGATATTTATTACTGAACACCAGAGACGAAGGAAGAGCTTAATTTCTGGTCCCAAAACACCGATCACTCTTACCCACCTCTAACTTGCGACTGCCCTCTTCCTAAAACCATGAAGTGACACCAGGCCACTGATTACTGTACAGCCTCTCCTCCCCACTGACTGTGTCTGCAATTTGTTCCTCCTCCCCCTAACCACACAAGGCAACCCAAGCTCAGGGTCTTTGTGAAAATCAAGGCCGGAGTGTGTAGGCCTCCTGGAAAGGGATGGGCATTTTAAAATTGAAGGGGGAGGGTGAGGTGACAGTAATGTCACTCACTGGGCTGAGGGGTGGCGGATGGAGTTTAGTTTGGATTAATGCGAGGCATTGGATTTGGTAAATCAAACAACAGCAGGACCTATACAATTAAAAGCAGGGCCTTTGGCAATGTTGTAGAACAGAAACATAGGCCGTCAGATTTAATTCTTTAAAATTTGAATCTCATATAGATAGTACGGTTAAGAAGGTGTTTAACACACTTGTCTTCATTGATCAGACCTTTGAGTATCAGAATTGGGACGTCATGTTGTGGTTGTACAGGTTATTGGTGAGACCTCTTCTGGAATACTGTGTCCAGTCTGGTCATCCTGCTCGCTCATTCCATAGGCACACCACCCTCTGGGTGAAAAAGCTGCCCCTTAGGTCACTTTTAAATGTTTCCCCTCTCACCTTAAGCTGATGTCCGCTAGTTTTGGTCTCCCCGTACCCTAAGAAAATACCTTGACTATTCACTTTGATATTACTGACCTTGATATTATTAAGCTGGAGAGGATTCAGAAGAGATTAACCTAGATGTTTCTGGGAAAGGAGGGATTGAGCTAGGCTGGGATTTTTTTCACTGAAGAATATGAGATTAAGCAGTAACTTTACAGAGGTTTATAAAATAATGGGGGGTACAGAGAAGCTGAAGGGAGGGCTGATGTCTTTTCCCTAGAGTTGGGGATTCAAAACTGAGGGATATTTTAAGTTGTGAGGAAAAATGATTCACAAATGTCACGAGAGGTAATTATTTTAGACCAAATCTGGCTTGTGTGTGGAATGAACTTCCAGAGGAAGTGGTGAAAGCAGGGACAGTTACAACATTTTAAGGACATTTAGATCAGTCCATGGATAAGACATCAGTTTGGATGGTGCTGTGAGCAGCTGCCCTCTCCCTCCCCATCTCTGAATGAATCCCTGTTGGTTTTCACCCTCTGCCAATGTCTGTGCAGTGGCGTGTGGAGGCAAGCAGAGGGTGGCATTGTATCACTTTAAGCACCACAGAGACTGCCAGACCTGCCCCACACAGATACACAGATACACACAGCAATTGGTAGGACACAACATTGAGCTCATCTGGTAATATAAACTAAACATAAAGAAATGCTCAATTGGCCTTGTAAACTGTTAAAATATGAGTGACAGAGGACTCCCAAATTCCACTGTTTAAATAAAAACATCAATTTATTTTTTAACTCTGAAACTGAACATTTTACATCAACTATTCACAACTCTGAGACCCCCTTTCCTTAACTGCTTATTACCCTACTCCAACTCTACAGTAATGTACTGTTTCAAAAAGACACTTATTAAAATTACATAAACGTAATTTTAAAACCACACAGCAGCTGTTGTTTCATCTGACCTCACACCAAGATCCTTTTTTCCCATCTTTCCTGGGAAGACTGGCTCTTGTTACAGAATGCTATCAAAGTGTCCACATTTCAGTATTCTGCAACCTGGGAACACATCCTTCCATGACACTGTCTCTCAGTTTCCCCCTCTCTGTCTATTTCCTAAACCCCTCCCATGTCATGATATTTAAACTGATTCCCCCGCCACCTCTCTCTGGAAGTGATGTTAACACCCACAGCACCCCCTTGTCAGGGCAACAATGGAGATATGGAGCTGTAAATGGGTGGGAGCTGTACATCCTGTCACTTCCAGCCCGGGCTGCTAGTTTCCCCACACTGGGCAGGGATCTAACACAGTGTTACTGAGGAATGCAGTGGGATGGGGTACAGAGCTCTACATGCTGGGAGTGTAACTGCTCCTGGTTTACAGATCAATGTACTGGGGTGGTGTACACAGTCCTACATACTGGGAGGGTAACTGCTCCTGGGTTACAGATCAATGTACTGGGGTGGGGTACACAGTCCGACATGCTGGGGGGGTAACTGCACCTGGGTTACAGATCAATGTACTGGGGTTGGGGTACACAGTCCTACATGCTGGGGGGGTAACTGCTCCTGGTTTACAGATCAATGCACTGGGGTTGGGGTACACAGCCCTACATGACTGGGAGGGTAACTGCACCTGGGTTACAGATCAATGTACTGGGGTTGGGGTACACAGTCCTACATGCTGGGGGGGTAACTGCTCGTGGTTTACAGATTAATTCCCGTGCGATCATTGCACATCCTGCTGTGTTGGTCAGACTATCTGCGGTTTATAGAGAATGCAATGATGTGGTCAGTGCAGCTCCCCGTGCTGGATGGATCTGTGGCCTTTGCTCAGTACATCATGTTGGTGGGGTGGATAGGGGGGGAGGTCATGGACAGGTCAAGGAATTCCCCGGAACGTTCTGTCCCTGACATTCTATAACTGACATTCCCCGGAACGTTCTGTCCCCGACATTCTATAACTGACATTCCCCGGAACGTTCTGTCCCCAACATTCTATAACTGACATTCCCCGGAACGTTCTGCCCCTGACATTCTATAACTGACATTCCCCGGAACGTTCTGTCCCCGACATTCTATAACTGCCATTCCCCGGAACGTTCTGTCCCCGACATTCTATAACTGACATTCCCCGGAACGTTCTGTTCCTGACATTCTATAACTGACATTCCCCGGAACGTTCTGTCCCCGACATTCTATAACTGACATTCCCCGGAACATTCTGTCCCCAACATTCTGTAAGTGACATTCCCCGGAACGTTCTGTCCCTGACATTCTATAACTGACGTTCCCCGGAACGTTCTGTCCCCAACATTCTATAACTGCCATTCCCCGGAACGTTCTGTCCCCAACATTCTATAACTGCCATTCCCCGGAACGTTCTGTCCCTGACATTCTATAACTGACATTCCCCGGAACGTTCTGTCCCCAACATTCTATAACTGCCATTCCCCGGAACGTTCTGTCCCCGACACTCTATAACTGACATTCCCCGGAACGTTCTGTCCCTGACATTCTATAACTGCCATTCCCTGGAACGTTCTGTCCCCGACATTCTATAACTGACATTCCCCGGAACGTTCTGTCCCTGACATTGTTTGTGAACGGCCAGACATCAGTGAATTGAACAAACGATAAGATCCCAAGGGAAGAGATCCCGTTCCAGGGAGAAGGAGACACTGTTCCGAAGGACCCTCAGGCAGTTAAAGGGGTGAATACGTTTTCCCTGCGTTTACATTTCTCCACGACACAGGATCGACCACAATTTAGACCAAAATACAGGAATTCCCAAACTCCATTTGTCTTCAGGAAACTGGGAGAGAATCCTTCAGGACAGCAACGTTCCCACTTTCCGTATTAGGAACTGGGAAGGAGTGACCTGTGTCTGCTCTCGAGTGATCGAGTGTGTGGGAATGTTCTAGAAACCATCTGTCCTTATGGATGTGTCTCTGTGTGTTTGGGGAGGGAGGGTTTCTTGTGGTTTATGTCACATTTTTGTCAGTAATTCCGACCTTCCCATTTGTTATTCCAGCTCCAATTATTTTAATAAATCCCTGAATACAGGGACACATTTGAAAATCTCACTGGGTCCCCGATCAAACGGGTTCCTTTGCCTCCAGGCTGATGGATAATGGGTTTGTTTTCCTTCCTCACAGTTAACGTAGTGACCATCTACGTCCTGCTTTATAAAGATTGTGGATTGTCTCCATGTGTCAGACGTTACCTGGGGGCCATGGCAGCGGCGGATCTCCTGGTCATTATCCTCGACCTGATCCTGAGACACATTCCCATTGTTTATCGGGAACAGTTTTATTTCCTGTACTCCGTCCCCGTGTGTAATATCCACGCCGTCCTGCTTTATGCAGCCACTGACTGCTCTGTCTGGTTCACCGTCACTTTCACCTTTGATCGGTTTGTGGCCATTTGTTGCCAGAAGCTGAAAAGTAAATATTGCAGTGAGAAAACGGCGGCTGTGGTTCTGGGAGCAGTGACTGTGCTGAGCTGTTTAAAGAACATTTCCTGGTATTTTATGCTCGAGGCTCGGTATTGGCTGGTGAACGACCCCTGGTTTTGTGATGTAACAGTCGCTGTTCGATCCTCCAGTGTCTGGGGCACAATCGAGTTCCTCCACCACATTCTAACCCCGTGTGTCCCATTTCTCCTGATTCTGCTGCTCAATGTTCTCACCGTCAGACACATTTTAGTGACCAGCAGAGCCCGCAGGAGACTCCGCGCTCACACCAATGGGGACGCTCAGTCTGACACTGAAATGAGAAACCGAAAAAAATCCATCATTTTACTGTTTGTGATCTCGGCCAATTTCATCCTGTTATGGTCAATGTTAATGCTGTATTCTATATGGTACCGGATGTGGTGGATTGTGGATACCCCTCTGTATCTCCATGAGTTTGTGCAGGAATTGGGCTTCATGCTGCAGCTCCTCAGTTGCTGCACAAACACCGCGATTTATGCCGTGACCCAGACTAAGTTCAGGCAGCAGCTGAAGAATGTGCTGAAATATCCCTTCACCCAAATCCATCCATCAATCAAATTCCCTCATTAATCAATCCATCTGGGATTTTCTCATTTCAATTCAGTGTTTCAGCGATGGAGCAGCCTGTCGCTATGGTAACAGACTGAGGGTAGCGCTGGTTTGTCCATCCTTATCCCCCAGGGGGGTTACAGGGAAACATTTCAATGTTTCTCACAACTCAGGGGCCAGTGAGAAAAGGCACCATCCCACTGACTGTATCCATCACTTCCATTTGTAACCAATAACAATGTTGATTAAATCGTGCCGAGCAGCAGAGTGACCGATGTTGTTGTGTGTCTTTGTGTTGGAGAAGCTGAGCTGGAGAGAGACAGACTCAGCCCCAAGTCCTGGTCCTCAGGGAAGGGGAGGGCACCGCGCCCTGAGCTCAGGAGCTGGGTTTAACTCCCTCTGACCCCCCCATTCCAACCTGGCCTCCCCAATTCCTCACCCCCACTTTTCCTCCTCAATTCTCTCCATCTCTCCCTTCCTGCACAATCTCTCTTTCTCACCACCTCTCCCTTTCACTCTCTCTGGTCCCCTCTCAGAGCCCCCAACCCCAGTTTCTCCACCTGCCTCCACTATTCTTTCTGCCTCACTCTCCCCCTCTCTCTCTCTCACACCCCCAACATGAGTTTATCCACCTGCCTCCATTCTTCTCTCTCCCCCTCACCCTCTCTCTCTCTCTCTCTCTCTCTCTCTCTCTCCTGCCGTCTCTATCTCCTTCTCACAATTCTGGCTCTACCCCATTTTCCCCACCTCCCACTTCCCACATCTCTCGATCATCTCACACCCACAAGCCCCCCACCCCCCCAAACCCCACAAGCAGACTCACCACCAACCTGCAGTCTCTGGGTCAGAGGGAGAGGGAAGGACCAGGGAGACAGAGTGTGTCAGAGAGAGAGAGAGTAAGGGCGGGACAGAAGGGAGAGAGATTCAGTTAGAGAGAAACGGAGGGTGGTGGGAAAAGAGAGACCAAGATAGGGAGATCGAGAGTGAGAGAAGATGGAGAGAGAGCGAAGGAGCAGGGAAAGACAGAGAGAGAGGGAAGGGAGAAATAAGGTGAGGGAGGGAGGGAGAGAGAGAGAAATAGGGGAGGACATAATGAGAGAGGGGTCAGAGAGAGGGGGGGCAGAGAGAGAGGGTGACAGAGAGAGAGGGAGACAGAGAGAGAGGGGGGCAGAGAGAGAGGGGAACAGAGAGAGAGGGGGACAGAGAGAGTGGGGGATAGAGAGAGAGGGGGGCAGAGAGAGAGGGGGACAGAGAGAGGAGGGACAGAGAGAGAGGGGGACAGAGAGAGAGGGGGGCAGAGAGAGAAGGGGACAAAGAGAGAGGGGAACAGAGAGAGGGGACAGAGAGAGAGGGGACAGAGAGATGGGGCAGAGAGAGCGGGGGCAGAGAGAGAGGGGAGCAGAGAGAGAGGGGGAGGGGGGGCAGAGAGAAGGCGAGAGAGAGAGGGAGGCAGAGAGAGAGGGGGGAGAGAGAGAGGGTGACAGACAATGTGGGGGACAGAGAGAGAGAGACACACAGAGAGAGGGAGACAGAGAGAGAGGGAGACAAAGGGAGAGGGGAACAGAAAGAGAGGGGAACAGAGAGAGTGGGGGACAGAGAGAGAGGGGGGCAGAGAGAGAGGGGCAGAGAGAGAGGGGGGCAGAGAGAGAAGGTACAGAGAGAGAGGGAGACAGAGAGAGAGGGGAACAGAGAGAGAGGGGACAGAGAGAGATGGGGACAGAGAGAGGGGGGACAGAGAGAGGGGGACAGAGAGAGAGGGGAACAGAGAGAGAGGGGACAGAGAGTGATGGGGACAGAGAGAGGGGGGACAGAGAGAGGGGGACAGAGAGAGAGGGGGACAGAGAGAGAGGTGGCAGAGAGAGGGGGGCAGAGAGAGAGAGAGAGAGAGAGAAGGGGACAGAGAGAGGGGACAGAGAGAGAGGGGGACAGAGAGAGGGGGGGAGAGAGAGAGGGGGGCAGAGAGAGAGGGGGGCAGAGAGAGAGAGAGAGAGAAGGGGACAGAGAGAGGGGACAGAGAGAGAGGGGGACAG
Source organism: Chiloscyllium punctatum (assembly GCF_047496795.1). Classification (NCBI taxonomy): domain Eukaryota; kingdom Metazoa; phylum Chordata; class Chondrichthyes; order Orectolobiformes; family Hemiscylliidae; genus Chiloscyllium; species Chiloscyllium punctatum. Next base: position 55,740,447 of record NC_092788.1, on the reverse strand, counting down.
AGAGAGAGGGGCCAGAGAGAGAGGGGGGTCGGAGAGAGAGGGGGACAGAGAGAGAGGGGGGCAGAGAGAGAGGGGGACAGAGAGAGAGGGGGGCAGAGAGAGAAGGGGACAGACAGAGAGGGGGGCAGAGAGAGAAGGGGCAGAGAGAGAGGGACAGAGAGAGAGGGGGGCAGAGAGAGAGGGGACAGAGAGAGGGGGGGGCAGAGAGAGGGGTACAGAGTGGGGTGAGAGAGGGGGTCAGAGAGTGGGGGAGAGAGAGGGGTACAGAGTGGGGTGGCAGAGGGGTTCAGAGAGAGAGGGGGGATGGAGATAGTAGGGGACAGAGAGAGTGGGGAACAGAGAGAGTGGGGGACAGAGAGAGAGAGGGGGACAGAAAGTGAGGGCGACAGAGGGGGGGCAGAGAGGGGGGAGAGAGAGAGGGGGAGAGAGTGAGGGGGCAGAGAGAGAGGGGGACAGAAAGAGGGGGACAGAGAGAGAGGCAGGTGGGAGAGAGAGAGGGGTCAGAGAGAGGCTGGTGGGAGAGAGCGTGGGACAGAGAGAGGGGGGCAGAGAGAGAGGGGGCCAAAGAGGGGGGATAGAGGGAAGCGGATGGGAGATGGGTGGGGCAGAGAGAGGGCGACAGACAGAGGGGGGGCAGAGAGCGGGGGTGAGAGAGGCAGGTGGGAGAGAGAGGGGGACAGAGAGAAGGGGACAGACAGAGGGGGACAGAGAGCGGGGAACAGAGAGAGGCGGGTGGGAAAGAGAGGGGGACAGAGAGAGGGGGATCAGAGACAGGGGGACAGAGAGAGGGGGACAGAGAGAGCATGACAGAGAGAGAGGGGGAAAGAGAGAGAGGGGGACAGAGGGAGGGGGGACAGAGAGACGGTGACAGAGAGGGCGTACAGAGAGGGCGACAGAGTTAGAGGGACAGAGAAAGGGGGGTCAGAGAGAGGGGGAGAGAGAGAGGGGGAGATAGAGAGGGGGAGAGAGGGGGGGGAGAGAGAGGGGGACAGAGAGAGGGGGACAGAGGGAGGGGGGACAGAGAAGGGGCAGAGAGAGGGGGACAGAGAGAGGGAGACAGAGAGAGGAAGGCAGAGATAGGGGGTGAGGAGAGAGGCAGACAGAGAGAGGGGACAGCGTGTGGGGGAGATGGAGGGGGTCAGAGAGAGGGGGACAGAGAGAGAGGGGACATATAGAGGCGGGACAGAGAGGGGGGACAGAGAGAGGAGGGCAGAGAGAGGAGGACAGACAGAGGGGGGACAGAGAGAGGGGGGACAGAGAGAGGGGGAACAGAGAGAGGGAGAAAGAGAGAGGCAGGTGGGAGGGAGGGGAGCAGAGAGAGTGGGGCAGAGAGAGGGGGGACAGAGAGAGGGGGGGACAGAGAGAGAGGGGGACAGAGAGAGAGGGGGACAGAGAGAGAGGGGGGCATAGAGGGGGGGACAGAGAGAGGGGGGAACAGAGAGAGGGAGAAAGAGAGAGGCAGGTGGGAGGGAGGGGAGCAGAGAGAGTGGGGCAGAGAGAGGAGGACAGACAGAGGGGGGACAGAGAGAGAGGGGAACAGAGAGAGGGGGACAGAGAGAGGGGGACAGAGAGAGGGGGGAGAGAGAGGGGGGGGGGGGACAGAGAGAGGGGGACAGAGAGAGCGGGACAGAGAGAGGGGGGACAGAGAGAGAGGGGGAACAGAGAGAGAGGGGGACAGAGAGAGAGGGGGACAGAGAGAGAGGGGGACAGAGAGAGGGGGGCAGAGAGAGGAGGACAGACAGAGGGGGGACAGAGAGAGAGGGGAACAGAGAGAGGGGGACAGAGAGAGGGGGACAGAGAGAGGGGGGAGAGAGAGAGGGGGGGGGACAGAGAGAGGGGGACAGAGAGAGCGGGACAGAGAGAGGGGGACAGAGAGAGAGGGGGAACAGAGAGAGAGGGGGACAGAGAGAGAGGGGGACAGAGAGAGAGGGGGAGAGAGAGAGGCGGAGAGAGAGAGGGGGGCATAGGGGGGGGCAGAGAGGGGGGGGAACAGAGAGAGGGAGAAAGAGAGAGGCAGGTGGGAGGGAGGGGAGCAGAGAGAGTGGGGCAGAGAGAGGAGGACAGACAGAGGGGGGACAGAGAGAGAGGGGAACAGAGAGAGGGGAACAGAGAGAGGGGGACATAGAGAGAGGGGGAGAGAGAGAGAGGGGACAGAGAGAGAGGGGACAGAGAGAGAGGGGGACAGAGAGAGTGGGGGACAGAGAGAGAGGGGGGACAGAGAGAGGGGGACAGAGAGAGAGGGGGACAGAGAGAGGGGGGCATAGAGGGGGGGGGGCAGAGAGAGGGGGGAACAGAGAGAGGGAGAAAGAGAGAGGCAGGTGGGAGGGAGGGGAGCAGAGAGAGTGGGGCAGAGAGAGGAGGACAGACAGAGGGGGGACAGAGAGAGAGGGGAACAGAGAGAGGGGAACAGAGAGAGGGGGACAGAGAGAGGGGGAGAGAGAGAGGGGGACAGAGAGAGAGGGGACAGAGAGAGAGAGGGGGACAGAGAGAGAGGGGGACAGAGAGAGAGGGGGGGACAGAGAGAAGGGGGGGACAGAGAGAGAGGGGGAAGAGAGAGAGGGGGGACAGAGAGAGAGTGGGACAGAGAGAGGGGGACAGAGAGAGAGGGGGGACAGAGAGAGGGGGACAGAGAGAGGGGGACAGAGAGAGAGGGGGGACAGAGAGAGGGGGCAGAGAGAGGGGGGGACAGAGAGAGAGGGGGAAGAGAGAGGGGGGACAGAGAGAGAGGGGGACAGAGAGAGGGGGGACAGAGAGGGGGGGGAACAGAGAGGGGGGACAGAGAGAGGGGGGACAGAGAGAGAGGGGGACAGAGAGAGGGGGGACAGAGAGAGAGGGGGACAGAGAGAGAGGGGGACAGAGAGGGGGGGGACAGAGAGGGGGGACAGAGAGAGAGGGGGACAGAGAGAGGGGGAGAGAGAGAGGGGGGACAGAGAGAGGGGAACAGAGAGAGAGGGGGACAGAGAGAGGGGGAGAGAGAGGGGGACAGAGAGAGGGGGACAGAGAGAGAGGGGGAAGAGAGAGAGGGGGGACAGAGAGAGAGTGGGACAGAGAGAGGGGGACAGAGAGAGAGGGGGACAGAGAGAGGGGGAGAGAGAGAGGGGGGACAGAGAGAGGGGAACAGAGAGAGAGGGGGACAGAGAGAGCGGGAGAGAGAGAGGGGGGACAGAGAGAGGGGGACAGAGAGAGAGGGGGAAGAGAGAGAGGGGGGACAGAGAGAGAGGGGGACAGAGAGAGAGGGGGACAGAGAGAGAGGGGGACAGAGAGAGGGGGGACAGAGAGAGAGGGGGAAGAGAGAGAGGGGGACAGAGAGAGAGGGAGACAGAGAGAGAGGGGACAGAGAGAGGGGGACAGAGAGAGGGGGTATAGAGAGAGGGGGAAGTAGAGGGGGTGAGAGAGAGGGGGAAGAGAGAGAGGGGCACAGGGAATGGGGGGATAGAGGGGGTCAGAGATGGGGACAGAAAAAGTGGGAGGTAGAGGGGGTCAGAGAGATGGGCACAGAGAGAGGGGCACAGAGAGTGGGGGAGATAGAGGGGGACAGAGAGAGGGGAGATAGAGGGGGACAGAGAGACATGGCAGAGATCGGGGCAGAGAGAGTGGGACAGAGTGAGGAGAGAGAGAGAGAGGGGGACAGAGGGAGGGGGGGACAGAGAGAGGGGGGGACAGAGAGAGGGGGACAGAGAGAGGGGCACAGAGAAAGGGGGGCAGAGAGAAGGGGAGATAGAGGGGGTCAGAGAGAGGGGGACAGAAAAGGCGGAGGTAGAGGGGGTCAGAGAGAGGGGGGATAGAGGGGGACAGAGAGTGGGGGGACAGAGAATGGGCGTCAGAGAAAGGGATACAGAGGTGGAGGAGAGAGGGGGTCATATAGTGGGGGGATGGGGGGGACAGAGAGAGAGGGGACAGAGAAAGTGGGGGACAGAGAGAGGGGGACAGAGAGGGTGGGGGACAGAGAGAGAGGGGGGACAGAGAGAGGGGGGACAGAAAAGTGGGGGACAGAGAGAGGGGGACAGAGAGAGCGGGGGGACAGAGAGAGGTGGGTCAGGGGGACAGAGGGGGTCAGAGAGAGGGTGTCAGAGAGAGGGTGCAGAGGGAGGGCGACAGAGAGAGGGGGACAGAGAGAGGGGGACAGAGAGAGGCGGGTGGGATAGAGCGTGGACAGAGGGGGGACAGAGAGGGGGACGGAGAGAGGGGGCGAGAGAGAGGGGGTCAGAGAGAGGGGGTCAGAGAGGAGGCGGGTGAGAGAGAGAGGGGGACAGAGAGAGGGGGACAGAGAGGGGTGACAGAGAGGAGGGGAGAGAGAGAGGGGACAAAGAGGGGTGAGAGAGGGAGAGAGAGAGAGAGAGGAGCAGAGAGAGGGGGACAGAGAGAGGGGGACAGAGAGAGGGTGACAGAGAGAGAGGGGACAGAGAGAGGGGGACAGAGAGAGGGGGACAGAGAGAGGGGGGACAGAGAGGGGGACAGAGAGGGGGGACAGAGAGAGAGGGGGACAGAGAGAGGGGGACAGACAGAGAGGGGGGACAGAGAGAGAGGGGGACAGAGAGGGGGACAGAGAGAGGGGGACAGAGAGAGGGGGGACAGAGAGAGAGGGGGACAGTGAGAGAGGGGGACAGAGAGAGGGGGACAGAGAGAGAGGGACAGAGAGAGAGGGGGGACAGAGAGAGGGGGACAGAGAGAGGGGGGACAGAGAGAGAGGGGGGACAGAGAGAGGGGGGACAGAGAGAGGGGGGACAGAGAGAGAGGGGACAGAGAGAGGGGGGACAGAGAGAGGGGACAGAGAGAGAGGGGGACAGAGAGAGAGGGGGACAGAGAGAGGGGGACAGAGAGAGGGGGACAGAGAGAGGGGGACAGAGAGAGAGGGGGGAAGAGAGAGGGGGACAGAGAGAGAGGGGGACAGAGAGAGGGGGGACAGAGAGAGGGGGGACAGAGAGAGAGGGGGACAGAGAGAGGGGGACAGAGAGAGGGGGGGACAGAGAGAGGGGGACAGAGAGAGAGGGGTCGGGGTGGGAAGAGAGAGGGAGAGAGAGAGGGGGATCAGAGAGAGGGACGAGAGAGTGGGGACAGAGAGAGGGGGACAGAGAGAGAGGGGGACAGAGAGGGGACAGAGAGAGGGGACAGAGAGAGAGGGGGACAGAGAGGGGGAAGATAGAGGGGCGACAGAGAGGGGGACAGAGAGCGGGGGTAAAGAGGGAGGGGGACAGAGAGAGAGGGGGACAAAGTGGGGGGATAGAGGGAGATGGGTGGGAGAGAGGGGGGGACAGAGAGTGGGTGAGATAGATGCGTTCAGAGAGAGGGGGATAGAGAGAGGGGGTCAGAGAGAGGTGGGTGGGAGGGAGAGCGGGACAGAGAGAGGGCGACAGAGAGAGTGGGTCAGAGAGAGGGGGACAGAGAGAGAGGGGGACAGAGAGAGAGGGGGACAGAGAGGGGGGACAGAGAGAGAGGGAAAAGAGAAATGGGGGACAGAGAAATGGGGGACAGAGTGGGGAGGACAGAGGGGGGGACAGAGAAAGGGGGGACAGAGAGAGGGGGGGACAGAGAGAGGGGGGGACAGAGAGAAGGGAACAGAGAGAGGGGGCAGAGAGGGACAGAGAGAGGGGGTCAGAGACAGAGTGTGGGGGACAGAGAGAGAGGACAGAGAGAGGGACAGAGAGAGAGGGGGTTAGATAAAGGGCGACAGAGAGAGGGGGGGGACAGAGAGAGGGGGGACAGAGAGTGGGGGGACAGAGAGTGGGGGAGGTACAGGGGTTCAGAGACAGGGGAACAGAAAGAGAGGGGGACAGTGAGAGGAGGAGGGGGTTCAGAGAGGGTTGGGACAAAGAGGATGGACAGATAGAGGCGGGATAGAGAGGGGGACAGAGAGAGGGGGAACAGCTAGAGGGAGGGACAGAGAGAGAGAGGGGGGACAGAGAAAGGGGGGAGAGAGGGAGTGGAGAGAGGGAGGGGGGGACAGAAAGACGATGACAGAGATGGGGGAGAGAGAGGGGGACAGAGAGAGGAGGGACACAGAGAGGGGGGACGGGGGGGGCAAAGAGACAGTGACAGAGAGGGGGCGGAGAGAGGGCGACATAGAGAGGGGTCAGAGAGAGGGGGGCAGAGAGAGGGGACAGGGAGGGGGGACAGAGAGAGGGGGGGACAGAGAGAGGGGTCAGAGAGCGAGGGGGGGACAGAGAGAGGGGGGGACAGAGAGAGGGGTCAGAGAGCGAGGGACAGAGAGGGCATCAGAGAGAGGCGGGTGGGAGAGAGCGCGGGACAGAGAGAGAGGGGACAGAGAGAGAGGGGGTCAAAGAGGGGGGATAGAGGGAGATGGGTGGGAGAGAGGGGGGTGAAAGAGTGGGTCAGACAGTGGGGGTCAGAGAGAGGGCGACAGAGAGGGGGACAGAGAGTGGGGGAGAGAGAGGGGGGGGAGAGAGGGAGGCGGGTGGGAGAGAGAGCGGGGCAGAGAGAGGGGACAGAGGGGGGCAGAGAGCGGGGGTGAGAGAGAAGCGGGTGGGAAAGAGGGGGTCAGAGAGAGAGGGGGACAGAGTGAGAGGCGTACAGAGAGAGGGGGACAGAGAGAGAGGGGGACCAGAGAGAGGGGGGACAGAGAGAGGGGGGACAGAGGGAGGGGGGACAGAGGGAGGGGGGACAGAGGGAGACGGACAGAGGGAGGGGGTCAGAGAGAGAGCGGGAGGTCAGAGAGAGAGGGGGTCAGAGAGTGGGGGAGAGAGAGGGGGAGAGAGGGAGGCGGGTGGGAGAGAGAGCGGGGCAGAGAGAGGGGACAGAGGGGGGGGGGACAGAGGGAGACGGACAGAGGGAGGGGGTCAGAGAGAGAGCGGGAGGTCAGAGAGAGAGGGGGTCAGAGAGTGGGGGACAGAGAGAGATGGCACAGGGACAGGGGGGACAGAGTGAGAGGACAGAGAGTGGGGGAGGTAGAGGTGGTCAGAGAGAGGGGGACAAAGAGAGGGGGACAGAGAGTAAGGGGACAGAGTGAGGGGGATAGAGAGAGAGGGGGACAGAGAGAGAGGGGGAAAAGAGAGGGCGACAGAGAGAGGGCGACACAGAGAGGGCGACAGAGAGAGAGGGGGAACAGAGAGAGGGGGACAGAAAGAGGGGGAGGTAGAGGGGTTCAGAGAGAGGGGGACAGAGAGAGGGGGAGATAGAGGGGGTCAGAGAGAGGGGACAGAGGGAGGGGCACAGAGAGTGCGGGAGGTAGAGGGGGTCAGAGAGAGGGGTACAGAGAGAGGTGCACAGATAGTGGGGGGAGATAGTGGGGGGACAGAGAAAGAGTGGACAGAGAGAGTGGGGCAGAGAGAGTGGGACAGAGTGAGGGGGCAGAGAGAGAGGGGAAAGAGAGAGAGGGGGAAAAAGAGAGAGGGGGAGATAGAGGGGGTCAGAGAGAGGGGGGGCCGGAGAGAGGGGGGACAGTGAGGGGGGACAGAGAGGGGGTGGGACAGAGGGGGGGGGGGAAGAGAGGGGGGGAACAGAGAGAGAGCGGGGCAGAGATAGAGGGGAAAAGAGAGATGGGGCAGGACAGAGGGAGACAGAGTGAGGGGGGCAGAGAGAGAGGGGGCAGAGAGAGAGTGAAAAGAGAGTGGGGGACAGAGAGAGTGGGGCAGAGAGAGGGCGACAGAGAGAGGGGGGACAGAGAGAAAAGGGGGCAGAAAGAGAGGGGGACAGAGAGAGAGGGGGGACAGAGAGAGAGGCGGTCATAGAGGGGGGTACAGAGAGAGAGGCGGGTGGAAGGGAGAGGGGGCAGAGAGGGGGGACAGAGAGAGGAGCACAGTGTGTGGGGGAGATAGCGGGGCTCAGAGAGAGGAGGACATAGAGGGGGACAGAGAGAGGGGGACAGAGAGGGGGACAGAGAGTGGGGGACAGATAGTGGGGGACAGAGAGAGGGGACAGAGAGAGGGGTAAAGAGTGGGAGAGAGAGGGGGTCAGAGAGAGGGGGACAGAGAGTGGGGGGATGGAGAGAGTGGGGGACAGAGAGAGAGAGGGTGTCAAAGAGAGAGGGGCAGAGAGAGACGGAGCAGAGAGAGGGGGCAGAGAGCGGGGGAGAGATAGAGGGAAAGAGAGAGAGGGCGACAGAGAGAGGGGGACAGAGAGAGGGGAGTTCAGAGAGAGGGGGACAGAGAGAGGGGGCAGAGAGAGCGCGGGACAGAGAGGGGGGACAGAGAGTCGGGAGATAGAGGGGACAGAGAGATGGGGTGGACAGAGAGTTGGGGGGACTGAGAGTGGGGGGGCATGGGGGTAGAGAGAGGGGCAGAGAGGGGGTGACAGAGAGAGGGGGGGACAGAGAGAGGGCGACAGAGAGAGTGTCACAGAGAGTGGGGGAGATAGAGGGGGTCAGAGAGAGGGGGACAGAGGGAGGGTGATATAGAGGGGGACTACGAGAGAAGGAGTCAGAGACAGAGGGGGACTGTGAGAGGGGGGGCAGAGAAATGGCGACAGAGAGAGGGTGACAGAGAGAGTGGGGGACAGAGAGAGAGGGGCAGAGAGAGAGGGGCAGAGAGAGGGGGACAGAGAGAAAAGGGGGCAGAAAGAGAGGGGGACAGAGAGAGAGGGGCAGATAGAGAGGGGGACAGAGAGAGAGGGGGACAGAGAGAAAAGGGGGCAGAAAGAGAGGGGGACAGAGAGAGATGGGGCAGAGAGGGGGACAGAGAGAGTGGGGGACAGAGAGAGAGGGGCAGAGAGAGGGCAACAGAGAGAAAAGGGGGCAGAAAGAGAGGGGGACAGAGAGAGATGGGGCAGAGAGGGGGACAGAGAGAGTGGGGGACAGAGAGAGGGCAACAGAGAGAGGGGGACAGAGAGAGGGGGACAGAGAGAAAAGGGGGCAGAAAGAGAGGGGGACAGAGAGAGAGGGGCAGAGAGAGATGGGGCAGACAGAAGGGGACAGAGTGAAGGGGCAGAGAGAGAGGGTCAGAGAGGGGGACAGAGAGACGGAGATATAGAGGGGGACAGAGAGAGGGGACAGAGAGTGAGGGACAGAGAGAGGAGTACAGAGTGGGGGAGAGAGAGGGAATCAGAGAGATGGGGGCAGAGAGAGAGCGACAGAGAGAGGGGGACAGAGAGTGGGGGGGACGGAGAGTTGGGGGGACGGAGAGTTGGGGGGACGGAGAGAGAGGGGAACAGAGAGAGAGAGGGACAGAGAGAGATGTGGACAGAGAGAGAAGGACAGAGAGAGGAGGTCAGAGAGAGAGGAGGACAGAGAGAGAGGAGGACAGAGAGAGGCAGGTAGAAGGGAGAGAGGGGCAGAGAGAGGGCGACAGAGAGAGGCACCGAGAGTGGGGGAGATAGATGGGGTCAGAGAGAGGGGGAGACAGACAGTGGGGAGATGGAGAGAGTGTGGGACAGAGAGAGAGAGAGAGAGAGGGGGTCAGAGAGGGGGACAGGGAGAGACGGAGCAGAGAGAGGGCGAAAGAGAGGGGCGCAGAGAGCGGGGTAGAGATAGAGGGGACAGAGAGAGGAGGACAGATAGAGGGGGACAGAGAGAGGGGAACAGAGAGAGGAGGCAGAGAGCGAGGGGGACAGAGAGAGGGGGACAGAGTGAGGGGGACAGAGAGAGGGGGAACAGAAAGGGGGACACAGAGAGGGGGGCACACAGAGGGGGGCACAGAGAGGGGGACAGAGAGGGGGACAGAGAGAGAGAGGGGGACAGAGCGAGAGCGGGGCAGAGAGAGAGGGGGCAGAGAGAGGGGGGGACAGAGAGAGAGGGGGACAGACAGAGGGGGGACAGAGAGAGAGGGGGGGACAGAGAGAGAGGGGGACAGAGGGGAGGACAGAGAGAGAGGGGGGACAGACAGAGGGGGGACAGAGAGAGGTGGGACAGAGAGGGGGGGGGCAGAGAGAAGGGGACAGAGAGAGAGGGGGACAGAGTGAGGGGGACAGAGAGAGGGGGAACAGAAAGGGGGACACAGAGAGGGGGGCACAGAGAGGGGGGCACAGAGAGGGGGACAGAGAGGGGGACAGAGAGAGAGAGGGGGACAGAGAGAGCGGGGCAGAGAGAGAGGGGGTCAGAGCGAGGGGGGGAAGAGAGAGGCAGGTGGAAGGGAGAGGAGGGCAGAGAGAGGGCGACAGAGAGACGAGCACAGAGAGTGGGGGAGCTAGAGTGGGTCAGAGAGAGAGGGTCAGAGAGAGGGGGACAGAGAGAGGGAGGGACAGAAAGAGGGGTGGACCGAAAGAGGGGGGACAGAGAGAGGGGGGACAGAGAGGGGGGGACAGAGGGGGGGGGAACAGAGAGAGGGACAGAGAGGGAGAGGCGGGTGGGAGAGAGAGGGGGTCAGAGAGAGGCTGGTGGGAGAGAGAGGGGGACAGAGAGAGGGGGACAGAGAAAGGGGAGATAGAGGTTGACAAAGGGAGGGGGACAGAGAGAGAGGCACAGAGAGAGGGGTAGATAGAGGGGTTCAGAGCGAAGACTACAGAGATAGTGGTACAGCGAGTGGGGGAGATAGAGGTGGACAGAGAGTAGGACAAAAAGAGGGGGTGATAGAGGGGGTCAGAGAGAGGGGGAGATAGAGGGGGACAGAGAGAGTGGGGGAGACAGAGGGGGGACAGAGAGAGAGGGGGTACAGAGAGAGGGTGACAGAGAGAGGGCGACAGAGAGAGGGGCACAGAATGTGGAGGAGATCGAGGGGGTCAGAGAGAGGGGGACAGAGAGAGGGTGATATAGAGGGGGACAGCAAGAGAGGGGGTCAGAGACAGAGGGCGACAGTGAGAGAGGGGGGCTGAGAAATGGCGACAGAGAGAGGGTGACAGAGAGAGAGGGGACAGAGAGAGAGGGGACAGAGAGACAGAGGGGGCAGAGAGAGAGGGGGACAGAGAGAGAGGGGATAGAGAGAGGGGGGACAGAGAGAGGTGGGAGATAGCGGGGCTCAGAGACAGGGTGACAGAGAGAGAGGGCAATATAGAGTGGGGGACAGAGAGATGGGTACAGAGTGGAGGAGAGAGGGGGGGTCAGAGAGAGGGGGTCAGAGAGGGGGACAGAGAGTGGGGGGGATGGAGAGAGTGGGGGAGAGAGAGAGAGGGGGGGTTAGAGAGAGGGGCAGAGAGTGACGGAGCAGAGACAGGGCGACAGAGGGGGTGGCAGAGAGCAGGGGAGAGAAAGAGGGGACAGAGAGAGGGGGACAGAGAGGGGGGACAGAGAGAGGGGGGACAGGGAGAGGGGGGACAGAGAGAGGGGGACAGAGAGAGGGGGACAGAGAGAGGAGACAGAGAGAGGGTGGACAGAGAGAGGGGGGACAGAGAGAGGGGGACAGAGAGAGGGGGACAGAGAGAGTTGCGGTGGGTGAGAGAAGGGGTATGAGAGAGCCGAACTGAGAGAGAGGGGGACGGGGGGGGGGGGGCACGGAGAGGGGTGCACGGAGAGGGGGGCACAGAGAGGGGGGCACGGAGAGGGGGACAGAGAGAGGGACAGAGAGAGGGGGGTACTGAGAGTCGGGGAGATAGAGGGGGACAAAAAGAGGGGGAAAAAGAGGGGGAGGTAGAGATGGTCAGAGGGAGGGGGACAGATAGTGGGGTACTGAGAGTGGGGGAGATAGAGGGGGACAAAAAGAGGGCGAGGTAGAGGGGGTTAGAGGGAGGGGGAGATTGAGGGGGCAGAGAGGGGGGACAGAGGGGGGGACAGAGGGGGGACACAGAGGGGGGAGAGAGAAAGGGGGGGACAGAGAGAGGCGGGTGGAAGGGGAGGGGGCAGAGAGAGGGCGATAGAGAGAGGGGCACAGAGAGTGGGGGAGATAGAGGGGGTCAGAGCGAGGGGGACAGAGAGTGGGGGACAAAGAGTGGGGAGATGGAGAGAGTGAGGGACAGAGAGAGAGAGGGGGTCAGACTGGGGGCAGAGAGAGACGGTGCAGAGAGAGGGCGACTGAGAGGGGGGCAGAGAGCGGGGTAGAGGTGGAGGGGACAGAGAGAGGGGGACAGAGAGAGTGGACAGAGAGAGGTGGGACAGAGACAGGGTGGACAGAGAGAGGGGGAGACAGAGAGAGGGGGACAGAGAGAGATGTGGTGGGAGAGAGAGGGGGTCTGAGAGAGGCGGTGGGAGAGAGAGGGCGACAGAGATAGGGGGAACAGAGAGAGCCGGACTGAGAGAGAGGGGAACAGAGAGAGAGGAGGACAAAGAGGGGGGATAGTGAGGCGGGTGGGAGAGAGAGGGGGACAGAGAGAGGGGGACAGAGAGAGGGGGACAGAGAGAGGGGGACAGAGAGAGGGGGACAGAGCGAGAGGGGGACAGAGAGAGAGGGGGGACAGAGAGAGGACTACAGAGCAGGGGCACAGAGAGTGGGGGAGATAGAGGGGGACAGAGAGTCGGGGGCAGAGAGAGGGGTACAGAGTGGGGAAGAGAGAAGGGGTCAGAGAGAGGGGGACAGAGAATGGGGGATGCAGAGAGTGGGGGACAGAGGGGGACGGGGGGACGGTAGGGAGAGGACAGAGAGATGAGGCACAGAGAGTGGGCAGAGAGAGAGTGTGGGGGAGAGAAAGTTCGGGGAGAGAAAGAGGGGAAGGAGAGAGAGGGGAGAGAGTGCAGAGAGAGAGGGGAGAGAGAGTGAGAGAGAGAGAGAGCAAGAGAGAGAGAGAGTGGGAGAGAGAGGAGGCGAGAGGAGGGAAGAGAGAGGTGCGAAGAGAGAGGAGGGGAGAGAGGATAAGGGAGAGATAGAGAAGGAGAGCAATGAGGAGAAAGAGTAGGGGAGAGAGGAGGGGGAGAGAGGAGGAAAGAGAGGAGGGGAGAGAGGAGGGTCAGAGAGGAAGGAAGAGAGAGGAGGGAGGAGAGAGAGGAGGGGGAGTGGAGGGCGTGAGACAGGTGAGAGGGGGAGGGGGTAGAGAGAAGAGGGGAGAGAGCGTGGGAGAGAGCGGGTGGGAGAGAGAGTGGAGGCTGGGTGGGTGGAGGGGGAGGGAGAGTAAGAGGGGAGGGAGATTGAGAGGGGAGGGAGAGTGAGAGGGAGGGGAGGGCAAGAGAGGGGAAGGAGAGTGAGGGGGACGGAGAGAGATGGGAGGGCCAGTGAGGGGAGGGAGAGAGAGAGGGGGCAGGGAGAGAGAGGGGAGAGCCAGTGAGGGGTGGGCGAGTGAGAGGGGAGGGCGAAAGAGGGGAGGGCGAGAGAGGGGAGGGAGAGAGAGTGGGGAGGGCGAGAGAGAGGGGAGGGTGAGAGAGAGGGGAGGGCGAGAGAGGGGGGAGCGAGAGAGTGGAGAGAGCGGGAGGGGGGAGAGAGATGGGTGAGACAGAGGGGGTGAGGGAGTTGGGGTGAGAGAGAGGGGGTGGTGAGAGAGAGGGGGAGTGAGAGAGAGGGGGGTGAGAGTGGGGGGGTTTAGAGAGCAAGGGGTTGAGAGAGAGGGGGTGAGAGACTGAGGGAATGAGAGAGTGTGGGGGGTTGAGAGAGGGGGTGTGAGAGAGAGGGGGGTGAGAGAGAAGGGTGAGAGAGGGAGTCTTTAGAGAGGGTCACAGCATTTGGGTTTTAATTCCACCCTGAGAGAGTCCTACCTCTCAGATCCTGGGGATTGACAAACTTTAACCCCAGGCTTCAAACCTGTTTTAAAAATGACAGGGCCACAATCTGACAGGAGCCAGTTACCCAGAGGCCCCTAAAACCCAGGGTCCCCCAGAGGAGATTAAACCTCGGGGTAAATAAACACACAACTCACTGTGGGCCCCCACGGGGTGCAGCCTGTCGACCAGGCCTCAGGCCTCAGGCCAGTGCTCCCCCTCTGGAGGTTGTTCTTTCCTGGACTCGAACATTTTGGATCTTCACGTTGCAGCTTTCCAAACAAAGGTTCCTCGGGATAAAAGAGGGAAAAGATTAGTTGAAAGGGGGAGCAAGAGCATTTTGGAGGCAAGTTACACAGCAAGATCCCAGGGTTAAAAGCACCTCTGCCCAGCTCCAATGTATTAATGTATGTAACACAGTCAGCAGTTGGGATGGAACATGGTGTGGGAGCAGATCTTCCCAGGGATTGGAGGGGGATAGTGAGGGAAAGGCATCAGATTCTTACACTCTGCAGTGACCTGGGATCAATTGCCTTTTACTGAAAACAGTTCCCAACTTGTATGTGCCTGTTGCTCCCTCCAGTCTGAAACCCTCATGACCCTCTCTCCTGTCTACTCTCTCTGAGCCAATGGTGTCTTCATTCTGCTACTGACCCTTCAGTCCCACTGGTATCATTTTTTCCCACCTTCTCTCATCCACGTGAAGGAATTGGATCCTGACAATTCCATTTACACTGTCTCCCATCAATCTTCATAGGATCCATATCACAGAGGTTAGACAGTGATCCCAGCAAACACTCCCAGGGCAGAGGGAGCACAGGGTTCCAGACAAAATAAAGCTCCCATTAAACTGTCTCCATTTAAATCCCCAGGGCAGGTAGAGAATGGGGTCAGATACAGAGTAAATCTCCCTCTACACTGCAGCATTTCAAATTCCCAGGCCATTTTGAGCTCGGCGTTAGGTACTGATTAAATCTCCCACTTCCCCCATCCTGTTCACATCAAACTCAATCAGGATAGCTCCATCACTGGGTTAGATACAGAGGATGTGTCTGTTTGGATTTCAGCCCATATCCAGTTGGTGATGATCACGGCCTTGTTAAGTGTGTTTGGGAATGGGGAGGGAGCTGCGAGCAGGGTGATGGTGGGATAGTGGGGAGCAGAGGTGCCTTCCAAGCAATTGATCTAGGTTCAATTCCCGGCCATTGCAGTGTCACGATTGGTAAATAGTCTTTAAAAGGAAAAGCACTGGAATGAAACGAGGAAATAAATCTTTCATTCTGTGGTAAACCGGATCTGTCAGATTGCTCCTTGCTTTTCCTGGCGGTGGTTCCTGTGAATTGCAGTGTGGAACCAGGCAGCATTGCTCGGCATCTCGGAAGCTTTCCCCTCTGCTGCTTCCCATTTCTTATTGAAATATTGGTTGCAGCACAAAGATGGGTTTGTTTTGTTCGAAAAGTGAGAGACTGCTCCCGTCAGGAACCTGAAATAATTACAGAAGCCGCAGGAAACACTGAACACTTCCAACAGCTTCTGTAGTGGTGTGGAGGGAGGGTTAATGTGGCAAATCTACACAAGGATAAAATAAACTCCAGCCACAAAACAATCAGAAATCCTGACTCTGCAAACATCCTTGTAAATCTTTTCTGAATCTTTACAAGTTTCACACCATTCTCCCAATAGCAGAAAGACCAGAATTATGTGGTTTATGGAATGTTACTGTATCCGAACAGTTACTGTTTATAGTTAAATAATGTTCATTTAGTTAAGTTTTCCAATCGAGTTCGGTTTGTCCAATCTTTCTTCCTTATGTTTGTGTCCCAACGATAGTGTGGAGTAAAGTGTGTTTTGATCCAAGCCTGGCAGTTTGACCAATCACATTGTAACGCCTTACACTTCCCTTCAGGAAATCAGGAAAAGGGGTCGAGACCATTTCCTTAAGGCAGAGGAGTTTGGTCTGGTTCATAACATCCTCAATGTCATCAATCCATGTCCCTCCAGCCCTGAGCAATGATGTTTACAGATTAATGGAGGATACACAGACACATTAATCGGGATTATCTTGGACAGGAGTCATTTGGGAATGATATTCCTCAGACCATCAACTCTCAGCTCGGCCAAGGATAAAGGCCAGGAATCCGGCACAATTGGGAAACAGCCCATTTCCCGGGAGACTGAGAGGTCACTAACAGAGTGGGAGCTGGAGAGTCAGGAACAGAATAACAGGGACAGTCCACTCTGTTCACTGACCCTTCACCCCTCAGTGAATCCAGTGTCAGGAATGACTGCTATTAGTCAGACTGACAGAATGTGATCAGATACACACACTGTCCTTCCACATCATCAATATCTCCCAGCTCCCACCCTGTCTCAGCTCATCTGCCCCTCTGCCATCTTCAATATTTTAATCGGGGCAGCATTAAGTGCCGTGCTTTGAGCTGAGCTGTCTTACCTTCTGTACTCTCTCTCTAAACGGCTCCAATTCCCCCCTGATCCCTCTCCGGTTTAAGATGCTCCTTGGCATCTGCCCCAATGAATGAGGTAGACCCTCACCTGACCCAATATCCCCTTCGTTGGGTCAACATCTACTGTATTTAATACAATGAACTGCAGATCCTGGAGAGCTGACAGATAACACAGAAATTACTGGTGGGAATTAGTGGGAGTGGCCTCATTTCTGGGAGAAATCCGAGTGAACCTCTAGAGTCCAGGGATTGTCCTTCAGAACTGAAGGGATCTGATGCTGATGCTGTCAGACCTGCTGAGCTCCCCCAGCAGTTTCTGTTTGGATTTCAGTCCCAATCCAATTGGTCCTGATCACGGCCTCGGGAATACCTTGCCAATTACTGGGAAAGGGTTGGACATGTCTCCTTCCCAGCAGTTAACCCGGGCTCGAACCCCTGCCATCTCACTGTTGCACTTTGAAAGCAATCTTAAACGGGGAAAAACGCTGAGATGGAATGAATGAGATTGGACTCTCCGAGGTTTCCCAAACATGCCCACATTAGGGGGGACAGGGTGGGTCCCACCTGCTATTACATTCTCAGAGCTGGATTACAGGATTAGGGCTCATGTGCCTGACTGGGATAGTTCAGCTGAGACAAGATGTACTGGAGAAATTCCCCAAGGTTCCTTCCAGAGCAGCTTCCAGACCCACGGCACTATCATGTGGAATGCTGAACACAGCAGATACACGGGAACACCACCAGGTGACAATTCCACATCAAGCCACCCCCCCACCCTGGCTTGGAAAAACATCTCAGTCCCACAAGTGCCATTGGTTGGAAATCCTGGAACTCCCTCCGTTACATCATTGTGGTATTATCTGACCCAAATAAATGGCAGCAGTTCAAGGCAATAACTCACCGTCACCTTCACCAGAGCAATTATATCTGAGCAATCGGTGGGGACCCAGCGGCAATGACCCAAACACATGAATGAATCACAAAATAAAGCTCAGTATTTGGGACCCGTGTGCTCCAGGGCTGAATATCTGAATAAATTGGGTCGATATTCTAGAAAATTAAAAGGTGGTTTCATTGGAATGTCTCAGATTGTGAAGAGGCTTGAGAGGGGAGATGCTGAGAAATTAATCCTGTGGGTCTGGGAATCTGAAACACAATAACACAGTCTCAGGGGTTACTGGAAAAGCTCAGCAGGTCAGGCAGCATCTGTGCAGAGAAATCAGCGTTAATGTTACAGCATCCGCAGTTCATTCGGGTTTGATTACCACCCTCTCAGGGTTAGGGGCAGGTTATTTGGGACTGAGATGAGGAGACAGCGCTTCACTCTCAGGCTCTGTCAGACCTGCTGAGATTCCCCAGCAATTTCTTGTTTGGATTTCAGTCCCAATCCAGTTGGTTATGATCACGGCCTTGTTAAGTGTGTTTGGGAATGGGGAGGGAGCTGGGAGCAGGGTGATGGTGGGATAGTGGGGAGCAGAGCTGCCTTCCAAACAGTTGACCCGGGTTCGATTCCCGGCCATCGCAATCTTGCGGCTTTTAAATCAGTTTCTAAAGGAAAGCCCCCGGGATATAACCGGATCTGTCAGATTGCTCCTTCGTTTTCCTGGTGATGGTTCCTGTGAATTGCAGTGTGGAAACGGGCAGCATTGCTCGGCATCTCGGAAGCTTTCCCCTCTGCTGCTTCCCATTTCTTATGGAAATATTGGGTACAGCACAAGGATGGGTTTGTTTTGTTCGAAAAGGGAGGGACTGCTCACGTCAGGAACCTGAAATAATTACAGAAGCTGCTAGAAACACTGAACAGTTCCAACAGCTTCTGTAGTGGTGGGGAGGGAGGGTTAATGTGTCAAATCTATAAAAGGATAAAATAAACTCCAGCCTCAAAACAATCAGAGTTCCTAAGTTTTACAAACATCCGTATAACATTTTTCTGAGCCATCAATTCCCCTTAAACCCTTCCAATGTGGAATAGCATCTTTCTGACTCTCACTTTGAGAGATGTCCCTCACTGAGCTCCTCCACCATTCTTTCCATTTCACTGGGGACCCACTATCCACAGTCTCCAATCAAATGACCTGAACTCAGACACACAGAGATCTTAAAGAGTGACACAATGCAGATAGGAAGTTGATTTCATTTCTGTTTCTGAGTCCAATCTTCACTCAGTGAGACAGAGTCAGGTATTCAAGGCTCCAACAAGAGCTGGATTCTGTTTCTGGTGATTGTCTTCATTCAGTGAGAAGGAGGGCCGTGGGCCAGAAGGAGCTCATCATTGTACTTCGGGTTGTCTGCTCAGTCTGCAGCATTGCAGGCCATGGGAGCAGGGCTCTGGGAAAGGTACCTCGTGTGGACTGCAATAGGACTTTCAACACATTGTTCCAGGTCAGTTACAGAGCTCCAGGAATTCTGAATGAGGATCGGAAAAATGCATTGATTGAAGGAGGAGGATTAAGGAAACAGGATAAAGCTGATGGGATCAGCAGGATTTCTCGGTCTAACTCTGTACCATACTTTATTTTCTGCTTCATAAATCTACAATCAGGAGCTCAACCCACTCAGAGCAATATAAACTCGGAAACAAATCATTCAGTCCAACACATCCATGCTGAACTGATATCCGATGTCAATCTCATCCTATTTGTCAGAATTTGGCCCATGTTCCTCTGAACCCTTTTTAATTCCTACACCCACCCAGATACCTTTTAAATGTTGTAATTGTACCAGCCTCCACTACTTCCTCTGGCAGCTCATGCACACAGTGCCCTCTGTGTGAAAAATGTTCCCCTTAGGTCCCTTTTATGTTTCCCCTCTCAACGTTAACATGTACCATCTGCTTCTGGACTCCCACACCACAGGGAAATCACCTTGACTTTTTACCCTATTGAGGGTCCTTCATGATTTTGTGAACCTCTATAAGGTTGCCCCTCAGCCACTGACACTCCAGGGATAATAGCCCCAACCTATACAGTCTTACCCTCCAGCACACACCCTCCAACCTTGGCAACATCCTTGTAAAACTTTTCTCAACACTTTAAAGTTTCACAACATCCCTCTTACAGGATGGAGTCCAGAATTGCACATTATATACCAAAGGTTGTCGAACCAATACCACAACATGACCTCCCAACCCCTTTACACAATTAACTGAGCAATAAAGACAAAAATGCCAAACGCCTTCTTCACCATAGAACATAGAACATAGAACAATACAGCACAGAACAGGCCCTTCGGCCCATGATGTTGTGCCGAACTTCTATCCTAGATTAAGCACCCATCCATGTACCTATCCAAATGCCGCTTAAAGGTCGCCAATGAATCTGACTCTACCACTCCCACGGGCAGCGCATTCCATGCCCCCACCACTCTCTGGGTGAAGAACCCACCACTGACATCTCCCCTATAGCTTCCACCCTTCACCTTAAATTTATGTCCCCTTGTAACACTCTGTTGTACCCGGGGAAAAAGTTTCTGACTGTCTACTCTATCTATTCCTCTGATCATCTTATAAACCTCTATCAAGTCACCCCTCATCCTTCGCCGTTCCAACGAGAAAAGGCCGAGAACTCTCAACCTATCCTCGTACGACCTACTCTCCATTCCAGGCAACATCCTGGTAAATCTTCTCTGCACCCTCTCCAAAGCTTCCACATCTTTCCTAAAGTGAGGCGACCAGAACTGCACACAGTACTCCAAATGTGGCCTAACCAAAGTCCTGTACAGCTGCAACATCACCTCACGACTCTTGAATTCAATCCCTCTGCTAATGAACGATAATACTCCATAGGCCTTCTTACAAACTCTATCCACCTGAGTGGCAACCTTCAAAGATCCTATCGAAATGTTAGTCCACCTTCAATAGTCTATGAAAAAGCACTCCAGGTCTATTTGTTTCACAACATCCCTCATACCTTGTCATTCAGTGTGTAAGTCCTGCTCTCTTTTGCTTCTCCAAAATGCAGCACTTCAGACTTATCTAAATTAATCTCCATCTGCCACTCCTCAGCCCAGTGGCCCATCTGATCGAGATCCTGTTGTAATCTGAGATAATCATCTTCATTGTCCTCGACACCTCCAATTTTACTGTCATCTGCAAACTTACTAACCATTCGTCCTATGGTCACATCCAAATCATTTATATAAATGACAAAACAACAGTGGACCCAGCACCGATCCTTGTGACACACCACTGGTCACAGGCCTCCAGTCTGAAAAGCAACCCTCCCCCACCACCCTCTGTCTTCGACCTTTAGAAAAAAGAAGTGTTGCAAGTATCAGTTAACTGGAGATTCAGATCAGTGCATCACGAAATGAAAAAAAAATGCAGGGCATCATTAATTGGAGAATTCATGCAGGTGCCATTTAAATTCGAAGTGGGAGAATTGGTGCAGTTCCAGGATGTGTGCAGGATACGGAAATGGGGGAAATAGCCATAAATAGAGTCATACAATCATAGAGATTTACAACACAGAAACAGATCCTTCGGTCCAACTTGTCCATGCCACAATTAAAGAATTCTGGCAGCGCTCAAATAAATTGGAGAATCATTGCAAGGAAGTACTTACTGGGAGAATTGGGGAAGGGCTTATCGAAATGTGAGAAATGTAACAGGGCATCAGTTAATGGGAGAATTGGTGCAGTGTAACACTAAATGGGAGAATTCGGGCAGGACAATACTTGATGGGAGATTGAGAGTTGGACACCCTAAATTGTTCAAGGACATCAGTCAGTATGAGGTTTGGTGTAAGGCAACACTGTGAGGAGAACTTGTTCCAGACTTCAGTAATTTAGGAAAGTGGTGCTCAGCAACACTGAATTGGAGAATTGGTGTGGGGCATCAGTAAAAGAGAGACCTGGTGCAGGGTGCTGATAACTTCGAGAATTGGAGCAACTGGGAGAACACGGGCAGTGAATCAGTAAATAGGACAAATGTTGCAAAGGATTAGTGGTCGAGATTCAATACAGTGCACCACGAAATGGGGGAGTTGGTGCAGTTCACCACTAAAGGGAAGATATGTGTAGGATCGGTAATTTGGAGATTTCATGCAAGAATCGCAAGATTAGAGAATTCTGGCAGCAGACTACTAAATGGGAGAATTTTTGCAGGGAAATACTGAATGGAAGACCTGGTGCACAGTGGAGCTCAATTAGAGAATGGGTGCATGGCAACAGGAAATGGGAGAATTAGAGTAGCGCACCCTTAAATGGTAGAATCAGCTAGGCCATCAGTCAATGGAAGGATTAGTACAGGGGTATGAGTAAATGGGAGATTTGGTGGGAATCAATAAATGGGATATTCCGTGCACAGTGCCATTACATTAGAAAATTGGTGGGAGTGTCAATATATTAGAAAAGTGGAGCACAGTTTGTCTAAATTGGGGAATAGGGGCCAGAGAATCAATAAAAAGAAGAAATGGTGCAAGCATCGGGAAATTGGAGATTCAGTTCAGTGCATTACTGAATGAAAACAATTCAGCAGGGCACCCGTACGTGGAAGAAGTGTTTCAGGGAACAATTAAATGTAAGGAATTGATACAGGATAACAATAATTGGAGAATTCATGCAGATGCTATTAAATTCTAAATGGGAGGACTGGGACAGGATAACCTCAATGGGTGAGTTGGTGAAATTCCCGAATTAGTGCAGGATTGGTAAATGGGAGAATTGGTGCAGGGAAGTAGAGCACTAATTACAGCCTTAGAGATGTACAGCACGGAAACAGATTCCTCAGTCCAACTTGTCCACGCCTAAATTTAAGAATTCTGGCAGGTCTCCACGAAATTGGAGAATCATTGCAAGAAACTACTAAATGAAAAAAAACTGGGAAAGTGATTATGGAAATGTGAGAATTTGCAACTGGGCTTCAGATAATGGTTAATTAGTGCAGTTCAGCACTGAATGGGTGAGTCGTGCTGTGTTGCACTAAATGGGAGAATTGGGGCAGGACATTACCTCTTGGGAGATTTAGAGTAGCGCACCCCTAAATTGGGCGAGGGCATCAGTCAGTATGAGGATTGGTGTAAGGCAACACTGAATGGAGAACTTGTCCAGGACGTCAGTAATTGGGGGAAATGGTGCTCAGCAACACGGGATTGGAGAATTGGTGTGGGACCTCAGTAAATGAGAGACCTGGTGCACAGTGGAGCTAAATTAGAGAATTGGTGCATGGCGACAGTAAATGGGAGAATTAGAGTAGTGCACCCTTAAATGGTATTATCAGGCTCGGGCATCAGTAAATGGAAGGATTAGTACAGGGATATGAGAAAATGGGAGATTTGGTGGGAAACAATAAATGGGAGATTGGTGCACATTGCCGTTACATTAGAAAATTGGTGGGAGTGCCAATATATTGGAAAATTGGAGTAGAGCCTGTCGAAATTGGGGAATAGGGGACAGGGATTCAATAAAAAGAAGAAATGTTGCAAGCATCGGGAAATGAAAAAAAATCAGCAGGGCATCCGTACGTGGAAGATGTGTATCAGGGAATAACTAAATGGAAGGAATTGATGTAGGGCAACAATAATTGGAGAATTCATGCAGGTGCCATTAAATTCTAAGTGGGAGACCTGGGCCTTGTGACTCCACCTCACAAGGACTTCAGTTGCTATGAAGCACATTCAGAAATCCTGAATGTGTGAAAATACATTTATAAATACAAATCAAGCCTTAGTAATGAATAAAGGACCCAAGAACAGGGAAGGAAATGGACATCTATCGGTCTCATCTCACGGGAGAGAAATCAGTGGGTAAAAACTGTGTTTTTGATGTGATTGCTACCTGAATAATTAAACACCAGTTCAATTAAAAAGACAATTCACATCCAATGAAGTGAACCACTGCCGACAGAATGAACACAGTCCAATTCTGGATACAATAACAGCAGAATACGATCACATGTTACCCCACTGGAATGTGTGTGTGTGTGTCACCATAGTCTTCCCAGACCATAGGGGCTGATCTCTTCATTACAGAGAGAAGCAACTCATGGTGATTTGACCAGAGGGCCCTCAGACCTCAGGCAAGGGAAGAATTTGAGAACGAGTGTCCTTCATGGTAATCTTAAACTGGCAATGGGAACCGAACCCACGCTGTTCACATCACACTGCTCTGTAAACCAACAATACAACCAACTCAGCTAAACTGGAGTGTCACGTGTGGGGATGAATAATTGAATCCCTTGCTACACACAGTGCAGGTGAACGGCTTCTTCCCACAATGTGTTTGTTGGTGTTTCATCAAATCATTACTACTCATAAAGCTCTTCTCACAGTCAGCGCATTGACATGTTCTCTCATTGATGTGAACAAAGCCATAGCTGCTGAGATTGGAGAACCGAGAGAACCCCTTCCCACACAAGGAGGAGGGAAAAGGTGGGAATGTGTTGGTGCTCACTGAGTCCAGATGACTAAGTGAGTCCCTTCCTACACTCAGTGCAGGCGGACAGTCTCTCTCACTCTCTCTCTCTCTCTCTCTCTCTCTCTCTCTAGTATGGCCACACTTGTGTATTTGAGGCATTGCTGATTTAATAAATCCCTTCTCACACACAGAGCAGATGATTAGTCTCTCTCCAGAGTCAACTCAACAGTTGACATTAGGCTGAATTGGGAAGTTTATTCATTCCCAAACAGAGCAGACAACGCTTCTCTCCCGATGATGAAGACGTTTGTCTGACATGAGGCTGGATCCCCAAGTGAATACCTTCCCACACGTGGAACAGCTGAATACCTTCTCCCCCATGGGAACGGGTTGATGTTAAATTATGACCATTAAATTTAAGACCTTTACACATCTTAAAGTTTCTTTTTTTCCCACAATCAGGGGAAAGTTCTCTTGTCAGTGTGAACCCACTGGTGTTACATGAAGCTGGATGACAGAGTAAATCCCTCCCAACACATAGAGCAGGTGAACAGTCTCTCCCCAGAATGTCTGTGTCGATGAGTCTCCAGCTGGTCTGGGATTTGCAATCCTTCTCACAATCCAGACATTTCCATGGTGCTGATCTCTTCAGATATCTCCAAGTTGGATGATCTGTTGAATCCTTTTCCATAAACACAACATATTTATGGCTTCTCTGTCTGTGGATTTTTAAAGAATGTTAACTCGATAATGTTAAATAATTTCTGCAGTCAGTTCAGTGGAACACTCACACTCTTGTGTGTGTGTGTGTGTCTCTTTACCACTCACAATGTTTTTGTGAAATCTTTGCTGACAGACATACCAGATAAACACATTCCTTTTATGTCCAAATGAATTAAGTGACTCTGTTGGATCTTTATTTCATGTTTGATTTGACTCACTCATCTTCAATTCTTTCAGTCTTTTTCTCTGTGAAATTATCTTCAAACATTATCACAGTCCATACAGGGTAAAATCTCAGAACAAACAAATCCAATTTCAAAAAGACATTGTTCCTCTATTCTATACCGCACCCAAACAAATGATCCAGTCACATCAAAAGATGCAAAAATCCCCATCAAAAGCAAAAAGGAACCTTCCTGAATAAATCAGGTTGTTGTTACAGCATACATGAGACAATGTGTGTCCTGAGGTGCAAACATGTTGTGGGATGTACCTCGCCAACTGATGGACAGCACAGCTCCCTATCCAGAAGAATATTACACAAGAGATTTGCTGTGACTGTATATCAATGGGGAAGAAAGGGAATGGGGAAGGTTGTTGGCAATCAAGAGTGCTGTTTTGTCCCACCTGTTGATGAGCTTCTTGTGTTGTTGAAGCAGCATTCAACCAGGCAAGTGGAGAGGATTCCATATCACACCTGACTTATGTCTTGTAAGGTGGGCAGGCAGGAGGTGAGTTGAGCGCTGTAAGATTGTTTTGCCTCTGCCCTGATCTTGTATCAATTGCATGGCTACTCCTGTTCAGTTTCTCATCAATATTACACCCCCGGAATGCTGTTCATGGAGGATTCAACAATGATATTGCTGTGGAATGTCAACAAGGGATACTCAGATATTCTCTTGTTGAAGATGGGCTTTGCCAGGCACGGATGTGATACAGCTGTTACTTACCATTTGTGCAGATTCTAGATGCTGACCAGGTCTTGCTACATATGGATGTGTTGTGTTTGAGAAAATGTTTAGCTCAGGTTGAGGTTCAGGTTGTAAGATTGTTCTCAATGAGAACAAACCTACCAGCTCAGCGAGCCAACTTACAACCTGAACATATGGATATGTGCTACATCAGTATCGGAGCAGTTGAAAATGATGTTGAATACTGTCCAATCGTTAACTAACATCCCCACTTCTGAAGGGAAAGTGATTGACGAAGCAGCTGAAGATGGTTGACCCTGAGACTCCACCCTGAGGGACTCCCCTCGAACTAACAAGGCCTGGATTCTCAAGGCCCACCTCCTTCACAAGTGGGACATGACACGTCTGAACAGGTTGGTTAAAAATGTCACCTGCAGAAAACTCCAGGGGTTCAAGTAGACTGCTGTTTGTTTCAGAGATCACCTGAGGATGAAGCTGTTATAAAGCTAATGCCCAGGACACTGCACCACCCGGGCAATGGGTTCTGAAGAAGATGCACACAGAACTGAAATGGTTCACTCTGTTTCTCTGTCCACATCTCCTGCCAGACCCACTGACTTCCTCCAGCACTTTCTGATTTGATTTGGATGTGAGGCACAGTTAGTAAGTTTGCAGATGACACCAAAATTAGAGGTGTAGAGGACAGAGAAGAAGGTTACCTCAGATTACAACAGGATCTTGACCAGATGGGCCAATGGGCTGAGAAATGGCAGATGGAGTTTAATTCGGATAAATGCAAGGTTCTGGATTTTGAGAAAGCAAATCTTAGCAGGACTTATATACTTAATGGTAAGGTCCAAGGGAGTGTTGATGAACAAAGAGACCTTGGAGTGCAGGTTCATAGCTCCTTGAAAGTGGAGTCGCAGATTAATAGGAGAGTGAAGAAGGCGTTTGGTATGCTTTCCTTTATTGGTCAGAGTATTGATTACAGGAGTTGGGAGGTTATGTTGTGGCTGTATATGACATCAGTTAGGCCACTGTTGGAATATTGTGTTCAATTCTGGTCTCCTTCCTATTGGAAAGATGTTATGAAACTTGAAAGCGTTCACAAAAGATTTACAAGGCTGTTGCCAGGATTGGAGGATTTGAGCAAGAGGGAGAAGCTGAACAGGCTGGGGCTGTTTTCCCTGGAGTGGCGGAGGTTGAGGGATGACCTGACAGAGGTTTACAAAATCATTAGGGGCATGGATAGGATAAACAGACAAAGATTTTTCCCTGGGGTGGGGGTATCCAGAACTAGAGGGGCATAGGTTTAGGGTGAGAGGGGAAAGATATAAAAGAGACCTAAGGGGCAATATTTTCACACAGAGGGTGGTATGTGTATGGAATAAGCTGCCAGAGGAAGTGGTGGAGGCTGGTACAATTACAACATTTAAAAGACATTTGGATGGGTATATGAATAAGAAGGTTTGGAGGGATATGGGCCGGGTGCTGGTAGGTGGGACTAGATTGGGTTGGGATATCAGGTCGGTATGGACGGGTTGGACCGAAGGGTCTGTTTCCATGTTGGACATTTCTGTGACTCCAGTCTCAGATTTTCAGCATCTGCATGAATCACCCTCAGGCCCCGCCCCGTGACGTCACATATCCGTGTGCGCATGCGTCCACGGTCCCGGCCAAGATGGCGGATTTTCACCATCGAAATTGCAAAACATTTAACCACACGTTATTTTTCAAGGTGCTCGCTTCTCTCTGGAAGGGTTTATTCTCGGTCCGAATCCCTCTGTCCAGCTCCTGCAGCCTTGCCGTCTGGAAAAGCGCGTCTCTTCCCGTTTCCCACGGAGACAGACCCGGCACTGCGGCTGCGCCGCCCTCGCCTGTAGTGAGTATAGAGGGTATTCGCCACCGCGGGGAATGCTGGGTAGGTACTCCGCCATTGAGGAGATTAACACAGAAGATTAATTCTGTTCATTAATAAGTTTCTCTTTCCTGTATTCCAATCTTCTGCTATCCAAATAATCTTTGGAAGAACACAATTAGCGGTTAGATAAATATCTTAAAATTTGAAGCATCGATCAAATCTCCCAAGTCATCTCTACAACATAACCTTGTCATTAAAATACTAATTCTCTCAAATCATTTGATCAATTCCCGTCCTCAACTGATGGTGGTAGATTTTGGAAACTCCTTCAATAGGTGGATATTTAACACTCAAGCCAAGGGCTTGTTTATTCTGAATGTCTCTCAACAGGTTTCTTTTGTCATCTCATTTTACAGAGAAGTGGAATTCATGAAAACGAAGTGTTTGATGCCAGTCCTGTGCTAACTTCTCAGCTAAAAGCTTCAGCCAGAGAGTTGACATTGAAGTACAATGACATTGATTCAGAGGTGAATGTTTTTGAACATTCATCTATAATTCAAGAGTTAACTTGTTTTGCTGTGGTTCATTGGATAGGCCCTGGTATGATCCCCTTACTGTGGATCTGAATGCATACCCATGCATTATTCTGTTTCATCCCTGTCCTTCATGACAATCTCTTTGCAATTGTCCAACCTGCACTACCTTTAATAATGAGTGTTTTGACTTTCTGTGACAGTTTACTGTTATTCTTCCAGTCATGTTCAAATGAGGGTTTCATCACTGCAGGTCCCTGAGGTATGTGCTGTTAATTTATTCCACTCGTATGTGTGGTCTCCCTCACAAACATCACTCAGACTCACTTTATGCTCCCTCTCACACACACTATTCCCTTCCCTGCTCGTACCACCCAGCCTCCTCCACAGGCTTTCATATTCTACTGTCTGAACAGCCCTACCTATGTATATCACCTTGGGGGAACATCACAGCCGTCCCAATCAGTTAAACTCCTCCAGCCACTCCAACCCTCCCTATCACTGTCACCTCCACCAAACACTCCAACCCTCCCTATCACTGTCACCTCCTCCAAACACTCCAACCATCCCGACCACTGTCACCTCCTCCAAACACTCCATCCCTCCCTATCACTGTCACCTCCTCCAAACACTCCAACCCTCCCTATCGCTGTCACCTCCTCCAAACACTCCATCCCTCCCTATCACTGTCACATCCTCAAAACACGCCAACCCTCCCTATCACTGCCACCTCCTCAAACATGCCAACCGTCCCTATAACTGTGACCTCCTCCAGACACTCCACCCGTCCCTATCACTGTCACCTCCTCCATATACTCCAACCCTCCCAATCACTGTCACCTCCACCAAACCCTCCATCCCTATCACTGTCACCTCCTCCAGACATTCCAACCCTCCCTATGACTGTCACCTCCTCCAGACACTCCAACCCTCCCTATCACTGTCACCTCCCCCAGACACTCCAACCTTACCTATCACTGTCAGTACATCCAAACACTCCAACCCTCCCTACCACTGTCATCTCCTCCGGACACTCAAAACCCACTATCACTGTCACTTCCTCCAAACACTCCAACCCTCCCTATCACTGTCACCTCCTCCAACCACGCCAACCCTCCCTGCCACTATCACCTCCTCCAAACACTCCAACCCTCCCTATCACTGTCACCCCCCCCCAGACACTCCAACCTTCCCTATCACTGTCACTACATCCAAACACTCCAACCCTCCCTACCACTGTCACCTCCTCCGGACACTCAAACCCCACTATCACTGTCACTTCCTCCAAACACTCCAACCCTCCCTATCACTGTCACCTCCTCCAAACAGTCCAACCCTCCCTATCACTGTCACCTCCTCCAAATACTACAACCCTCCCTATCACTGTCACCTCCTCCAAACACGACAAAACTCCCTACAACTGTCACCTACTCCAACCACTCCAACTCTCCCGATCACTGTCCACTCCTCCAGTAACATCAACCCTCCCTCTCACTGTAACCTCCTCCATATACTCCAACCCTCCTTATCACTGTCACCTCCTCGAATCACTCCATCCCTCCCTATCACTGGCACCTCCTCCAGATACTCCATCCCCCCATGACTGACACCTCCACCAAACACTCCAACCCTCCCTATCACTGTCACCTCCTCCAGTAGCATCAACCCACCCTCTCACTGTAATCTCCTCAATATACTCAACCCTCCCTATCACTGTCACCTCCTCCGGACACTCCAACCCTCCCTATCACTGTCACCTCCTCCAAACACTCCAACCATCCCGACCACTGTCACCTCCTCCAAACACTCCATCCCTCCCTATCACTGTCACCTCCTCCAAACACTCCAACCCTCCCTATCGCTGTCACCTCCTCCAAACACTCCATCCCTCCCTATCACTGTCACATCCTCAAAACACGCCAACCCTCCCTATCACTGCCACCTCCTCAAACATGCCAACCGTCCCTATAACTGTGACCTCCTCCAGACACTCCACCCGTCCCTATCACTGTCACCTCCTCCATATACTCCAACCCTCCCAATCACTGTCACCTCCACCAAACCCTCCATCCCTATCACTGTCACCTCCTCCAGACATTCCAACCCTCCCTATGACTGTCACCTCCTCCAGACACTCCAACCCTCCCTATCACTGTCACCTCCCCCAGACACTCCAACCTTACCTATCACTGTCAGTACATCCAAACACTCCAACCCTCCCTACCACTGTCATCTCCTCCGGACACTCAAAACCCACTATCACTGTCACTTCCTCCAAACACTCCAACCCTCCCTATCACTGTCACCTCCTCCAACCACGCCAACCCTCCCTGCCACTATCACCTCCTCCAAACACTCCAACCCTCCCTATCACTGTCACCCCCCCCCAGACACTCCAACCTTCCCTATCACTGTCACTACATCCAAACACTCCAACCCTCCCTACCACTGTCACCTCCTCCGGACACTCAAACCCCACTATCACTGTCACTTCCTCCAAACACTCCAACCCTCCCTATCACTGTCACCTCCTCCAAACAGTCCAACCCTCCCTATCACTGTCACCTCCTCCAAATACTACAACCCTCCCTATCACTGTCACCTCCTCCAAACACGACAAAACTCCCTACAACTGTCACCTACTCCAACCACTCCAACTCTCCCGATCACTGTCCACTCCTCCAGTAACATCAACCCTCCCTCTCACTGTAACCTCCTCCATATACTCCAACCCTCCTTATCACTGTCACCTCCTCGAATCACTCCATCCCTCCCTATCACTGGCACCTCCTCCAGATACTCCATCCCCCCATGACTGACACCTCCACCAAACACTCCAACCCTCCCTATCACTGTCACCTCCTCCAGTAGCATCAACCCACCCTCTCACTGTAATCTCCTCAATATACTCAACCCTCCCTATCACTGTCACCTCCTCCGGACACTCCAACCCTCCCTATCACTGTCACCTCCTCCGGACAGTCAAACCCCACTATCACTGTCACCTACTCCAACACTCCCTACCACTGTCACTTCCTCCAGTCACTACAACCCTCCCTATCACTGTCACCTCCTCCAAACAACCCAACCCTCCCTATCACTGTCACCTCCTCCACACACTACAACCCTCCCTATCACTGTCACCTCCTCCAAACACTCCAACCCTCCCTATCACTGTCACCTCCTCCAACCACTCCAACCCTCCCTATCACTGTCACCTCCTCCAAACACTCCAACCCTCCCTACCACTGTCACCTCCTCCAAACACTCCAACCCTCCGTATCACTGTCACCTCCTCCAAACACTCCAACCCTCCCTATCACTGTCACCTCCTCCAAACACTCCAACCCTCCCTACCACTGTCACCTCCTCCAAACACTCCAACCCTCCCTATCACTGTCACCTCCTCCAAACACTCCAACCCTCCCTATCACTGTCACCTCCTCCAAACACTACAACCCTCCCTACAACTGTCACCTACTCCAACCCTCTCTATCACTCTCCACTCCTCCAGTAACATCAACCCTGCCTCTCACTGTAACCTCCTCCATATATTCCAACCCTCCCTATCACTGTCACCTCCTCCACACACTCCAACCCTCCCTATCACTGTCCACTCCTCCAGTAATATCAACCCTGCCTCTCACTGTAACCATCTCCATATACTCCAACACTCCATATCTCTGTCACCTCCTTGAATCACTCCATCCCTCCCTATCACTGGCACCTCCTCCAAACGCTCCAACCCTCCCCATCACTGTCACCTCCTCCGGACACTCAAACCCCACGATCACTGTCACCTCCTCCAACCCTCCCTATCACTGTCACCTCCTCCAGTAGCATCAACCCACCCTCTCACTGTAACCTCCTCAATATACTCCAACCCTCCGTATCGCTGTCACCTCCTCGAATCACTCCAACCCTCCCGATCACTGTCACATCCTCCAGACACTGTAACCTTCCCTATCACTGTTGGCACCTCCAAACACTCCAACCCTCCCAACCACTGTCACCTCCTCCAAACACTCCAATCCTCCCTACCACTGTCACCTCCTCCAGAGACTCCAACCCTCCCTATCACTGTCACCTCCTGCAATCACTCCATCACTCCCTATAACTGTCACCTCCTCCAACAACTCCAACCCTCCCTATCACTGTCACCTCTTCCACACACTCCAACCCTCCCGATCACTGTCTCCTTCTCCAAACACTCCAACCCTCCCTATCACTGTCACCTCGTCCACACACTCCAATCCTCCCGATCACTGTCTCCTTCTCCAAACACTCCAACCATCCTTATCACTGTCACCTTCTCGAAACACTCGAACCGTTTCTATCACTGTCACCTCCTCCAAATACTACAACCCTCCCTATCACTGTCACCTCCCTCAGACACTCCAACCCTCCCTATTACTGTCACCTCCTCCAAACAGTCCAACCCTCCCTATCACTGTCACCTCCTCCAGACACTCTAACCCTTTCAATCACTGTCACCTCCTCCAAACAGTCCAACCCTCCCTATCACTGTCACCTCCTCCAAACACTCCAACCCTCCCTATCACTGTCACCTCCTCCAAACACTCCAACCCTCCCTATCACTGTCACCTCCTCCAAACACTCCAACCCTCCCTATCACTGTCACCTCCTCCAAACACTCCAACCCTCACTTTCAGTGTCACCACCTCCAGACACTGCAACCCTCCCTATCACTGTCACCTCCTCCAAACACTCGAACCCTTTCTATCACTGTCACCTCCTCCAAATACGCCAACCGTCCCTTTCACTGTCACCTCCTCCAACACTCCATCCCTCCCATCACTGTCACCTCCTCCAACCACTCCAACCCTCCCTATCACTGTCACCTCCTCTGGACCCTCAAACCCCACTATTAATGTCACCTCCTCCAAACACGCCAACCCTCCCAATCACTGTCACCTCCTCCAACCACTTCAACCCTCCCTATTACTGTCAATTCCTCGAGTAACTTCAACCCTCCCTCTCACTGTAACATCCTCAATATACTCCAACCCTCTGTATCGCTGTCACCTCCTCGAATCACTCTATCCCTCCCTATCACTGTCACCTCCCCCAGACACTCTAACCTTCTCTATTGCTGTCACCACCTCCAAACACTCCAACCCTCCCTACCACTGTCAACTACTCCAACCACTCCAACCCTCCCTATCACTGTCCACTCCTCCAGTAATATCAACCCTGCCTCTCACTGTAACCTCCTCCAAACACTCCAACCCTCCCTATCACTGTCACCTCCTCGAATCACTCCATCCCTCCCTATTTCTGTCACCTCCTCCAACCACGCCAACCCTCCCTGCCACTATCACCTCCTCCAAATACTACAACCCTCCCTATCACTGTCACCTCCTCCAAACACGACAAAACTCCCTACAACTGTCACCTACTCCAACCACTCCAACTCTCCCGATCACTGTCACCTCCTCCAGTAACATCAACCCTCCCTCTCACTGTAACCTCCTCCATATACTCCAACCCTCCCTATCACTGTAACCTCCTCCATATACTCCAACCCTCCTTATCACTGTCACCTCCTCGAATCACTCCATCCCTCCCTATCACTGTCACCTCCACGAATCACTCCATCCCACCCTATCACTGGCACCTCCTCCAGATACTCCATCCCCCCATAACTGTCACCTCCACCAAACACTCCAACCCTCCCTATCACTGTCACCTCCTTCAGTAGCATCAACCCACCCTCTCACTGTAATCTCCTCAATATACTCCATCCCTCCCTATCACTGTCACCTCCTCCGGACACTCCATCCCTCCCTATCACTGTCACCTCCACCAAACACTCCAACCCTCCCTATCACTGTCACCTCCTCCAGTCACTACAACCCTCCCTATCACTGTCACCTCCTCCAACCACTCCAACACTCCCTACCACTGTCACTTCCTCCAGTCACTACAACCCTCCCTATCACTGTCACCTCCTCCAAACAACCGAACCCTCCCTACCACTGTCACCTCCTCCAACCACTCCAACCCACCCTATCACTGTCACCTCCTCCGGACCCTCAAACCCCACTATCACTGTCATCTCCTCCAAACACGCCAACCCTCCCTATCACTGTCACCTCCTCCAACCACTCCAACCCTCCCTATCACTGTCACCTCTTCCAAACACTCCAACCCTCCCTATCACTGTCACCTCCTACAAACACTCCATCC
Organism: Chiloscyllium punctatum; assembly: GCF_047496795.1. Taxonomy (NCBI): domain Eukaryota; kingdom Metazoa; phylum Chordata; class Chondrichthyes; order Orectolobiformes; family Hemiscylliidae; genus Chiloscyllium; species Chiloscyllium punctatum. The sequence continues at coordinate 55,706,950 of NC_092788.1, read as the reverse complement.
CTCCCTATCACTGGCACCTCCTCCAAACACTCCATCCCTCCCTATCACTGGCACCTCCTCCAGATACTCCATCCCCCCATGACTGTCACCTCCACCAAACACTCCAACCCTCGCTATCACTGTCACCTCCTCCAGTAGCATCAACCCACCCTCTCACTGTAATCTCCTCAATATACTCCAACCCCACTATCACTGTCACCTCCTCCAGACACTCCAACCCTCCCTATCACTGTCACCTCCTCCAAACACTCCAATCCTCCCTATTACTGTCAACTCCTCCAAACAGTCCAACCCTCCCTATCACTGTCACCTCCTCCAGACACTCTAACCCTTTCAATCACTGTCACCTCCTCCAAACAGTCCAACCCTCCCTATCACTGTCGCCCCCTCCAAACACTCCTACCCTCCCTATCACTGTCACCTCCTCCAAACACTCCAACCCTCACTTTCAGTGTCACCTCCTCCAGACACTGCAACCCTCCCTATCACTGTCACCTCCTCCAAACACTCCAACCCTCACTTTCAGTGTCACCTCCTCCAGACACTGCAACCCTCCCTATCACTGTCACCTCCTCCAAACACTCGAACCCTTTCTATCACTGTCACCTCCTCCAAATACGCCAACCGTCCCTTTCACTGTCACCTACTCCAACCACTCCAAAACCTCCCTATCACTGTCACTTCCTCCAAACAGGCCAACCCTCCCTATCACTGTCACCTCCTCCAAACACTCCAACCCTCCCTATCACTGTCACCTCCTCCAAACACTCCATCACTCCCTATCACTGTCACCTCCTCCAACCATTTCAACCCTCCCTATCACTGTCACCTCCTCCAACCATTTCAACCCTCCCTATCACTGTCACCTCCTCCAACCCTCCCTAACACTGTCACCTCCTCCGGACTCTCAAACCCCAATATTACTGTCACCTCCTCCAAACACTCCAACCCTCCCTATCACTGTCACCTCCTCCAAACACTCCAACCCTCCCTATCACTGTCACCTTCTCCAGACACCGTAACCTTCCCTATCACTGTCACCTCCTCCAGATGCTCCAACCTTCCCTATCACTGTCACTTCCTAAAAACACTCCAACCCTCCCTACCACTGTCACCTCCTCCAGTCACTCCTTTCCTCCCTATCACTATCACCTCCTCCAAACACTCCATCCCTCCCTATCACTGTCACCTCCTCCAACCACTCTAACCCTCCCTATCACTGTCACCTCCTCTGGACCCTCAAACCCCACTATTAATGTCACCTCCTCCAAACACGCCAACCCTCCCAATCACTGTCACCTCCTCCAACCACTTCAACCCTCCCTATTACTGTCAATTCCTCGAGTAACTTCAACCCTCCCTCTCACTGTAACATCCTCAAGATACTCCAACCCTCTGTATCGCTGTCACCTCCTCGAATCTCTCTATCCCTCCCTATCACTGTCACCTCCCCCAGACACTCTAACCTTCTCTATTGCTGTCACCACCTCCAAACACTCCAACCCTCCCTACCACTGTCAACTACTCCAACCACTCCAACCCTCCCTATCACTGTCCACTCCTCCAGTAATATCAACCCTGCCTCTCACTGTAACCTCCTCCAAACACTCCAACCCTCCCTATCACTGTCACCTCCTCGAATCACTCCATCCCTCCCTATCACTGGCACCTCCTCCAGATACTCCATCCCCCCATGACTGTCACCTCCACCAAACACTCCAACCCTCCCTATCACTGTCACCTCCTCCAGTAGCATCAACCCACCCTCTCACTGTAATCTCTTCGATATACTCCATCCCTCCCTATCACTGTAACCTCCTCCAAACACTCCAACCCTCCCTATCATTGTCACCTCCACCAAACACTCCAACCCACCCTATCACTGTCACCTCCTCCAAACACTCCAACCCTCCCTATCACTGTCACCTCCACCAAACACTCCAACCCTCCCTACCACTGTCACCTCCTCCAAACACTCCATCCCTCCCTATCACTGTCACCTCCACCAAACACTCCAACCCTCCCTATCACTGTCACCTCCTCCAAACACTCCATCCCTCCCTATCACTGTCACCTCCTCCAAACACTCCAACCCTCCCTACCACTGTCACCTCCTCCAAACACTCCAACCCTCCCTATCACTGTCACCTCCTCCAACCACTCCAACACTCCCTACCACTGTCACTTCCTCCAGTCACTACAACCCTCCCTATCACTGTCACCTCCTCCAAACAACCCAACCCTCCCTACCACTGTCACCTCCTCCAACCACTCCAACCCTCCCTATCACTGTCACCTCCTCCAAACACTCCAACCCTCCCTATCACTGTCACCTCCTCCAAACACTCCAACCCTCCCTATCACTGTCACCTCCACCAAACACTCCAACCCTCCCTATCACTGTCACCTCCACCAAACACTCCAACCCTCCGTATCACTGTCACCTCCTCCACACACTCCAACCCTCCCTATCACTGGCACCTCCTCCAAACACTCCATCCCTCCCTATCACTGGCACCTCCTCCAGATACTCCATCCCCCCATGACTGTCACCTCCACCAAACACTCCAACCCTCGCTATCACTGTCACCTCCTCCAGTAGCATCAACCCACCCTCTCACTGTAATCTCCTCAATATACTCCAACCCCACTATCACTGTCACCTCCTCCAGACACTCCAACCCTCCCTATCACTGTCACCTCCTCCAAACACTCCAACCCTCCCTATCAATGTCACCTCCTCCAAACACTCCAACCCTCCCTATCACTGTCACCTCCTCCAAACACTACAACCCTCCCTATCACTGTCACCTCCTCCAAACACTACAACCCTCCCTATCACTGTCACCTCCTCCAAACACTCCAACCCTCCCTATCAATGTCACCTCCTCCAAACACTCCAACCCTCTCTCTCACTGTCACCTACTCCAAACACTCCAACACTCCCTATCACTGTCACCTCCTCCAAACACTCCAACTTCCCTATCACTGTTACCTCCTCCAAACACTCCAACCCTCCCTATCACTGTCACCTCCTCCAAACACTCCAACCCTCCCTATCACTGTCACCTCCTCCAAACACTACAACCCTCCCTACAACTGTCACCTACTCCAACCCTCTCTATCACTCTCCACTCCTCCAGTAACATCAACCCTGCCTCTCACTGTCACCTCCTCCATATATTCCAACCCTCCCTATCACTGTCTCCTACTCCAACCACTCCAACCCTCCCTATCACTGTCACCTCCTCCAAACACTCCAACCCTCCCTATCACTGTCCACTCCTCCAGTAATATCAACCCTGCCTCTCACTGTAACCTCCTCCATATACTCCAACACTCCGTATCTCTGTCACCTCCTCGAATCACTCCATCCCTCCCTATCACTGTCACCTCCTCCAACCACGCCAACCCTCCCTGCCACTATCACCTCCTCCAGACACTCAAACCCCACTATCACTGTCACCTCCTCCAAATACTATAACCCTCCCTATCACTGTCACCTCCTCCAAACACGACAAAACTCCCTACAACTGTCACCTACTCCAACCACTCCAACTCTCCCGATCACTGTCACCTCCTCCAGTAACATCAACCCTCCTTCTCACTGTAACCTCCTCCATATACACCAACCCTCCCTATCACTGTCACCTCCTCCAAACACTCCATCCCTCCCTATCACTGTCACCTCCTCCAGATACTCCATCCCCCCATGACTGTCACCTCCACCAAACACTCCAACCCTCCCTATCACTGTCACCTCCTCCAGTAGCATCAACCCACCCTCTCACTGTAATCTCCTCAATATACTCCATCCCTCCCTATCACTGTCACCTCCTCCAGATACTCCATCCCCCCATGACTGTCACCTCCACCAAACACTCCAACCCTCCCTATCACTGTCACCTCCTCCAGTAGCATCAACCCTCCCTCTCACTGTAATCTCCTCAATATACTCCATCCCTCCCTATCACTGTCACCTCCTCCGGACACTCCATCCCTCCCTATCACTGTCACCTCCACCAAACACTCCAACCCTCCCTATCACTGTCACCTCCTCCAGACACTACAACCCTCCCTATCACTGTCACCTCCTCCAACCACTCCAACACTCCCTACCACTGTCACCTCCTCCAAACACTCCATCCCTCCCTATCACTGGCACCTCCTCCAGATACTCCATCCCCCCATGACTGTCACCTCCACCAAACACTCCAACCCTCCCTATCACTGTCACCTCCTCCAAACACTCCAACCCTCCCTATCACTGTCACCTCCTCCACACACTCCAACCCTCCCTATCACTGTCACCTCCTCCAAACACTCCAACCCTCCCTATCACTGTCACCTCCTCCAAACACTCCAACCCTCCCTATCACTGTCACCTCCAGCAAACACTCCAACCCTCCCTATCACTGTCACCTCCTCCAAACACTCCAACCCTCCCTATCACTGTCACCTACTCCAAACACTCCAACCCTCCCTATCACTGTCACCTCCTCCAGACACTCCAACTTCCCTATTACTGTTACCTCCTCCAAACACTCCAACCCTCCCTATCACTGTCACCTCCTCCAAACACTACAACCCTCCCTACAACTGTCACCTACTCCAACCCTCTCTATCACTGTCCAATCCTCCAGTAACATCAACCCTGCCTCTCACTGTCACCTCCTCCATATATTCCAACCCTCCCTATCACTGTCACCTACTCCAACCACTTCAACCCTCCCTATCACTGTCACCTCCTCCAAACACTCCAACCCTCCCTATCACTGTCCACTCCTCCAGTAATATCAACCCTCCCTCTCACTGTCACCTTCTCCATATACTCCAACACTCCATATCTCTGTCACCTCCTTGAATCACTCCATCCCTTCCTATCACTGGCACCTCCTCCAAACGCTCCAACCCTCCCTAACACTGTCACCTCCTCCGGACACTCAAACCCCACGATCACTGTCACCTCCTCCAACCCTCCCTATCACTGTCAGCTCCTCCAGTAGCATCAACCCACCCTCTCACTGTAACCTCCTCAATATACTCCAACCCTCCCTATCACTGTCACCTCCTCCGGACACTCCAACCCTCCCTATCACTGTCACCTCCTCCAGTCACTCCAACCCTCCCTATCACTGTCACCTCCTCCAACAACTCCAACCCTCCCTATCACTGTCACCTCCTCTACACACTCCATCACTCCCTATCACTGTCACCTCTTCCAGACACTCCAATGCTCCCGATCACTGTCTCCTTCTCCCAACACTCGAACCGATTCTATCACTGTCATCTCCTCCACACACGCCAACCCTCCCTATCACTGTCACCTCCTCCAGACACTCCAACCCTCCCTATCACTGTCACCTCCTCCAGACACTCCAACCCTCCCTATCACTGTCACCTCCTCCAGACACTCCAACCCTCCCTATCACTGTCACCTCCTCCATATACTCCAACCCTCCCTATCACTGTCACCTCCTCCAAACACTCCAACCCTCCCTATCACTGTCACCTCCGCCAAACACTACAACCCTCCCTACAACTGTCACCTACTCCAACCCTCTGTATCACTCTCCACTCCTCCAGTAACATCAACCCTGCCTCTCACTGTCACCTCCTCCATATATTCCAACCCTCCCTATCACTGTCACCTCCTCCAAACACTCCAACCCTCCCTATCACTGTCCACTCCTCCAGTAATATCAACCCTCCCTCTCACTGTAACCTTCTCCATATACTCCAACACTCCATATCTCTGTCACCTCCTTGAATCACTCCATCCCTCCCTATCACTGGCACCTCCTCCAAACGCTCCAACCCTCCCTATCACTGTCACCTCCTCCGGACACTCAAACCCCACGATCACTGTCACCTCCTCCAACCCTCCCTATCACTGTCACCTCCTCCAGTAGCATCAACCCACCCTCTCACTGTAACCTCCTCAATATACTCCAACCCTCCGTATCGCTGTCACCTCCTCGAATCACTCCAACCCTCCCGATCACTGTCACATCCTCCAGACACTGTAACCTTCCCTATCACTGTTGGCACCTCCAAACAGTCCAACCCTCCCAACCACTGTCACCTCCTCCAGAGACTCCAAACCTCCCTATCACTGTCACCTCCTGCAATCACTCCATCACTCCCTATAACTGTCACCTCCTCCAACAACTCCAACCTTCCTTATCACTGTCACCTCCTCCGGACACTGCAACCCCACTATCACTGTCACCTCCTCAAACATGCCAACCCTCCCTATCACTGTCACCTCCTCCAAACACTCCAACCCTCCCTATCACTGTCACCTCCTCCAAACACTCCAACTTCCCTATCACTGTTACCTCCTCCAAACACTCCAACCCTCCCTATCACTGTCACCTCCTCCAAACAATCCAACCCTCCCTATCACTGTCACCTCCTCCAAACACTACAACCCTCCCTACAACTGTCACCTACTCCAACCCTCTCTATCACTCTCCACTCCTCCAGTAACATCACCCCTGCCTCTCACTGTCACCTCCTCCATATATACCAACCCTCCCTATCACTGTCACCTCCGCCAAACCCTCCAACCCTCCCTATCACTGTCACCTCCTCCAGTAGCATCAACCCACCCTCTCACTGTAATCTCCTCAATATACTCCATCCCTCCCTATCACTGTCACCTCCTCCGGACACTCCAACCCTCCCTATCACTGTCACCTCCTCCAGTCACTCCAACCCTCCCTATCACTGTCACCTCCTCCAACAATTCCAACCCTCCCTATCACTGTCACCTCCTCTACACACTCCATCACTCCCTATCACTGTCACCTCTTCCAGACACTCCAATCCTCCCGATCACTGTCTCCTTCTCCAAACACTCGAACCGATTCTATCACTGTCACCTCCTCCACACACGCCAACCCTCCCTATCACTGTCACCTCCTCCAGACACTCCAACCCTCCCTATCACTGTCACCTCCTCCAAACACTCCAACCCTCCCTATCACTGTCACCTCCTCCAAACACTCCAACCCTCCCTATCACTGTCACCTCCTCCAAACACTCCAACCCTCCCTATCACTGTCACCTCCTCCAAACACTACAACCCTCCCTACAACTGTCACCTACTCCAACCCTCTCTATCACTCTCCACTCCTCCAGTAACATCAACCCTGCCTCTCACTGTCACCTCCTCCATATATTCCAACCCTCCCTATCACTGTCACCTCCTCCAAACACTCCAACCCTCCCTATCACTGTCCACTCCTCCAGTAATATCAACCCTCCCTCTCACTGTAACCTTCTCCATATACTCCAACACTCCATATCTCTGTCACCTCCTTGAATCACTCCATCCCTCCCTATCACTGGCACCTCCTCCAAACGCTCCAACCCTCCCTATCACTGTCACCTCCTCCGGACACTCAAAACCCACGATCACTGTCACCTCCTCCAACCCTCCCTATCACTGTCACCTCCTCCAGTAGCATCAACCCACCCTCTCACTGTAACCTCCTCAATATACTCCAACCCTCCGTATCGCTGTCACCTCCTCGAATCACTCCAACCCTCCCGATCACTGTCACATCCTCCAGACACTGTAACCTTCCCTATCACTGTTGGCACCTCCAAACAGTCCAACCCTCCCAACCACTGTCACCTCCTCCAGAGACTCCAACCCTCCCTATCACTGTCACCTCCTGCAATCACTCCATCACTCCCTATAACTGTCACCTCCTCCAACAACTCCAACCTTCCTTATCACTGTCACCTCCTCCGGACACTCCAACCCCACTATCACTGTCACCTCCTCAAACATGCCAACCCTCCCTATCACTGTCACCTCCTCCAGACACTCCAACCCTCCCTATCACTGTCACCTCCTCCAACACTCCAACCCTCCCTATCACTGTCACCTACTCCATTGTCAGTCTGCTCTTCCCTGGGTGTGTTACATTGTCAGATTAGAGTCAGTCTGCTCTTCCCTGGGTGTGTTACATTGACAGAGTTGGGTCAGTCTGCTCTTCCCTGGGTGTGTTACATTGACAGAGTGGGGTCAGTCTGCTCTTCCCTGGGTGTGTTACATTGACAGTGTGGGGTCAGTCTGCTCTTCCCTGGGTGTGTTACATTGACAGAGTGGGGTCAGTCTGGTCTTCCCTGGGTGTGTAACAATGACAGAGTGTTGTCAGTCTGCTCTTCCCTGGGTGTGTTACATTGTCAGATTAGAGTCAGTCTTCTCTACCCTGGGTGTGTTACATTGACAGAGTGAGTTCAGTCTGCTCTTCCCTGGGTGTGTTACATTGACAGAGTGGGGTCAGTCTGCTCATCCCTGGGTGTGTAACAATGACAGAGTGTTGTCAGTCTGCTCTTCCCTGGGTGTGTTACATTGTCAGATTAGAGTCAGTCTTCTCTACCCTGGGTGTGTTACATTGACAGAGTGAGTCCAGTCTGCTCTTCCCTGGGTGTGTTACATTGACAGAGTGGGGTCAGTCTGCCCTTCCCTGGGTGTGTTACATTGACAGAGTGGGGTCAATCTGCTCTTCCCTGTGTGTGTGACATTAACAGAGTGAGGTCAGTCTGCTATTCCCTGGGTGTGTGACATTAACAGAGTGGGGTCAGTCTGCTATTCCCTGGGTGGGTTACATTGACAGAGTGGGGTCAATCTGCTCTTCCCTGGGTGTGTGACATTAACAGAGTGGGGTCAGTCTGCTCTTCCCTGGGTGTTTTACATTGACAGAGTAGGGTCAATCTGCTCTTCAGTGGGTGTGTTACATTGACTGAGTGGGGTCAGTCTGCTCTTTCCTGGGTGTGTTACATTGACAGAGTGGGGTCAGTCTGCTCTTCCCTGGATGGGTTACATTGACAGAGTGGGGGCAGTCTGCTCTTCCCTGGATGGGTTACATTGACAGAGTGGGGGCAGTCTGCTCTTCCTTGGGTGGGTTACATAGAAGGAGTGGGGTCAGTCTGCTCTTCCCTGGGTGTGTTACATTGACAGAGTGGCATCAGTCTGCTCTTCCTTGGGTGGGTTACATTGACAGAGTGGGGTCAGTCTGCTCTTCCCTGGGTGTGTTACATTGACAGAGTGGGGTCAGTCTGCTCTTCCCTTGGTGTACTACATTGACAGAGTGGGGTCAGTCTGCTCTTCCCTTGGTCTGTTACATTGACAGAGTGGGGTCAGTCTGCTCTTCCCTGGGTGGGGTATATTGACAGAGTCGGGTCAGTCTGCTCTTCCCTAGGTGTGTTACATTGACAGAGTGGGGTCAGTCTTCTCTTCCCTGGGTGTGTTACATTGACAGAGTGGTGTCAGTCTGCTCTTCCCTCGGTGGGTTACATTGCCAGAGTTGGGTCAGTCTGCTCTTCCCTGGGTGTATTACATTGACAGAGTGGGGTCAGTCTGCTCTTCCCTGGATGTGTTACATTGACAGAGTTGGGTCAGTCTGCTCTTCCCTGGGTGTGTTACATTGACAGAGTGGGGTCAGTCTGCTCTTCCCTGGGTGTGTTACATTGACAGTGTGGGGTCAGTCTGCTCTTCCCTGGGTGTGTTACATTGACAGAGTGGGGTCAGTCTGGTCTTCCCTGGGTGTGTAACAATGACAGAGTGTTGTCAGTCTGCTCTTCCCTGGGTGTGTTACATTGTCAGATTAGAGTCAGTCTTCTCTACCCTGGGTGTGTTACATTGACAGAGTGAGTTCAGTCTGCTCTTCCCTGGGTGTGTTACATTGACAGAGTGGGGTCAGTCTGCTCATCCCTGGGTGTGTTACATTGACAGAGTGGGGTCAGTCTGCTCTTCCCTGGGTGTGTTACATTGACAGAGTGGGGTCAGTCTGCTCTTCCCTGGGTGTGTTACATTGACAGAGTGGGGTCAGTCAGCTCTTCAGTGGGTGTGTTACATTGACAGAGTGGGGTCAGTCTGCTCTTCCCTGGGTGTGTTACATTGACAGAGTGGGGTCAGTCAGCTCTTCCTGTGTGTGTTACATTGACAGAGTGGGGTCAGTCTGCCCTTCCCTGGGTGTGTTAAATTGACAGAGTGGGGTCAATCTGCTCTTCCCTGTGTGTGTGACATTAACAGAGTGGGGTCAGACTGCTATTCCCTGGGTGTGTGACATTAACAGAGTGGGGTCAGTCTGCTATTCCCTGGGTGGGTTACATTGACAGAGTGGGGTCAATCTGCTCTTCCCTGGGTGTGTGACATTAACAGAGTGGGGTCAGTCTGCTCTTCCCTGGGTGTTTTACATTGACAGAGTAGGGTCAATCTGCTCTTCAGTGGGTGTGTTACATTGACTGAGTGGGGTCAGTCTGCTCTTTCCTGGGTGTGTTACATTGACAGAGTGGGGTCAGTCTGCTCTTCCCTGGATGGGTTACATTGACAGAGTGGGGGCAGTCTGCTCTTCCCTGGATGGGTTACATTGACAGAGTGGGGGCAGTCTGCTCTTCCTTGGGTGGGTTACATAGAAGGAGTGGGGTCAGTCTGCTCTTCCCTGGGTGTGTTACATTGACAGAGTGGCATCAGTCATGCTCTTCCTTGGGTGGGTTACATTGACAGAGTGGGGTCAGTCTGCTCTTCCCTGGGTGTGTTACATTGACAGAGTGGGGTCAGTCTGCTCTTCCCTTGGTGTACTACATTGACAGAGTGGGGTCAGTCTGCTCTTCCCTTGGTCTGTTACATTGACAGAGTGGGGTCAGTCTGCTCTTCCCTGGGTGGGGTATATTGACAGAGTCGGGTCAGTCTGCTCTTCCCTAGGTGTGTTACATTGACAGAGTGGGGTCAGTCTTCTCTTCCCTGGGTGTGTTACATTGACAGAGTGGTGTCAGTCTGCTCTTCCCTCGGTGGGTTACATTGCCAGAGTTGGGTCAGTCTGCTCCTCCCTGGGTGTATTACATTGACAGAGTGGGGTCAGTCTGCTCTTCCCTGGATGTGTTACATTGACAGAGTTGGGTCAGTCTGCTCTTCCCTGGGTGTGTTACATTGACAGAGTGGGGTCAGTCTGCTCTTCCCTGGGTGTGTTACATTGACAGTGTGGGGTCAGTCTGCTCTTCCCTGTGTGTGTTTCATTGACAGAGTGGGGTCAGTCTGGTCTTCCCTGGGTGTGTAACAATGACAGAGTGTTGTCAGTCTGCTCTTCCCTGGGTGTGTTACATTGTCAGATTAGAGTCAGTCTTCTCTACCCTGGGTGTGTTACATTGACAGACTGAGTTCAGTCTGCTCTTCCCTGGGTGTGTTACATTGACAGAGTGGGGTCAGTCTGCTCATCCCTGGGTGTGTTACATTGACAGAGTGGGGTCAGTGTGCTCTTCCCTGGGTGTGTTACATTGACATAGTGAGTTCATTCTGCGCTTCCCTGGTTGTGTTACGTTAACAGAGTTGGGTCAGTCTGCTCTTCCCTGGGTGTGTTACATTGAAAGAGTGGGGTCAGTCTGCTCTTCCCTTGGTTTGTTACATTGACAGAGTGGGGTCAGTCTGCTCTTCCCTTGGTTTGTTACATTGACAGAGTGGGGTCGGTCTGCTCTTCCCTGGGTGTGTTACATTGACAGAGTGGGGTCAGTCTGCTCATCCCTGGGTGTGTTACATTGACAGAGTGGGGTCAGTCTGCTCTTCCCTGGGTGTGTTACATTGACAGAGTGGGGTCAGTCTGCTCTTCGCTGGGAAGTATACATTGACTGAGTGGGGTCAGTCTGCTCTTCCCTGGGTATGTTACATTGACAGAGTGGGGTCAGTCTGCTCTTCCCTGGGTGTGTTACATTGACAGAGTGGGGTTAGTCTGCTCTTCCCTGGGCGTGTTACATTGACAGAGTGGGGTCAGTCTGCTCTTCAGTGGGTGTGTTACATTGACTGAGTGGGGTCAGTCTGCTCTTCCCTGGGTGTGTCACATTGTCAGATTAGAGTCAGTCTGCTCTTCCCTGGGTGTGTTACATTGACAGAGTGGGGTCAGTCCACTCTTCCTTGGGTGGGTTACATTGACAGAGTGGGGTCAGTCTGCTCTTCCCTGGGTGGGTTACATTGACAGAGTTGGGTCAGTCTGCTCTTCCCTGGGTGTGTTACATTGACAGATTGGGGTCAGTCTGCTCTTCCCTGGGTGTGTTACATTGACAGAGTGAGTTCAGTCAGCTCTTCCCTGGGTGTGTTACATTGACAGAGTGGGGTCAGTCTGCTCTTCCCTGGGTGTGTTACATTGACCGAGTGGGGTCAGTCTGCTATTCCCTGGGTGTGTTACATTGACAGAGTTGGGTCAGTCTGCTCTTCCCTGGGTGTGTGACATTGACAGAGTGGGGTCAGTCTGCTCTTCCCTGGGTGTGTTACATTGACAGAGTGAGTTCAGTCAGCTCTTCCCTGGGTGTGTTACATTGACAGAGTGGGGTCAGTCTGCTCTTCCCTGGGTGTGTTACATTGACAGTGTGGGGTCAGTCTGCTCTTCCCTGTGTGTGTTACATTGACAGAGTGGGGTCAGTCTGCTCTTCCCTGGGTGTGTAACAATGACAGAGTGTTGTCAGTCTGCTCTTCCCTGGGTGTGTTACATTGTCAGATTAGAGTCAGTCTGCTCTTCCCTGGGTGTGTTACATTGACAGAGTGGGGTCTGTCTGCTCTTCCCTGGGTGTGTTACATTGACAGAGTAGGGTCAATCTGCTCTTCAGTGGGTGTGTTACATTGACTGAGTGGGGTCAGTCTGCTCTTTCCTGGGTGTGTTACATTGACAGAGTGGGGTCAGTCTGCTCTTCCCTGGATGGGTTACATTGACAGAGTGGGGGCAGTCTGCTCTTCCCTGGATGGGTTACATTGACAGAGTGGGGGCAGTCTGCTCTTCCTTGGGTGGGTTACATAGAAGGAGTGGGGTCAGTCTGCTCTTCCCTGGGTGTGTTACATTGACAGAGTGGCATCAGTCTGCTCTTCCTTGGGTGGGTTACATTGACAGAGTGGGGTCAGTCTGCTCTTCCCTGGGTGTGTTACATTGACAGAGTGGGGTCAGTCTGCTCTTCCCTTGGTGTACTACATTGACAGAGTGGGGTCAGTCTGCTCTTCCCTTGGTCTGTTACATTGACAGAGTGGGGTCAGTCTGCTCTTCCCTGGGTGGGGTATATTGACAGAGTCGGGTCAGTCTGCTCTTCCCTAGGTGTGTTACATTGACAGAGTGGGGTCAGTCTTCTCTTCCCTGGGTGTGTTACATTGACAGAGTGGTGTCAGTCTGCTCTTCCCTCGGTGGGTTACATTGCCAGAGTTGGGTCAGTCTGCTCTTCCCTGGGTGTATTACATTGACAGAGTGGGGTCAGTCTGCTCTTCCCTGGATGTGTTCCATTGACAGAGTTGGGTCAGTCTGCTCTTCCCTGGGAGTGTTACATTGACAGAGTGGGGTCAGTCTGCTCTTCCCTGGGTGTGTTACATTGACAGTGTGGGGTCAGTCTGCTCTTCCCTGTGTGTGTTTCATTGACAGAGTGGGGTCAGTCTGGTCTTCCCTGGGTGTGTAACAATGACAGAGTGTTGTCAGTCTGCTCTTCCCTGGGTGTGTTACATTGTCAGATTAGAGTCAGTCTTCTCTACCCTGGGTGTGTTACATTGACAGACTGAGTTCAGTCTGCTCTTCCCTGGGTGTGTTACATTGACAGAGTGGGGTCAGTCTGCTCATCCCTGGGTGTGTTACATTGACAGAGTGGGGTCAGTGTGCTCTTCCCTGGGTGTGTTACATTGACATAGTGAGTTCATTCTGCGCTTCCCTGGTTGTGTTACGTTAACAGAGTTGGGTCAGTCTGCTCTTCCCTGGGTGTGTTACATTGAAAGAGTGGGGTCAGTCTGCTCTTCCCTTGGTTTGTTACATTGACAGAGTGGGGTCAGTCTGCTCTTCCCTTGGTTTGTTACATTGACAGAGTGGGGTCAGTCTGCTCTTCCCTGGGTGTGTTACATTGACAGAGTGGGGTCAGTCTGCTCATCCCTGGGTGTATTACATTGACAGAGTGGGGTCAGTCTGCTCTTCCCTGGGTGTGTTACATTGACAGAGTGGGGTCAGTCTGCTCTTCGCTGGGAAGTATACATTGACTGAGTGGGGTCAGTCTGCTCTTCCCTGGGTATGTTACATTGACAGAGTGGGGTCAGTCTGCTCTTCCCTGGGTGTGTTACATTGACAGAGTGGGGTTAGTCTGCTCTTCCCTGGGCGTGTTACATTGACAGAGTGGGGTCAGTCTGCTCTTGCCTAAGGGTGTTACATTGACAGAGTGGGGTCAGTCTGCTCTTCAGTGGGTGTGTTACATTGACTGAGTGGGGTCAGTCTGCTCTTCCCTGGGTGTGTCACATTGTCAGATTAGAGTCAGTCTGCTCTTCCCTGGGTGTGTTACATTGACAGAGTGGGGTCAGTCCACTCTTCCTTGGGTGGGTTACATTGACAGAGTGGGGTCAGTCTGCTCTTCCCTGGGTGGGTTACATTGACAGAGTTGGGTCAGTCTGCTCTTCCCTGGGTGTGTTACATTGACAGATTGGGGTCAGTCTGCTCTTCCCTGGGTGTGTTACATTGACAGAGTGAGTTCAGTCAGCTCTTCCCTGGGTGTGTTACATTGACAGAGTGGGGTCAGTCTGCTCTTCCCTGGGTGTGTTACATTGACCGAGTGGGGTCAGTCTGCTATTCCCTGGGTGTGTTACATTGACAGAGTTGGGTCAGTCTGCTCTTCCCTGGGTGTGTGACATTGACAGAGTGGGGTCAGTCTGCTCTTCCCTGGGTGTGTTACATTGACAGAGTGAGTTCAGTCAGCTCTTCCCTGGGTGTGTTACATTGACAGAGTGGTGTCAGTCTGCTCTTCCCTGGGTGTGTTACATTGACAGTGTGGGGTCAGTCAGCTCTTCCCTGTGTGTGTTACATTGACAGAGTGGGGACAGTCTGCTCTTCCCTGGGTGTGTTACATTGACAGAGTGAGGTCAGTCTGCTCTCCCCTGGGTGTATTACATTGACAGAGTGGGGTCAGTCTACTCTTCCCTGGGTGTGTTACATTGACAGAGTGGGGTCAGTCTGACCTTCCCTGGGTGTGTTACATTGACAGAGTGGGGTCAGTCTGCTCTTCCCTGGGTGTGATATACTGACAGAATGGGGTCAGTCTGCTCTTCCCTGGGTGTGTTATATTGACAGAGTGGGGTCAGTCTGTTTTTCCCTGGGTGTGTTACATTGACAGATTGGGGTCAGTCTGCTCTTCCCTGGCTGTGTTACATTGACAGAGTGGGGTCAGTCTGCTCTTTTATGGGTGGGTTACATTGACAGAGTGGGGACAGTCTGCTCTTCCCTGGGTGTGTTACATTGACAGAGTGAGGTCAGTCTGCTCTTCCCTGGGAGGGTTACATTGACAGAGTGGGGTCAGTCTTCTCTTCCCTGGGTGTGTTACATTGACTGATTGGGGTCAGTCTGCTCTTCCCCAAGTGTGTTACATTGACACAGTGGGGTCAGTCTGCTCTTCCCTTAGTGTGTTACAATGACAGAGTGTGGTCTGTGCGCACTTCCCTGGGTGTGTTACATTAACAGAGTGGGGGTCAGTCTGCTCTTCCCAGGGTGTGTTGCATTGACAGAGTGTGGTCAGTCTGCTCTTCCCAGGGCGTGTCACATTGACAGAGTGGGGTCAGTCTGCTCTTTTATGGGAGGGTTACATTGACTGAGTGGGGTCAATCTGCTCTTCCCTGGGTGTTTTATATTGACAGAGTGGGGTCAGTCTGTTCTTCCCTGGGTGTGTTACATTGACAGAGTGGGTTCAGTCTGCTCTTCCCTGGGTGTGTTACATTGACAGAGTGGGGACAGTCTTTTCTCCCAGGGTTTGTTACATTGACAGAGTGGGGTCAGTCTGCTCTTCCCTTGCTGTGTTACAATGACAGAGTGGGGTCAGTCTGCTCTTCCCAGGGTGTGTTACATTGAAAGAGTGGGGTCAGTCTACTCTTCACTGGGTGTCTTACATTGACAGAGTGGGGTCAGTCTGCTCTTCCCTGGGTGTGTTACATTGACAGAGTGTGGTCAGTCTGCTCTTCCCAGGGTGTGTTACATTGACAGAGTGAGTTCCGTCTGCTCTTCCCTGGGTGTGTAACATTGACAGAGTGTGGTCAGTCTGCTCTTCCCAGGGTGTGTTACATTGACAGAGTGAGGTCCGTCTGCTCTTCCCTGGGTCTGTTACATTGACAGAGTAGGGTCAGTCTGCTCCTCCCAGGGTGTGTTACACTGACAGAGTGGGGTCAGTCTGCTCTTCCTTGCGTGTGTTTCATTGACAGAGTGGACCAGTCTACCCTTCCCTGGGCGTGTTACATTGACACAGTGGGGTCTGTCTGATCGTCCCTGGGTGTGTTGCAGTGACAGAGTGGGGTCGGTCTGCTCTTCCCAGGGTACGTTAGATTGACAGACTGGGGTCAGTCTGCTCTTCCCTGGGTGTGTTACAGTGACAGAGTGGGGTCAGTCTGCTCTTCCCAGCGTGTGTTACATTGACAGAGTGGGGTCAGTCTGCTCTTCCCTGCGTCTGTTACATTGACAGAGTGGGGTCAGTGTGCTCTTCCCTGGGTTTGTTATATGGACAGAGTGGGGTCAGTCTGCTCTTCGCTGGGTGTGTTACAGTGACAGAGTGGGGTCAGTCTGCTCTTCCCAGGGTGTGTTACATTGACAGAGTGGGGTCAGTCTGCTCTTCCCTGGGTGTGTTACATTGACAGAGAGCGGTCAGTGTGCTCTTCCCTGGGTGCATGACATTGACAGAGTGGGTCAGTCTGCTCTTCCCTGGGTGTGTTACATTGACAGAGTGGGGTCAGTCTGTTCTTCCCTGGGTGCGTGACATTGACAGAGTGGGGTCAGTCTGCTCTTCCCTCGGTGTTTTACATTGACAGAGTGGGGTCAGTCTGCTCTTCCCTGGGTGTGTTACATTGACTGATTGGGGTCAGTCTGCTCTTCCCCATGTGTGTTACATTGACACAGTGGGGTCAGTCTGCTCTTCCCGTTGTGCGTTACATTGACACAGTGGGGTCAGTCTGCTCTTCCCTTAGTGTGTTACAATGACAGAGTGTGGTCTGTGCGCACTTCCCTGGGTGTGTTACATTAACAGAGTGGGGGTCAGTCTGCTCTTCCTTGCGTGTGTTTCATTGACAGAGTGGGGTCAGTCTACCCTTCCCTGAAGGTGTTACATTGACACAGTGGGGTCTGTCTGATCGTCCCTGGGTGTGTTACAGTGACAGAGTGGGGTCGGTCTGCTCTTCCCAGGGTACGTTAGATTGACAGACTGGGGTCAGTCTGCTCTTCCCTGGGTGTGTTACAGTGACAGAGTGGGGTCAGTCTGCTCTTCCCAGGGTGTGTTACATTGACAGAGTGGGGTCAGTCTGCTCTTCCCTGCGTCTGTTACATTGACAGAGTGGGGTCAGTGTGCTCTTCCCTGGGTTTGTTATATTGACAGAGTGGGGTCAGTCTGCTCTTCGCTGGGTGTGTTACAGTGACAGAGTGGGGTCAGTCTGCTCTTCCCAGGGTGTGTTACATTGACAGAGTGGGGTCAGTCTGCTCTTCCCTGGGTGTGTTACATTGACAGAGAGCGGTCAGTGTGCTCTTCCCTGGGTGCATGACATTGACAGAGTGGGGTCAGTCTGCTCTTCCCTGGGTGTGTTACATTGACAGAGTGGGGTCAGTCTGTTCTTCCCTGGGTGCGTGACATTGACAGAGTGGGGTCAGTCTGCTCTTCCCTCGGTGTTTTACATTGACAGAGTGGGGTCAGTCTGCTCTTCCCTGGGTGTGTTACATTGACAGAGTGGGGACAGTCTGCTCTTCCCTGGGTGTGTTACATTGACAGAGTGAGGTCAGTCTGCTCTCCCCTGGGTGTATTACATTGACAGAGTGGGGTCAGTCTACTCTTCCCTGGGTGTGTTACATTGACAGAGTGGGGTCAGTCTGACCTTCCCTGGGTGTGTTACATTGACAGAGTGGGGTCAGTCTGCTCTTCCCTGGGTGTGATATACTGACAGAATGGGGTCAGTCTGCTCTTCCCTGGGTGTGTTATATTGACAGAGTGGGGTCAGTCTGTTTTTCCCTGGGTGTGTTACATTGACAGATTGGGGTCAGTCTGCTCTTCCCTGGCTGTGTTACATTGACAGAGTGGGGTCAGTCTGCTCTTTTATGGGTGGGTTACATTGACAGAGTGGGGACAGTCTGCTCTTCCCTGGGTGTGTTACATTGACAGAGTGAGGTCAGTCTGCTCTTCCCTGGGAGGGTTACATTGACAGAGTGGGGTCAGTCTTCTCTTCCCTGGGTGTGTTACATTGACTGATTGGGGTCAGTCTGCTCTTCCCCAAGTGTGTTACATTGACACAGTGGGGTCAGTCTGCTCTTCCCTTAGTGTGTTACAATGACAGAGTGTGGTCTGTGCGCACTTCCCTGGGTGTGTTACATTAACAGAGTGGGGGTCAGTCTGCTCTTCCCAGGGTGTGTTGCATTGACAGAGTGTGGTCAGTCTGCTCTTCCCAGGGCGTGTCACATTGACAGAGTGGGGTCAGTCTGCTCTTTTATGGGAGGGTTACATTGACTGAGTGGGGTCAATCTGCTCTTCCCTGGGTGTTTTATATTGACAGAGTGGGGTCAGTCTGTTCTTCCCTGGGTGTGTTACATTGACAGAGTGGGTTCAGTCTGCTCTTCCCTGGGTGTGTTACATTGACAGAGTGGGGACAGTCTTTTCTCCCAGGGTTTGTTACATTGACAGAGTGGGGTCAGTCTGCTCTTCCCTTGCTGTGTTACAATGACAGAGTGGGGTCAGTGTGCACTTCCCTGGGTGTGTTACATTAACAGAGTGGGGGTCAGTCTGCTCTTCCCAGGGTGTGTTGCATTGACAGAGTGTGGTCAGTCTGCTCTTCCCAGGGCGTGTCACATTGACAGAGTGGGGTCAGTCTTCTCTTCCCTGGGTGTGTTACATTGACAGATTGGGGTCAGTCTGCTCTTCCCTGAGTGTGTTACATTGACAGAGTGGGGTCAGTCTGTTCTTCCTTGGGTGTGTTGAATTGACTGTGTTGGGTCAGTCTGCTCTTCCTTGGGTGTGTTGCATTGACAGAGTGGTGTCAGTCTGCTCTCCCCTGGGTGTGTTCCATTGACAGAGTGGGGTCAGTCTGCTCTTCCCTGGGTGTGTTAAATTGACAGAGTGGGGTCAGTCTGTTCTTCCCTTGGTGTGTTACATTGACAGAGTGGTATCTGTCTGCTCTTCCCTGGGTGTGTTACATTGACAGAGTGGGGTCAGTCTGCTCTTCCCTGGGTGTGTTACATTGACACAGTGGGGTCAATCTGCTCTTCCCTGGGTGTGTTACATTGACAGTGCGCGGTCAGTCTGCTCTTCCCTGGGTGTGTTACAATGACAGAGTTGGGTCAGTCTGCTCTTCCCAGAATGTGTTACATTGACAGAGTGGGGTCAGTCTGCTCTTCCCTGGGTGTGTTACATTGACAGAGAGGGGTCAGTCTGCTCTTCCCTGGATGTGTTACATTGAAAGTGTGGGGTCAGTCTGCTCTTCCCTGGGTGTGTTACATTGCCACAGTGGGGTCAGTCTGCTCTTCCCTGGGTGCGTGACATTGACAGAGTGCGGTCAGTCTGCTCTTCCCTGGGTGCGTGACATTGACAGAGTGGGGTCAGTCTGCTCTTGCTTGGGTGTGTTACATTGACAGATGTGGGTCAGTCTGCTCTTCCCTGGGTATGTTACATTGTCCTAGCCAGGTCAATCTTCTGTTCCCTGGGTGCGTTACATTGACAGAGGGGACTCAGTCTGCTCTTCCCTGGGTGTGTTACATTGACAGAGTGAGGTCAGTCTGCTCTTCCCTGGGTGTGTTACAATGACAGAGAAGGGTCAGTCTGCTCTTCCCTGGGTGTGTTACAATGACAGAGTTGGGTCAGTCTGCTCTTCCCAGAATGTGTTACATTGACAGAGTTGGGTCAGTCTGATCTTCCCTGGGTGTGAAACGTTGACAGAAAGGGCTCAGTCTGCTCTTCCCTGGGTGTTTTACATTGACAGAGTGGGGTCAGTCTGCTCTTCCCTGGGTGTGTTACATTGACAGAGTGAGGTCAGTCTGCTCTCCCCTGGGTGTATTACATTGACAGAGTGGGGTCAGTCTACTCTTCCCTGGGTGTGTTACATTGACAGAGTGGGGTCAGTCTGATCTTCCCTGGGTGTGTTGCATTGACAGAGTGGGGTCAGTCTGCTCTTCCCTGGGTGTGATATACTGACAGAATGGGGTCAGTCTGCTCTTCCCTGGGTGTGTTATATTGACAGAGTGGGGTCAGTCTGTTTTTCCCTGGGTGTGTTACATTGACAGATTGGGGTCAGTCTGCTCTTCCCTGGCTGTGTTACATTGACAGAGTGGGGTCAGTCTGCTCTTTTATGGGTGGGTTACATTGACAGAGTGGGGTCAGTCTTCTCTTCCCTGGGTGTGTTACATTGACTGATTGGGGTCAGTCTGCTCTTCCCCAAGTGTGTTACATTGACACAGTGGGGTCAGTCTGCTCTTCCCGTTGTGTGTTACATTGACACAGTGGGGTCAGTCTGCTCTTCCCTTAGTGTGTTACAATGACAGAGTGTGGTCTGTGCGCACTTCCCTGGGTGTGTTACATTAACAGAGTGGGGGTCAGTCTGCTCTTCCTTGCGTGTGTTTCATTGACAGAGTGGGGTCAGTATACCCTTCCCTGGGCGTGTTACATTGACACAGTGGGGTCTGTCTGATCGTCCCTGGGTGTGTTACAGTGACAGAGTGGGGTCGGTCTGCTCTTCCCAGGGTACGTTAGATTGACAGACTGGGGTCAGTCTGCTCTTCCCTGGGTGTGTTACATTGACAGAGTGGGGTCAGTCTGCTCATCCCTGGGTGTGTTACATTGACAGAGTGGGGTCAGTCTGCTCTTCCCTGGGTGTGTTACATTGACAGAGTGGGGTCAGTCTGCTCTTCCCTGGGTGTGTTACATTGACAGAGTGGGGTCAGTCAGCTCTTCAGTGGGTGTGTTACATTGACAGAGTGGGGTCAGTCTGCTCTTCCCTGGGTGTGTTACATTGACAGAGTGGGGTCAGTCAGCTCTTCCTGTGTGTGTTACATTGACAGAGTGGGGTCAGTCTGCCCTTCCCTGGGTGTGTTAAATTGACAGAGTGGGGTCAATCTGCTCTTCCCTGTGTGTGTGACATTAACAGAGTGGGGTCAGACTGCTATTCCCTGGGTGTGTGACATTAACAGAGTGGGGTCAGTCTGCTATTCCCTGGGTGGGTTACATTGACAGAGTGGGGTCAATCTGCTCTTCCCTGGGTGTGTGACATTAACAGAGTGGGGTCAGTCTGCTCTTCCCTGGGTGTTTTACATTGACAGAGTAGGGTCAATCTGCTCTTCAGTGGGTGTGTTACATTGACTGAGTGGGGTCAGTCTGCTCTTTCCTGGGTGTGTTACATTGACAGAGTGGGGTCAGTCTGCTCTTCCCTGGATGGGTTACATTGACAGAGTGGGGGCAGTCTGCTCTTCCCTGGATGGGTTACATTGACAGAGTGGGGGCAGTCTGCTCTTCCTTGGGTGGGTTACATAGAAGGAGTGGGGTCAGTCTGCTCTTCCCTGGGTGTGTTACATTGACAGAGTGGCATCAGTCATGCTCTTCCTTGGGTGGGTTACATTGACAGAGTGGGGTCAGTCTGCTCTTCCCTGGGTGTGTTACATTGACAGAGTGGGGTCAGTCTGCTCTTCCCTTGGTGTACTACATTGACAGAGTGGGGTCAGTCTGCTCTTCCCTTGGTCTGTTACATTGACAGAGTGGGGTCAGTCTGCTCTTCCCTGGGTGGGGTATATTGACAGAGTCGGGTCAGTCTGCTCTTCCCTAGGTGTGTTACATTGACAGAGTGGGGTCAGTCTTCTCTTCCCTGGGTGTGTTACATTGACAGAGTGGTGTCAGTCTGCTCTTCCCTCGGTGGGTTACATTGCCAGAGTTGGGTCAGTCTGCTCCTCCCTGGGTGTATTACATTGACAGAGTGGGGTCAGTCTGCTCTTCCCTGGATGTGTTACATTGACAGAGTTGGGTCAGTCTGCTCTTCCCTGGGTGTGTTACATTGACAGAGTGGGGTCAGTCTGCTCTTCCCTGGGTGTGTTACATTGACAGTGTGGGGTCAGTCTGCTCTTCCCTGTGTGTGTTACATTGACAGAGTGGGGTCAGTCTGGTCTTCCCTGGGTGTGTAACAATGACAGAGTGTTGTCAGTCTGCTCTTCCCTGGGTGTGTTACATTGTCAGATTAGAGTCAGTCTTCTCTACCCTGGGTGTGTTACATTGACAGACTGAGTTCAGTCTGCTCTTCCCTGGGTGTGTTACATTGACAGAGTGGGGTCAGTCTGCTCATCCCTGGGTGTGTTACATTGACAGAGTGGGGTCAGTGTGCTCTTCCCTGGGTGTGTTACATTGACATAGTGAGTTCATTCTGCGCTTCCCTGGTTGTGTTACGTTAACAGAGTTGGGTCAGTCTGCTCTTCCCTGGGTGTGTTACATTGAAAGAGTGGGGTCAGTCTGCTCTTCCCTTGGTTTGTTACATTGACAGAGTGGGGTCAGTCTGCTCTTCCCTTGGTTTGTTACATTGACAGAGTGGGGTCGGTCTGCTCTTCCCTGGGTGTGTTACATTGACAGAGTGGGGTCAGTCTGCTCATCCCTGGGTGTGTTACATTGACAGAGTGGGGTCAGTCTGCTCTTCCCTGGGTGTGTTACATTGACAGAGTGGGGTCAGTCTGCTCTTCGCTGGGAAGTATACATTGACTGAGTGGGGTCAGTCTGCTCTTCCCTGGGTATGTTACATTGACAGAGTGGGGTCAGTCTGCTCTTCCCTGGGTGTGTTACATTGACAGAGTGGGGTTAGTCTGCTCTTCCCTGGGCGTGTTACATTGACAGAGTGGGGTCAGTCTGCTCTTCAGTGGGTGTGTTACATTGACTGAGTGGGGTCAGTCTGCTCTTCCCTGGGTGTGTCACATTGTCAGATTAGAGTCAGTCTGCTCTTCCCTGGGTGTGTTACATTGACAGAGTGGGGTCAGTCCACTCTTCCTTGGGTGGGTTACATTGACAGAGTGGGGTCAGTCTGCTCTTCCCTGGGTGGGTTACATTGACAGAGTTGGGTCAGTCTGCTCTTCCCTGGGTGTGTTACATTGACAGATTGGGGTCAGTCTGCTCTTCCCTGGGTGTGTTACATTGACAGAGTGAGTTCAGTCAGCTCTTCCCTGGGTGTGTTACATTGACAGAGTGGGGTCAGTCTGCTCTTCCCTGGGTGTGTTACATTGACCGAGTGGGGTCAGTCTGCTATTCCCTGGGTGTGTTACATTGACAGAGTTGGGTCAGTCTGCTCTTCCCTGGGTGTGTGACATTGACAGAGTGGGGTCAGTCTGCTCTTCCCTGGGTGTGTTACATTGACAGAGTGAGTTCAGTCAGCTCTTCCCTGGGTGTGTTACATTGACAGAGTGGGGTCAGTCTGCTCTTCCCTGGGTGTGTTACATTGACAGTGTGGGGTCAGTCTGCTCTTCCCTGTGTGTGTTACATTGACAGAGTGGGGTCAGTCTGCTCTTCCCTGGGTGTGTAACAATGACAGAGTGTTGTCAGTCTGCTCTTCCCTGGGTGTGTTACATTGTCAGATTAGAGTCAGTCTGCTCTTCCCTGGGTGTGTTACATTGACAGAGTGGGGTCTGTCTGCTCTTCCCTGGGTGTGTTACATTGACAGAGTAGGGTCAATCTGCTCTTCAGTGGGTGTGTTACATTGACTGAGTGGGGTCAGTCTGCTCTTTCCTGGGTGTGTTACATTGACAGAGTGGGGTCAGTCTGCTCTTCCCTGGATGGGTTACATTGACAGAGTGGGGGCAGTCTGCTCTTCCCTGGATGGGTTACATTGACAGAGTGGGGGCAGTCTGCTCTTCCTTGGGTGGGTTACATAGAAGGAGTGGGGTCAGTCTGCTCTTCCCTGGGTGTGTTACATTGACAGAGTGGCATCAGTCTGCTCTTCCTTGGGTGGGTTACATTGACAGAGTGGGGTCAGTCTGCTCTTCCCTGGGTGTGTTACATTGACAGAGTGGGGTCAGTCTGCTCTTCCCTTGGTGTACTACATTGACAGAGTGGGGTCAGTCTGCTCTTCCCTTGGTCTGTTACATTGACAGAGTGGGGTCAGTCTGCTCTTCCCTGGGTGGGGTATATTGACAGAGTCGGGTCAGTCTGCTCTTCCCTAGGTGTGTTACATTGACAGAGTGGGGTCAGTCTTCTCTTCCCTGGGTGTGTTACATTGACAGAGTGGTGTCAGTCTGCTCTTCCCTCGGTGGGTTACATTGCCAGAGTTGGGTCAGTCTGCTCTTCCCTGGGTGTATTACATTGACAGAGTGGGGTCAGTCTGCTCTTCCCTGGATGTGTTCCATTGACAGAGTTGGGTCAGTCTGCTCTTCCCTGGGAGTGTTACATTGACAGAGTGGGGTCAGTCTGCTCTTCCCTGGGTGTGTTACATTGACAGTGTGGGGTCAGTCTGCTCTTCCCTGTGTGTGTTTCATTGACAGAGTGGGGTCAGTCTGGTCTTCCCTGGGTGTGTAACAATGACAGAGTGTTGTCAGTCTGCTCTTCCCTGGGTGTGTTACATTGTCAGATTAGAGTCAGTCTTCTCTACCCTGGGTGTGTTACATTGACAGACTGAGTTCAGTCTGCTCTTCCCTGGGTGTGTTACATTGACAGAGTGGGGTCAGTCTGCTCATCCCTGGGTGTGTTACATTGACAGAGTGGGGTCAGTGTGCTCTTCCCTGGGTGTGTTACATTGACATAGTGAGTTCATTCTGCGCTTCCCTGGTTGTGTTACGTTAACAGAGTTGGGTCAGTCTGCTCTTCCCTGGGTGTGTTACATTGAAAGAGTGGGGTCAGTCTGCTCTTCCCTTGGTTTGTTACATTGACAGAGTGGGGTCAGTCTGCTCTTCCCTTGGTTTGTTACATTGACAGAGTGGGGTCAGTCTGCTCTTCCCTGGGTGTGTTACATTGACAGAGTGGGGTCAGTCTGCTCATCCCTGGGTGTATTACATTGACAGAGTGGGGTCAGTCTGCTCTTCCCTGGGTGTGTTACATTGACAGAGTGGGGTCAGTCTGCTCTTCGCTGGGAAGTATACATTGACTGAGTGGGGTCAGTCTGCTCTTCCCTGGGTATGTTACATTGACAGAGTGGGGTCAGTCTGCTCTTCCCTGGGTGTGTTACATTGACAGAGTGGGGTTAGTCTGCTCTTCCCTGGGCGTGTTACATTGACAGAGTGGGGTCAGTCTGCTCTTGCCTAAGGGTGTTACATTGACAGAGTGGGGTCAGTCTGCTCTTCAGTGGGTGTGTTACATTGACTGAGTGGGGTCAGTCTGCTCTTCCCTGGGTGTGTCACATTGTCAGATTAGAGTCAGTCTGCTCTTCCCTGGGTGTGTTACATTGACAGAGTGGGGTCAGTCCACTCTTCCTTGGGTGGGTTACATTGACAGAGTGGGGTCAGTCTGCTCTTCCCTGGGTGGGTTACATTGACAGAGTTGGGTCAGTCTGCTCTTCCCTGGGTGTGTTACATTGACAGATTGGGGTCAGTCTGCTCTTCCCTGGGTGTGTTACATTGACAGAGTGAGTTCAGTCAGCTCTTCCCTGGGTGTGTTACATTGACAGAGTGGGGTCAGTCTGCTCTTCCCTGGGTGTGTTACATTGACCGAGTGGGGTCAGTCTGCTATTCCCTGGGTGTGTTACATTGACAGAGTTGGGTCAGTCTGCTCTTCCCTGGGTGTGTGACATTGACAGAGTGGGGTCAGTCTGCTCTTCCCTGGGTGTGTTACATTGACAGAGTGAGTTCAGTCAGCTCTTCCCTGGGTGTGTTACATTGACAGAGTGGTGTCAGTCTGCTCTTCCCTGGGTGTGTTACATTGACAGTGTGGGGTCAGTCAGCTCTTCCCTGTGTGTGTTACATTGACAGAGTGGGGACAGTCTGCTCTTCCCTGGGTGTGTTACATTGACAGAGTGAGGTCAGTCTGCTCTCCCCTGGGTGTATTACATTGACAGAGTGGGGTCAGTCTACTCTTCCCTGGGTGTGTTACATTGACAGAGTGGGGTCAGTCTGACCTTCCCTGGGTGTGTTACATTGACAGAGTGGGGTCAGTCTGCTCTTCCCTGGGTGTGATATACTGACAGAATGGGGTCAGTCTGCTCTTCCCTGGGTGTGTTATATTGACAGAGTGGGGTCAGTCTGTTTTTCCCTGGGTGTGTTACATTGACAGATTGGGGTCAGTCTGCTCTTCCCTGGCTGTGTTACATTGACAGAGTGGGGTCAGTCTGCTCTTTTATGGGTGGGTTACATTGACAGAGTGGGGACAGTCTGCTCTTCCCTGGGTGTGTTACATTGACAGAGTGAGGTCAGTCTGCTCTTCCCTGGGAGGGTTACATTGACAGAGTGGGGTCAGTCTTCTCTTCCCTGGGTGTGTTACATTGACTGATTGGGGTCAGTCTGCTCTTCCCCAAGTGTGTTACATTGACACAGTGGGGTCAGTCTGCTCTTCCCTTAGTGTGTTACAATGACAGAGTGTGGTCTGTGCGCACTTCCCTGGGTGTGTTACATTAACAGAGTGGGGGTCAGTCTGCTCTTCCCAGGGTGTGTTGCATTGACAGAGTGTGGTCAGTCTGCTCTTCCCAGGGCGTGTCACATTGACAGAGTGGGGTCAGTCTGCTCTTTTATGGGAGGGTTACATTGACTGAGTGGGGTCAATCTGCTCTTCCCTGGGTGTTTTATATTGACAGAGTGGGGTCAGTCTGTTCTTCCCTGGGTGTGTTACATTGACAGAGTGGGTTCAGTCTGCTCTTCCCTGGGTGTGTTACATTGACAGAGTGGGGACAGTCTTTTCTCCCAGGGTTTGTTACATTGACAGAGTGGGGTCAGTCTGCTCTTCCCTTGCTGTGTTACAATGACAGAGTGGGGTCAGTCTGCTCTTCCCAGGGTGTGTTACATTGAAAGAGTGGGGTCAGTCTACTCTTCACTGGGTGTCTTACATTGACAGAGTGGGGTCAGTCTGCTCTTCCCTGGGTGTGTTACATTGACAGAGTGTGGTCAGTCTGCTCTTCCCAGGGTGTGTTACATTGACAGAGTGAGTTCCGTCTGCTCTTCCCTGGGTGTGTAACATTGACAGAGTGTGGTCAGTCTGCTCTTCCCAGGGTGTGTTACATTGACAGAGTGAGGTCCGTCTGCTCTTCCCTGGGTCTGTTACATTGACAGAGTAGGGTCAGTCTGCTCCTCCCAGGGTGTGTTACACTGACAGAGTGGGGTCAGTCTGCTCTTCCTTGCGTGTGTTTCATTGACAGAGTGGACCAGTCTACCCTTCCCTGGGCGTGTTACATTGACACAGTGGGGTCTGTCTGATCGTCCCTGGGTGTGTTGCAGTGACAGAGTGGGGTCGGTCTGCTCTTCCCAGGGTACGTTAGATTGACAGACTGGGGTCAGTCTGCTCTTCCCTGGGTGTGTTACAGTGACAGAGTGGGGTCAGTCTGCTCTTCCCAGCGTGTGTTACATTGACAGAGTGGGGTCAGTCTGCTCTTCCCTGCGTCTGTTACATTGACAGAGTGGGGTCAGTGTGCTCTTCCCTGGGTTTGTTATATGGACAGAGTGGGGTCAGTCTGCTCTTCGCTGGGTGTGTTACAGTGACAGAGTGGGGTCAGTCTGCTCTTCCCAGGGTGTGTTACATTGACAGAGTGGGGTCAGTCTGCTCTTCCCTGGGTGTGTTACATTGACAGAGAGCGGTCAGTGTGCTCTTCCCTGGGTGCATGACATTGACAGAGTGGGTCAGTCTGCTCTTCCCTGGGTGTGTTACATTGACAGAGTGGGGTCAGTCTGTTCTTCCCTGGGTGCGTGACATTGACAGAGTGGGGTCAGTCTGCTCTTCCCTCGGTGTTTTACATTGACAGAGTGGGGTCAGTCTGCTCTTCCCTGGGTGTGTTACATTGACAGAGTGGGGACAGTCTGCTCTTCCCTGGGTGTGTTACATTGACAGAGTGAGGTCAGTCTGCTCTCCCCTGGGTGTATTACATTGACAGAGTGGGGTCAGTCTACTCTTCCCTGGGTGTGTTACATTGACAGAGTTGGGTCAGTCTGATCTTCCCTGGGTGTGTTACATTGACAGAGTGGGGTCAGTCTGCTCTTCCCTGGGTGTGATATACTGACAGAATGGGGTCAGTCTGCTCTTCCCTGGGTGTGTTATATTGACAGAGTGGGGTCAGTCTGTTTTTCCCTGGGT
Organism: Chiloscyllium punctatum; assembly: GCF_047496795.1. Taxonomy (NCBI): domain Eukaryota; kingdom Metazoa; phylum Chordata; class Chondrichthyes; order Orectolobiformes; family Hemiscylliidae; genus Chiloscyllium; species Chiloscyllium punctatum. Next base: position 55,678,765 of record NC_092788.1, on the reverse strand, counting down.
GTGTTACATTGACAGATTGGGGTCAGTCTGCTCTTCCCTGGCTGTGTTACATTGACAGAGTGGGGTCAGTCTGCTCTTTTATGGGTGGGTTACATTGACAGAGTGGGGACAGTCTGCTCTTCCCTGGGTGTGTTACATTGACAGAGTGAGGTCAGTCTGCTCTTCCCTGGGTGTATTACATTGACAGAGTGGGGTCAGTCTACTCTTCCCTGGGTGTGTTACATTGACAGAGTTGGGTCAGTCTGATCTTCCCTGGGTGTGTTACATTGACAGAGTGGGGTCAGTCTGCTCTTCCCTGGGTGTGATATACTGACAGAATGGGGTCAGTCTGCTCTTCCCTGGGTGTGTTATATTGACAGAGTGGGGTCAGTCTGTTTTTCCCTGGGTGTGTTACATTGACAGAGTGGGGTCAGTCTTCTCTTCCCTGGGTGTGTTACATTGACTGATTGGGGTCAGTCTGCTCTTCCCCATGTGTGTTACATTGACACAGTGGGGTCAGTCTGCTCTTCCCGTTGTGCGTTACATTGACACAGTGGGGTCAGTCTGCTCTTCCCTTAGTGTGTTACAATGACAGAGTGTGGTCTGTGCGCACTTCCCTGGGTGTGTTACATTAACAGAGTGGGGGTCAGTCTGCTCTTCCTTGCGTGTGTTTCATTGACAGAGTGGGGTCAGTCTACCCTTCCCTGAAGGTGTTACATTGACACAGTGGGGTCTGTCTGATCGTCCCTGGGTGTGTTACAGTGACAGAGTGGGGTCGGTCTGCTCTTCCCAGGGTACGTTAGATTGACAGACTGGGGTCAGTCTGCTCTTCCCTGGGTGTGTTACAGTGACAGAGTGGGGTCAGTCTGCTCTTCCCAGGGTGTGTTACATTGACAGAGTGGGGTCAGTCTGCTCTTCCCTGCGTCTGTTACATTGACAGAGTGGGGTCAGTGTGCTCTTCCCTGGGTTTGTTATATTGACAGAGTGGGGTCAGTCTGCTCTTCGCTGGGTGTGTTACAGTGACAGAGTGGGGTCAGTCTGCTCTTCCCAGGGTGTGTTACATTGACAGAGTGGAGTCAGTCTGCTCTTCCCTGGGTGTGTTACATTGACAGAGAGCGGTCAGTGTGCTCTTCCCTGGGTGCATGACATTGACAGAGTGGGGTCAGTCTGCTCTTCCCTGGGTGTGTTACATTGACAGAGTGGGGTCAGTCTGTTCTTCCCTGGGTGCGTGACATTGACAGAGTGGGGTCAGTCTGCTCTTCCCTCGGTGTTTTACATTGACAGAGTGGGGTCAGTCTGCTCTTCCCTGGGTGTGTTACATTGACAGAGTGGGGACAGTCTGCTCTTCCCTGGGTGTGTTACATTGACAGAGTGAGGTCAGTCTGCTCTCCCCTGGGTGTATTACATTGACAGAGTGGGGTCAGTCTACTCTTCCCTGGGTGTGTTACATTGACAGAGTGGGGTCAGTCTGACCTTCCCTGGGTGTGTTACATTGACAGAGTGGGGTCAGTCTGCTCTTCCCTGGGTGTGATATACTGACAGAATGGGGTCAGTCTGCTCTTCCCTGGGTGTGTTATATTGACAGAGTGGGGTCAGTCTGTTTTTCCCTGGGTGTGTTACATTGACAGATTGGGGTCAGTCTGCTCTTCCCTGGCTGTGTTACATTGACAGAGTGGGGTCAGTCTGCTCTTTTATGGGTGGGTTACATTGACAGAGTGGGGACAGTCTGCTCTTCCCTGGGTGTGTTACATTGACAGAGTGAGGTCAGTCTGCTCTTCCCTGGGAGGGTTACATTGACAGAGTGGGGTCAGTCTTCTCTTCCCTGGGTGTGTTACATTGACTGATTGGGGTCAGTCTGCTCTTCCCCAAGTGTGTTACATTGACACAGTGGGGTCAGTCTGCTCTTCCCTTAGTGTGTTACAATGACAGAGTGTGGTCTGTGCGCACTTCCCTGGGTGTGTTACATTAACAGAGTGGGGGTCAGTCTGCTCTTCCCAGGGTGTGTTGCATTGACAGAGTGTGGTCAGTCTGCTCTTCCCAGGGCGTGTCACATTGACAGAGTGGGGTCAGTCTGCTCTTTTATGGGAGGGTTACATTGACTGAGTGGGGTCAATCTGCTCTTCCCTGGGTGTTTTATATTGACAGAGTGGGGTCAGTCTGTTCTTCCCTGGGTGTGTTACATTGACAGAGTGGGTTCAGTCTGCTCTTCCCTGGGTGTGTTACATTGACAGAGTGGGGACAGTCTTTTCTCCCAGGGTTTGTTACATTGACAGAGTGGGGTCAGTCTGCTCTTCCCTTGCTGTGTTACAATGACAGAGTGGGGTCAGTGTGCACTTCCCTGGGTGTGTTACATTAACAGAGTGGGGGTCAGTCTGCTCTTCCCAGGGTGTGTTGCATTGACAGAGTGTGGTCAGTCTGCTCTTCCCAGGGCGTGTCACATTGACAGAGTGGGGTCAGTCTTCTCTTCCCTGGGTGTGTTACATTGACAGATTGGGGTCAGTCTGCTCTTCCCTGAGTGTGTTACATTGACAGAGTGGGGTCAGTCTGTTCTTCCTTGGGTGTGTTGAATTGACTGTGTTGGGTCAGTCTGCTCTTCCTTGGGTGTGTTGCATTGACAGAGTGGTGTCAGTCTGCTCTCCCCTGGGTGTGTTCCATTGACAGAGTGGGGTCAGTCTGCTCTTCCCTGGGTGTGTTAAATTGACAGAGTGGGGTCAGTCTGTTCTTCCCTTGGTGTGTTACATTGACAGAGTGGTATCTGTCTGCTCTTCCCTGGGTGTGTTACATTGACAGAGTGGGGTCAGTCTGCTCTTCCCTGGGTGTGTTACATTGACACAGTGGGGTCAATCTGCTCTTCCCTGGGTGTGTTACATTGACAGTGCGCGGTCAGTCTGCTCTTCCCTGGGTGTGTTACAATGACAGAGTTGGGTCAGTCTGCTCTTCCCAGAATGTGTTACATTGACAGAGTGGGGTCAGTCTGCTCTTCCCTGGGTGTGTTACATTGACAGAGAGGGGTCAGTCTGCTCTTCCCTGGATGTGTTACATTGAAAGTGTGGGGTCAGTCTGCTCTTCCCTGGGTGTGTTACATTGCCACAGTGGGGTCAGTCTGCTCTTCCCTGGGTGCGTGACATTGACAGAGTGCGGTCAGTCTGCTCTTCCCTGGGTGCGTGACATTGACAGAGTGGGGTCAGTCTGCTCTTGCTTGGGTGTGTTACATTGACAGATGTGGGTCAGTCTGCTCTTCCCTGGGTATGTTACATTGTCCTAGCCAGGTCAATCTTCTGTTCCCTGGGTGCGTTACATTGACAGAGGGGACTCAGTCTGCTCTTCCCTGGGTGTGTTACATTGACAGAGTGAGGTCAGTCTGCTCTTCCCTGGGTGTGTTACAATGACAGAGAGGGGTCAGTCTGCTCTTCCCTGGGTGTGTTACAATGACAGAGTTGGGTCAGTCTGCTCTTCCCAGAATGTGTTACATTGACAGAGTTGGGTCAGTCTGATCTTCCCTGGGTGTGAAACGTTGACAGAAAGGGCTCAGTCTGCTCTTCCCTGGGTGTTTTACATTGACAGAGTGGGGTCAGTCTGCTCTTCCCTGGGTGTGTTACATTGACAGAGTGAGGTCAGTCTGCTCTCCCCTGGGTGTATTACATTGACAGAGTGGGGTCAGTCTACTCTTCCCTGGGTGTGTTACATTGACAGAGTGGGGTCAGTCTGATCTTCCCTGGGTGTGTTACATTGACAGAGTGGGGTCAGTCTGCTCTTCCCTGGGTGTGATATACTGACAGAATGGGGTCAGTCTGCTCTTCCCTGGGTGTGTTATATTGACAGAGTGGGGTCAGTCTGTTTTTCCCTGGGTGTGTTACATTGACAGATTGGGGTCAGTCTGCTCTTCCCTGGCTGTGTTACATTGACAGAGTGGGGTCAGTCTGCTCTTTTATGGGTGGGTTACATTGACAGAGTGGGGTCAGTCTTCTCTTCCCTGGGTGTGTTACATTGACTGATTGGGGTCAGTCTGCTCTTCCCCAAGTGTGTTACATTGACACAGTGGGGTCAGTCTGCTCTTCCCGTTGTGTGTTACATTGACACAGTGGGGTCAGTCTGCTCTTCCCTTAGTGTGTTACAATGACAGAGTGTGGTCTGTGCGCACTTCCCTGGGTGTGTTACATTAACAGAGTGGGGGTCAGTCTGCTCTTCCTTGCGTGTGTTTCATTGACAGAGTGGGGTCAGTATACCCTTCCCTGGGCGTGTTACATTGACACAGTGGGGTCTGTCTGATCGTCCCTGGGTGTGTTACAGTGACAGAGTGGGGTCGGTCTGCTCTTCCCAGGGTACGTTAGATTGACAGACTGGGGTCAGTCTGCTCTTCCCTGGGTGTGTTACAGTGACAGAGTGGGGTCAGTCTGCTCTTCCCAGGGTGTGTTACATTGACAGAGTGGGGTCAGTCTGCTCTTCCCTGCGTCTGTTACATTGACAGAGTGGGGTCAGTGTGCTCTTCCCTGGGTTTGTTATATTGACAGAGTGGGGTCAGTCTGCTCTTCGCTGGGTGTGTTACAGTGACAGAGTGGGGTCAGTCTGCTCTTCCCAGGGTGTGTTACATTGACAGAGTGGGGTCAGTCTGCTCTTCCCTGGGTGTGTTACATTGACAGAGAGCGGTCAGTGTGCTCTTCCCTGGGTGCATGACATTGACAGAGTGGGGTCAGTCTGCTCTTCCCTGGGTGTGTTACATTGACAGAGTGGTGTCAGTCTGTTCTTCCCTGGGTGCGTGACATTGACAGAGTGGGGTCAGTCTGCTCTTCCCTCGGTGTTTTACATTGACAGAGTGGGGTCAGTCTGCTCTTCCCTGGGTGTGTTACATTGACAGAGTGGGGACAGTCTGCTCTTCCCTGGGTGTGTTACATTGACAGAGTGAGGTCAGTCTGCTCTCCCCTGGGTGTATAACATTGACAGAGTGGGGTCAGTCTACTCTTCCCTGGGTGTGTTACATTGACAGAGTGGGGTCAGTCTGATCTTCCCTGGGTGTGTTACATTGACAGAGTGGGGTCAGTCTGCTCTTCCCTGGGTGTGATATACTGACAGAATGGGGTCAGTCTGCTCTTCCCTGGGAGTGTTATATTGACAGAGTGGGGTCAGTCTGTTTTTCCCTGGGTGTGTTACATTCACAGATTGGGGTCAGTCTGCTCTTCCCTGGCTGTGTTACATTGACAGAGTGGGGTCAGTCTGCTCTTTTATGGGTGGGTTACATTGACAGAGTGGGGACAGTCTGCTCTTCCCTGGGTGTGTTACATTGACAGAGTGAGGTCAGTCTGCTCTTCCCTGGGAGGGTTACATTGACAGAGTGGGGTAAATCTGCTCTTCCCTGGGTGTTTTACATTGACAGAGAGGTGTCTGTCTGCTCTTCCCTGGGTGGATTACATTGACCGAGTGCGGTCAGTCTGCTCTTCCCTGGGTGTGTTACAATGACAGAGAGGGGTCAGTCTGCTCTTCCCAGAATGTGTTACATTGACAGAGTTGGGTCAGTCTGATCTTCCCTGGGTGTGTTACATTGACAGAGTGGGTTCAGTCTGCTCTTCCCTGGGTGTGTTACATTGACAGAGTGGGGACAGTCTTTTCTCCCAGGGTTTGTTACATTGACAGAGTGGGGTCAGTCTGCTCTTCCCTTGCTGTGTTACAATGACAGAGTGGGGTCAGTGTGCACTTCCCTGTGTGTGTTACATTGACAGAGTGGGGGTCAGTCTGCTCTTCCCAGGGTGTGTTACATTGACAGAGTGTGGTCAGTCTGCTCTTCCCAGGGCGTGTCACATTGACAGAGTGGGTTCAGTCTGCTCTTTTATGTGTGGGTTACATTGACAGAATGAATTCAGTCTGCTCTTCCCTGGGTGTGTTACATTGACAGAGTGAGTTCAGTCTGCTCTTCCCTGGGTGTGTTACATTGACAGAGTGGGGTCAGTCTGCTCTTCCCTGGGTGTGTTACATTGACAGAGTGAGGTCCGTATGCTCTTCCCTGGGTTTGTTACATTGACAGAGTGGGGTCAGTCTTCTCTTCCCTGGGTGTGTTACATTGACAGATTGGGGTCAGTCTGCTCTTCCCTGAGTGTGTTACATTGACAGAGTGGGGTCAGTCTGTTCTTCCTTGGGTGTGTTGAATTGACTGTGTTGGGTCAGTCTGCTCTTCCTTGGGTGTGTTGCATTGACAGAGTGGCGTCAGTCTGTTCTTCCCTGGGAGTGTTACAGTGACAGGGTGGTGTCAGTCTGCTCTCCCCTGGGTGTGTTCCATTGACAGAGTGGGGTCAGTCTGCTCTTCCCTGGGTGTGTTAAATTGACAGAGTGGGGTCAGTCTGTTCTTCCCTTGGTGTGTTACATTGACAGAGTGGTATCTGTCTGCTCTTCCCTGGGTGTGTTACATTGACAGAGTGGGGTCAGTCTGCTCTTCCCTGGGTGTGTTACATTGACACAGTGGGGTCAATCTGCTCTTCCCTGGGTGTGTTACATTGACAGTGCGCGGTCAGTCTGCTCTTCCCTGGGTGTGTTACAATGACAGAGTTGGGTCAGTCTGCTCTTCCCAGAATGTGTTACATTGACAGAGTGGGGTCAGTCTGCTCTTCCCTGGGTGTGTTACATTGACAGAGAGGGGTCAGTCTGCTCTTCCCTGGATGTGTTACATTGAAAGTGTGGGGTCAGTCTGCTCTTCCCTGGGTGTGTTACATTGCCACAGTGGGGTCAGTCTGCTCTTCCCTGGGTGCGTGACATTGACAGAGTGCGGTCAGTCTGCTCTTCCCTGGGTGCGTGACATTGACAGAGTGGGGTCAGTCTGCTCTTGCTTGGGTGTGTTACATTGACAGATGTGGGTCAGTCTGCTCTTCCCTGGGTATGTTACATTGTCCTAGCCAGGTCAATCTTCTGTTCCCTGGTTGCGTTACATTGACAGAGGGGACTCAGTCTGCTCTTCCCTGGGTGTGTTACATTGACAGAGTGAGGTCAGTCTGCTCTTCCCTGGGTGTGTTACATTGACAGAGTGGGGTCAGTCTGATCTTCCCTGTGTGTGTTACAATGACAGAGAGGGGTCAGTCTGCTCTTCCCTGGGTGTGTTACAATGACAGAGTTGGGTCAGTCTGCTCTTCCAAGAATTTGTTACATTGACAGAGTTGGGTCAGTCTGATCTTCCCTGGGTGTGAAACATTGACAGAAAGGGGTCAGTCTGCTCTTCCCTGGGTGTTTTACATTGACAGAGTGGGGTCAGTCTGTTTTTCCCTGGGTGTGTTACATTGACAGAGTGGGGTCAGTCTGCTCTTCCCTGGGTGGGTTACTTTGACAGAGTGCGGTCAGTGTGCTCTTCCCTGGGTGCGTGACATTGACAGAGTGGGGTCAGTCTGCTCTTCCCTGGGTGTGTTACATTGACAGAGTGGGGTCAGTCTGCTCTTCCCTGGGTGCGTGACATTGACAGAGTGGGGTCAGTCTGCTCTTCCCTGGGTGTTTTACATTGACCGATTGGGGTCAGTCTGCTCTTCCCTGGGTGTGTTACATTGTCAGAGTGGGGACAGTCTGCTCTTCCCTGGGTGTGTTACATTGACCGAGTGAGGTCAGTCTGCTCTACCCTGGGTGTATTACATTGACAGAGTGGGGTCAGTCTACTCTTCCCTGGGTGTCTTACATTGACAGAGTGGGGTCAGTCTGCTCTTCCCTGGGTGTGATATACTGACAGAGTGGGGTCAGTCTGCTCTTCCCTGGGTGTGTTACATTGACAGAGGGGGGTCAATCTTCTCTTCCCTGGGTGCGTTACATTGACAGAGTGGGGTCAGTGTGTTCTTCCCTGAGTGTGTTACATTGACAGAGTGGGGTCAGTCTGCTCTTCCCTGGGTGTGTTACATTGACAGAGTGGGGTCAGTCTGCTCTTCCCTGGGTCTGTGATATTGACAGTGTGGGGTCAGTCTGCTCTTCCCTGGGTGCGTTACATTGACAGAGTGGGGTCAGTATGCTCTTCCCTGGGTGTGTTACATTGACAGAACAGGGTCCCTCTGACTTTCCCTGGGTGTGTTACATTGACAGAGTGAGGTTAGTCTGCTCTTCCCTGGGGTGTTACATTGACAGAGTGGGGTCAGTCTGCTCTTCCCTGGGTGTGTTACAATGACAGAGTGGGGTCAGTCTGCTCTTCCCTGGGTGTGTTACATTGACAGAGTGGGGTCAGTCTGCTCTTCCCAGTGTGTGTTACATTGACACAGTGGGGTCAGTCTGATCTTCCCTGGGTTTATAACGTTGAGAGAAAGGTGTCAGTCTGCTCTTCCCTGGCTGTGTTACATTGCCAGAGTGGTTTCAGTCTGCTCTTCCCTGGGTGTGTTACATTGACAGAGAGAGGTCAGTCTGCTCTTCCCTCGGTGGGTTACATTGAAAGTATGGGGTCAGTCTGCTCTTCCCTGGGTGTGTTACATTGACACAGTGGGGTCAATCTGCTCTTCCCTGGGTGTGTTACATTGACAGTGCGCGGTCAGTCTGCTCTTCCCTGGGTGTGTTACAATGACAGAGTTGGGTCAGTCTGCTCTACCCTGGGTGTGTTACATTGACAGAGAGGGGTCGGTCTGCTCTTCCCTGGATGTGTTACATTGAAAGTGTGGGGTCAGTCTGCTCTTCCCTGGGTGTGTTACATTGACACAGTGGGGTCAGTCTGCTCTTCCCTGGGTGCGTGACATTGACAGAGTGCGGTCAGTCTGCTCTTCCCTGGGTGCGTGACATTGACAGAGTGGGGTCAGTCTGCTCTTCCCTGGGTGTGTTACATTGACAGATTGGGGTCAGTCTGCTCTTCCCTGGGTATGTTACATTGACCTAGCCAGGTCAATCTTCTGTTCCCTGGGTGCGTTACATTGACAGAGGGGGCTCAGTCTGCTCTTCCCTGGTTGTGTTACAATGACAGAGAGGGGTCAGTCTGCTCTTCCCTGGGTGTGTTACAATGACAGAGTCGGGTCAGTCTGCTCTTCCCAGAATGTGTTACATTGACAGAGTTGGGTCAGTCTGATCTTCCCTGGGTGTGAAACGTTGACAGAAAGGGGTCAGTCTGCTCTTCCCTGGGTGTTTTACATTGACAGAGTGGGGTCAGTCTGCTCTTCCCTGGGTGTGTTACATTGACAGAGTGAGGTCAGTCTGCTCTTCCCTGGGTGTGTTACATTGACAGAGTGGCGTCAGTCTACTCTTCACTGGATGTCTTACATTGACAGAGTGGGGTCAGTCTGCTCTTCCCTGGGTGTGTTACATTGACAGAGTGTGGTCAGTCTGCTCTTCCCAGGGTGTGTTACATTGACAGAGTGAGGTCCGTCTGCTCTTCCCTGGGTGTGTTACATTGACAGAGTGGGGTCAGTCTACTCTTCCCTGCATGTGTTACATTGACAGTGTGGGGTCAGTCTACTCTTCCTTGGGTGTGTTGAATTGACTGTGTTGGGTCAGTCTGCTCTTCCTTGGGTGTGTTACATTGACAGAGAGAGGTCAGTCTGCTCTTCCCTCGGTGGGTTACATTGAAAGTATGGGGTCAGTCAGCTCTTCCCTGGGTGTGTTACATTGACACAGTGGGGTCAAACTGCTCTTCCCTGGGTGTGTTACATTGACAGTGCGCGGTCAGTCTGCTCTTCCCTGGGTGTGTTACAATGACAGAGTTGGGTCAGTCTGCTCTTCCCAGAATGTGTTACATTGACAGAGTGGGGTCAGTCTGCTCTTCCCTGGGTGTGTTACATTGACAGAGAGGGGTCAGTCTGCTCTTCCCTGGATGTGTAACATTGAAAGTGTGGGGTCAGTCTGCTCTTCCCTGGGTGCGTGACATTGACAGAGTGCGGTCAGTCTGCTCTTCCCTGGGTGCGTGACATTGACAGAGTGGGGTCAGTCTGCTCTTCCCTGGGTGTGTTACATTGACAGATTGGGGTCAGTCTGCTCTTCCCTGGGTATGTTACATTGACCTAGCCAGGTCAATCTTCTGTTCCCTGTGTGCGTTACATTGACAGAGGGGGCTCAGTCTGCTCTTCCCTGGGTGTGTTACATTGACAGAGTGAGGTCAGTCTGCTCTTCCCTGGGTGTGTTACAATGACAGAGAGGGGTCAGTCTGCTCTTCCCTGGGTGTGTTACAATGACAGAGTTGGGTCAGTCTGCTCTTCCCAGAATGTGTTACATTGACAGAGTTGGGTCAGTCTGATCTTCCCTGGGTGTGAAGCGTTGACAGAAAGGGGTCAGTCTGCTCTTCCCTGGGTGTGTTACATTGACAGAGTGAGGTCAGTCTGCTCTTCCCTGGGTGTGTTACATTGACAGAGTGGGGTCAGTCTACTCTTCACTGGGTGTCTTACATTGACAGAGTGGGGTCAGTCTGCTCTTCCCTGGGTGTGTTACATTGACAGAGTGTGGTCAGTCTGCTCTTCCCAGGGTGTGTTACATTGACAGAGTGAGGTCCGTCTGCTCTTCCCTGGGTGTGTTACATTGACAGAGTGGGGTCAGTCTACTCTTCCCTGCATGTGTTACATTGGCAGAGTGCGGTCAGTCTGCTCTTCCCAGGGTGTGTTACATTGACAGAGTAGTGTCAGTCTGCTCCTCCCAGGGTGTGGTACACTGATAGAGTGGGGTCAGTCTGCTCTTCCTTGCGTGTGTTTCATTGACAGAGTGGGGTCAGTCTACCCTTCCCTGGGCGTGTTACATTGACATAGTGGGGTCTGTCTGATCGTCCCTGGGTGTGAAACAGTGACAGAGTGGGGTCGGTCTGCTCTTCCCAGGGTGCGTTAGATTGACAGACTGGGGTCAGTCTGCTCTTCCCTGGGTGTGTTACAGTGACAGAGTGGGGTCAGTCTGCTCTTCCCAGGGTGTGTTACATTGACAGAGTGGGGTCAGTCTGCTCTTCCCTGCGTCTGTTACATTGACAGAGTGGGGTCAGTGTGCTCTTCCCTGGGTTTGTTATATTGACAGAGTGGGGTCAGTCTGCTCTTCCCAGGGTGTGTTACATTGACAGAGTGGGGTCAGTCTGCTCTTCCCTGGGTGTGTTACATTGAGAGAGAGCGGTCAGTGTGCTCTTCCCTGGGTGCATGACATTGACAGAGTGGGGTCAGTCTGCTCTTCCCTGGGTGTGTTACATTGACAGAGTGGGGTCAGTCTGTTCTTCCCTGGGTGCGTGACATTGACAGAGTGGGGTCAGTCTGCTCTTCCCTGGGTGTGTTACATTGCCAGAGTGGTTTCAGTCTGCTCTTCCCTGGGTGTGTTACATTGACAGAGAGAGGTCAGTCTGCTCTTCCCTCGGTGGGTTACATTGACAGAGTGAGGTCAGTCTGCTCTCCCCTGGGTGTATTACATTGACAGAGTGGGGTCAGTCTACTCTTCCCTGGGTGTGTTACATTGACAGAGTGGGGTCAGTCTGATCTTCCCTGTGTGTGTTACAATGACAGAGAGGGGTCAGTCTGCTCTTCCCTGGGCGTGTTACAATGACAGAGTTGGGTCAGTCTGCTCTTCCAAGAATGTGTTACATTGACAGAGTTGGGTCAGTCTGATCTTCCCTGGGTGTGAAACATTGACAGAAAGGGGTCAGTCTGCTCTCCCCTGGGTGTATTACATTGACAGAGTGGGGTCAGTCTACTCTTCACTGGGTGTCTTACATTGACAGAGTGGGGTCAGTCTGCTCTTCCCTGGGTGTGTTACATTGACAGAGAGTGGTCAGTCTGCTCTTCCCAGGGTGTGTTACATTGACAGAGTGAGGTCCGTCTGCTCTTCCCTGGGTGTGTTACAGTGACAGAGTGGGGTCAGTCTGCTCTTCCCAGGGTGTGTTACATTGACAGAGTGGGGTCAGTCTGCTCTTCCCTGGGTGTGTTACATTGACAGAGAGCGGTCAGTGTGCTCTTCCCTGGGTGCATGACATTGACAGAGTGGGGTCAGTCTGCTCTTCCCTGGGTGTGTTACATTGACAGAGTGGGGTCAGTCTGGTCTTCCCTAGGTGCGTGACATTGACAGAGTGGGGTCAGTCTGCTCTTCCCTCGGTGTTTTACATTGACAGAGTGGGGTCAGTCTGCTCTTCCCTGGGTGTGTTACATTGACAGAGTGGGGACAGTCTGCTCTTCCCTGGGTGTGTTACATTGACAGAGTGAGGTCAGTCTGCTCTCCCCTGGGTGTATTACATTGACAGAGTGGGGTCAGTCTACTCTTCCCTGGGTGTGTTACATTGACAGAGTGAGGTCAGTCTGATCTTCCCTGGGTGTGTTACAATGACAGAGAGGGGTCAGTCTGCTCTTCCCAGGGTGTGTTACAATGACAGAGTTGGGTCAGTCTGCTCTTCCCAGAATGTGTTACATTGACAGAGTTGGGTCAGTCTGATCTTCCCGGGGTGTGAAACGTTGACAGAAAGGGCTCAGTCTGCTCTTCCCTGGGTGTTTTACATTGACAGAGTGGGGTCAGTCTGTTTTTCCCTGGGTGTGTTACATTGACAGAGTGGGGTCAGTCTGCTCTTCCCTGGGTGTGTTACATTGACAGAGTGAGGTCAGTCTGCTCTTCCCTGGGTGTGTTACATTGACAGAGTGGGGTCAGTCTACTCTTCACTGGGTGTCTTACATTGACAGAGTGGGGTCAGTCTGCTCTTCCCTGGGTGTGTTACATTGACAGAGTGTGGTCAGTCTGCTCTTCCCAGGGTGTGTTACATTGACAGAGTGAGTTCCGTCTGGTCTTCCCAGGGTGTGTAACATTGACAGAGTGTGGTCAGTCTGCTCTTCCTTGCGTGTGTTTCATTGACAGAGTGGACCAGTCTACCCTTCCCTGGGCGTGTTACATTGACACAGTGGGGTCTGTCTGATCGTCCCTGGGTGTGTTACAGTGACAGAGTGGGGTCGGTCTGCTCTTCCCAGGGTACGTTAGATTGACAGACTGGGGTCAGTCTGCTCTTCCCTGGGTGTGTTACAGTGACAGAGTGGGGTCAGTCTGCTCTTCCCAGCGTGTGTTACATTGACAGAGTGGGGTCAGTCTGCTCTTCCCTGCGTCTGTGACATTGACAGAGTGGGGTCAGTGCGCTCTTCCCTGGGTTTGTCATATGGACAGAGTGGGGTCAGTCTGCTCTTCGCTGGGTGTGTTACAGTGACAGAGTGGGGTCAGTCTGCTCTTCCCAGGGTGTGTTACATTGACAGAGTGGGGTCAGTCTGCTCTTCCCTGGGTGTGTTACATTGACAGAGAGCGGTCAGTGTGCTCTTCCCTGGGTGCATGACATTGACAGAGTGGGTCAGTCTGCTCTTCCCTGGGTGTGTTACATTGACAGAGTGGGGTCAGTCTGATCTTCCCTGGGTGTGAAACGTTGACAGAAAGTGCTCAGTCTGCTCTTCCCTGGGTGTTTTACATTGACAGAGTGGGGTCAGTCTGCTCTTCCCTGGGTGTGTTACATTGACAGAGTGGGGACAGTCTGCTCTTCCCTGGGTGTGTTACATTGACAGAGTGAGGTCAGTCTGCTCTCCCCTGGGTGTATTACATTGACAGAGTGGGGTCAGTCTACTCTTCCCTGGGTGTGTTACATTGACAGAGTGGGGTCAGTCTGATCTTCCCTGGGTGTGTTACATTGACAGAGTGGGGTCAGTCTGCTCTTCCCTGGGTGTGATATACTGACAGAATGGGGTCAGTCTGCTCTTCCCTTGGTGTGTTATATTGACAGAGTGGGGTCAGTCTGTTTTTCCCTGGGTGTGTTACATTGACAGATTGGGGTCAGTCTGCTCTTCCCTGGCTGTGTTACATTGACAGAGTGGGGTCAGTCTGCTCTTTTATGGGTGGGTTACATTGACAGAGTGGGGACAGTCTGCTCTTCCCTGGGTGTGTTACATTGACAGAGTGAGGTCAGTCTGCTCTTCCCTGGGAGGGTTACATTGACAGAGTGGGGTCAGTCTTCTCTTCCCTGGGTGTGTTACATTGACTGATTGGGATCAGTCTGCTCTTCCCCAAGTGTGTTACATTGACACAGTGGGGTCAGTCTGCTCTTCCCGTTGTGTGTTACATTGACACAGTGGGGTCAGTCTGCTCTTCCCTTAGTGTGTTACAATGACAGAGTGTGGTCTGTGCGCACTTCCCTGGGTGTGTTACATTAACAGAGTGGGGGTCAGTCTGCTCTTCCTTGCGTGTGTTTCATTGACAGAGTGGGGTCAGTCTACCCTTCCCTGGGCGTGTTACATTGACACAGTGGGGTCTGTCTGATCGTCCCTGGGTGTGTTACAGTGACAGAGTGGGGTCGGTCTGCTCTTCCCAGGGAACGTTAGATTGACAGACTGGGGTCAGTCTGCTCATCCCTGGGTGTGTTACAGTGACAGAGTGGGGTCAGTCTGCTCTTCCCAGGGTGTGTTACATTGACAGAGTGGGGTCAGTCTGCTCTTCCCTGCGTCTGTTACATTGACAGAGTGGTGTCAGTCTACCCTTCCCTGGGCGTGTTACATTGACACAGTGGGGTCTGTCTGATCGTCCCTGGGTGTGTTACAGTGACAGAGTGGGGTCGGTCTGCTCTTCCCAGGGTACGTTAGATTGACAGACTGGGGTCAGTCTGCTCTTCCCTGGGTGTGTTACAGTGACAGAGTGGGGTCAGTCTGCTCTTCCCAGGGTGTGTTACATTGACAGAGTGGGGTCAGTCTGCTCTTCCCTGCGTCTGTTACATTGACAGAGTGGGGTCAGTGTGCTCTTCCCTGGGTTTGTTATATTGACAGAGTGGGGTCAGTCTGCTCTTCGCTGGGTGTGTTACAGTGACAGAGTGGGGTCAGTCTGCTCTTCCCAGGGTGTGTTACATTGACAGAGTGGGGTCAGTCTGCTCTTCCCTGGGTGTGTTACATTGACAGAGAGCGGTCAGTGTGCTCTTCCCTGGGTGCATGACATTGACAGAGTGGGGTCAGTCTGCTCTTCCCTGGGTGTGTTACATTGACAGAGTGGGGTCAGTCTGTTCTTCCCTGGGTGCGTGACATTGACAGAGTGGGGTCAGTCTGCTCTTCCCTTGGTGTTTTACATTGACAGAGTGGGGTCAGTCTGCTCTTCCCTGGGTGTGTTACATTGACAGAGTGGGGACAGTCTGCTCTTCCCTGGGTGTGTTACATTGACAGAGTGAGGTCAGTCTGCTCTCCCCTGGGTGTATTACATTGACAGAGTGGGGTCAGTCTACTCTTCCCTGGGTGTGTTACATTGACAGAGTGGGGTCAGTCTGACCTTCCCTGGGTGTGTTACATTGACAGAGTGGGGTCAGTCTGCTCTTCCCTGGGTGTGATATACTGACAGAATGGGGTCAGTCTGCTCTTCCCTGGGTGTGTTATATTGACAGAGTGGGGTCAGTCTGTTTTTCCCTGGGTGTGTTACATTGACAGATTGGGGTCAGTCTGCTCTTCCCTGGCTGTGTTACATTGACAGAGTGGGGTCAGTCTGCTCTTTTATGGGTGGGTTACATTGACAGAGTGGGGACAGTCTGCTCTTCCCTGGGTGTGTTACATTGACAGAGTGAGGTCAGTCTGCTCTTCCCTGGGAGGGTTACATTGACAGAGTGGGGTCAGTCTTCTCTTCCCTGGGTGTGTTACATTGACTGATTGGGGTCAGTCTGCTCTACCCCAAGTGTGTTACATTGACACAGTGGGGTCAGTCTGCTCTTCCCTTAGTGTGTTACAATGACAGAGTGTGGTCTGTGCGCACTTCCCTGGGTGTGTTACATTAACAGAGTGGGGGTCAGTCTGCTCTTCCCAGGGTGTGTTGCATTGACAGAGTGGGGTCAGTCTGCTCTTTTATGGGAGGGTTACATTGACTGAGTGGGGTCAATCTGCTCTTCCCTGGGTGTTTTATATTGACAGAGTGGGGTCAGTCTGTTCTTCCCTGGGTGTGTTACATTGACAGAGTTGGTTCAGTCTGCTCTTCCCTGGGTGTGTTACATTGACAGAGTGGGGACAGTCTTTTCTCCCAGGGTTTGTTACATTGACAGAGTGGGGTCAGTCTGCTCTTCCCTTGCTGTGTTACAATGACAGAGTGGGGTCAGTGTGCACTTCCCTGTGTGTGTTACATTGACAGAGTGTGGTCAGTCTGCTCTTCCCAGGGCGTGTCACATTGACAGAGTGGGTTCAGTCTGCTCTTTTATGTGTGGGTTACATTGACAGAATGAATTCAGTCTGCTCTTCCCTGGGTGTGTTACATTGACAGAGTGAGTTCAGTCTGCTCTTCCCTGGGTGTGTTACATTGACAGAGTGGGGTCAGTCTGCTCTTCCCTGGGTGTGTTACATTGACAGAGTGAGGTCCGTATGCTCTTCCCTGGGTTTGTTACATTGACAGAGTGGGGTCAGTCTTCTCTTCCCTGGGTGTGTTACATTGACAGATTGGGGTCAGTCTGCTCTTCCCTGAGTGTGTTACATTGACAGAGTGGGGTCAGTCTGTTCTTCCTTGGGTGTGTTGAATTGACTGTGTTGGGTCAGTCTGCTCTTCCTTGGATGTGTTGCATTGACAGAGTGGCGTCAGTCTGTTCTTCCCTGGGAGTGTTACAGTGACAGGGTGGTGTCAGTCTGCTCTCCCCTGGGTGTGTTCCATTGACAGAGTGGGGTCAGTCTGCTCTTCCCTGGGTGTGTTAAATTGACAGAGTGGGGTCAGTCTGTTCTTCCCTTGGTGTGTTACATTGACAGAGTGGTATCTGTCTGCTCTTCCCTGGGTGTGTTACATTGACAGAGTGGGGTCAGTCTGCTCTTCCCTGGGTGTGTTACATTGACACAGTGGGGTCAATCTGCTCTTCCCTGGGTGTGTTACATTGACAGTGCGCGGTCAGTCTGCTCTTCCCTGGGTGTGTTACAATGACAGAGTTGGGTCAGTCTGCTCTTCCCAGAATGTGTTACATTGACAGAGTGGGGTCAGTCTGCTCTTCCCTGGGTGTGTTACATTGCCACAGTGGGGTCAGTCTGCTCTTCCCTGGGTGCGTGACATTGACAGAGTGCGGTCAGTCTGCTCTTCCCTGGGTGCGTGACATTGACAGAGTGGGGTCAGTCTGCTCTTGCTTGGGTGTGTTACATTGACAGATTGGGGTCAGTCTGCTCTTCCCTGGGTATGTTACATTGTCCTAGCCAGGTCAATCTTCTGTTCCCTGGGTGCGTTACATTGACAGAGGGGACTCAGTCTGCTCTTCCCTGGGTGTGTTACATTGACAGAGTGAGGTCAGTCTGCTCTTCCCTGGGAGGGTTACATTGACAGAGTGGGGTAAATCTGCTCTTCCCTGGGTGTTTTACATTGACAGAGAGGTGTCTGTCTGCTCTTCCCTGGGTGGATTACATTGACCGAGTGCGGTCAGTCTGCTCTTCCCTGGGTGTGTTACAATGACAGAGAGGGGTCAGTCTGCTCTTCCCAGAATGTGTTACATTGACAGAGTTGGGTCAGTCTGATCTTCCCTGGGTGTGAAACGTTGACAGAAAGGGCTCAGTCTGCTCTTCCCTGGGTGTTTTACATTGACAGAGTGGGGTCAGTCTGCTCTTCCCTGGGTGTGTTACATTGACAGAGTGGGGACAGTCTGCTCTTCCCTGGGTGTGTTACATTGACAGAGTGAGGTCAGTCTGCTCTCCCCTGGGTGTATTACATTGACAGAGTGGGGTCAGTCTACCCTTCCCTGGGCGTGTTACATTGACACAGTGGGGTCTGTCTGATCGTCCCTGGGTGTGTTACAGTGACAGAGTGGGGTCGGTCTGCTCTTCCCAGGGAACGTTAGATTGACAGACTGGGGTCAGTCTGCTCATCCCTGGGTGTGTTACAGTGACAGAGTGGGGTCAGTCTGCTCTTCCCAGGGTGTGTTACATTGACAGAGTGGGGTCAGTCTGCTCTTCCCTGCGTCTGTTACATTGACAGAGTGGGGTCAGTGTGCTCTTCCCTGGGTTTGTTATATTGACAGAGTGGGGTCAGTCTGCTATTCGCTGGGTGTGTTACAGTGACAGAGTGGGGTCAGTCTGCTCTTCCCAGGGTGTGTTACATTGACAGAGTGGTGTCAGTCTGCTCTTCCCTGGGTGTGTTACATTGACAGAGAGCGGTCAGTGTGCTCTTCCCTGGGTGCATGACATTGACAGAGTGGGGTCAGTCTGCTCTTCCCTGGGTATGTTACATTGACAGAGTGGGGTCAGTCTGGTCTTCCCTGGGTGCGTGACATTGACAGAGTGGGGTCAGTCTGCTCTTCCCTCGGTGTTTTACATTGACAGAGTGGGGTCAGTCTGCTCTTCCCTGGGTGTGTTACATTGACAGAGTGGGGACAGTCTGCTATTCCCTGGGTGTGTTACATTGACAGAGTGAGGTCAGTCTGCTCTCCCCTGGGTGTATTACATTGACAGAGTGGGGTCAGTCTACTCTTCCCTGGGTGTGTTACATTGACAGAGTGGGGTCAGTCTGATCTTCCCTGGGTGTGTTACATTGACAGAGTGGGGTCAGTCTGCTCTTCCCTGGGTGTGATATACTGACAGAATGGGGTCAGTCTGCTCTTCCCTGGGTGTGTTATATTGACAGAGTGGGGTCAGTCTGTTTTTCCCTGGGTGTGTTACATTGACAGATTGGGGTCAGTCTGCTCTTCCCTGGCTGTGTTACATTGACAGAGTGGGGTCAGTCTGCTCTTTTATGGGTGGGTTACATTGACAGAGTGGGGACAGTCTGCTCTTCCCTGGGTGTGTTACATTGACAGAGTGAGGTCAGTCTGCTCTTCCCTGGGAGGGTTACATTGACAGAGTGGGGTCAGTCTTCTCTTCCCTGGGTGTGTTACATTGACTGATTGGGATCAGTCTGCTCTTCCCCAAGTGTGTTACATTGACACAGTGGGGTCAGTCTGCTCTTCCCTTAGTGTGTTACAATGACAGAGTGTGGTCTGTGCGCACTTCCCTGGGTGTGTTACATTAACAGAGTGGGGGTCAGTCTGCTCTTCCCAGGGTGTGTTGCATTGACAGAGTGTGGTCAGTCTGCTCTTCCCAGGGCGTGTCACATTGACAGAGTGGGGTCAGTCTGCTCTTTTATGGGAGGGTTACATTGACTGAGTGGGGTCAATCTGCTCTTCCCTGGGTGTTTTATATTGACAGAGTGGGTTCAGTCTGCTCTTCCCTGGGTGTGTTACATTGACAGAGTGGGGACAGTCTTTTCTCCCAGGGTTTGTTACATTGACAGAGTGGGGTCAGTCTGCTCTTCCCTTGCTGTGTTACAATGACAGAGTGGGGTCAGTGTGCACTTCCCTGTGTGTGTTACATTGACAGAGTGGGGGTCAGTCTGCTCTTCCCAGGGTGTGTTACATTGACAGAGTGTGGTCAGTCTGCTCTTCCCAGGGCGTGTCACATTGACAGAGTGGGTTCAGTCTGCTCTTTTATGTGTGGGTTACATTGACAGAATGAATTCAGTCTGCTCTTCCCTGGGTGTGTTACATTGACAGAGTGAGTTCAGTCTGCTCTTCCCTGCGTGTGTTACATTGACAGAGTGGGGTCAGTCTGCTCTTCCCTGGGTGTGTTACATTGACAGAGTGAGGTCCGTCTGCTCTTCCCTGGGTTTGTTACATTGACAGAGTGGGCTCAGTCTTCTCTTACCTGGGTGTGTTACATTGACAGATTGGGGTCAGTCTGCTCTTCCCTGAGTGTGTTACATTGACAGAGTGGGGTCAGTCTGTTCTTCCTTGGGTGTGTTGAATTGACTGTGTTTGGTCAGTCTGCTCTTCCTTGGGTGTGTTGCATTGACAGAGTGGCGTCAGTCTGTTCTTCCCTGGGAGTGTTACAGTGACAGGGTGGTGTCAGTCTGCTCTCCCCTGGGTGTGTTCCATTGACAGAGTGGGGTCAGTCTGCTCTTCCCTGGGTGTGTTAAATTGACAGAGTGGGGTCAGTCTGTTCTTCCCTTGGTGTGTTACATTGACAGAGTGGTATCTGTCTGCTCTTCCCTGGGTGTGTTACATTGACAGAGTGGGGTCAGTCTGCTCTTCCCTGGGTGTGTTACATTGACACAGTGGGGTCAATCTGCTCTTCCCTGGGTGTGTTACATTGACAGTGCGCGGTCAGTCTGCTCTTCCCTGGGTGTGTTACAATGACAGAGTTGGGTCAGTCTGCTCTTCCCAGAATGTGTTACATTGACAGAGTGAGGTCAGTCTGCTCTTCCCTGGGTGTGTTACATTGACAGAGAGGGGTCAGTCTGCTCTTCCCTGGATGTGTTACATTGAAAGTGTGGGGTCAGTCTGCTCTTCCCTGGGTGTGTTACATTGCCACAGTGGGGTCAGTCTGCTCTTCCCTGGGTGCGTGACATTGACAGAGTGCGGTCAGTCTGCTCTTCCCTGGGTGCGTGACATTGACAGAGTGGGGTCAGTCTGCTCTTCCCTGGGTGTGTTACATTGACAGATTGGGGTCAGTCTGCTCTTCCCTGGGTATGTTACATTGACCTAGCCAGGTCAATCTTCTGTTCCCTGGGTGCGTTACATTGACAGAGGGGGCTCAGTCTGCTCTTCCCTGGGTGTGTTACATTGACAGAGTGAGGTCAGTCTGCTCTTCCCTGGGTGTGTTACAATGACAGAGAGGGGTCAGTCTGCTCTTCCCTGGGTGTGTTACAATGACAGAGTTGGGTCAGTCTGCTCTTCCCAGAATGTGTTACATTGACAGAGTTGGGTCAGTCTGATCTTCCCTGGGTGTGAAACGTTGACAGAAAGGGCTCAGTCTGCTCTTCCCTGGGTGTTTTACATTGACAGAGTGGGGTCAGTCTGCTCTTCCCTGGGTGTGTTACATTGACAGAGTGGGGACAGTCTGCTCTTCCCTGGGTGTGTTACATTGACAGAGTGAGGTCAGTCTGCTCTCCCCTGGGTGTATTACATTGACAGAGTGGGGTCAGTCTACTCTTCCCTGGGTGTGTTACATTGACAGAGTGGGGTCAGTCTGATCTTCCCTGGGTGTGTTACATTGACAGAGTGGGGTCAGTCTGCTCTTCCCTGGGTGTGATATACTGACAGAATGGGGTCAGTCTGCTCTTCCCTGGGTGTGTTATATTGACAGAGTGGGGTCAGTCTGTTTTTCCCTGGGTGTGTTACATTGACAGATTGGGGTCAGTCTGCTCTTCCCTGGCTGTGTTACATTGACAGAGTGGGGTCAGTCTGCTCTTTTATGGGTGGGTTACATTGACAGAGTGGGGACAGTCTGCTCTTCCCTGGGTGTGTTACATTGACAGAGTGAGGTCAGTCTGCTCTTCCCTGGGAGGGTTACATTGACAGAGTGGGGTCAGTCTGCTCTTCCCTGGGTGTGTTACATTGACAGAGAGGGGTCAGTCTGCTTTTCCCTGGATGTGTTACTTTGAAAGTGTGGGGTCAGTCTGCTCTTCCCTGGGTGTGTTACATTGACACAGTGGGGTCAGTCTGCTCTTCCCTGGGTGCGTGACATTGACAGAGTGCGGTCAGTCTGCTCTTCCCTGGGTGTGTTACAATGATAGAGAGGGGTCAGTCTGCTCTTCCCTGGGTGTGTTACAATGACAGAGTTGGGTCAGTCTGCTCTTCCCAGAATGTGTTACATTGACAGAGTTGGGTCAGTCTGATCTTCCCTGGGTGTGAAACGTTGACAGAAAGGGGTCAGTCTGCTCTTCCCTGGGTGTTTTACTTTGACAGAGTGGGGTCAGTCTGTTTTTCCCTGTTTGTGTTACATTGACAGAGTGGGGTCAGTCTGCTCTTCCCTGGGTGTGTTACATTGACAGAGTGAGATCAGTCTGCTCTTCCCTGGGTGTGTTACATTGACAGAGTGGGGTCAGTCTACTCTTCACTGGGTGTCTTACATTGACAGAGTGGGGTCAGTCTGCTCTTCCCTGGGTGTGTTCCATTGACAGAGTGTGGTCAGTCTGTTCTTCCCAGGGTGTGTTACATTGACAGAGTGAGGTCCGTCTGCTCTTCCCTGGGTGTGTTACATTGACAGAGTGGGGTCAGTCTACTCTTCCCTGCATGTGTTACATTGACAGAGTGCGGTCAGTCTGCTCTTCCCAGGGTGTGTTACATTGACAGAGTAGGGTCAGTCTGCTCCTCCCAGGGTGTGTTACACTGACAGAGTGGGGTCAGTCTGCTCTTCCTTGCGTGTGTTTCATTGACAGAGTGGGGTCAGTCTACCCTTCCCTGGGCGTGTTACATTGACAGAGTGGGGTCTGTCTGCTCGTCCCTGGGTGTGTTACAGTGACAGAGTGGGGTCGGTCTGCTCTTCCCAGGGTGCGTTAGATTGACAGACTGAGGTCAGTGTGCTCTTCCCTGGGTGGGTTACGTTGACTGAGTGCGGTCAGTCTGCTCTTCCCTGCGTCTGTTACATTGACAGAGTGGGGTCAGTGTGCTCTTCCCTGGGTTTGTTATATTGACAGAGTGGGGTCAGTCTGCTCTTCGCTGGGTGTGTTACAGTGACAGAGTGGGGTCAGTCTGCTCTTCCCAGGGTGTGTTACATTGACAGAGTGGGGTCAGTCTGCTCTTCCCTGGGTGTGTTACATTGACAGAGAGCGGTCAGTGTGCTCTTCCCTGGGTGCGTGACATTGACAGAGTGGGGTCAGTCTGCTCTTCCCTGGGTGCGTGACATTGACAGAGTGGGGTCAGTCTGCTCTTCCCTCGGTGTTTTACATTGACAGAGTGGGGTCAGTCTGCTCTTCCCTGGGTGTGTTACATTGACAGAGTGTGGACAGTCTGCTCTTCCCTGGGTGTGTTACATTGACAGAGTGGTGTCAGTCTGCTCTCCCCTGGGTGTATTACATTGACAGAGTGGGGTCAGTCTACTCTTCCCTGGGTATGTTACATTGACAGAGTGGGGTCAGTCTGATCTTCCCTGGGTGTGTTACATTGACAGAGTGGGGTCAGTCTGCTCTTCCCTGGGTGGGTAACGTTGACTGAGTGCGGTCAGTCTGCTCTTCCCTGCGTCTTTTACATTGACAGAGTGGGGTCAGTGTGCTCTTCCCTGGGTTTGTTATATTGACAGAGTGGGGTCAGTCTGCTCTTCGCTGGGTGTGTTACAGTGACAGAGTGGGGTCAGTCTGCTCTTCCCAGGGTGTGTTACATTGACAGAGTGGGGTCAGTCTGCTCTTCCCTGGGTGTGTTACATTGACAGAGAGCGGTCAGTGCGCTCTTCCCTGGGTGCGTGACATTGACAGAGTGGGGTCAGTCTGCTCTTCCCTGGGTGTGTTACATTGACAGAGTGGGGTCAGTCTGTTCTTCCCTGGGTGCGTGACATTGACAGAGTGGGGTCAGTCTGCTCTTCCCTCGGTGTTTTACATTGACAGAGTGGGGTCAGTCTGCTCTTCCCTGGGTGGGTTACATTGACAGAGTGGGGACAGTCTGCTCTTCCCTGGGTGTGTTACATTGACAGAGTGATGTCAGTCTGCTCTCCCCTGGGTGTATTACATTGACAGACTGGGGTCAGTCTACTCTTCCCTGGGTGTGTTACATTGACAGAGTGGGGTCAGTCTGATCTTCCCTGGGTGTGTTACATTGACAGAGTGGGTTCAATCTGCTCTTCCCTGGGTGTGATATACTGACAGAATGGGGTCAGTCTGCTCTTCCCTGGGTGTGTTACATTGACACAGTGGGGTCAGTCTGCTCTTCCCTGGGTGCGTGACATTTACAAAGTGGGGTCAGTCGGTTCTTCCCTGGGTGTTTTACATTGACAGATTGGGGTCAGTCTGCTCTTCCCTGGGTGTGTTACATTGACAGAGTGGGGACAGTCTGCTCTTCCCTGGGTGTGTTACATTGACAGAGTGGGGACAGTCTGCTCTTCCCTGGGTGTGTTACATTGACAGAATGGTGTCAGTCTGATCTTCCCTGGGTGTGTTACATTGACAGAGTGGGGACAGTCTGCTCTTCCCTGGGTGTGTTACATTGACAGAGTGGGGACAGTCTGCTCTTCCCTGGGTGTGTTACATTGACAGAGTGGGGCAGTCTGCTCTTCCCCAAGTGTGTTACATTGACACAGTGGGGTCAGTCTGCTCTTCCCTTAGTGTGTTACAATGACAGAGTGTGGTCTGTGCGCACTTCCCTGGGTGTGTTACATTAACAGAGTGGGGGTCAGTCTGCTCTTCCCAGTGTGTGTTGCATTGACAGAGTGTGGTCAGTCTGCTCTTCCCAGGGCGTGTCACATTGACAGAGTGGGGTCAGTCTGCTCTTTTATGGGAGGGTTACATTGACTCAGTGGGGTCAATCTGCTCTTCCCTGGGTGTTTTATATTGACAGAGTGGGGTCAGTCTGTTCTTCCCTGGGTGTGTTACATTGACAGAGTGGGTTCAGTCTGCTCTTCCCTGGGTGTGTTACATTGACAGAGTGGGGACAGTCTTTTCTCCCAGGGTTTGTTACATTGACAGAGTGGGGTCAGTCTGCTCTTCCCTTGCTGTGTTACAATGACAGAGTGAGTTCAGTCTGCTCTTCCCTGGGTGTGTTACATTGACAGAGTGGGGGTCAGTCTGCTCTTGCCAGGGTGTGTTACATTGACAGAGTGTGGTCAGTCTGCTCTTCCCAGGGCGTGTCACATTGACAGAGTGGGTTCAGTCTGCTCTTTTATGTGTGGGTTACATTGACAGAATGAATTCAGTCTGCTCTTCCCTGCGTGTGTTGCATTGACAGAGTGGGGTCGGTCTGATCTTCCCTGGTTGTGTTACATTGACAGAGTGAGTTCAGTCTGCTCTTCCCTGGGTGTGTTACA
The DNA here is from genome assembly GCF_047496795.1 of Chiloscyllium punctatum. Lineage (NCBI taxonomy): Eukaryota > Metazoa > Chordata > Chondrichthyes > Orectolobiformes > Hemiscylliidae > Chiloscyllium > Chiloscyllium punctatum. The sequence continues at coordinate 55,654,202 of NC_092788.1, read as the reverse complement.
TTGACAGAGTGAGGTCCGTCTGCTCTTCCCTGGGTTTGTTACATTGACAGAGTGGGGTCAGTCTTCTCTTCCCTGGGTGTGTTACATTGACAGATTGGGGTCAGTCTGCTCTTCCCTGAGTGTGTTACATTGACAGAGAGAGGTCAGTCTGCTCTTCCCTCGGTGGGTTACATTGAAAGTATGGGGTCAGTCTGCTCTTCCCTGGGTGTGTTACATTGACACAGTGGGGTCAGTCTGCTCTTCCCTGGGTGCGTGACATTGACAGAGTGGGGTCAGTCTGCTCTTCCCTGGGCTGTTACATTGACAGAGTGGGGTCAGTCTGCTCTTCCCTGGGTGTGTTACATTGACACAGTGGGGTCAGTCTGCTCTTCCCTGGATGCGTGACATTGACAGAGTGCGGTCAGTCTGCTCTTCCCTGGGTGCGTGACATTGACAGAGTGGGGTCAGTCTGCTCTTCCCTGGGTGTGTTACTTTGACAGATTGGGGTCAGTCTGCTCTTCCCTGGGTATGTTACATTGACCTAGCCAGGTCAATCTTCTGTTCCCTGGGTGCGTTACATTGACAGAGGGGGCTCAGTCTGCTCTTCCCTGGGTGTGTTACATTGACAGAGTGAGGTCAGTCTGCTCTTCCCTGGGTGTGTTACAATGACAGAGAGGGGTCAGTCTGCTCTTCCCTGGGTGTGAAACGTTGACAGAAAGGGGTCAGTCTGCTCTTCCCTGGGTGTTTTACATTGACAGAGTGGGGTCAGTCTGTTTTTCCCTGGGTGTGTTACATTGACAGAGTGGGGTCAGTCTGCTCTTCCCTGGGTGTGTTACATTGACAGAGTGAGATCAGTCTGCTCTTCCCTGGGTGTGTTACATTGACTGAGTGGGGTCAGTCTACTCTTCACTGGGTGTCTTACATTGACAGAGTGGGGTCAGTCTGCTCTTCCCTGGGTGTGTTACATTGACAGAGTGTGGTCAGTCTGTTCTTCCCAGGGTGTGTTACATTGACAGAGTGAGGTCCGTCTGCTCTTCCCTGGGTGTGTTACATTGACAGAGTGGGGTCAGTCTACTCTTCCCTGCATGTGTTACATTGACAGAGTGCGGTCAGTCTGCTCTTCCCAGGGTGTGTTACATTGACAGAGTAGGGTCAGTCTGCTCCTCCCAGGGTGTGTTACACTGACAGAGTGGGGTCAGTCTGCTCTTCCTTGCGTGTGTTTCATTGACAGAGTGGGGTCAGTCTACCCTTCCCTGGGCGTGTTACATTGACAGAGTGGGGTCTGTCTGCTCGTCCCTGGGTGTGTTACAGTGACAGAGTGGGGTCGGTCTGCTCTTCCCAGGGTGCGTTAGATTGACAGACTGGGGTCAGTGTGCTCTTCCCTGGGTGGGTTACGTTGACTGAGTGCGGTCAGTCTGCTCTTCCCTTCGTCTGTTACATTGACAGAGTGGGGTCAGTGTGCTCTTCCCTGGGTTTGTTATATTGACAGAGTGGGGTCAGTCTGCTCTTCGCTGGGTGTGTTACAGTGACAGAGTGGGGTCAGTCTGCTCTTCCCAGGGTGTGTTACATTGACAGAGTGGGGTCAGTCTGCTCTTCCCTGGGTGTGTTACATTGACAGAGAGCGGTCAGTGTGCTCTTCCCTGGGTGCGTGACATTGACAGAGTGGGGTCAGTCTGCTCTTCCCTGGGTGTGTTACATTGACAGAGTGGGGTCAGTCTGTTCTTCCCTGGGTGCGTGACATTGACAGAGTGGGGTCAGTCTGCTCTTCCCTCGGTGTTTTACATTGACAGAGTGGGGTCAGTCTGCTCTTTCCTGGGTGTGTTACATTGACAGAGTGGGGACAGTCTGCTCTTCCCTGGGTGTGTTACATTGACAGAGTGATGTCAGTCTGCTCTCCCCTGGTTGTATTACATTGACAGAGTGGGGTCAGTCTACTCTTCCCTGGGTGTGTTACATTGACAGAGTGGGGTCAGTCTGATCTTCCCTGGGTGTGTTACATTGACAGAGTGGGGTCAGTCTGCTCTTCCCTGGGTGTGATATACTGACAGAATGGTGTCAGTCTGCTCTTCCCTGGGTGTGTTACATTGACACAGTGGGGTCAGTCTGTTTTTCCCTGGGTGTGTTACATTGACAGAGTGGGGTCAGTCTGCTCTTTTATGGGTGGGTTACATTGACAGAGTGGGGTCAGTCTGCTCTTCCCTGGGTGTGTTACAGTGACAGAGTGGGGTCGGTCTGCTCTTCCCAGGGTGCGTTAGATTGACAGACTGGGGTCAGTGTGCTCTTCCCTGGGTGGGTTACGTTGACTGAGTGCGGTCAGTCTGCTCTTCCCTGCGTCTGTTACATTGACAGAGTGGGGTCAGTGTGCTCTTCCCTGGGTTTGTTATATTGACAGTGTGGGGTCAGTCTGCTCTTCGCTGGGTGTGTTACAGTGACAGGGTGGGTTCAGTCTGCCCTTCCCAGGGTGTGTTACATTGACAGAGTGGGGTCAGTCTGCTCTTCCCTGGGTGTGTTACATTGACAGAGAGCGGTCAGTGTGCTCTTCCCTGGGTGCGTGACATTGACAGAGTGGGGTCAGTCTGCTCTTCCCTGGGTGTGTTACATTGACAGAGTGGGGTCAGTCTGCTCTTCCCTGGGTGTGTTACATTGACAGAGTGGGGACAGTCTGCTCTTCCCTGGGTGTGTTACATTGACAGAGTGATGTCAGTCTGCTCTCCCCTGGGTGTATTACATTGACAGAGTGGGGTCAGTCTACTCTTCCCTGGGTGTGTTACATTGACAGAGTGGGGTCAGTCTGATCTTCCCTGGGTGTGTTACATTGACAGAGTGGGGTCAGTCTGCTCTTCACTGGGTGTGATATACTGACAGAATGGGGTCAGTCTGCTCTTCCCTGGGTGTGTTACATTGACACAGTGGGGTCAGTCTGCTCTTCCCTGGGTGCGTGACATTGACAGAGTGGGGTCAGTCGGCTCTTCCCTGGGTGTTTTACATTGACAGATTGGGGTCAGTCTGCTCTTCCCTGGGTGTGTTACATTGACAGAGTGAGGTCAGTCTGCTCTTCCCTGGGTGTGTTACAATGACAGAGAGGGGTCAGTCTGCTCTTCCCTGGGTGTGTTACAATGACAGAGTTGGGTCAGTCTGCTCTTCCCAGAATGTGTTACATTGAAAGAGTTGGGTCAGTCTGATCTTCCCTGGGTGTGAAACGTTGACAGAAAGGGGTCAGTCTGCTCTTCCCTGGGTGTTTTACATTGACAGAGTGGGGTCAGTCTGTTTTTCCCTGGGTGTGTTACATTGACAGAGCGGGGTCAGTCTGCTCTTCCCTGGGTGTGTTACATTGACAGAGTGAGATCAGTCTGCTCTTCCCTGGGTGTGTTACATTGACAGAGTGGGGTCAGTCTACTCTTCACTGGGTGTCTTACATTGACAGAGTGGGGTCAGTCTGCTCTTCCCTGGGTGTGATATACTGACAGAATGGTGTCAGTCTGCTCTTCCCTGGGTGTGTTACATTGACACAGTGGGGTCAGTCTGTTTTTCCCTGGGTGTGTTACATTGACAGAGTGGGGTCAGTCTGCTCTTTTATGGGTGGGTTACATTGACAGAGTGGGGTCAGTCTGCTCTTCCCTGGGCGTGTTACATTGACAGAGTGGGGTCTGTCTGCTCGTCCCTGGGTGTGTTACAGTGACAGAGTGGGGTCGGTCTGCTCTTCCCAGGGTGCGTTAGATTGACAGACTGGGGTCAGTGTGCTCTTCCCTGGGTGGGTTACGTTGACTGAGTGCGGTCAGTCTGCTCTTCCCTGCGTCTGTTACATTGACAGAGTGGGGTCAGTGTGCTCTTCCCTGGGTTTGTTATATTGACAGAGTGGGGTCAGTCTGCTCTTCGCTGGGTGTGTTACAGTGACAGGGTGGGTTCAGTCTGCCCTTCCCAGGGTGTGTTACATTGACAGAGTGGGGTCAGTCTGCTCTTCCCTGGGTGTGTTACATTGACAGAGAGCGGTCAGTGTGCTCTTCCCTGGGTGCGTGACATTGACAGAGTGGGGTCAGTCTGCTCTTCCCTGGGTGTGTTACATTGACAGAGTGGGGTCAGTCTGCTCTTCCCTGGGTGTGTTACATTGACAGAGTGGGGACAGTCTGCTCTTCCCTGGGTGTGTTACATTGACAGAGTGATGTCAGTCTGCTCTCCCCTGGGTGTATTACATTGACAGAGTGGGGTCAGTCTACTCTTCCCTGGGTGTGTTACATTGACAGAGTGGGGTCAGTCTGATCTTCCCTGGGTGTGTTACATTGACAGAGTGGGGTCAGTCTGCTCTTCACTGGGTGTGATATACTGACAGAATGGGGTCAGTCTGCTCTTCCCTGGGTGTGTTACATTGACACAGTGGGGTCAGTCTGCTCTTCCCTGGGTGCGTGACATTGACAGAGTGGGGTCAGTCGGCTCTTCCCTGGGTGTTTTACATTGACAGATTGGGGTCAGTCTGCTCTTCCCTGGGTGTGTTACATTGACAGAGTGAGGTCAGTCTGCTCTTCCCTGGGTGTGTTACAATGACAGAGAGGGGTCAGTCTGCTCTTCCCTGGGTGTGTTACAATGACAGAGTTGGGTCAGTCTGCTCTTCCCAGAATGTGTTACATTGAAAGAGTTGGGTCAGTCTGATCTTCCCTGGGTGTGAAACGTTGACAGAAAGGGGTCAGTCTGCTCTTCCCTGGGTGTTTTACATTGACAGAGTGGGGTCAGTCTGTTTTTCCCTGGGTGTGTTACATTGACAGAGCGGGGTCAGTCTGCTCTTCCCTGGGTGTGTTACATTGACAGAGTGAGATCAGTCTGCTCTTCCCTGGGTGTGTTACATTGACAGAGTGGGGTCAGTCTACTCTTCACTGGGTGTCTTACATTGACAGAGTGGGGTCAGTCTGCTCTTCCCTGGGTGTGTTACATTGACAGAGTGTGGTCAGTCTGTTCTTCCCAGGGTGTGTTACATTGACAGAGTGAGGTCCGTCTGCTCTTCCCTGGGTGTGTTACATTGACAGAGTGGGGTCAGTCTACTCTTCCCTGCATGTGTTACATTGACAGAGTGCGGTCAGTCTGCTCTTCCCAGGGTGTGTTACATTGACAGAGTAGGGTCAGTCTGCTCCTCCCAGGGTGTGTTACACTGACAGAGTGGGGTCAGTCTGCTCTTCCTTGCGTGTGTTTCATTGACAGAGTGGGGTCAGTCTACCCTTCCCTGGGCGTGTTACATTGACAGAGTGGGGTCTGTCTGCTCGTCCCTGGGTGTGTTACAGTGACAGAGTGGGGTCGGTCTGCTCTTCCCAGGGTGCGTTAGATTGACAGACTGGGGTCAGTGTGCTCTTCCCTGGGTGGGTTACGTTGACTGAGTGCGGTCAGTCTGCTCTTCCCTGCGTCTGTTACATTGACAGAGTGGGGTCAGTGTGCTCTTCCCTGGGTTTGTTATATTGACAGAGTGGGGTCAGTCTGCTCTTCGCTGGGTGTGTTACAGTGACAGAGTGGGGTCAGTCTGCTCTTCCCAGGGTGTGTTACATTGACAGAGTGGGGTCAGTCTGCTCTTCCCTTGGTGTGTTACATTGACAGAGAGCGGTCAGTGTGCTCTTCCCTGGGTGCGTGACATTGACAGAGTGGGGTCAGTCTGCTCTTCCCTGGGTGTGTTACATTGACAGTGTGGGGTCAGTCTGTTCTTCCCTGGGTGCGTGACATTGACAGAGTGGGGTCAGTCTGCTCTTCCCTCGGTGTTTTACATTGACAGAGTGGGGTCAGTCTGCTCTTCCCTGGGTGTGTTACATTGACAGAGTGGGGACAGTCTGCTCTTCCCTGGGTGTGTTACATTGACAGAGTGATGTCAGTCTGCTCTCCCCTGGGTGTATTACATTGACAGAGTGGGGTCAGTCTACTCTTCCCTGGGTGTGTTACATTGACAGAGTGGGGTCAGTCTGATCTTCCCTGGGTGTGTTACATTGACAGAGTGGGGTCAGTCTGCTCTTCCCTGGGTGTGATATACTGACAGAATGGGGTCAGTCTGCTCTTCCCTGGGTGTGTTACATTGACACAGTGGGGTCAGTCTGTTTTTCCCTGGGTGTGTTACATTGACAGATTGGGGTCAGTCTGCTCTTCCCTGGCTGTGTTACATTGACAGAGTGGGGTCAGTCTTCTCTTCCCTGGGTGTGTTACATTGACTGATTGGGGTCAGTCTGCTCTTCCCCAAGTGTGTTACATTGACAGAGTGGGGTCAGTCTTCTCTTCCCTGGGTGTGTTACATTGACTGATTGGGGTCAGTCAGCTCTTCCCTGGGTGTGTTACATTGACTGAGTGGGGTCAGTCTGTTCTCCCATTGTGTGTTACATTGACAGAGTGGGGTCACTCTGCTCTTCCCTTGCTGTGTTACAATGACAGAGTGGGGTCAGTGTGCACTTCCCTGTGTGTGTTACATTGACAGAGTGGGGGTCAGTCTGCTCTTCCCAGGGTGTGTTACATTGACAGAGTGTGGTCAGTCTGCTCTTCCCAGGGCGTGTCACATTGACAGAGTGGGTTCAGTCTGCTCTTTTATGTGTGGGTTACATTGACAGAATGAATTCAGTCTGCTCTTCCCTGCGTGTGTTGCATTGACAGAGTTGGGTCAGTCTGATCTTCCCTGGTTGTGTTACATTGACAGAGTGAGTTCAGTCTGCTCTTCCCTGGGTGTGTTACATTGACAGAGTGGGGTCAGTCTGCTCTTCCCTGGGTGTGTTACATTGACAGAGTGAGGTCCGTCTGCTCTTCCCTGGGTTTGTTACATTGACAGAGTGGGGTCAGTCTTCTCTTCCCTGGGTGTGTTACATTGACAGATTGGGGTCAGTCTGCTCTTCCCTGAGTGTGTTACTTTGACAGAGTGGGGTCAGTCTGTTCTTCCTTGGGTGTGTTGAATTGACTGTGTTGGGTCAGTCTGCTCATCCTTGGGTGTGTTACATTGACAGAGTGGCGTCAGTCTGTTTTTCCCTGGGAGTGTTACAGTGACAGGGTGGTGTCAGTCTGCTCTCCCCTGTGTGTGTTCCATTGACAGAGTGGGGTCAGTCTGCTCTTCCCTGGGTGCGTTAAATTGACAGAGTGGGGTCAGTCTGTTCTTCCCTTGGTGTGTTACATTGACAGAGTGGTATCTGTCTGCTCTTCCCTGGGTGTGTTACATTGACAGAGTGGGGTCAGTCTGTTCTCCCATTGTGTGTTACATTGACAGAGTGGGGTCACTCTGCTCTTCCCTGGGTGTGTTACAATGACAGAGTGGGGTCAATGTGCACTTCACTGGGTGGGTTACATTGACAGAGTTGGGTAAGTCTGCAGTTCACTGTGTGAGTAACTTTGCAGAAGAGGTCATTCTGCTCTTCTCTGGGTGTGTTACAGTGACAGAGTGGGGTCAGTCTGCTCTTCCCAGGGTGTGTTACATTGACAGATTGGGGTCAGTCTGCTCTTCCCAGGGTGTGTTACATTGACAGAGTGGGGTCAGTCTGCTCTTCCCTGGGTGTGTTACATTGACAGAGTGCGGTCAGTGTGCTCTTCCCTGGGTGCGTGACATTGACAGAGTGGGGTCAGTCTGCTCTTCCCTGGGTGTGTTACATTGACAGAGTGGGGTCAGTCTGCTCTTCCCTGGGTGCGTGACATTTACAGAGTGGGGTCAGTCTGCTCTTCCCTTGGTGTTTTACATTGACAGATTGGGGTCAGTCTGCTCTTCCCTGGATGTGTTACATTGACAGAGTGGGGACAGTCTGCTCTTCCCTGGGTGTGTTACATTGACAGAGTGAGGTCAGTCTGCTCTACACTGGGTGTATTACATTGACAGAGTGGGGTCAGTCTACTCTTCCCTGGGTGTCTTACATTGACAGAGTGGGGTCAGTCTGCTCTTCCCCAAGTGTGTTACATTGACACAGTGGGGTCAGTCTGCTCGTCCCTTAGTGTGTTACAATGACAGAGTGTGGTCTGTGCGCACTTCCCTGGGTGTGTTACATTAACAGAGTGGGGGTCAGTCTGCTCTTCCCAGGGTGTGTTGCATTGACAGAGTGTGGTCAGTCTGCTCTTCCCAGGGCGTGTCACATTGACAGAGTGGGGACAGTCTTTTCTCCCAGGGTTTGTTACATTGACAGAGTGGGGTCAGTCTGCTCTTCCCTTGCTGTGTTACAATGACAGAGTGGGGTCAGTGTGCACTTCCCTGTGTGTGTTACATTGACAGAGTGGGGGTCAGTCTGCTCTTCCCAGGGTGTGTTACATTGACAGAGTGTGGTCAGTCTGCTCTTCCCAGGGCGTGTCACATTGACAGAGTGGGTTCAGTCTGCTCTTTTATGTGTGGGTTACATTGACAGAATGAATTCAGTCTGCTCTTTCCTGCGTGTGTTGCATTGACAGAGTGGGGTCAGTCTGATCTTCCCTGGTTGTGTTACATTGACAGAGTGAGTTCAGTCTGCTCTTCCCTGGGTGTGTTACATTGACAGAGTGGGGTCAGTCTGCTCTTCCCTGGGTGTGTTACATTGACAGAGTGAGGTCCGTCTGCTCTTCCCTGGGTTTGTAACATTGACAGAGTGGTGTCAGTCTTCTCTTCCCTGGGTGTGTTACATTGACAGATTGGGGTCAGTCTGCTCTTCCCTGAGTGTGTTACATTGACAGAGTGGGGTCAGTCTGTTCTTCCTTGGGTGTGTTGAATTGACTGTGTTGGGTCAGTCTGCTCTTCCTTGGGTGTGTTACATTGACAGAGTGGCGTCAGTCTGTTCTTCCCTGGGACTGTTACAGTGACAGGGTGGTGTCAGTCTGCTCTCCCCTGGGTGTGTTCCATTGACAGAGTGGGGTCAGTCTGCTCTTCCCTGGGTGTGTTAAATTGACAGAGTGGGGTCAGTCTGTTCTTCCCTTGGTGTGTTACATTGACAGAGTGGAATCTGTCTGCTCTTCCCTGGGTGTGTTACATTGACAGAGTGGGGTCAGTCTGTTCTCCCATTGTGTGTTACATTGACAGAGTGGGGTCAGTCTGCTCTTCCCTGGGTGTGTTACAATGACAGAGTGGGGTCAATGTGCACTTCACTGGGTGGGTTACATTGACAGAGTGGGGTAAGTCTGCAGTTCACTGTGTGAGTAACTTTGCAGAAGAGGTCATTCTGCTCTTCTCTGGGTGTGTTACAGTGACAGAGTGGGGTCAGACTGCTCTTCCCAGGGTGTGTTACATTGACAGATTGGGGTCAGTCTGCTCTTCCCAGGGTGTGTTACATTGACAGAGTGGGGTCAGTCTGCTCCTCCCTGGGTGTGTTACATTGACAGAGTGCGGTCAGTGTGCTCTTCCCTGGGTGCGTGACATTGACAGAGTGGGGTCAGTCTGCTCTTCCCTGGGTGTGTTACATTGACAGAGTGGGGTCAGTCTGCTCTTCCCTGGGTGCGTGACATTTACAGAGTGGGGTCAGTCTGCTCTTCCCTGGGTGTTTTACATTGACAGATTGGGGTCAGTCTGCTCTTCCCTGGGTGTGTTACATTGACAGAGTGGGGACAGTCTGCTCTTCCCTGGGTGTGTTACATTGACAGAGTGAGGTCAGTCTGCTCTACCCTGGGTGTATTATATTGACAGAGTGGGGTCAGTCTACTCTTCCCTGGGTGTCTTACATTGACAGAGTGGGGTCAGTCTGCTCTTCCCTCGGTGTGTTACATTGACAGAGTGGGGTCAGTCTGCTCTTCCCTGGGTGTGATATACTGACAGAGTGGGGTCAGTCTGCTCTTCCCTGGGTGATTTTAATTGACAGAGTTGGGTCATTCCGCTCTACCCTGGGTGCGTTACATTGACAGAGGGGGGGTCAATCTTCTCTTCCCTGGGTGAGTTACATTGACAGAGTGGGGTCAGTGTGTTCTTCCCTGAGTGTGTTACATTGACAGAGTGGGGTCAGTCTGCTCTTCCCTGGGTGTGTTACATTGACAGAGTGGGGTCAGTCTGCTCTTCCCTGGGTCTGTGATATTGACAGAGTGGGGTCAGTCTGCTCTTCCCTGGGTGCGTTACATTGACAGAGTGGGGTCAGTATGCTCTTCCCTGGGTGTGTTACGTTGACAGAACAGGGTCCGTCTGACTTTCCCTGGGTATGTTACATTGACAGAGTGAGGTTAGTCTGCTCTTCCCTGGGTGTGTTACATTTACAGAGTGGGGACAGTCATTTCTCCCAGGGTTTGTTACATTGACAGAGTGGGGTCAGTCTGCTCTTCCCTTGCTGTGTTACAATGACAGAGTGGGGTCAGTGTGCACTTCACTGTGTGTGTTACATTGACAGAGTGGGGGTCAGTCTGCTCTTCCCAGGCTGTGTTACATTGACAGAGTGTGGTCAGTCTGCTCTTCCCAGGGCGTGTCACATTGACAGAGTGTGGTCAGTCTGCTCTTCCCAGGGCGTGTCACATTGACAGAGTGGGGTCAGTCTGCTCTTTTATGGGTGGATAAAATTGACAGAGTGGGGTCAGTCTGCTCTAACCTGGGTGTGTTACATTGACAGAGTGGGGTCAGTCTGCTCTTCCCTGGGTGTTTTACATTGACAGAGTGGGGACAGTCTTTTCTCCCAGGGTTTGTAACATTGACAGAGTGGGGTCAGTCTGCTCTTCCCTTGCTGTGTTACAATGACAGAGTGGGGTCAGTGTGCACTTCCCTGTGTGTGTTACATTGACAGAGTGGGGGTCAGTCTGCTCTTCCCAGGCTGTGTTACATTGACAGAGTGTGGTCAGTCTGCTCTTCCCAGGGCGTGTCACATTGACAGAGTGGGTTCAGTCTGCTCTTTTATGTGTGGGTTACATTGACAGAATGAATTCAGTCTGCTCTTCCCTGCGTGTGTTGCATTGACAGAGTGGGGTCGGTCTGATCTTCCCTGGTTGTGTTACATTGACAGAGTGAGTTCAGTCTGCTCTTCCCTGGGTGTTTTACATTGACAGAGTGGGGTCAGTCTGCTCTTCCCTGAGTGTGTTACCTTGACAGAGTGAGGTCCGTCTGCTCTTCCCTGGGTTTGTTACATTGACAGAGTGGGGTCAGTCTTCTCTTCCCTGGGTGTGTTACATTGACAGATTGGGGTCAGTCTGCTCTTCCCTGAGTGTGTTACATTGACAGAGTGGGGTCAGTCTGTTCTTCCTTGGGTGTGTTAAATTGACTGTGTTGGGTCAGTCTGCTCTTCCTTGGGTGTGTTACATTGACAGAGTGGCGTCAGTCTGTTCTTCCCTGGGAGCGTTACAGTGACAGGGTGGTGTCAGTCTGCTCTCCCCTGGGTGTGTTCCATTGATAGAGTGGGGTCAGTCTGCTCTTCCCTGGGTGTGTTAAATTGACAGAGTGGGGTCAGTCTTCTCTTCCCTGGGTGTGTTACATTGACAGATTGGGGTCAGTCTGCTCTTCCCTGAGTGTGTTACATTGACAGAGTGGGGTCAGTCTGTTCTTCCTTGGGTGTGTTGAATTGACTGTGTTGGGTCAGTCTGCTCTTCCTTGGGTGTGTTACATTGACAGAGTGGCGTCAGTCTGTTCTTCCCTTGGTGTGTTACATTGACAGGGTGGTATCTGTCTGCTCTTCCCTGGGTGTGTTACATTGACAGAGTGGGGTCAGTCTGTTCTCCCATTGTGTGTTACATTGACAGAGTGGCGTCAGTCTGTTCTTCCCTGGGTGCGTGACATTGACAGAGTGGGGTCAGTCTGCTCTTCCTTGGGTGTGTTACATTGACAGAGTGGGGTCAGTCGGCTCTTCCCTGGGTGCGTGACATTTACAGAGTGGGGTCAGTTTGCTCTTCCCTGGGTGTTTTACATTGACAGATTGGGGTCAGACTGCTCTTCCCAGGGTGTGTTACATTGACAGAGTGGGGTCAGTCTGCTCTTCCCTGGGAGGGTGACATTGACAGAGTGGGGTCAGTCTACTCTTCCCTGGGTGTGTTACATTGACTGATTGGGGTCAGTCTGCTCTTCCCCAAGTGTGTTACATTGACACACTGGGGTCAGTCTGCTCTTCCCTTAGTGTGTTACAATGACAGAGTGTGTTCTGTGCGCACTTCCCTGGGTGTGTTACATTAACAGAGTGGGGGTCAGTCTGCTCTTCCCAGGGTGTGTTGCATTGACAGAGTGTGGTCAGTCTGCTCTTCCCAGGGCGTGTCACATTGACAGAGTGGGGTCAGTCTGCTCTTTTATGGGAGGGTTACATTGAGTGAGTGGGGTCAATCTGCTCTTCCCTGGGTGTTTTATATTGACAGAGTGGGGTCAGTCTGTTCTTCCCTGGGTGTGTTACATTGACAGAGTGGGTTCAGTCTGCTCTTCCCTGGGTGTTTTACATTGACAGAGTGGGGACAGTCTTTTCTCCCAGGGTTTGTAACATTGACAGAGTGGGGTCAGTCTGCTCTTCCCTTGCTGTGTTACAATGACAGAGTGGGGTCAGTGTGCACTTCCCTGTGTGTGTTACATTGACAGAGTGGGGGTCAGTCTGCTCTTCCCAGGGTGTGTTACATTGACAGAGTGTGGTCAGTCTGCTCTTCCCAGGGCGTGTCACATTGACAGAGTGGGTTCAGTCTGCTCTTTTATGTGTGGGTTACATTGACAGAATGAATTCAGTCTGCTCTTCCCTGCGTGTGTTGCATTGACAGAGTGGGGTCGGTCTGATCTTCCCTGGTTGTGTTACATTGACAGAGTGAGTTCAGTCTGCTCTTCCCTGGGTGTGTTACATTGACAGAGTGGGGTCAGTCTGCTCTTCCCTGGGTGATTTTAATTGACAGAGTTGGGTCATTCCGCTCTACCCTGGGTGCGTTACATTGACAGAGGGGGGGTCAATCTTCTCTTCCCTGGGTGAGTTACATTGACAGAGTGGGGTCAGTGTGTTCTTCCCTGAGTGTGTTACATTGACAGAGTGGGGTCAGTCTGCTCTTCCCTGGGTGTGTTACATTGACAGAGTGGGGTCAGTCTGCTCTTCCCTGGGTCTGTGATATTGACAGAGTGGGGTCAGTCTGCTCTTCCCTGGGTGCGTTACATTGACAGAGTGGGGTCAGTATGCTCTTCCCTGGGTGTGTTACGTTGACAGAACAGGGTCCGTCTGACTTTCCCTGGGTATGTTACATTGACAGAGTGAGGTTAGTCTGCTCTTCCCTGGGTGTGTTACATTGACAGAGTGGGGACAGTCTTTTCTCCCAGGGTTTGTTACATTGACAGAGTGGGGTCAGTCTGCTCTTCCCTTGCTGTGTTACAATGACAGAGTGGGGTCAGTGTGCACTTCCCTGTGTGTGTTACATTGACAGAGTGGGGGTCAGTCTGCTCTTCTCAGGGTGTGTTACATTGACAGAGTGTGGTCAGACTGCTCTTCCCAGGGCGTGTCACATTGACAGAGTGGGGTCAGTCTGCTCTTTTATGGGTGGATAAAATTGACAGAGTGGGGTCAGTCTGCTCTTCCCTGGGTGTGTTACATTGACAGAGTGGGGTCAGTCTGCTCTTCCCTGGGAGGGTTACATTGACAGAGTGGGGTCAGTCTTCTCTTCCCTGGGTGTGTTACATTGACTGATTGGGGTCAGTCTGCTCTTCCCCAAGTGTGTTACATTGACACACTGGGGTCAGTCTGCTCTTCCCTTAATGTGTTACAATGACAGAGTGTGGTCTGTGCGCACTTCCCTGGGTGTGTTACATTAACAGAGTGGGGGTCAGTCTGCTCTTCCCAGGGTGTGTTGCATTGACAGAGTGTGGTCAGTCTGCTCTTCCCAGGGCGTGTCACATTGACAGAGTGGGGTCAGTCTGCTCTTTTATGGGAGGGTTACATTGAGTGAGTGGGGTCAATCTGCTCTTCCCTGGGTGTTTTATATTGACAGAGTGAGGTCAGTCTGCTCTTCCCTCGGTGTGTTACATTGACAGAGTGGGGTCAGTCTGCTCTTCCCTGGGTGTGATATACTGACAGAGTGGGGTCAGTCTGCTCTTCCCTGGGTGATTTAAATTGACAGAGTGGGGTCATTCCGCTCTACCCTGGGTGCGTTACATTGACAGAGGGGGGTCAATCTTCTCTTCCCTGGGTGCGTTACATTGACAGAGTGGGGTCAGTGTGTTCTTCCCTGAGTGTGTTACATTGACAGAGTGGGGTCAGTCTGCTCTTCCCTGGGTCTGTGATATTGACAGAGTGGGGTCAGTCTGCTCTTCCCTGGGTGCGTTACATTGACAGAGTGGGGTCAGTATGCTCTTCCCTGGGTGTGTTACATTGACAGAACAGGGTCCGTCTGACTTTCCCTGGGTGTGTTACATTGACAGAGTGAGGTTAGTCTGCTCTTCCCTGGGTGTGTTACATTGACAGATTGAGGTCCGTCTGCTCTTCCCTGGGTGTGTTACAATGACAGAGTGGGGTCAGTCTGCTCTTCCCTGGGTGTGTTACATTGACAGAGTGGGGTCAGTCTGCTCTTCCCAGTGTGTGTTACATTGAGAGAGTTGGGTCAGTCTGATCTTCCCTGGGTTTATAACGTTGAGAGAAAGGGGTCAGTCTGCTCTTCCCTGGGTGCGTGACATTGACAGAGTGGGGTCAATCTGCTCTTCCCTGGGTGTGTTACATTGACAGAGTGGGGTCAGTCTGCTCTTCCCTGGGTGTGTTACATTGACAGATTGGGTTTAGTCTGCTCTTCCCTGGGTATGTTACATTGACCTAGCCAGTTCAATCTTCTGTTCCCTGGGTGTGTTACATTGACAGAGGGGGCTCAGTCTGCTCTTCCCTGCGTGTGTTACATTGACAGAGTGAGGTCAGTCTGCTCTTCCCTGGGTGTGTTACAATGACAGAGAGGGGTCAGTCTGCTCTTCCCTGGGTGTGTTACAATGACAGAGTTGGGTCAGTCTGCTCTTCCCAGAATGTTTTACATTGACAGAGTTGGGTCAGTCTGATCTTCCCTGGGTGTGAAACGTTGACAGAAAGGGGTCAGTCTGCTCTTCCCTGGGTGTTTTACATTGACAGAGTGGGGTCAGTCTGCTCTTCCCTGGGTGTGTTACATTGACAGAGTGGGGTCAGTCTGCTCTTCCCTGGGTGTGTTACATTGACAGAGTGAGGTCAGTCTGCTCTTCCCTGGGTGTGTTACATTGACAGAGTGGGGTCAGTCTACTCTTCACTGGGAGTCTTACATTGACAGAGTGGGGTCAGTCTGCTCTTCCCTGGGTGTGTTACATTGACAGAGTGCGGTCAGTCTGCTCTTCCCAGGGTGTGTTACATTGACAGAGTGGGGTCCGTCTGCTCTTCCCTGGGTGTGTTACATTGACAGAGTGGGGTCAGTCTAATCTTCCCTGCGTGTGTTACATTGACAGAGTGGGGTCAGTCTGCTCTTCCCAGGGTGTGTTACATTGACAGAGTGGGGTCAGTCTGTCCTTCCCTGGGTGTGTTTCATTGACAGATTGGGGTCAGTCTACCCTTCCCTGTGCGTGTTACATTGACAGAGTGGGGTCAGTCTGCTCGTCCCTGGGTGTGTTACAGTGACAGAGTGGGGTCAGTCAGCCCTTCCCAAGGTGCATTAGATTGACAGAGTGGGGTCAGTCTGCTCTTCCCTGGGTGGTTTACATTGACTGAGTGCGGTCAGTCTGCTCTTCCCAGCGTCTGTTACATTGACAGAGTGGGGTCAGTCTGCTCTTCCCTGGGTTTGTTACATTGACAGAGTGGGGTCAGTCTGCTCTTCCCTGGGTGTGTTACAGTGACAGAGTGGGGTCAGTCTGCTCTTCCCTGAGTGTGTTACTTTGACAGAGTGGGGTCAGTCTGTTCTTCCTTGGGTGTGTTGAATTGACTGTGTTGGGTCAGTCTGCTCATCCTTGGGTGTGTTACATTGACAGAGTGGCGTCAGTCTGTTCTTCCCTGGGAGTGTTACAGTGACAGGGTGGTGTCAGTCTGCTCTCCCCTGTGTGTGTTCCATTGACAGAGTGGGGTCAGTCTGCTCTTCCCTGGGTGCGTTAAATTGACAGAGTGGGGTCAGTCTGTTCTTCCCTTGGTGTGTTACATTGACAGAGTGGTATCTGTCTGCTCTTCCCTGGGTGTGTTACATTGACAGAGTGGGGTCAGTCTGTTCTCCCATTGTGTGTTACATTGACAGAGTGGGGTCACTCTGCTCTTCCCTGGGTGTGTTACAATGACAGAGTGGGGTCAATGTGCACTTCACTGGGTGGGTTACATTGACAGAGTTGGGTAAGTCTGCAGTTCACTGTGTGAGTAACTTTGCAGAAGAGGTCATTCTGCTCTTCTCTGGGTGTGTTACAGTGACAGAGTGGGGTCAGTCTGCTCTTCCCAGGGTGTGTTACATTGACAGATTGGGGTCAGTCTGCTCTTCCCAGGGTGTGTTACATTGACAGAGTGGGGTCAGTCTGCTCTTCCCTGGGTGTGTTACATTGACAGAGTGCGGTCAGTGTGCTCTTCCCTGGGTGCGTGACATTGACAGAGTGGGGTCAGTCTGCTCTTCCCTGGGTGTGTTACATTGACAGAGTGGGGTCAGTCTGCTCTTCCCTGGGTGCGTGACATTTACAGAGTGGGGTCAGTCTGCTCTTCCCTTGGTGTTTTACATTGACAGATTGGGGTCAGTCTGCTCTTCCCTGGATGTGTTACATTGACAGAGTGGGGACAGTCTGCTCTTCCCTGGGTGTGTTACATTGACAGAGTGAGGTCAGTCTGCTCTACACTGGGTGTATTACATTGACAGAGTGGGGTCAGTCCACTCTTCCCTGGGTGTCTTACATTGACAGAGTGGGGTCAGTCTGCTCTTCCCCAAGTGTGTTACATTGACACAGTGGGGTCAGTCTGCTCGTCCCTTAGTGTGTTACAATGACAGAGTGTGGTCTGTGCGCACTTCCCTGGGTGTGTTACATTAACAGAGTGGGGGTCAGTCTGCTCTTCCCAGGGTGTGTTGCATTGACAGAGTGTGG
The DNA here is from genome assembly GCF_047496795.1 of Chiloscyllium punctatum. Taxonomy (NCBI): domain Eukaryota; kingdom Metazoa; phylum Chordata; class Chondrichthyes; order Orectolobiformes; family Hemiscylliidae; genus Chiloscyllium; species Chiloscyllium punctatum. The sequence goes on along the minus strand of NC_092788.1, from coordinate 55,637,380 downwards.
TCAGTCTGCTCTTCCCAGGGCGTGTCACATTGACAGAGTGGGGTCAGTCTGCTCTTTTATGGGAGGGTTACATTGACTGAGTGGGGTCAATCTGCTCTTCCCTGGGTGTTTTATATTGACAGAGTGGGGTCAGTCTGTTCTTCCCTGGGTGTGTTACATTGACAGAGTGGGTTCAGTCTGCTCTTCCCTGGGTGTGTTACATTGACAGAGTGGGGACAGTCTTTTCTCCCAGGGTTTGTTACATTGACAGAGTGGGGTCAGTCTGCTCTTCCCTTGCTGTGTTACAATGACAGAGTGGGGTCAGTGTGCACTTCCCTGTGTGTGTTACATTGACAGAGTGGGGGTCAGTCTGCTCTTCCCAGGGTGTGTTACATTGACAGAGTGTGGTCAGTCTGCTCTTCCCAGGGCGTGTCACATTGACAGAGTGGGTTCAGTCTGCTCTTTTATGTGTGGGTTACATTGACAGAATGAATTCAGTCTGCTCTTTCCTGCGTGTGTTGCATTGACAGAGTGGGGTCAGTCTGATCTTCCCTGGTTGTGTTACATTGACAGAGTGAGTTCAGTCTGCTCTTCCCTGGGTGTGTTACATTGACAGAGTGGGGTCAGTCTGCTCTTCCCTGGGTGTGTTACATTGACAGAGTGAGGTCCGTCTGCTCTTCCCTGGGTTTGTAACATTGACAGAGTGGTGTCAGTCTTCTCTTCCCTGGGTGTGTTACATTGACAGATTGGGGTCAGTCTGCTCTTCCCTGAGTGTGTTACATTGACAGAGTGGGGTCAGTCTGTTCTTCCTTGGGTGTGTTGAATTGACTGTGTTGGGTCAGTCTGCTCTTCCTTGGGTGTGTTACATTGACAGAGTGGCGTCAGTCTGTTCTTCCCTGGGACTGTTACAGTGACAGGGTGGTGTCAGTCTGCTCTCCCCTGGGTGTGTTCCATTGACAGAGTGGGGTCAGTCTGCTCTTCCCTGGGTGTGTTAAATTGACAGAGTGGGGTCAGTCTGTTCTTCCCTTGGTGTGTTACATTGACAGAGTGGAATCTGTCTGCTCTTCCCTGGGTGTGTTACAATGACAGAGTGGGGTCAATGTGCACTTCACTGGGTGGGTTACATTGACAGAGTGGGGTAAGTCTGCAGTTCACTGTGTGAGTAACTTTGCAGAAGAGGTCATTCTGCTCTTCTCTGGGTGTGTTACAGTGACAGAGTGGGGTCAGACTGCTCTTCCCAGGGTGTGTTACATTGACAGATTGGGGTCAGTCTGCTCTTCCCAGGGTGTGTTACATTGACAGAGTGGGGTCAGTCTGCTCCTCCCTGGGTGTGTTACATTGACAGAGTGCGGTCAGTGTGCTCTTCCCTGGGTGCGTGACATTGACAGAGTGGGGTCAGTCTGCTCTTCCCTGGGTGTGTTACATTGACAGAGTGGGGTCAGTCTGCTCTTCCCTGGGTGCGTGACATTTACAGAGTGGGGTCAGTCTGCTCTTCCCTGGGTGTTTTACATTGACAGATTGGGGTCAGTCTGCTCTTCCCTGGGTGTGTTACATTGACAGAGTGGGGACAGTCTGCTCTTCCCTGGGTGTGTTACATTGACAGAGTGAGGTCAGTCTGCTCTACCCTGGGTGTATTATATTGACAGAGTGGGGTCAGTCTACTCTTCCCTGGGTGTCTTACATTGACAGAGTGGGGTCAGTCTGCTCTTCCCTCGGTGTGTTACATTGACAGAGTGGGGTCAGTCTGCTCTTCCCTGGGTGTGATATACTGACAGAGTGGGGTCAGTCTGCTCTTCCCTGGGTGATTTTAATTGACAGAGTTGGGTCATTCCGCTCTACCCTGGGTGCGTTACATTGACAGAGGGGGGGTCAATCTTCTCTTCCCTGGGTGAGTTACATTGACAGAGTGGGGTCAGTGTGTTCTTCCCTGAGTGTGTTACATTGACAGAGTGGGGTCAGTCTGCTCTTCCCTGGGTGTGTTACATTGACAGAGTGGGGTCAGTCTGCTCTTCCCTGGGTCTGTGATATTGACAGAGTGGGGTCAGTCTGCTCTTCCCTGGGTGCGTTACATTGACAGAGTGGGGTCAGTATGCTCTTCCCTGGGTGTGTTACGTTGACAGAACAGGGTCCGTCTGACTTTCCCTGGGTATGTTACATTGACAGAGTGAGGTTAGTCTGCTCTTCCCTGGGTGTGTTACATTGACAGAGTGGGGACAGTCATTTCTCCCAGGGTTTGTTACATTGACAGAGTGGGGTCAGTCTGCTCTTCCCTTGCTGTGTTACAATGACAGAGTGGGGTCAGTGTGCACTTCACTGTGTGTGTTACATTGACAGAGTGGGGGTCAGTCTGCTCTTCTCAGGGTGTGTTACATTGACAGAGTGTGGTCAGTCTGCTCTTCCCAGGGCGTGTCACATTGACAGAGTGTGGTCAGTCTGCTCTTCCCAGGGCGTGTCACATTGACAGAGTGGGGTCAGTCTGCTCTTTTATGGGTGGATAAAATTGACAGAGTGGGGTCAGTCTGCTCTAACCTGGGTGTGTTACATTGACAGAGTGGGGTCAGTCTGCTCTTCCCTGGGTGTTTTACATTGACAGAGTGGGGACAGTCTTTTCTCCCAGGGTTTGTAACATTGACAGAGTGGGGTCAGTCTGCTCTTCCCTTGCTGTGTTACAATGACAGAGTGGGGTCAGTGTGCACTTCCCTGTGTGTGTTACATTGACAGAGTGGGGGTCAGTCTGCTCTTCCCAGGCTGTGTTACATTGACAGAGTGTGGTCAGTCTGCTCTTCCCAGGGCGTGTCACATTGACAGAGTGGGTTCAGTCTGCTCTTTTATGTGTGGGTTACATTGACAGAATGAATTCAGTCTGCTCTTCCCTGCGTGTGTTGCATTGACAGAGTGGGGTCGGTCTGATCTTCCCTGGTTGTGTTACATTGACAGAGTGAGTTCAGTCTGCTCTTCCCTGGGTGTTTTACATTGACAGAGTGGGGTCAGTCTGCTCTTCCCTGAGTGTGTTACCTTGACAGAGTGAGGTCCGTCTGCTCTTCCCTGGGTTTGTTACATTGACAGAGTGGGGTCAGTCTTCTCTTCCCTGGGTGTGTTACATTGACAGATTGGGGTCAGTCTGCTCTTCCCTGAGTGTGTTACATTGACAGAGTGGGGTCAGTCTGTTCTTCCTTGGGTGTGTTAAATTGACTGTGTTGGGTCAGTCTGCTCTTCCTTGGGTGTGTTACATTGACAGAGTGGCGTCAGTCTGTTCTTCCCTGGGAGCGTTACAGTGACAGGGTGGTGTCAGTCTGCTCTCCCCTGGGTGTGTTCCATTGATAGAGTGGGGTCAGTCTGCTCTTCCCTGGGTGTGTTAAATTGACAGAGTGGGGTCAGTCTTCTCTTCCCTGGGTGTGTTACATTGACAGATTGGGGTCAGTCTGCTCTTCCCTGAGTGTGTTACATTGACAGAGTGGGGTCAGTCTGTTCTTCCTTGGGTGTGTTGAATTGACTGTGTTGTGTCAGTCTGCTCTTCCTTGGGTGTGTTACATTGACAGAGTGGCGTCAGTCTGTTCTTCCCTTGGTGTGTTACATTGACAGGGTGGTATCTGTCTGCTCTTCCCTGGGTGTGTTACATTGACAGAGTGGGGTCAGTCTGTTCTCCCATTGTGTGTTACATTGACAGAGTGGCGTCAGTCTGTTCTTCCCTGGGTGCGTGACATTGACAGAGTGGGGTCAGTCTGCTCTTCCTTGGGTGTGTTACATTGACAGAGTGGGGTCAGTCGGCTCTTCCCTGGGTGCGTGACATTTACAGAGTGGGGTCAGTTTGCTCTTCCCTGGGTGTTTTACATTGACAGATTGGGGTCAGACTGCTCTTCCCAGGGTGTGTTACATTGACAGAGTGGGGTCAGTCTGCTCTTCCCTGGGAGGGTGACATTGACAGAGTGGGGTCAGTCTACTCTTCCCTGGGTGTGTTACATTGACTGATTGGGGTCAGTCTGCTCTTCCCCAAGTGTGTTACATTGACACACTGGGGTCAGTCTGCTCTTCCCTTAGTGTGTTACAATGACAGAGTGTGTTCTGTGCGCACTTCCCTGGGTGTGTTACATTAACAGAGTGGGGGTCAGTCTGCTCTTCCCAGGGTGTGTTGCATTGACAGAGTGTGGTCAGTCTGCTCTTCCCAGGGCGTGTCACATTGACAGAGTGGGGTCAGTCTGCTCTTTTATGGGAGGGTTACATTGAGTGAGTGGGGTCAATCTGCTCTTCCCTGGGTGTTTTATATTGACAGAGTGGGGTCAGTCTGTTCTTCCCTGGGTGTGTTACATTGACAGAGTGGGTTCAGTCTGCTCTTCCCTGGGTGTTTTACATTGACAGAGTGGGGACAGTCTTTTCTCCCAGGGTTTGTAACATTGACAGAGTGGGGTCAGTCTGCTCTTCCCTTGCTGTGTTACAATGACAGAGTGGGGTCAGTGTGCACTTCCCTGTGTGTGTTACATTGACAGAGTGGGGGTCAGTCTGCTCTTCCCAGGGTGTGTTACATTGACAGAGTGTGGTCAGTCTGCTCTTCCCAGGGCGTGTCACATTGACAGAGTGGGTTCAGTCTGCTCTTTTATGTGTGGGTTACATTGACAGAATGAATTCAGTCTGCTCTTCCCTGCGTGTGTTGCATTGACAGAGTGGGGTCGGTCTGATCTTCCCTGGTTGTGTTACATTGACAGAGTGAGTTCAGTCTGCTCTTCCCTGGGTGTGTTACATTGACAGAGTGGGGTCAGTCTGCTCTTCCCTGGGTGATTTTAATTGACAGAGTTGGGTCATTCCGCTCTACCCTGGGTGCGTTACATTGACAGAGGGGGGGTCAATCTTCTCTTCCCTGGGTGAGTTACATTGACAGAGTGGGGTCAGTGTGTTCTTCCCTGAGTGTGTTACATTGACAGAGTGGGGTCAGTCTGCTCTTCCCTGGGTGTGTTACATTGACAGAGTGGGGTCAGTCTGCTCTTCCCTGGGTCTGTGATATTGACAGAGTGGGGTCAGTCTGCTCTTCCCTGGGTGCGTTACATTGACAGAGTGGGGTCAGTATGCTCTTCCCTGGGTGTGTTACGTTGACAGAGTGGGGTCAGTCTGCTCTTCCCTGGGTATGTTACATTGACAGAGTGAGGTTAGTCTGCTCTTCCCTGGGTGTGTTACATTGACAGAGTGGGGACAGTCTTTTCTCCCAGGGTTTGTTACATTGACAGAGTGGGGTCAGTCTGCTCTTCCCTTGCTGTGTTACAATGACAGAGTGGGGTCAGTGTGCACTTCCCTGTGTGTGTTACATTGACAGAGTGGGGGTCAGTCTGCTCTTCTCAGGGTGTGTTACATTGACAGAGTGTGGTCAGTCTGCTCTTCGAAGGGCGTGTCACATTGACAGAGTGTGGTCAGACTGCTCTTCCCAGGGCGTGTCACATTGACAGAGTGGGGTCAGTCTGCTCTTTTATGGGTGGATAAAATTGACAGAGTGGGGTCAGTCTGCTCTTCCCTGGGTGTGTTACATTGACAGAGTGGGGTCAGTCTGCTCTTCCCTGGGAGGGTTACATTGACAGAGTGGGGTCAGTCTTCTCTTCCCTGGGTGTGTTACATTGACTGATTGGGGTCAGTCTGCTCTTCCCCAAGTGTGTTACATTGACACACTGGGGTCAGTCTGCTCTTCCCTTAATGTGTTACAATGACAGAGTGTGGTCTGTGCGCACTTCCCTGGGTGTGTTACATTAACAGAGTGGGGGTCAGTCTGCTCTTCCCAGGGTGTGTTGCATTGACAGAGTGTGGTCAGTCTGCTCTTCCCAGGGCGTGTCACATTGACAGAGTGGGGTCAGTCTGCTCTTTTATGGGAGGGTTACATTGAGTGAGTGGGGTCAATCTGCTCTTCCCTGGGTGTTTTATATTGACAGAGTGAGGTCAGTCTGCTCTTCCCTCGGTGTGTTACATTGACAGAGTGGGGTCAGTCTGCTCTTCCCTGGGTGTGATATACTGACAGAGTGGGGTCAGTCTGCTCTTCCCTGGGTGATTTAAATTGACAGAGTGGGGTCATTCCGCTCTACCCTGGGTGCGTTACATTGACAGAGGGGGGTCAATCTTCTCTTCCCTGGGTGCGTTACATTGACAGAGTGGGGTCAGTGTGTTCTTCCCTGAGTGTGTTACATTGACAGAGTGGGGTCAGTCTGCTCTTCCCTGGGTCTGTGATATTGACAGAGTGGGGTCAGTCTGCTCTTCCCTGGGTGCGTTACATTGACAGAGTGGGGTCAGTATGCTCTTCCCTGGGTGTGTTACATTGACAGAACAGGGTCCGTCTGACTTTCCCTGGGTGTGTTACATTGACAGAGTGAGGTTAGTCTGCTCTTCCCTGGGTGTGTTACATTGACAGATTGAGGTCCGTCTGCTCTTCCCTGGGTGTGTTACAATGACAGAGTGGGGTCAGTCTGCTCTTCCCTGGGTGTGTTACATTGACAGAGTGGGGTCAGTCTGCTCTTCCCAGTGTGTGTTACATTGAGAGAGTTGGGTCAGTCTGATCTTCCCTGGGTTTATAACGTTGAGAGAAAGGGGTCAGTCTGCTCTTCCCTGGGTGCGTGACATTGACAGAGTGGGGTCAATCTGCTCTTCCCTGGGTGTGTTACATTGACAGAGTGGGGTCAGTCTGCTCTTCCCTGGGTGTGTTACATTGACAGATTGGGTTTAGTCTGCTCTTCCCTGGGTATGTTACATTGACCTAGCCAGTTCAATCTTCTGTTCCCTGGGTGTGTTACATTGACAGAGGGGGCTCAGTCTGCTCTTCCCTGCGTGTGTTACATTGACAGAGTGAGGTCAGTCTGCTCTTCCCTGGGTGTGTTACAATGACAGAGAGGGGTCAGTCTGCTCTTCCCTGGGTGTGTTACAATGACAGAGTTGGGTCAGTCTGCTCTTCCCAGAATGTTTTACATTGACAGAGTTGGGTCAGTCTGATCTTCCCTGGGTGTGAAACGTTGACAGAAAGGGGTCAGTCTGCTCTTCCCTGGGTGTTTTACATTGACAGAGTGGGGTCAGTCTGCTCTTCCCTGGGTGTGTTACATTGACAGAGTGGGGTCAGTCTGCTCTTCCCTGGGTGTGTTACATTGACAGAGTGAGGTCAGTCTGCTCTTCCCTGGGTGTGTTACATTGACAGAGTGGGGTCAGTCTACTCTTCACTGGGAGTCTTACATTGACAGAGTGGGGTCAGTCTGCTCTTCCCTGGGTGTGTTACATTGACAGAGTGCGGTCAGTCTGCTCTTCCCAGGGTGTGTTACATTGACAGAGTGGGGTCCGTCTGCTCTTCCCTGGGTGTGTTACATTGACAGAGTGGGGTCAGTCTAATCTTCCCTGCGTGTGTTACATTGACAGAGTGGGGTCAGTCTGCTCTTCCCAGGGTGTGTTACATTGACAGAGTGGGGTCAGTCTGTCCTTCCCTGGGTGTGTTTCATTGACAGATTGGGGTCAGTCTACCCTTCCCTGTGCGTGTTACATTGACAGAGTGGGGTCAGTCTGCTCGTCCCTGGGTGTGTTACAGTGACAGAGTGGGGTCAGTCAGCCCTTCCCAAGGTGCATTAGATTGACAGAGTGGGGTCAGTCTGCTCTTCCCTGGGTGGTTTACATTGACTGAGTGCGGTCAGTCTGCTCTTCCCAGCGTCTGTTACATTGACAGAGTGGGGTCAGTCTGCTCTTCCCTGGGTTTGTTACATTGACAGAGTGGGGTCAGTCTGCTCTTCCCTGGGTGTGTTACAGTGACAGAGTGGGGTCAGTCTGCTCTTCCCAGGGTGTGTTACATTGACAGGTTGGTTTCAGTCTGCTCTTCCCAGTGTGTGTTACATTGACAGAGTGGGGTCAGTCTGCTCTTCCCTGGGTGTGTTACATTGACAGAGTGCGGTCAGTGTGCTCTCCCTGGGTGCGTGACATTGACAGAGTGGGGTCAGTCTGCTCTTCCCTGGGTGTGTTACATTGACAGAGTGGGGTCAGTCTGCTGTTCCCAGGGTGCGTGACATTGACAGAGTGGGGTCAGTCTGCTCTTCCCTCGGTGTTTTACATTGACAGAGTGGGGTCAGTCTGCTCTTCCCTGGGTGTGTTACATTGACAGAGTGGGGACAGTCTGCTCTTCCCTGGGTGTGTTACATTGACAGAGTGAGGTCAGTCTGCTCTACCCTGGGTGTATTACATGGACAGAGTGGGGTCAGTCTACTCTTCCCTGGGTGTGTTACATTGACAGAGTGGGGTCAGTCTGCTCTTCCCTGGGTGTGTTACATTGACAGAGGGGGGTCAGTCTGCTCTTCCCTGGGTGTGATATACTGACAGAGTGGGGTCAGTCTGCTCTTCCCTGGGTGATTTAAATTGACAGAGTGGGGTCATTCCGCTCTACCCTGGGTGCGTTACATTGACAGAGTGGGGTCAGTCTGCTCTTCCCTTGGTGTGTTACATTTACAGAGTGGGGTCAGTCTGCTCTTCCATGGGTGCGTTACATTGACAGAGTGGGGTCAGTCTGTTCTTCCCTGAGTGTGTTACTTTGACAGAGTGGGTTCAGTCTGCTCTTCCCTGGCTGTGTTACATTGACAGAGTGTGGTCAGTCTGCTCTTCCCTCGGTGGGTTACATTGAAAGTGTGGGGTCAGTCTGCTCTACCCTGGGTGTGTTACATTGATACAGTGGGGTCAATCTGCTCTTCCCTGGGTGTGTTACATTGACAGTGCGCGGTCCGTCTGCTCTTCCCTGGGTGTGTTACATTGACAGAGTGGGGTCAGTCTGCTCTTCCCTGGGTGTGTTACATTGACAGAGTGGGGTTAGTCTGCTCTTCCCTGGGTGTGTTACATTGACAGAGAGAACTCAGTCTGCTCTTCCCTGGATGCATTACATTGAAAGTGTGGGGTCAGTCTGCTCTTCCCTGGGTGTGTTACATTGACACAGTGGGGTCAGTCTGCTCTTCCCTGGGTGCATGACATTGACAGAGTGCGGTCAGTCTGCTCTTCCCTGGGTGCGTGACATTGACAGAGTGGGGTCAGTCTGCTCTTCCCTGGGTGTGTTAAATTGACAGAGTGGGGTCAGTCTGCTCTTCCCAGGGTGTGTTACATTGACAGAGTGGGGTCAGTATGCTCTTCCCTGGGTGTGTTACGTTGACAGAACAGGGTCCGTCTGACTTTCCCTGGGTATGTTACATTGACAGAGTGAGGTTAGTCTGCTCTTCCCTGGGTGTGTTACATTGACAGAGTGGGGACAGTCTTTTCTCCCAGGGTTTGTTACATTGACAGAGTGGGGTCAGTCTGCTCTTCCCTTGCTGTGTTACAATGACAGAGTGGGGTCAGTGTGCACTTCCCTGTGTGTGTTACATTGACAGAGTGGGGGTCAGTCTGCTCTTCTCAGGGTGTGTTACATTGACAGAGTGTGGTCAGTCTTCTCTTCCCAGGGCGTGTCACATTGACAGAGTGTGGTCAGTCTGCTCTTCCCAGGGCGTGTCACATTGACAGAGTGGGGTCAGTCTGCTCTTTTATGGGTGGATAAAATTGACAGAGTGGGGTCAGTCTGCTCTTCCCTGGGTGTGTTACATTGACAGAGTGGGGTCAGTCTGCTCTTCCCTGGGAGGGTTACATTGACAGAGTGGGGTCAGTCTTTTCTTCCCTGGGTGTGTTACATTGACTGATTGGGGTCAGTCTGCTCTTCCCCAAGTGTGTTACATTGACACACTGGGGTCAGTCTGCTCTTCCCTTAGTGTGTTACAATGACAGAGTGTGGTCTGTGCGCACTTCCCTGGGTGTGTTACATTAACAGAGTGGGGGTCAGTCTGCTCTTTTATGGGAGGGTTACATTGAGTGAGTGGGGTCAATCTGCTCTTCCCTGCGTGTTTTATATTGACAGAGTGGGGTCAGTCTGTTCTTCCCTGGGTGTGTTACCTTGACAGAGTGGGTTCAGTCTGCTCTTTCCTGGGTGTTTTACATTGACAGAGTGGGGACAGTCTTTTCTCCCAGGGTTTGTAACATTGACAGAGTGGGGTCAGTCTGCTCTTCCCTTGCTGTGTTACAATGACAGAGTGGGGTCAGTGTGCACTTCCCTGTGTGTGTTACATTGACAGAGTGGGGGTCAGTCTGCTCTTCCCAGGGTGTGTTACATTGACAGAGTGTGGTCAGTCTGCTCTTCCCAGGGCGTGTCACATTGACAGAGTGGGTTCAGTCTGCTCTTTTATGTGTGGGTTACATTGACAGAATGAATTCAGTCTGCTCTTCCCTGCGTGTGTTGCATTGACAGAGTGGGGTCGGTCTGATCTTCCCTGGTTGTGTTACATTGACAGAGTGAGTTCAGTCTGCTCTTCCCTGGGTGTGTTACATTGACAGAGTGGGGTCAGTCTGCTCTTCCCTGGGTGATTTTAATTGACAGAGTTGGGTCATTCCGCTCTACCCTGGGTGCGTTACATTGACAGAGGGGGGGTCAATCTTCTCTTCCCTGGGTGAGTTACATTGACAGAGTGGGGTCAGTGTGTTCTTCCCTGAGTGTGTTACATTGACAGAGTGGGGTCAGTCTGCTCTTCCCTGGGTGTGTTACATTGACAGAGTGGGGTCAGTCTGCTCTTCCCTGGGTCTGTGATATTGACAGAGTGGGGTCAGTCTGCTCTTCCCTGGGTGCGTTACATTGACAGAGTGGGGTCAGTATGCTCTTCCCTGGGTGTGTTACGTTGACAGAACAGGGTCCGTCTGACTTTCCCTGGGTATGTTACATTGACAGAGTGAGGTTAGTCTGCTCTTCCCTGGGTGTGTTACATTGACAGAGTGGGGACAGTCTTTTCTCCCAGGGTTTGTTACATTGACAGAGTGGGGTCAGTCTGCTCTTCCCTTGCTGTGTTACAATGACAGAGTGGGGTCAGTGTGCACTTCCCTGTGTGTGTTACATTGACAGAGTGGGGGTCAGTCTGCTCTTCTCAGGGTGTGTTACATTGACAGAGTGTGGTCAGTCTGCTCTTCCCAGGGCGTGTCACATTGACAGAGTGTGGTCAGTCTGCTCTTCCCAGGGCGTGTCACATTGACAGAGTGGGGTCAGTCTGCTCTTTTATGGGTGGATAAAATTGACAGAGTGGGGTCAGTCTGCTCTTCCCTGGGTGTGTTACATTGACAGAGTGGGGTCAGTCTGCTCTTCCCTGGGAGGGTTACATTGACAGAGTGGGGTCAGTCTTCTCTTCCCTGGGTGTGTTACATTGACTGATTGGGGTCAGTCTGCTCTTCCCCAAGTGTGTTACATTGACACACTGGGGTCAGTCTGCTCTTCCCTTAGTGTGTTACAATGACAGAGTGTGGTCTGTGCGCACATCCCTGGGTGTGTTACATTAACAGAGTGGGGGTCAGTCTGCTCTTCCCAGGGTGTGTTGCATTGACAGAGTGTGGTCAGTCTGCTCTTCCCAGGGCGTGTCACATTGACAGAGTGGGGTCAGTCTGCTCTTTTATGGGAGGGTTACATTGAGTGAGTGGGGTCAATCTGCTCTTCCCTGGGTGTTTTATATTGACAGAGTGGGGTCAGTCTGTTCTTCCCTGGGTGTGTTACATTGACAGAGTGGGTTCAGTCTGCTCTTCCCTGGGTGTTTTACATTGACAGAGTGGGGACAGTCTTTTCTCCCAGGGTTTGTAACATTGACAGAGTGGGGTCAGTCTGCTCTTCCCTTGCTGTGTTACAATGACAGAGTGGGGTCAGTGTGCACTTCCCTGTGTGTGTTACATTGACAGAGTGGGGGTCAGTCTGCTCTTCCCAGGGTGTGTTACATTGACAGAGTGTGGTCAGTCTGCTCTTCCCAGGGCGTGTCACATTGACAGAGTGGGTTCAGTCTGCTCTTTTATGTGTGGGTTACATTGACAGAATGAATTCAGTCTGCTCTTCCCTGCGTGTGTTGCATTGACAGAGTGGGGTCGGTCTGATCTTCCCTGGTTGTGTTACATTGACAGAGTGAGTTCAGTCTGCTCTTCCCTGGGTGTGTTACATTGACAGAGTGGGGTCAGTCTGCTCTTCCCTGAGTGTGTTACCTTGACAGAGTGAGGTCCGTCTGCTCTTCCCTGGGTTTGTTACATTGACAGAGTGGGGTCTGTCTTCTCTTCCCTGGGTGTGTTACATTGACAGATTGGGGTCAGTCTGCTCTTCCCTGAGTGTGTTACATTGACAGAGTGGGGTCAGTCTGTTCTTCCTTGGGTGTGTTAAATTGACTGTGTTGGGTCAGTCTGCTCTTCCTTGGGTGTGTTACATTGACAGAGTGGCGTCAGTCTGTTCTTCCCTGGGAGCGTTACAGTGACAGGGTGGTGTCAGTCTGCTCTCCCCTGGGTGTGTTCCATTGATAGAGTGGGGTCAGTCTGCTCTTCCCTGGGTGTGTTAAATTGACAGAGTGGGGTCAGTCTTCTCTTCCCTGGGTGTGTTACATTGACAGATTGGGGTCAGTCTGCTCTTCCCTGAGTGTGTTACATTGACAGAGTGGGGTCAGTCTGTTCTTCCTTGGGTGTGTTGAATTGACTGTGTTGTGTCAGTCTGCTCTTCCTTGGGTGTGTTACATTGACAGAGTGGCGTCAGTCTGTTCTTCCCTTGGTGTGTTACATTGACAGGGTGGTATCTGTCTGCTCTTCCCTGGGTGTGTTACATTGACAGAGTGGGGTCAGTCTGTTCTCCCATTGTGTGTTACATTGACAGAGTGGCGTCAGTCTGTTCTTCCCTGGGTGCGTGACATTGACAGAGTGGGGTCAGTCTGCTCTTCCTTGGGTGTGTTACATTGACAGAGTGGGGTCAGTCTGCTCTTCCCTGGGTGCGGGACATTTACAGAGTGGGGTCAGTTTACTCTTCCCTGGGTGTTTTACATTGACAGATTGGGGTCAGTCTGCTCTTCCCAGGGTGTGTTACATTGACAGAGTGGGGACAGTCTGCTCTTCCCTGGGTGTGTTACATTGAAAGAGTGAGGTCAGTCTGCTCTACCCTGGGTGTATTACATTGACAGAGTGGGGTCAGTCTACTCTTCCCTGGGTGTCTTACATTGACAGAGTGGGGTCAGTCTGCTCTTCCCTCGGTGTGTTACATTGACAGAGTGGGGTCAGTCTGCTCTTCCCTGGGTGTGATATACTGACAGAGTGGGGTCAGTCTGCTCTTCCCTGGGTGATTTAAATTGACAGAGTGGGGTCATTCCGCTCTACCCTGGGTGCGTTACATTGACAGAGGGGGGTCAATCTTCTCTTCCCTGGGTGCGTTACATTGACAGAGTGGGGTCAGTGTGTTCTTCCCTGAGTGTGTTACATTGACAGAGTGGGGTCAGTCTGCTCTTCCCTGGGTGTGTTACATTGACAGAGTGGGGTCAGTCTGCTCTTCCCTGGGTCTGTGATATTGACAGAGTGGGGTCAGTCTGCTCTTCCCTGGGTGCGTTACATTGACAGAGTGGGGTCAGTATGCTTTTCCCTGGGTGTGTTACATTGACAGAACAGGGTCAGTCTGACTTTCCCTGGGTGTGTTACATTGACAGAGTGAGGTTACTCTGCTCTTCCCTGGGTGTGTTACATTGACAGATTGAGGTCTGTCTGCTCTTCCCTGGGTGTGTTACAATGACAGAGTGGGGTCAGTCTGCTCTTCCCTGGGTGTGTTACATTGACAGAGTGGGGTCAGTCTGCTCTTCCTAGTGTGTGTTACATTGAGAGAGTTGGGTCAGTCTGATCCTCCCTGGTTTTATAACGTTGAGAGAAAGGGGTCAGTCTGCTCTTCCCTGGGTGCGTGACATTGACAGAGTGGGGTCAATCTGCTCTTCCCTGGGTGTGTTACATTGACAGAGTGGGGTCAGTCTGCTCTTCCCAGTGTGTGTTACATTGACAGATTGGGTTTAGTCTGCTCTTCCCTGGGTATGTTACATTGACCTAGCCAGTTCAATCTTCTGTTCCCTGGGTGTGTTACATTGACAGAGGGGGCTCAGTCTGCTCTTCCCTGCGTGTGTTACATTGACAGAGTGAGGTCAGTCTGCTCTTCCCTGGGTGTGTTACAATGACAGAGAGGGGTCAGTCTGCTCTTCCCTGCGTGTGTTACATTGACAGAGTTGGGTCAGTCTGATCTTCCCTGGGTGTGAAACGTTGACAGAAAGGGGTCAGTCTGCTCTTCCCTGGGTGTTTTACATTGACAGAGTGGGGTCAGTCTGCTCTTCCCTGGGTGTGTTACGTTGACAGAGTGGGGTCAGTCTGCTCTTCCCTGGGTGTGTTACATTGACAGAGTGAGGTCAGTCTGCTCTTCCCTGGGTGTGTTACATTGACAGAGTGGGGTCAGTCTACTCTTCACTGGGTGTCTTACATTGACAGAGTGGGGTCAGTCTGCTCTTCCCTGGGTGTGTTACATTGACAGAGTGCGGTCAGTCTGCTCTTCCCAGGGTGTGTTACATTGACAGAGTGGGGTCCGTCTGCTCTTCCCTGGGTGTGTTACATTGACAGAGTGGGGTCAGTCTAATCTTCCCTGCGTGTGTTACATTGACAGAGTGGGGTCAGTCTGCTCTTCCCAGGGTGTGTTACATTGACAGAGTGGGGTCAGTCTGTTCTTCCCTGGGTGTGTTTCATTGACAGATTGGGGTCAGTCTACCCTTCCCTGTGCGTGTTACATTGACAGAGTTGGGTCAGTCTGCTCGTCCCTGGGTGTGTTACAGTGACAGAGTGGGGTCAGTCAGCTCTTCCCAAGGTGCATTAGATTGACAGAGTGGGGTCAGTCTGCTCTTCCCTGGGTGGTTTACATTGACTGAGTGCGGTCAGTCTGCTCTTCCCAGCGTCTGTTACATTGACAGAGTGGGGTCAGTCTGCTCTTCCCAGGGTGTGTTACATTGACAGATTGGTTTCAGTCTGCTCTTCGAAGTGTGTGTTACATTGACAGAGTGGGGTCAGTCTGCTCTTCCCTGGGTGTGTTACATTGACAGAGTGCTGTCAGTGTGCTCTCCCTGGGTGCGTGACATTGACAGAGTGGGGTCAGTCTGCTCTTCCCTGGGTGTGTTACATTGACAGAGTGGGGTCAGTCTGCTCTTCCCTCGGTGTTTTACATTGACAGAGTGGGGTCAGTCTGCTCTTTCCTGGGTGTGTTACATTGACAGAGTGGGGACAGTCTGCTCTTCCCTGGGTGTGTTACATTGACAGAGTGAGGTCAGTCTGCTCTACACTGGGTGTATTACATGGACAGAGTGGGGTCAGTCTACTCTTCCCTGGGTGTGTTACATTGACAGAGTGGGGTCAGTCTGCTCTTCCCTGGGTGTGTTACATTGACAGAGGGGGGTCAGTCTGCTCTTCCCTGGGTGTGATGTACTGACAGAGTGGGGTCAGTCTGCTCTTCCCTGGGTGATTTAAATTGACAGAGTGGGGTCATTCCGCTCTACCCTGGGTGCGTTACATTGACAGAGTGGGGTCAGTCTGCTCTTCCCTTGGTGTGTTACATTTACAGAGTGGGGTCAGTCTGCTCTTCCATGGGTGCGTTACATTGACAGAGTGGGGTCAGTCTGTTCTTCCCTGAGTGTGTTACTTTGACAGAGTGGGTTCAGTCTGCTCTTCCCTGGCTGTGTTACATTGACAGAGTGTGGTCAGTCTGCTCTTCCCTCGGTGGGTTACATTTAAAGTGTGGGGTCAGTCTGCTCTACCCTGGGTGTGTTACATTGATACAGTGGGGTCAATCTGCTCTTCCCTGGGTGTGTTACATTGACAGTGCGCGGTCCGTCTGCTCTTCCCTGGGTGTGTTACATTGACAGAGTGGGGTCAGTCTGCTCTTCCCTGGGTGTGTTACATTGACAGAGTGGGGTTAGTCTGCTCTTCCCTGGGTGTGTTACATTGACAGAGAGAACTCAGTCTGCTCTTCCCTGGATGCATTACATTGAAAGTGTGGGGTCAGTCTGCTCTTCCCTGGGTGTGTTACATTGACACAGTGGGGTCAGTCTGCTCTTCCCTGGGTGCATGACATTGACAGAGTGGGGTCAGTCTGCTCTTCCCTGGGTGTGTTAAATTGACAGAGTGGGGTGAGTCTGCTCTTCCCAGGGTGTGTTACATTGACAGAGTGGGGTTAGTCTGCTCTTCCCTGGTAATGATACATTGACCTAACCAGGTCAATCTTCTGTTTCCTGGGTGTGTTACATTGACAGAGGGGACTCAGTCTGCTCTTCCCTGGGTGTGTTACATTGACAGAGTGAGGTCAGTCTGCTCGTCCCTGGGTGCGTTACAATGACAGAGAGGGGTCAGTCTGCTCTTCCCTGGGTGTGTTTCAATGACAGAGTTGGGTCAGTCGGCTCTTCCCAGAATGTGTTACATTGACAGAGTTGGGTCAGTCTGATCTTCCCTGGGTGTGAAACGTTGACAGAAAGGGGTCAGTCTGCTCTTCCCTGGGTGTTTTACTTTGACAGAGTGGGGTCAGTCTGCTCTTCCCTGGGTGTGTTACATTGACAGAGTGGGGTCAGTCTGCTCTTCCCAGGGTTTGTTACATTGACAGAGTGGGGTCAGTCTGCTCTTCCCTGGGTGTGTTACAGTGACAGAGTGGGGTCAGTCTGCTCTTCCCAGGGTGTGTTACATTGACAGAGTGGGGTCAGTCTGCTCTTCCCAGGGTGTGTTACATTGACAGAGTGGGGTCAGTCTGCTCTTCCCTGGGTGTGTTACATTGACAGAGTGCGGTCAGTGTGCTCTTCCCTGGGTGCTTGACATAGACAGAGTGGGGTCAGTCTGCTCTTCCCTGGGTGTGTAACATTGACAGAGTGGGGTCAGTCTGCTCTTCCCTGGGTGCGTGACATTGACAGAGTGGGGTAAGTCTGCTCTTAACTCGGTGTTTTACATTGACAGAGTGGGGTCAGTCTGCTCTTCCCTGGGTGTGTTACATTGACAGAGTGGGGACAGTCTGCTCTTCCCTGGGTGTGTTACATTGACAGAGTGAGGTCAGTCTGCTCTACCCTGGGTGTATTACATTGACAGATTGGGGTCAGTCTACTCTTCCCTGGGTGTGTTACATTGACAGAGTGGGGTCAGTCTGCTCTTCCCTGGGTGTGTTACATTGACAGAGTGGGGTCAGTCTGCTCTTTCCTGGGTGTGTTACATTGACAGAGTGGGGTCAGTCTGCTCTTTTATGGGTGGGTTACATTGACACAGTGGGGTCAGTCTGTTTTACCTGGGTGTGTTACATTGGCAGATTGGGGTCAGTCTGCTCTTTCCTGGGTTTGTTACATTGACAGAGTGGGGTCATTCTGCTCTTTTATGGGTGGGTTACATTGACAGAGTGGGGTCAGTCTGCTCTTCCCTGGGTGTGTCACATTGACAGAGTGGGGTCAGTCTGCTCTTCCCTGGGAGGGTTACATTGACAGAGTGGGGTCAGTCTTCTCTTCCCTGGGTGTGTTAAATTGACTGATTGGGGTCAGTCTGCTCTTCCCCAAGTGTGTTACATTGACACAGTGGGGTCAGTCTGCTCTTCCCTTGGTGTGTTACAATGACAGAGTGGGGTCAGTGCGCACTTCCCTGGGTGTGTTACATTGACAGTGTGGGGGTCAGTCTGCTCTTCCCAGGGTGGGTTGCATTGACAGAGTGGGGTCAGTCTGCTCTTTTATGGGTAGGTTACATTGACTGATTGGGGTCAGACTGCTCTTCCCTGGGTGTGTTAAATTGACAGAGTGGGGTCAGTCTGTTCTTCCCTGGGTGTGTGACATTGACAGAGTGGGTTCAGTCTGATCTTCCCTGGGTGTGAAACGTTGACAGAAAGGGGTCAGTCTGCTCTTCCCTGGGTGTTTTACATTGACAGAGTGGGGTCAGTCTGCTCTTCCCTGGGTGTGTTACATTGACAGAGTGGGGTCAGTCTGCTCTTCCCTGGGTGTGTTACATTGACAGAGTGAGGTCAGTCTGCTCTTCCCTGGGTGTGTACATTGACAGAGTGGGGTCAGTCTACTCTTCACTGGGTGTCTTACATTGACAGAGTGGGGTCAGTCTGCTCTTCCCTGGGTGTGTTACATTGACAGAGTGCGGTCAGTCTGCTCTTCCCAGGGTGTGTTACATTGACAGAGTGGGGTCCGTCTGCTCTTCCCTGGGTGTGTTACATTGACAGAGTGGGGTCAGTCTAATCTTCCCTGCGTGTGTTACATTGACAGAGTGGGGTCAGTCTGCTCTTCCCAGGGTGTGTTACATTGACAGAGTGGGGTCAGTCTGTTCTTCCCTGGGTGTGTTTCATTGACAGAGTGGGGTCAGTCTACCCTTCCCTGTGCGTGTTACATTGACAGAGTGGGGTCAGTCTGCTCGTCCCTGGGTGTGTTACAGTGACAGAGTGGGGTCAGTCAGCTCTTCCCAAGGTGCATTAGATTGACAGAGTGGGGTCAGTCTGCTCTTCCCTGGGTGGTTTACATTGACTGAGTGCGGTCAGTCTGCTCTTCCCAGCGTCTGTTACATTGACAGAGTGGGGTCAGTCTGCTCTTCCCTGGGTTTGTTACATTGACAGAGTGGGGTCAGTCTGCTCTTCCCTGGGTGTGTTACAGTGACAGAGTGGGGTCAGTCTGCTCTTCCCAGGGTGTGTTAGATTGACAGATTGGTTTCAGTCTGCTCTTCCCAGTGTGTGTTACATTGACAGAGTGGGGTCAGTCTGCTCTTCCCTGGGTGTGTTACATTGACAGAGTGCGGTCAGTGTGCTCTCCCTGGGTGCGTGACATTGACAGAGTGGGGTCAGTCTGCTCTTCCCTGGGTGTGTTACATTGACAGAGTGGGGTCAGTCTGCTCTTCCCAGGGTGCGTGACATTGACAGAGTGGGGTCAGTCTGCTCTTCCCTCGGTGTTTTACATTGACAGAGTGGGGTCAGTCTGCTCTTCCCTGGGTGTGTTACATTGACAGAGTGGGGACAGTCTGCTCTTCCCTGGGTGTGTTACATTGACAGAGTGAGGTCAGTCTGCTCTACCCTGGGTGTATTACATGGACAGAGTGGGGTCAGTCTACTCTTCCCTGGGTGTGTTACATTGACAGAGTGGGGTCAGTCTGCTCTACCCTGGGTGTATTACATGGACAGAGTGGGGTCAGTCTGCTCTTCCCTGGGTGATTTATATTGACAGAGTTGGGTCATTCCGCTCTACCCTGGGTGCGTTACATTGACAGAGTGGGGTCAGTCTGCTCTTCCCTTGGTGTGTTACATTTACAGAGTGGGGTCAGTCTGCTCTTCCATGGGTGCGTTACATTGACAGAGTGGGGTCAGTCTGTTCTTCCCTGAGTGTGTTACTTTGACAGAGTGGGTTCAGTCTGCTCTTCCCTGGCTGTGTTACATTGACAGAGTGTGGTCAGTCTGCTCTTCCCTCGGTGGGTTACATTGAAAGTGTGGGGTCAGTCTGCTCTACCCTGGGTGTGTTACATTGATACAGTGGGGTCAATCTGCTCTTCCCTGGGTGTGTTACATTGACAGTGCGCGGTCCGTCCGCTCTTCCCTGGGTGTGTTACATTGACAGAGTGGGGTCAGTCTGCTCTTCCCTGGGTGTGTTACATTGACAGAGTGGGGTTAGTCTGCTCTTCCCTGGGTGTGTTACATTGACAGAGAGAACTCAGTCTGCTCTTCCCTGGATGCATTACATTGAAAGTGTGGGGTCAGTCTGCTCTTCCCTGGGTGTGTTACATTGACACAGTGGGGTCAGTCTGCTCTTCCCTGGGTGCATGACATTGACAGAGTGGGGTCAGTCTGCTCTTCCCTGGGTGATTTTAATTGACAGAGTTGGGTCATTCCGCTCTACCCTGGGTGCGTTACATTGACAGAGGGGGGGTCAATCTTCTCTTCCCTGGGTGAGTTACATTGACAGAGTGGGGTCAGTGTGTTCTTCCCTGAGTGTGTTACATTGACAGAGTGGGGTCAGTCTGCTCTTCCCTGTGTGTGTTACATTGACAGAGTGGGGTCAGTCTGCTCTTCCCTGGGTCTGTGATATTGACAGAGTGGGGTCAGTCTGCTCTTCCCTGGGTGCGTTACATTGACAGAGTGGGGTCAGTATGCTCTTCCCTGGGTGTGTTACGTTGACAGAACAGGGTCCGTCTGACTTTCCCTGGGTATGTTACATTGACAGAGTGAGGTTAGTCTGCTCTTCCCTGGGTGTGTTACATTGACAGAGTGGGGACAGTCTTTTCTCCCAGGGTTTGTTACATTGACAGAGTGGGGTCAGTCTGCTCTTCCCTTGCTGTGTTACAATGACAGAGTGGGGTCAGTGTGCACTTCCCTGTGTGTGTTACATTGACAGAGTGGGCGTCAGTCTGCTCTTCTCAGGGTGTGTTACATTGACAGAGTGTGGTCAGTCTGCTCTTCCCAGGGCGTGTCACATTGACAGAGTGTGGTCAGTCTGCTCTTCCCAGGGCGTGTCACATTGACAGAGTGGGGTCAGTCTGCTCTTTTATGGGTGGATAAAATTGACAGAGTGGGGTCAGTCTGCTCTTCCCTGGGTGTGTTACATTGACAGAGTGGGGTCAGTCTGCTCTTCCCTGGGAGGGTTACATTGACAGAGTGGGGTCAGTCTTCTCTTCCCTGGGTGTGTTACATTGACTGATTGGGGTCAGTCTGCTCTTCCCCAAGTGTGTTACATTGACACACTGGGGTCAGTCTGCTCTTTTATGGGAGGGTTACATTGAGTGAGTGGGGTCAATCTGCTCTTCCCTGGGTGTTTTATATTGACAGAGTGGGGTCAGTCTGTTCTTCCCTGGGTGTGTTACATTGACAGAGTGGGTTCAGTCTGCTCTTCCCTGGGTGTTTTACATTGACAGAGTGGGGACAGTCTTTTCTCCCAGGGTTTGTAACATTGACAGAGTGGGGTCAGTCTGCTCTTCCCTTGCTGTGTTACAATGACAGAGTGGGGTCAGTGTGCACTTCCCTGTGTGTGTTACATTGACAGAGTGGGGGTCAGTCTGCTCTTCCCAGGGTGTGTTACATTGACAGAGTGTGGTCAGTCTGCTCTTCCCAGGGCGTGTCACATTGACAGAGTGGGTTCAGTCTGCTCTTTTATGTGTGGGTTACATTGACAGAATGAATTCAGTCTGCTCTTCCCTGCGTGTGTTGCATTGACAGAGTGGGGTCGGTCTGATCTTCCCTGGTTGTGTTACATTGACAGAGTGAGTTCAGTCTGCTCTTCCCTGGGTGTGTTACATTGACAGAGTGGGGTCAGTCTGCTCTTCCCTGAGTGTGTTACCTTGACAGAGTGAGGTCCGTCTGCTCTTCCCTGGGTTTGTTACATTGACAGAGTGGGGTCAGTCTTCTCTTCCCTGGGTGTGTTACATTGACAGATTGGGGTCAGTCTGCTCTTCACTGAGTGTGTTACATTGACAGAGTGGGGTCAGTCTGTTCTTCCTTGGGTGTGTTAAATTGACTGTGTTGGGTCAGTCTGCTCTTCCTTGGGTGTGTTACATTGACAGAGTGGCGTCAGTCTGTTCTTCCCTGGGAGCGTTACAGTGACAGGGTGGTGTCAGTCTGCTCTCCCCTGGGTGTGTTCCATTGATAGAGTGGGGTCAGTCTGCTCTTCCCTGGGTGTGTTAAATTGACAGAGTGGGGTCAGTCTTCTCTTCCCTGGGTGTGTTACATTGACAGATTGGGGTCAGTCTGCTCTTCCCTGAGTGTGTTACATTGACAGAGTGGGGTCAGTCTGTTCTTCCTTGGGTGTGTTGAATTGACTGTGTTGTGTCAGTCTGCTCTTCCTTGGGTGTGTTACATTGACAGAGTGGCGTCAGTCTGTTCTTCCCTTGGTGTGTTACATTGACAGGGTGGTATCTGTCTGCTCTTCCCTGGGTGTGTTACATTGACAGAGTGGGGTCAGTCTGTTCTCCCATTGTGTGTTACATTGACAGAGTGGCGTCAGTCTGTTCTTCCCTGGGTGCGTGACATTGACAGAGTGGGGTCAGTCTGCTCTTCCTTGGGTGTGTTACATTGACAGAGTGGGGTCAGTCTGCTCTTCCCTGGGTGCGTGACATTTACAGAGTGGGGTCAGTTTGCTCTTCCCTGGGTGTTTTACATTGACAGATTGGGGTCAGTCTGCTCTTCCCAGGGTGTGTTACATTGACAGAGTGGGGACAGTCTGCTCTTCTCTGGGTGTGTTACATTGAAAGAGTGAGGTCAGTCTGCTCTACCCTGGGTGTATTACATTGACAGAGTGGGGTCAGTCTACTCTTCCCTGGGTGTCTTACATTGACAGAGTGGGGTCAGTCTGCTCTTCCCTCGGTGTGTTACATTGACAGAGTGGGGTCAGTCTGCTCTTCCCTGGGTGTGATATACTGACAGAGTGGGGTCAGTCTGCTCTTCCCTGGGTGATTTAAATTGACAGAGTGGGGTCATTCCGCTCTTCCCTGGGTGCGTTACATTGACAGAGTGGGGTCAGTCTGCTCTTCCCTGGGTGCGTTACATTGACAGAGTGGGGTCAGTGTGTTCTTCCCTGAGTGTGTTACATTGACAGAGTGGGGTCAGTCTGCTCTTCCCTGGGTGTGTTACATTTACAGAGTGGGGTCAGTCTGCTCTTCCCTGGGTCTGTGATATTGACAGAGTGGGGTCAGTCTGCTCTTCCCTGGGTGCGTTACATTGACAGAGTGGGGTCAGTATGCTTTTCCCTGGGTGTGTTACATTGACAGAACAGGGTCCGTCTGACTTTCCCTGGGTGTGTTACATTGACAGAGTGAGGTTAGTCTGCTCTTCCCTGGGTGTGTTACATTGACAGATTGAGGTCTGTCTGCTCTTCCCTGGGTGTGTTACAATGACAGAGTGGGGTCAGTCTGCTCTTCCCTGGGTGTGTTACATTGACAGAGTGGGGTCAGTCTGCTCTTCCTAGTGTGTGTTACATTGAGAGAGTTGGGTCAGTCTGATCTTCCCTGGGTTTATAACGTTGAGAGAAAGGGGTCAGTCTGCTCTTCCCTGGGTGCGTGACATTGACAGAGTGGGGTCAATCTGCTCTTCCCTGGGTGTGTTACATTGACAGAGTGGGGTCAGTCTGCTCTTCCCTGGGTGTGTTACATTGACAGATTGGGTTTAGTCTGCTCTTCCCTGGGTATGTTACATTGACCTAGCCAGTTCAATCTTCTGTTCCCTGGGTGTGTTACATTGACAGAGGGGGCTCAGTCTGCTCTTCCCTGCGTGTGTTAATTGACAGAGTGAGGTCAGTCTGCTCTTCCCTGGGTGTGTTACAATGACAGAGAGGGGTCAGTCTGCTCTTCCCTGGGTGTGTTACAATGACAGAGTTGGGTCAGTCTGCTCTTCCCAGAATGTTTTACATTGACAGAGTTGGGTCAGTCTGATCTTCCCTGGGTGTGAAACGTTGACAGAAAGGGGTCAGTCTGCTCTTCCCTGGGTGTTTTACATTGACAGAGTGGGGTCAGTCTGCTCTTCCCTGGGTGTGTTACGTTGACAGAGTGGGGTCAGTCTGCTCTTCCCTGGGTGTGTTACATTGACAGAGTGAGGTCAGTCTGCTCTTCCCTGGGTGTGTTACATTGACAGAGTGGGGTCAGTCTACTCTTCACTGGGTGTCTTACATTGACAGAGTGGGGTCAGTCTGCTCTTCCCTGGGTGTGTTACATTGACAGATTGAGGTCTGTCTGCTCTTCCCTGGGTGTGTTACAATGACAGAGTGGGGTCAGTCTGCTCTTCCCTGGGTGTGTTACATTGACAGAGTGGGGTCAGTCTGCTCTTCCTAGTGTGTGTTACATTGAGAGAGTTGGGTCAGTCTGATCTTCCCTGGGTTTATAACGTTGAGAGAAAGGGGTCAGTCTGCTCTTCCCTGGGTGCGTGACATTGACAGAGTGGGGTCAGTCTGCTCTTCCCAGGGTGTGTTACATTGACAGAGTGGGGTCCGTCTGCTCTTCCCTGGGTGTGTTACATTGACAGAGTGGGGTCAGTCTAATCTTCCCTGCGTGTGTTACATTGACAGAGTGGGGTCAGTCTGCTCTTCCCAGGGTGTGTTTCATTGACAGAGTGGGGTCAGTCTGTTCTTCCCTGGGTGTGTTTCATTGACAGAGTGGGGTCAGTCTACCCTTCCCTGTGCGTGTTACATTGACAGAGTGGGGTCAGTCTGCTCGTCCCTGGGTGTGTTACAGTGACAGAGTGGGGTCAGTCAGCTCTTCCCAAGGTGCATTAGATTGACAGAGTGGGGTCATTCTGCTCTTCCCTGGGTGGTTTACATTGACTGAGTGCGGTCAGTCTGCTCTTCCCTGGGTGTGTTACATTGACAGAGTGGGGTCAGTCTGCTCTTCCCAGGGTTTGTTACATTGACAGAGTGGGGTCAGTCTGCTCTTCCCTGGGTGTGTTACAGTGACAGAGTGGAGTCAGTCTGCTCTTCCCAGGGTGTGTTACATTGACAGAGTGGGGTCAGTCTGCTCTTCCCAGGGTGTGTTACATTGACAGAGTGGGGTCAGTCTGCTCTTCCCTGGGTGTGTTACATTGACAGAGTGCGGTCAGTGTGCTCTTCCCTGGGTGCTTGACATAGACAGAGTGGGGTCAGTCTGCTCTTCCCTGGGTGTGTAACATTGACAGAGTGGGGTCAGTCTGCTCTTCCCTGGGTGCGTGACATTGACAGAGTGGGGTAAGTCTGCTCTTCCCTCGGTGTTTAACATTGACAGAGTGGGGTCAGTCTGCTCTTCCCTGGGTGTGTTACATTGACAGAGTGGGGACAGTCTGCTCTTCCCTGGGTGTGTTACATTGACAGAGTGAGGTCAGTCTGCTCTACCCTGGGTGTATTACATTGACAGATTGGGGTCAGTCTACTCTTCCCTGGGTGTGTTACATTGACAGAGTGGGGTCAGTCTGCTCTTCCCTGGGTGTGTTACATTGACAGAGTGGGGTCAGTCTGCTCTTTCCTGGGTGTGTTACATTGACAGAGTGGGGTCAGTCTGCTCTTTTATGGGTGGGTTACATTGACACAGTGGGGTCAGTCTGTTTTACCTGGGTGTGTTACATTGGCAGATTGGGGTCAGTCTGCTCTTTCCTGGGTTTGTTACATTGACAGAGTGGGGTCATTCTGCTCTTTTATGGGTGGGTTACATTGACAGAGTGGGGTCAGTCTGCTCTTCCCTGGGTGTGTCACATTGACAGAGTGGGGTCAGTCTGCTCTTCCCTGGGAGGGTTACATTGACAGAGTGGGGTCAGTCTTCTCTTCCCTGGGTGTGTTAAATTGACTGATTGGGGTCAGTCTGCTCTTCCCCAAGTGTGTTACATTGACACAGTGGGGTCAGTCTGCTCTTCCCTTGGTGTGTTACAATGACAGAGTGGGGTCAGTGCGCACTTCCCTGGGTGTGTTACATTGACAGTGTGAGGGTCAGTCTGCTCTTCCCAGGGTGGGTTGCATTGACAGAGTGTGGTCAGTCTGCTCTTCCCAGGGCGTGTCACATTGACAGAGTGGGGTCAGTCTGCTCTTTTATGGGTAGGTTACATTGACTGATTGGGGTCAGACTGCTCTTCCCTGGGTGTGTTAAATTGACAGAGTGGGGTCAGTCTGTTCTTCCCTGGGTGTGTGACATTGACAGAGTGGGTTCAGTCTGCTCTTCCCTGGGTGTGTTACATTGACAGCGTGGGGACAGTCTTATATTCCAGGGTTTGTTACATTGACAGAGTGGGGTCAGTCTGTTCTTCCCTGGGTGTGTTAAATTGACAGAGTGAGGTCAGTCTGCTCTTCCCTGGGTGTGTTACAATGACAGAGAGGGGTCAGTCTGCTCTTCCCTGGGTGTGTTACAATGACAGAGTTGGGTCAGTCTGCTCTTCCCAGAATGTTTTACATTGACAGAGTTGGGTCAGTCTGATCTTCCCTGGGTGTGAAACGTTGACAGAAAGGGGTCAGTCTGCTCTTCCCTGGGTGTTTTACATTGACAGAGTGGGGTCAGTCTGCTCTTCCCTGGGTGTGTTACATTGACAGAGTGGGGTCAGTCTGCTCTTCCCTGGGTGTGTTACATTGACAGAGTGAGGTCAGTCTGCTCTTCCCTGGGTGTGTTACATTGACAGACTGGGGTCAGTCTACTCTTCACTGGGTGTCTTACATTGACAGAGTGGGGTCAGTCTGCTCTTCCCTGGGTGTGTTACATTGACAGAGTGCGGTCAGTCTGCTCTTCCCAGGGTGTGTTACATTGACAGAGTGGGGTCCGTCTGCTCTTCCCTGGGTGTGTTACATTGACAGAGTGGGGTCAGTCTAATCTTCCCTGCGTGTGTTACATTGACAGAGTGGGGTCAGTCTGCTCTTCCCAGGGTGTGTTACATTGACAGAGTGGGGTCAGTCTGTTCTTCCCTGGGTGTGTTTCATTGACAGAGTGGGGTCAGTCTACCCTTCCCTGTGCGTGTTACATTGACAGAGTGGGGTCAGTCTGCTCGTCCCTGGGTGTGTTACAGTGACAGAGTGGGGTCAGTCAGCTCTTCCCAAGGTGCATTAGATTGACAGAGTGGGGTCAGTCTGCTCTTCCCTGGGTGGTTTGCATTGACTGAGTGCGGTCAGTCTGCTCTTCCCTGGGTGTGTTACATTGACAGAGTGGGGTCAGTCTGCTCTTCCCTGGGTTTGTTACATTGACAGAGTGGGGTCAGTCTGCTCTTCCCTGGGTGTGTTACAGTGACAGAGTGGGGTCAGTCTGCTCTTCCCAGGGTGTGTTAGATTGACAGATTGGTTTCAGTCTGCTCTTCCCAGTGTGTGTTACATTGACAGAGTGGGGTCAGTCTGCTCTTCCCTGGGTGTGTTACATTGACAGAGTGGGGTCAGTCTGCTCTTCCCTGGGTGTGTTACATTGACAGAGTGGGGTCAGTCTGCTCTTCCCAGGGTGCGTGACATTGACAGAGTGAGGTCAGTCTGCTCTTCCCTTGGTGTGTTACATTTACAGAGTGGGGTCAGTCTGCTCTTCCATGGGTGCGTTACATTGACAGAGTGGGGTCAGTCTGTTCTTCCCTGAGTGTGTTACTTTGACAGAGTGGGTTCAGTCTGCTCTTCCCTGGCTGTGTTACATTGACAGAGTGTGGTCAGTCTGCTCTTCCCTCGGTGGGTTACATTGAAAGTGTGGGGTCAGTCTGCTCTACCCTGGGTGTGTTACATTGATACAGTGGGGTCAATCTGCTCTTCCCTGGGTGTGTTACATTGACAGTGCGCGGTCCGTCTGCTCTTCCCTGGGTGTGTTACATTGACAGAGTAGGGGTCAGTCTGCTCTTCCCTGGGTGTGTTACATTGACAGAGTGGGGTTAGTCTGCTCTTCCCTGGGTGTGTTACATTGACAGAGAGAACTCAGTCTGCTCTTCCCTGGATGCATTACATTGAAAGTGTGGGGTCAGTCTGCTCTTCCCTGGGTGTGTTACATTGACACAGTGGGGTCAGTCTGCTCTTCCCTGGGTGCATGACATTGACAGAGTGCGGTCTGTCTGCTCTTCCCTGGGTGCGTGACATTGACAGAGTGGGGTCAGTCTGCTCTTCCCTGGGTGTGTTAAATTGACAGAGTGGGGTCAGTCTGCTCTTCCCAGGGTGTGTTACATTGACAGAGTGGGGTTAGTCTGCTCTTCCCTGGTAATGTTACATTGACCTAACCAGGTCAATCTTCTGTTTCCTGGGTGTGTTACATTGACAGAGGGGACTCAGTCTGCTCTTCCCTGGGTGTGTTACATTGACAGAGTGAGGTCAGTCTGCTCTTCCCTGGGTGTGTTTCAATGACAGAGTTGGGTCAGTCGGCTCTTCCCAGAATGTGTTACATTGACAGAGTTGGGTCAGTCTGATCTTCCCTGGGTGTGAAACGTTGACAGAAAGGGGTCAGTCTGCTCTTCCCTGGGTGTTTTACTTTGACAGAGTGGGGTCAGTCTGCTCTTCCCTGGGTGTGTTACATTGACAGAGTGGGGTCAGTCTGCTCTTCCCAGGGTTTGTTACATTGACAGAGTGGGGTCAGTCTGCTCTTCCCTGGGTGTGTTACAGTGACAGAGTGGGGTCAGTCTGCTCTTCCCAGGGTGTGTTACATTGACAGAGTGGGGTCAGTCTGCTCTTCCCAGGGTGTGTTACATTGACAGAGTGGGGTCAGTCTGCTCTTCCCTGGGTGTGTTACATTGACAGAGTGCGGTCAGTGTGCTCTTCCCTGGGTGCTTGACAAAGACAGAGTGGGGTCAGTCTGCTCTTCCCTGGGTGTGTAACATTGACAGAGTGGGGTCAGTCTGCTCTTCCCTGGGTGCGTGACATTGACAGAGTGGGGTAAGTCTGCTCTTTCCTGGGTGTGTTACATTGACAGAGTGGGGTCAGTCTGCTCTTTTATGGGTGGGTTACATTGACACAGTGGGGTCAGTCTGTTTTACCTGGGTGTGTTACATTGGCAGATTGGGGTCAGTCTGCTCTTTCCTGGGTTTGTTACATTGACAGAGTGGGGTCATTCTGCTCTTTTATGGGTGGGTTACATTGACAGAGTGGGGTCAGTCTGCTCTTCCCTGGGTGTGTCACATTGACAGAGTGGGGTCAGTCTGCTCTTCCCTGGGAGGGTTACATTGACAGAGTGGGGTCAGTCTTCTCTTCCCTGGGTGTGTTAAATTGACTGATTGGGGTCAGTCTGCTCTTCCCCAAGTGTGTTACATTGACACAGTGGGGTCAGTCTGCTCTTCCCTTGGTGTGTTACAATGACAGAGTGGGGTCAGTGCGCACTTCCCTGGGTGTGTTACATTGACAGTGTGGGGGTCAGTCTGCTCTTCCCAGGGTGGGTTGCATTGACAGAGTGTGGTCAGTCTGCTCTTCCCAGGGCGTGTCACATTGACAGAGTGGGGTCAGTCTGCTCTTTTATGGGTAGGTTACATTGACTGATTGGGGTCAGACTGCTCTTCCCTGGGTGTGTTAAATTGACAGAGTGGGGTCAGTCTGTTCTTCCCTGGGTGTGTGACATTGACAGAGTGGGTTCAGTCTGCTCTTCCCTGGGTGTGTTACATTGACAGCGTGGGGACAGTCTTATCTCCCAGGGTTTGTTACATTGACAGAGTGGGGTCAGTCTGTTCTTCCCTGGGTGTGTTAAATTGACAGAGTGAGGTCAGTCTGCTCTTCCCTGGGTGTGTTACAATGACAGAGAGGGGTCAGTCTGCTCTTCCCTGGGTGTGTTACAATGACAGAGTTGGGTCAGTCTGCTCTTCCCAGAATGTTTTACATTGACAGAGTTGGGTCAGTCTGATCTTCCCTGGGTGTGAAACGTTGACAGAAAGGGGTCAGTCTGCTCTT
Organism: Chiloscyllium punctatum; assembly: GCF_047496795.1. Classification (NCBI taxonomy): domain Eukaryota; kingdom Metazoa; phylum Chordata; class Chondrichthyes; order Orectolobiformes; family Hemiscylliidae; genus Chiloscyllium; species Chiloscyllium punctatum. The sequence goes on along the minus strand of NC_092788.1, from coordinate 55,608,302 downwards.
CCCTGGGTGTTTTACATTGACAGAGTGGGGTCAGTCTGCTCTTCCCTGGGTGTGTTACATTGACAGAGTGGGGTCAGTCTGCTCTTCCCTGGGTGTGTTACATTGACAGAGTGAGGTCAGTCTGCTCTTCCCTGGGTGTGTTACATTGACAGAGTGGGGTCAGTCTACTCTTCACTGGGTGTCTTACATTGACAGAGTGGGGTCAGTCTGCTCTTCCCTGGGTGTGTTACATTGACAGAGTGCGGTCAGTCTGCTCTTCCCAGGGTGTGTTACATTGACAGAGTGGGGTCCGTCTGCTCTTCCCTGGGTGTGTTACATTGACAGAGTGGGGTCAGTCTAATCTTCCCTGCGTGTGTTACATTGACAGAGTGGGGTCAGTCTGCTCTTCCCAGGGTGTGTTACATTGACAGAGTGGGGTCAGTCTGTTCTTCCCTGGGTGTGTTTCATTGACTGAGTGGGGTCAGTCTACCCTTCCCTTTGCGTGTTACATTGACAGAGTGGGGTCAGTCTGCTCGTCCCTGGGTGTGTTACAGTGACAGAGTGGGGTCAGTCAGCTCTTCCCAAGGTGCATTAGATTGACAGAGTGGGGTCAGTCTGCTCTTCCCTGGGTGGTTTGCATTGACTGAGTGCGGTCAGTCTGCTCTTCCCTGGGTGTGTTACATTGACAGAGTGGGGTCAGTCTGCTCTTCCCTGGGTTTGTTACATTGACAGAGTGGGGTCAGTCTGCTCTTCCCTGGGTGTGTTACAGTGACAGAGTGGGGTCAGTCTGCTCTTCCCAGGGTGTGTTAGATTGACAGATTGGTTTCAGTCTGCTCTTCCCAGTGTGTGTTACATTGACAGAGTGGGGTCAGTCTGCTCTTCCCTGGGTGTGTTACATTGACAGAGTGGGGTCAGTCTGCTCTTCCCTGGGTGTGTTACATTGACAGAGTGGGGTCAGTCTGCTCTTCCCAGGGTGCGTGACATTGACAGAGTGGGGTCAGTCTGCTCTTCCCTTGGTGTGTTACATTTACAGAGTGGGGTCAGTCTGCTCTTCCATGGGTGCGTTACATTGACAGAGTGGGGTCAGTCTGTTCTTCCCTGAGTGTGTTACTTTGACAGAGTGGGTTCAGTCTGCTCTTCCCTGGCTGTGTTACATTGACAGAGTGTGGTCAGTCTGCTCTTCCCTCGGTGGGTTACATTGAAAGTGTGGGGTCAGTCTGCTCTACCCTGGGTGTGTTACATTGATACAGTGGGGTCAATCTGCTCTTCCCTGGGTGTGTTACATTGACAGTGCGCGGTCCGTCTGCTCTTCCCTGGGTGTGTTACATTGACAGAGTAGGGGTCAGTCTGCTCTTCCCTGGGTGTGTTACATTGACAGAGTGGGGTTAGTCTGCTCTTCCCTGGGTGTGTTACATTGACAGAGAGAACTCAGTCTGCTCTTCCCTGGATGCATTACATTGAAAGTGTGGGGTCAGTCTGCTCTTCCCTGGGTGTGTTACATTGACACAGTGGGGTCAGTCTGCTCTTCCCTGGGTGCATGACATTGACAGAGTGCGGTCAGTCTGCTCTTCCCTGGGTGCGTGACATTGACAGAGTGGGGTCAGTCTGCTCTTCCCAGGGTGTGTTACATTGACAGAGTGGGGTTAGTCTGCTCTTCCCTGGTAATGTTACATTGACCTAACCAGGTCAATCTTCTGTTTCCTGGGTGTGTTACATTGACAGAGGGGACTCAGTCTGCTCTTCCCTGGGTGTGTTACATTGACAGAGTGAGGTCAGTCTGCTCTTCCCTGGGTGCGTTACAATGACAGAGAGGGGTCAGTCTGCTCTTCCCTGGGTGTGTTTCAATGACAGAGTTGGGTCAGTCGGCTCTTCCCAGAATGTGTTACATTGACAGAGTTGGGTCAGTCTGATCTTCCCTGGGTGTGAAACGTTGACAGAAAGGGGTCAGTCTGCTCTTCCCTGGGTGTTTTACTTTGACAGAGTGGGGTCAGTCTGCTCTTCCCTGGGTGTGTTACATTGACAGAGTGGGGTCAGTCTGCTCTTCCCAGGGTTTGTTACATTGACAGAGTGGGGTCAGTCTGCTCTTCCCTGGGTGTGTTACAGTGACAGAGTGGGGTCAGTCTGCTCTTCCCAGGGTGTGTTACATTGACAGAGTGGGGTCAGTCTGCTCTTCCCAGGGTGTGTTACATTGACAGAGTGGGGTCAGTCTGCTCTTCCCTGGGTGTGTTACATTGACAGAGTGCGGTCAGTGTGCTCTTCCCTGGGTGCTTGACATAGACAGAGTGGGGTCAGTCTGCTCTTCCCTGGGTGTGTAACATTGACAGAGTGGGGTCAGTCTGCTCTTCCCTGGGTGCGTGACATTGACAGAGTGGGGTAAGTCTGCTCTTCCCTCGGTGTTTTACATTGACAGAGTGGGGTCAGTCTGCTCTTCCCTGGGTGTGTTACATTGACAGAGTGGGGTCAGTCTGCTCTTCCCTGGGTGTGTTACATTGACAGAGTGAGGTCAGTCTGCTCTACCCTGGGTGTATTACATTGACAGATTGGGTTCAGTCTACTCTTCCCTGGGTGTGTTACATTGACAGAGTGGGGTCAGTCTGCTCTTCCCTGGGTGTGTTACATTGACAGAGTGGGGTCAGTCTGCTCTTTCCTGGGTGTGTTACATTGACAGAGTGGGGTCAGTCTGCTCTTTTATGGGTGGGTTACATTGACACAGTGGGGTCAGTCTGTTTTACCTGGGTGTGTTACATTGGCAGATTGGGGTCAGTCTGCTCTTTCCTGGGTTTGTTACATTGACAGAGTGGGGTCATTCTGCTCTTTTATGGGTGGGTTACATTGACAGAGTGGGGTCAGTCTGCTCTTCCCTGGGTGTGTCACATTGACAGAGTGGGGTCAGTCTGCTCTTCCCTGAGAGAGTTACATTGACAGAGTGGGGTCAGTCTTCTCTTCCCTGGGTGTGTTAAATTGACTGATTGGGGTCAGTCTGCTCTTCCCCAAGTGTGTTACATTGACACAGTGGGGTCAGTCTGCTCTTCCCTTGGTGTGTTACAATGACAGAGTGGGGTCAGTGCGCATTTCCCTGGGTGTGTTACATTGACAGTGTGGGGGTCAGTCTGCTCTTCCCAGGGTGTGTTGCATTGACAGAGTGTGGTCAGTCTGCTCTTCCCAGGGCGTGTCACATTGACAGAGTGGGGTCAGTCTGCTCTTTTATGGGTAGGTTACATTGACTCATTGGGGTCAGTCTGTTCTTCCCTGGGTGTGTGACATTGACAGAGTGGGTTCAGTCTGCTCTTCCCTGGGTGTGTTACATTGACAGCGTGGGGACAGTCTTATCTCCCAGGGTTTGTTACATTGACAGAGTGGGGTCAGTCTGCTCTTCCCTTGCTGTGTTACAATGACAGAGTGGGGTCAGTGTACACTTCCCTGTGTGTGTTACATTGACAGAGTGGGGGTCAGTCTGCTCTTCCCAGGGTGTGTTACATTGACAGAGTGTGGTCAGTCTGCTCTTCCCAGGGCGTGTCACATTGAAAGAGTGGGTTCAGTCTGCTCTTTTATGTGTGGGTTACATTGACAGAATGAATTCAGTCTGCTCTTCCCTGCGGGTGTTGCATTGACAGAGTGGGGTCAGTCTGATCTTCCCTGGTTGTGTTACATTGACAGAGTGAGTTCAGTCTGCTCTTCCCTGGGTGTGTTACATTGACAGAGTGGGGTCAGTCTGCTCTTCCCTGGGTGTGTTACATTGACAGAGTGAGGTCAGTCTGCTCTTCCCTGGGTTTGTTACATTGACAGAGTGGGCTCAGTCTTCTCTTCCCTGGGTGTGTTACATTGACTGATTGGGGTCAGTCTGCTATTCCCTGAGTGTGTTACATTGACAGAGTGGGGTCAGTCTGTTCGTCTTTGGGTGTGTTAAATTGACTGTGTTGGGTCAGTCTGTTCTTCCCTGGGTGTGTTACATTGACAGAGTGGCGTCAGTCTGTTCTTCCCTGGGAGTGTTACAGTGACAGGGTGGTCTCAGTCTGCTCTCCCCTGGGTGTGTACCATTGACAGTTTGGGGTCAGTCTGCTCTTCCCTGGGTGTGTTAAATTGATAGAGTGGGGTCAGTCTGCTCTTCCCTGGGTGTGTTACATTGACAGAGTTGGGTCAGTGTGCTCTTGCCAGGGCGTGTCACATTGACAGAGTGGGGACAGTCTGCTCTTTTATGGGTGGGTTACATTGACAGTGTGGGGTCAGTCTGCTCTTCCCTGGGTGTATTACATTGACAGAGTGGGGTCAGTCTGTTCTTCCCTGGGTGTGTTACATTGATTGAGTGGGTTCAGTCTGCTCTTCCCTGGGTGTGTTACATTGACAGAGTGGGGTCAGTCTGTTCTCCCAGGGTTTGTTACATTGACACAGTGGGGTCAGTCTGCTCTTCCCTGGGTGCATGACATTGACAGAGTGCGGTCAGTCTGCTCTTCCCTGGGTGCGTGACATTGACAGAGTGGGGTCAGTCTGCTCTTCCCTGGGTGTGTTAAATTGACAGAGTGGGGTCAGTCTGCTCTTCCCAGGGTGTGTTACGTTGACAGAGTGGAGTTAGTCTGCTCTTCCCTGGGTATGTTACATTGACCTAACCAGGTCAATCTTCTGTTCCCTGGGTGTGTTACATTGACAGAGGGGGCTCAGTCTGTTCTTCCCTGGGTGTGTTACATTGACAGAGTGAGGTCAGTCTGCTCTTCCCTGGGTGCGTTACAATGACAGAGAGGGGTCAGTCTGCTCTTTCCTGGGTGTGTTTCAATGACAGAGTTGGGTCAGTCTACTCTTCCCAGAATGTGTTACATTGACAGAGTTGGGTCAGTCTGATCTTCCCTGGGTGTGAAACGTTGACAGAAAGGGGTCAGTCTGCTCTTCCCTGGGTGTTTTACTTTGACAGAGTGGGGTCAGTCTGCTCTTCCCTGGGTGTGTTACATTGACAGAGTGGGGTCAGTCTGCTCTTCCCTGGGTTTGTTACATTGACAGAGTGGGGTCAGTCTGCTCTTCCCTTCGTGTGTTACAGTGACAGAGTGGGGTCAGTCTGCTCTTCCCAGGGTGTGTTACATTGACAGAGTGGGGTCAGTCTGCTCTTCCCAGGGTGTGTTACATTGACAGAGTGGGGTCAGTCTGCTCTTCCCTGGGTGTGTTACATTGACAGAGTGCGGTCAGTGTGCTCTTCCCTGGGTGCGTGACATTGACAGAGTGGGGTCAGTCTGCTCTTCCCTGGGTGTGTAACATTGACAGAGTGGGGTCAGTCTGCTCTTCCCTGGGTGCGTGACATTGACAGAGTGGGGTAAGTCTGCTCTTCCCTCGGTGTTTTACATTGACAGAGTGGGGTCAGTCTGCTCTTCCCTGGGTGTGTTACATTGACAGAGTTGGGACAGTCTGCTCTTCCCTGGGTGTGTTACATTGACAGAGTGAGGTCAGTCTGCTCTACCCTGGGTGTCTTTCATTGACAGAGTGGGGTCAGTCTGCTCTTCCCTGGGTGTGTTACATTGACAGAGTGGGGTCAGTCTGCTCTTTCCTGGGTGTGTTACATTGACAGAGTGGGATCAGTCTGCTCTTCCCTGGGTGTGTTACATTGACAGAGTGGGGTCAGTCTGCTCTTTCCTGGGTGTGTTACATTGACAGAGTGGGGTCAGTCTGCTCTTTTATGGGTGGGTTACATTGACACAGTGGGGTCAGTCTGTTTTACCTGGGTGTGTTACATTGACAGATTGGGGTCAGTCTGCTCTTTCCTGGGTGTGTTACATTGACAGAGTGGGGTCAGTGTGCTCTTCCCTGGGTGCGTGACATTGACAGAGTGGGGTCAGTCTGCTCTTCCCTGGGTGTGTAACATTGACAGAGTGGGGTCAGTCTGCTCTTCCCTGGGTGCGTGACATTGACAGAGTGGGGTAAGTCTGCTCTTCCCTCGGTGTTTTACATTGACAGAGTGGGGTCAGTCTGCTCTTCCCTGGGTGTGTTACATTGACAGAGTTGGGACAGTCTGCTCTTCCCTGGGTGTGTTACATTGACAGAGTGAGGTCAGTCTGCTCTTCCCTGGGTGTGAAACGTTGACAGAAAGGGGTCAGTCTGCTCTTCCCTGGGTGTTTTACTTTGACAGAGTGGGGTCAGTCTGCTCTTCCCTGGGTGTGTTACATTGACAGAGTGGGGTCAGTCTGCTCTTCCCTGGGTTTGTTACATTGACAGAGTGGGGTCAGTCTGCTCTTCCCTTCGTGTGTTACAGTGACAGAGTGGGGTCAGTCTGCTCTTCCCAGGGTGTGTTACATTGACAGAGTGGGGTCAGTCTGCTCTTCCCAGGGTGTGTTACATTGACAGAGTGGGGTCAGTCTGCTCTTCCCTGGGTGTGTTACATTGACAGAGTGCGGTCAGTGTGCTCTTCCCTGGGTGCGTGACATTGACAGAGTGGGGTCAGTCTGCTCTTCCCTGGGTGTGTAACATTGACAGAGTGGGGTCAGTCTGCTCTTCCCTGGGTGCGTGACATTGACAGAGTGGGGTAAGTCTGCTCTTCCCTCGGTGTTTTACATTGACAGAGTGGGGTCAGTCTGCTCTTCCCTGGGTGTGTTACATTGACAGAGTTGGGACAGTCTGCTCTTCCCTGGGTGTGTTACATTGACAGAGTGAGGTCAGTCTGCTCTACCCTGGGTGTCTTTCATTGACAGAGTGGGGTCAGTCTGCTCTTCCCTGGGTGTGTTACATTGACAGAGTGGGGTCAGTCTGCTCTTTCCTGGGTGTGTTACATTGACAGAGTGGGGTCAGTCTGCTCTTCCCTGGGTGTGTTACATTGACAGAGTGGGGTCAGTCTGCTCTTTCCTGGGTGTGTTACATTGACAGAGTGGGGTCAGTCTGCTCTTTTATGGGTGGGTTACATTGACACAGTGGGGTCAGTCTGTTTTACCTGGGTGTGTTACATTGACAGATTGGGGTCAGTCTGCTCTTTCCTGGGTGTGTTACATTGACAGAGTGGGGTCAGTCTGCTCTTTTATGGGTGGGTTACATTGACAGAGTGGGGTCAGTCTGCTCTTCCCTGGGTGTGTTACATTGACAGAGTGGGGTCAGTCTGCTCTTCCCTGGGAGGGTTACATTGACAGAGTGGGGTCAGTCTTCTCTTCCCTGGGAGTGTTAAATTGACTGATTGGGGTCAGTCTGCTCTTCCCCAAGTGTGTTACATTGACACACTGGGGTCAGTCTGCTCGTCCCTTGGTGTGTTACAATGACAGAGTGGGGTCAGTGCGCACTTCCCTGGGTGTGTTACATTGACAGTGTGGGGGTCAGTCTGCTCTTCCCAGGGTGTGTTGCATTGACAGAGTGTGGTCAGTCTGCTCTTCCCAGGGCGTGTCACATTGACAGAGTGGGGTCAGTCTGCTCTTTTATGGGTAGGTTACATTGACTGATTGGGGTCAGACTGCTCTTCCCTGGGTGTGTTAAATTGACAGACTGGGGTCAGTCTGTTCTTCCCTGGGTGTGTGACATTGACAGAGTGGGTTCAGTCTGCTCTTCCCTGGGTGTGTTACATTGACAGCGTGGGGACAGTCTTATCTCCCAGGGTTTGTTACATTGACAGAGTGGGGTCAGTCTGCTCTTCCTTTGCTGTGTTACAATGACAGAGTGGGGTCAGTGTACACTTCCCTGTGTGTGTTACATTGACAGAGTGGGGGTCAGTCTGCTCTTCCCAGGGTGTGTTACATTGACAGAGTGTGGTCAGTCTGCTCTTCCCAGGGCGTGTCACATTGAAAGAGTGGGGTCAGTCTGCTCTTTTATGGGTGGGTTACATTGACAGAATGAATTCAGTCTGCTCTTCCCTGCGGGTGTTGCATTGACAGAGTGGGGTCAGTCTGATCTTCCCTGGTTGTGTTACATTGACAGAGTGAGTTCAGTCTGCTCTTCCCTGGGTGTGTTACATTGACAGAGTGGGGTCAGTCTGCTCTTCCCTGGGTGTGTTACATTGACAGAGTGAGGTCAGTCTGCTCTTCCCTGGGTTTGTTACATTGACAGAGTGGGCTCAGTCTTCTCTTCCCTGGGTGTGTTACATTGACTGATTGGGGTCAGTCTGCTATTCCCTGAGTGTGTTACATTGACAGAGTGGGGTCAGTCTGTTCGTCTTTGGGTGTGTTAAATTGACTGTGTTGGGTCAGTCTGCTCTTCCCTGGGTGTGTTACATTGACAGAGTGGCGTCAGTCTGTTCTTCCCTGGGAGTGTTACAGTGACAGGGTGGTGTCATTCTGCTCTCCCCTGGGTGTGTTCCATTGACAGAGTGGGGTCAGTCTGCTCTTCCCTGGGTGTGTTAAATTGATAGAGTGGGGTCAGTCTGCTCTTCCCTGGGTGTGTTACATTGACAGAGTGGGGTCAGTCTGTTCTCCCATTGTGTGTTACATTGACAGAGTGGGGTCAGTCTGCTCTTCCCTGGGTTTGTTACAATGACAGAGTGGGGTCAATGTGCACTTCACTGGGTGGGTTACATTGACAGAGTGGGGTCAGTCTGCTCTTCACTTTGTTTGTTACATTGACAGAGTTTGGTCAGTCTGCTCTTCCCTGGGTGTGTTACATTGACAGAGTTGGGTCAGTGTGCTCTTCCCAGGGCGTGTTACATTGATTGAGTGGGTTAAGTCTGCTCTTCCCTGGGTGTGTTACATTGACAGAGTGGGGTCAGTCTGTTCTCCCAGGGTTTGTTACATTGACAGAGTGGTGTCAGTCTGCTCTTCCCTTGCTGTGTTACAATGACAGAGTGGGGTCCGTGTGCACCTCCCTGTGTGTGTTACATTGACAGAGTGGGGGTCAGTCTGCTCTTCCCAGGGTGTGTTACATTGACAGAGTGAGGTCAGTCTGCTCTTCCCTGGGTGAGTTACATTGACAGTGTTGGTTCAGTCTGCTCTCCCCTGGGTGTGATACATTGACAGAGTGGGGTCAGACTGCTATTCCCTGAGTATGTTACATTGACAGAGGGGGTGTGTCTGCTCTTCCCAGGGTGTGTTACATTGACAGGGTGGGGTCAGTCTGCTCTTCCCTCGGTGTGTTACATTGACAGGGTGGGTTCAGTCTGCTCTTCCCTTGGCGTGTTACGTTGACAGAGTGGGGTCAGTCTGCTCTTCCCTGGGTGTGTTACATTGACAGGGTGGGGTCAGTCTGCTCTTCCCTGGGTGTGTTACATTGACAGAGTGGGGTCAGTCTGCATTTCCCCGAGTGTGTTACTTTGACAGAGTGGGGACAGTCAGCTCTTCCCTGAGTGTGTTACTTTGACAGAGTGGGGTCAGTCTGCTCTTCCCTAGGTGAGTTACATTGAGATAGAGGGGTCAGTCTGGTCTCCCCTGGGTGTGTTACATTGACAGAGTGAGGTCAGTCTGCTCTTCCCTGGGTGTGTTACAATGATAGAGTGGGGTCAGTCTGCTCTTCCCTGGGTGTGTTGCATTGACAGAGTGGGGTCAGTCTGCTCTTCCCAGAATGTGTTACATATACAGAGTTGGGTCAGTCTGATCTTCCCTGGGTGTGTAACGTTGACAGAAAGGGGTCAGTCTGCTCTTCTCTGGGTGTTTTAAATTGACAGAGTGGGGTGAGTCTGCTCTTCCCTGGGTGTGTTACATTGACAGAGTGGGGTCAGTCTACTCTTCCCTGTGTGTCTTACATTGACAGAGTGGGGTCAGTCTTCTCTTCCCTGGGTGTGTTCCATTGACAGAGTGGGGTCAGTCTGCTCTTCCCTGGGTGTGTTATCCTGACAGAGTGGGGTCAGTCTGCTCTTCCCTGGGTGCGTTACATTGACAGAACAGGGTCCGTCTGCCTTTCCCTGGGTGTGTTACATTGACAGAGTGGGGTTAGTCTGCTCTTCCCTGGGTGTGTTACATTGACAGAGTGAGGTCAGTCTGCTCTTCCCTGGTTGTGTTACAATGACAGAGTGGGGTCAGTCTGCTCTTCCCTGAGTGTGTTACTTTGACACAGTGGGGACAGTCTGCTCTTCCCTGAGTGTGTTACTTTGACAGAGTGGGGTCAGTCTGCTCTTCCCTGGGTGTGTTACATTGACAGAGTGGGGTCAGTCTGCTCTTCCCTGGGTGTGTTATACTGACAGAGTGGGGTCAGTATGCTCTTCCCTGGGTGTGTTACATTGACAGAACAGGGTCCGTCTGCCTTTCCCTGGGTGTGTTACATTGACAGAGTGGGGTTAGTCTGCTCTTCCCTGGGTGTGTTACATTGACAGAGTGAGGTCAGTCTGCTCTTCCCTCGGTGTGTTACAATGACAGAGTGGGGTCAGTCTGCTCTTCCCTGGGTGTGTTACATTGACAGAGTGGGGTCAGTCTGCTCTTCCCAGGGTGTGTTACATTGACAGAGTTGGGTCAGTCTGATGTTCCCTGGGTGTATAACGTTGAGAGACAGGGGTCAGTCTGGTCTTCCCTGGTTGTGTTACATTGACAGAGACAACTCAGTCTGCTCTTCCCTGGGTGTGTTGCAATGGCAGAGTGTGGTCTGTCTGCTCTTCCCTGTGTATGTTATATTGACACAGTGGGGTCAGTCTGCTCTTCCCTGGGTGCGTGACATTGACAGAATGCGGTCAGTCTGCTCTTCCCTGTGTGCGTGACATTGACAGAGTGGGGTCAATCTGCTCTTCCCTGGGTGTGTTACATTGACAGAGTGGGGTCAGTGTGCTCTTCCCAGGGCGTGTCACGTTGACAGAGTGGGGACAGTATGCTCTTTTATGGGTGGGTGACATTGACAGAGTGGGGTCAGTCTGCTCTTCCCTGGGTGTGTTACATTGACAGAGTGGGGTCAGTGTGATCTTCCCTGGTTGTGTTACATTGACAGAGTGAGTTCAGTCTGCTCCTCCCTGGGTGTGTTACATTGACAGAGTGGGGTCAGTGTGCTCTTCCCAGGGCGTGTCACGTTGACAGAGTGGGGACAGTATGCTCTTTTATGGGTGGGTGACATTGACAGAGTGGGGTCAGTCTGCTTTTCCCTGGGAGGGTTACATTGACAGAGTGGGGTCAGTCTTCTCTTCCCTGGGTGTGTAACATTGACAGATTGGGGTCAGTCTGCTCTTCCCCAAGTTTGTTAATTGACACAGTGGGGTCAGTCTGTTCTTCCCTGGGTGTGTTACATTGACAGAGTGGGGTCAGTCTGCTCTTCCCTGGCTATGTTACATTGACAGAGTGGGGTCAGTCTGCTCTTCCCTGGGTGTGTTACATTGACAGAGTGGGGTCAATCTGCTCTTCCCTGGGTGGGTAACATTGACAGAGTGGGGTCAGTCTGCTCTTCCCTGGGTGTGTTTCATTGACAGAGTGGGGTCAGTTTGCTCTTTCCTGGGTGCGTTACATTGACAGAGTGGTGTCAGTCTGCTCTTCCCTGGGTGTGTTACATTGACAGAGTGGGGTCAGTCTGCCCTTACCTAGGTGTGTTACATTGATAGAGTGGGGTCAGTCTGTTCTCCCAGGGTTTGTTACATGGACAGAGTGGGGTCAGTCTGTTCTTCCCTGGGTGTGCTACATTGACAGAGTGAGGTCAGTCTCTCTTCCCAGGGCGTGTCACATTGACAGAGTGGGGTCAATCTGCTCTTCTCTGGGTGGGTAACATTGACAGAGGGTGGTCAGTCTGCTATTCCCAAGGCGTGTCACATTGACAGAGTGGGGCCAGTCTGCTCTTTTATGGGTGGGTTACATTGACAGAGTGGGGTAAGTCTGCTATTCCCTGGGTGTGTTACATTGACAGAGTGGGGTCAGTCTGCTCTTACCTTGGGGGGGTTACATTGACAGAGTGGAGTCAGTCTGTTCTTCCCTGGGTGTGTTACATTGACAGAGTGGGGTCAGTCTGCTCTTCCCTGGGTGTGTTACATTGACTGAGTGGGGTCAGTCTGTTCTTCCCTGGGTGCATTACATTGACAGAGTGGGGTCAGTCTGTTCTTCCCTGGGTGTGTTACATTGACAGAGTGGGGTCAGTCTGCTCTTCCCTGGGTGTGTTACATTGACAGAGTGGGGTCAGTCTGTTCTCCCAGAGTGTTTTACATTGACAGAGTGGGGTCAGTCTGCTCTTCCCTGGGTGTATTACATTGACAGAGTGGGGTCAGTCTGTTCTTCCCTGGCTGTGTTACATTAATTGAGTGGGTTCAGTCTGCTCTTCCCTGGGTGTGTTACATTGACAGAGTGGGGTCAGTCTGTTCTCCCAGGGTTTGTTACATTGCAAGAGTGGGGTCAGTCTGCTCTTCCCTTGCTGTGTTACAATGACAGAGAGGGGTCAGTGTGCACTTCCCTGTGTGTGTTACATTGACAGAGTGGGGGTCAGTCTGCTCTTCCCAGGGTGTGTAACATTGACAGAGTGAGGTCAGTCTGCTCTTCCCTGGGTGAGTTACATTGACAGAGTGGGGTCAGTCTGCTCTCCCCTGGGTGTGATACATTGACAGAGTGGGGTCAGACTGCTATTCCCTAATTATGTTTCATTGACAGAGGGGGGTGTGTCTGCTCTTCCCAGGGTGTGTTACATTGACAGAGTGAGGTCAGTCTGCTCTTCCCTGGGTTTGTTACATTGACAGAGTTTGGTCAGTCTGCTCTTCCCTGGGTGTGTAACATTGACAGAGTTGGGTCAGTGTGCTCTTCCCAGGGCGTGTCACATTGACAGAGTGGGGACAGTCTGCTCTTTTATGGGTGGGTTACATTGACAGAGTGGGGTCAGTCTGCTCTTCCCTGGGTGTGTTACATTGACAGAGTGGGGTCAGTCTGATCTTCCCTGGTTGTGTTACATTGACAGAGTGAGTTCAGTCTGCTCTTCCCTGGGTGTGTTACATTGACAGAGTGGGGTCAGTCTGCTTTTCCCTGGGAGGGTTACATTGACAGAGTGGGGTCAGTCTTCTCTTCCCTGGGTGTGTAACATTGACAGATTGGGGTCAGTCTGCTCTTCCCCAAGTTTGTTACATTGACACAGTGGGGTCAGTCTGTTCTTCCCTGGGTGTGTTACATTGACAGAGTGGGGTCAGTCTGCTCTTCCCTGAGTGTGTAACATTGACAGAGTGGGGTCAGTCTGCTCTTCCCTGGCTATGTTGCATTGACAGAGTGGGGTCAGTCTGCTCTTCCCTGGGTGTGTTATATTGACAGAGTGGGGTCAGTCTGCTCTTCCCTGGGTGTGTTTCATTGACAGAGTGGGGTCAGTTTGCTCTTCCCTGGGTGCGTTACATTGACAGAGTGGTGTCAGTCTGCTCTTCCCTGGGTGCGTTACATTGACAGTTTGGTGTCAGTCTGCTCTTCCCTGGGTGTGTTCCATTGACAGAGTGTGGTCAGTCTGTTCTCCCAGGGTTTGTTAAATTGACAGAGTGGGGTCAGTCTGTTTTTCCCTGGGTGTGCTACATTGACAGAGTGAGGTCAGTCTGCTCTTCCCAGGGCGTGTCACATTGACAGAGTGGGGTCAATCTGCTCTTCCCTGGGTGGGTAACATTGACAGAGTGTGGTCAGTCTGCTCTTCCCAGTGCGTGTCACTTTGACAGAGTGGGGCCAGTCTGCTCTTTTATGGGTGGGAAACATTGACAGAGTGGGGTAAATCTGCTATTCCCTGGGTGTGTTACATTGACAGAGTGGGGTCAGTCTGCTCTTCCCTTGGGGGATACATTGACAGAGTGGGGTCAGTCTGCTCTTCCCTGGGTGTGTTACATTGACTGAGTGGGGTCAGTCTGTTATTCCCTGGGTGTAATACATTGACAGAGTGGGGTCAGTCTGTTCTTCCCTGGGTGTGTTACATTGACAGAGTGGGTTCAGTCTGCTCTTCCCTGGGTGTGTTACATTGACAGAGTGGGGTCAGTCTGTTCTCCCAGAGTGTGTTACATTGACAGTGTGGGGTCAGTCTGATCTTCCCTGGTTGTGTTACATTGACAGAGTGGGGTCAGTCTGACCTTCCCTGGTTGTGTTACATTGACAGAGTGGGGTCAGTCTGATCTTCCCTGGTTGTGTTACATTGACAGAGTGAGTTCAGTCTGCTCTTCCCTGGGTGTGATACATTGACAGAGTGTGGTCAGTCTGCTCTTCCCTGGGAGGGTTACATTGACAGAGTGGGGTCTGTCTTCTCTTCCCTGGGTGTGTTACATTGACAGATTGGGGTCAGTCTGCTCTTCCCCAAGTTTGTTACATTGACACAGTGGGGTCAGTCTGTTCTTCCCTGGGTGTGTTACATTGACAGAGTGGGGTCAGTCTGCTCTTCCCTGGATGTGTTACATTGACAGAGTGGGGTCAGTCTGCTCTTCCCTGGGTGTGTTACATTGACAGAGTGGGGTCAATCTGCTCTTCCCTGGATGGGTAACATTGACAGAGTGGGGTCAGTCTGCTCTTCCCTGGGTGTGTTACATTGACAGAGTGGCGTCAGTCTGTTCTTCCCTGAGAGTGTTACAGTGACAGGGTGGTGTCATTCTGCTCTCCCCTGGGTGTGTTACATTGACAGAGTGGGGTCAGTCTGCTCTTCCCTGGGTTTTTTAAATTGACAGAGTGGGGTCAGTCTGTTCTTCCCTTGGTGTGTTACATTGACAGAGTGGTATCTGTCTGCTCTTCCCTGGGTGTGTTACATTGACAGAGCGGGGTCAGTCTGTTCTCCCATTGTGTGTTACATTGACAGAGTGCGGTCAGTCTGCTCTTCCCTGGGTGTGTTACAATGACAGAGTGGGGTCAGTGTGCACATCACTGGGTGGGTTACATTGACAGAGTTGGGTAAGTCTGCAGTTCACTGTGTGAGTAATTTTGCAGAAGAGGACATTCTGCTCTTCTCTGGGTGGGTTACATTGAAAGAGTGAGGTCAGTCTGCTCTTCCCTGCGTTTGTTACATTGACAGAGATTGGTCAGTCTGCTCTTCCCTGGGTGTGTTACATTGACAGAGTTGGTTCAGTGTGCTCTTACCAGGGTGTGTCACATTGACAGAGTGGGGTCAATCTGCTCTTCCCTGGGTGTGTTACATTGACAGAGTGGGGTCAGTCTGTTCTTTCCTGGGTGTTTTACATTGACAGAGTGGGATCAGTCTGCTCTTCTCTGTGTGTGTCACATTGACAGAGTGGGGTCAGTTTGCTCTTTCCCAAGTTTGTTACATTGACACAGTTGTGTCAGTCTGTTCTTCCCTGGGTGTGTTACATTGACAGAGTGGGGTCAGTCTGCTCTTTCTTGGCTGTGTTACATTGACAGAGTGGTGTCAGTCTGCTCTTCCCTGGGTGTGTTACATTGACAGAGTGAGGTTAGTCTGCCCTTCCCTAGGTGTGTTCCATTGACAGAGTGGCGTCAGTCTGTTCTCCCAGGGTTTGTTACATTGACAGAGTGGAGTCAGTCTGATCTTCCCTGGTTGTGTTACATTGACAGAGTGAGTTCAGTCTGCTCTTCCCTGGGTGTGTTACATTGACAGAGTGGGGTCAGTCTGCTCTTCCCTGGGAGGGTTACATTGACAGAGTGGGGTCAGTCTTCTCTTCCCTGGGTGTGTGCAATTGACAGTTTGGGGTCAGTCTGCTCTTCCCCAAGTTTGTTACATTGACACAGTGGGGTCAGTCTGTTCTTCCCTTGGTGTGTTACATTGACAGAGTGGGGTCAGTCTGCTCTTCCCTGGCTGTGTTACATTGACAGAGTGGGGTCAGTTTGCTCTTCCCCGGGTGTGTTACATTGACAGAGTGGTGTCAGTCTGCTCTTCCCTGGGTGTGTTATATTGACAGAGTGGGGTCAGTCTGCCTTCCCTCGGTGTGTTCCATTGACAGAGTGGGGTCAGTCTGTTCTCCCAGGGTTTGTTACATTGACAGAGTGGGGTCAGTCTGTTCTTCCCTGGGTGTGTTACATTGACAGAGTGAGGTCAGTCTGCTCTTCCCTGGGTGTGTTACATTGACAGAGTGGGGTCAATCTGCTCTTCCCTGGGTGGGTAACATTGACAGAGTGTGGTCAGTCTGCTCTTCCCAGGGCGTGTCACATTGACAGAGTGGGGCCAGTCTGCTCTTTTATGGGTGGGTTACATTGACAGAGTGGGGTAAGTCTGCTATTCCCTGGGTGTGTTACATTGACAGAGTTGAGTCAGTCTGTTCTTCCCTGGGTGTGTTACATTGACAGAGTGGGGTCAGTCTGCTCTTCACTGGGTGTGTTACATTGACAGAGTGGGGTCAATCTGCTCTTCCCAGGGTGTGTTACATTGACAGAGTGGAGTCAGTCTGTTCTTCCCTGGGTGTGTTACATTGACAGAGAGCGGTCAGTGTGCTCTTCCCTGGGTGCGTGACATTGACAGAGTGGAGTCAGTCTGTTCTTCCCTGAGTGTGTTACATTGACAGAGTGGGGTCAGTCTGCTCTTCCCTTGCTGTGTTACAATGACAGAGTGGGGTCAGTGTGCACTTCCCTGTGTGTGTTTCATTGACAGAGTGGGGTTCAGTCTGTTCTCCCAGGGTTTGTTACATTGACAGAGTGGGGTCAGTCTGATCTTCCCTTGCTGTGTTACAATGACAGAGTGGGGTCAGTGTGCACTTCCCTGTGTGTGTTACATTGACAGAGTGGGGTTCAGTCTGCTCTTCCCAGGGTGTGTTACATTGACAGAGTGAGTTCAGTCTGCTCTTCCCTGGGTGTGTTACATTGTCAGAGTGGGGTCAGTCTGCTCTTCCCTGGGTTTGTTACATTGACAGAGTGAGGTCAGTCTGCTCTTCCCTGGGTTTGTTACATTGACAGAGTGGGGCCAGTCTTCTCTTCCCTGGGTGTGTTACATTGACCGATTGGGGTCAGTCTGCTCTTCCCTGCGTGTGTTACATTGACAGAGTGGGGTCAGTCTGTTCTTCCTTGGGTGTGTTAAATTGACAGTGTTGGGTCAGTCTGCTCTTCCCTGGGTGTGTTACATTGACAGATTGGGGCCAGTCTGCTCTTCCCTGATTGTGTTACATTGAAAGAGTGGGGTCAGTCTGTTCTTCCTTGGGTGTGTTAAATTGACAGTGTTGGGTCAGTCTGCTCTTCCCTGGGTGTGTTACATTGACAGAGTGGCGTCAGTCTGTTCTTCCCTGGGAGTGTTACAGCGACAGGGTGGTGTCATTCTGCTCTCCTCTGGGTGTGTTACATTGACAGAGTGGGGTCAGTCTGCTCTTCCCTGGGTTTTTTAAATTGACAGAGTGGGGTCAGTCTGTTCTTCCCTTGGTGTGTTACATTGACAGAGTGGTATCTGTCTGCTCTTCCCTGGGTGTGTTACATTGACAGAGTGGGGTCAGTCTATTCTCCCATTGTGTGTTACATTGACAGAGTGCGGTCAGTCTGCTCTTCCCTGGGTGTGTTACAATGACAGAGTGGGGTCAGTGTGCACATCACTGGGTGGGTTACATTGACAGAGTTGGGTAAGTCTGCAATTCACTGTGTGAGTAATTTTGCAGAAGAGGACATTCTGCTCTTCTCTGGGTGGGTTACATTGAAAGAGTGAGGTCAGTCTGCTCTTCCCTGCGTTTGTTACATTGAGAGAGTTTGGTCAGTCTGCTCTTCCCTGGGTGTGTTACATTGACAGAGTTGGTTCAGTGTGCTCTTACCAGGGTGTGTCACATTGACAGAGTGGGGACAGTCTGCTCTTTTTGAGTGGGTTACATTGACAGATTGGGGTCAGTCTGCTCTTCCCTGGGTGTGTTACATTGACAGAGTGGGGTCAGTCTGATCTTCCCTGGTTGTGTTACATTGACAGAGTGAGTTCAGTCTGCTCTTCCCTGGGTGTGTTACATTGACAGAGTGGGGTCAGTCTGCTCTTCCCTGGGAGGTTTACATTGACAGAGTGGGGTCAGTCTTCTCTTCCCTGGGTGTGTTACATTGACAGATTGGGGTCAGTCTGCTCTTCCCCAAGTTTGTTACATTGACACAGTGGGGTCAGTCTGTTCTTCCCTGGGTGTGTTACATTGACCGAGTAGGGTCAGTCTGCTCTTCCCTGGCTGTGTTACATTGACAGAGTGGGGTCAGTCTGCTCTTCCCTGGGTGTGTTACATTGACAGAGTGGGGTCAGTCTGCTCTTCCCTGGGTGTGTTACATTGACAGAGTGGGGTCAGTCTGCTCTTCCCTGGGTGTGTTACGTTGACAGAGTGGGGTCAATCTGCTCTTCCCTGGGTGTGTTTCATTGACAGAGTGGGGTCAGTTTGCTCTTACCTGGGTGTGTTACATTGACAGAGTGGTGTCAGTCTGCTCTTCCCTGGGTGTGTTACATTGACAGAGTGAGGTCAGTCTGCTCTTCCCTGGGAGGGTTACATTGACAGAGTGGGGTCAGCCTTCTCTTCCCTGGGTGTGTTACATTGACAGATTGGGGTCAGTCTGCTCTTCCCCAAGTTGGTAACATTGACACAGTGGGGTCAGCCTTCTCTTCCCTGGGTGTGTTACATTGACAGATTGGGGTCAGTCTGCTCTTCCCCAAGTTGGTAACATTGACACAGTGGGGTCAGCCTGTTTTTCCCTGGGTGTGTTACATTGACAGATTGGGGTCAGTGTGCTCTTCGCTGGCTGTGTTACATTGACAGAGTGGGGTCAGTCTGATCTTCCCTGGTTGTGTAACATTGACAGAGTGAGTTCAGTCTGCTCTTCCCTGGGTGTGTTTCATTGACAGAGTGGGGTCAGTTTGCTCTTCCCTGGGTGTGTTACATTGACAGAGTGGTGTCAGTCTGCTCTTCCCTAGGTGTGTTCCATTGACAGAGTGGCGTCAGTCTGTTCTCCCAGGGTTTGATACATTGACAGAGTGGGGTCAGTCTGTTCTTCCCTGGGTAAGTTACATTGACAGAGTGCGGTCAGTCTGCTCTTCCCTGGGAGGGTTACATTGAAAGAGTGGGGTCAGCCTTCTCTTCCCTGGGTGTGTTACATTGACAGATTGGGGTCAGTCTGCTCTTCCCCAAGTTGGTAACATTGACACAGTGGGGTCAGCCTGTTTTTCCCTGGGTGTGTTACATTGACAGATTGGGGTCAGTGTGCTCTTCCCTGGCTGTGTTACATTGACAGAGTGGGGTCAGTCTGATCTTCCCTGGTTGTGTAACATTGACAGAGTGAGTTCAGTCTGCTCTTCCCTGGGTGTGTTTCATTGACAGAGTGGGGTCAGTCTGCTCTTTCTTGGCTGTGTTACATTGACAGAGTGGTGTCAGTCTGCTCTTCCCTGGGTGTGTTACATTGACAGAGTGAGGTTAGTCTGCCCTTCCCTAGGTGTGTTCCATTGACAGAGTGGCGTCAGTCTGTTCTCCCAGGGTTTGTTACATTGACAGAGTGGAGTCAGTCTGATCTTCCCTGGTTGTGTTACATTGACAGAGTGAGTTCAGTCTGCTCTTCCCTGGGTGTGTTACATTGACAGAGTGGGGTCAGTCTGCTCTTCCCTGGGAGGGTTACATTGACAGAGTGGGGTCAGTCTTCTCTTCCCTGGGTGTGTGCAATTGACAGTTTGGGGTCAGTCTGCTCTTCCCCAAGTTTGTTACATTGACACAGTGGGGTCAGTCTGTTCTTCCCTTGGTGTGTTACATTGACAGAGTGGGGTCAGTCTGCTCTTCCCTGGCTGTGTTACATTGACAGAGTGGGGTCAGTTTGCTCTTCCCCGGGTGTGTTACATTGACAGAGTGGTGTCAGTCTGCTCTTCCCTGGGTGTGTTATATTGACAGAGTGGGGTCAGTCTGCCTTCCCTCGGTGTGTTCCATTGACAGAGTGGGGTCAGTCTGTTCTCCCAGGGTTTGTTACATTGACAGAGTGGGGTCAGTCTGTTCTTCCCTGGGTGTGTTACATTGACAGAGTGAGGTCAGTCTGCTCTTCCCTGGGTGTGTTACATTGACAGAGTGGGGTCAATCTGCTCTTCCCTGGGTGGGTAACATTGACAGAGTGTGGTCAGTCTGCTCTTCCCAGGGCGTGTCACATTGACAGAGTGGGGCCAGTCTGCTCTTTTATGGGTGGGTTACATTGACAGAGTGGGGTAAGTCTGCTATTCCCTGGGTGTGTTACATTGACAGAGTTGAGTCAGTCTGTTCTTCCCTGGGTGTGTTACATTGACAGAGTGGGGTCAGTCTGCTCTTCACTGGGTGTGTTACATTGACAGAGTGGGGTCAATCTGCTCTTCCCAGGGTGTGTTACATTGACAGAGTGGAGTCAGTCTGTTCTTCCCTGGGTGTGTTACATTGACAGAGAGCGGTCAGTGTGCTCTTCCCTGGGTGCGTGACATTGACAGAGTGGAGTCAGTCTGTTCTTCCCTGAGTGTGTTACATTGACAGAGTGGGGTCAGTCTGCTCTTCCCTTGCTGTGTTACAATGACAGAGTGGGGTCAGTGTGCACTTCCCTGTGTGTGTTTCATTGACAGAGTGGGGTTCAGTCTGTTCTCCCAGGGTTTGTTACATTGACAGAGTGGGGTCAGTCTGATCTTCCCTTGCTGTGTTACAATGACAGAGTGGGGTCAGTGTGCACTTCCCTGTGTGTGTTACATTGACAGAGTGGGGTTCAGTCTGCTCTTCCCAGGGTGTGTTACATTGACAGAGTGAGTTCAGTCTGCTCTTCCCTGGGTGTGTTACATTGTCAGAGTGGGGTCAGTCTGCTCTTCCCTGGGTTTGTTACATTGACAGAGTGAGGTCAGTCTGCTCTTCCCTGGGTTTGTTACATTGACAGAGTGGGGCCAGTCTTCTCTTCCCTGGGTGTGTTACATTGACCGATTGGGGTCAGTCTGCTCTTCCCTGCGTGTGTTACATTGACAGAGTGGGGTCAGTCTGTTCTTCCTTGGGTGTGTTAAATTGACAGTGTTGGGTCAGTCTGCTCTTCCCTGGGTGTGTTACATTGACAGATTGGGGCCAGTCTGCTCTTCCCTGATTGTGTTACATTGAAAGAGTGGGGTCAGTCTGTTCTTCCTTGGGTGTGTTAAATTGACAGTGTTGGGTCAGTCTGCTCTTCCCTGGGTGTGTTACATTGACAGAGTGGCGTCAGTCTGTTCTTCCCTGGGAGTGTTACAGCGACAGGGTGGTGTCATTCTGCTCTCCTCTGGGTGTGTTACATTGACAGAGTGGGGTCAGTCTGCTCTTCCCTGGGTTTTTTAAATTGACAGAGTGGGGTCAGTCTGTTCTTCCCTTGGTGTGTTACATTGACAGAGTGGTATCTGTCTGCTCTTCCCTGGGTGTGTTACATTGACAGAGTGGGGTCAGTCTATTCTCCCATTGTGTGTTACATTGACAGAGTGCGGTCAGTCTGCTCTTCCCTGGGTGTGTTACAATGACAGAGTGGGGTCAGTGTGCACATCACTGGGTGGGTTACATTGACAGAGTTGGGTAAGTCTGCAATTCACTGTGTGAGTAATTTTGCAGAAGAGGACATTCTGCTCTTCTCTGGGTGGGTTACATTGAAAGAGTGAGGTCAGTCTGCTCTTCCCTGCGTTTGTTACATTGAGAGAGTTTGGTCAGTCTGCTCTTCCCTGGGTGTGTTACATTGACAGAGTTGGTTCAGTGTGCTCTTACCAGGGTGTGTCACATTGACAGAGTGGGGACAGTCTGCTCTTTTTGAGTGGGTTACATTGACAGATTGGGGTCAGTCTGCTCTTCCCTGGGTGTGTTACATTGACAGAGTGGGGTCAGTCTGATCTTCCCTGGTTGTGTTACATTGACAGAGTGAGTTCAGTCTGCTCTTCCCTGGGTGTGTTACATTGACAGAGTGGGGTCAGTCTGCTCTTCCCTGGGAGGTTTACATTGACAGAGTGGGGTCAGTCTTCTCTTCCCTGGGTGTGTTACATTGACAGATTGGGGTCAGTCTGCTCTTCCCCAAGTTTGTTACATTGACACAGTGGGGTCAGTCTGTTCTTCCCTGGGTGTGTTACATTGACCGAGTAGGGTCAGTCTGCTCTTCCCTGGCTGTGTTACATTGACAGAGTGGGGTCAGTCTGCTCTTCCCTGGGTGTGTTACATTGACAGAGTGGGGTCAGTCTGCTCTTCCCTGGGTGTGTTACATTGACAGAGTGGGGTCAGTCTGCTCTTCCCTGGGTGTGTTACGTTGACAGAGTGGGGTCAATCTGCTCTTCCCTGGGTGTGTTTCATTGACAGAGTGGGGTCAGTTTGCTCTTACCTGGGTGTGTTACATTGACAGAGTGGTGTCAGTCTGCTCTTCCCTGGGTGTGTTACATTGACAGAGTGAGGTCAGTCTGCTCTTCCCTGGGAGGGTTACATTGACAGAGTGGGGTCAGCCTTCTCTTCCCTGGGTGTGTTACATTGACAGATTGGGGTCAGTCTGCTCTTCCCCAAGTTGGTAACATTGACACAGTGGGGTCAGCCTTCTCTTCCCTGGGTGTGTTACATTGACAGATTGGGGTCAGTCTGCTCTTCCCCAAGTTGGTAACATTGACACAGTGGGGTCAGCCTGTTTTTCCCTGGGTGTGTTACATTGACAGATTGGGGTCAGTGTGCTCTTCGCTGGCTGTGTTACATTGACAGAGTGGGGTCAGTCTGATCTTCCCTGGTTGTGTAACATTGACAGAGTGAGTTCAGTCTGCTCTTCCCTGGGTGTGTTTCATTGACAGAGTGGGGTCAGTTTGCTCTTCCCTGGGTGTGTTACATTGACAGAGTGGTGTCAGTCTGCTCTTCCCTAGGTGTGTTCCATTGACAGAGTGGCGTCAGTCTGTTCTCCCAGGGTTTGATACATTGACAGAGTGGGGTCAGTCTGTTCTTCCCTGGGTAAGTTACATTGACAGAGTGCGGTCAGTCTGCTCTTCCCTGGGAGGGTTACATTGAAAGAGTGGGGTCAGCCTTCTCTTCCCTGGGTGTGTTACATTGACAGATTGGGGTCAGTCTGCTCTTCCCCAAGTTGGTAACATTGACACAGTGGGGTCAGCCTGTTTTTCCCTGGGTGTGTTACATTGACAGATTGGGGTCAGTGTGCTCTTCCCTGGCTGTGTTACATTGACAGAGTGGGGTCAGTCTGATCTTCCCTGGTTGTGTAACATTGACAGAGTGAGTTCAGTCTGCTCTTCCCTGGGTGTGTTTCATTGACAGAGTGGGGTCAGTTTGCTCTTCCCTGGGTGTGTTACATTGACAGAGTGGTGTCAGTCTGCTCTTCCCTGGGTTTGTTACATTGACAGAGTGGGGTCAGTCTGCTCTTCCCTGGGTGTGTTACATTGACTGAGTGGGGTCAGTCTGTTCTTCCCTGGGTGTATTACATTGACAGAGTGGAGTCAGTCTGTTCTTCCCTGGGTGTGTTACATTGACAGGTTGGGTTCAGTCTGCTCTTCCCTGGGTGTGTAACATTGACAGAGTGGGGTCAGTCTGCTCTTTTATGGGTGGGTTACATTGACCGAATGAATTCAGTCTGCTCTTCCCTGCGTGTGTTACATTGACAGAGTGTGGTCAGTCTGATCTTCCCTGGTTGTTATCATTGACAGAGTGAGTTCAGTCTGCTCTTCCCTGGGTGTGTTACATTGTCAGAGTGGGGTCAGTCTGCTCTTCCCTGGGTGTGTTACATTGACAGAGTGAGGTCAGACTGCTCTTCCCTGGGTTTGTTACATTGACAGTGTGGGGTCTGTCTTCTCTCCCCTTGGTGTGTTACATTGACCGATTGGAGTCAGTCTGCTCTTCCCTGCGTGTGTTACATTGACAGAGTGGGGTCAGTCTGTTCTTCCTTGGGTGTGTTAAATTGACAGTGTTGGGTCAGTCTGCTCTTCCCTGGGTGTGTTACATTGACAGATTGTGGTCAGTCTGCTCTTCCCTGAGTGTGTTACATTGACAGAGTGGGGTCAGTCTGTTATTCCTTGGGTGTGTTAAATTGACAGTGTTGGGTCAGTCTGCTCTTCCCTGGGTGTGTTACATTGACAGAGTGGCGTCAGTCTGTTCTTCCCTGGGAGTGTTACAGTGACAGGGTGTTGTCAATCTGCTCTCCCCTAGGTGTGTTATATTGACAGAGTGGGGTCAGTCTGCTCTTCCCTGGGTTTTTTAAATTGACAGAGTGGGGTCAGTCTGTTCTTCCCTTGGTGTGTTACATTGACAGAGTGGTATCTGTCGGCTCTTCCCTGGGTGTGTTACATTGACAGAGTGGGGTCAGTCTGTTCTCCCATTGTGTGTTACATTGACAGAGTGCAGTCAGTCTGCTCTTCCCTGGGTGTGTTACAATGACAGAGTGGGGTCAGTTGCACATCACTGGGTGGGTTACATTGACAGAGTTGGGTAAGTCTGCAGTTCACTGTGTGAGTAATTTTGCAGAAGAGAACATTCTGCTCTTCTCTGGGTGGGTTACATTGAAAGAGTGAGATCAGTCTGCTCTTCCCTGTGTTTGTTATATTGACAGAGTGGGGTCAGTCTGCTCTTCCCTGGGTGTGTTAAATTGACAGAGTGGGGTCAGTCTGATCTTCCCTGGTTGTGTTACATTGACAGAGTGAGTTCAGTCTGCTCTTCCCTGGGTGTGTTACATTGACAGAGTGGGGTCAGTCTGCTCTTCCCTGGGAAGGTTACATTGACAGAGTGGGGTCAGTCTTCTCTTCCCTGTGAGGGTTACATTGACAGATTGGGGTCAGTCTGCTCTTCCCCAAGTTTGTTACATTGACATAGTGGGGTCAGTCTGCTCTTCCCTGGGTGTGTTACATTGACAGAGTGGGGTCAATCTGCTCTTCCCTGGGTGTGTTTCATTGACAGAGTGGGGTCAGTTTGCTCTTCCCTGGGTGTGTTACATTGTCAGAGTGGTGTCAGTCTGCTCTTCCCTGGGTGTGTTACATTGACAGAGTGAGGTTAGTCTGCCCTTCCCTAGGTGTGTTCCATTGACAGAGTGGCGTCAGTCTGTTCTCCCTGGGTTTGTTACATTGACAGAGTGGGGTCAGTCTGTTCTTCCCTGGGTGTGTTACATTGACAGAGTGAGGTCAGTCTGCTCTTCCCTGTGAGGGTTACATTGACAGAGTGTGGTCAGCTTGCTCCTCCCTGAGTGTGTTACATTGACAGAGTGGGGTCAGTCTGTTCTTCCCTGGGTGTTTTACATTGACAGAGTGGGATCAGTCTGCTCTTCTCTGTGTGTGTAACATTGACAGAGTGGGGTCAGTCTGCTCTTCCCTGGAGGGTTACATTGACAGAGTGGGATCAGTCTTCTCTTCCCTGGGTGTGTTACATTGACAGAGTGGCGTCAGTCTGTTCTCCCCGGGTTTGTTACATTGACAGAGTGGGGTCAGTCTGTTCTTCCCTGGGTGTTTTACATTGACAGAGTGGGGACAGTCTGCTCTTTTATGGGTGGGTTACATTGACAGAGTGGGGTCAATCTGCTCTTCCCTGGGTGTGTTAAATTGACAGAGTGGGGTCAGTCTGATCTTCCCTGGTTGTGTTACATTGACAGAGTGAGTTCAGTCTGCTCTTCCCTGGGTGTGTTACATTGACAGAGTGGGGTCAGTCTGCTCTTCCCTGGGAGGGTGACATTGACAGAGTGGGGTCAGTCTTCTCTTCCCTGGGTGTGTTACATTGACAGATTGGGGTCAGTCTGCTCTTCCCCAAGTTTGTTACATTGACACAGTGGGGTCAGTCTGTTCTTCCCTGGGTGTGTTACATTGACAGAGTCGGGGTCAGTCTGCTCTTCCCAGGGTGTGTTACATTGACAGAGTGTGGTCAGTCTGCTCTTCTCAGGGCGTGTCACATTGACAGAGTGGGGTCAGTCTGCTCTTTTATGGGTGGGTTACATTGACAGAATTAATTCAGTCTGCTCTTCCCTGCGTGTGTTACATTGACAGAGTGGGGTCAGTCTGTTCTTCCCTGGGTGTATTACATTGACAGAGTGGAGTCAGTCTGTTCTTCCCTGGGTGTGTTACATTGACAGAGTGGGTTCAGTCTGCTCTTCCCTGGGAGTGTTACAGTGACAGGGTGGTGTCAGTCTGTTCTCCCAGGGTTTGTTACATTGACAGAGTGGGGTCAGTCTGCTCTTCCCTTGCTATGTTACAATGACAGAGTGGGGTCAGTGTGCACTTCCCTGTGTGTGTTACATTGACAGAGTGGGGGTCAGTCTGCTCTTCTCAGGGCGTGTCACATTGACAGAGTGGGGTCAGTCTACTTTTTTATGGGTGGGTTACATTGACAGAGTGGGGTCAGTCTGCTCTTCCCTGGGTGTGTTACATTGACAGAGTGTGGTCAGTCTGATCTTCCCTGGTTGTGTTACATTGACAGAGTGAGTTCAGTCTGCGCTTCCCTGGGTGTGTTACATTGTCAGAGTGGGGTCAGTCTGCTCTTCCCTGGGTGTGTTACATTGACAGAGTGAGGTCAGTCTGCTCTTCCCTGGGTTTGTTACATTGACAGAGTGGGGTCAGTCTTCTCTTCCCTGGGTGTGTTAAATTGACAGTGTTGGGTCAGTCTGCTCTTCCCTGGGTGTGTTACATTGACAGATTGGGGTCAGTGTGCTCTTCCCTGAGTGTGCTACATTGACAGAGTGGGGTCAGTCTGTTCTTCCTTGGGTGTGTTGAATTGACAGTGTTGGGTCAGTCTGCTCTTCCCTGGGTGTGTTACATTGACAGAGTGGCGTCAGTCTGTTCTTCCCTGGGAGTGTTACAGTGACAGGGTGGTGTCAGTCTGCTCTCCCCTGGGTCTGTTACATTGACAGAGTGGGGTCTGTCTGCTCTTCCCTGGGTGTTTTAAATTGACAGAGTGGGGTCAGTCTGTTCTTCCCTTGGTGTGTTACATTGACAGAGTGGTATCTGTCTGCTCTTCCCTGGGTGTGTTACATTGACAGAGTGGGCTCAGTCTGTTCTCCCATTGTGTGTTACATTGACAGAGTGCGGTCAGTCTGCTCTTCCCTGGGTGTGTTACAATGATAGAGTGGTGTCAGTGTGCACATCACTGGGTGGGTTACATTGACAGAGTGGGGTAAGTCTGCAGTTCACTGTGTGAGTAATTTTGCAGAAGAGGACATTCTGCTCTTCTCTGGGTGGGTTACATTGAAAGAATGAGGTCAGTCTGCTCTTCCCTGGGTTTGTTACATTGACAGAGTTTGGTCAGTCTGCTCTTCCCTGAGTGTGTTACATTGACAGAGTGGGGTCAGTCTGCACTTCCTTGGGTGTGTTAAATTGACAGTGTTGGGTCAGTCTGCTCTTCCCTGGGTGTGTTACATTGACAGAGTGGCGTCAGTCTGTTCTTCCCTGGGTGTGTTACAGTGACAGGGTGGTGTCAGTCTGCTCTCCCCTGGGTGTGTACATTGAAAGAGTGGGGTCAGTCTGCTCTTCCCTGGGTGTTTTAAATTGACAGAGTGGGGTCAGTCTGTTCTTCCCTTGGTGTGTTACATTGACAGAGTGGTATCTGTCTGCTCTTCCCTGGGTGTGTTACATTGACAGAGTGGGCTCAGTCTGTTCTCCCATTGTGTGTTACATTGACAGAGTGCGGTCAGTCTGCTCTTCCCTGGGTGTGTTACAATGACAGAGTGGTGTCAGTGTGCACATCACTGGGTGGGTTACATTGACAGAGTGGGGTAAGTCTGCAGTTCACTGTGTGAGTAATTTTGCAGAAGAGGACATTCTGCTCATCTCTGGGTGGGTTACATTGACAGAGTTTGGTCAGTCTGCTCTTCCCTGGGTGTGTTACATTGACGGAGTTGGGTCAGTGTGCTCTTCCCAGGGCGTGTCACATTGACAGAGTGGGGTCAGTCTGCTCTTCCCTGGCTGTGTGACATTGACAGAGTGGGTTCAGTCTGCTCTTTTATGGGTGGGTTACATTGACAGAGTGGGGTCAATCTGCTCTTCCCCAAGTGTGTTACATTGACACTGTGGGGTCATTCTGCTCTTCCCTTGGTGTGTTACAATGACAGAGTGGGGTCAGTCTGCTCTTCCCTGGGTGTGTTACATTGACAGAGTGTGGTCAGTCTGATCTTCCCTGGTTGTGTTACATTGACAGAGTGAGTTCAGTCTGCTCTTCCCTGTGTGTGTTACATTGACAGAGTGGGGTCAGTCTGCTCTTCCCTGGGAGGGTTACATTGACAGAGTGGGGTCAGTCTTCTCTTCCCTGTGAGGGTTACATTGACAGATTGGGGTCAGTCTGCTCTTCCCCAAGTTTGTTACATTGACAGAGTGGGGTCAGTCTGCTCTTCACTGGGTGTGTTACATTGACAGAGTGGGGTCAGTCTGCTCTTCCCTGGGTGTGTTACATTGACAGAGTGGGATCAATCTGCTCTTCCCTGGGTGAGTTTCATTGACAGAGTGGGGTCAGTTTGCTCTTCCCTGGGTGTGTTACATTGTCAGAGTGGTGTCAGTCTGCTCTTCCCTGGGTGTGTTACATTGACAGAGTGAGGTTAGTCTGCCCTTCCCTAGGTGTGTTCCATTGACAGAGTGGCGTCAGTCTGTTCTCCCTGGGTTTGTTACATTGACAGAGTGGGGTCAGTCTGTTCTTCCCTGTGTGTGTTACATTGACAGAGTGAGGTCAGTCTGCTCTTCCCTGTGAGGGTTACATTGACAGAGTGGGGTCAGCTTGCTCCTCCCTGAGTATGTTACATTGACAGAGTGGGGTCAGTCTGTTCTTCCCTGGGTGTTTTACATTGACAGAGTGGGATCAGTCTGCTCTTCTCTGTGTGTGTAACATTGACAGAGTGGGGTCAGTCTGCTCTTCCCTGGAGGGTTACATTGACAGAGTGGGATCAGTCTTCTCTTCCCTGGGTGTGTTACATTGACAGAGTGGCGTCAGTCTGTTCTCCCAGAGTTTGTTACATTGACAGAGTGGGGTCAGTCTGTTCTTCCCTGGGTGTTTTACATTGACAGAGTGGGGACAGTCTGCTCTTTTATGGGTGGGTTACATTGACAGAGTGGGGTCAGTCTGCTCTTCCCTGGGTGTGTTAAATTGACAGAGTGGGGTCAGTCTGATCTTCCCTGGTTGTGTTACATTGACAGAGTGAGTTCAGTCTGCTCTTCCCTGGGTGTGTTACATTGACAGAGTGGGGTCAGTCTGCTCTTCCCTGGGAGGGTGACATTGACAGAGTGGGGTCAGTCTTCTCTTCCCTGGGTGTGTTACATTGACAGATTGGGGTCAGTCTGCTCTTCCCCAAGTTTGTTACATTGACACAGTGGGGTCAGTCTGTTCTTCCCTGGGTGTATTACATTGACAGAGTGGAGTCAGTCTGTTCTTCCCTGGGTGTGTTACATTGACAGAGTGGGTTCAGTCTGCTCTTCCCTGGGAGTGTTACAGTGACAGGGTGGTGTCAGTCTGTTCTCCCAGGGTTTGTTACATTGACAGAGTGGGGTCAGTCTGCTCTTCCCATGCTATGTTACAATGACAGAGTGGGGTCAGTGTGCACTTCCCTGTGTGTGTTACATTGACAGAGTGGGGGTCAGTCTGCTGTTCCCAGGGTGTGTTACATTGACAGAGTGTGGTCAGTCTGCTCTTCTCAGGGCGTGTCACATTGACAGAGTGGGGTCAGTCTACTCTTTTATGGGTGGGTTACATTGACAGAGTGGGGTCAGTCTGCTCTTCCCTGGGTGTGTTACATTGACAGAGTGTGGTCAGTCTGATCTTCCCTGGTCGTGTTACATTGACAGAGTGAGTTCAGTCTGCGCTTCCCTGGGTGTGTTACATTGTCAGAGTGGGGTCAGTCTGCTCTTCCCTGGGTGTGTTACATTGACAGAGTGAGGTCAGTCTGCTCTTCCCTGGTTTTGTTACATTGACAGAGTGGGGTCAGTCTTCTCTTCCCTGGGTGTGTTAAATTGACAGTGTTGGGTCAGTCTGCTCTTCCCTGGGTGTGTTGAATTGACAGTGTTGGGTCAGTCTGCTCTTCCCTGGGTGTGTTACATTGATAGAGTGGCGTCAGTCTGTTCTTCCCTGGGAGTGTTACAGTGACAAGGTGGTGTCAGTCTGCTCTCCCCTGGGTGTGTTACATTGACAGAGTGGGGTCAGTCTGCTCTTCCCTGGGTGTTTTAAATTGACAGAGTGGGGTCAGTCTGTTCTTCCCTTGGTGTGTTACATTGACAGAGTGGTATCTGTCTGCTCTTCCCTGGGTGTGTTACATTGACAGAGTGGGCTCAGTCTGTTCTCCCATTGTGTGTTACATTGACAGAGTGCGGTCAGTCTTCTCTTCCCTGGGTGTGTTACAATGATAGAGTGGTGTCAGTGTGCACATCACTGGGTGGGTTACATTGACAGAGTGGGGTAAGTCTGCAGTTCACTGTGTGAGTAATTTTGCAGAAGAGGACATTCTGCTCTTCTCTGGGTGGGTTACATTGAAAGAGTGAGGTCAGTCTGCTCTTCCCTGGGTTTGTTACATTGACAGAGTTTGGTCAGTCTGCTCTTCCCTGAGTGTGTTACATTGACAGAGTGGGGTCAGTCTGTACTTCCTTGGGTGTGTTAAATTGACAGTGTTGGGTCAGTCTGCTCTTCCCTGGGTGTGTTACATTGACAGAGTGGCGTCAGTCTGTTCTTCCCTGGGAGTGTTACAGTGACAGGGTGGTGTCAGTCTGCTCTCCCCTGGGTGTGTTACATTGAAAGAGTGGGGTCAGTCTGCTCTTCCCTGGGTGTTTTAAATTGGCAGAGTGGGGTCAGTCTGTTCTTCCCTTGGTGTGTTACATTGACAGAGTGGTATCTGTCTGCTCTTCCCTGGGTGTGTTACAATGACAGAGTGGTGTCAGTGTGCACATCACTGGGTGGGTTACATTGGCAGAGTGGGGTAAGTCTGCAGTTCACTGTGTGAGTAATTTTGCAGAAGAGGACATTCTGCTCTTCTCTGGGTGGGTTACATTGACAGAGTTTGGTCAGTCTGCTCTTCCCTGGGTGTGTTACATTGACAGAGTTGGGTCAGTGTGCTCTTCCCAGGGCGTGTCACATTGACAGAGTGGGGTCAGTCTGCTCTTCCCTGGCTATGTGACATTGACAGAGTGGGTTCAGTCTGCTCTTTTATGGGTGGGTTACATTGACAGAGTGGGGTCAATCTGCTCTTCCCTGGGTGTGTCACATTGTCAGAGTGGTGTCAGTCTGCTCTTCCCTGGGAGGGTTACATTGACAGAGTGGGGTCAGTCTTCTCTTCCCTGGGTGTGTTACATTGACTGATTGGGGTCAGTCTGCTCTTCCCCAAGTGTGTTACATTGACACTGTGGGGTCATTCTGCTCTTCCCTTGGTGTGTTACAATGACAGAGTGGGGTCAGTGCGCACTTCCCTGGGTGTGTTACATTGACAGATTGGGGGTCAGTCTGCTCTTCCCAGGGTGTGTTGCATTGACAGAGTGTGGTCAGTCTGCTCTTCCCAGGGCGTGTCACATTGACAGAATGGGGTCAGTCTGCTCTTTTATGGGTGGGTTACATTGACAGAGTGGGGTCAGTCTGTTCTCCCATTGTGTGTTACATTGACAGAGTGGGGTCAGTCTGCTCTTCCCTGGGTGTGTTACAATGACAGAGTGGGGTCAGTGTGCACATCACTGGGTGGGTTACATTGACAGAGTGGGGTAAGTCTGCAGTTCACTGTGTGAGTAATTTTGCAGAAGAGGACATTCTGCTCTTCTCTGGGTGGGTTACATTGACAGAGTGAGGTCAGTCTGCTCTTCCCTGGGTGTGTTACATTGACAGAGTTTGGTAAGTGTGCTCTCACCAGGGCCTGTCACATTGACAGAGTGGGGTCAGTCTGCTCTTTTATGGGTGTGTTACATTGACAGAGTGAGGTTAGTCTGCTCTTCCCAGGGCGTGTCACATTGACAGAGTGGGGTCAGTCTGCTCTTCCCTGGGTGTGTTACATTGACTGAGTGGGGTCAGTCTGTTCTTCCCTGGGTGTGTAACATTGGCAGAGTGAGGTCAGTCTGCTCTTCACTGGGTTTGTTACATTGACACAGTGGGGTCAGTCTGCTCTTCCCTGGGTGTGTTACATTGAGAGATTGGGGTCAGTCTGCACTTCCCCAAGTTTGTTACATTGACAGAGTGGGGTCAGTCTGCACTTCCCTGGGTGTGTTACATTGACAGAGTGAGGTCAGTCTGCTCTTCCCTGGGTTTGTTACATTTACAGAGTTGGGTCAGTCTGCTTTCCCCTGGGTGTGTTACATTGACAGAGTGGGGTAAGACTGCAGTTGACTGTGTGAGTAATTTTGCAGAAGCGGTCATTCTGCTCTTCTCTGGGTGGGTTACATTAACAGTGTTGGGTCAATCTGCTCTTCCCTGGGTGTGTTACATTGACAGAGTGGCGTCAGTCTGTTCTTCCCTGGGAGTTTTACAGTAACAGGGTGATGTCAGTCTGCTCTCCCCTGGGTGTTTTACATTGACAGAGTGGGGTCAGTCTGCTCTTCCCTGGGTTGTTAAATTGACAGAGTGGGGTCAGTCTGTTCTTCCCTTGGTGTGTTACTTTGACAGAGTGGTATCTGTCTGCTCTTCCCTGGGTGTGTTACTTTGACAGAGTGGGGTAAGTCTGCAGTTCACTGTGTGAGTAATTTTGCAGAAGAGGACATTCTGCTCTTCTCTGGGTGGGTTACATTGACAGAGTGAGGTCAGTCTGCTCTTCCCTGGGTTTGTTACATTGACAGATTGGGGTCAGTCTTCTCTTTCCTGGGTGTGTTACATTGACAGATTGGGGTCAGTCTGCTCTTCCCTGAGTGTGTTACATTGACAGAGTGGGGTCAGTCTGTTCTTCATTGGGTGTGTTACAATGACAGAGTGGGGTCAATGTGCACTTCACTGGGTGGGTTACATTGACAGAGTGGGGAAGTCTGCAGTTCACTGTGTGAGTAACTTTGCAGAAGAGGTCATTCTGCTATTCTCTGGGTGGGTTACATTGACAGAGTGAGGTCAGTCTGCTCTTCCCTGGGTTTGATACATTGACAGATTGGGGTCAGTCTTCTCTTTCCTGGGTGTGTTACATTGACAGATTGGGGTCAGTCTGCTCTTCCCTGAGTGTGTTACATTGACAGAGTGGGGTCAGTCTGTTCTTCATTGGGTGTGTTGAATTGACAGTGTTGGGTCAGTCTGCTCTTCCCTGGGTGTGTTACATTGACAGAGTGGCGTCAGTCTGTTCTGCCCTGCGAGTGTTACAGTGACAGGGTGGTGTCAGTCTGCTCTCCCCTGGGTCTGTTACATTGACAGAGTGGGGGGTCAGTCTGATTTTCCCAGTGTGTGTTACATTGACAGAGTGTGGTCAGTCTGCTCTTCCCAGGACGTGTCACATTGACAGAGTGGGATCAGTCTGCTCTTTTATGGGTGGGTTACATTGACAGAATGAATTCAGTCTGCTCTTCCCTGCGTGTGTTGCATTGACAGAGTGGGGTCAGTCTGATCTTCCCTGGTTGTGTTACATTGACAGAGTGAGTTCAGTCTGCTCTTCCCTGGGTGTGTTACATTGACAGAGAGGGGTCAGTCTGCTCTTCCCTGGGTGTGTTACATTGACAGAGTGAGGTCAGTCTGCTCTTCCCTGGGTTTGTTACATTGACAGAGTGGGGTCAGTCTTCTCTTCCCTGGGTGTGTTACATTGACAGATTGGGGTCAGTCTGCTCTTCCCTGAGTGTGTTACATTGACAGGGTGGGGAAATTCTGTACTTCCTTGGGTGTGTTAAATTGAAAGTGTTGGGTCAGTCTGCTCTTCCCTGGGTGTGTTACATTGACAGAGTGGCGTCAGTCTGTTCTTCCCTGGGAGTGTTACAGTGACAGGGTGGTGTCAGTCTGCTCTCCCCTGGGTGTGTTACATTGACAGAGTGGCGTCAGTCTGTTCTTCCCTGGGAGTGTTACAGTGACAGGGTGGTGTCAGTCTGCTCTCCCCTGGGTGTGTTACATTGACAGAGTGGGGTCAGTCTGCTCTTCCCTGGGTGTGTTAATTTGACAGAGTGGGGTCAGTCTGTTCTTCCCTTGGTGTGTTTCATTGACAGAGTGGTATATGTCTGCTCTTCCCTGGGTGTGTTACATTGACAGAAGGGTCAGTCTGTTCTCCCATTGTGTGTTACATTGACAGAGTGGGGTCAGTCTGCTCTTCCCTGGGTGTTTTACAAAGACAGAGTGGGGTCAATGTGCACTTCACTGGGTGGGTTACATTGACAGAGTGGGGAAGTCTGCAGTTCACTGCGTGAGTAACTTTGCTGAAGAGGTCATTCTGCTCATCGCTGGGTGTGTTACATTGACAGAGTGAGGTCAGTCTGCTCTTCCCTGGGTTTGTTACATTGACCGAGTTTGGTCAGTCTGCTCTTCCCTGGGTGTGTTACATTGACACAGTTGGGTCAGTGTGCTCTTCCCAGGGCGTGTCACATTTACAGAGTGGGGACAGTCTGCTCTTTTATGGGTGGGTTACATTGACAGAGTGGGGTCAGTCTGCTCTTCCCTGGGTGTGTTACATTGACAGAGTGGGGTCAGTCTGATCTTCCCTGGTTGTGTTACATTGACAGACTGAGTTCAGTCTGCTCTTCCCTGGGTGTGTTACATTGACAGAGTGGGGTCAGTCTGCTCTTCCCTGGGAGGGTTATATTAACAGAGTGGGGTCAGTCTTCTCTTCCCTGGGTGTGTGACATTGACAGATTGGGGTCAGTCTGCTCTTCCCCAAGTTTGTTACATTGACACAGTGGGGTCAGTCTGTTCTTCCCTGTGTGTGTCACATTGACAGAGTGGGGTCAGTCTGCTCTTCCCTGGCTGTGTTACATTGACAGAGTGGGGTCAGTCTGCTCTTCCCTGGGTGTGTTACATTGACAGAGTGGGGTCAGTCTGCTCTTCCCTGGGTGTGTTACATTGACACAGTGGGGTCAGTCTGCTCTTCCCTGGGTGTGTTACATTGACAGAGTGGGGTCAATCTGCTCTTCCCTGGGTGGGTAACATTGACAGAGTGAGGTCAGTCTGCTCTTCCCTGGGTGTGTTACATTGACAGAGTGGGGTCTGTCTGCTCTTCCCTGGGTGTGTTACATTGACAGAGTGGTGTCAGTCTGCTCTTCCCTGGGTGTGTTCCATTGACAGAGTGGGGTCAGTTTGCTCTTCCCTGGGTGTGTTACATTGACAGAGTGGGGTCAGTCTGCCCTTGCCTAGGTGTGTTCCATACAGAGTGGGGTCAGTCTGTTCTCCCAGGGTTTTTTACATTGACAGAGTGGGGTCAGTCTGTTCTTCCCAGGGCGTGTCACATTGACAGAGTGTGGCCAGTCTGCTCTTTTATGGGTGGGTTACATTGACAGAGAGGGGTCAGTCTGCTCTTCCCTGGGTGTGTTACATTGACAGAGTGGGGTCAGTCTGCTCTTCCCTGGGCGTGTCACATTGACAGAGTGGGGCCAGTCTGCTCTTTTATGGGTGGGTTACATTGACAGAGTGGGGTCAGTCTGCTCTTCCCTGGGTGTGTTACATTGACAGAGTGGGGTCAGTCTGATCTTCCCTGGTTGTGTTACATTGACAGACTGAGTTCAGTCTGCTCTTCCCTGGGTGTGTTACATTGACAGAGTGGGGTCAGTCTGCTCTTCCCTGGGAGGGTTACATTGACAGAGTGGGGTCAGTCTTCTCTTCCCTGGGTGTGTGCAATTGACAGATTGGGGTCAGTCTGCTCTTCCCCAAGTTTGTTACATTGACACAGTGGGGTCAGTCTGTTCTTCCCTGTGTGTGTCACATTTACAGAGTGGGGTCAGTCTGCTCTTCCCTGGCTGTGTTACATTGACAGAGTGGGGTCAGTCTGCTCTTCCCTGGGTGTGTTACATTGACAGAGTGGGGTCAGTCTGCTCTTCCCTGCGTGTGTTACATTGACAGAGTGGGGTCAATCTGCTCTTCCCTGGGTGGGTAACATTGACAGAGTGAGGTCAGTCTGCTCTTCCCTGGGTGTGTTACATTGACAGAGTGGGGTCTGTCTGCTCTTCCCTGGGTGTGTTACATTGACAGAGTGGTGTCAGTCTGCTCTTCCCTGGGTGTGTTTCATTGACAGAGTGGGGTCAGTTTGCTCTTCCCTGGGTGTGTTACATTGACAGAGTGGGGTCAGTCTTCCCTTCCCTGGGTGTGTTACATTGACAGAGTGGGGTCAGTCTGTTCTCCCAGGGTTTGTTACATTGACAGAGTGGGGTCAGTCTGTTCTTCCCAGGGCGTGTCACATTGACAGAGTTGTGTCAATCTGCTCTTCCCTGGGTGGGTAACTTTGACAGAGTATGGTCAGTCTGCTCTTCCCAGGGCGTGTCACATTGACAGAGTGGGGCCAGTCTGCTCTTTTATGGGTGGGTTACTTTGACAGAGTGGGGTAAGTCTGCTATTCCCTGGGTGTGTTACATTGACAGAGTGGGGTCAGTCTGCTCTTCCCTGGGGGGGTTACATTGACAGAGTGGAGTCAGTCTGTTCTTCCCTGGGTGTGTTACATTGACAGAGTGGGGTCAGTCTGCTCTTCCCTGGGTGTGTGACATTGACAGAGTGGGGTAAGTCTGCAGTTCACTGTGTGAGTAATTTTGCAGAAGAGGACATTCTGCTCTTCTCTGGGTGGGTTACATTGACAGAGTGAGGTCAGTCTGATCTTCCCTGGGTTTGTTACATTGACAGAGTTTGGTCAGTCTGCTCTTCCCTGGGTGTGTTACATTGACAGAGTTGGGTCAGTGTGCTCTTCCAGGGCGTGTCACATTGACAGAGTGGGGTCAGTCTGCGCTTCCCTGGGTGTGTTACATTGACAGAATGAGGTTAGTCTGCTCTTCCCAGGGCGTGTCACATTGACAGAGTGGGGTCAGTCTGCTCTTTTATGGGTGGGTTACATTGACAGAGTGGTGTCAGTCTGCTCTTCCCTGGGTGTGTTACATTGGCAGAGTGAGGTCAGTCTGCTCTTCCCTGGGTTTGTTACATTGAAACAGTGGGGTCAGTCTGCACTTCCCTGGGTGTGTTACATTGACAGAGTGGGGTCAGTCTGCTCTTCCCTGGGTGTGTTACATTGACAAGAGTGGGGTCAGTCTGCACTTCCCTGGGTGTGTTCAATTGACAGAGTGAGGTCAGTCTGCTCTTCCCTGGGTTTGTTACATTTACAGAGTGTGGTCAGTCTACTCTTCCCTGGGTGTGTTACATTGACAGAGTGGCGTCAGTCTGTTCTTCCCTGGGAGTTTTACAGTGACAGGGTGGTGTCAGTCTGCTCTCCCCTGGGTGTGTTAAAGTGACAGAGTGGGGTCAGTCTGCTCTTCCCTGGGTGTGTTACATTGACAGAGTGGCGTCAGTCTGTTCTTCCCTGGGTGGGTTACATTGACAGAGTGGGGCCAATGTGCACATCACTGGGTGGGTTACATTGACAGAGTGGGGTAAGTCTCCAGTTCACTGTGTGAGTAATTTTGCGGAAGAGGACATTCTGCTCTTCTCTGGGTGGGTTACATTGACAGAGTGAGGTCAGTCTGCTCTTCCCTGGGTTTGTTACATTGACAGAGTTTGGTCAGTCTGCTCTTCCCTGGGTGTGTTACATTGACAGAGTTGGGTCAGTGTGCTCTTCCCAGGGCGTGTCACATTGACAGAGTGGGGTCAGTCTGCTCTCTTATGGGTGTGTTACATTGACAGAGTGAGGTTAGTCTGCTCTTCCCAGGGCGAGTCACATTGACTGAGTGGGGTCAGTCTGCTCTTTTATGGGTGGGTTACATTGACAGAGTGGGGTCCGTCTGCTCTTCCCTGGGTGTGTAACATTGGCAGAGTGAGGTCAGTCTGCTCTTTCCTGGGTTTGTTACATTGACACAGTGGGGTCAGTCTGCTCTTCCCTGGGTGTGTTACATTGAGAGATTGGGGTTAGTCTGCTCTTCCCCAAGTTTGTTACATTGACAGAGTGGGGTCAGTCTGCTCTTCCCTGGGTGTGTTACATTGACAGAGTGAGGTCAGTCTGCTCTTCCCTGGGTTTGTTACATTTACAGAGTGTGGTCTGTCAACTCTTCCCTGGGTGTGTTACATTGACAGAGTGGGGTAAGACTGCAGTTGACTGTGTGAGTAATTTTGCAGAAGCGGTCATTCTGCTCTTCTCTGGGTGGGTTACATTGACAGAGTGAGTTCAGTCTGCTCTTCCCTGGGTGTGTTACATTGACAGAGTGGGGTCAGTCTGCTCTTCCCTGGGCGTGTTACATTGACAGAGTGAGGTCAGTCTGCTCTTCCCTGGGTGTGTTACATTGACAGAGTGGGGTCAGTCTGCTCTTCCCTGGGTGTGTTACATTGACAGAGTGAGGTCAGTCTTCTCTTCCCTGGGTTTGTTACATTGACAGATTGGGGTGAGTCTTCTCTTTCCTGAGTGTGTTAAATTGACAGAGTGGGGTCAGTCTGTTCTTCCTTGGGTGTGTTAAATTGACAGTGTTGGGTCAGTCTGCTCTTCCCTGGGTGTGATATATTGACAGAGTGGGGTCAGTCTGCTCTTCCCTGGGTGTCTTAAATTGACAGAGTGGGGTCAGTCTGTTCTTCCCTTGGTGTGTTAAATTGACAGAGTGGGGTCAGTCTGTTCTCCCATTGTGTGTTACATTGACAGAGTGGGGTCAGTCTGCTCTTCCCTGGGTGTGTTACAATGTCAGAGTGGGGTCAATGTGCACTTCACTGGGTGGGTTACATTGACAGAGTGGGGAAGTCTGCAGTTCACTGTGTGAGTAACTTTGCAGAAGAGGTCATTCTGCTCTTCTCTGCGTGGGTTACATTGACAGAGTGGGGAAGTCTGCAGTTCACTGTGTGAGTAACTTTGCAGAAGAGGTCATTCTGCTCTTCTCTGGGTGGGTTACATTGACAGAGTGAGGTCAGTCTGCTCTTCCCTGGGTTTGTTACATTGACAGAGTTGGGTCAGTGTGCTCTTCCCAGCGCGTGTCACATTGACAGAGTGGGGACAGTCTGCTCTTTTATGGGTGGGTTACATTGACAGAGTGGGGTCAGTCTGCTCTTCCCTGAGTGTGTTACATTGACAGAGTGGGGTCAGTCTGATCTTCCCTGGTTGTGTTACATTGACAGAGTGTGTTCAGTCTGCTCTTCCCTGGGTGTGTTACATTGACAGAGTGGGGTCAGTCTTCTCTTCCCTGGGTGTGTTACATTGACAGATTGGGGTCCTTCTGCACTCTCCCAAGTTTGTTACATTGACACAGTGGGGTCTGTCTGCTCTTCCCTGGCTGTGTTACATTGTCAGAGTGGGGTCAGTCTGCTCTTCCCTGGGTGTGTTACATTGACAGTGTGGGGTCAGTCTGCTCTTCCCAGGGTGTGTTACATTGACAGAGTGGGGTCAGTCTGCTCTTCCCTGGGTGTGTTACATTGACAGAGTGGGGTCAGTCTGCTCTTTCCTGGGTGGGTTACATTGACAGATTGGGGTCAGTCTGTTCTTCCCTGGGTTTGTTACATTGACAGAGTGGGGTCAGTCTGCCCTTCCCTGGGTGTGTTACATTGACAGAGTGGGGGTCAGTCTGCTCTTCCCGGGGTTTGTTACTTTGATAGGGTGGGGTCAGTGTGCACTTCCCTGGGTGTGTTACATTGACAGAGTGGGGTCAGTCTGCTCTTCCCTGGGTGTGTTACATTGACAGAGTGTGGTCAGTCTGTTCTTCCCTGTGTGTGTTACATTGACAGATTGGGGTCAGTCTGCACTTCCCTGGGTGTGTTACATTGACAGAGTGGGGTCAGTCTGCTCTTCCCTGTGTGTGTTACATTGACAGAGTCGGGTCAGTGTGCTCTTCCCTGGGTGTGTTACGTTGACAGAGTGGGGTCAGCCTGCTCTTCCCTGTGTGTGTTACATTGACAGTGTGGGGTCAGTCTGCACTTCCCTGGGTGTGTTACATTGACAGAGTGGGGTCAGTCTGCTCTTCCCTGGGTGTGTTATATTGACAGAGTCGGATCAGTCTGCACTTCCCTGGGTGTGTTACATTGACAGAGTGGGGTCAGTCTGCTCTTCCCTGGGTGTGTTACATTGACAGAGTGGGGTCAGTCTGCCCTTCCCTGGGTGTGTTACATTGACAGAGTGGGGGTCAGTCTGCTCTTCCCTGGGTTTGTTACTTTGACAGAGTGGGGTCAGTCTTCTCTTCCCTGGGTGTGTTACATTGACAGATTGGGGTCAGTGTGCACTTCCCTAGGTGGGTTACATTGACAGAGTTGGGTCAGTCTGCTCTTCAGTGCATGGGTCGGGTGACGGTTTACCTCTTTCATTGGGGCGGATTTCAAGGAGCATCTTAAACCGGAGAGGGATCGGGGGGAATTGGAGCCGTTTAGAGAGAGAGTACAGAAGGTAAGACAGCTCCGCTGAAAGCACGGTAGTTAATGCTGCCCCGATTAAAATATTGAAGATGGCAGAGGGGCAGATGAGCTGAGACAGGGTGGGAGCTGGGCGATATTGATGATGTGGAAGGACAGTGTGTGTATCTGATCACATTCTGTCAGTCTGACTAATAGCAGTCATTCCTGCCACTGGATTCACTGAGGGGTGAAGGGTCAGTGAACAGAGTGGACTGTCCCTGTTATTCTGTTCCTGACTCTCCAGCTCCCGCTCTGTTAGTGACCTCT
The DNA here is from genome assembly GCF_047496795.1 of Chiloscyllium punctatum. Classification (NCBI taxonomy): domain Eukaryota; kingdom Metazoa; phylum Chordata; class Chondrichthyes; order Orectolobiformes; family Hemiscylliidae; genus Chiloscyllium; species Chiloscyllium punctatum. The sequence continues at coordinate 55,568,128 of NC_092788.1, read as the reverse complement.
CAGTCTCCCGGGAAATGGCTTTTTCCCAATTGTGCCGGATTCCTGGCCTTCATCCTTGGCCGAGCTGAGAGTTGATGGTCTGAGGAATATCATTCCCAAATGACTCCTGTCCAAGATAATACCGATTAATGTGTCTGTGTATCCTCCAGTAATCTGTAAACATCATTGCTCAGGGCTGGAGGGACATGGATTGATGACATTGAGGATGTTATGAACCAGACCAAAATCCTCTGCCTTAAGAAAATGGTCTAGACCCCTTTTCCTGATTTCCTGAAGGGAAGTGTAAGGCGTTACAATGTGATTGGTCAAACTGCCAGGCCTGAATCAAAATACACTTTACTCCACACTATCGTTGTAACACAAACATAAGGAAGACAGATTGGACAAACCGAACTCGATTGGAAACCTGAACCAAATGAACATTATTTAACTATAAACAGCAACTGTTCGGATATCGTAACATTCCATAAACCACACAATTCTGGTCTTTCTGCTTTTGGGAGAATGGGGTGAAACTTGTAAAGATTCAGAAAAGATTTACAAGGATGTTTGCAGAGTCAGGATTTCTGACTGTTTTGAGGCTGGAGTTTATTTTATCCTTGTGTAGATTTGACACATTAACCCTCCCTCCCCACCACTACAGAAGCTGTTGGAACTGTTCAGTGTTTCCAGTGGCTTCTGTAATTATTTCAGGTTCCTGACTGGAGCAGTCTCTCACTTTTCGAACAAAACAAACCCATCCTTGTGCTGCAACCAATATTTCAATAAGAAATGGGAAGCAGCAGAGGGGAAAGCTTCTGAGATGCCGAGCAATGCTGCCCGGTTCCACACTGCAATTCACAGGAACCATCACCAGGAAAAGCAAGGAGCAATCTGACAGATCCGGTTTACCACAGAATGAAAGATTTATTTCCTCGATTTATCCCAGTGCCTTACCTTTAAAAGGCTGTTTACAAACCACAACACTGCAATGGCTGGGAATCGGACCCAGGTCAACTGCTTGGAAGACAGCTCTGCTCCCCACTATCCCACCATCACCCTCCTAACAGCTCCCTCCCCATTCCCAAACACACTTAACAAGGCCGTGATCATCACCAACTGGATTGGGGCTGAAATCCAAACAGACACATCCTCTGTATCTAACCCAGTGATGGAGCTATCCTGATTGAGTTTGATGTGAACAGGATGGGGGAAGTGGGGGATTTAATCAGTACCTAACGCCGAGCTCAAAATGGCCTGGGAATTTGAAATGCTGCAGTGTAGAGGGAGATTTACTCTGTATCTGACCCCATTCTCTACCTGCCCTGGGGATTTAAATGGAGACAGTTTTTTTTTTTTAGATTAGATTAGATTAGATTAGATTACTTACAGTGTGGAAACAGGCCCTTCGGCCCAACAAGTCCACACCGCCCCGCCGAAGCGTAACCCACCCATACCCCTACATCTACATCTACCCCTTACCTCACACTACGGGCAATTTAGCATGGCCAATTCACCTGACCTGCACATCTTTGGAGTGTGGGAGGAAACCGGAGCACCCGGAGGAAACCCACGCAGACACGGGGAGAACGTGCAAACTCCACACAGTCAGTCGCCTGAGGCGGGAATTGAACCCGGGTCTCAGGCGCTGTGAGGCAGCAGTGCTAACCACTGTGCCACCGTGCCGCCCAAAGTTTAATGGGAGCTTTATTTTGTCTGGAACCCTGTGCTCCCTCTGCCCTGGGAGTGTTTGCTGGGATCACTGTCTAACCTCTGTGATATGGATCCTATGAAGATTGATGGGAGACAGTGTAAATGGAATTATCAGGATCCAATTCCTTCACGTGGATGAGAGAAGGTGGGAAAAAATGATACCAGTGGGACTGAAGGGTCAGTAGCAGAATGAAGACACCATTGGCTCAGAGAGAGTAGACAGGAGAGAGGGTCATGAGGGTTTCAGACTGGAGGGAGCTACAGGCACATACAAGTTGGGAACTGTTTTCAGTAAAAGGCAATTGATCCCAGGTCACTGCAGAGTGTAAGAATCTGATGCCTTTCCCTCACTATCCCCCTCCAATCCCTGGGAAGATCTGCTCCCACACCATGTTCCATCCCAACTGCTGACGGTGTTACATACATTAATACATTGGAGCTGGGCAGAGGTGCTTTTAACCCTGGGATCTTGCTGTGTAACTTGCCTCCAAAATGCTCTTGCTCCCCCTTTCAACTCATCTTTTCCCTCTTTTATCCCGAGGAACCTTTGTTTGGAAAGCTGCAACGTGAAGATCCAAAATGTTCGAGTCCAGGAAAGAACAACCTCCAGAGGGGGAGCACTGGCCTGAGGCCTGAGGCCTGGTCGACAGGCTGCACCCCGTGGGGGCCCACAGTGAGTTTTGTGTTTATTTACCCCGAGGTTTAATCTCCTCTGGGGGACCCTGGGTTTTAGGGGCCTCTGGGTAACTGGCTCCTGTCAGATTGTGGCCCTGTCATTTTTAAAACAGGTTTGAAGCCTGGGGTTAAAGTTTGTCAATCCCCAGGATCTGAGAGGTAGGACTCTCTCAGGGTGGAATTAAAACCCAAATGCTGTGACCCTCTCTAAAGACTCCCTCTCTCACCCTTCTCTCTCACCCCTCTCTCTCTCACACCCCCTCTCTCAACCCCCCACACTCTCTCATTCCCTCAGTCTCTCACCCCCTCTCTCTCAACTCCTTGCTCTCTAACCACCCCCACTCTCACCCCCCTCTCTCTCACTCCCCCTCTCTCTCACCACCCCCTCTCTCAACCCCTTGCTCTCTAACCCCCCCTCCCTCTCCATCTCCCTCTGTCTCTCACACCCCCTCTCTCTCCATCCCATCTCACTCTCTCACACCCACTCTCTCTCACACACCCCCTCTCTCTCACCCCCACTCCCTCACCCCCTCTGTCTCACCCATCTCTCTCCCCCCTCCCGCTCTCTCCACTCTCTCGCTCCCCCCTCTCTCGCCCTCCCCTCTCTCTCGCCCTCCCCTCTCTCTCGCCCTCCCCTCTCTCTCGCCCTCCCCACTCTCTCTCGCTCCCCTCTCTCGCCCTCCCCTCTTTCGCCCTCCCCTCTCACTCGCCCACCCCTCACTGGCTCTCCCCTCTCTCTCCCTGCCCCCTCTCTCTCTCCCTCCCCTCACTGGCCCTCCCATCTCTCTCTGTCCCCCTCACTCTCCTTCCCCTCTCTTGCCCTCCCCTCCCTCTCACTCTCCCTCCCCTCTCAATCTCCCTCCCCTCTTACTCTCCCTCCCCCTCCACCCACCCAGCCTCCACTCTCTCTCCCACCCGCTCTCTCCCACGCTCTCTCCCCTCTTCTCTCTACCCCCTCCCCCTCTCACCTGTCTCACGCCCTCCACTCCCCCTCCTCTCTCTCCTCCCTCCTCTCTCTTCCTTCCTCTCTGACCCTCCTCTCTCCCCTCCTCTCTTTCCTCCTCTCTCCCCCTCCTCTCTCCCCTACTCTTTCTCCTCATTGCTCTCCTTCTCTATCTCTCCCTTATCCTCTCTCCCCTCCTCTCTCTTCGCACCTCTCTCTTCCCTCCTCTCGCCTCCTCTCTCTCCCACTCTCTCTCTCTCTTGCTCTCTCTCTCTCTCTCCCCTCTCTCTCTGCACTCTCTCCCCTCTCTCTCCTTCCCCTCTTTCTCTCCCCGAACTTTCTCTCCCCCCACTCTCTCTCTCTGCCCACTCTCTGTGCCTCATCTCTCTGTCCTCTCCCTACCATCCCCCCGTCCCCCTCTGTCCCCCACTCTCTGCATCCCCCATTCTCTGTCCCCCTCTCTCTGACCCCTTCTCTCTTCCCCACTCTGTACCCCTCTCTCTGCCCCCGACTCTCTGTCCCCCTCTATCTCCCCCACTCTCTGTGCCCCTGCTCTGTAGTCCTCTCTCTGTCCCCCCTCTCTCTGTCCCCCTCTCGCTCTGACCCCCTCTCTCTGTCCCCCTCTCTCTGTCCCCCCTCTCTCTGTCCCCCTCTCTCTGTCCCCCTCTCGCTCTGTCCCCCTCTCTCTGTCCCCCTCTCTCTCCCACCCGCCTCACTATCCCCCCTCTTTGTCCTCCTCTCTCTCTGTTCCCCTCTCTCTCAGTCCGGCTCTCTCTGTTCCCCCTATCTCTGTCGCCCTCTCTCTCCCACCGCCTCTCTCAGACCCCCTCTCCCTCCCACCACATCTCTCTCTGTTCCCCTCTCTCTGTCTCCCCCTCTCTCTGTCCACCCTGTCTCTGTCCCACCTCTCTCTGTCCACTCTCTCTGTCCCCCTCTCTCTGTCCCCTCCACCTCTACCCCGCTCTCTGCCCCCCTCTCAGTCGCCCTCTCTCTGCACCGTCTCTCTCTGCCCCCAGTCTGACCCCCTCTCTCTCTCTGTCCCTCACTCTCTCCATCTCCCCACTCTTTGTCCCCCACTCTCTGTCCCCCTCGCTCTGACCCCCTCTATCTCCCCCACTCTCTGTGCCCCTCTCTCTATCGCCCTCTCTCTGCCCCCTCCCCTTCCACCCGCCTCTCTCTGTCCCCCCCTTTCTCTCTCCCCCCTCTGTGTCCCCCCTCTGTCCCCCCCTCTGTCCCCCCTCTCTGCCCCCTCAATCTCCCCCTCCCTCTAACCCCCTCTACCTCCCCCTCTTTTTGTCCTCCTCTATCTTCCCCACTCTCAGTACCCCCCTCTCTCTACCCCTCCCTCTGATCCCCTCTACCTCGCCCTCTTTTTGTCCCCCTCTATCTCCCCCACTCTCAGTACCCCACTATCTGTCCCTCTCCCTCTGACCATCTCTACCTCCCCCTCTTTTTCCCCCTCTTTTTGTCCCCCTCTATCTCCCCGACTCTCAATACCCCCCTCTGTCCCACTCTCTGTCCCCCTCTCCGTGCCCCCCTCTCTGTGCCCCCCTCTCCGTGCACCCCTCTCCGTGCCCCCCTCTCTGTCCCCCTCTCTCTGTCCCCCTCTCTCTGTCCCCCTCTCTCTTCCACCCGCCTCGCTATCCCCCCTCTTTGTTCCCCCCCCCCCCGTCCCCCTCTCTCTCAGTTCGGCTCTCTCATACCCCTTCTCTCACCCACCGCAACTCTCTCTGTCCCCCTCTCTCTGTCCCCCTCTCTCTGTCCCCCCTCTCTCTGTCCACCCTCTCTCTGTCTCCTCTCTCTGTCCCCCTCTCTCTGTCCCCCTCTCTCTGTACCCCCTCTCCCTGTCCCCCCTCTCTCTGTCCCCCCTCTCTGTCCCCCTCTCTCTGTCCCCTCTTTCTCTCCCCTGCTCTCTGCCACCCCCTCTGTCGCCCTGTCTCTGCTCCGTCACTCTCTGCCCCTCTCTCTAACCCCCCCTCTCTCTCTCTCCCCCACTCTCTCCATCCCCCCCACTCTCTGTCCCCCTCTCTGACCCCCTCTCTCTGACCCCCTCTCTCTCCTCCACTCTGTACCCATCTCTCTGTCCCCCACTCTATATTGCCCTCTCTCTCTGTCACCCTGTCTCTGAGCCCCGCTATCTCCCACCTCTCTCTGTCCCCCCTCTCTCTATCCCCTCTCTCTCTGTCCCCCTCTCTCTCTGCCCCCTCTGTCTCTCTGTCCCCTCTCTCTCTGTCCCCTCTCTCTCTGTCCCCTCTCTCTCTGTCACCCTCTCTCTGTCGCCATTTCTCAGCCCCCCTCTCTCACTGTCGCCCTCTCTCTCTGCCCCCTCTGTCTCTCTGTCCCCTCTCTCTCTGTCCCCTCTCTCTCTGTCACCCTCTCTCTGTCGCCATTTCTCAGCCCCCCTCTCTCACTGTCGCCCTCTGTCTCTGACCCCCTCTCTTGCTGTCCCCCTCTATATCACCCTCTCTCTGTCCCCCTCTCTCTGACCCCCTCGATCTCCTCCACATTCTGTGCCCCTCTCTCTGTCGCCCTCTCTCTGTCACCCTCTCTCTGTACCCCCTCTCTCTCTGTCCCCCCTCTGTCTCCCGCACTCTCTCTGTCCCCCTCTATCTCCCCCTCTCTCTGACCCCCTCTATCACCCCCTCTTTTTGTCCTACTCTCTGTCCACCTCTATCTCCCCCACTCGCTGTACCACTATCTCTGTACTCTTCGCTCTGAACCCCTCTATCTACCCCTCTCTCTGTGCCTCTCTCTCTGTCCCCCTCCCTTTGTCAACCTCTATCTCCCCTTTCTCTGTCCCCCTCTCTCTGTCCCCCTCTCTCTCCCACCAGCCTCTCTCTGACCCCCTCTCTCTCCCACCCGCCTCTCCCTCTCTGTCCCTCTCTCTGTTCCCCCCCCCCTGTCCCCCCCTCTCTGTCCCCCCTCTCTCTGTCCCCCCTCTTTCGGTCCACCCCTCTTTCTGTCCCTCCCTCTCTCTGTCCCCCTCTCTCTGACCCGCTCTCTCTGACCCACTCTAGCTCCCCCACTCTCTGTGCTCGTCTCTCTGTCGCCCTCTCTCTGCCCTCCTCTCCCTTCCACCTGCCTCTCTCTTCCCCCCCTCACTCTGTCCCCCTCTCTCTCTGTCCCCTTCTCTCTGTCCCCCCCTCTCTGTCCCACCTCTGTCTGTCCCCCCTCTGTCTGTCCCCCCTCTCTCTCTGTCCCCCCCTCTGTCCCCCTCTCTCTCTGTCCCCCCCTCTCTCTGCCCACTCTCTCTCTGCCCCGCTCTCTCTCTCTGTCCCCCTCTCTCTCTCTGTCCCCCTCTCTGTCCCCCTCTCTGTCCCCCTCTCTGTGCCCCCCTCTCTGTGCCCCCCTTTCTGTGTCCCCCTTTCTGTTCCCCCTCTCTCTGTCCCCCTCACTCTGTCCCCCTCTCTCTGTCCCCCTCTATCTGTCCTACTCTCTCTGTCCCCTCTATCTCTACCCCGCTGTCTGTGCCCCTCTCTTTCGCCCTCTCTCTGCTCCGTCTCTCCCTGTCCCCCTCTCTGACCCCCTCTCTCTCCCACCCGCCTCTCCGTCTCTGTCCCTCTCTCTGTCCCCCCCCCCGTCCCCCCCTCTCTGTCCCCCCTCTCTCAGTCCCCCCTCTTTCGGTCCACCCCTGTTTCTGTCCCTCCCTCTCTCTGTCCCCCTCTCTCTGACCCGCTCTCTCTGACCCTCTCTAGCTCCCCCACTCTCTGTGCTCGTCTCTCTGTCGCCCTCTCTCTGCCCTCCTCTCCCTTCCACCTGCCTCTCTCTTCCCCCCCTCGCTCTGACCCCCTCTCTCTCTGCCCCGCTATCTCTCTGTCCCCTCTCTCTCTCTGTCCCCCTCTCTGTCCCCCTCTCTGTGCCCCCCTCTCTGTGCCCCCCTCTCTGTGTCCCCTTTCTGTTCCCCCTCTCTCTGTCCCCCTCACTCTGTCCCCCTCTCTCTCTGTCCCCTTCTCTCTGTCCCCCCTCTCTCTGTCCCACCTCTCTCTGTCCCCCCTCTGTCTGTCCCCCCTCTCTCTCTGTCCCCCCCTCTGTACCCCTCTCTCTCTGTCCCCCCCTCTCTCTGCCCCCTCTCTCTCTGCCCCGCTCTCTCTCTGTCCCCCTCTCTCTCTCTGTCCCCCTCTCTGTCCCCCTCTCTGTGCCCCCCTCTCTGTGCCCCCCTCTCTGTGTCCCCCTTTCTGTTCCCCTCTCTCTGTCCCCCTCACTCTGTCCCTCTCTCTCTGTCCCCCTCGCTCTCTGCCTCCTCTCTCTGTCCCCCTCTCTCTGTCCCCCTCTATCTGTCCTACTCTCTCTGTCCCCTCTATCTCTACCCCGCTCTCTGCGCCCCTCTCTTTCGCCCTCTCTCTGCTCCGTCTCTCCCTGTCCCCCTCTCTGACCCCCTCTCTCTCTCTCTCTCTCTCTGTCCCACACTCTCTCCATCTCCCCACTGTCTGTCTCCCCCTCTCTCTGACCCCATCTATCTCCCCCACTCTCGGTGCCTCTCTCTGTCGCCCTCTCTCTGCCCCTCTCTCCCTTCTACCTGCCTCTCTCTGTCCTCCTCTCTCTCTGTCCTCCTCTCTCTCTGACCTCCTCTCTCTGTCCTTCTCTCTCTGTCCACATCTCTCTCTGTCCCTCTCTCTCTCTGTTCCCCTCTCTCTCTGTCCCCACCTCTCTCCGTCCCCCCAACTCTCCGTCCCCCTCACTCTCTGTCCCCCTCTCTCTGTCGCTCTCTCTCTGCCCCCATCTCTCTGATTCCCTCTCTCTCCCCCACTCTGTACTCCTCTCTCTGTCCCTCACTCTCTGTCCCCTCTCTCTGTCCCCCTCTATATCTCCGTCTCTCTGTCCCCCTCTCTGACCCTCTCTCTCTGCCCCCTCACTCTGTCCCCTTCTGTCTGGCCCATCTCTCTCTGCCCCTCTCTCTCTGTCCCCCTCTCTTTCTGCCCCCTTTTCTCTCTGTTGCCCTCTCTCTGCCCCTCTCTCTCTGTCCCCCTCTCTTTCTGCCCCCTTTTCTCTCTGTCCCCCTCTCTCTGTCCCCCCTCTCTCTGTCCCCCTCTCTATCTGCCCCTCTCTCTCTGTCCCCCTCTCTTTCTGCCCCCTTTTCTCTCTGTCCCCCTCTCTCTGTTGCCCTCTCTCTGCCCCTCTCTCTCTGTCCCCCACTCTCTCTGTCACCGTCTCTCTGTCGCCATTTCTCTGCCCCCCTCTCTCACTGTCCCCCTCTGTCTCTGACTCCTTCTCTCGTAGTCCCCCTCTATATCACCCTCCCTCTGTCCCCCTCTCTCTGACCCCCTCTATCTCCCCCACTCTCTGTGACACTCTCTCTGTCGCCCTCTCTCTGTCCCCCCTCTCTCTGTCCCCCCCTCTCTGCCCCTCTCTCTACCCCCATGCCCCCTCACTCTCAGTCCCCCCAACTCTCTCTCCAACCCATCTCTCTGTCCCCTCTATCTCCCCGACTCTCTGTGCCCCTCTCTCTGTCCCCCTCCCTTTGACCATCTCTGTCTTCCCCTCTCTCTGTCCCCGCCTCGCTCTCAGTCCGGCTCTCTCTCTGCCCCCTCTCTCTGTCCCCCTCTCTCTGTCCCGCGCTCTCTCTGCCCCCTCTCTCTGTCCCCCTCTCTCTGAACCCCCTCTCTCTGTCCCCCTCTCTCTGTCGCCCTCTCTCTCTTTCCCTCTATCTCTCCCCCGCTCTCTGCCCCCTCTCTCTGCTCCGTCTCTCTCTGCCCCTCTCTCTTTGACACCCTCTCTCTCTCTGTCCCCCACTCTCTCCATCCCCCCACTCTCTGTCCCCCTCTCTCTGACCCCCTCTCTCTCCCACTCTTTACCCCTCTCTCTGTCCCCCACTCTCTGTCCCCCACTCTCTGTCCCCCTCTCTGTCCCCCTCTCTCTGTCCCCCTCTATGTCCTCCTCTCTCTGAGCCCCGCTATCTCCCCCACACACTGTGCTCCTCTCTCTGCCCCCCCCTCTCTGCCCCCTCTCCCTTCCACCCGCCTCTCTCTCTGTACCCCCCTCTATGACCGCCTCTCTCTCTGTCCCCCTCTCTCTCTGTCCCCCTCTCTTTCTGCCCCCTCTTCTCTCTGTCCCCCTCTCTCTGTCGCCTCTCTCTGCCCCACTCTCTCTGTCCCCCACTCTCTTTTCACTCTCTCTCTGCCCCCTCTCTCTCTGCCCCCCTCACTCTGTCTCCCTCTGTCTGCCCCATCTCTCTTTTCCCCTCTATCTCTGCCCCGCTCTCTCTCTGTTCCCCCCCTCTCTTTCCCCCCCTCTGTCCCACCCCCTCTCTGTCCCCCCTCACTGTCCCCCCTCTCTCCGGCCCCCCCTCTCTCTGACCCCCTCTATCTCCCCCTCTCTCTTTTTCCCCTCTCTCTCTTTCCCCTCTCTCTCTGCCCCCTCACTCTGTCCCACTCTCTCTGCCCCCCTCTCTCTGTCCCCTCTTTCTCTGTCCCCCACTATCTCCCCCACTCTCTGTGCCCCTCTCTCTGTACCCCTCTCTCTGACCCCCTCTACCTCCCGCATTCTCTGTGCCCCTCCCTCTGTCCCCTCTCTCTGACCCCCTCTATCTCCCCCTCTCTCTGTCCCCCTCTCTCTGAACCCCTCTACCTCCCCCTCTTTCTGTCCCCCTCTCTCTGTTCCCCCTCTCTCTCTGTCGCCCTCTCTGTGTCGCCCTCTCTCTGTCCCCCTCTCTTTTCCCCCTCTCTCTCTGTCCCCCTCTCTCTCTATCCCCCTCACTCTGTCCCTTACTCTCTGTCCCCCTCTCTTTGTCCCACTCTCTCTGACCACCTCTACCTTCCCCACTCTCTGTCCTCTCACTCTGTCACCCCCGTCCCTGTCCCATCTCTCTCTGTCCCCCACTCTCTGACCCCCTCTCTCTCTGACCTCCCGCTCTCTCTCTGACCCCCACCCTCTGTCCGTCTCCCTCTGTCCCCCCCCCTCTGTCCCCTCTCTCTGCCCCGCTCTCTCTCCCACCCGCCTCCCTCTCTCCCCCTCTCTCTCCCCCACTCTCTGACCCCCTCTCTCTCTGACCTCCCGCTCTCTCTCTGACCCCCTCCCTCTGTCCGTCTCCCTCTGTCCCCCCTCTCTCTGTCCCCCCTCCCTCTGTCCCCCCTCCCTCTGTCCCCCCTCTCTCTGTCCCCCCTCTCTCTGTCCCCCCTCTCTCTGGTCCCCCTCTCTCTCTGTCCCCCTCTCTCTGTACGCCTCTCACTCTGTCCCCCTCTCTCTCTGACCCCCTCTTTCCCACCCGCTTCTCTCACCCCCGCTCTCTGCCCCCCTCTGTCCCCTCTCTCTGCCCCGCTCTCTCTCCCACCCGCCTCCCTCTCTCCCCCTCTCTCTCCCCCACTCTCTGTCCCCCTCTCTGTCGCCCTCTCTCTGACCCCCACTGTCTGACCCACTCTTTCACCCCCCTCTCTACCACCCATCTCCCTCTATTCCCCCCTCTTTGACCCCCTCTCTCTCTGTCCCCTCTCTCTCTGTCCCGCGCTCTCTCCCACCCGCCTCTCTCTGATGCCCTCTCTCTGTCCCCCGCTCTCTGACCCCTCTCTCTGTCCCCCCTCTCTCTGTCCCCCACTCCCTGTCCCCTCTCTCTGCCCCCCTCTCTCTGACCCGTCTGTATGTCGCCCTCTCTCCGCCCCCTCTCTGTCACTGTCTCTCTGCCCCCCCGTCCCCCCTCTCTGTGTTCCTCCTCTCTCTGTCCCCCTCTCTCTCCCCCATCTCTGTCATCGTCTTTCTGTCCCCCCCTCCCTCTCTCCACACCCTCTCTCCCCCCTTTCTCTGTCCCCCCTCTCTCTCTCTGTCCCTCCCTCTAGCTGTTCCCCCTCTCTCTGTCCCCCTCTCTATCCCGCCTCTATCTGTCCATCCTCTTTGTCCCAACCCTCTCTGAACCCCCTCCTCCTCTCACTGTCCCCCTCTCTTTCTGTTCCCCTGTCTCTGAACCCCTATACCTCCCCCAATCTCTGTCCCCCCATTCTCTGTCCCCCCCTCTGTCTGTCCCCCCCTCTCTCTGTCGGCCTTTATCTGACCCCCTCTCTCTCTGTCCCTCTCTCTGTCCTCTCTCTCTGTCCCCCACACTCTGTCTCTGACCCCCTCTCTCTGTCCCTCTCTGCCCCCTCTCTCTGTTCCCTTCTCTCTGTCCCCCTGTCTCTGTCGCCTCTCTCTCTGTTCGGCTCTATCTCTGTCCCCCTCTCTCTCTGTCCCCCCCTCTCTCTGTCCCCCCCTCTCTCTGTCCCCCCTTTCTCTGTCCCCCCCCTCTGTCCTCCCCACTCTGTCCCCCATTTCTCTGTCCCCCATTTCTCTTTTCCCTCTCTCTCTGTCCCCCCTCTCTGTCCCCCTCTCTCTCTGTCCCCCCTCTCTCTCTGTCCCTCTCTCTCTGACCCACTCTCTCTGTCGCCCTCTCTCTGTCCCGCTCTCCCTCCCACCCACCTCTCTCTGACCCCCTCTCTCTATCCCCCTCTCTCTGAACCCATCTATCTCACCCACTCTCTGTCCCTCCCTCTCTCCCACCCATCTCCCTCTATCCCCCCTCTTTGTCCCCCTCTCTCTCTGTCCCCCTCTCTCTTTACCCCCGCTCTCTGTCGCCCTCTATCTTCCCCCCTCTCTGTCCCTCTCTCTCTCTGTCCCCCTCTCTCTCTGTCCCCCTCTCTCTGACCCACTCTCTCTGTCGCCCTCTATCTGTCCCCCTCTCTCTGTCCCGCTCTCCCACCCACCCACCTCTCTCTGATCCCCTCTCTCTCCCACCCGCCTCTCTCTCTGTCCCATGCCCTCTGACCCCCTCTCTCTCTGTCCCCCTCTCTCTGTCCCCCTCTCTCTCTGTCCACATTCTCTCTGTCCCCCTCTCTCTGTCCCCCTCTCTCTGTCCCCCTCTCTCTGTCCCTCTCTCTCTGTCCCCTTCTATCTGACCCACTCTCTCTGTCACCCTCTCTATGACCCCCTCTCTCTACCACCCGCCTCTCTCTCTCCCCGGTCTCTGACCCCCAGTCTGTCGCCCTCTCTCTGTCCCCCTCTCTCTCCCACCTCCATCTATCCCCCCCTTGTTCTCCTCTCTCTGTTCCCCTCTCTCTCTGTCCACTCTCTCTCCCACCCGCCTCTCTCTGACCCCCTCTCTCACCCCCACTCTATACCCCTCTCTCTGTCCTCCAGTCTCTGTCCCCCACACTCTGTCCCCCTTTCTGTCCTCCTCTCTCTGTCGCCCTCTATCTCCCCCTCTCTCTGACCCCCTCTACCTCCGACTTTTTCTGTTCCCCTCTCTTTATCCACCTCTCTCTATCCCCCTCTCTCTGTCGCCCCTCTCTCTGTCGCCCCTCACTCTGTCCCCCACTCTCTGTCCCCCTCTCTCTCACACCTGTCTCCCTCTATCCCCCCTCTTTGTCCCCCTCTCTCTCTGTTCCCCTCTTGCTCTGTCCCACGCACTCTCCCACCCGCCTCTCTCTGACTCCCTCTCTCTCCCACCAGACTCTTTCTCTGTCCCCCTCTCTCTGTCCCCCTCCCGCTCTCTGTCCCGCGCTCTCTCCCACCCGCCTCTCTCTGACCCACTCACTCTGTCCCCCTCTCTCTCTGCCCCCTCACTCTGTCCCCCTCTCTCTGACCCCCTCTCTCTGTCCCCCTCTATCTCGCCCTCTCTCTGTCGCCTCTCTCTGTCCCCTATCTCCGCCCCCCTCTCTGCCCCTCTCTCTCTCTGTCCCCCCTCTCTGTCCCCCTCTCTCTGTTCCCCACTCTCTCTGTCCCCCCCTCTCTGTCCCCCACCACCCTCTGACCCACTCTCTCACCCCCCACTCTGTACCCCTCTCTCTTTCCCCCACCCTCTGGCCCCAATCTCTGTCCCCCCTCTCTGACCCCCTCTATCTCCCCCTCTCTCTGGCCCCCTCTACCTCCCCCTCTGACACTGCCTCTCTCTGACCCCCTCTCTCTCTGTCGCCCTTTCTCTGTCGCCCTCTCTGTGCCCCCTCTATCTTTATCCCCTCTCTCTCTGTCCACCTCTCTCTGACCCCCTCTCTCTCTGTCCCCCCTCTCTCTCTGTCGCCCCTCTCTCTCTGTCCCCCCGTCTCTGTCCCCATCTCTCTGTCCCCCGTCCCTCTGTCCCCATCTCTCTGTCCCCCTCTCTCTCTGTCCCCCTCTCTCTGTCCCCCGTCTCTCTGACCCCCTCTCTCTCTGTCCACCTCTCTCTCTGACCCCCTCTCTCTCTGACCCCCTCTCTCTCTGTCCCCCACTCTCTGTCCCCCTCTCTGTCCCCCTCTCTCTGTCCCCCTCTATGTCCTCCTCTCTCTGAGCCCCGCTATCTCCCCCACACACTGTGCTCCTCTCTCTGCCCCCCCCTCTCTGCCCCCTCTCCCTTCCACCCGCCTCTCTCTCTGTACCCCCCTCTATGACCGCCTCTCTCTCTGTCCCCCTCTCTCTCTGTCCCCCTCTCTTTCTGCCCCCTCTTCTCTCTGTCCCCCTCTCTCTGTCGCCTCTCTCTGCCCCACTCTCTCTGTCCCCCACTCTCTTTTCACTCTCTCTCTGCCCCCTCTCTCTCTGCCCCCCTCACTCTGTCTCCCTCTGTCTGCCCCATCTCTCTTTTCCCCTCTATCTCTGCCCCGCGCTCTCTCTGTTCCCCCCCTCTCTTTCCCCCCCTCTGTCCCACCCCCTCTCTGTCCCCCCTCACTGTCCCCCCTCTCTCCGGCCCCCCCTCTCTCTGACCCCCTCTATCTCCCCCTCTCTCTTTTTCCCCTCTCTCTCTTTCCCCTCTCTCTCTGCCCCCTCACTCTGTCCCACTCTCTCTGCCCCCCTCTCTCTGTCCCCTCTTTCTCTGTCCCCCACTATCTCCCCCACTCTCTGTGCCCCTCTCTCTGTACCCCTCTCTCTGACCCCCTCTACCTCCCGCATTCTCTGTGCCCCTCCCTCTGTCCCCTCTCTCTGACCCCCTCTATCTCCCCCTCTCTCTGTCCCCCTCTCTCTGAACCCCTCTACCTCCCCCTCTTTCTGTCCCCCTCTCTCTGTTCCCCCTCTCTCTCTGTCGCCCTCTCTGTGTCGCCCTCTCTCTGTCCCCCTCTCTTTTCCCCCTCTCTCTCTGTCCCCCTCTCTCTCTATCCCCCTCACTCTGTCCCTTACTCTCTGTCCCCCTCTCTTTGTCCCCCTCTCTCTGACCACCTCTACCTTCCCCACTATCTGTCCTCTCACTCTGTCACCCCCGTCCCTGTCCCATCTCTCTCTGTCCCCCACTCTCTGACCCCCTCTCTCTCTGACCTCCCGCTCTCTCTCTGACCCCCTCCCTCTGTCCGTCTCCCTCTGTCCCCCCCCCTCTGTCCCCTCTCTCTGCCCCGCTCTCTCTCCCACCCGCCTCCCTCTCTCCCCCTCTCTCTCCCCCACTCTCTGACCCCCTCTCTCTCTGACCTCCCGCTCTCTCTCTGACCCCCACCCTCTGTCCGTCTCCCTCTGTCCCCCCCCCCTCTGTCCCCTCTCTCTGCCCCGCTCTCTCTCCCACCCGCCTCCCTCTCTCCCCCTCTCTCTCCCCCTCTCTCTGTCCCCCTCTCTCTAACCCCCTCTCTCTCTGACCTCCCGCTCTCTCTCTGACCCCCTCCCTCTGTCCGTCTCCCTCTGTCCCCCCTCCCTCTGTCCCCCCTCTCTCTGTCCCCCCTCTCTCTGGTCCCCCTCTCTCTCTGTCCCCCTCTCTCTGTACGCCTCTCACTCTGTCCCCCTCTCTCTCTGACCCCCTCTTTCCCACCCGCTTCTCTCACCCCCGCTCTCTGCCCCCCTCTGTCCCCTCTCTCTGCCTCGCTCTCTCTCCCACCCGCCTCCCTCTCTCCCCCTCTCTCTCCCCCACTCTCTGTCCCCCTCTCTGTCGCCCTCTCTCTGACCCCCACTGTCTGACCCACTCTTTCACCCCCCTCTCTACCACCCATCTCCCTCTATTCCCCCCTCTTTGACCCCCTCTCTCTCTGTCCCCTCTCTCTCTGTCCCGCGCTCTCTCCCACCCGCCTCTCTCTGATGCCCTCTCTCTGTCCCCCGCTCTCTGACCCCTCTCTCTGTCCCCCCTCTCTCTGTCCCCCACTCCCTGTCCCCTCTCTCTGCCCCCCTCTCTCTGACCCGTCTGTATGTCGCCCTCTCTCCGCCCCCTCTCTGTCACTGTCTCTCTGCCCCCCCGTCCCCCCTCTCTGTGTTCCTCCTCTCTCTGTCCCCCTCTCTCTCCCCCATCTCTGTCATCGTCTTTCTGTCCCCCCCTCCCTCTCTCCCCCCTTTCTCTGTCCCCCCTCTCTCTCTCTGTCCCTCCCTCTAGCTGTTCCCCCTCTCTCTGTCCCCCTCTCTATCCCGCCTCTATCTGTCCATCCTCTTTGTCCCAACCCTCTCTGAACCCCCTCCTCCTCTCACTGTCCCCCTCTCTTTCTGTTCCCCTGTCTCTGAACCCCTATACCTCCCCAATCTCTGTCCCCCCACTCTCTGTCCCCCCCTCTCTCTGTCCCCCCCCTCTCTCTGTCGCCCTTTATCTGACCCCCTCTCTCTCTGTCCCTCTCTCTGTCCTCTCTCTCTGTCCCCCACACTCTGTCTCTGACCCCCTCTCTCTGTCCCTCTCTGCCCCCTCTCTCTGTTCCCTTCTCTCTGTCCCCCTGTCTCTGTCGCCTCTCTCTCTGTTCGGCTCTATCTCTGTCCCCCTCTCTCTCTGTTCCCCTCTATCTCTGTCCCCCCTTTCTCTGTCCCCCCCTCTCTGTCCTCCCCACTCTGTCCCCCTCTCTCTCTGTCCCCCCTTTCTCTGTCCCCCCCTGTCTGTCCTCCCCACTCTGTCCCCCATTTCTCTGTCCCCCATTTCTCTTTTCCCTCTCTCTCTGTCCCCCCTCTCTGTCCCCCTCTCTCTCTGTCCCCCCTCTCTCTCTGTCCCTCTCTCTCTGACCCACTCTCTCTGTCGCCCTCTCTCTGTCCCGCTCTCCCACCCACCCACCTCTCTCTGACCCCCTCTCTCTATCCCCCTCTCTCTGAACCCATCTATCTCACCCACTCTCTGTCCCCCCCTCTCTCCCACCCATCTCCCTCTATCCCCCCTCTTTGTCCCCCTCTCTCTCTGTCCCCCTCCCTCTTTACCCCCGCTCTCTGTCGCCCTCTATCTTCCCCCCTCTCTGTCCCTCTCTCTCTCTGTCCCCCTCTCTCTCTGTCCCCCTCTCTCTGACCCACTCTCTCTGTCGCCCTCTATCTGTCCCCCTCTCTCTGTCCCGCTCTCCCACCCACCCACCTCTCTCTGATCCCCTCTCTCTCCCACCCGCCTCTCTCTCTGTCCCATGCCCTCTGACCCCCTCTCTCTCTGTCCCCCTCTCTCTGTCCCCCTCTCTCTCTGTCCACATTCTCTCTGTCCCCCTCTCTCTGTCCCCCTCTCTCTGTCCCCCTCTCTCTGTCCCCCTCTCTCTGTCCCCTTCTATCTGACCCACTCTCTCTGTCACCCTCTCTATGACCCGCTCTCTCTACCACCCGCCTCTCTCTCTCCCCGGTCTCTGACCCCCAGTCTGTCGCCCTCTCTCTGTCCCCCTCTCTCTCCCACCTCCATCTATCCCCCCCTTGTTCTCCTCTCTCTGTTCCCCTCTCTCTCTGTCCACTCTCTCTCCCACCCGCCTCTCTCTGACCCCCTCTCTCACCCCCACTCTATACCCCTCTCTCTGTCCTCCAGTCTCTGTCCCCCACACTCTGTCCCCCTTTCTGTCCTCCTCTCTCTGTCGCCCTCTATCTCCCCCTCTCTCTGACCCCCTCTACCTCCGACTTTTTCTGTTCCCCTCTCTTTATCCCCCTCTCTCTATCCCCCTCTCTCTGTCGCCCCTCTCTCTGTCGCCCCTCTCTCTGTCCCCCACTCTCTGTCCCCCTCTCTCTCACACCTGTCTCCCTCTATCCCCCCTCTTTGTCCCCCTCTCTCTCTGTTCCCCTGTTGCTCTGTCCCACGCACTCTCCCACCCGCCTCTCTCTGACTCCCTCTCTCTCCCACCAGACTCTTTCTCTGTCCCCCTCTCTCTGTCCCCCTCCCGCTCTCTGTCCCGCGCTCTCTCCCACCCGCCTCTCTCTGACCCACTCACTCTGTCCCCCTCTCTCTCTGCCCCCTCACTCTGTCCCCCTCTCTCTGACCCCTCTCTCTCTGTCCCCCTCTATCTCGCCCTCTCTCTGTCGCCTCTCTCTGTCCCCTATCTCCGCCCCCCTCTCTGCCCCCCTCTCTCTCTGTCCCCCCTCTCTGTCCCCCTCTCTCTGTTCCCCACTCTCTCTGTCCCCCCCTCTCTGTCCCCCACCACCCTCTGACCCACTCTCTCACCCCCACTCTGTACCCCTCTCTCTGTCCCCCACCCTCTGGCCCCAATCTCTGTCCCCCCTCTCTGACCCCCTCTATCTCCCCCTCTCTCTGGCCCCCTCTACCTCCCCCTCTGACACTGCCTCTCTCTGACCCCCTCTCTCTCTGTCGCCCTTTCTCTGTCGCCCTCTCTGTGCCCCCTCTATCTTTATCCCCTCTCTCTCTGTCCACCTCTCTCTGACCCCCTCTCTCTCTGTCCCCCCTCTCTCTCTGTCGCCCCTCTCTCTCTGTCCCCCCGTCTCTGTCCCCCATCTCTCTGTCCCCCATCTCTCTGTCCCCCGTCCCTCTGTCCCCATCTCTCTGTCCCCCTCTCTCTCTGTCCCCCTCTCTCTGTCCCCCGTCTCTCTGACCCCCTCTCTCTGTCCACCTCTCTCTCTGACCCCCTCTCTCTCTGACCCCCTCTCTCTCTGAGCCCCTCTCTCTCTGTCCACCTCTCTCTCTGTCCCCCTCTATCTGACCCACTCTCTCTGTCGCCTTCTCTCTGTCCCCCACTCTCTGACCCCTCTCTCTCCCACCCGTCTCCCTCTATCCCCCCTCTTTGTCCCCCTCTCTCTCTGTCCCCCTCTCTCTCTGACGCCATCTCCCTGTCCCCCTCAATCCCCCCGTCTCTCTGTCCCCGTCTCTCTGTCCCCCTCTTTCTGTCCCCCCTCAGTCTCCCCGCTCTCTGTCACCCCTCTCTTCGCCCTCTCTCTGCCCCTCCCTCTCTGCCCCCACCCTCTCTGTCCCCTCTATTTCTGTGCCCCACTCTCTCCATCCCCCCACTCTCTGACCCCCTCTCTCACCCCCACTCTGTAAACATCTCTCTGTTCCACTCTCTCTGACCCACTCTCTCTGTCCCCCTCTCTCTGTCCCCCTCTCTCTGTCCCCCTCTCTCTCTGGCCCCCTCTCTCTGTCCCCGTCTCTCTGTCCCCCTCTCTCTGTCCCCCCTCAGTCTCCCCCGCTCTCTGTCCCCCCTCTCTTCGCCCTCTCTCTGCCCCCTCCCTCTCTGCCCCCACCCTCTCTGTCCCCTCTATCTCTGTGCCCCACTCTCTCCTTCCTCCCACTCTCTGACCCCCTCTCTCACCCCCATTCTGTAACCATCTCTCTGTACCACTCTCTCTGTCCCCCTCTCTCTTTCCCCCTCTCTCTGTGCCTTCTCTCTCTGTCCCCCTCTCTCTGTCCTCCTCTCTCTCTGTCACCCTCTCTCTGTCCCCCTCTCTCTGTCCCTCTCTCTCTGTCCACCTCTCTCTGTCCCCCTCTCTCTGACCCCCTCTCTCTGCTCCTCTCTCTCTCACCCGCCTCCCTCTATCACCCCTCTTTGTCCCCCTCTCTCTCTCCCATTCTATCTCTGTCCTGCACTCCCTCCCACCAGCCTCTCTCTGACCCCCTCTCTCTCGCACACGCCTCTCTCTCTGTCCCCCTCTCTCTGTCCCCCCCCTCTGTCCCGCGCTCTATCCCACCCGCCTCTCTCTGTCCCCCTCTCTCTGTCGCCCTCCCTCTGCACCCTCTCTCTGACCCCCTCTCTCTGACCCTCTCTCTGTCCCCCTCTCTCTGTCCCCCTCTCTCTGTCTCCCTCTCTCTGTCGCCCTCCCTCTGCCCCCTCTCTCTGTCCCCCTCTCTCTCTGTCCCCCTCCCTCTATCCCCCCTGTCTGTCCCCCTCTCTCTCTGTCCCCCTCTCTCTCTGTCCCCCCTCTCTCTGTCCCCCTCTCTCTCTGTCCCCCTCTCTCTCTGTCCCCCTCTCTCTCTGTCCCCCCCTCTCTCTGTCCCCAACACTCTCCATCCCCCCAATCTCTGACCCCCTCTCTCACCTCCACTTTATACCCCTCACTCTGTCCCCCTCTCTCTCTCTGTCCCCCTCTCTCTCTGTCACCTCTCTCTCTGTCCCCAACACTCTCCATCCCCCCAATCTCTGACCCCCTCTCTCACCTCCACTTTATATCCCTCACTCTGTCCCCCTCTCTCTCTCTGTCCCTCTCTCTCTCTGTCACCTCTCTCTCTGTCCCCAACACTCTCCATCCCCCCAATCTCTGACACCCTCTCTCACCTCCACTTTATACCCCTCACTCTGTCCCCCTCTCTGTCCTCCTCTCTCTGACCCCCTCAACCTCCGACATTTTCTGTCCCCCTCTCGCTCTGTCCCCCTCGCTCTGTCCCCCTCTCTCTGTCCCCCCTCTCTCTCTCTGTCCCGCGCTCTCTCCCACCCGCTTCTCTCTGTCCCCCTCTCTCTGTCCCCCACTCTCTCCATCCCGCCACTGTCTGAACTCCTCTCTCACCCCTACTCTGTACTCCTCCTCTCTGTCCCCCACTCTCTGTCCCCCACTCTCTGCCCCCTCTCTCTGTCCCCCTCTCTCTGTCCCCCCCTCTCTCTGTCCCCCCTCTCTCTGTCCCCCCCTCTCTCTCTCTGTCCCCCTCTATCTCGCCCTCTCTCTGTCCCCCTGTCTCTGCCTCCCTCCCTCAGCCCCCTCTCTCTATACCCCCCACTCTCTGTCCCCCCTCTCTCTGTCACCCCTCTCTCTGTCCCCCTCTCCCTTTCCCCCTCTCTCTCTGTTCCCTCTCTCTCTGTCCCCCACTCTCTCCATCCCCCCACTCTCTGACCTCCTCTCTCACCCCCACTCTGTACCCCTCTCTCTGTCCCCCACTCTCTGCCCCCCCTCTCTGTCCCCCACTCTATCACCCCTCTCTCTCACCCCCTCTACCTGCGAATTTTTCTGTACCCCTCTCTGCGATCCCCTCTACCTCCCCCTCTCACTGTCCCCCCTCTCTGTCCCTCTCTGCGATCCCCTCTACCTCCCCCTCTCACTGTCCCCCCTCTCTGTCACCCTGTCTCTGTCCCCTCTCTCTCTCTATTCCCCTCTCAGTCTCTGCCCCCTCTCTCTGTCCCTCTCTCTGTCCCCTCACTCTCTCCAACTCTCTCTACACCTCTCTCTCTGTCCCCCGTATCTCCCCACTCCCTGTCCCCCTCTCTCTCTCTGACCCTCTCACTCTGTCCCACTCTCTCTGCCCCGATCTCTCTCTGCCTATGTCTCTCTGTCCCCCTCTATCTCCCCCACTCTCTGTGCCCCTCTCTCTGTGCCCATCTCTCTGACCCCCTCTACCTCCCACTTTTTCTGTCCCCATCTCTGACCCCCTCTATCTCCCCCATTCCCTGTGCCCCTCTCTCTCTTCCCCCTCTCTCTCACCCCCTCTACTTCCCCCTCTCTCTATCCCCCCTCTCTCTGTCCCCCTCTCTCTGTCCCCCTCTCTCTCTGTCCCCCTCTCTCTCTTCCCCCTCTCTCTATGTCCCCCCCACTCTGTCTCCCCTCTCTCTGTCCCCCCTCTCTCTGTCCCCCCCTCTCTGTCCCCCCTCTCTCTGTCCCCCCTCTCTCTGTCCCCCTCTCTCTCTGTCCCCCCTCTCTCTCCTGTCCCCCCTCTCTCTGTCCCCCCTCTCTCTGTCCCCCTCTCTCTCTGTCCCCCCTCTCTCTGTCCCCCCTCTCTCTGTCCCCATCTCTCTCTGTCCCCCCTCTCTCTCTGTCCCCCCTCTCTCTCTGTCCCCCTCTCTCTGTCCCCCTCTCTCTCTGTGCCCCTCTCTCTCTCTGTCCCCCCCTCTCTCTGTCCCCCCTCTCTCTGTCCCCCTCTCTCTCTGTCCCCCTCTCTCTCTCTGTCCCCCCTCTCTCTGTCCCCCCTCTCTCTGTCCCCCTCTCTCTGTCCCCCTCTCTCTCTGTCCCCCCTCTCTCTGTCCCCCTCTCTCTCTGTCCCCCTCTCTCTCTGTCCCCCTCTCTCTCTCTGTCCCCCCTCTCTCTCTGTCCCCCTCTCTCTGTCCCCCCTCTCTCTGTCCCCCTCTCTCTCTGTCCCCCTCTCTCTCTGTCCCCCTCTCTCTGTTCCCCTCTCTCTGTCCCCCCTCTCTCTGTCCCCCCTCTCTCTCTGTTCCCTCTCTCTGTCCCCCCCTCTCTCTGTCCCCCTCTCTCTCTGTCCCCCTCTCCCTGTCCCCCTCTCTCTCTGTGCCCCTCTCTCTGTCCCCCTCTCTCTCTGTCCCCCTCTCTCTGTCCCCCCTCTCTCTCTTCCCCCTCTCTCTGTCCCTCTCTCTCTGTCCCCCTCTCTCTCTGTCCCCCTCTCTCTCTCTGTCCCCCTCTCTCTCTCTGTCCCCCCCTCTCTCTGTCCCCAACACTCTCCATCCCCCCAATCTCTGACCCCCTCTCTCACCTCCACTTTATACCCCTCAGTCTGTCCCCCTCTCTGTCCTCCTCTCTCCTCTGTCCCCCTCTCGCTCTGTCCCCCTCGCTCTGTCCCCCTCTCTCTGTCCCCCCTCTCTCTCTCTGTCCCGCGCTCTCTCCCACCCGCGTCTCTCCGTCCCCCTCTCTCTGTCCCCCACTCTCTCCATCCCGCCACTGTCTGAACTCCTCTCTCACCCCTACTCTGTACTCCTCCTCTCTGTCCCCCCACTCTCTGTCCCCCACACTCTGCCCCCTCTCTCTGTCCCCATCTCTCTGTCCCCCCCTCTCTCTGTCCCCCCTCTCTCTGTCCCCCCCTCTCTCTCTCTGTCCCCCTCTATCTCGCCCTCTCTCTGTCCCCCTGTCTCTGCCTCCCTCCCTCTGCCCCCTCTCTCTATCCCCCCACTCTCTGTCCCCCCTCTCTCTGTCACCCCTCTCTCTGTCCCCCTCTCCCTTTCCCCCTCTCTCTCTGTTCCTCTCTCTCTGTCCCCCACTCTCTCCATCCCCCCACTCTCTGACCTCCTCTCTCACCCCCACTCTGTACCCCTCTCTCTGTCCCCCACTCTCTGCCCCCCTCTCTGTCCCCCACTCTATCACCCATCTCCCTCACCCCCTCTACCTGCGAATTTTTCTGTACCCCTCTCTGTGATCCCCTCTACCTCCCCCTCTCTCTGTCCCCCCCTCTCTGTCACCCTGTCTCTGTCCCCTCTCTCTCTCTATTCCCCTCTCAGTCTCTGCCCCCCTCTCTCTGTCCCTCTCTCTGTCCCCTCACTCTCTCCAACTCTCTCTACCCCTCTCTCTCTGTCCCCCGTATCTCCCCACTCCCTGTCCCCCTCTCTCTCTCTGACCCTCTCACTCTGTCCCACTCTCTCTGCCCCGATCTCTCTCTGCCTATGTCTCTCTGTCCCCCACTATCTCCCCCACTCTCTGTGCCCCTCTCTCTGTGCCCATCTCTCTGACCCCCTCTACCTCCCACTTTTTCTGTCCCCATCTCTGACCCCCTCTATCTCCCCCATTCCCTGTGCCCCTCTCTCTCTTCCCCCTCTCTCTCACCCCCTCTACTTCCCCCTCTCTCTATCCCCCCTCTCTCTGTCCCCCTCTCTCTGTCCCCCTCTCTCTCTGTCCCCCTCTCTCTCTTCCCCCTCTCTCTCACCCCCTCTACTTCCCCCTCTCTCTATCCCCCCTCTCTCTGTCCCCCTCTCTCTGTCCCCCTCTCTCTCTTCCCCCTCTCTCTCACCCCCTCTACTTCCCCCTCTCTCTATCCCCCCTCTCTCTGTCCCCCTCTCTCTCTGTCCCCCTCTCTCTGTCCCCCTCTCTCTCTGTGCCCCTCTCTCTGTCCCCCTCTCTCTCTTCCCCCTCTCTCTGTCCCCCTCTCTCTGTCCCCCCTCTCTCTCTTCCCCCTCTCTCTGTCCCCCTCTCTCTGTCCCCCCTCTCTCTGTCCCCCTCTCTCTCTGTCCCCCCTCTCTCTGTCCACCTCTCTCTCTGTCCCCCTCTCTTTGTCCCCCTCTCTCTCTGTCCCCCCTCTCTCTCTGTCCCTCTCTCTCTGTCCCCCCTCTCTCTGTCCCCCCTCTCTCTGTCCCCCTCTCTCTCTGTCCCCCTCTCTCTCTGTCCCCCCTCACTCTCTTCCCCCTCTCTCTCTGTCCCCCCTCTCTCTGACCCCCTCTCTCTATCCCCCCTCTCTCTGTCCCCCTCTCTCTGTCCCCCTCTCTCTCTGTCACCCTCTCTCTGTCCCCCTCTCTCTATCCCTCTCTCTCTGTCCACCTCTCTCTGTCCCCCTCTCTCTGACCCCCTCTCTCTGCCCCCTCTCTCTCTCACCCGCCTCCCTCTATCACCCCTCTTTGTCCCCCTCTCTCTCTCCCCCTCTATCTCTGTCCTGCACTCCCTCCCACCCGCCTCTCTCTGACCCCCTCTCTCTCGCACACGCCACTCTCTCTGTCCACCTCTCTCTGTCCCCCCACCCTGTCCTGCGCTCTATCCCACCCGCCTCTCTCTGTCCCCCTCTCTCTGTCCCCCTCTCTCTGTCGCCCTCCCTCTGCACCCTCTCTCTGACCCCCTCCCCCCTCTCTCTGACCCCCTCTGTCTGACCCACTCTCTGTCCCCCACCCGCCTCTCTCTGTCCCCCTCTCTCTGTCCCCCTCTCTCTGTCCCCCTCTCTCTGTCGCCCTCCCTCTGCACCCTCTCTCTGACCCCCTCTCTCTGACCCCCTCTGTCTGACCCTCTCTCTGTCCCCCTCTCTCTGTCCCCCTCTCTCTGTCCTTCTCTCTCTGTCGCCCTCCCTCTGCCCCCTCTCTCTGTCCCCCTCTCTCTCTGTCCCCCTCCCTCTATCCCCCCTGTCTGTCCCCCTCTCTCTCTGTCCCCCTCTCTTTCTGTCCCCCCTCTCTCTGTCCCCCTCTCTCTCTGTCCCCCTCTCTCTCTGACCCCCTCTCTCTCTGTCCCCCTCTCTCTCTGTCCCCCCTCACTCTGTCCCCCTCTCTCTCTCTGTCCCCCTCTCTCTCTGTCACCTCACTCTCTGTCCCCAACTCTCTCCATCCCCCCAATCTCTGACCCCCTCTCTCACCTCCACTTTATACCCCTCACTCTGCCCCCCTCTCTCTCTCTGTCCCCCTCTCTCTCTGTCACCTCACTCTCTGTCCCCCACTCTCTCCATCCCCCCACTCTCTGACCTCCTCTCTCACCCCCACTCTGTACCCCTCTCTCTGTCCCCCACTCTCTGCCCCCCCTCTCTGTCCCCCACTCTATCACCCCTCTCTCTCACCCCCTCTACCTGCGAATTTTTCTGTACCCCTCTCTGTGATCCCCTCTACCTCCCCCTCTCTCTGTCCCCCTCTCTGTCACCCTGTCTCTGTCCCCTCTCTCTCTCTATTCCCCTCTCACTCTCTGTCCCCCTCTCTCTGTCGCCCTCTCTCTGTCCCCCTCTCTCTGCCCCCCCTCTCTCTGTCCCCCTCTCTCTGTCCCTCTCTCTGTCCCCTCACTCTCTCCAATTCTCTCTACCCCTCTCTCTCTGTCCCCCGTATCTCCCCACTCCCTGTCCCCCTCTCTCTGTTGCCCTCTCTCTGACCCGCTCTCTCTGTCCCCCTCTCCTACCCCCTCTCTCTCTGTCCCCTCCTCTCTGCCCCCTCTCTCTCTGCCCCCCTCTCTCTGTCCCCCTCTCTCTGTCCCTCTCTCACTGTCCCCCTCTCTCTCGCCACCTCTATCTCCCCCACTCTCTGTCCTCTCTCTCTGTCACCCTCTCTCTGCCCTCCTCTCTCTGTCCCCCCCTCTGTCCTGCCTCTATCTATCCACCCTCTCTGCCCCCTCTCTCTGACACCCCTTCCTCTCTCTGTCCTCCTCTCTCTATCACCCCTCTCTTTCTCCCCCACTCTCTGTCCCCCTCTCTCTGCCCCCTTTCCCTGTCCCCTCTCTCTCTCTCCCCCTCTCTTTATCCCCCTCTCTCTGTCCCCCCTCTCTCTCTGTCACCCCCTTTCTATGTCTCCCCCCTCTCTCTGCCCCCCTCTGTCCTCCCACTCTCTGTCCCCCTCTCTCTGTCCCCCTCTCTCTGCCCCCTCTCTCTCTGTCCTCCAACTCTCTGTCCCACTCTCTCTGTCCCCCCTCTCTTTCCTCCCCTCTCTCTGTCCCTCTCTCTCTGTCCGCCTCTCTCTGCCCACCTCTCTCTGCCCCCTCTCTCTGTCCCTCTCTTTCTGTCGCCCTCTCTCTCTGTCCCCCACCCTCTCTGTCCCCCTCTCTCTGTCCCCCACTTTCTCTGTCCCCTCTCTCTCTGTCCCCCCCATCCCCCCACTATATGACCCCCTCTCTCACCTCCACTCTGTATCCCTTTCTCTGACGCCCATTCTCTGTCCCCCACTCTCTGTCCCCCTCTATCCCCCCTCTCTCTGTCCCCCTCTACCTCCGCCTTATCTGTCCCCCTCTCTCTGACCCCCTCTATCTCCCCTTCTCTCTGCCCCCCTTTCTCTGTGCCACTCTCTCTGTCCCCCTCTCTCTGTCCCCCCTCTCTCTGTTCCCCCCCTCTCTCTGTCCCCCCCCTCTCTCTGTGCCCCTCTCTCTCTCTGTCCCCCCCTCTCTCTGTCCCCCCTCTCTCTGTCCCCCTCTCTCTCTGTCCCCCTCTCTCTCTCTGTCCCCCCTCTCTCTGTCCCCCCTCTCTCTGTCCCCCCTCTCTCTGTCCCCCCTCTCTCTGTCCCCCTCTCTCTCTGTCCCCCTCTCTCTCTGTCCCCCCTCTCTCTGTCCCCCTCTCTCTCTGTCCCCCCTCTCTCTGTCCCCTCTCTCTCTGTCCCCCTCTCTCTCTGTCCCCCTCTCTCTCTGTGCCCCTCTCTCTCTCTGTCCCCCCCTCTCTCTGTCCCCCCTCTCTCTGTCCCCCTCTCTCTCTGTCCCCCTCTCTCTCTCTGTCCCCCCTCTCTCTGTCCCCCCTCTCTCTGTCCCCCTCTCTCTGTCCCCCTCTCTCTCTGTCCCCCCTCTCTCTGTCCCCCTCTCTCTCTGTCCCCCCTCTCTCTGTCCCCCTCTCTCTCTGTCCCCCTCTCTCTCTCTGTCCCCCCTCTCTCTCTGTCCCCCTCTCTCTGTCGACCCTCTCTCTGTCCCCCTCTCTCTCTGTCCCCCTCTCTCTCTGTCCCCCTCTCTCTCTGTCCCCCCTCTCTCTGTCCCCCTCTCTCTCTGTCCCCCTCTCTCTCTGTCCCCCTCTCTCTCTGTCCCCCCTCTCTCTCTTCCCCCTCTCTCTCTCTGTCCCCCCTCTCTCTGTCCCCCTCTCTCTGTCCCCCTCTCTCTCTGTCCCCCCTCTCTCTGTCCCCCTCTCTCTCTGTCCCCCCCTCTCTCTGTCCCCCCTCTCTCTGTCCCCCCTCTCTCTGTCCCCCCCCTCTCTCTGTCCCCCTCTCTCTCTGTTCCCCTCTCTCTGTCCCCCCTCTCTCTGTCCCCCTCTCTCTGTCCCCCCTCTCTCTGTCCCCCCTCTCTCTGTCCCCCTCTCTCTCTGTCCCCCCCTCTCTCTGTCCCCCTCTCTCTGTTCCCCTCTCTCTGTCCCCCCTCTCTCTGTCCCCCCTCTCTCTCTGTTCCCCTCTCTCTGTCCCCCCTCTCTCTGACCCCCTCTCTCTGTCCCCCTCTCACTGTCCCCCCTCTCTCTGTCCCCCCTCTCTCTCTGTTCCCCTCTTTCTATCCCCCTCTCTCTCTGTCCCCCTCTCTCTGTTCCCCTCTCTCTGTCCCCCCCTCTCTGTCCCCCCTCTCTCTCTGTTCCCCTCTCTCTGTCCCCCCTCTCTCTGTCCCCCTCTCTCTCTGTCCCCCCTCTCTCTGTCCCCCTCTCTCTCTGTACCCCTCTCTCTGTCCCCCCTCTCTCTGCCCCCTCTCTCTGTCCCCCCTCTCTCTGTCCCCCCCTCTCTCTGTCCCCCCTCTCTCTGTCCCGCTCTCTCTCTGTCCCCCTCTCTCTGTCCCCCTCTCTCTCTGTCCCCCCTCTCTCTCTGTCCCCCTCTCTCTGTCCCCCCTCTCTCTGTCCCCCCTCTCTCAGAGCCTCTCTCTCTCTGTCCCCCTCTCTCTCTGTCCCCCTCTCTCTCTTCCCCGTCTCTCTCTGTCCCCCCCTCTCTGTCCCACCTCTCTCTGTCCCCCTCTCTCTGTCCCCCCTCTCTCTGTCCCCCTCTCTCTCTGTCCCCCTCTCTCTCTGTCCCCCTCTCTCTCTGTCCCCCCTCTCTCTGTCCCCCTCTCTCTCTGTCCCCCTCTCTCTCTGTCCCCCTCTCTCTCTTCCCCCTCTCTCTCTGTCCCCCTCTCTCTGTCCCCCCTCTCTCTGTCCCCCCCTCTCTGTCCCCCCCTCTCTCTGTCCCCCTCTCTCTCTCTGACCCCCTCACTCTGTCCCACTCTCTCTGCCCCGATCTCTCTCTGCCTATGTCTCTCTGTCCCCCTCTATCTCCCCCACTCTCTGTGCCCCACTCTCTGTGCCCATCTCTCTGACCCCCTCTACCTCCCACTTTTTCTGTCCCCATCTCTGACCCCCTCTATCTCCCCCATTCCCTGTGCCCCTCTCTCTCTTCCCCCTCTCTCTCACCCCCTCTACTTCCCCCTCTCTCTATCCCCCCTCTCTCTGTCCCCCTCTCTCAGTCCCCCCTCTCTCTGTCCCCCCTCTCCCTGTCCCCCCCTCTCTCTGTCCCCCTCTCTCTCTTCCCCCTCTCACTATGTCCCCCCCACTCTGTCCCCCCTCTCTCTGTCCCCTCTCTCTCTGCCCCCCCCTCTCTGTACCCCCTCTCTCTGTCCCCCCTCTCTCTGTCCCCCTCTCTCTCTGTTCCCCTCTCTCTCTTCCCCCTCTCTCTCTGTCCCCCCTCTCTCTGTCCCCCCTCTCTCTGTCCCCCCCTCTCTGTCCCCCTCTCTCTCTGTCCCCCTCTCTCTGTCCCCACTCTCTCTGTCCCTCTCTCTCTGTCCCCCTCTCTCTCTGTCCCCCCCTCTCTCTGTCCCCCTCTCTCTCTTTCCCCCTCTCTCTGTCCCCTCTCTCTCTGTCCCCCTCTCTCTCTGTCCCCCCTCTCTCTGTCCCCCTCTCTCTCTGTCCCCCTCTCTCTCTGTCCCCCTCTCTCTCTGTCCCCCTCTCTCTGTCCCCCCTCTCTCTCTGTCCCCCCTCTCTCTCTGTCCCCCTCTCTCTATCTGTCCCCCTATCTCTGTCCCTCTCTCTCTCTCCCCCCCCTCCCCCTCTCCCCCTCTCTCCCCCTCTCTCTCTCCCTCTCTCTCTCTCCCCCTCTCCCCCCCCCCTGTCCCCCTCTCTCTCTGTCCCCCCTCTCTCTGTCCCCCTCTCTCTCTGTCCCCCTCTCTCTCTCTGTCCCCCCTCTCTCTGTCCCCCCTCTCTCTGTCCCCCTCTCTCTGTCCCCCTCTCTCTCTGTCCCCCCTCTCTCTGTCCACCTCTCTCTCTGTCCCCCCTCTCTCTGTCCCCCTCTCTCTCTGTCCCCCTCTCTCTCTCTGTCCCCCCTCTCTCTCTGTCCCCCTCTCTCTGTCCCCCTCTCTCTCTCTGTCCCCCTCTCTCTCTGTCCCCCTCTCTCTCTGTACCCCCTCTCTCTGTCCCCCTCTCTCTCTGTCCCCCCTCTCTCTGTCCCCCTCTCTCTCTTTCCCCCTCTCTCTCTCTGTCCCCCCTCTCTCTCTGTCCCCCCTCTCTCTCTGTCCCCCCTCTCTCTCTTCCCCCTCTCTCTCTCTGTCCCCCCTCTCTCTGTCCCCCTCTCTCTGTCCCCCTCTCTCTGTTCCCCTCTCTCTGTCCCCCCTCTCTCTGTCCCCCCTCTCTCTCTGTTCCGCTCTCTCTGTCCCCCCTCTCTCTGTCCCCCCTCTCTCTGTCCCCCCTCTCTCTGTCCCCCTCTCTCTCTGTCCCCCTCTCTCTCTGTCCCCCCTCTCTCTGTCCCCCTCTCTCTGTCCCCCCTCTCTCTGTCCCCCCTCTCTCTGTCCCCCTCTCTCTCTATCCCCCCCTCTCTCTGTCCCCCTCTCTCTGTTCCCCTCTCTCTGTCCCCCCTCTCTCTGTTCCCCCTCTCTCTCTGTCACCCTCTCTCTGTCCCCCTTCTCTCTGTCCCCCCTCTCTCTGTCCCCCTCTCTCTGTCCCCCCTCTCTCTGTCCCCCCTCTCTCTGTCCCCCCTCTCTCTGTCCCCCCCTCTCTCTGTCCCCCTCTCTCTGTCCCCCCTCTCTCTGTCCCCCTCTCTCTCTGTCCCCCTCTCTCTCTGTCCCCCCTCTCTCTGTCCCCCCTCTCTCTGTCCCCCCTCTCTCTGTCCCCCTCTCTCTCTGTCCCCCTCTCTCTCAGTCCCCCTCTCTCTCTTCCCCTTCTCTCTCTGTCCCCCTCTCTCTGTCCCCCCTCTCTCTGTCCCCCCCTCTCTCTGTCCCCCCCTCTCTCTGTCCCCCTCTCTCTCTCTGACCCCCTCACTCTGTCCCACTCTCTCTGCCCCGATCTCTCTCTGCCTATGTCTCTCTGTCCCCCTCTATCTCCCCCACTCTCTGTGCCCCTCTCTCTGTGCCCATCTCTCTGACCCCCTCTACCTCCCACTTTTTCTGTCCCCATCTCTGACCCCCTCTATCTCCCCCATTCCCTGTGCCCCTCTCTCTCTTCCCCCTCTCTCTCACCCCCTCTACTTCCCCCTCTCTCTATCCCCCCTCTCTCTGTCCCCCTCTCTCAGTCCCCCCTCTCTCTGTCCCCCCTCTCCCTGTCCCCCCCTCTCCCTGTCCCCCTCTCTCTCTGTCCCCCTCTCTCTCTTCCCCCTCTCTCTATGTCCCCCCCACTCTGTCCCCCCTCTCTCTGTCCCCCTCTCTCTGTCCCCCCCTCTCTGTCCCCCCTCTCTCTGTCCCCCTCTCTCTCTGTCCCCCTCTCTCTGTCCCCCTCTCTCTCTGTCCCCCCTCTCTCTCTTCCCCCTCTCTCTCTGCTCTGTCCCCACTCTCTCTGTCCCCCTCTCTCTGTCCCCCTCTCTCTCTGTCCCCCCCTCTCTCTGTCCCCCTCTCTCTCTTTCCCCCCCTCTCTCTGTCCCCCCCTCTCTCTGTCCCCCTCTCTCTCTGTCCCCCCTCTCTCTGTCCCCCTCTCTCTCTGTCCCCCCTCTCTCTGTCCCCCCTCTCTCTGTCCCCCCTCTCTCTCTGTCCCCCTCTCTCTCTGTCCCCCTCTCTCTGTCCCCCTCTCTCTCTGTGCCCCTCTCTCTCTCTGTCCCCCCCTCTCTCTGTCCCCCCTCTCTCTGTCCCCCTCTCTCTCTGTCCCCCTCTCTCTCTCTGTCCCCCCTCTCTCTGTCCCCCCTCTCTCTGTCCCCCTCTCTCTCTGTCCCCCCTCTCTCTGTCCCACTCTCTCTCTGTCCCCCCTCTCTCTGTCCCCCTCTCTCTCTGTCCCCCTCTCTCTCTCTGTCCCCCCTCTCTCTCTGTCCCCCTCTCTCTGTCCCCCCTCTCTCTGTCCCTCTCTCTCTCTGTCCCCCTCTCTCTCTGTCCCCCTCTCTCTCTGTCCCCCTCTCTCTCTGTACCCCCTCTCTCTGTCCCCCTCTCTCTCTGTCCCCCCTCTCTCTGTCCCCCTCTCTCTCTCTGTCCCCCCTCTCTCTCTGTCCCCCCTCTCTCTCTCTGTCCCCCCTCTCTCTTTCCCCCTCTCTCTGTCCCCCTCTCTCTCTGTCCTCCCTCTCTCTCTCCCCCTCTCTCTCTGTCCCCCCCTCTCTCTGTCCCCCCTCTCTCTGTCCCCCCTCTCTCTGTCCCCCCTCTCTCTCTGTCCCCCCTCTCTCTCTGTCCCCCCCTCTCTCTGTCCCCCCTCTCTCTGTCCCCCCTCTCTATGTCCCCCCCTCTCTGTCCCCCCTCTCTCTGTCCCCCTCTCTCTGTCCCCCTCTCTCTGTCCCCCTCACTCTGTCCCCCCTCTCTCTCTGTCCCCCTCTCTCTCTTCCCCCTCTCTCTCTTCCCCCTCTCTCTCTGTCCCCCTCTCTCTCTGCCCCCCCCCTCTGTCCCCCACCTCTCTCTGTCCCCCCTCTCTCTCTGTCCCCCTCTCTCTCTTCCCCCTCTCTCTCTGTCCCCCCCTCTCTGTCCCCCCTCTCTCTCTGTCCCCCTCTCTCTTTCCCCCTCTCTCTGTCCCCCTCTCTCTGTCCCCCCTCTCTCTCTGTCCCCCTCTCTCTGTCCCACTCTCTCTCTTCCCCCTCTCTCTCTGTCCCCCCCTCTCTGTCCCCCCTCTCTCTGTCCCCCCTCTCTCTCTGTCCCCCTCTCTCTGTCCCACTCTCTCTCTGTCCCCCCCTCTCTCTCTTCCCCCTCTCTCTCTTTCCCCCCTCTCTGTCCCCCCTCTCTCTGTCCCCCCTCTCTCTCTGTCCCCCTCTCTCTGTCCCCCTCTCTATCTGTCCCCCTCTCTCCGTCCCCCTCTCTCTGTCCCCCCTCTCTCTCTGTCCCCCTCTCTCTCTGTCCCCCTCTCTCTGTCCCCCTTTCTATCTGTCCCCCTCTCTCTGTCCCCCTCTCTCTGTCCCCCTCTCTCTCTGTCCCCTCTCTCTCTGTCCCCCTCTCTCTCTCCCTCTCTCTCTGTCCCCCTCTCTCTGTCCCCCCTCTCTCTGCCCCCTCTCTCTCTTTCCCCCTCTCTCTCTGTCCCCCTCTCTCTCTGTCCCCCTCTCTCTCTGTCCCCCTCTCTCTCTGTTCCCCTCTCTCTCTGTCCCCCTCTCTCTGACCCCCTCCATCTCCCCCACACGCTGTCCCCTCTCTCTGTCTGCCTCTCTCCTCACCCCCTCTCTCTGCCTTCCTCTCTCTGTCTCCCTCTCTCTGTCACCCTCTCTCTGCCCCTTCTCTGTCCCCCCTCCCTCTGTCCCCCTCTCTCTGTCCCCCTCTCTCTCCCCCCCCTCTCTCCCCCTCTCTATCTCCCCCTCTCTCTCTCCCCCTCTCTCTGACCCCCCTTTCTCTGTCCCTCTAACTCTGTCGCCCTCTCTGTACGCCCTCTCTGTCACCGTCTCTCTGTCCCCCCTCCCTCTGTCCCCCTCTCTCTCTTTCCCCCTCTCTCTCTGTCCCGCTCTCTCTGTCCTCCTCTCTCTGTCCCCCTGTCTCTGATCCCCTTCTCTCTGTCCCCCTCTCTTTCCCACCCGCCTCTCTCTCTTCCCCGCTCTCTGTCCCCCTCTGTCTGTCTCCATCTGTCTGTCCCCTTCTCTCTGTCCCCCTCTCTCTCCCACCTGCCTCTCTCACCCCCGCTCTCTGCCCCCCTCTGTCTGTCGCCCTCTCTCTGCCCCCCCCCATCTCCCATCCGCTTCCCTCTATCCCCCCTCTTTGGCCCCCTCTCTCTCTGCCCCCCTCTCTCTGTCCCACGCTCTCTCCCACCAGCCTCTCTCTGACCCCTCTCTCTCTCCCACCTGCCTCTCTCTCTGTCCCCCTCTTTCTGTCCCCCTCTCTCTCTGCCCCCTCACTCTCTCCCCCTCTCTCTCTCCCCCCTCTCTGCCCCCCCTCTGTCGCCCTCACTTTCTGTCCCCCTCTCTCTCTGTCCCCCACTCTCTCTGTTCCCCACTCTCTCTGTCCCCTACTATCTCCATCCCCCCTCTCTCTCTGAACCCCTCTGCCACCCCACTCTGTACCCCTCTCTCTCCCCCACTCTCTGACCCCCTCTCTCACCCCACTCTGTACCCCTGTCTTCCTGTCCCCCACTCACTGACCCCCGCTACCTGCCCCTCTTTCTGTCCCCCTCTCCCTCACACCCGCCTCTCTCTTTCTCCCTCTCTCTGTTCCTCCATCTCTCTGCCCCCTCTCTCTGCCCCCCTCTCTCTCTGCTCCCCTCTTTCTGTCCCCTTCTCTCTCTGACCCCCTTTCTCTCTGACCCCCTCTATCTGTCCCACTCTCTCTGTTCCCTCTCTCTCTGTCCCCTCTCTGTCCCCTTCTATCTCCCCCACTCTCTGTGCCCCTGTCTCTTTCACCTCTCCCTCCCCCCCCCTCCCTCCCACCCGCCTCTATCTTTTCCCCTCTCTCTGTTCCCCTCTCTCTCTGCCCCCTCTCTGTCCTCCTCTTTCTCTGACCCCCTCACTCTGTCCCACTCTCTCTGCCCCCTTCTCTCTCTGCCCCACTCTCTCTGTCCCCTCTCTCTCTGTCCCCCTCTATCTCCCCCACTCTCTGTGCCCGTCTTTCTGTCCCCCCTCTCTGACACCCTCTATTTCCCCCACTCTCTGTCCCCCTCTCTCTGCTCCCCTCTGTCTGCCCCATCTCTCTGCCCCACTCTGTCTCTGCCCCCCTCTCTCTGCCCCCTTCTCTCTCTGTCCCCCTCTCTCTGTCATCCTCTCTTGTCGCCATCTCTCTGCCCTCCTCTCTCTGCCTCCTTCTCTCTCTATCCCCTTCTCTCTCTCTCCACCCCTTCTCTCTGTCCCCCCTCTCTCTGACAACCCCTCTCTCTGTCCCCTATTGTCTGCCCCCTCTCTCTGCTCCACTCTCTCTCTGACCCTCTCTCTCAGTTCCCGTCTCTCTGTCTCCCTCTCTCTCGCCCCCCTCTCTCTCTGCCCCCTCTCTCTCTGCCCCCCTCTCTCTCTGTCGCCTCTCTCTCTGTCCCCTGTCTCTGTGTTCCCCTCTCTGTCCCCCCTCTCTCTCTGTCCCCCCTCTCTCTGTCCCCTCTCTCTGTCCCCTGTCTCTGTGTTCCCCTCTCTCTGTCCCCCTCTCTCTCTGTCCCCCTCTCTCTCTGTCCCCCCTCTCTCTGTCCACCCTCTCTGTCACTGTCCCTCCCCTCTGTCGCCTTCTCTCTGACCCCTCTCTCTGTCCCCTCTCTCTCTGTCCTGCCATCTCTCTGTCCACTTCTCTCTCTCTCCTTCCCTCTCTGTCCCCCCTCTCTGTCCCCCGTCTCTCTGCCTCCCCCTCTCTGTACCCCTCTCTCTCTGTCTCCCTCTCTCTCTGTTTCTCTCTCTCTCTGCCCCCCTCTCTCTCTGTCCCCGTCTCTCTGTCTCCCACCTCTCTTTGTCCCCCCCGTCCCTCTCTCTCTCTGTCCCCTTTCTCTCTCTGTCCCTCTCTCTCACTGTCCCCCCCGTCGCCTTCTCTCTGACCCCACTCTCTCTGTCCCCTCTCTCTCTGTCCACTTCTCTCTCTGTCCCTCTCTCTCTGTCCCCCCCTCTCTGTCCCCCCTCTCTGTAACCCTCTGTCCGCCCACTCTGCCCCCCTCTCTGTCCCCCGCTCTCTTTCCCCCTCTCTCTGCCCCCTCTCTCTGCCCCCTCTCTCTCTGTCCCCCACTCCCTCTGTTCCTCTCTCTCTGCCCCCCTCTCTCTGCTCCACACTCTCTCTGCCCATCTCTCTCTGTCCCCCTCTCTCTGACACCCTCTCTCTCTGTCCCCCCCGTCCCCCTCTCTCTCTGTCCCCCCTCTCTCTGCCTCCCCCTCACTGTCCACCCCTCTCTCTGTCCCCCCTCTCTCTGTCCCCCTCTCTGTCTGTTCCCCTCTCTCTCTGTCTCCCTCTCTCTCTGTCCCCCCCTCTCTCTGGCCCCTCTCTCTGCCCCCTCTCTCTCTGCCCTAATCTCTCTCTGTCCCCCACTCCCTCTGTCCCCCTCTCTCTCTGTCCCCCCGTCCCCCTCTCTCTCTGTCCCCCTCTCTCTCTGTCCTCCCTCTTTCTGTCCCCCGCCTCTCTCTGTCCCCCCCGTCCCCCTCTCTCTCTGCCCCCTCTATCTGTCCCCCTCTCTCTCTATCCTTCCCTCTCTCTGTCGCCCCCTCTCTCTGACCCCCCTCTATGTGTCCCTCTCTCTCTCTGTCCCCCCTCTCTCCTTTCCCCCTCTCTCTGTCTCCCCTTCTCTCTGTCCCCCTCTCTCTGTCTCCCCACTCTCTGCCCCCTCTCTCTGTTCCCCCTCTCTCTGCCCCCCGCTATCTGTGTTCCCCTCTCTCTGTGTTCCCCTCTCTCTCTATCTCCCTCTCTCTATCTCCCTCTCTCTCTCCCCCCTCTCTCTCGCGCTCTCTCTGCCCCCCTTGCTCTCTGACCCCTCTCTCCCTGCCCCCCACTCTCTCTGCCACCCCCTCTCTCTGCCCCCTCTCTCTCTGCCCCCCTCTCTCTCTGTCCGCCTCTCTCTGTCCCCTTCTCTCTCTGTCCCTCTCTCTCTGCCCCCTCTCTCTCTGTCCGCCTCTCTCTGTCCCCTTCTCTCTCTGTCCCTCTCTCTCTGCCCCCCTCTCTCTCTGTCCCCCTCTCTCTCTGTCCCCCTCTCTCTCTGTCCCTCTCTCTCTGCCCCCTCTCTCTCTGTCCCCTCTCTCTCTGCCCCCCTCTCTCTCTGTCCCTCTCTCTCTGCCCCTTCTCTCTCTGCCCCCCTCTCTCTCTGTCCCCTTCTCTCTCTGCCCCCCTCTCTCTCTGTCCCCCTCTCTCTCTGCCCCCCTCTCTCTCTGTCCCCCTCTCTCTCCGACCCCCCTCTCTCTCTGGCCCCGCTCTCTCTGTCCCCGTCTCTCTCTGTCCCCTCTCTCTGTCCCCTTCTCTCTCTCTCTCTCTCTCTGCCCCCCTCTCTCTCTGCCCCCCTCTCTCTCTCCCCCCCTCTCTCTGTCCCCCTCTCTCTCTGTCCCCTCTCTCTGTCCCCTTCTCTCTCTCTCTCTCTCTCTCTGCCCCCCTCTCTCTCCCCCCCTCTCTCTGCCACCTCTCTCTCTGTCCCCCTCTCTCTCTGTCCCCCTCTCTCTGTCCCCCTCTCTCTGTCCCCATCTCTCTCTGTCCCCTCTCTCTCTGTTCCCCTCTCTCTCTGTCCCCCTCTCTCTCTGTCCCCCTCTCTCTGTCCCCCCTCTCTCTGTCCCCATCTCTCTCTGTACCCTCTCTCTCTGTTCCCCTCTCTCTCTGTCTCCCTCTGTCTCTGTACCTTCTCTCTCTGCCCCCTCTCTCTCGCTCTCTCTCTGTCCCCCTCTCTCTCTGCCCCTCCTCTCTGCCCCCCTCTCTCTCTGCCCCCTCTCTCTCTGCCCCCCTCTCTCTCTGTCCCCCACTCTTTCTGTTCCCCTCTCTTTCTGTTCCCCTCTCCCTTTGTCTCCCTCTCTCTCTGTCTCCCTCTCTCTGTGTGTCTCTCTCTCTCTGTCCCCCACATTGTCTGTCACCCTCTCTCTCTCCCCCCTCTCTCTCTGCCTCCCTCTCTCTCTCGCCTTCTCTCTGCCCCCCCTCCCCCTCTCTCTCTGCTCCCCTCTCTCTCTGCCCCCGCTCTCTCTGCCCCATCTCTCTGTCCCCCTCTCTCTGTCCCCTCTCTCTGTCCCCCTCTCTCTCTGTCCCCTCTCTCTCTGTCCCCTCTCTCTGTTCCCCTCTCTCTTTGTCCCCTTCTCTCTCTGCCCCCCTCTCTCTCTGCCCCCCTCTCTCTCTGTCCCCCTCTCTCTCTGTCCCTCCTCTCTCTGTCTCCCACTCTCTCTGCCCCCTCTCTCTGCCCCCTCTCTCTCTGCCCCCCTCTCTCTCTGTCCCCTCTCTCTGTCCCCTTCTCTCTCTCTCTCTCTGCCCCCTCTCTCTCTGCCCCCCTCTCTCTCTGTCCACTCTCTCTCTGTCCCCCTCTCTCTCTGTCCCCCTCTCTCTGTCCCCCTCTCTCTCTGTTCCCCTCTCTCTCTGTCCCCTTCTCTCTCTGCCCCCCTCTCTCTCTGTGCCCCTCTCTCTGCCCCCTCTCTCTCTGCCCCCCCTCTCTCTGCCCCCTCTCTCTGTCCCCCTCTCTCTGTCCCCTTCTCTCTCTGTCCCCCTCTCTCTGTCCCCCTCTCTCTGTCCTCTCTCTCTGTCCCCCTCTCTCTCTGCCCCCCCTCTCTCTGCCCCCTCTCTCTGTCCCCCTCTCTCTCTGTCCCCTCTCTCTCTGTTCCACTCTCTCTCTGCCCCCCACTCTCTCTGTCCCCCACTCTCTCTGTCCCCCTCTCTCTCTGTTCCCCTCTCTCTCTGCCCCCCTCTCTCTCTGTCTCCCTCTCTCTCTGTCACCCTCTCTCTCTGCCCCCCCTCTCTCTGACCCCTCTCTCATTATGTCCTCCCCTATTTCTCTCTCTCTCCTTCCCTCCCTCACCTTATTTCTCCCTTCCCTCTCTCTCTGTCTTTCCCTGCTCCTTCGCTCTCTCTCCATCTTCTCTCACTCTCGATCTCCCTATCTTGGTCTCTCTTTTCCCACCACCCTCCTTTCTCTCTAACTGAATCTCTCTCCCTTCTGTCCCGCCCTTATTCTCTCTCTCTGACACACTCTGTCTCCCTGGTCCTTCCCTCTCCCTCTGACCCAGAGACTGCAGGTTGGTGGTGAGTCTGCTTGTGGGGGTTGGGGGGGTGGGGGGGCTTGTGGGTGTGAGATGATCGAGAGATGTGGGAAGTGGGAGGTGGGGAAAATGGGGTAGAGCCAGAATTGTGAGAAGGAGATAGAGACGGCAGGAGAGAGAGAGAGAGAGAGAGAGAGAGGGTGAGGGGGAGAGAGAAGAATGGAGGCAGGTGGATAAACTCATGTTGGGGGTGTGAGAGAGAGAGAGGGGGAGAGTGAGGCAGAAAGAATAGTGGAGGCAGGTGGAGAAACTGGGGTTGGGGGCTCTGAGAGGGGACCAGAGAGAGTGAAAGGGAGAGGTGGTGAGAAAGAGAGATTGTGCAGGAAGGGAGAGATGGAGAGAATTGAGGAGGAAAAGTGGGGGTGAGCAATTGGGGAGGCCAGGTTGGAATGGGGGGGTCAGAGGGAGTTAAACCCAGCTCCTGAGCTCAGGGCGCGGTGCCCTTCCCTTCCCTGAGGACCAGGACTTGGGGCTGAGTCTGTCTCTCTCCAGTTCAGCTTCTCCAACACAAAGACACACAACAACATCAGTCACTCTGCTGCTCGGAACGATTTAATCAACATTTTTATTGGTTACAAATGGAAGTGATGGATACAGTCAGTGGGATGGTGCCTTTTCTCACTGGCCCCTGAGTTGTGAGAAACATTGAAATGTTTCCCTGTAACCCCCCTGGGGGATAAGGATGGAGAAACCAGCGCTACCCTCAGTCTGTTACCATAGCGACAGGCTGCTCCATCGCTGAAACACTGAACTGAAATGAGAAAATCCCGGATGGATTGATTAATGAGGGAATTTGATGGATGGATGGATTTGGGTGAAGGGATATTTCAGCACATTCTTCAGCTGCTGCCTGAACTTAGTCTGGGTCACGGCATAAATCGCGGTGTTTGTGCAGCAACTGAGGAGCTGCAGCATGAAGCCCAATTCCTGCACAAAGCGATGGAGAACCACAGACCGATACCCAATCCACCACATCCGGAACCATATAGAATACAGCATTAACATTGACCATAACAGGATGAAATTGGCCGAGATCACAAACAGTAAAATGATGGATTTTTTTCGGTTTCTCATTTCAGTGTCAGACTGAGCGTCCCCATTGGTGTGAGCGCGGAGTCTCCTGCGGGCTCTGCTGGTCACTAAAATGTGTCTGACGGTGAGAACATTGAGCAGCAGAATCAGGAGAAATGGGACACACGGGGTTAGAATGTGGTGGAGGAACTCGATTGTGACCCAGACACTGGAGGATAGAACACCGTCTGTTACATCACAAAACCGGGGGTCGTTCATCAGCCAATACCGAGCCTCGAGCATAAAATACCAGGAAATGTTCTTTAAACAGCTCAGCACAGTCACTGCTCCCAGAACCACAGCCGCCGTTTTCTCACTGCAATATTTACTTTTCAGCTTCTGGCAACAAATGGCCACAAACCGATCAAAGGTGAAAGTGACGGTGAACCAGACAGAGCAGTCAGTGGCTGCATAAAGCAGGACGGCGTGGATATTACACACGGGGACGGAGTACAGGAAATAAAACTGTTCCTGATAAACAATGGGAATGTGTCTCAGGATCAGGTCGAGGATAATGACCAGGAGATCCGCCGCTGCCATGGCCCCCAGGTAACGTCTGACACATGGAGACAATCCACAATCTTTATAAAGCAGGACATAGATGGTCACTACGTTAACTGTGAGGAAGGAAAACAAACCCATTATCCATCAGCCTGGAGGCAAAGGGACCCGTTTGATCGGGGACCCAGTGAGATTTTCAAATGTGTCCCTGTATTCAGGGATTTATTAAAATAATTGGAGCTGGAATAACAAATGGGAAGGTCGGAATTACTGACAAAAATGTGATATAAACCACAAGAAACCCCCCCTCCCCAAACACACAGAGACACATCCATAAGGACAGATGGTTTCTAGAACATTCCCACACACTCGATCCCTCGAGAGCAGATACAGGTCACTCCTTCCCAGTTCCTAATACTGAGGGTGGGAACATTGCTGTCCTGAAGGATTCTCTCCCAGTTTCCTGAAGACAAACGGAGTTTGGGAATTCCTGTATTTTGGTCTAAATTGTGGTCGATCCTGTGTCGGGGAGAAATGTAAACGCAGGGAAAATATATTCCCCCCTTTAACTGCCTGAGGGCCCTTCGGAACAGTGTCTCCTTCTCCCCGGAACAGGATCTCTTCCCTCGGGATCTTATCGTTTGTTCAATTCACTGACGTCCGGCCGTTCACAAACAATGTCAGGGACAGAACGTTCCGGGGAATGTCAGTTATAGAACGTCAGGGACAGAACGTTCCGGGGAATGACAGTTATAGAATATCAGGGACAGAACGTTCCGGGGAATGTCAGTTATAGAATGTCAGGGACAGAACGTTCCGGGGAATGTCAGTTATAGAATGTCAGGGACAGAACATTCCGGGGAATGTCAGTTATAGAATGTCAGGGACAGAACGTTCCGGGGAATGTCAGTTATAGAATGTCAGGGACAGAACGTTCCGGGTAACCCCTTGACCTGTCCATGACCTTTCCCCCCTACCCACCCCACCAACCTGATGTACTGTGCCTGGACACACTGTAACATTAATGGGGTGTGAGAGGGAGGGTCCAATCACAGGAACGGGAACGAAAGGCATTGCCAGATCAGCTGAAATGGTTTGATATACCACATTCTCAATCCACCTCCCAGAACCAGCCCAGACACCATCAACCCAGAGGGAGATATCTGTTCACCGGGGAACACTGTACAGACCAGGCCAGTGTCCTGCTCAGTACAACCCAGCAATCTGTCCAGATTCATCCATTACACTGGTCAATACAACCCAGCAATCTGGCCAGAGTGGAACACTGCACACAGATCAGATCAGGGCACTTATCTTCAAACGCAGGACAGACATCTGTCCAGTTTGGGAAGCTGTGATAGAGAGAGAAAAGCTGCAGACGCTGGAGTCCCATGTAGACAGGCAGGAAGCTGTGAGAACACAGCAATCCTGCCAGCATCAGGAGGTGTAACCATTCTGTAAGGATCCTGAGGGAGGGCTACACCTGAAACATCAAATTCTATACCTCCTGATACTGCCTGGATTGCGGTGTTCCTTCAGCGAGTATTCAGCATGGGAAGCAACGCAGACCACAGCAGTGCATTGATCTATAAACCCGGACTAGATATCTGTCCAGGACAGGGAGCTGTGCAGACCACAGCAGTGCATTGATCTATAAACCCAGACTAGATATCTGTCCAGGACAGGGAGCTGTGCAGACCCCAGCAGTGCATTGATCTATAAACCCGGACTAGATATCTGTCCAGGACAGGGAGCTGTGGAGACCACAGCAGTGCATTGATCTATAAACCCGGACTCGATATCTGTCCAGGACGGGGAGCTGTGCAGACCACAACAGTGCATTGATCTATAAACCCAGACTAGATATCTGTCCAGGACGAGGAGCAGTGCCGACCACAGCAGTGCATTGATCTATAAACCCGGACTAGATATCTGTCCCGGACGGGGAGCTGTGCAGACCACAGCAGTGCATTGATCTATAAACACAGACTAGATATCTGTACAGCATGGGGAGCTGTGCAAAACAGAACAGGACATTCATGTCTAAACCTGAAACAAATATCCATCCAGCATTGGGAGCTGCACAGACTACATCATTGTATTATCTATAAACCTCAAATGGATAGTCTGACCAGCACAGTGACCTGTGCAGTGATCACCCATGAATTCATCTGTAAACTAGGAGCAGCTACCCTCCCAGAATGTAGGATTATGCACACCACCGCATTGCATTAATCTGTAACCCCGGAGCAGTTACCCTCCCAGCATGTAGGGCTGTGTACCCCACCCCAGTGCATTGATCTGTAAACCAGGAGCAGTTACCCTCCCAGCATGTAGGACTGTGTACACCACCCCAGTGCGTTGATCTGTAACCCAGGAGCAGTTACCCTCCCAGCATGCAGGACTGTGTACCCCACCCCAGTGCGTTGATCTGTAACCCAGGAGCAGTTACCCTCCCAGAATGTAGGATTATGCACACCACCGCATTGCATTAATCTGTAACCCAGGAGCAGATACCCTCCCAGCATGTAGGACCGTGTACATCACCCCAGTACATTGATCTGTAATCCAGGAGCAGTTACCATCCCAGCATGTAGGACTGTGTACACCACCCCAGTGCGTTGATCTGTAACCCAGGAGCAGTTACCCTCCCAGCATGTAGGACTGTGTACACCACCCCAGTACATTGATCTGTAAACCAGGAGCAGTTGCCATCCCAGTATGTAAGACTGTGTACACCACCCCAGTGCATTGATCTGTAACCCAGCAGCAGTTACCCTCCCAGCGTGTAGAGCTGTGTACACCACCCCAGTGCATTGATCTGTAAACCAGGAGCATTACCCTGCCAGCATGTAGGACTGTGTACACCACACCAGTACATTGATCTGTAACCCAGGAGCAGTTACCCTCCCAGCATGTAGGACTGTGTACCCCACCCCAGTACATTGATCTGTAACCCAGGAGCAGTTACCCTCCCACCATGTAGGACTGTGTACCCCACCCCAGTGCATTGATCTGTAAACCAGGAGCAGTTACCCTCCCTGCATGTAGGACTGTATACACCACCCCAGTACATTGATCTGTAACCCAGGAGCAGTTACCCTCCGAGCATGTAGGACTGTGTACCCCACCCCAATACATTGATCTGTAAACCAGGAGCAGTTACCCTCCCAGCATGTTGGACTGTGTACACCACCCCAGTACATTGATCTGTAACCCAGGAGCAGTTACCCTCCCACCATGTAGGGCTGTGTACCCCACCCCAGTGCATTGATCTGTAACCCTGGAGCAGTTACCCTCCCAGGATGTAGGACTGTGTACACCACCCCAGTGCATTGATCTGTAACCCAGGAGCAGTTACCCTCCCACCATGTAGGACTGTGTACACCACACCAGTACATTGATCTGTAACCCAGGAGCAGTTACCCTCCCACCATGTAGGACTGTGTACCCCACCCCAATACATTGATCTGTAACCCAGGAGCAGTTACCCTCCCACCATGTCGGACTGTGTACACCACACCAGTACATTGATCTGTAAACCAGGAGCAGTTACCCTCCCAGCATGTAGGACTGTGTACCCCACCCCAATACATTGATCTGTAACCCAGGAGCAGTTACCCTCCCAGAATGTAGGACTGTGTACCCCACCGCAGTACATTGATCTGTAACCCAGGAGCAGTTACCCTCCCAGCATGTAGGACTGTGTACCCCACCCCAGTACATTGCTCAGTAACACTGTATTAGATCCCTGCCCAGTTTGGGGAAACTTGCAGCCCGGGCTGGAACTGACAGGATGTGCAGCTCCCACCCATTTCCAGCTCCATATCCCCATTGTGCCCTGACAAGGGGGTGCTGTGCGTATGAACATCACTGTCAGAGAGAGATGGCGGGGGACTCAGTTTTAATATCACCACATGGGAGGGGTTTAGGGTATAGACAGTGAGAGGGAGATTGAGAGACAGTGTCATGGAAGGATGTGTTCCCAGGTTGCAGAATACTGAAATGTAGACACTTCGATAACATCCTGTAACATGAGCCAGTCTTCCCAGGAAAGATGGGAAAAAGGGATTTTGGTGTGAGGTCAGATGGAACAACAGCTGCTGTGTGGGTTTGAAATTACGTTTATGTAATTTTAATAAGTGTCTTTTTGAAACAGTACATTACTGTAGAGTTGGAGTAGGGTAATAAGCAGTTAAAGAAAGGGGGTCTCAGAGTTGTGAATAGTTGATGAAAAATGTTCACTTTCAGAGTTAAAAAATAAATTGATATTTTTGTTTAAACAGTGGAATTTGGGAGTTCTCTGTCACTCATATTTTAACAGTTTACAAAGCCAATTGACCATTTCTTTATGTTTAGTTTATATTACCAGATGAGCTCAATGTTGTGTCCTAACAATTGCTGTGTGTATCTGTGTGTCTCTGTATGGGGCAGGTCTGGCAGTCTCCGTGGTGCTAAAAGTGATGCAATGCCACCCTCTGCTGGCCTCCCCACGCCACTGCACAGACATTGGCAGAGGGTGAAAACCAACAGGGATACATTCAGAGAGGGGGAGGGAGAAGGCAGCTGCTCACAGCACCATCCAAACTGATGTCTTATCCATGGACTGATCTAAATGTCCTTTAAATGTTGTAACTGTCCCTGCTTTCACCACTTCCTCTGGAAATTCATTCCACACACAAGCCAGATTCGGTCTAAAATAATTACCTCTCGTGACATTTGTGAATCATTTTTCCTCGCAACTTAAAATATCCCTCAGTTTTGAATCCCCAACTCGAGGGAAAAGACATCAGCCCTCCCTTCAGCTTCTCTGTACCCCCCATTATTTTATAAACCTCTGTAAAGTTACTGCTTAATCTCATATTCTTCAGTGAAAAAAATCCCAGCCTAGCTCAATCCCTCATTTCCCAGCAACATCCAGGTTAATCTCTTCTGAATCCTCTCCAGCTTAATAATATCAACGTCAGTAATATCAAAGTGAATAGTCAAGGTATTTTCTTAGGGCACGGGG
Organism: Chiloscyllium punctatum; assembly: GCF_047496795.1. Classification (NCBI taxonomy): domain Eukaryota; kingdom Metazoa; phylum Chordata; class Chondrichthyes; order Orectolobiformes; family Hemiscylliidae; genus Chiloscyllium; species Chiloscyllium punctatum. The sequence continues at coordinate 55,524,249 of NC_092788.1, read as the reverse complement.
AGACCAAAACTAGCGGACATCAGGTTAAGGTGAGAGGGGAAACATTTAAAAGTGACCTAAGGGGCAGCTTTTTCCCCCAAAGGGTGGTGTGCCTATGGAATGGGCGGGCAGGATGACCAGACCGGACACAGTGTTCCAGAAGAGGTCTCACCAATACCCTGTACAACCACAACATGACGTCCCAATTCTGATACTCAAAGGTTTGACCAATGAAGACAAGTGTGTTAAACACTTTCTTAACCGCACTATCTATATGAGATGCAAATTTTAAAGAATTAAATCTGACGGCCTAGGTCTCTGTTCTACAACACTGCCAAAGGCCCTGCTTTTAATTGTATTGGTCCTGCTGTTGTTTGATTTACCAAATCCAATGCCTCGCATTAATCAAAACTAAACTCCATCAGCCACCCCTCAGCCCAGTGTGTGATATTACTGCCACCTCCCCCTCCCCCCTTCAATTTTAAAATGCCCACCCCTCTCCAGGATGCCTGCACACTCCGGCCTTGATTTTCACAAAGACCCTGAGCTTGGGTTGCCTTGTGTGGTTAGGGGGAGGAGGGACAGATTGCAGACACAGTCAGTGGGGAGGAGAGGCTGGACAGTAATCAGCAGCCTGGTGTCACTTCATGGTTTTAGGAAGAGGGCAGTCGCACGTTAGAGGTGGCTAAGAGTGATCGGTGTTTTGGGACCAGAAATTAAGCTCTTCCTTCGTCTCTGGTGCTCAGTAATAAATATCTATTTGAGACCCTTCATTGGGCAGAGTGTGGCTGCAGGATTTCTTTCCTTAATATTGCAGACTTCAGATAATAGCAATTAAAGATGGTCATAGTTAATTTCGATAGCATAGCATATCGACTCAATATCCTACAGTTGAGACAAATATCTTGCATTTGTTTAATAATACAAAGTGTTTTTTGTAATTCAGTAATGGGAACCTGATTATAATCATCCACACCAAACTGAAAATGGGCACTAAAATATGACCCAAATTCTGAGTATGGTAGTTGAATTGGGTAGTGTCCCTGTCTCTGAGCCAGAGCTCTGGATGTGATTCCAATTCCTGAACTTGTGTGGTAGTGTTCCTAGCTCTGGACTAGAAGGCCTGGATTCGAGTCCTGCCTGTTGCAGAGGTATGTCCCAGCATGTCAGGACAGGCTGATGAACAAACACACAGGAGAATAATGTTACAGCTTTGTGGGTATTGTCGAGTGATGCTAGGGGGAGGTGGCAGTAATATCACACACTGGGCTGAGGGGTGGCAGATGGAGTTTAGTTTGAATTAATGCGAGGCATTGGATTTGGTAAATCAAACAAGAACAGGACCTAAACAATTAAAAGCTGGGCCTTTGGCAGTGCTGTAGTACAGAAAACCTAGGGCCGTCAGCTTTAATTCTTTAAAATTTGCATCTCATATAGATAGTGGGGTTAAGAAAGTGTTTAACACACTCTGCTCCACTAGAATAGGGGGTTCCAAAACAAGAGGGCATAGGTTGAAGGTGAGGAGGATTGATTTAGAAGGGACATGAAGATAAATGTTTGACACAGAGAGTGGTGTGTGTACAGAAAGTGCTGTCAGAGGAAGTGCTGAAGGCGGTTACAATCGCACATTGAAAATGTATCTGAGAGGAGGGATATTGACCAAATGCTGGCAAATGGGACTGGATCAGATTTGATATCTGATCAGAGTGAACAGATTGGACTAACGGATCTGTTTCCGTTCTGCATGACTCTCTGAGTCTATAAGAGGGATGACAAATAATTTTGAAAGGACCTTTCAAGTCATAATTCTCTTCGCTGGAAGTTTATCGTGCCTTGATGTTCATGTTGATTGAAAGCTGCGTTAGGTAAATATTTGACAGAGAAGTGAGTCATGCATAATGGGATATAGACAGGAAAGTGGGGCTGAGTCCACAACCTGATCATCCACAATCTTAGTGCCTGATGGAGAAGGCTCAAAGTATCTAATGACCCACTCCTGCTCCTCAGTCCCATGTTCCTGTGTTCCATTCAGCCCATCAAACCTACTAGACAGGAGCAGTTGGAGGCTACTTACTCCTATAACCTGGTGCACAGAAACAGAGGAGACCATGCGACCCTTCAAGACTGTCCCACACGGTTTGAGGTGATTTGGGAAATGTAATTGGGAAGCCCAGGCTGGGTATGAAAGAGGCCCCTCAACTCTCTTTACCGAGTTTCCCCTCTCTGCAACTTGTGCTTCATTTGTTGGTCATGTTGTACACCGAGATTCAGTGTGAATGCAGCCCCCATACCTCACCCAAAGAAGGCTCACAAAATCCTCTGGTCTCCCTGACTGAAACATTCAATAACAGAACTTCTATGAAAATAACACCCACTAACTTTCAATAACAGAATGGGAGAACATCAGAAACAGGGGCAGGTCATTCACTCCCCAAACCTGCCTTGCCCTTCACTAAGATCGTGACTGATCTGCTCTCGGTCTGAAATCCTCTTCAATACCCAATTCTTCATCGCCCTCAACTCTCTGACAGGTCAATATCCATCTACCTCCTCTTCAAACACTTTCAGTCGTCTTGCTCCCTAACTTTCTTGAGAAGAGAAACCCTGACATTCAATACCATTTGTTTGAAGAAAACACGTGTTGTTCCTATACCATGGCCTATTAATATGAACAAAAGAGGTTGAGACAAGGGTTCAGATAAAAATGACTGGCCCTGATATCAAGGCAGTTGTTGACTTTTATTGACATAAAGGAGCTTAACAAAAATGGACTTAATCGGAATCAGAGTAACCTCTCCAGTGTTTGGAGTCAAACATGGCACAAAGGAAGATGTTCATCATCTCAGTCCTGGGTCACCTCTGTGGGAGATCCTCAGGGTAGCTTCCTCTTCACAAACATCTTCAGCTGCTTCATCAATGTCTCCCTGTCCCCACCCTCCCCACCATAAGATCAGAAGTGGGGATCGTCACTGAAGATTCTACAATGTTCAGAACGTTTTGTCTCCCGTCAGCTCCTGAACTGGTTTGTGTCCATGTGCAACAAAACCCAGACTCCATTGAGGCCTGTGCTGTTAAAGTGTCCGTAACATTCATGTAACAGCACTTCCTGACACTGCACATTGCCCCAGTAAAACAAGAGTTCATTCAGCACCTCACACTGGTTTCACAGGAATATGAGGAAGCCATTCAGTCCATTGAAACTTTTGGAGAAGAACAAGGACAGCCCATTCAGTGCCTCCAGCCTATCACTCAGGAAGAGAAGGAGTCCAGTGTGATGGAGCTCACCAGAGCCCCTCGAAAATATTTGAAGGCGGTAACCTAGACTCTAATGTTTCCTTATTTTAAAGGAAATATAAAGTGTCTGTCGCAGATGCAATGTGACTGGTCAAAATACTCGGTGTGAAGAAAACACCATTTATTTAAACACGGAAGATAAAATAAAACCAAAGAAAGAGGAATTTAGAAGAACGTAATTGTATTGGGCAACTAAACAGAATAATCGATCTAGGAGCTATTACTAATGAACTAGTCCAACATAAGAAATTCCCATAAACACAGCCCTTAGCAAAAAGGAAAATTCAGGAATTGAAAACAGCATCAAGAGAAAATTCAGATAGAGTAGCAGCCAGGAGACATTCCCTGAGGCTTCCAACTCCTTGGAGACCACTATAGTTTTTGATGTTACTGAGAAACCAAAACCCAGAGATCGTAACCTGTGAGAGCTGGCCACACCCATTCAGGCTGCATTAAAATAAACCTAAGGCCTCCCTAGCTGTTTACTCAAGTGGTCTTAACTAACCAGCTTGGTAACGATCGTTCAATCTCTCTCTTAAAAGAAACCAGGATAAAAATAACCTCTTTAAGCTGCAGCATTGTCACACTTGTCAGCACATCGAGCTGTCAAACAGGAACCAGGGGTAACCAGTCAGGCCCTTGGCCCTGTCTAATCGGACGAGGAAGAAGCCAGTCAGTCCCTTGAGTCACTTATACAGGAACAGCAGGAGGCCATTCCCACCTCAATGCACTTACACGGGGGCAGAATGAGGTAATTTTTGCTGATTCCCGATGAATGTCTTATGCCCAAAACGTCAATTCTCCTGCTTCTCGGATGGTGCCTGACCCGCTGTGCTTTTCCAGCAATCGAGGCTCTACTCTGATCTCCAGCATCGGCAGTCTTAAGTGTCTCCTAAATGATGCTCTAACATGATGAACGAGTGGGGCAGAGGCTGCACAGACAGACTGCTCCACGTTGTTCCTCTTGGCTCTGTTGCTCATGATACACATGTGGGACTTTAACGTGGTTTTCTAGTGGTGAGGAGGGAAGCCATATGTCTTGTGTGAAGTCTCAAGAGGGCATCTTTCATCTCCACAAAGACGACCTGGTGTTCTTTATGCAGGGTGGAAGCTGGTGGGAATGGCTACCTGTTTCAGATGGAAGGTATTGTGGCTGCTGTTGGGGATTGTGAATAACCTGATGTTCAGTACAGGGTTCACTCACCGACTGCACAATAACATGGGGAGAGTTAATTTAGGCATATAAACTATTAGGAAAGTCACGATAGACTGATGAATGGACTCTCTAAGTTCAAATAATGGTGATCTTGTTCATGTTGATCTTGTCTAGTGCATGTCCTGTGCAGTGTAACCTGTATGACTTACTCTGTCCAAGTCTATTTCCACCCTATGATCTGTCTGCCAATGCTTACTGTGATCTATCTCCACTGCTCATAAATAAAGTGTTTCCCTGTACTGAGGTACACGTGACAATAAATCAAACCAATCAATCCTGGGTAAAGTATGGAATTTCTCACCCTATCAATGTCTCTTTTGGAAATAAGTGATCGCTGCCACTCCTCGTGTTTCAGCATCACCATTTCCTCGTCTCTAACAGCTCTACAGATTAAACACTCAGCTTCTTCACTCTATCCTCATGTTACCATCACCCGTGTCTGTGGTAAGGAGATCATTCCTTACAAAGGAGATCAAATCTGTAGAGAGTGCCCCAAATGCTCTCTCAGCAAGGCTCTACAACAGCAGGAAGATGGCTTTACTTATGTACTCGAATCATCTTACAATGAAGGACAGCATACCATTGACTGCACCCATTACTTACACAGGGTTTGATTCGGAGCAGTCAGCATAAACTTGTAAGTGGGAGATCATGCTTCCCAAATTTCTTAGAGTCCTTTGATGAAGTGATAAAGAATGTTGATGAGGGCAGAGCGGTTAACGTAGTCTCTATGGATTTTAGTAAGGCCTTTGAGAAGGTTCCACATGGCAGGCTGCTCTGGAAGGTTCCATCACGTAGAATGCTGGGGGAACTGGCCAATTGGATACACAGTTGGGTTGTTGATAGGAAGCAGAGGGATGAATATAAGGATACTTATCAGACTGGAGGTTGGGTCCAGAGCTGTTTGTAATCTATGATTTGGTTGAGAATGTACAAGGTATGATTAGTAAGTTTGCAGATGACACTACAATAAGTGGCAGCGTGATCAGTGAGGAAGATTATCAGAAATTGCAGCAGGACTTTAATCAGGTGGGCAACTGGGCTGAGAAATGGCAAATGGAATTTAATATAGATGTGTGAGGTCTTGCAGTTTGGAATCTCAAATCAAGGCAGGAGTTTCATGGTGAATGGGCGGGCCGTAAGGGATGTAATGGGCAGAGAGACCTTGGAATTCAGGTGCACGGTTCTCTGAGAGTGGAGTCACAGGTAGACAGGGCAGTGAAGAAGGCTTTTGGAACATTGTCCTTCATCAGGCAGGATATTGAGGATAGAAGTTGGAAATTTGGCACATTCGCCTTCATCAGGCAGGATATTGAGTATAGAAGTTGGGAATTTATGTTGCAGTTACACAGGACTTTGTAAGGCCGCACTTGGAGTATTGTGTTCAGCTTTGTCACCTTGTTATGGGGAGGATGTTATTTAATTAGAAAGAGTGCAAAAGAAATTTACAAGGACATTGCCAGGACCCAATGGTCTGAGTTATAGGGAGAGGTTGGACAAGCTTTGACCTTTTCTTTAGAGTGTAGGAGACTAAGGAAGTCCTTATAGAGCTATATAAAATCACGAGGGGTAGGGATAGGGTTAATGCTCTCAGTCTTTTTCCAAGTTTAGAGAATCGAGGACGAGACGGGACCAGTTTAAGGTTAAAGGGGAAGAAATAAAAGGGAACCTGAGGGACCACGTATTTAGATAAATGGCTGGTACGTGGATGAGCTGCCAGAAGACGTGGCTGAGGGGGTGTATTAACAACATTTCAAAAGCATTTGGATAAATATGTGGATAGGAATGGACTGGAAGGATATGGGCCAACTTCAGGGAAATGGGGTTAGTGTGAATGGACATTTACAAGGTGGAGTCGAACTCCTTTGTTAATTAAAACCAAACACCCAGAAAAGCTCGCCTCACATCGTAATCTCTTAACATACAAGTGACACAGATCTCCTACATTCCACTATTTAAACAAAAAATAGCAAGTTAGTTTCTTAACTTTAATAGTGAACACTAAACAAAAACTATTCGCAAATACAAGCCCCTCTTTTCTTTGCTACTTACTATCTGACTCCAACTCTGTAAAATATATGCTGTTCCAACAACCCACATATTAAACGTTACAATCTCAAAACCACACAGTCTCTATCTCCCCCGCTGTGTTCACTCTTTCAGCTGCTGATCTCACGTGGTCATATTTTTAAAATGCAAGTATGTTTTACATGAACATGTATCTTTGATAGAGAGTGTTTGAGATGGTCAGTTAGCACTCCTGCTCTACAGCAGTTACTCTGCTGTTGGATGGCAGTGGCTCTCCCTCTAGTGTTCAAAATGCTGGATTTATATACGCCCCATGATATAATAATTCTTATAATTTGATTGATTTCCAGGTGTACGAACAATAATATTCAAATTCTATTGGCTTCAGATATTCTGAGTATTATTTAAAGTCTTTGATTGCTTTTGAACTGCTGTCAAAACAGCAACCAAAAACTCAGGCTTCCATTTCCCAGCTAATTGTTACATTTGGAACAGTCTGACCTTTAGCTGGCATCTGTGGCTGTACTTTCGATTCAGCAAAATCCGTCCTATCTTAAAGTGAACAGACATTGATTAGATTCCAGGCAGTAACACACCCCGGCTATCTGTTATTCTGTATACTAACATTCTTGACCCCTCGATTAGATTCCAGGCCGTAACTCATTCTGGGCTATCCGTTATTCTGTATATAACCCACCCTGAACCCCTCGATTAGATTGCAGGCTGTAACTCACTGTGGGCTCTCTGTTATTCTGTATATAACCCACCCTGAACCCCTCGATTACATTCCAGGCTCTAACTCAGTCCGGGGTATCTGTTATTCTGCAGATAAACCACCCTGAACCACTCAATTAGATTCCAGGCTGTAACACACCCCAGAATATCTGTTATTCTGGATATAAACCACCCTGAAACCCGCGATTAGATAGCAGGCTGTAAATCACACCGGGATGTCTGCTATTCTGTATATAAACCACCCTGAACCCCATGATTAGATTCCAGGCTGTAACTCACTTCAGGTTGTCTGTTATTCTCTATATAACCCACCCTGAACACCTCGAATCGATTCCAGGCTGTAACCCACTCCGAGCTATCTGTTATTCTGTACATAACCCACCCTGAACACCTCGAATCGATTCCAGGCTGTAACCCACTCCGAGCTATCTGTTATTCTGTACATAACCCACCCTGAACACCTCGAATCGATTCCAGGCTGTAACCCACTCCGAGCTATCTGTTATTCTGTATATAACCACCATGAACACGTCGATTCGATTCTAGGCTGTAACTCACACCGGGCTATCTGTTATTCTGTATATAAACCACCCTGAACCCCACGATTAGATTCCAGGCAGTAACTTCCTGTCAGGGTTGAAAGGGAAGGCTGGTAGTTATAGGGAATGCTGGCTGACTAAAGAAATTGAGGGTTTGGTTCAGAAAAAGAAGGAAGCATATGTCAGGTATAGACAGGATAGATCGAGTGAATCCTTAGAAGAGTATAAAGGAAGTTGGAGTGTACTTAAGAGGGAAATCAGGAAGACAAAACGTGGACAAAATGTGGAAAATAGAATTAAGGAGAATCCAAAGTGTTTTTACAAATATATTAAGGACAAAGGGTAACTAGAGAGAGAATAGGGCCCTTCAAAGATCAACAAGGCGGCCTTTGTATGGAGCCACAGAAAATGGGGGAGATATTAAATGAATATTTTGCATCAGTATTTACTGTGGAAAAGGATATGCAAGATGTAGACTGTAGGGAAATCGATGGTGACATCTTGCAAAATGTTGCAGATATGCAGAGGAGGAAGTGCTGGATGTCTTGAAACGGTTAAAGGTGGATAAATCCCCAGGACCTGATCAGGTATACCTGAGAACTCTGTGGGAAGCTAGAGAAGTGATTGCTGGGCCTCTTGCTGAGATATTTGTATCATCGATAGTCACAGGTGAGGTGCCGGAAGACTGGAGGTTGGCAAACGTGGTGCCACTGTTTAAGAAGGGTGGTAAAGACAAGCCAGGGAACTATAGACCGGTCAGCCTGACCTCGGCGGTGGGCAAGTTGTTGGAGGGAATCCTGAGGGACAGGATGTACATGAACTTGGAAAGGCAAGGACTGAGTCGGGATAGTGAACATGGCTTTGTGCTTGGGAAATCATGTCTCACAAACTTGATTGAGTGTTTTGAAGAAGTAACAAAGAAGATTGATGAGGGCAGAGCAGTAGATGTGATCTATATGAACTTCAGTAAGGCGTTCGACAAGGTTCCCCATGGGAGACTGATTAGCAAGGTTAGATCTCTTGGAATACAGGTCGAAATAGCCATTTAGATACCGAACTGGCTCAAAGGTAGAAGACAGAGGGTGGTGATGGAGAGTTGTTTTTCAGTCTGGAGGCCTGTGACCAGTGGAGTTTCACAAGGATCAGAGTTGGGCCCTCTACTTTTTGTCATTTATATAAATGATTTGGATGCGAGCATAAGAGATACAGTTAGTAAGTTTGCAGATGACACCAAAATTGCAGGTGTAGTGGACAACGAAGAGGGTTTCCTCAGATTACAACAGGATCTGGACCAGACGGGCCAATAGGCTGAGAAGTGACAGATGGAGTTTAATTCAGATCAATGCGAGGTGCTGGATTTTGGGAAAGCAAATCTTAGCAGGACTTCTACATTTAATGGTGAGGTCCTAGGGTGTGTTGCTGAACAAAGAGACCTTGGAGTGCAGGTTCATAGTTCCTTGCCAGTGGAGTCGCGGGGAGAAGGATAGTGAAGAAGGCATTTTGTATCCTTTCCTTTATTGGTCAGAGTACCGATTACAGGAGTTGGAGGGTCATGTTGCGGCTATACAGGACATTGGTTAGGTCACTCTTGGAATATTGCGTGCAATTCTGGTCTCCTTCCTATTGGAAAGATGTTGTGAAACTTGAAAGGGTTCAGAAAAGATTTACAAGGATGTTGCCAGGGTTGGAGGATTTGAGCTACAGGGAAAGGCTGAATAGGCTGGGGCTGTTTTCCCTGGAGTGTCAGAGGCTGAGGGGTGAACTTATCGAGGTTTACCCTGGTGTAAGGGAGTCCAGAACTAGAGGGCATTAGTTTAGTTTGAGAGGAGAAAGATATGAAAGAGACCTAAGGGACAACTTTTTCACGCAGAAGGTGGTACGTTTATGGAGTGAGCTGCTAGAGGAAGTGGTGGGGGCTGGTACAATTGCAAAATTTAAGAGGAATTTGGATGAGTATATGAATAGGAAGGGTTTGGAGGGACATGGGCCAGGTGCTGCCAGGTGGAACTAGATTGGGTTGGGATATCGGGTCGGCATGGACAAGTTGGAGTGAAGGGTCTGTTTCCATGTTGTACATCTAGATGATTCTATCTCTCTCTAACTCACTCCGGGCTCCCTGTTATTCTGCATATAAACCACCCTGAAACCCTTCATTAGATTCCAGTCTGTAACTCACTCTGGGGTATCTGTTATTGTACACATAATCGTCCTGAATCCCCTTGATAAAATTCCAATCTGTAACTGACTTCCAATTTTAAGGGACTCTGTACATTAGCCACTTCAATCGTTTGATTAGATTCCAGTCTGTATCACACTCCTGGGTATCTGTTATTCTGTATATTAACCATTCAATCCAAAGCTGTTAAAATTGTCCACAGTGTTCAGGGATGTGTATGTGAGGTGTATTAGTCAGGGATAAATGTGGGGAAATGGGTCTGCATGGGTTATTCTTCTGTGGGTCACTGTGGTCTTGTTGGGCTGAAGGGCTTGTTTCCCCACTGTCGGGATTATATGAATCACCCGGAACCCTCTCAATTAGATTCCAACATGTAACTCACTCTGGGCTGTTATTTTGTATATAACCCACCCTGAACACCTCGATTTGAATCCAGGCTGTAACTCACTCCAGGCTATCTGTTATTCTGTATGTAACCCACCTGGAACCCCTCGATTGGATTCCTGGCTGTATCTCATTCTGTGGCATCTGTTATTCTGTATATAAATCACTCTGAACTCCTCGATTTGGTTCCAGGCATTGACTCACTCAGGGCTATCTGTTATTCTGTATATAAACAAGCCTGAACCCCTCAATTAGATTCCATGCCTTAACTCACTCCAGGGTATCTGTTTTCTGTATATAAACCACCCCGAACCCCTCGATTACATTCCAGGCTTTAACTCACTCCGGGATATCGGTTATTCTGTAACATAAACCAGCCTGAACCCCTTGATTAGATTCCAGGCTGTAACTCACCCTGGGCTATCTGTTATTCTGTATATAAACCACTCTGAACCCCTCAATTAGATTCCAGGCTGTAACTCACTCTGGGCTATCTGTTATTCTGTATATTAACCACCCTGAACCCATTGATTTGATTTCAATTCCTGTCATGTTAAGCTCATGTTCCCAACACAATCTAATCTCAATAATGATCAATGTATCACGGGTCCTCCTATCTGCTGGCACTACCATCATGTTAACTTACTGATGTTTCCGTACATGATCAGCTGTAGCATCTGAACAATACTGCTTCAGAATTTCTCATCATTTTACACAGAAACATTCAGCTTTTTCTATTCTTACTGCAAATCACCTTCCAGAATATTCTCTTGCACCTGCCAATGTTTTCAATATAATTCACAAAACAATGACAGCAAAATAGATGACATGATAGGATGTAGCAAACTGTTACACTCAGTACCTTCATGTTCCAATGTAATAGTATCCAGTCAGAAACATGCCCTGGGTCAGGGATAAAACCTCCCTGGGTCTGGAAGTGGGGACTGGGCAGAGAACGGGGTTTTGGTCTGTCACTGAGTTAGTTTGGAAATCTGTGCTGCACATGGACATTTCTCCACATTATATACAGTTTCTCTGTGTGGGTGTGTGTGTGTGATGGAGAGATTTTAAACTGAGTTTAACTCTGCGTCTCTGCTTAGGGATTCCCTGTCTTTCAGAGATTTGACTGCAACATCATAGAAAATGTGGGTATCTGCCTGTTTCTCTCCCATCTTTCAGAACACATAGAAACCTCCACATAAAGCAGTTGAATCCTGTCTGGCTCAGCTCATTGTTGAGTTGGTCCATGGTGGGTAATTTCTCCTCTGCTTTCTCTCCTCTCGTATCCTGTTGCTCTGTCGATAAATCGCAAAATACCCTCAATTTGAATGCAATCTGCAACTCACTCCAGTCTATCTGTTATTCTGTATGCAACCCAACCTGAACACCTCAATTCAATTCCAAGCTGTAACTCACTCCAGGCTATCTGTTATTCTGAACATAACCCACCCTGAACACCTCAATTCAATTCCAAGCTGTAACTCACTCCGGGCTGCCTGTTATGGTGTCTATAAACCACCCTGAACCCCGCGATTAGATTCCAGGCTGTAACTCACACTGGGCTAACTGTTATTTTGTATATAAGGAACCTTGAACACCTCGATTCAAATCCAGGCTGTAACTCACTCCAGGCTATCTGTTATTCTGTATGGAACCCACCCTGAACACATCGATTCGATTACAAGCTGTAACTTACTCCAGGCTATCTGTTATTCTGTATATAAACTACCCTGAACCCCGTGATTAGATTCCAGGCTGTAACTCACCCTGGGCTATCTGTTATTCTGTATATAAATCACCCTGAACCCCGCGATTCGATTCCAGGCTATAACTCACTCCGAGCCATCTGTTATTCTGAATATAAACCACCCTGAACCCCTCGATTAGATTCCAGGCTGTAACTCACTCCGAGCCATCTGTTATTCTGAATATAAACCACCCTGAACCCCTCGATTAGATTCCAGGCTATATCTCATTCCGTGGCATCTGTTATTCTGTATATAAATCACTGTGAACTCCTCAATTAGGTTCAAGGCATTAGCTCACTCAGGGCTATCTGTTATTCTGTATATAAACAAGCCTGAACCCCTCAATTAGTTTCCGTGCCTTAACTCACTCCAGGCTATCTGTTTTCTGTGTATAAACCACCCCAAACCCCTCGATTACATTCCAGGCTTTAACTGACTCCGGGATATCTGTTATTCTGTAACATAAACCAGCCTGAACCCCTTGATTTGATTCCAGGCTGTAACTCACTCCGGGCTATCTGTTATTCTGCATAAGAACCACCCTGAACCCCTCAATTAGATTCCAGGCTGTAACTCACTCTGGGATATCTGTTATTCAGTATATAGACCACTCTGAACCGCTCAATTTGATTCCAGGCTGTAACTCACTCCGGGATATCTGTTATTCTGTATATAAACCACTCTGAACCCCTCAATTAGATTTCAGGCTGTAACTCACTCCGGGATATCTGTTATTCTGTATATAAACCACTCTGAAACCCTCAATTAGATTTCAGACTGTAACTCACTCCAGGATATCTGTTATTCTGTATATAAACCACTCTGAACCCCTCAATTAGATTCCAGGCTGTATCTCACTCTGGAATATCTGTTATTCAGTATATAGACCACTCTGAACCGCTCAATTTGATTCCAGGCTGTAACTCACTCCGGGATATCTGTTATTCAGTATATAGACCACTCTGAACCGCTCAATTAGATTCCAGGCTGTAACTCACTCCGGGATATCTGTTACTCTGTGTATAAATCACTCTGAACCCCTCAATTAGATTCCAGGCTGTAACGCACCCTGGGCTTTCTGGTATTTTGTATATTAACCACTCTGAACCCCTCAATTAGATTCCAGGCTGTAACCCACCCTGGGCTATCTGTTATTCTGTATATAAACCACTCGAAACCCCTCTATTAGATTCCAGGCCGTAACTCAGTCTGGGCTATGTGTTGTTCTGTATATAAACCACTCTGAACCCCTCAATTAGATTCCAGGCTGTAACTCGCTCTGGACTATCTGTTATTTTGCATATTGACCACTCTGAAGGCCTCAATTAGATCCAGACTGTCACTCACTCCAGGATATCTGTTATTCTGTATATAAACCACTCTGAACCCCTCAATTTGATCCAGGCTGTAACTCATTCCGGGCTATCTGTTATTCTGTATATAAACCAGTCTGAATCCCTCAATTAGATTCCAGGCTGTAACTCGCTCTGGACTATCTGTTATTCTTTATATTAACCATTCTGAAGGCCTCAATTAGATCCAGACTGTAATTCACTCCAGGATATCTGTCATTCTGTATATAAACCACTCTCAACCTCTCAATTAGATTCCAGGCTGTAACTCACTCCGGGATATCTATTATTCAGTATATAAAAAACTCTGAACCCCTCAATTAGATTCCAGACTGTTACTCACTCCGGGATATCTGTTATTCAGTATATAAACCACTCTGAATCCCGCAATTAGATTACAGGCTGTAACTCACTCCGGGATATCTGTTATTCTGTGTATAAACCACCCTGAACCACTCAATTAGATTCCAGGCTGTAACTCAGTCTGGGCTTTCTGGTATTTTGTATATTAACCACTCTGAACCCCTCAATTAGATTCCAGGCTGTAACCCACCCTTGGCTATCTGTTATTCTGTGTATAAACCACTCTGAACCCCTCTATTAGATTCCAGGCCGTAACTCAGTCTGGGCTATGTGTTGTTCTGTATATAAACCACTTTGAACCCCTCAATTAGATCCAGACTGTAACTCACTCCAGGATATCTGTTATTCTGTATATAAACCACTCTGAACCCCTCAATTAGATTCCAGGCAGTAACTCACTCCGGGATATCTGTTATTCTGTACATAAAACACTCTGAACCCCTCAATTAGATTCCAGGCTGTAACCCACTCCGGGATATCTGTTAATCTGTATATAAACCACTCTGAACCCCTCAATTCGGTTCCAGGCTGTAACTCACTCCAGGATATCTGTTATTCTGTATATAAACCACTCTGAACCCCTCAATTAGATTCCAGGCTGTAACTCACTCTCGACTATCTGTTATTCTGTATATTAACCACTCTGAAGGCCTCAATTAGATCCCGACTGAAATTCATTCCAGGATATCTGTTATTCTGTATATAAACCACTCTGAACCCCTCAATTAGATTCCAGGCTGTAACTCACTCCAGGCTATCTGTTATTCTGTATATAAACCACTCTGAACCTCTCAATTAGATTCCAGGCTGTAACTCACTCCAGGCTATCTGTTATTCTGTATATAAACCACTCTGAACCCCTCAATTAGATTCCAGGCTGTAACCCACTTCGGGATATTTGTTATTCTGTGTATAAACCACCCTGGACCCCTCAATTAGATTCCAGGCTGTAACTCACTCCAGGATATCTGTTATTCTGTATATAAACCACTCTGAACCCCTCAATTAGATTCCAGACTGTAACTCACTCCGGGATATCTATTATTCTGTGTATAAACCTCTCTGAACCCCTCAATTACATTCCAGGCTGTAACTCACTCCGGGATATCTGTTATTCTGTGTATAAACCACTCTGAACCCCTCAAGTAGATTCCAGTCTGTAACTCGCGACGGGCTATCTGTTATTCTGTATATAAACCACTCTGAACCCCTCAATTAGATTCCAGGCTGGAACTCACTCCGGGCTATCTGTTATTCAATACATAAACCACTCTGAACCCCTCAATTACATTCCAGGCTGTAACTCAATGCGGGATATCTGTTAATCTCTATATAAACCACTCTGAACCCCTCAATTAGATTCCAGGCTGTAACTCACTCCGGGATATCTGTTATTCTGTATATAAACCACTCTGAACCCCGCAATTAGATTCCAGACTGTAACTCGCTCTGGACTATCTGTTATTCATTATATTATCCATTCTGAAGGCCTCAATTAGATCCAAACTGAAATCACTCCAGGATATCTGTCATTCTGTATATTAAACACTCTCAACCCCTCAATTAGATTCCAGACTGTAACTCACTCCGGGATATCTATTATTCCGTATATAAACCACTCTGAACCCCTCAATTAGATTCCAGACTGTAACTCACTCCGGGATATCTGTTATTCTATATATAAACCACTCTGAACCCCGCAATTAGATTCCAGGCTGTAACTCACTCTCGACTATCTGGTATTCTGTATATTAACCACTCTGAAGGCCTCAATTCGACCCAGACTGAAATTCACTCCAGGATATCTGTTATTCTGTATATAAACCACTCTGGACCTCTCAATTCGATTCCAGGCTGTAACTCACTCTGGGCTATCTGTTATTCTGTATATAAACCACTCTGAACCCCTCAATTAGATTCCAGGCTGTAACCCACTTCGGGATATTTGTTATTCTGTGTATAAACCACCCTGGACCCCTCAATTAGATTCCAGACTGTAACTCACTCCGGGATATCTGTTATTCTGTGTATAAACCACTCTGAAACCCTCAAATGGATTCCAGACTGTAACTCACTCCGGGATATCTGTTGATCTGTATATAAACCACTCTGAACCCCTCAATTAGATTCCAGGCTGTAACTCACTCCGGGATATCTGTTATTCTGTATATAAACCACTCTGAACCCCTCAATTAGATTCCAGGCTGTAACTCACTCCGGAATATCTGTTATTCTGTATATAAACCACTCTGAACCCCGCAATTAGATTCCAGGCTGTAACTCACTCTCGACTATCTGTTATTCTGTATATTAACCACTCTGAAGGCCTCAATTAGATCCAGACTGAAATTCACTCCAGGATATCTGTTATTCTGTATATAAACCATTCTGAACCTCTCAATTAGATTCCAGGCTGTAACTCACTCCAGGCTATCTGTTATTCTGTATATAAACTACTCTGAACCCCTCAATTAGATTCCAGGCTGTCACCCACTTCGGGATATTTGTTATTCTGTATATAAACCATTCTGAACCCCTCAATTAGATTCCAGGCTGGAACTCACTCCGGGCTATCTGTTATTCTATATATAAACCACTCTGAACTCCTCAATTAGATTCCAGACTGTAACTCACTCTGGACTATCTGTTATTCTGTATATTAACCACTCTGAAGGCCTCAATTTGATCCAGGCTGTAACTCACTCCAGGATATCTGTTATTCTGTATATAAACCACTCTGAACGCCTCAATTAGATTCCAGGCAGTAACTCGCTCTGGACTATCTGTTATTCTGGATATGAACCACTCTGAACCCCTTAATTAGATTCCAGGCCGTCACTCACTCCGGGATATGTGTTAATCTGTATATAAACCACTCTGAACCTCTCAATTAGATTCCAGGCTGTAACTCACTCCAGGCTATCTGTTATTCTGTATATAAACCACTCTGAACCCCTCAATTAGATTCCAGGCTGTAACCCACTTCGGGATATTTGTTATTCTGTGTATAAACCACCCTGGACCCCTCAATTAGATTCCAGACTGTAACTCACTCCGGGATATCTGTTATTCTGTATATAAACCACTCTGAACCCCTCAATTCGATTCGAGGCTGTAACTCGCTCTGGATTATCTGTTATTCTGTATATTAACCTCTCTGAAGGCCTCAATTAGATCCAGACTGTAACTCACTCCAGGATATCTGTTATTCTGTATATGAACCACTCTGACCCCCTCAATTGGATTCCAGGCAGTAACTCACTCCGCGATATCTGTTATTCTGTGTATAAACCACTCTGAACCCCTCAATTAGATTCCAGGCTGAACTCACTCCAGGATATCTGTTATTCTGTATATGAATCACCCTGAACCCCTCAATTAGATTCCAGTCTGTAACTCACTCCGGGATATCTATTATTCCGTATATAAACCACTCTGAACCCCTCAATTAGATTCCAGACTGTAACTCACTCCGGGATATCTGTTATTCTATATATAAACCACTCTGAACCCCTCAATTAGATTCCAGGCTGTAACTCACTCCGGGCTATCTGTTATTCTGTATATAAACCACTCTGAACCCCTCAATTAGATTCCAGGCTGTAACTCACTCTGGGCTATCTGTTATTCTATATATAAACCACTCTGAACCCCTCAATTAGATTCCAGGCTGTAACTCACTCTGGACTATCTGTTATTCTGTATATTAACCACTCTGAATGCCTCAATTTGATCCAGGCTGTAACTCACTCCAGGATATCTGTTATTCTGTATATGAACCACTCTGACCCCCTCAATTGGATTCCAGGCAGTAACTCACTCCGCGATATCTGTTATTCTGTGTATAAACCACTCTGAACCCCTCAATTAGATTCCAGGCTGAACTCACTCCAGGATATCTGTTATTCTGTATATGAATCACCCTGAACCCCTCAATTAGATTCCAGGCTGTAACTCACTCCGGGATATCTATTATTCCGTATATAAACCACTCTGAACCCCTCAATTAGATTCCAGACTGTAACTCACTCCGGGATATCTGTTATTCTATATATAAACCACTCTGAACCCCTCAATTAGATTCCAGGCTGTAACTCACTCCGGGCTATCTGTTATTCTGTATATAAACCACTCTGAACCCCTCAATTAGATTCCAGGCTGTAACTCACTCTGGGCTATCTGTTATTCTATATATAAACCACTCTGAACCCCTCAATTAGATTCCAGGCTGTAACTCACTCTGGACTATCTGTTATTCTGTATATTAACCACTCTGAATGCCTCAATTTGATCCAGGCTGTAACTCACTCCAGGATATCTGTTATTCTGTATATAAACCACTCTGAACCCCTCAATTAGATTCCAGGCTGTAACTCATTCCGCGATATCTGTTATTCTGTATATAAACCACTCTAAACCCCTCAATTAGATTCCAGGCTTTATCTCACTCCGGGCTATCTGTTATTCTGTATATAAACCACTCTGAACCCCTCAATTAGATTCCAGGCTGTAACTCGCTCTTGGACTATCTGTTAGTCTGTATATTAACCACGCTGAACCCCTCAATTAGATTCCAGAGTGTAACTCACTCCAGGATATCTGTTATTCTGTATATAAACCACTCTGAACCCCTCAATTAGATTCCAGAGTGTAACTCACTCCAGGATATCTGTTATTCTGTATATATACCACTCTGAAGGCCTCAATTAGATCCAGACTGAAATTCACTCCAGGATATCTGTTTTTCTGTATATAAACCACTCTGAACCCCTCAATTAGATTCCAGGCTTTATCTCACTCCGGGCTATCTGTTATTCTGTATATAAACCACTCTGAACCCCTCAATTAGATTCCAGGCTGTAACTCGCTCTGGACTATCTGTTAGTCTGTATATTAACCACGCTGAACCCCTCAATTAGATCCAGACTTTAACTCACTCCAGGATATCTGTTATTCTGTATATAAACCATTCTGAACCCCTCAATTAGATTCCAGAGTGGAACTCACTCCAGGATATCTGTTTTTCTGTATATATACCACTCTGAAGGCCTCAATTATATCCAGTCTGAAATTCACTCCAGGATATCTGTTATTCTGTATATAAACCACTCTGAACCCCTCAATTAGATTCCAGGCTGTAATTCACTCCAGGATATCTGTTATTCTGTATATAAACCACTCTGAACCCCTCAATTAGATTCCAGGCTGTAACTCACTCCAGGATATCTGTTATTCTGTATATAAACCACTCTGAACCTCCAGGGAATGTCTGTTATAGAATGTTGAGGATAGAACGTTCCGAGGAACTCCTTGACCTGTTCCCCCGACCCACCCCACTAACATGATGTTACGTGCCTGGGCACACTGTAACATTCATGGAGTGAGAGACGGAGAGTCCAATCACAGGAATGGGAACTAAAGGCATTGCCAGATCAGCTGAAATGGTTCGATTTACCACATTCTCAATCCACCTCACAGACCAGCCTAGACACCATAAACCCAGTGGAGATATCTGTTCACCGTTGAACACGCTGTAGACCAGGCCAGTGTACTGCTCAGTACAACCCAGCAATCTGTCCAGATTCATCCATTGTCCTGGTCAATACAATCCAGCGATCTGTCCAGAGTGGAGCACTGTGCAGACCACAGCAGTGCATTGATCTATAAACCCAGACTAGATATCTGTCCAGAACGGGGAGCTGCACAGACCACATCATTGTATTATCTATAAACCTCAACTAGATAGTCTGACCAGCTCAGCGACCTGTGCATTGATCACCCGTGAATTAATTTGCAAACAAGGCGCAGTTACCCTCCCAGCATGTAGGACTGTGTACACCACCCCAGTGCATTGATCTGTACCCCTGGAGCAGTTACCCTCTCAGCATGTAGGACTGTGTACCCCACCCCAATTGCATTGATCTGTAAACCAGGAGCAGTTACCCTCCCAGCATGTAGGACTGTGTACACCACACCAGTGTATTGATCTGTAACCCAGGAGCAGATACCCTCCCAGCATGTAGGACTGTGTACCCCACCCCAATTGCATTGATCTGTAAACCAGGAGCAGTTACCCTCCCAGCATGTAGGACTGTGTACACCACCCCAGTACATTAATCTGTAAACCAGGAGCAGTTACCCTCCCAGCATGTAGGACTGTGTACCCCACCCCAGTGCATTGATCTGTAACCCAGGAGCAGTTACCCTCCCAGCATGTAGGACTGTGTACACCACCCCAGTACATTGATCTGTAACCCAGGAGCAGTTACCCTCCCAGCATGTAGGACTGTGTACCCCACCCCAGTACATTGCTCAGTAACACTGTGTTAGATCCCTGCCCAGTGTGGGGAAACTTGCAGCCCGGGCTGGAAGTGACAGGATGTACAGTGTCACCCATTTACAGCTCCATATCCCCATTGTGCCATGACAAGGGGGTGCTGTGCGTATGAACATCACTGCCAGAGAGAGATGGCGGGGGACTCAGTTTAATATCATCACATGGGAGGGGTTTGGGGCATAGACAGAGAGGGGGAGACTGAGAGACAGTGTCATGGAAGGATGTGTTCCCAGGTTTCAGAATACTGAAATGTAGACACTTCGATAGCATCCTGTAACATGAGCCTGTCTTCCCAGGAAAAATGGGAAAATGGGATATTGGTCTGAGGTCAGATGATGGAGAGTTTTGTATGAGCATTTGTTCTACAGCTTTGTAAATGGAGTCGTTCATGGCTGGAGGTACACCCCATCACCCAGATACCCCTGGATATTCTGTGATCCCTGACACTGATGTCATTTTTAAAAGCATAATGGTCACACGATTGAGCTTTCTCAGCTTGGAGGGGCCCTGCACAGTTTACCCCGAGCATGGCAGATAAGGGACAATTACACCACGGTTTGTCAACAGGGGCACGGAGGTCCTGGTGGATGGGCTAGTACAGAGGGCGACCATTCTCTTCTCAGAGGGGGTGACACCACCAGACCCACCGAGCATGGTCTGAGCTCCCCACCCAGCTCAGTACAGTATCTGTGGTCTGAAGAAATACCCAGCAATACAGGACAAGCATCAATTACCTCCCCCACTCTGTCAGGATAAGGGTCACTGTATTCTCTCTGCTCCCTCACACTCACGGTATATCTGTTATAGCACCGACCCCCTGAACAAGGCTCATGGTCCACCACACTCACTGCCTCATGCTGCACCTTCTCTCTCTGTCTCAGTCTCTCCCTCTCCCTCTCTCTCCCCTCCTCCCTCCACTTCACCCCCACACTAATAACACTGCATGGATACAACACTGTGGACTGACTCCCTCTGGACACCTCACCATTATACCATTATCCCCACCGATACCAGCACTAACAGCAAGGCCACCCACTCCCACCCTCACTCCCTCCCTCCCTTTCTCCCATTCCAGGAAAAACAGCCTGGAAAAGGACAGAAAGGGCCTATCTGGGTGATGGAGTGCCCGATATCCGTTCCCTCACCCCCCTCCCCCTGCCATGTTGGGAGGAGCCTGGTACGAGCCGGAGAGGACCGGGACGCCTCGTGTGGAGATTCTGAAACATCCACGTCCCACCGACCGAGTAAGGAGCAATGTTCATTGAAGGGCAATTCTCACTTTAAACCCACTGGCAGCTCCGTTTCCCCCCGGCACAACTTAGAAGCCATGGCCCTGATGCCATCTCCCTTTTGTGTCGAGCTGGTACAAATGGAATCCCCACGGTCTCGGTGGGCAGGAGGGTGGGCTCTCAACACATCGTCACCTCCACCTCCCAGGAAGGGAGCACGGAGACTCCCTCATACACCTCCCCCTATAAACAGCTCAGATACTGAAACTAATCTGTGATAGTTACTGCTCTCCCCACCTGCCCTGATATCTTCAACAATCTGTGCTCATATACACCCAGCGCCCTCTGCTCCTGCACCCCCTTTATAATGGCACAGCCTGTTTTAAACTGTCTTTCATTGTCTTTCCTATCAAAGTGTCTCACCTCAAACTGCTCTGCACTGATCCCCATCTGCCCGAAAACTACTCCAACGTATCACTGTCCTGTCAGAGTTCCACACTGTCCTCCATAGACTTCAGAGTTCTTCCAGGTTCGCTGCCACCTACAAACATTGAGATTGTCATAGCCTCACAGTCCCCATGAAACAACTGAAATCCTGCCCCACACTCGCGAGTGTGAGCAAGTGAAATACTGATATATTCCTATGGACAAAGTCGAATAATGACATGCTGTCAATGAAGCAACAAAAGTCCTGACACACACCAGACGGAGCGAATGAAATATTGACAAACCACAGAGCAAGAGGAATCCGGATAGGTCCCACTTATCGATATTCATCAGGGTATAATGTGATGAAGTTGAAAGCGTGTACTATACCTTTAAGAGAGAGGGAATGCTGTTCTGAACTGAGAGCTTACAAACTCCTGTGATACGAGAGGGTGGCAGACCCAGAAACAGTATATTGCTATAGAGCTGGAGTCGGGTAATAAGCAGTTAAGAGAAAGAGAGTCCCAGAGTTGTGAATAGTTGATGTAAAATGTTCACTTTCAGAGTGAAAAAACGAAATTGATCGTTTTATTTAAACAGTGGAATTTGGCAGATCTGTCCCTCATATTTTAACAGTTTACGAGGCGAATTGAGCATTTCTTTATGTTTCATTTAAGTTACCAGATGAGCTTCACGCTGTGTCCTCACCATCCCCGTGTGTGTATCTGTGTGTCTCTGTGTGGGGCAGGTCTGGCAGTCTCAGTGGTGCTTAAAGTGATGCAATGCCACCCTCTGCTGGCCTCCACACGCCACTGCACAGGCATTGGCGGAGGGTGAAAACCAACAGGGATTCATTCAGAGAGGGGGAGGGAGAGGGCAGCTGCTCGCAGCACCATCCAAACTGATGTCTTATCCATGTACTGATCTAAATGTCCTTTAAATGTTGTAACTGTCCCTGTTTTCACCACTTCCTCTGGAAGTTCATTCCACACACAAGCCAGCTTCTGTCTAAAATAATTACCTCTCATGACTTTCGTAAATCTTTTTTCCTCGCACCTTGAAAATCCCTCAATTTTGAATCCTCAACTCTAGAGAAAAGACATCAGTCCTTCAGCTTCTCTGTACCCCTCATTAATTTATAAACCTCTGTAAAGTTACTGCTTATTCTCATATTCTTCAGTGAAAAAAGTCCCAGCCGATCCAGCCTCTCCTTGCAGCTCACTCCCTCCTTTCCCAGCAACATCCAGGTTAATCTCTTCTCAATCCTCTCCAGCTTAATAATATCAAGGTCAATAATATCAAAGTGAATAGTCAAGGTATTTTGTAAGGGTACGGGGAGTCCAAAACTAGAGGACATAGGGTTAAGGTGAGAGGGGAAACATTTAAAAGTGACCTAAGGGGCAAATTTTTCACCCAGAGGGTGGTGTGCCTATGGAATGAACGGGCAGGATGACCAGACTGGACACAGTATTCTAGAAGAGGTCTCAGCAATGTCCTGTACAACCACAACATGACATCCCCATTCCGATACTCAAAGGGTCTGACCAATGAAGACATGTGTGTTAAACACCTTCTTAACCACACGATCTATATGAGATGCAAATTTTAAAGAATTATACCTGACGGCCTAGGTTTCTGTTCTACAACACTGCCAAAGGCTCTACTTTTAATTGTATAGGTCCTGCTGTTGTTTGATTTACCAAATCCAATACCTCGCATTAATCCAAACTAAACTCCATCCGCCACCCCTCAGCCCAGTGAGTGACATTACTGTCACCTCAACCTCTCCCTTCAATTTTAAAATGCCCATCCCCCTCTCCAGGAGGCCTACACACTCCGGCCTTGAGTTTCACAAAGACCCTGAGCTTGGGTTGCCTTGTGTGGTTAGGGGGACGAGGGACAGTTTGCAGACACAGTCAGTGGGGAGGAGAAGCTGGACAGTAATCAGTGGCCTGGTATCATTTAATGGTTTTAGGAAAAGGAGAGTCACACGTGAGAGTTGGGAAGAGTGATCGGTGTTTTGGGGCCAGAAATTAAGCTCTTCCTTCGTCTCTGGTGTTCAGTAATAAATATCTATTTGAGACCTTTCATTGGGCAGAGTGTGTTTGCAGGATTTCTTTCCTTAATATTGTAGACTATAGATAATAGCGATTAAAGATTTTTATAGTTAATTTTGATGGCACAGCACGTACCCTCAATATCCTACAGTTGAGAACAACTATCTTGCGTTTGCTTAACAATACAAAGTGTTTTGTGCAGTTCAGTAATGGGAACCTGATTATAATAAATCCACACTGAGCTGAAAGTGGGCAATAAAATATGACCCAACATCTTGGTATGGTAGTGTAGTGTGTAGTGTCCCTGTGTATGAGCCAGAGCTCTGGATTTGATTCCAATTCCTGTACTAGTGTTCCTAGCTCTGGACTAGAAGGCCTGGATTCAAGTCCTGCCTGTTGCAGAGGTATGTCCCAGCATGTCAGAACAGTCTGATGAACAAACACACAGGAGAATAATGTGACAGCTTTATGGGTATTGTTGAGTGATGCTAGTGTCCCTGCCTCTGGGCACAAAGGTCCAGGCGTAAAGCCCACAGAAGTGTCTCAGGATACATCTGAACAAACTGATTAAAATGGATTTAAAATTGTGACTTGATGGAGAAGGAAGAGGTGTCAATATTGCATTTCAGAATGTAGCCCAGAATGACTGAAAGTACATCCATCCGTGTTGATTGGGGTCACATTTCACACCAGTGAAGGGTTTATAAAGTCAAAATGGCCATGGATAGGGTGAGTTGTCAGGGGTTTTTCCCCAGGTTAGGGTCGTCCAAAAATAGAGGGCATTGCTGGAAAGTGAGAGGGGAAAGGTTTTGAGGAGGCCTAAAGGGCACCATTTCACACAGAGGGTGGTGTGTGTATGGAATGAGCTGCCAGAGGAAGTGGTGGAGGATGGTACAACTACAGCATCTAGGTACTGAGAGACCTGGTGAGCTTCTCCAGCAATTCCTGTATTTCTTTTAAAAATGCATTCAGTTTAACACAGGCATTCTGAATAAATTAAACATTTTTATTTTTTAATGACGCAGGGACATATAAATATATCTTCAAATTGACCGAGACCATTTTCTGTGAAGGGTATGGCTCTGTGTATGACAGCAGCAATGATGCACCGACATGCAACAGGGAATGTGATGGAGACATAGTTTGGACAATGTACAAGGAGACCTCACATGGTCCAGTTTGGGACAGGATGACATTACTGTGTGATTCAACTCAGAGAGTGAGAAAATGTAATCTGCCTGAGAAGGAATGGCCTATTGCACTCTCTCTCCTTCATTGTTCCTCATCACAGCAATGTGTGCGAGCTAAAAAAAAACCTCGACAGTCATCGTTACCATTCTTATTTTTATGGAATCCCTGCAGTGTTGAAACAGGCCCTTCGGCCCAACAAGTCCATAACAACCTTCCCAAACCATTCCCCTATACTTACCCCTGACTAATTCACATAACCAAGATTTCCATGAACATTACAGACAATTTAGCATGACCAACCCACCGAACCTACACAGTTTGTGGTAGGAAACTGGATCACCCATTAGAAGCTCACATCGATAAGGGGAGAATGTACAAACTCCACACAGACAGTCACCCAAGGCTGGAATCGACCCCAAGTCCCTGGTGCTGTGAGGTAGCAGTGCTCACCACCGTGCTACCCTTTGGATGATCCCGAACCAGAATTCACTGGAATCTACTCACTGCCTAAAGCAAAGGGAGTTCAGCCAAATCCAAACTCTCCCACGATGAAATCCCATTGCTAGTAGCTTGTGTGAGTACAATATCTTCAGAAGCAGAATAACGTTTTGGACAATCTCACAATTTTTCCATTGTCATGAGTTCCAATATACTTTGGACCAAGTTCTTTCAAGTTAAAATTGTGTGTGTGTTTGTGTGTGTTTGTGTGTGTGTGTGTGTGTGTGTGTGTGTGTGTGTGTGTGTGTGTGTGAGTGTGTGTGTGTGTGTGTGTGTGTGTGTGTCAGTGGTTTTAGAAAGGGAAGTATTGATTATATAATTGCAATACCCAAACAGTTTGCCATTCACCTTTCCATCATAGTTTTACTAACATTGCTCTGGATCATAAACGTGTTGTTTTAGCAGATTAAAGAAACTAGCCTGACTTGTTCCTAAAACTGACCCTTACCCTGTCTGAGACCGATATCATCGGCCATATCACCAACCTGGTTACATTTAACATTTGTTGTGAGCAGTGGAGGAGTGGGACTAGAAAACGAAACAGTGACCCCAAAAAGCCGGGGAACTATAGACGGGTGAGCCTGATGTCAGTGGTGGGTAAGTTGTTGGAAAGGATTCTGAGGGACACCATTTACATACATTTGGGAAGGCAAGGGCTGATCGGGGTAGACAACGTGGCTTTCTGCATGGGAAATCATGTCTCATTAATTTGGTTGAGTTTTTTGAAGAGGTGACAAAGAAGATTGATGAAGACAGTTTGATAGAAATTGTCTATGTGGACTTCAGCAAGATGTTCATTTAAAGAACAAAGAGCAAAGAAAATTTACAGCTCAGGAACAGGCCCTTCGCCCTCCAAGCCTGAGCCGATCCAAATGTACTGTCTAAATCTGTCGGTCAATCCCTAACCATCTGTGTCCCTCTGCTCCCCATCTACTCATGCATCTGTCCAGACGCATCTTAAATGAATCGACCGTGCCTACCTCTACCACCTCTGCTAGCAACGCGTTCCAAACGCCCACCACCCTCTGTGTAAAGTACTTACCGCGTGTATCCCCCCTTAAACTTACCACTTCTCACTTTGAAAGCATGACCTCTCATTATTGAATCCTTCAACCTGGGAAAAAGCCCCTCTCTATCCACCCTGGCTATACCCTTCATGATTTTGTAAACCTCAATCAGGTCCCCCCACCCCATCTCCTTTTTTCCAGTGAAAATAAACCTAACCTACTCAGCCTCTCTTCATAGCTAGTATTTCATTCCGATTGGTAGACAGATTAGTAAGTTTCAGTCACATGGGATACAGAAGAAGCCAGTCACAAATGGCGTGAAGGAAGAGGGATATTTTTCAGACTGGAGGCTTGTGAGCAGCAGTGTGCTGTAAGAATCAGTACTGAGTTCACTGTATTTCATCAATTATGTGAAGGATTTCGATGTGAATATTGGGGCCATAGTTAGTAAGGTTACAGATGACATCAGAAAGGTGGTGTAGTAGATTAGCTCAGAGTACAAGACCGCAATTAGATGGGACAAAGGAACAAGGAGTAACAGATGAAGTTTAATTTAGATAAATATGAAGCTTTGCATTTTGGGAAGGCAAATCAGGGCAGACATTATATACTTCATGGTCAGGTCCAGGGGCATGTTGTGAAACAAAGGGACATAGGGCTGCAGGTACATTGTTCCTTGAAAGTGGAGTCGCAGGTAGACAGTGTGGTGCAGAACACATTTGGCACATTTGCCTTAATCAGTCATAGCATTGAATATAGGAGTTGGGGTGGTATGTTGCATCTGTACAGGATGTTGGTGAGGCCACTTTAAGAATACTGCGTACAACTCGGTTTTCTGCAGACATGACTTACACTGATGTCCCAGGAGTGGAGGTTTGAGCTTTAGGGAGAGGTTGATTAGGTTGAGGCGTCTCCCCCTGGAGTGTCAGAAGCTGAAGGGTGACATTATAGAGGTTTATAAAACCATCAGGGGCATGGATATTCTGAACAGCCACGTTCTGCTCTCCAGGATAGGGGAGTCCAGAACAAGAGGGCATAGGTTGGAGGGGACAGGACGAATGATTTAAAAGGGACCTGAAGGTAAATGTTCCACACAGAGAGTGGTGTGTGTACAGAAAGTGCTGTCAGAGGAAGTGGTGAAGGTGGGTACAATCACACATTTAAAAGGTATCTGAGAGGAGGGATATTGGCCAAATGCTGGCAAATGGGACGAGATCAGATTTGATATCTGATCGGAGTGAACAGGTTGGACTAACGGGTCTGTTTCCGTTCTGCATGACTCTCTGATTCTATAAGAGGGATGACGAAAAATTCTGAATGGACCTTTCAAGTGGGAATTCTCTTCACTGGAAGTTTATTGTGCCTCTATGTTCACATTGATTGAAAGTTGCATTACTAAATATTTGACAGAGAAGTGAGTCACGGATATTGGGATACAGGAAAGTGAGGCTGAGTGCACAACCTGATCAGCCACAATCTTACTTCCTGGTGGAGAAGGGTCAAAGTATCTAATGACCCACTCCTGCTCCTCAGTCCCATGTTTCTGTGTTCCATTCAGCCCCTCAAACCTGCTAGACAGGAACAGTTGGAGGCCACTTATTCCTATAACCTGGTGCACAGAAACAGAGGAGACCATTCAGCCTCTCAAGACTGTCACACGCTTTGAAGTGATTTGGGAAAAGTAATTGGAAAGCCCAGGCACAGGTATGAAAGAGGGCCCTCATCTCTCTTTACAGAGCTTCCCCTCTCTGCAACTTGTGCTTCATTTGTTGGTCACGTTGTAGACCCAGATTCACTGTGAATACAGCCCCCATACCTCAACCAGAGATGGATCACAAAATCATCTGGTCTCCCTGACTGCAATATTCAAAAACATAACATTCATGAAAATAACACCCACTAACTCTCCAATAACAGAATGTGAGAACATCAGAAACAGGGGCAGGTCGTTCACTCCCCAAGCCTGCCTTGTCCTTCACTAAGATCGTGACTGATCTGCTCTTGGTCTCAAATCCTCTTTCAAACTCAATTCCTCATAGCCCTCACCTCTCTGTCAGGTCAATATCCATCTACCTCCTCTTCAAATACGTTCATACATCTAGCTCCCCGAAGACTCTTGAGAAGAGAAATCCTGACATTCAATACCACCTGTTTGAAGAAAACACTTGCTGCTCCTATATCATGGTTTATTGATATGAACAAAAGAGGTTGAGACAAGGGATCAGGTAAAAATGACTGGCCCTGATATCAAGGCAGTGGTTGACTTTTGTTGACACCAAGAAGCTTAACAAAACTGGACTTAATGGGAATCAGAGTAAACTCTCCAGAGTTTGGGGTCAAACATGGCACAAAGGAAGATGGTCATCATCTCTGTCCTGGGTCAGCTCTGTGGGAGATCCTCAGGGTAGCTTCCTCTTCACAAACAGCTTCAGCTGCTTCATCAATGTCTCCCCACCCCCACCTTCCCCACCATAAGATCAGAAGTGGGGATGGTCGCTGAAGATTCCACAATGTTCAGAACATTTTGTCCCCCGTCAGATCCTGAACTAGTCTGTGTCCGTGTGCAGCAAGACCCAGACTCCATTGAGACTTGTGCTGTTAAAGTGTCGGTAACATTCATCTACCAGCACTGCCTGACACTGCACATTGCCACAGTAAAACAAGAGTTCATTCAGTACCTCACTCTGGTTTCACAGGAATATGAGGAAGCCATTCAGCCCATTGACTCTATTGGAGATTAACAGGGACAGCCCATTCAGTGCCTCCAGCCTATTACTCAGGAAGAGAAGGAGTCTAGTGTGATGGACCACACCAGAGCCCCTCGAAAATATTTGAAGGCGGGAGCCTAGACTCTTTTTTTCATTTTAATGGAAATGTAAAATGTCTGTTCTAGACGCAATGTGACTGGTCAAAGTACTTGGTGTGAAGCAAAACACCATTCATTGAAACACGAAAGATAAAATGAAACCAAAGAATGAGGAATCTAGAATAACTCCATTCTACTGTACAAGTTAACAGAATAATAGACCTAGGAACTATTACTAATGAACTGTTCCAGTATAGGAAAATCACATTAACACAGCCCTCGGAAGAAAGGAAAATTCAGACACAGAATGTCACAAACATTTCTCCAAACCAGGAATTAAAAACAGCACCAAGAGAAAATTCAGAGAGAGCAGCAGCCAGGAGACATTCCCTGAAGCTTCCAACTCTGTGGAGACCCCAATAGTTTCTGATGTTTCTGAGAAATCAAAACCCAGAGATCCTAATCTGTGAGAGCTGGCCACACCCATTCGGGCTGCGTTAAAATAAACACAAGGCCTCCCTCGTTGTTTACTTGAGTGGTCTTAACTAAACAGCCTGGTAACGATCATTCAATCTCTCTCTTAAACGAAACCAGGACAAAAAAACCTCTTAAAGCTGCAGCATCGTCACACTTGTCAGTACATCGAGCTTTCAAAAAGAAACCCAATCAGGCCCTTGACCCTGTCCAATTGGACGAGGAAGATGCCATTCAGACCTTTGGGTCACTTACACAGCAATGGGATGAGGCCATTCAGCCCCTTGAGTCACCTTCACAGGAACAGTAAGAGGCCATTCCCCCCTCAACGTACTTACACAGGGACAGAATGAGGTAATTGATGCTGATTCCTGATGAATGGCTTATGCCCGAAACATCGATTCTCCAGCTCCTCGGATGCTGCCTGACCTGCTGTGCTTTTCCAGTAATCGACGCTCTACTCTGATCTCCAGCATCGGCAGTCCTCACTGTCTCCTGAATGATGCTCCAATATGATGAACAAGTGGAGCAGAGGCTGCACAGACAGACTGCTTACGTTGTTCCAGGTGGCTCCGTTGCTTATGATACACACGTGGGACTTTAACGTGGTTTTCTAGTGGTGAGGAGGGAAACCATATGTCTTGTGTGAAGTCTCAAGAAGGCATCTTTCATCTCTGAGATGCCTTCTCTGTGTAGGGCGGAAGCCGGTGGGAATGGCTACCAGTTTCAGATGGAAGGTATTGTGGCTGCTGTTGGGGATTGTGAATAACCTGATGTTCAGTACAGGGTTCACTCACCGACTGCACAATAACATGGGGAGAGTTGATTTAGGCAAATAAACTATTAGGAAGGTCACGTTAGACTGATGAATGGACTCTCTAAGTTGAAATAATGGTGATCTTGTTCATGTTGACCTTGTCTAGTGCATGTCCTGTGCAGTGTAACCTGTATGCCTTACTCTGTCCAAGTCCATTTCCACCTGATGATCTGTCTGGCCATGTTGACTATGACCTGCCTCCACTGCTCATAAACAAAGTGTTTCCCTGTACTGAGGTACACGTGACAATAAATCAAACCAATCAATCCTGGGTAAAGTATGGAATTTCTCAACCTATCAATGTCTCTTTTGGAAATAAGTGATTGCTGCCACTCCTCGTGTTTCAGCATCACAATTTCTTCGTCTCTCACAGCTCTACAGATTAAATACTCAGCTTATTCACTCTATCCTCATATTACCATCACCCATGTCTGTGGTAAGGAGATGATTCCTTACAAAGGAGATCAAATTTGTATAGAATGCTCCTAATGCTCTCTCAGCAAGGCTCTACAACAGCAGGAAGATTGCTTTACTTAGGTACTCGGATCATCTTCCAATGAAGGACAGCATACCATTGACTGCACCCATTACTTAGACAGGGTTTGATTCGGAGCAGTCAGCATAGACTTGTGAGTAGGAGATCATGCTTTCCAAATTTGTTAGAGTCCTTTGATGAAGTGACCAGGAAGGTTGACGAGGACAGAGCGGTAGACGTAGTCTCCATGAATTTCAGTAAGGCATTTGATAAGCTTCCATATGGTAGGCTGCTCAGGAAGGGTGTATCGCGTGGAATGCTGGGGGAATTGGCCAATTGGATACACAGTTGGCCTGATTGTAGGAAGCAGAGTGTTTAGTGGAAGGATGCTTGTCAGACTGGAGACTGGGTCCATTGCTGTTTGTTATCTATGATCATCTATCATCATCTATGATTATCTATGACTGCAGACACATAGACATTGGATAAAACTTTTCAATGATCTCTGAATCGGCCAAGCTAGACACTCTATTGTATCAAACTGCTCCGAGGTCTTAAAGGATAAACCCAGACAGAACACCCGGCCCCAGCCTCAGTATCGGAAAAAGGGAACAGGAGAATAGTCCTGTTGACACTGCAGAGACCTCCTTCCTAACATCTGAGAGCTTGTGACAACATTTACAGAGCTTTCCCACAGACTGCACAGAAACATCGGGAATGGAGTAGGGTATACAGCACATTGAGCCTTCCTCATTGCTGTTCATGTTCAAACATCTCCACAATACACTTATCCCAAACAATGAATATATCCGTTAATGTGATTAACCGTGGGAAGCTATAAAATAGGAAGTGCAGTCGTCCCTTTGGTCCATCAAGTTTGCTCCCAATTCAATAAAATTATACCTCACCCTTTATTTCCACACCATACTCCTGCTCTCCCACCATCCCTTTACTGTCTCTAAATCCGTATTTATATTCAGTGTCTTGGTTTCCATGTGCGAGTGCATTCCCCAGGTTCTCCAGTCTCTGAGGGCAGACATTTATTGTCATCTCAGTGCAGAATAGCCTGTCTGTACCTAATACTGCGGCCACTTGTTTCAGACATCACAGCCTGGGGAATTATCATCCCTGCTTCCATTCTGTCTCACCCTGTCAGAGTTTTATATATCTCACTGAGATCTTCACACATTGACCGAAACCCCATGGAATACAGGCCCAGTCGCCCCAAACTCTGCTCCCACAGCAAGCCTGTCATCCTAGAGATCGGTCTGGTCATCTTTCGCTGCTCTCCCTCAATGTCAGGTTTGTCCTTTGTTAGGTACAGAGACCAAACTTGCACACAATACTGGACAGTGTTTGAGATGGGGTCTCACTAAGGCCCTGTACAGCTGCAGTAAGACACCCTTACTCCTGAAATGAAGGTCAACACCCAATTACCTTCCTAACTTCTTTCTGCTCCTGCAATATTGCTTTCAGTGACTGGTCTGCAGGGAGATCTAGATTCTTTGCAATGTTACAGCTCCCCACTGGGTGGTTCTATGTACACTGGGCAGCGT
This sequence comes from Chiloscyllium punctatum, assembly GCF_047496795.1. NCBI lineage: Eukaryota > Metazoa > Chordata > Chondrichthyes > Orectolobiformes > Hemiscylliidae > Chiloscyllium > Chiloscyllium punctatum. Next base: position 55,491,562 of record NC_092788.1, on the reverse strand, counting down.
GCCAATGCCATTCCCGGTATTTCCTTCTGGGTTCAGCCCTCACTGCGCTGCAGGGACCTCGGACGGCTGCGTAGAAGGAAACAACAAAAAGGAGCATGCGTCCCTTTGTAGATCAACATGTTTCAAACAATCCCGTTACAAATGATAGGCTTCAAATCAAAGGGCACACCGTCACCTCTACCCACCTTGCTCTCCATCTGCCACGTATTTGCCCATTCACTCCACTTGTCTTCGTCACCTTGAAGCTTTTTTACAACCTCCTCACCCACTCACAATCCAACATCCTTTAGTTCTGTCAGCAGGTTGGGATATATTGTGTTTGATTCCTGCAACCAAATGTTTAATGGCTGGTGTGAACAAATGGGGCCTGAGCACCGATCTCTGTGATATCCCAGAAACCTTCCTCTGTTATTTTATTTAAATAATATTTATTTCCTGAATCTGGGTGTGACTGGCTGGGCCAGCATTTGTTGCCTGTCCCTAGTTGCCCTTAAGAAGGTGGTGGTGAGCTGCCTTGTTGAACCGCTGCAGTCCACTGTGGATTCAGTGACAGTAACACCATTGAATGCCAAGGGGCAGGTTAGATTGTATTTTAGTGGTGATGGTCACGGTCTGGCATTTGTGTGGCGTAAATATTACTTGCCATTTGTCAGCCTGGATACTGTCCAGATTTTGTCGCATTTGGACATGGCCTGCTTCAGTATCTGAGGACCCACAAATGTTGCTGTATATTGTGCAATCATTGGTGACCATCCCCACTTCTGACATTAGAATAGAGGCAAAGTCATTGATCAAGCAGCCCTGAAGATGTTTGGGCCTAGGCCACTGCCCCAGGGACTCCTACAGACTCGTCCTGGAGCTGAGTTGACTGGCCTTTATCAACTATGACCATCTTCCTCTGTGTCAGGTATGATTCTAACCAGCGGGGAGTTTGCCCCTGATATCTATTGATTCCAGTGTTGCTAAGGCCCCTTGATACCACACTTGGGCGAAGTCAGCCTTGTTTTAAAGGGCTATCACTCTCACCCCACCTCTGGAATTCAGCTCTTTTGTCCATGTTTGAATCAAAGTAATGAGATCAGGAGCTGAGAGACCCTGGTGGAGCCCAAACTGGGCGTCATTGACCCCGTTATTGCTGAGCAGGTGCTGCTTGAAAGCACTGACACCTTCCACCACTTTACTGATGATCGAGAGTAGGCTGATGGGTTGGTAATTGGACCGATTGGATTTGTTCTGCTTTTTATGCATAGGAGATACTTGGGGTAATTTTTGACGTAATTGGGGAAATGTCATTGTTGTAACTGTATTGGAACAGCTTAGCTAGGGCAGTGACAAGGTCTGGAGCACAACCTTTCAGTCCTATTGCCAGAATGTTGTCAGGGTATGTACCCTCTGAGGTATCCAGTGTCTCCAACTGAATCTGGATATCGTGTGGAGTGAATCAAATTGGCTGATGACTGGGAACTGAATTGTTGAGGGCCACTGGAGGAGGCCGAGATGGATCATCCACTCAGCACTTCTGACTGAAAATTATTGCGAATGCGTAAACGTTATCTTTTGCACTGAAGTGCTGGGCTCTTCCATCATTCAGGATTGAGATACTTGTGGGATCTCCTCCTCCAATGACTTGTTTAATTGTCCATAACTATACTCAACTAGAAGTGGAAGGACTGCAGAGATCTGAACCGTTGCTTGTGGAATCACTTAGCCTGTCTTTCACTTACTGCTTGTGCTGTTTGGTGCACAAGCAGTTCTGGTTGGTGGCTTCATCAGGCAGACACCTCATTTTCAGGTATTCCCAGTGCTGCTCCTGCCCTCCTGCACACTCCATTGAATCAAGGTTGATTCTCTGTCTTGATGGTAATTGTTGTGAGGGGGATATGTCAGGCCATGAGGTTGTGCTGGAGTACAGTTCTGCTGCTATTGATGCCCCACAACACGTTATGGAAACCCAGATTTGAGCTGCTAGATTTGTTTGAAGTCTGTTCTATTTAGCACGGTGATAGTGCCACCCAAATGATGGAGGTTATTCTCAATGTGAAGGTGTGACTTTGTCTCCACAATGACTCTGCAGTGGTCACTCTCATCCGACACTGTCATGGACAGATACTTGTGCAACTGGCATATTAGTAAGGCTGTGGTCAAATATGGCTTTTCCCTCTTGTGGGTTCCTTCACCACCTGCCGTAGACCCAGTCTATCATTTATATCCTTTAGGACATGGTCCGCTCAATCAGTAATGCTGCAGCTGTGCTACTCTTGATAGTGGACATTGAAATCCCTCACCCAGAGTACATTTTGTGCCCTTGCCACCGTCAGAGCTTCCTCCAAGTGTTGTTCAGCTTGGAGGAGTACTGACTCATCAGTTGGAAGAGGCTGGTACATGGTAATCAGCAGGAGGTTTCCTTTCCCATGTGTAAACTAACACTATGAGTCATCATGGGATACAGAGACACTGTTGAGGACTCGCAGCGCAATTCCCTTCCAACTGTATCCCACTGTGCCGCCATTTCTGTTGTGTATGTCCTGCTGGTGAGAGAGGAGATATCCAGGGAAGGTGATGGGGTGTCAGGGACACAGTCATACTCACAGAATCAGACCTTAAATACAATGTCAGGCTGTTGCTTCACAAGTCTGTTTATTTCTATGCACTGTTTCCTGCCAGTTGTCCCATTCTAAAACCTCGTCCATATATTCACCCCAATCCACTCAGATTTGATTTTGCAAACTAGGCTTGGAGGTTTATCAACATTTTTTGTCTGAAAATCCACGTGTTTTACATCCATTGCTTCTCATTCATTTGTCTCCCAGTCTGTTTCTCAAATATAATTCCCGTTTCATAAATCTATGTTAGTGTTGTCTATGACCATTACTTTCAGTCCCAATAATTTCTCCCAAACCATTTACTTACTATGTTTTATGTTCCATGTACTATTTCGTTTCCCACACCGGACTTGGTTTTCCTGGTATTGTCAGAAAGTGAAGACAGAACTGAAGTAGTGGATTCATAGTTCTGCCATTTCCCTGTTTCCCATTCTCCATTCTCTGGTTTCAAACTGGAAGGAAACCGCACTGCTTTTTTATACTTCTCACATTGACATAACAGTTCACTCTTATAACCTTTGTGAACATTATCTTCACAAACCCAACAATTCCTGTCTTAAGCTGCTCAGCTCCACATCATACACGCACAGGAGCATAGTCTCTGTACCAACAGAAATACAGCATGATCTATAGTGGTCCCACTTTCCAACACCACTCACATAGCCTGGAATGTTATGACACTTCCAAGTGCTCGTCCAAGTACTTTTAACGGTTGAGAGGTTAGCCGTGATAACTCCCCTCTCAGGAAGTACCTTCCAGACCTCAACACGCTCTGGGTGAAAAAAAATAATCTTTAAATCCTCTCTGAACCTCAAACCCTTCACTTTAAGGTGTGCTCCCTTGTTCTTGACCCTCTGTCTAAAAGTGAACAGCTACTGTCTATCCACCCTGTCCATGCCCCTCGTTACCTTATCCTTCTGAATCACATCTCCCTCAGCCTCCTCTGCTCCAAAGTAAACAACCTGAGCTTATCCAGCCTCTCTCCATAGCTGATATGCTCCATCCCAGGGAAAATCCTGGTGAATCTCCTCTGCAACAATTCCAGTACAATCACATCCTTCCTGTAATGAGGCTCCCAGAACGACATACAGTACTCCATCATGGACTAAACCAAGCCCTGTATAGCTCTAATAATATACTCCCTGATTAATAAACGCTTCACCCAAGGTTCAATTCTTTACTAGTCCATTACCCTGTTCAGTCACATTCAGGGATGTGAGGAGAAACACCCTCTGAGCTCCCTAGTGTGCTGCCAATCACTGTGTACACCCCATGTCTGGTTCCTCCTTCCAAAGTACATCACCTCATATTTATCAGGATCACATTACATCTGCCATTGATCTGCCCATCTGATCATTCCACTTGTATTTTCCTGTAAAATCAGAAGTTCCTCCTCACTACCAACCACCCGGCCAATCTTTGTGTCAAACACAAACTTACTTATCACAACTCCCACCCCTCCACCCACTCCCCCTCCAGATTCACATCTATACCATTTATGAATGCTACAAACAATAAGGGACACAGCACTGATCCCTGTGGTATACCTGGGGACACTGGTCTCCAGTCACACAAACAGCCTTCTCCCACCACCCTCTGAGTCCTCACACAAAGACAATTTTCGCTGTAACTTTTCAAGTTACCCATGATACTGTGAGATTTTACTTTATGTTTTTCAATTTCCCATGTGGAACTTTGACAAAGGCCTTGCTGCAAAACTAAATAAGCAACCTCCTCAAATTAATTCAATCAAATTCATCAGGTGTGACTTCCCTCTGATAAAGTCATGATGATTATCCCTGATCAAACCTTGCGACTCTGATTGGAGTTCGATTTTCTCTTTCTCTATTTTCTCCAGTAGTTTCCTGAACAGTGATCTAATACTCGCTCATCTATAGTTACCTTGGAAAATCTCTACCACCCTTACTGTGAATTTGGAATCATATTAGCTGCTCTCCAGTCCTCTAGCACCTCCCCATGGTCAGATTCTAATTAAAATTTCCAGTCAGGGTCTTTCCTCCCTTGACTCCAACAGTATCCAGACCTGCGGATTGGTCGAATTTTATTCCAGACAAAGCCTCAAACCGCCGCTCGTATTTTACATCAAACTCTTTTCAATAGCTTTCCAGTCCATCTTCTCGAATTCTGTACCTGCATCCTTCTTCTCCCAAGTAAAACAGCTGTGATGTTTGCATGTAACAATCTATCAATGTGCTCCGGGTTGATGCACTGATTGCCTCCCTTTGGTTTCTAATGGACACTAATTGTTTGCTGAATATTCTGTTCTACTTGACTGTGTAGAATATTGTGGGATTCTCTCTAATCTCGCCTGCTTGCCCTTCTCCATGTCTCTCTGTTATTCAGACCCCTCTATATTCCTAAGTTTCGAAGTTTCACTACAATCGCCTCTCATCTTTTGAAACTCGAGATCACAGGCTGAGTTTCCCCATCAGACAATCTTGCCATTTTAGGGATTAGTCTGGAAAATACCTTTTGCAGTTCCTCTGTAGTCAGAATATTCTATCTTTGATTGGGACTCCAAGCAGTACACAATACTCTCAGTTTAGTCTCAGCAACACTCTATGCAGCTGGTGCACAACATCTTCTATAGGTGCACAACATCTTCTATATTGCAATTACATTCACATGAATGTAAACCTAATTTTTAGTTTCCTATTTACATGCGTTCTTCCCAATTCCTTTCACTTTAACTTTTCTTATGATGATAGTGGGAGAGTTCCTAAAAAAAACATCCTCCTGAATGTCCAACGATACGTTATCCATTATCTCCTCATTGCCTACGTCCACAAGAATCATCTTCAAACCATTCCAAAAATGTTTGCCACTTATGGTTTCCGTTTCATCGATGCATTATCATCCTCCCCAGTTTTCCCATTACCTTCTATATATACAGTAACACGTTCTTTGTAATTCAGCCCAAGAGACACCCGACCGCGGATTACAAGTTAACTGATCTGTAATTCACCATTCTCCATCTTTATCCTTTCTTAAACTTTTGGATAATATTTATAACTTTTGCCTTATCCAGATTGGCTAAATATCTTTCCGGAATGTATTGGAAAATAACATGAAAATCTGAGATGCAATCAATACATCTATTGTTGCTTCCCCTGAAATTCTTGTATGAGGTACATCTGATCTGTCAGATTTATAAATACTCAATCCAGCTTTCTTTTAAAAGATGACCTCAACACTGATAAGAATGATCTTAGACTTTACTTACACAAGTCCCATGGACACTTGGTATTTCTGGGAGAATTTCTGGATATTCTGCCTTGAAGATAGACACAAAGAACCTGTTTCTTTCCCCTGTGATTTCTCTGTTCTCTTCAATAAATTATCCTGTCCGCACACCTACTGTTCCACATTTGACCTTGTTTTTACTTTTGTTTCATACACTGATGTACGTTTTTTTTTAGCAGTCTTTATGTTTTTCTTTAGCAGTCTTTATGGTTTTCTTTTGTTTGCATTCTGTTTCTCCTTTTGATTTCCTTCTCAGTTTCTTGGTCATCCGTTGTTGGATCCTACATTTCTCCGAATCCACTGGCTTAATACAACACTTGGCATTTTTCTAAGCTGCTTCCTTTGACCTAATAGGTAGTTGAAGGTGAGGCTGAAAGGGTTAGGTCAGAGAGGAGGGTGGACCAGATTGATCGGAAGGAAGATGAACACATAGGAGCGTTCAAAAGGGGGAGTGTGCTGAGTTGGAATATTGGACTAGGATAAAGTAGAGTTAGGGTAAATGGGGATACTGGTGAAATCTACATTAATCCCCTGTGGTTGGAGGGTCCCAAGGCAGAAGAGGAACCTTTCTTTATCCATGCTTCGCGTGGTTAGGGTTTGGTGATGGAGGAGGCCCAGAACTCTCATGTCCTTGCCAAAGTGGAAAGGAGAGTTCAAGTGTTTAGCCAAAAGGTGGTGGAGTTGGTCAATGTGGCTGTTCCAGCGATGTTCTCTGAAATGATCCACGTATGTCTCGCCAATGTAGAGAAGACCACACTGAGTTTAAAGGATGCAGTAGATGAGGCGTTCTGTCTCCCTTCATCACCTACCACTTTCAACACCACCTTCATCTACCTATCACATTCCTAGCTACCTGCCTCCTGCCACACCCCCTTCTCATTTATCCCTCAGCTCCCTTGACCCAGAAGCCTCATTCCTGATAAAGGGTTGTGCCCGAAACGACAATGCTCCTGCTCCGAGTACGCTGCCCGACTGTGCTTTTCCAGCGCCACTGATCTCCAGCAGCTGCAGTGCCCACTTTCTCCTCACACCTCAGGGCTTGCATGATTCAGATTGATGACAGTGACTTCAAATAAAACAAAAACTACCGTGTACTCAAACAGCATAAAAGAAAAACAATGCATTGTGGTCACTGTTCCCAAAAGGTCCTTTACAGCAAAGTTTTCAATTAGCTTTTCTGATCATCCAACATCAATTCCTAAATAACCCGATCTCTAGCTCCGTGCTCGACAAAATTTTAATGCCAGCTAGCTCACATATGGTCATGAAATCCATTTTTCCCAGCATTAGCATTCAGTTTGGTTAACACAGTTTAGATATAATGTAAACAGTACATTATTACTGCAGTACCCACAAATGTGTATATCTCATTTTCCTGTTTTATAACATGCCCAACATTTGTATAGCAGCTTTCACTTTGATATATAACTCCCATCAATGTTTCCTTCTCCTTGCTGTTTTTACGCTCCACATTACAAGATTCTGTCGAATCTGAGCGAAGTCGACTTTGGGGAGATTAATGGTAGAGATCATTTCACCACATCATTTATGATCTTCTTAAGTCTCATTGTGACATTTTCTCCAGATCTCCCGTTATGCTGATGGAGTAGAGAAGGACTATGATCGTTCAATAATGCTCTGTATTCCCCCAGAGAGTTGAGACCGCTCTAACCTGGGTGAGAACCTTACAGCAGGCTGGTAAAGCATTGTGGATTAGTGGTGCTAGAAGAGCACAGCAGTTCAGGCAGCATTCAAGTAGCTTCGAAATCGACGTTTCGAGCAAAAGCCCTTCAACGTCGATATTGAAGCTACTTGGATTCTGCCTGAACTGCTGTGCTCTTCCAGCAGCACTAATCCAGAATCTTGTTTCCAGCATCTGCAGTCATTGTTTTTACCTGGGAAAGAATTGCTGCTGCTGTACAGGATCTTAGTGAGATCACATCTGGAGTAGTGTGTACAGATTAAGTCTCTTCAATGAAGAAAGGATGTTGTTATATTGGAAGCAGCTCAGAGATGGTCCCCTCAACTGATTCCTGCAATGAAGGTGCTACCTTATAACGAAAGGATGATCAGGTTGATCCAATAGCCATTGGAGTTTACAAAAATGAAAGAAGATCTTATTTCAACATAGATGACTGGAAGGAGTCAACAACTGAAGAGAATTATACAGATAATGGAGGAATCCATTCCGTTCTTCAGCCTGTTACACAGGGAAAAAAGAAGGATATTCAGGCCTTTTTACCCTGTTACACCAGAATAGGATGAGGCTGTTCAGCCCCTGGAGCTGAATGTATATTTACAGGGGGAGGCCAATCAGCCCTTTGAATCTATAACACTGGCCCCAGAGTAGGCCATGCGGCACCAGTATCCTATTACACAGCAACAGGATCAGTCTATTCAGCCATCTCAAGTCCGTAACATAGGAACTGAAAACGGTCACACAGTGACTGGAGATTGTTACACTGGGATAACAGGAGGCCATTCGGACCCACCGAGTCTGTTGCAAGAGAATTGGATAAGGATAACAACTATCTGAAACTTATTTCATGAGAAAGGAGGAGGTAATTCAGACACGTGTCTGTTGTATGGGATCAAGAAAAGACCAATCACTCCCTCGGTCCCATCTCTGGGATACATGAGGAGACCGTTCAGTATCTCCACCGATTATGGAGAAATATGAGAAGACCCATCAGCCCCTCAAAATCTTACACACCAATGGGAAGATTCCATATTCTCCCAATCCTCTAATGCATCAACAGGAGGTGGTCATTCTGGCCTTGGAGACGACAACATGGGAACGCCAGAAAGACTTCATCCCATTGATTTTGTACACCAGCAGGATGATGAGTCCAGTCAGCCACACATACCGTTTATGCAGCAATTGGAGCACATCTCTTAAAACCTTCTGCCCATCAAACAGGAATTCAAAGAAAACGTAAAGGTTTTCGAAAGGGAAGAACTTATAATAACTGAATACATTAAGGAGTAAAATGTAACAATAAAGTATTGTAATTTAAGGCAAATTATTCGAATCCATTGTTGTGGACATTTGCAAACGTAAAGTATAATTCATCGGAGTCAACATGGTTTTGCAAAAGATCAATCATGATTGAAGTGTTTTCTTGAGTTATTTAAAGATGTGACAAACAGGGTGGATAGTGGGAATCCTGGAAGTGGAATATATCTGGTCTTCGTGAAGGATTCAGATACGTCGCTTCTCCAAAGAGTAAGTGGTAAGATCAGACAGCAGTGGTTTAGGAATAACTTATTGCTTTGGATGGAGGATTGGTTAACCAACAAAATGCAGTCAGATGAATTAAATGTGTCATTTTCTATTGGAAAACGCAATTTGTTGGGTGCCATAGATTTCAGTTCTCATGCTTCAACCATTTGTGATCGACATTATTACTCGGTTGACGGGATAGAAAATACTAAAGCTACATTTTCAGATGACACTAACATTGGTGGGAAATTACGTCGGAATGATGATGCAAGAGATTTAAAAACTATATGGATAGGTTGGGAGCATGGGCCAACATTTTGCAATGAAAACTAAAGTGGATAAATATAGGATATCAAGTTAGCCAGCCTATTTAAAAAGGCAGATTATTATCTAAATGGAGAGAAACTTCAAAGTGCTTAAGTGCAGAGGGATCTGGGTGTCTGCTTGCATATCACAGAAAACTTGTTTGCAGGTACTTTAAGTAATGAGGAATGCAAGCATAACTTCAGCGTTTATTTGTAAAAAGATAGAGTAGAAAGGTAGGGAGTTTTGATGTAGCTATGCAAGGCGTCAGTGAGGCTGCAACTGGAGTACAGTTTGGGTGTCCTGCAGAATGAGGTATTTCCATTGGAGGCAATTCAGAAGAGCTTCATTAGATTGATTCCATATTTGAAGTGTGTGTCTTATGAAGAGAAATTGAGCAGTTTAGGCCTGTACTGTCGAGTTAATAAGAATAAAAGGAGATCTCATTGAGGTCTGTAAAATGTTAAACGTAATTGAAAGTGTAGGTGTGGAGAGGATATTTTTTCATGTGGCACAACCTACAATGAGGATTGAGAGATGGCAGGAAAGTGGAACAGAGGCCGCGATGACATCAGCCATGATTGTATTCCATGGCGGAGCAGGTTTGAAGGGTTGGATTCCTGACTGATGCTCCTTGTTCATATTCAGCTTTACGACTGTGTTACACAGTAATGGGGGAGGATTATGTATCAAACAGGAAGCAGGCACCCCGGATAAATCAGTCTAAATCAGTTTGACAGAACGTCACCAGTGGAGTCACACAATGATCAGTGCTGGGTCCTCAACTATTTACATTCTGGATTAGTGGTGCTGGAAGAGCACAGCACTTCAGGCAGCATCCAAGGAGCTTCGAAATCGACGTTTCGGGCAGAAGCCCTTCATCAGGAAGGGCTGATGAAGGGCTTTTGCCCGAAACATCGATTTCGAAGCTACTTGGATGCTGCCTGAACTGCTGTGCTCTTCCAAGGACCACTAATCCAGAATCTGGTTTCCAGCATCTGCAGTCATTGTTTTTACCTCGTCAACAATTTACAATCTATATCAATGATCAGGAGGAGGGAACAGATATAGAGATACTGAGTTTGGTCATGTTGCTGTGATAAGCAAGAGATTAAATTATCATGAGAGGGTGGAGGGTCTACAGATAGATACGGAGAGATAAAGGCAATGGAGAATAATTTGGCAGCTGCAATATAACATGATATACTGTATAATTTCATTTACAGGAATAATGGAAGGCACTATGTTACTGAAATGGAGAGGGATTACAGGTATTAATGATCCTGTGTACTGGGGGGTTCACTCAGACCCGTTCAGACATGGGAGGTTTTTCTCCATCCCTGATAGTCTGCTCCTTGATGCTCCAAGTGACCCCATTGCTCTCTGTACACATGGAATGTTTTGAAGTGTTTGGTTGGTGATGGGGGATGCTGTTATCAAACGTGTATCAAGGGGATGGCCTTTATCCAAGATACATTCATTCCTTTCTACATGGAGATCTGAAGACAACGGGAATGGCTGCCTGCTTGTGAATGAAGAGGCTGTGGTTGCTGTCTGGACAGGGGTATTCACCAACATGATGTACTGTGATGGGCACGCTGCAAGATTAATACAGAGAGTGTTCCTTCAGTTCCTCTACCTCTCCCCATTGACACGGCTACTCCGCAGATGCCAGGTACACCATCAGGAATCCCACTATACTGGATAAACCCGGCAGTTCCCTGCTGAGGGTGAAACAATGTATTTACCTCATCCACCATATATATCCTCTGTTATTGAATGGTTACATTGATGGCAACATACTGGGAGATGATGGATATGTCACCCAGTCCTGTTTGAAAAGTTCCAGAACATAGAAGCTGAATGAAACTGTGACCCGAACAGCCACTGGCAGCACCATCCTCCCCCTGGGGTGAAGCTGCAGGTCGTGTTAAAGAAGGTGACACCGCTCTGTGATCAGCTCGTTGTTCAGTCAGTGTCCCCTCACACTCTGCTGCAGGGTTAAGTGGAGCTTGGGAAGCTGTTCCTGGAAAATCCGGGGTGGACACAGCACATCCCTTTCCCCACACACACTCACTGCGTGGTTTCAAAGCTTCCCCTCTCTGCAGCCTCTGCTCCATTTTTTGTTCATGTTGCAACCCAGATGCTGTAACTACAGTCTCCAGGCTCCATCCAAAGTTGGGTCACCAAATCCTCAGGTCTCCCTGAATGTCTGAGGCAGCTCACAGCACAACCTCCAGCAAACCATTCCCAGCCCCTCCACTAACTTTTCAATAACAGGAGTCAGTTAGAAACCCCATGTCTATAAGTGTTGTGGACCAGACCAGATTCCTGCAAAATATTTTAAGAAGGCTGCTTAGACCCAAACCTTTCCTTATTTTGAATATAGATGTGAAGTGTGCTTTCTAGATATGTTGTGACTGGTCAAACCACTCGACGTTAAGCAAAATATAATCTATTTAAATGCTTTAGTTAAAATACAATCAAAGAAAAGAACATTTCAGGATGGCTTATATGTGGAACACTTACACAAACAATAGATACCGTACGTTCTTGGTATACACTGCTTGACACAAAGATATATTCAAACACAGATTCCGACGTGCAGTTTTCTGATCCAAGAGAAATCAACATCAACAGAGATCTCAGAGAGAAAGGCAGCTAGGGATCATGTATTGCCACTTCCAACCCTTCTGGGAACTGAACAGCTTCTGAATGCTGCAGCTAAAAACAAAACGAGGAAACCTGGTCTGGGAGAGCTGGCCACTGCCCTTCCATTGTTACCACCGTTTTAATAAAACCTAAAGGCTTTCTCAGTTATTTACTTAAACTGTTTTTAGACAGCAGTTCTTCATCTCTGCTTTTAAAACCTCTCGTCAAAAAACAAGCAAGAGGAAATAACCTTTTTACAGTGGTAGTATCCTCACAACTCCATCTTTAATAAAATAATCCATCAATATACAATTTGGATTCATTTTAGACCTCCTAATCTTCCTCTATTAGTAGACTGGAATGAATATATATTACATTGACTCTGAGCATACAAATGTTCGCAGCTAGTTTCGATTTCAGTCATTTTACTTCTGCCACAGAATGCCTTTTGTCTTTCTTCGTCCAAGTCTCTGCAACGTGTCTAAACTTACTTTTTCTCGCCCTGTCAACTTTATAATTTCAAACTGAATGGCAGCAATAATAAACTCAATAATGTTTTCTCCCTAAACTTCTCCACAAACTTTAAAGGGTCACGATCAGTGATAAAGATTTGTTTCAGGTATGTTATTGGTAATTTAAATGCTGAAATGTTGTAACGCCAACACGAAGCTCAAGGCCTCCTTCCTCATTGTGGAATAAATCTGTTGATGTTTCCACTGGACACTCTGACCACACGTTACATATTGGAGCACTTCTCATCTCTCCAATAGTCCTTCTGAATGACATAGCTCCTCATGTCTCAGCATAAAAGAATTACATCCTTCTTTACCTCTTAATGTTGTAACCTCTTTACCTGCTACTCCTGGCCTATGCCAGTAAACCTTACTCTCACAGGGATATGTTTTAAGATCACACACATTCTTCTCAATCTCTCACAGAAACCAGACTTTGATTTCTGAACCCAATCATCATCATCAGACATTGATGGCATCAGCTTGCCATTGTAACTCTCTGCTCTTCCACACAAGTTCTCCCGACTTCAGGAAGTGAATTGTTGAACTTCTCCAAAATTAGAGTCTCTCTCAGAGTGTCATAACTTTGCTCTGTTTCAATACCCTTCACTACCTTTCAAAATTACTTTGTTTGATTCTTTTCAAACACAACGTGCGTTTAACCAGGGATGCTATTTTATGTTCCTGAAACACTGTCGGCTTCTGGCACAAGCTCATATGCACTTCAGATGGCTTTCTTCACCTGCTCCGATAGGGATACAAATACCTAGCAGCTTTGTTTGGATAAACTAAATCCACATGTTCTATGGCCACTGCACTTGTTTAGCCACTTTCTGAAATGAAATTAAACAGGCTCCCCCATCATTCTCATCAAATTTAGATAATGCCTGGATGTATTTAAACAGATCCTGATCAGGCCTTTGGCTACCATAGGGTTGCTCAACCTCACTATCCTCTAATGAAAATCCATACAAAATGAAGAGGAATTTAGAATAACTTAACTATTGGAAACCTTAACCGAATAATGGATACAGTACGTTCTACAAATGAACTGTTCAATCTATTAACATCACCTAAAAACACCCCTTGGCAAAAAGGAACATTCAGACATACATTCTTGCATACAGTTCTCCAATCCAGGAGGAAAAGACTATCAAGTGAGGCTTTAGAGAGAGTAACAGCTAGGGATAATTTACTAAAACTTCCAACCCCTTTGGGACCCCAAGCACCCGGTGATTGTTACAGCTACAAGAATAAACAAACGAGAAAGCCTGGTCTGTGTGAGCTGGCCATTGTTACTACTATTTATTTAAAACCCTAAAAGCCCCGTAAGTTATTTACTTGAGCTGTTTTCAGTCGGCAGTTTGGCCTTTAAGACCTCTTACTAAAAAAAAATGAGAAACTAACGTTTAATTTAAAAAGTAACAGCATTGTCAGGCAACATGGATGCCTGGTTCTTCACTCAGTGGGCTTCCTCGTGTTACTGATCGCAAGGTCACCTGAGAGGGACAACCACAGGTCTAGACCAAGTTACAAGGATGTATCTCATAGCTTCTGAAACACTGCTGTCTATGGACCATCACATGGGACAGACCAGGAAGTCAACAACAGCTTGACACACACCATTTCAGTATTTCTGAGCTACACAATGCCAGCACTCAATACACTAGGGAGACTAAACCCAAGGCCAGGGAAAGACACACAGGGACAAAGAGATTAATATTAAAGACAGAAACAGACATTTAATTAACTGAAAAGATGTTGTGGGAATATGTGTAAAATGACAGGGCAGTGGGACTAACTGGAGAAGTGAGATCTTCGTGAGTAAAATGACAAGAATGAGAACATTGAATACAGGCTTTGTCAGATCAGCTGGAATGGTTTGTCACATCAAATTCTGAATCTGCTTCACAGAACACCACAAACAACATAAACTGGGACAATATGACAGGCCAGCGTGGAGAGCTGTGCAGACCATGCTAGTGTGTTGCTCAGTAAACTGCACTATCTGCTCAGCATAGAGAGTGTTGCAAACTTTGCTATCATATGCTAACTATCCTCGCATCAGATTACTGCTTGCAATGGGAAGGTTTGGTGTGTGTGTGTGTGTGTGTGTGTGTGTGTGTGTGTTTGTGTGTGAAAGTGTGAGTCTGTGTGTGTGTCTGTGTGTATGATTGAATGTTGAACTCATTGTTTGAGAAGGAATGCACATGGAACAAATTATTTTAAATACGAACAGCTGGCAGGCTTTTTGTTAATCAACAGAGAGAACAAGGGAAGTTTCATGAACAGATGAGATAAAGTGTTTGAGAATGTTAAAATAAAGTCATTGCCAGACACAAGAGCAATATACATGGGCGTGCACATGAATGACAGATGTATGGGACTTTGGTGTGAGTTCGAATCAGATTTGCTTCAGCAGGTTTGAAGCCGGGAGCGTCAGCAGCAGATTATTGGCTTCATTAAGTCTGTACTTTATAGCTCAAGGTTCAAACAGCAGATAGAATAAACCAGTGAGATATATTCTGGAGTGGTGAGTATTTCAAGTTAGAAATGGTCAGGGAATGGTGTCAAGAATCAGCTCATAGACAAAGAGATGTCCCACAGTTGTGACTTGTCTGCTTCAGCTGCAGATAGTGGCCAGGGGTGGGATGGAAACAGTGGAAGGAAGTGGGAGTTTGTAACCAGAGCAGTAGACAGTGACCTCTATGCTCTTAACAGCAAAGGCAATGATACAATGCATTGTGGTTCTCCCCTGAAACTGAATAGATCAACATAGAGACCGGTGAGTAACACTGTCAGAGCAGAGAGTGAGACAGTAATTGAACACGTTCATTAATGTAGTTAGTAGTGGTCTGTAGAGTGAATATCTGGATTGAGAGATTCAACAGGAACAATAATAGTGGCAAAATGTGTAGACGAGATGAAAGAACAATAATATAGTCATAACTGGTTTATAGAAAACAAAATCTGGACAGTGACACTCACCAGGAACACCAACGATGACCAGGAAGTGATAATAAAAGTATTGAATAATGAGAAGAGCGGAATAGATCTGCGATGATAATGACCACCAGTAAAATGCAGAAAGACGCCAAACATAATCAGATAAACTCCTGTCTATTGTTGGAACATTCCAGTCTAATGTTCTCAGATTCTGATCTCTCCTCCCCCTCTCTCTGGATCTGCTGATCCCTGTCAGTGCTGTTGGTGATGCTCCCACTCATGTTATGGAATAACACATTGAAAGACGCCCATTTATCATTAAAAGATGGAAACCCTCCACTGGCATAATTGGAATCCATGGAGATTGGCATTATTCGCACTTACTGAACAAATAGGCTCAGTTAACCTGTTCAACACATCACTTTTCATTAACTGGCTTTGGATGGAATGGGTGAGGGTTGCTGAGGGATGGATCATAAATCTTTAAATCTTCTAAATCTTTTTATTAACTTGTATATGAGAGTATTAACAGGACACTGCAGGTGTCTATATATATTCCACTCTGTTTATGAAAGGATGCAGTTATAAAATAAGAGGTCGGCGGAAATAAAAAACGTCGGGTGGGCAAGTTTCTAGATACCTGAGCCCAAAATACGGTACTTATTGACCAGTGTGCGGACACTCCTGGTTTTAATGCCCTGTTTTCAAATCCTTTCATAACTTGAGACAGAGTATTGAGACTGCTGCTCAGGAACAGGCCGAAGCAATTCTGTCCCTATGGGCCTCTGACAGACGGATAGGAGAAGGCCATTCAGCCCAAATTAGCCTTTTGCTACTTGAAAAGGTGGAAAGCTGGAATATTGCCACATTTTGCCGAAAGAATCATTCAAAACAAAGAGATGTGTCACTGCAGCTGTATGAAGTGTTACTGAGAGGGCACCTGGAGTATATTGTGTTGTTTGTCTTTCTGTAACTGAGAAGGAATAGACCTCAATTATATATAGTTTAACGGCTGCTCGTAATCCACGGGTTGTTGTCTCATTTAATGTCTCGGATCTGTTACACAGGGACAGGAGGAGGCCATGAAGCCTCTTGAGTCTATTTCAGAGGGACAGGAGGAGGTCATTCAACCTCTCCAGTCTATTACAGCGGGACAGGAGGAGCCTATTCACCCTCTCGAGCCTGTTACAGAGGGGCAGGAAATGTTTATTTAACATTCAAGTCTGTTACACATAAATATTAGTTTTAAACTAGTTGTGGAATAGGAAAGACCTGATGTAAACATTAAAGTTCTAACTTTGAACAAGGCCAATTTTGAAAGTGTTAGGCGAGCCCTGTGAAAGGCTGATTGGAATACCCTATTCACAGGTAAATGGATGGTTGGTAAATGCAAGGCCATCAAAACTTGGATCCAGAGAGTCCAGAGCCAACGTGTTCCCATTAGTGAGAGGGGCAAGGCTGGTGGGTGCAGGGAGTGGTGGATGGCTAGATATATTGATGCTCTGGTCAAGGTAAGGAAGGAGGCATATGTCAGGTAAACAGAGCTGAGATTAAGTGAATCCCGAGAGGAGTATAAGGGCAATAAGTGTATAGTCAATGGGGAAATTGGGCCAGAAAAATGTGGACATGAGATGGCTTTAGAAATAATGTTATGGAGGCATTGAAGCAACTCTACACATCCTTTAATTGCAAAATATTAACCAGGGAGAGAATAGGGCAGCTTAAAGATCAGTAAGGCTACGTATGTGTGGAACCATAGGAGATGGAAGGGATACTAAACAAGTATTTTTCACAGTAATTAATGTAGAAGAGGTTACAAGAGCGAGAGTATGAAGAAATACATAGTGATATCTTGAAAAGTATCTATATGTCAAGGAGATGTTGGACATTTTAAAACACATAAAGGTGAACAAATCTCTGGGACCTGATCAGTTGTATTCCAGAATATTGTAAGAAGCTAAGAAAGAAATTGGTCAGCCTTTTGCTGATATATCTGTAAGATTGATTTCCACAGGTGAGGTGGGAAAAGACTGGAGGGTTGCTAACAGAGTGTCATTGTTTCAGAAACTAAAGAAAACCCAGATAACTATAGATTGGTGAGCCTGATGTCAATGGTGACTAAATTGTTGGAGGGGATTTTGAGGGAAACGATGTATATGCATTTGGAAAGACAAGGTCTGAAGAGGGCTTTGTACATTGGAGATCACGTCACACTGACTGGGTGGAAATTTTTGAGGAAGTGAAGATGATGATTGATGAAGGCAGGACAGTGGATGTTGTCTTTATGGAGTTCAGTAAGAAAGCCAAAATGTTCTACATGGTAGACTAGTTAGCAAGGTTAGGCTGTCTGGGATCCAGGGAGAGCTCACCATTTAGGTCCAAACTTTACTTGAATATCGGAGACAGGGTGTGACAGTTGGCATTTGTTCATTAAATTTGGAGACCTGTGACCAGTGGCGTGCCACAAAGATCAATAGTGGGTCCACTGCCTTTTGTCACTGATACAAATCATTTACATTTGAGTATATGAAGTATTGTCAGTAAGTTTGTCGGTAATAACACATTTGGTGGTGTAGTCGACAGTGAAGAATGATCTCTCAGAATATAATGGGAACTTAATTAGGTGAGCTGAGGAGTGTCAGATGGAGTTTATTTTAGTTAAATGTGAGGTGTTGCATTTTGGCAAGAAAAATCAGGGCCAGACATTTAGGTAGGATCCTGTTGGAAGTTGCCAATCAAGTAGAATCCCTACAGTTAGGAAACAGGATTTACGGTCCATCAAGGGCACACCGTCCCTCTAAACAGTATACCAGTGGGCAAACCCCTACCCTATCCCTCTCAGCCTGCATTTCCCATGGCTAATGCACCTTGCCCTCACATCCAAGGGTACTATGTACAATTGAGGATGGCCAACCTACCCTTACCTGTATAACGTTATACTGTCGGAGGGAAACATAGCATCCGGAGGAAACGTACAGACACGGGGAGGATGTACAAACTCCACACAGCGAGTCATTCAAGGATGGAATTAAACCCCGATCGCTGCCCTGTGAGGCACCTTGTGGTGCAGGTTCTCCGTTCCTTGAAAGTGCTGTCACAGGTAGACAGTGCAGTGACGAAGGCACTCGGTGACCTTCCCTTTCTTGGTGCGTGCTTTGAGTCTATGCGTTTGCATGACATGTTGCACCTGTCCAGGACATTGGTTTGGCCACTTTTGTAATACTGCCTTTAATTCTGGTCACCCTGCTGTCGGAAAGATGTTGTCAAACTTGAAAGGGTTCAGAAGAGATTTAAAAGAATGTTGCAGGTGTTGGAGGTTTGGAGTTACAGGGAGAGATTGAATAGACTGGGACTATTTTCAAGTGTTGAGGCTGAGGGTGGACCTTAAAGAAGTTTATAGAATCAGGAGGGGCATAGAAAAAGTAAACACTCAATGTATTTGCCAAGGATAGACAATTCCAAATATAGAATATAAAGGCTTAAGGTGAGAGGAGAAAGATGTAAAAAGGGACGTGAAGGTCAAAATTTTCACACAGAGTCTGCTGCGTGTATGGATTGAACAGCCAAAAGAGGTGGTGGAGGCAGGTACAGTTACACCTACTAAAAGGCATTTGGATGGATACATGCATGGGGAGGGTTTAGAGAGAGATGGGCCAAGTGCTGGCAAGGGAGACGAGATTAATTTAGGATATTTGGTTGGTATGGATGACCAGACCAAAGGATCTTTTTTCCATGCTAGACATCTCTGAGAGTCTATTGACTCTTGAGTGTTTAACACGGGAACAGGAGGAGGCTATTCAGCTTCTGAATTCTGTCAGTCAGCTGGTTTGCTCAATTACTGACAGTCAAATACAAAAATACATCATTCAGATTTTGATGGTGTTTTACAGAAACAGGAGAAAGGCTTTTAGTCAAGAAAAGCTGTAATGAATGTGAAGAGGCCATTCAGTCCCTCACCTCCATTCCACAGCAGCAGCAGGTGAGCACAGAGCGATTGGAGCCTGTTACTAGGAGCAGCAGGTGAGCACAGAGCTATTGGAGCCTGTTACTCAGGACCATGAGGAGGACATCTACTTTCACCAACTTGGGATCAGGAGACAGTCACTCAACTGCTCGAGACTGGGACACAGGACCAGGAGGGAGTCATTCAACTGCTCGAAACTGGGACACAGGGAAATCTGGAGCCTAGTGAGGCCCGAGGATCCTGTTACGCAGGAACAGGAGGAGGTGTCTCACTCCCCACCAGTATGGGACACTGGGAGACCAGGGGAGTTTGTTTGGAACAAACACAAATATATGAATAATTTGCATTCGTTGTCCACACAATCCTACCCCAACATTCACTAAGACCACGGCTGATCTGATTGTGATTCTCTCATTCCATTTTACAGAGACTGCCCTCTCTGCAGCCTCTGCTCCATTTGTTGGTCATGTTGCAGACTCAGATGCTGCAACAACAGTCACCATGACTCATCCAGAGGGTCGGGTCGAACCGGATGAGTCTGGATTTGAAGGGTCCAATAACAAGAATGAAAACATAAAATCAAGGTTTAGCCAAATGTTTAGTTCCCTCACATTCGCAATCCAACTCACATAACCAGCCCGTCCATTATACTTTCAGGATGGAGCACTGTGTAGATATGGCGAGCGTACTGCAGAATACAACCCAGCAATGTCCAGAATGGAACTCTGTGCAGCCCACACCAATGCTGGATCTATAATCCTGGGCTAAATGTCCAGCGTGGGGAGCTGTGCATTCCGCACTGGTTCATTCATATGTAAACCCAGGCTGTTGCATTGTTCGGTAACACTGTGTTAGATCACTGCAGCCAATGTTGGAAGTGACAGGATATGGAGCTCCCATCCATTTACAGCTCCATAACTCCACTGTGCCTTGACAAGGGGTGTCATGGATGTGAAAATCACTGCGATATAGAGATGTAAATGGAAACAGTTTAAATACCAATAGTTCTGATTAAGGCGAGTATCACACCAGTATTTAAAGTTGTAATACCTGAGATAATATCCAATGAGGTTTCGTGAATGGTGCAAAGTAGTTAGAGGGGGATTGTAATGTTATAGTGGTTGCACTATAATCAACAATGTGAATTAGAGGAACAAATATGCAGGGGGACTGGGGAGACTTGCAGGAACAATAGGGTTGTTATAATAGGTGATTTCAATTTTCCTAACATAGACTGGGGCTTCCAGATGGTTAAGAACTTCGATGTAATGTAATTTGTTAAGTGTGTTCAGCGAAGTTTCCACAATCAATATATAGAGTATCGTACTCGGGAAGGGACAAACACGACCTACTGTTGGGAAATAGGGCAGGATAGGTGACGGAGATAAAGTGGGGGAGCATTTTGGTAAAAGTGTTTAGAGTTGTATTAATTTTAAAATAGTTATGGTAGGGACAAAATTGGTCCACAGATTCAAGTTCTAAATTGGGGCACGGCGTATGTTGTCGGAGTTAGACAGGGGATTGCAGGGGATGATTGGAGTAGTTTGATTCCAGGTAAAAGGATCCCGGGCAAGTAGGAGGGCTTTAACATTGAGAAAGCTCAAATTCAAGGTTTCCATTTTCCTGTGAGGGTGAAGGTTATGTGAGACTGGAAGAGAGAACTCTGGATGTTAAGAGATATTGAGGCTTTGACCAGAAAAAAGGAGGCGTGGCTCATGTTCAGGCAGCTCATACCAAGGGAATCCCTGGAGGTAAACAGGGGATAGAGGAGTTTACTGCAGAAGGATAGCAGCAAGGCCATAAGGGGGTATGAGGTAGTCTTGGCTGAGAAGATTAGAGGGAGTCCAAATTCAGTATAGTAAAGATAAAGAGCAACTAGAGAGAGAATAGGATGCTTTAAAATCCAAAACCGGCATGCATGCGTAAAACCTCAAGAGATGGGTGAAGTCCTCAATTTCCCCTCTGTGTTTATCATGAAGAAAGACATGAAGATCTGTGACCTTTAGGAGGTTAGTTGTGATATCTTGGTACTGTTCATATCACAGTAGAGTTGCTGTTGGACATATTAGAATGCACAAAGTCAGACAAATCTCTTGGTCCTGACCAGATATTTCTGAGAACACTGTAAGAGGCGAGAGAAAAAGCTTAGGGACCAAGATCCCGGAAGACTGGGCGGTAGCAAATGTTGTGCCCTTATTCAAGAAGGGCTGCAAAGAAAAGCCTAGGAAATATAGACCAGTAAGCTTCACACCTGTTTTCGGTAAACCACTTGAGAAGGTTCTGAGAGATAAGATGTGCATGCATTTGGAAACACACAGTTTGACTTGGAGCCATCAGCATGGCTTTATGCCTGGCGGATCATACCTTACAAATTTTGTTAGAGATTTTTGAGGAAGTGACCAGGAAGGTCGTTGAGAGCAGGGATGTATGCATATTCTATATGGATTTCAGTAAGGCCTTTGATAAGGTTCCACATAGTAGGCCGCTCTAGAAGGTTAAATCGCATGATATCCAAGGTGAACTGGCAAATTAGACTGCGCTGCCAGTGGAAGTGGTTGAAGTGGGCACACTAACAATATTGATAAGGTAATTGGACAAATACAGATAGGAAAGGATTAGATGGATGCAGAGCAAAGGCAGGGAAATGACAGATTGGTAGATAAGGGGCAGTTACACCATGGTTTGTTGATAGAGCACGGTGAGCACATTGGATGGGTGAGTACAGAGGCGGAACATTCCCATCCCAGAGGGTGCCACACCACCAGACCCACCGAGCATGGTCTGTGCTCACTACCGAGTTCAGTGCAGTATTTGAGGTCTGAAGAAATGTCCAGCAATACAGGACAAGCATCAATAACCTTCTCCGCTCTGTCAGGATAAGGGTCACCGTATTCTGTCTGCTCCCTCACAATCACAGTATATCTGTTATGGCACCGATCCCTGAACAAGGCTCATGATCCCCCACTCTCACTACTGCATGCAACACCTCTCTCTCTCTCCTTTGCAATACATACCACACAGTCATAGAATATTCAGGAGAATGCAGATTATAGAATGTTCCCTATAATGTTCCAAATATTTCCCAGTTTCAGGAAAATGGCAGTGTCCCAGGGTGTAACGCAAAAGACTCACTTGACTCACCTTAATGATATTAAACCAAAAACAACTTCTAAACACGCCTTGTTACAAATACAATTTCGAGCAGAGAACATTTTTACCCTCAGGCGTTATCTTGACCATTATCTAAACTGTACCACTTTCCTTATTATGAAGGTTTCTCTTCCCCTTTGTCTGTGACTGTTTCTGTCTGTAACAGTTGCACTGCCTCCCACTCCGTTGGCAGGACGGCTGGTTTTGATGCAGAGGGAGGCCAACAGCGCAGGTTCAGTTCCTCACACTGACAGAGGTTACTAAGAAGGGGACACTCTCTCAGCCTCACCCCATCACCCGAGATGTGGTGATCCTCAGGATAAACCACCATGAGTGGTCTCACTAATGAGAGTTTTTTGGGACTGTATTCTATCAATGTTAACATTTTAATTTTTAAAAAAATTTAAAAAGAGATTTTTAATATTATAATAAACCAATAACAACACAACTCAAATAACTGAAAAAATTACATCCAATTGCATGTACATACAAAACAAGTTAAAACACTACACAGACAGAAGAAAAAAACAAAACTAAACAATAAATAATGAATAAATAATACAGCTCAGCATAACAAAAGGACAGCTCTCGTTCATCAAGAGCATTAACTGATACACATTTTTATGTTCATAATCCTTCCTCTCTGGGAGTTCAGACATCCAACACAACAGAATATTTTTCCTAGCACGGAAATTACGGAATGAAAGGATGTATTTTTTTCCCCATGTGCATCTGTGGAAAGTACCCTGGGCAGGCCCAGGAAAAGCGAAACCAGGTCCATCTCCAATTCAGTCCCCTGGACCCACTCTATCACATCTAACGCAGTGCTCCAATATAGATGAAGTCTGCAGCAGGACCACAAGCAATGTGTAAGAGTGCCTGTAGTCATTCTGCATTTAGTACATGCGAAAGATCATCCCACTTTGCATTTTGAGAGACAATTTGGGGTCAGATAGACCCTACGATGAATTTTCAACTGCACGGTATGGGTCCTATTACAAATCAAAATCCTTCGGGCTTTTTCACAAATATGTCTCCGAAGTGGCCTGAACCCCCAAATCTCTCGCAGACATTACAAAGCTGCACAGTCTCGTCTGAGTGGACACTCTCCAACTAATGATAAAGGGTACTGACAGAGCGTGAATTCTAAACAATAAGCGCCCACTTCTCTCTATCGGATCTGTAAGAGTGTGGTAAAAGTGTGTTTTTTTAAATCAAATCTCTGATCTGGATAAAAATACAGAAGAGGTCTCTACTAGGTAGTCCATACGTACGAGTTATTTGATCAAATGATATCATTGTTTCTCCATCAAATAACACATGTTGACTCAGTGGTGAGCATTGCTGCCTCACAGCACCAGGGTCTCTGCTTTGGTTCTGGTCTTGGGTGACTGGCTGTGCGGAGTTAACATTCTCGCCGTGTCTGTGTGGGTTTCCTCCCACAGTACAAAGATGTGCAGGTTAGATGAATTGGTCATTGATAAATCACCCATAGTGTTCAGAGATGTGTAGGTTTGGGCATTAGTCCAGGTAAATATAGGATGGTAGGGGAATGGGTCTGGGTGGGTTACTCTTCAGAAGGTCGAAGTGGACTTGCAGGGCCCAAGGGTTTGTATCCACACTGTAGGGATTCTACTAATTCTAAATCACTCAAGCAAGGTACAGCCCTTCCTGTCCACAGTTTAAACTTGGAATCCATTAACCCCGGATGACAACCCAGTATACCAATTATAGGGGTAAGAAACATGGTTTTGGCTGTATTGCCCTCGATCTGACGCATTGTCATTCATGCTTTAACGATATTGATAATTATTGGGTTATGACAATACTTCATAAATGTTGTCAATTTAGCTAAGAAGAACAGACTAATAAAGGTTCACTTTATCTCATCGGATTCAATATCTCACAGTATTGAAGCCGAGTCCTCAGCAGCACAGGCACTAACATAGGATAAAAAAGAGCTTAATTGATAGCTTTTATCTGGGCGATCTACTCCCCACAATCTGTGGGGTAGTTGCAATTTGGTTAGCTTGATAAAGAGTCCCTTATGCTGCCAAATAAAAGAGCTAAACCAGCCATTATGTCGCCTAAATACCTATGGGTGAAATATCAAAGGAAGCATTCCCACGGGGTTTGGTAAATGAGGAAGGACATTCTTTAATAAGAGCTATCCGACCTAGCCAAGAAATTGGAAGTGCCTCCCATCTTTGAAGGTCTTATTTAATCTTATCAAACAAATGGACATAGTTCACGTTCAATAAATGATCAAAGACGGATGTAATGAATATACTGAAATAGAGAACCTCGCCCCCCCCCCCCCCCCCCCGTGACCATTTAAAAGGAAACCAGGATTTGCCCTCATTCAGTTATTTCCCCAAGACCTCCCATAGACATGGCCTCCAACGTTGTAAAATTAATCTTAAAGCCCAAAAAGGCGACAAGCGAATTATTGCATTGCATCACGTGAGTTGCCGAAATTGCGGGATTTGACAAAAACATAAGGCCATCTGCATACAACATAATTTTATGTGACTTTTATCCCACTTCTGGGCCAGGTATGTTGGGGTAAGATTTCCATTGTGTAGGATGCCACCGAATCTAAGATTGTTGCAGGGATGAGAAGAGATCAACCCTCGTGTGCCAATTCTGTAGGTTAAAGAAGAAAATAAAATCCCCACTTGTGAGGTAGATCTGCCTCCAGACACCCACCAGCTATAGTTCTAGACACAAATCCAGAAATTGCTGACATTATAACGAGGGTATTGAGGGACCTTTGGACATTCTGTCCATCGTGGGGCCATAAGACAGTCAAATTCTCCTTCTACAATAATGCGCCATGTTGCAAGATAACTGAATTTGGAAAATGCATCTACCAGGATTTTAAGAGGGTGCACCGGGTGGCAACAAACATTTAAAATACTGTATTAATTCCCGTAGTTCAAGACTTTGAGGATTATCATCCTTCCATGGGTGTTAATATAATCTAGTAATTTAAATGGAACATTCTTCCTATCCATTATGACTTTTCCCCCACTCTTAGTATTAAAAGACGAGAAATAAACCCGACCAAACCCGCCCTGCTGTAACATCAAATGTTCCTTGTCATCAAGGTGCATCTCCTGCAATAGGACAATTCTCTCTTTTTTAAGACGAGAAAGTATATTTTTCCTCTTAACTGGCAGATGCCGCCCCCCCCTTAATGATCCAGGTACACCATTTAAGCACATCATTATCCATAACACACTGCAGCAACATTTGAACTCTAGAGAATTTCATATCGAATTTCACATCGCTGAGCATTAATGACAAAAGACTCATCGAGCCTAAAATCTGTACAAACTAAAACTACTGCAACTAACAAGCTCTCAAAACTTTCCAAAGCTAAAAACATCAAAAAGAACGAAACAAAATCCAAAGTGCCAATGACACTTGATAGGGTTTTTACCCACCCCCCTCACCCAATGGGGACGCTGACGGTCTAGGTCTCTGTTCTACAACACTGACAAAGGCTCACCTTTTAATTGTACAGGTCCTGCTCTTGTTTGATTTACCAAATCCAAAATCTCGCATTAATCCACACTAAACTCCATCTGCCACTCCTCAGCCCAGTGTGTGACATTACTGCCACCTCACCTTCCCCGTTTAATTTTAAATTCCTTCCCCCTCTCCAGGATGCCTGCACACTCCGGCCTTGATTTTCACAAAGACCCTGAGCTTGGTTTGCCTTGTGTGGTTAGGGGGAGGAGGGACAGATTGCAGACACAGTCAGTGAGGAGGAGAGGCTGGACAGTAATCAGCGCCTGGTATCATTTCATGGTTTTAGGAAGAAGGCAGTCACACGTGAGAGTTGGGTAATACTGATCGGTTTTTTGGGGCCAGAAATTATGGCCTTTTTCCGTCTCTGGTGTTCAGTAATGAAAATCTATTCGAGCCCCTTCATTGTGCAGAGTGTGTCTGCAGGATTTCTTTCCCTAATATTGCAGACGCCAGATAATAGCGATTAAAGCTGTTCATAGTTAACTTCGATGATACAGCACGTACACTCAACAAAGTAAAAACAATGACTGTAGATGCGAGAAACCAGATTCTGGATTCGTGGTGCTGGAAGAGCACAGCAGTTCAGGCAGCATCCGAGAGGCAGTAAATTCGACGTTTCGGGCAAAAACCCTTCATCAGGAAAGGCTTTTGCCTGAAACGTCGATTTTACTGCTCCTCGGATGCTGCCTGATCTGCTGTGCTCTTCCAGCACCACGAATCACATATACTCAACATCCTAGAGTTGAGACAAATATTTTGCCTTTTGTTTAACAATACAAAGTGTTTTGTGTAATTCAGTAATGGTAACCTGATTATAATAAATCCACACCGAGCTGAATGTGGGCACTAAAATATGACCCAAAATCTGGACATGGTAGTGTCGTGGGTAATGTCCCTGCCTCTGAGCCAGAGGTCTGGATTTGATTCCTGAACGTGCGTGGTGGTGTTCCAAGCTCTAGACTAGAAGTTCTGGATTCAAGTCCTGCCTGTTGTAGATGTATGTCCCAGCATGTCAGAACAGGCTGATGAACAAACACACAGGAGAATAATGTTACAGCTTTATGGGTATTGCCGAGTGGTGCTAGTGTCCCTACCTCCGGACACAAAGGTCTGGGTGCAAATCCCACAGAAGTGTTTCATAACACACCTGAACAAACTGATTAAAATGGATTTAGAATTGTGACCTGATGGAGAAGGAAGAGGTGTCAGTATTGCATTTCAGAATTTAGGACCAGGATGATTTGAAGCACAGCCATTCGTGTTGATTGGAGTCACATTTCGCAGCAGTAAATGTTTATAAAATCAGAATGATCATGGACAGGGTGAGTAGTCAGGGTTTTTCCCCAGGTTAGGGGCGTCCAAAACTAGAGGGCATTGGTTGAAATTGAGAGGAAAAAGGTTTTGACGTGTGCATGTGGAATGAGCTGCCACAGGAAGTGGTGGTGGCTGGTACAAATACAGCATGTAAAAGGCATCTGGATGCTGACAGACCTGCCGAGGTTTTCCAGCAATTTCTGTATTTGTTGAAAAATGCATTCATTTTAACACAATATTCTGAATACATTAAGCATTTTATTTTTTAATGACGCAGCGACATATAAACATATCTTGACATAGACCAAGGCCATTTTCTGCTCAGGATATGGCACTGTGTGTGACAGCAGCAAAGATGCACCTACGTGGAACAGAGAATGTGATGGAGACACAGTTTGGACAATGTACAAGGAGACCTCACATGGTCCAGTTGGGGAGAGGATGACATTACTGTGTGATTCAGCTCAGAGAGGGAGAAAATGTAATCAGCCTGAGAAGGAACGGCCGATTACACTCTCTCTCCTTCATTGTTCCTCATCACAGCAATGTGTGGGAGCGAAAACAAAAAATCTGCAGTCATCGTTACCATTCCTATTTTTATAGAATCCCTACAATGTGCAAACAGGCCCTTCGGCCCAAAAGGTCCATACCAACCTTCCCAGGCTCACTCCCTTACATTTACCCTGACCGATGCATCTAACCTAGAAACCCCTGAACACTACAGACAAATTATCATGACCAATCCATCTAACCAGCACAACTTTGGACTGTGGAAGGAAACTGGAGCAACCATTAGAAGGGGAGAATATGCAACCCGAGTCTGGAATTGAACGCAAGTCCCTGGTGCTGTGAGGCAACGGTGCTAACCACTGAGACACTGTGATACCCTTGGGCAATCCCTGGCCAGAATTCATTGGAATCTCTTCACTGCCTAATGCAAAGGGAATTCAGCCAAATCCAACTGTTCCAGGATGAAATCCCATTGCTAGCAGCTTGTGTGAGTAGAATATCTTCAGAAGCAGTATAACATTTTGAACAATCTCTCAATTTTTCCTTTTGTCATGAGTTACAAGAATATATGGACAAAATGCATTCAACTTGAAATTGCAGAGATTGTGTGTGTGTGTCTGTGTGTGTGTGTGTCTGTGTGTGTGTGTGTCTGTGTGTGCGTGTGTTTAGGAAGGGAAATGTCGATTCTGTATTTGCAATATCCAAACAGTTTGCCATTCATCTTTCCACCATAGTTTGAGTAATATTGCTCTGGATCATAAACGTGCTATTTTAGCAGATTAAAGAAACTAGCCTGTCTTGGTTGCTAAAACTGACACTGACCCGGTCTGAGACCGATATCATCGGCCATATCACAAACCTGGTTACATTTGACATGTGTTGAGAGCAGTGGAGCATTGGGAATGGAAAAGGAAGCAGTGACCCCAAAAGTCGGGGAACTATAGACTGGTGAGCCTGATGTCAGTGGTGGGTAAGTTGTTGGAGGGGATTCTGAGGGACAGGATTTACATACATGCTTATGCCCGAAACGTCGATTCTCCAGCTCCTTGGATGCTGCCTGACCTGCTGTGTTTTTCCAGCAACACATTTTTCAGCTCATGCATTTGGGAAGGCAAGGACTGATCGGGGTAGTCAACGTGGCTTTCTGCATGGGAAATCATGTCTCATTAATTTGATTGAGTTTTATGAAGAGGTGTCAAAGAAGATTGATGAAGGCAGTTTGGTAGAAATTGTCTACATGGACCTCAGTAAGGTGTTCACAACATTCCGATTGGTAGGCAGATGAGTAAGGTTCGGTCACACGAGATACAGAGGAAGCTCATCACAATTGGCTTGAGTGAAGAGGGGTATTTTTCAGACTGGAGGTTTGTGAGCAGTCGTGTGCTGTAAGAATCAGTACTGACTTCACTGCATTTCAACATTTATGTCAAGGATTTAGATGCGAGTATAGGGGCCATAGTTAGTTAGGTTACAGATTACATCAGAAAGATGGTGTAGTAGATTGTCTCAGAGTACAACGAGACCACAATTAGATGGGACAAAGGCACAAGGAGTGACGATATAGATAAATTTAGATAAATACGAAGTTTTGCATTTTGGGAAGGCAAATCAGGGCAGAAATTATACACTTAATTGTAAGGTCCTGGGGCGTGTTGTTAATCAAAGGGTCATAGGGCTGTAGGCACATAGTTCCTTGAAAGTGGAGTCGCAGGTAGACAGAGTGGTGCAGAACAAATTTGGCACATTTGTCTTAATCAGTCAGAGCATTGATTATAGGAGGTGTGGTTGCATGTTGCATCTGAACAGGAAGTTGGTGAGGCCACATTAAGAATACTGCATGCAACTCGGTTTGAGCTTCAGGGAGAGGTGGATTAGGTTGAGGTGTTTCCCCCTGGAGTGTCAGAGGTCGAAGGGTGACTTTATAGAGGTTGATAGAATCATCAGAGGCATGGATATTCTGAACAGCCATGTTCTGCTACCCAGGAGAGGGGAGTCCAGAACAAGAGGGCATAGGTTGAAGGGGAAAGGGCAAATAATTTAGAATGGACCTGAAGGTAAATGTTTCACACAGAGAGTAATGCGTGTACTGAAAGTGCTGTCAGAGGAAGTGGTGAAGGTGGCTAAAATCGCACATTTAAAATGTATCTGAAAGAGGAGGGATATTGGCCAAATGCTGGCAAATGGGACTAGGTCAGATTTGATATCTGATCAGAGTGAACAGATTGGACAAACAGGTCTGTTTCCATTCTGTATGACTGTCAGATTCTATAAGAGGGATGGCGAAATATTCTGAAAGGACCTTTCAAGTGGGAATTCTCTTCACTGGAAGTTTATCGTGCCTCTATGTTCACATGGATTGAAAGCTGTTTAGTTATATATTTGACAGGAAGTGAGTCACGGGTAATAGTATACAGACAGGAAAGTGGGGTTGAGTCCACAGTCTTAGTGCCTGGTGAAGAAGGCTCAAAGTATCTAATGTCCCACTCCTGCTTCTCAGTCCCATGTTTCTGTATTCCATCCAGCCCCGCATACCTGCTAGAAAGGAGAGGTTGGAGGCCACTTACTCCTACAATCTGTTGCACAGAAACAGAGGAGAAAATTCAGCCTCTCAAGACTGTCACACACGCTTTGAAGTGATTTGGGAAATGCAATTGGAAAATCCAGGCACAGGTATGAAAGTGTCCCCTCATCTCTCTTTACAGAGCTTCCCCTATCTGCAACTTGTGCTACATTTGTTGGTCATGTTTAGACCCAGATACACAGAGAATACAGCCCCCATACCTCACCCAGAGATGGCTCACAAAATCCTCTGGTCTCCCTGCCTGCAACATTCCATAACAGACATTCATGAAAATAACACCCACTAACTTTCCAAGAACAGAATGTGAGAACATCAGACACTAGAACAGGTCATTCACTCCCCAAACCTGCCTTGCCCTTCACTAAGATCGTGACTGATCTGCTCTTGGTCTCAAATCATTTTTCAAACCCAATTCCTCATAGCCCACACCTGTCTGTCAGGTCAATATCCATCTACCTCCTCTTCAAATACTTTCAGAAATCTTGCTCCCCGAACACTCTTGAGAAGGGATATCCTGACATTCAATCCCACCTGTTTGAAGAAAACACTTGCTGCTCCAATACCATGGCTTATTGATATGAACAAAAGAGGTTGAGACAAGGGATCAGGTAAAAGTGACAGACCCTGATATCAAGGCAATGGTTGACTTCTGTTGACATCAAGGAGCTTAACAAAACTGAACTTAATGGGAATCAGAGTAAACTCTCCAGTGTTTGGAGTCAAACGTGGCACAAAGGAAGATGTTCATCCTCTCAGTCCTGGGTCACCTCTGTGCGAGATCCTCAGCGTAGTTTCCTCTTCACAAACAGCTTCAGCTGCTTCATCAATGTCTCCCTGTCCCCACCCTCCCCACCATAAGATCAGAAGTGGGGATGGTTGCTGAAGATTCCACAATGTTCAGAACATTTTGTCTCCCGTCAGCTCCTGAACTAGTCTGTGTCCGTGTGCAGCAAGACCCAGACTCCATTGAGACTTGTGCTGTTAAAGTGTCGGTAACATTCATCTACCAGCACTGCCTGACACTGCACATTGCCACAATAAAACAAGAGTTCATTCAGTACCTCACGCTGGTTTCACAGGAATATGAGGAAGCCATTCAGCCCATTGACACGACTGGAGAAGAACAGGGACAGCCCATTCAGTGCCTCCAGCCTATTACTCAGGAAGAGAAGGAGTCTAGTGTGATGGACTACACCAGAGCCCCTCGAAAATATTTGAAGCGGTAGCCTAGACTCTGCTTTTTTTTTATTTTAAAGGAAATGTGAAGTGTCTGTCCCAGATGCAATGTGACAGGTCAAACTACTCGGTGTGAAGCTAAACACCATTTATTGAAACTCGAAAGATAAAATGAAAGCAAAGAAAGAGGAATTTAGAAAAACGTAATTCTATTAGACAAGTTAACAGAATAACAAATCTATGAACTATGACTAATGAATTGTTCCAATATAGGAAAATCCCATAAACACAGCCCCTGGCAGAAAGCGAAATTCAGACACAGATTGTCGCAGACATTTCTCTAATCCAGGAATTAAAAACAGCACCAGAGAAAATTCAGAGAGTAGCACCCAGGAGATAGTCACTGAAGCTTCCAACTCTGTGGAGACCCCAACAGTTTCTGATACTACTGAGAAACCAAAACCCAGAGATCGTAACCTGTGAGAGCTGGCCACACCCATTTAGGCTGCATTAAAATAAACCCAAGGCCTCCCTAGCTGTTTACTCAGTGGTCTTAACTAACCAGTTTGGTAACGATCATTCAATCTCTCTCTGAAAAGAAACCAGGACAAAATAACCTCTCAAAGCCTGCAGCATCATCACATTTGTCAGTACATTGAGCTGTCAAACAGGAACCAGGGATAACCCAATCAGGCCCTTGGTCCTGTCCAATCGGAAGAGGAAGAAGCCATTCAGACCCTTGAGTGTCTTACACAGGAACAGGAGGAGGCCATTCAGCCCCTAAAGACACTTCCACAGGAACAGGATGAGGCCATTCAGCTCCTTCAGTCTCTTCCACAGGAACAGAAGGAGGCCATTCAGCCCCTAAAGTCACTTATACAGGAACAGGAGGAGGCCAATCAGCCCCTTGAGTCACTTACACAGGAACAGTACGAGGCCATTCCCCACTCAAAGCACTTCCAAAGGTACAGAATGAGGTAATTGATGATGATTCCTGATGAAAGGCTTATGCCCAAAACGTGGATTCTCCTGCTCCTCGGAGCTGCCTGACCATCTGTGCTTTTCCAGCAATCTACTCTCTACTACAATCTCCAGCATCGGCAGTCCTCACTGTCCCCAGAATGATGCTCTAAGATGATGAACGAGTGGGGCAGAGGCTGCACAGACAGACTGCTCCACGTTGTTCCTCCTGGCTCCGTTGCTCATGATAAACACGTGGGACTTTAACGTGGTTTTCTAGTATTGAGGAGGGAAGCCATATATCTTGTGTGAAGTCTCAAGAGGGCACCTTCCATCTCTGAGAAGCCAGCCTGGTGTTCTCTATGTAGGGCGGAAGCTGGTGGGAATGGCTACCTGTTTCAGACGGAAGGTATTGTGGCTGCTGTTGGGGATTGTGAGCAACCTGACGTTCAGTACAGGGTTCACACGCCGACTGCACAATAACATGGGGAGAGTTAATTTAGGCATATAAACTATTAGGAAAGTCATGTTATACTGATGAATGGACTCTCTAAGTTCACATAATGCTGATCTTGCTCATGTTGATCTTGTCGATTGCTTGTCTTGTGCAGTATAACCTGTATGCCTTACTCTGTCCAAGTCTATTTCCACCTTATGATCTGTCTGGCCATGCTTACTATGATCTGCCTCCTCTGCTCATAAATAAAGTGTTTCCCTGTACTGAGGTACACGTGACAATAAATCAGATCAATCAATCCTGAGTAAAGTATGGAATTTCTCACCCTATCAATGTGTCTTTTGGAAATACACCTGCTACACCTCATGTTTCAGCACCACCATTTCTTCGTATTTCACAGCTCTGCAGATTAAACTCTCAGGTTCTTCCCTCTACCCTCATGATACCGCCATCTGCATCTGTGGGAAGGATATCATTCCTTACAAAGAAGATAAAATCTGTACAGAGTGCCCCAAATGCTCTCTCAGCAAGGCTCTACAACAGCAGGATGATGGCTTTACTTATGTCCTTGAATCATCTTACAATGAAGGACAGCATACCATTGACTGCACCCATTACTTACACAGGGTTTGATTCGGAGCGGTCAGCATAGACTTGTGAGTGGGAGATCATGCTTCTCAAATTTGTTAGAGTTCTTTGATGAAGTGACCAGGAAGGTTGACGAAGACAGAGCAGTACACGTAGTATCTATGGATTTCGGTAAGATTTTTGATAACGTTCCACATGGCAGGCTGCTCTGGAAGATTACATTACGTGGAATGCTGGGGGAACTGGCCAATTAGATACACAGTTGGGTTGATGGTCGGAAGCAGAGTGTTTCGTCGAAGGATGATGGTCAGACTGAAGGCTGTGTCCATTGCTGTTTGTTATCTATGATTTGGTTGAGAATATGCAAGGCATGATTAGTAAGTTTGCAAATGATACTAAAATAAGTGGTGGCATGATCAGTGAGGAGGTTTATCAGACATTGCAGCAGGACCTTAATCAGGTGGGGAAGTGGGCCGAGAAATGGCAAATGGGATTTAATATAGATGTGTGAGGTCTTGCATTTTGGAAACTCAAATCAAGGTAGGAGTTTCACGGTGAAGGGGAGGGTCTTAAGAGGTACAGGGTCAGAGAGACCTTGGTTTTCACAGGCACAGTTCTCTCATAGTAGAGTCACAGGTTGACAGGGCAGTTAAGAAGGCTTTTGGCACATTGGCCTTCATTAGGCAGGACATTGAACATAGAAGTTGGGAATTTATGTTGCAGTTACACAGGACTTCGGTAAGGCCGCACTTGGAGTATTGTATTCACTTTTTGTAACCTTGTTATCGGGAGGATGTTATTAAATTAGAAAGAGTGCAGAAGAAATTTACAAAGACGTTGCCAAGACCAAATGGTCTGAGTTATAGGGAGAGGTTGGACAAGCTCGGACCTTTTCTTTAGAGTGTAAGAGACTGAGGGAGTCCTTATAGAGCTGTATAAAATCATGTGGGTATGGATAGGGTTAATGCTCTCAGTCTTTTTCCAAGGTGTACAGAATCGAGGATTAGAGGGGATCAGTTTAAGGTTAGAGGGGAAGGAATAAAAGGGAACCTGAATGGCCACTTCTTTATACAGAGGGCTGGTACATGGATGAGCTGCCAGCAGATGTGGTTGGTGGTGGGGCGGGGGGGGGGGGGGGGGGGGGTGTACATTAACAACATTTCAATGCATTTGCAAAATATGTCGATAGGAAAGGACTGGAAGGATATGGGCCAACTGCAGGGAAATGGGGCTAACGTGGATGGACATTTACAAGGTGGACTCGAACCCCTCTGTTAATTAAAACCAAACACCCAGAAAAGCTCGCCTCACCCCTCGTAATCTCTTAAAATATGAGCGAGCCCGGGTGTCCTTGGAGAAGGAGCACGCGGTGTACACCAACACCCTGGAGTTGTGACCGGCCAGTCGAGTGTTTCCTTCCCTTTGGAGACTGGAGCATTTTGTGACTGTGACTGTGACTGTGAACTCTCCCTGTTGCTAAAAAAATATGTGCGACACAGATCTCCTATATTCCACTATTTAAACAAAAATTATCAAGTTAGTTTCTTAACTTTAATAGTGAACACTAAACAACAACTATTCACAAATACAAGCCCCTCTTTTCTTAGCTACTTACTATCTGACCCCAACCCTGTAAAAAATGCTGTTCCAACAACCCACATATGAAACATTAAAATCTCAAGACCATACAGTCTCTATCTTCCCCACTGTATTCATTCTTCCAGCTGCTGATCTCCCTGGGTCTTATTTTTTATTGCACGTAGGTTTACATGAACATGTGTCTTTGATAGAGAGTGTTTGAGATGGCCAGTTAGCACTGCTGCTCTACAGCAGTTACTCTGCTGTTGGATGGCAGTAGCTCTCCCTCCAGTGTTCAAAATGCTGGTTTGTATACTCCCAATGATACAGTAATTCTCATAATTTGGTTGCTTACCAGGTGTCCAAACAGTAATATTCAAATTCTTTTGGCTTCTGGTATCTTGAGCGTTATTTAAACTCTTTGGTTGCATTTGAATTGCTGTCAAAACAGCAACCAAAACTCAGGTATCCATTTCTCAGCTAATGGTGACATGTCGAACAGTTTGGCCGTCAGCTGGCATCTGTGGCATTAATTTCTATTTGGCAAAAATCGTTCTGTTTTAATGTACCCTACATGTTTTTGGCTTCATAACATCTTCCCGCTTCAGAAAATAAAATGAACCAGCAGAATGAAAAGATGGTTGCATTTCTTTTCCTCTAATTCGTAATCCCAATTTTATGAATTGCAAAAGTATTAATCTCAGTTATATCATTCATATTAATTCTGCACAACATTATAACACTGGAATAAGGTAAATCGTATCGATACTTTTTCCTTTAAATCCGTGAAAACCCATCTGCTATCACATTGTAGGAGGCACAGCATGTACAATTTGTAAGTTTAAAGTCGGTGTGATAAGCTTCCAATCAAATTGTCTCATGTTCTGCTGTTTAACTATTCCAAAAAATGTGAGAGATTTGTCATTGTCCACAACCATCTCCGACAATTTGTTTGTCATATACACATTAAAATATTGTCAGGCCAGTGTGAAACTTAATCATTCTTGTTCAATAATGGAGATTTTGTATTTTTTTTCTGGTGGATATTGAGTTTTTTCGACAAGTAGACAAATAGTTATTCAATTCTATCATCCTCTTTCTGTATCAATACATCTCTGACCCCTATATCCCGAGCATCAAACACAATTTTCAAAGGCTTTCAGAATATTTGGTGTAGCTAAAACTGGTGTGGTGATTAATCCTGCTTTAAAATTCTCAAATGCCTCCTGGCATTGTTCTGTCCACCACAATTCTGTGTTCTTCTTTAATAAATCCATCAGTGGTGCCAATACGCTGCTGAAGTTTGGGACAAACTTCTGGTAGAATCCACTCAATTCCAAAAATCGAAGCACC
This sequence comes from Chiloscyllium punctatum, assembly GCF_047496795.1. Classification (NCBI taxonomy): domain Eukaryota; kingdom Metazoa; phylum Chordata; class Chondrichthyes; order Orectolobiformes; family Hemiscylliidae; genus Chiloscyllium; species Chiloscyllium punctatum. Next base: position 55,454,891 of record NC_092788.1, on the reverse strand, counting down.
TCTTTCTTCGAGGATGGTCGTGGAATTTCCTCAAATACCTTCGTCTTTGTGTTCCATGGGGTCAACCTTCCATGTCCAATGTAGTGTCCCAAGAACGTCCCCTCTGCCTTCGCGAATTCTGTTTTCTTTAAGGTCATTACCAAGTTTGCTTCTTGTAATCGTTCAACATGGTCTGCTAACTGTAACATGTGAGCTTTCAATCACTTGCTAAAGATCACTACATCATACAGATAAACTGCACAATTTGTTCATTTGGCCACAGCTTTGTTCCTGAGTCTTAAATGTGGCTGCTGCATTATTCATCCATATAAAATACTCGATAAAGTTTTTTGTCATCTTCAGCATCTTTACTAGATAGCTTAACTGACTCCACATTTTTTTTATTTGAACGGGGCCACTAAACTTGGCTTTGAAAGGATTTCTTACCACTGGTGGCATTACTAATACGTCATCCCCACGGGAAACCTTCAAAGTTTCAGAGTTTTTACCTGCCACCTGCTTCACTCTATGCTGTGCTCTTCAGATACTATTTAGCAAACTCACCTACTCCATCTACTTTCTCCTTCACCGTGCACACAGAATCCAGTGTGAGATTTCTGACTTCGGTCCTGTCAATTTATATTTAATTAATTTCAAAGGACCTCTCACTTCACAAATGAATATTAACTCAGAGGAAGTCAACTGAGTAGATTTATTTTGGGTATCTCTAATGGAAAACAATATAATTGGACACCTTTATTCCAATCATTCGGTTAATCATAACAGTACGCTATTAACATGGTCCTCAGTGTCTGATGCTAACCTTCCAAGGCTCCCTGGGATTCAGGATCCGACGCACTTGATTTAAACTGCTGCATGCTGAACCTATCCATGACTTCCTTAAACAGCTGAGCAGTAAAATGAGATCCTTGGTCTGACTGAATCTTACTGCCTAGCCCACAGCGAGTAAAGAAAGCTATTCACCCCTCCACCTCCTTTTTTATCTTAACATTCCGTAATAGAATTGCCTCTGGAAATCTGGTAGACATATTCACTATTGTCAGCAAATATAGTTTTCCATTTCTATTTTAGGAAGGGGAGCTACACAATTAAACATAACCCACGTGAAATGTTCTTCGAATGCAGTAATTTGCAAGAAAGGTGCTGGTTTTATTACTGCCTGTTACTTACATACCATTTGCTTTTATATCATGTACAAAAGAAAACCACGTCCTTGTGCATTCCAGGCCACTAGAAATGCTTCTGTACCTTAGCTTGAGTCTTCTGTACACCTAGGTGACCGCTTGTTTATGTGCTAGCCATAACACTGTATGCTACAGGTAACACAATGTGGTGCACTTCGGCCCATTTCCCTTCTGCACTGACCTATTGGGTTCTCCATTTTAATTTTAGGATTCTATCCTTAAGTTAGTAACATTCGACAATATATTCTGATTCCTTTTCTGTGTGTGTGCATGTGTATGTGTGTGTCTATATGTGTTGTAAGTCCATTAGCCTTTGAGGACTAAACACCTCTGCCTGATCCTCTGCAAGTTCAGGTTTTTTCTGCACCGTTACATCAAACAGGGAGTCAGTTCACGAAGCATCAACTCATTGGTCTTTTTCTTTTGTTTTTCCTTCCTGCTGTAACTTATGACGGTGAAACTTGGGGCATCACGGTGGCACAGTGGCTAGCACTGCTGCTTCACAGCGCCAGAGACCCAGGTTCAGTTCCTGCCTCAGGCGACTGACTGACTGACTGTCTGTGTGGAATTTGCACGTTCTCCCCGTGTCTGCGTGGGTTTCCTCCGAGTGCTCCAGTTTCCTCCCACAGTCCAAAGATGTGCAGGTCAGGTAAGTTGTCCACGATAAATTGCCCGTACTGTTAGGCAAGGGGTAAATGTAGGAGTATGGGTGGGTTGCGCTTCGGCGGGGCGGTGTGGACTTGTTGGGCTGAAGGGCCGAAGATTACTGTAAGTAATCTAATCTAATGATAGTGGGATCTTGTTACTACACACTCTGGAAAAATTCCTCGGTATTTTTCTTTTAACATCTCAATTCCCTCGTCTTCTGTTGACTTCTCCACCACAAGGGGTGCCTATCCCACCTCGCCTCCTGCGAAATCGTTCCCAAGACCAAACTGTATTTCTGGAAATGACACTCTGTTATTCACTGTCACTGTTACTTACCCAACCTTGATTTGGCACTGCATCCTGATGTTACACAAGGGAATGCTTAATTTCTGTCAACATTCTACAAATTAACACGCTCTTGATTAACATGCCAGAAAGAGTGAAAATACTTTCATCTCTTACTATTAGAGGGTGAGAGAAAGTGAGGGCTGCAGATGCTGGAGATGAGAGGTGAAAAGTGTGGGGCGAGGAAAGCATAGCCAACCAGGCAGCATCCGAGGGGCAGGGGCGTTGACTTTTCAGGCATAAATCCTTCATTAGGAAAGTGGGGGGCAAGGGAGGGGTGAGGAGGTTGAGAAATAAATGGGAGGGTGGGGATGGAGCTGGGTGGAAGGGAGCTTGGAAGGCGATAGGTCGATGCAGGTGAGCTGTAATGGTGATAGGTCAGAGAGGATGGTGATAGGACACCTATTGGTGGTAGAACAGCTGGATGCCTCAAACTGTACAGCATCAACGTTGACTTCACCAAATTCCAAATCTCCCGTCCACCAACCTCTCCCAGATTCAACCGTTCAACCTAGCACTGCCCTCTTGAACGGCCCTAACTGGCCATCTTCCTTCCCACCTAATTGACTCCATGCTCCTTTCCAACATATCACCATTACTCCCACCTATATCTTCTTATTGCCTTCCCAGTGACCCTTCCACCAGCCCAACTACTACCCTCGTATTTATCTTTCAGCCGCCTTGTCCCCCCACCACATTCCTGACGATGGGTTTCTGCCTGATATTCGATTGTCCTGCTGTCTGGATGCTGCCTGATCTGTTTTGCTTTTCCGGAGCCTCACTTCTCATCTATTAGAAACTGAGCAGATCCCATATCTCACAAAATTACAACTTCTTGTCCTTCTCCCCCTGTTCTTTCTGAGTAAACTTTATCCACAGAGGCGAATTCTTTCAGAGATCAGGTACCGACGCCATACCCAGCCCTTGCCGAGGCTGTGCACTCTCCTGCAGCTCCTCGGCTCTACTTGGAGTCTCCTTTACCAGTTTCACTAATGCCACTGGGTTTAGCCTCTTCTACCACATCTTTCCCCGAAGTGCCTACATTCAACGCCCATCACAGTGTGTCCCAGCTTACTGCAGGGAAACCACCTTTTCCCAGTGCCCTTCTTAAACCATCGGCACTGTCATTTTATGTGTTCCACTCCCTTATACTGAGAACACCTGAGGCCTTTCACCATCTTTCAACCCCCTTGGGCTTCTTTCTTCACCTGTGGGAAAGTATTGTGCGCTACTGTTTGCTTTGTAATGTGTGATCTTCCCTTCTCCCAATTTCTATCCCTCACAACGTGAAAATCCTGCCAGAAGCTAAATATCAACTCATGCACCAGTGCATATTTACCTGCCATTTCTGCTGCACTTCTCACTTCTTGAACTTTCGGTACATTCACATGAATTCTTACTATCTCTGGAATTGAGTCTTTTAACTTCTCCAGCAAATTTATCTCCCTCAAGCCTCACAGGTCTTATCCATTTTTAAGGCCAGCATCCAACTGTCAAAATGACTGTGGTTAATTCTTTCAAACTCAATATATGTCTGACCTGGTTCCGTCTCTATTTTTCTGAACTTCTCTCTTTATGTTTCTAGTACCAATTCATAACCAATCAAAATAGCCAATTTGACATCTTGATAATCTCTTGACACCACATCTGACAGCGCTGCACATATCTTACCAGCTGTGCCCACCAGCTTAGTCTGAACTAGCATTACCCACAAGTTCATTGGACACGTCATCTGCCTTGCCATACTTTCAAATGAAATTAAAAAAGTTTTGACATTTTTCTCACCGAAATATGGCAAGTTATTAGCATAGTTTTATACATCCCTATGTTCTCCCTTTATCTCCATCCTGTTAATTTAACTTCCTTGTCTAATTCCGAACTTCTGAATTTCAAATCCTCTCGTTCTTTCTTTTTTCTCTCTTTCTCTTTCTTTTCTCTCTGTTTCCTTTCCTTTATTTATCTTCTATCTCCAGTTGCCACATTTGCAATTTAAGGTTTTACTAACTCTACTGCAGATACATCAAAATGCTTGACCAACTCCATTAAAATTTCAGCTTCCCTTTTCTCCCTGGTTAAATCCAATTCCAACCTATTTGCTAATTCTAAAAAATGTCCACCTTCTGTCCTTCTAACTTCCTTTGAAAATTTGGGAACCTCTTTAGTAATGTGAACAGCCATTTCCCTCACTTTTCATTTAACCAACCACAAGTAACAAAATTAAACGAATTTTCCCACTGGTTTTATTTGAAGATCAAAATCACTAATTGCAATGAGTTCGAATTTGCTGGGACCTTTTGTACCCTAAATCTGTTCAAGTTTGTCCAAATCCCAAACGGCAAGGCCCCAAACTGTTATGACATCAATGTCGAACCCCTCTGTTAATTAAAATCACACACCCAGAAGAACTCACCTCACATCATAGTCTGTTAAAACGCAAGCGACAGAGAACTCCTAAATTCCACTAATAAACAAAAAATAACAATTTATATGTGTGCAAGTTAGCTCACTGAGATTGAAGGTTTGTTTTCAGAAGTTTCGTCACCATGACTAGGTGACATCATCAGTGAGAGACTCTGCTGAAGCTCTGGTGGTATGTCCTGCCTCTATATTTATAGGTCTTGGTTTCTTAAGATGGGTGATGTCATTTCCGGTGATTTTAACAATACAATGTAGATAGGATCTAAATTGATGCTTTTATTGATGGACTTCTGGTTAGAACGCCATTCCTCCAAGAAGGTACTTGCGTGTCTTAGTATGTGTGTGTGCTTTGTCCCAGTCAATGTAGTGCCTTTCTTTGTCAGTATGTATGGAACATAGTGATAGTGCGTCATGTCTTTTGGTGGCCAGTTGGTGTTCATGTATCCACGTAACACAACAACAGGACAGTTTCAATGGTGGAAAATTGATTTTATATACACTGTTTAATTAATGTACGCGTGCAGATAAGTAGCATTTTTCATATGTGCACAACACATTGTAAATGAACAACAGAGACACAGTTAACGTAAAAATAAACATATGATGTATAAAATTGATAAAACATTAAACATGATTTGATCCTCTCAACGTTCCCTCCTTTTCAGGCATTCCTAACTCTAATCTCTCATTCTTACCAGGATGTGTGCTCCACATTCTTGATTCTAGTGTCCCAATTTATTTAAATTAATCCCCTTTTTACCGGGACTTCAATATATTGGCCTGTTGGGTTCTTTCCAAAGTTAGTGTCTGTCATATTATTGGAGATAAATATTCTGGCATCAGGCTCAGCATTTGAACGTATTACTTTGTTGCACGCGCACTGTACAAAGGACCACAGCACACAGGCATTGCCAAAACATTGGGGAATATTCATCTACTTCTTTCGATAATGTAGTTTTCTCATTTTCCACATCTCCATATCTATATCCTCTCTCTCGTTCTCCCTTTGTATTAATTTAAGAAATCCACCAATTATTCTTCGTGTCCTATCTCTCAAAACTCCTTCTTTCAGTTTATATCTAATACTCTCTTCAAGATGTAATGTGGTTATAATTAAGCAATGTAACTACCAAGACATGCGGGAGGAGCTGGCCAGAGTTAATTGGAAGGGGAACTGAGCAGGAAAGACCATGGAGCAGCAATGGTGTGAGGTTCTGGGGATAATTCGGAAGATAATACCAGAAATGCAACCCCAAGAAGATGAAACATACTCATGGGAGAACAAGGCAGCCATGAATGATAAGGCATCAAAACAAAAGAGAAAACATGCAATGTGGTGAAGATGATTGGGAATCCAGAGAATTCATTGGCTCTGAAACTACATAAGGCTGGCATTACTGACACTACAGAGCTCTTAATCATAGTCAGGGAAAGGAACAGAGGAAACACATTCACTTTAAACACAGAAGATGGTATTTCTTAAGGAAAAAGATTCAGGTGAATTAAGATCAGTTAAATTCTTTTGCGGAATGGGTCAGATTGGAAGCAAGACCCGGGGAGACAGATCCTCAGCAGAATGAGAGTATGAAAATGGAAGTATTTCCACATCAGAAACCAGGTTAGGCCACTGAGTGCAGGGCTGATGGGTGAATGGGTCTCAGTGAGAATTGGGGAACAGACAGCAGAATTGCATTGCAGGTATTGCAGCTCGAAACTGCGTACTCATGTAGTGCTGTAGACCACAGCAGCAGGAGAAGCAGACCTGCATTCAACCACAACCTGTAACTTTTTGCCAGGTTAATACCTCAGTCTGTCATTACCATCAACACCATGGTAATGGAAAATAAGGCTCAGTGACGAGTGTGGGTGAACATGTCAAAGTCAGAATCACATGAACTTTAACCTGATGCTAACTCATTAAAGCTACCAGATTTGGCCAACAGATCTGAACGAAGCCCTGCAGTTCTGCCACAGTTAGTTATAAATGATGATGGACGATTAAACAAATGACTGGAGGAGTGGGCTCCACACACATCGCCATACTAAATAATGGAACAGACCTGTACATCAGTGTAAAAGAGAAGGATGTTTTATCTTTTGTCTGGCACCATCTTCTGCCAGAAGTGTTGAGTCGATGATGCACCGCACCCATATCATGATGCCCACAAAATCACAGATGCCAGTCTTCAACCAATTTGATTCTCTGCATGTGCCATGGAGAACAGCTGAACACAGTAGATACGACAAAGGCAATGGACCCTGACCCCATTCCTGCAATAGGACTGAAGACTTGTGCTGCACAACAAACCGTGTCCCTGTTTCATTTCCGCTCCAACTCTGATATCTCCCTGGCAATGCCGAAAATTACTAAGGTAAGTTACGTCCCCAAAGACGGGAATAATTACAATCTGACCAATTACCATCCCCTCAGTCCCACACGACAGTCAAATTGGTGTGAGTTCTTTTTGACAGAGCTGTCAAGCAGCACAGAAATAACCTGCTCAGTGTGGTTTCCGATAGGTCCCCATGTGGAGATGATGCTGCTGTGGTAATGTCACTGGATTACTAATCCAGACCAGGCTAATGATCTGGCAGCGGGTGGAAGTTAAAGACAATTATTAAAATATCGAGATCTAAAATCTGGGATCAGTAACAGTCACCTTGAAGCCAATATCGATTATAAACAGAATTTCCTTCTCCAATGTACTTTTAGGAAGTGAATCTCCCATGATTTCCTGGGCTGGCCTAAAACTGACTCCAAAGACCCTGACATGTGATAAACATTTCAATGGTCTCTGAAACGGCCAATCAAGACACTCATTTGTATCAAACTACTCCGAGGTCTGAAAGGATGAAACCGGACAGAACACCTGGCCTCAGCATCAGTGTCGGAAAAGGGAATGGGAACACAATCCTCTCGACCCTGCAGAAACCTCCTTCCTAACATCTGAGAGCTTTTGACAACATTGACAGAGCTTTCCCACAGACTGCACAGAAACAGTGGGAAAGGAGTAGGTCATACAACACAGTGAGCCTTCCCATTCTAGTTCATGGAAAAACTCTCCTCAATGCACTTACCCCACACGATATACATGTCCGTTAATGTGAGTAACCTTGGGAAGCTATAAAATAGGTGGTGCAGTAGTACGTTTGGTCCATCGAGTTTGCTAACCAATTCAACGTAATAATGCTTGGCCCTTCATTTCCACACCGTACTCCTGCTCTCCCACCATCCCTTTACTCTCTCGAAATCCTTATTTATAATCAGTGTCTCGGTTTCCAGGTGCGAGCGAATTCCCAGGTTCACTGGTCTGTGAGTGCAGACATTTATTCTCATCTCAATGCAGAGTTACCTGCCTGTACCTAATACTGTGGCCCCTGGTTTTAGACGTCCCAACCAGGGAAATTATCATCCCTGCTTCCAATCTGTCTCACCCTGTCAGATTTTTGTTTATTTCATTGACATCCCCATTCATTTTCCTAAACCCCTTGGAATACAGGCCCAGTCTCCCCAATCTCTGCTCCCACAACAAGCCTGTCATCCCAGAGATCAGTCTGGTCATCCTTCACTGCTCTCCATCAATGTCAGGGTTGTCCTTTATTAGGTACGGAGATCAAAACTGCACATAATGCTGCACAATATTTGAGATGATGTCTCACCAAGGCCATACTCAGCTGCAGTAAGACACCCTTTCTCCTGGACTCAAATCCGCCTGAAATGAAGGTCAGCACACCATTTATTTTCTTAACTGCTTTTTGTCCTGCAATATTGGTGTTTTTTTTACATCCTCCTCACCCACACACAATCCCACATCCGTTAGTGCTGTCAGCAGGCTGGGATATAGTGTATCTGATTCCAGCGACCAAATGTTTAAAGGGCATTGTGAACAGCTGGGCCCCAAGCACCGATCCCTGCGACACGTCAGCAGCCCTCCTCTGTTAATTTCTATTTATTTATTTCGTGAATCTGGGTGTCACTGGCTGGGCCAGCATTTATTTCCTGTCCCTAGTTGCCCTTGAGAAGGTGGTGATGAGCTGCCTTGTTGAACTGCTGCAGTCCACCTGCAGTGGTTGACCTCCAGTGCCATTAGGCAGGGAATCCCAGGATTCTGACCCAGTGACTGTGAAGGAGCAGTGATATATTTCCAAGTCAGGATGGTGAATGGCTTAGAGGGAACCTGAAGATGATGGTATTCCCATACAGCTGCAGCCCTTGTCCTTCTAGATAGACGTGGTAGTGAGTTGGGAAGATGGTCTCTGAGGATCTTTGGTGAATCATTTCATTGCAGCATGTAGATAGGAAAACACTGCTGCTGCTGCTGCTGAGCCTTGATGATGCAGCATTGTGGATGAAGGGACAGTCAAACTGGCTGCTTTGTCCTGAATGGTATCAAGCTTCTTGTGTGTTGTTGCGGCTGCACTCATCCAGGCAAATTGGGAGTCTTCGACCACACTTCTAACTTATGCATAGTAGATGATGGACAGACATTTGGAAGTCAGGGTGTGAGTTACTCGCCGCAGTATTCCTAGCTTCGGACCTGCTCTTATAGTTACTGTGTTTATGTGGCGAGACCAGTGAGTTTCTGAGAAATGATTACCCACCAGGACTTTGATAGTGGGAGATCCAGGGATAGTAACACCATTGAATGACAAGGGCAGGTTAGATTGTATTTTATTGGTGATGGTCACGGTCTGGCATTTGTGGCCTGAATATTACTTGCCACTTGTTAGCCTGGATACTGTCCAGAACTTGTCGCATTTGAACATAGACTGTTTCAGTATCTGAGGCGCCACAAATGTTGTAGAACATTGTACAATCATTGGTGAACATCCCCATTGCTGACCTTGAAATGGAGGGAAGGTCATTGATGAAGCAGCCCTGAAGAAGTTTTCAGCCAATTCTCGAGGGACTCCTACAGACTTGGAGCTGAGTTGACTGACCTTCATCAATCATGACCATCTTCCTACGTGTGAGGTATGATTCTAACCATCGGGGAGTTTGCCTCTAATACCCATTGATTGTAGTTTTGCTAATGCCCCTTAATGCCACACTTGGTCGAAGGCAGCCTCGTTTTAAAGGGCTGTCGCTCTCACCTCACCTCTGGAATTCAGCTCTTTTGTACATGTTTGAACCACAGTAATGAGGTCAGAAGCTGAGTGGCCCTTGTGGAGCCCTAACTAGGCGTCATTGTCCAGGGTATTGCTGAGCACGTGCTGCTTAAAAGCACTGAGACTTTCCACCACTTTACTGATGATCGAGAGTAAACTGACAGAGTGGGAATACCATCATCTTTCGGTTCCCCTCTAAGCCATTCACCATCCTGACTTGGAAATACATTTGCTTTTTATAAACAGGAGATACTTAGGATAATTTTCCACATAATCGGGGATAACCATTGTTGTAACTGTATTGAAACAATTTGACTTGGGGAGTGATAAGTTATGGAGCACAAGTTTTCAGTACTATTGCCAGAATGTTGTCAGAGCATGGACTCTTTGGAGTATCCAGTATCTCCAATCGTTTCTGGATATCGTGTGGACTGAACCAAATTGGTTGATGACTGGTAACTGAATTCCTGAGGACCACTGGAGGAGGCTGAAATGGATCATCCACTCAGCACTTCTGACTGAAGATTGTTGCGAATGCATCAGCCTTATCTTATACACTGAAGTGCTGGGCTCTTCCATCATGGAGGAAGGGGTTACTTGTGGAATTTCTTCCACCAGTGAATTGTTTAATTATTCTCAACGTTTCTCGACTAGATGTGGGAGGACTGCAGAACTTAGATCTGATCCTTGCTTGTGGGATCACTTAGTTCTGTCTATCACTTACTGCTTCTGCTGTTTGGCGCACAAGTAGTCCTGTTTGGTGGCTTCAACAGGCTGACACCTCATTTGCAGTTTTGCCTGGTGTTACTCCTCCCTCCTGCACACTCCATTGAACCAATTATGATCCTCTGGATTGATGGTAATTGTTGTGAGGGGGATATGCCAGGTCATGAGCTTGTGTGGGTGTACAATTCTGCTCCTATTGATGAACTATAGCACCTTATGGACACCCAGACTTGAGCTGCTAGATCTGTTCGAAGTCTGTCCTATTTAGCACCGTGATACTACCACCCAAATTGGTGGAGGATATTCTCATTGTGAAGGTGTGACGTTGTCTCCACAATGACTATGTAGTGGCCACTCTTACCGATACTGTCATGAACAGATACTTCTGCAACTGGCAGCTTAGTAAGTCTGTGGTCAATATGTATTTTCCTCTTGTTGGTTCCTTCACCATCTGCCGCAGTACCAGCCTAGCAGTTATATCCTTTAGGACCGGGCCAGCTCGATCAGTATTGCTGTTGCTGAGATACTCTTGAAGGTGGACATTGAAATCCTCTACCCAGAGTAAATCTTGCGTCCGTGCTACCCTCAGTGCTTCCTCCAAGTGTTGATCAGCATGGAGGATTTTTCATATTTGTTATCTATATCCTCGAGTTCGACACTTTGCACAAGAATGGAAACATCTACCTTCTCCAACCCCTTCTGTGTCTTGTATGTTTGAGCAGTATCACTTATCATTCATTTAAACCCCAATGTATAATCGCCTCACCATTTTAGAGATTCTCAATAACACAACCCTTTCTTCCCAGGAAACTGCCAAATGTACCAACCGAGTTACTTGCTGCATCATCATGCTGACTTTATGTTTCATACACAGGAAGACTCCAATGCCTTTACTGTTCCTTTTCTGGAAGTCCTCTCCATTAAATAACAGCCTGCCTTTTGATTCTCGGTGTCATCCATAAACTTGGATGTATATTGCACTCAGTTCCCTCCTTCAGGCTATCAGTAAAGATTGCAAATAACTGATGCCATCCGACTGAGATTTGTGGTACTCCAGCAGATAAACCTTTACCATAAAGATCCATTAATCCTGACTCTCCGATTTCTGTGTTAAACAATCATCATCCCATGTTAATACAGTATCCGACATCCTGGAGCTTCTGTTCTGTGCAAGAACTTTTAATGTGTAATACCTTGTGGAAAATCTCTGGAAAGCCTGGTGTCCACCAGATCCCCTTTATCAAGTCCGTTTGTTACATTTTCAGACATCTCCAGAAATATTTTGCATGATTTTACAGGCAAAATATCATTTCCCTTTCATAGACCCACATTGACTCTGCGTGAAGCTTTTCTAAATGTCCATGCTGGGCAAGATTTCCAAATTAAGCTCGTCCCATTTGATTTCATTTGGCCCAAAGGCCTCTAAATGTTTCCCATTCATATGTTTGTACAAATGAGTTTTAAATGTTGTAGCTCTCCTTGCATCTCCCACTCTTCCTCTGGAAGCCCATTCCATACCCACGCCACCCTCTGTGTAAGAACGCTGAACCTTCATCCCTTTTAAATCTGCCCTCTTTCATCTTAAACCTATTCCCTCTCTGTTTGGATTCCCCTTTCCTGTGGAAAAGACCTTGGCTATTCACCCTATCCATACCTCTCATGATTTTTAAAGTTTCTATAATGTCACTCCTCAACATCCTACACTCCATCTGATACAATCTTCAAGAACAAGCGTTTAAAGATAAGCACTGAAAAATTGAAACAATTTTTAAAATGACAGGTAACCAACACTCAGCCCAAACGTCACACTGTGATTTGTTTTTCTCCATGTTACAATACTAAGGCAGCATGAAATGCTTACTAGTGTCAATAAGAAGTCAAGCACCTGAATTCCTTTGTCTAAAGGGGGTGATGATTACGACAGTGAAAATGTATCTGTGGCCAGATTTATATCATAAATCTTGTGCCACTGAGACTTTATAAAGCTCTGGTTAGGCCCCATTTAGAGTACTCTGCCCAGTTTTGGGGCCCACACCTCAGGAGGGACATACTGGCACTGGAGCATGTCCAGCGGAGATTCACACGACTATCCCTGGAATGATAGGTCTAACATATGAGGAACGGCTGATGATCCTGGGATTGTATTCATTAGAGTTTAGAAGGTTAAGGGGAGATCTAATATAAACTTACAAGGTAATACATGGCTTGGAAAGGGTGAACACTAGGAAATTGTTTCCGTTAGGTGAGGAGACTAGGACCCTTGGGCACAAACTTAGAGTTAGAGGGGGTCAATTCAGAACAGAAATGTAGCAACATTTCTTCACCAGAGAGTGGTGGGCCTGTGGAATTCATTGCCACAGAGTGCAGTGGAGGCCAGGAGGCTAAATATCTTCAAGGCAGGGATTGATAAATGCTTGATGTCACAAGGAATTAAGGGCTAGGGTGAGAATGCGGGTAAGTGGAGTTGAAATGCCCATCAGCCATGATTAAATGGCGGAGTGGACTCGATGGGGCGAATGGCCTTACTTCCACTCCTATGTCTTATGGTCTTTATGGTCTCATACCACATGGTCAACATTCTCCCTCCTGGCCTCCGTATGACTTTGTATGGTTGTGTGTTCTTTATCTTGCATTCAATAGAGAGAACCCCTTTCCTCCATTCACACCTTAAATTCGACCCGTTATACAGAATCTTCTCATTCCCCACTGCTAAAAGCCCGTTTTTCTTTTGCCACACCCTCTTTTCCCTGCCACCCATCCTCCACTTCTGGCAAGGGATTAAAAGAGCATTTTGCAATTGTATTCAGTTTCGATGAATTGTCACACTGGACTGGAACCGCTAACTCTGTTTCTCTGTCTCTGCAGATGTTGACAGACCTGCTGAGTTTCTCCAGAAATGAATAGGCACAGAACAAATCTTCAATTAAACAAATACCTATGGATACTGGAAATAAAAATGCAAAAACCTTTGTAGAATGTTCACTGGACCTGAAAAATTAACTCTGCATTCACTCCAGAAAATTCTGCAACACATTTAGCAATTTCTTCAGCAATTTCTATTTGTTGAACAATTTCCAACGACATATTGTCAAAGATGCCCAAACATCCTGTCCAACATGGAGCGTTGTACACTGGGAACTGAACAGTAACGCATGGTGACAAGTTCCTTGACTCTGAAACTGCACAAGGCTGGTATCACTGATACTGCAGAGCTCTGATTCATTGTCAGGGAGAAAAACAGAAGGAAACACATTCACTTCAAATACAGAAGATGGTATTACTGCAAGGAAAAGATTCAGATTATTACCTTAAATGGATATTGTTTATCTAACAAATTGGAGGCGTGACACCAAGTAAAGACTTCCAGCAGAATGAGAACATGACAGTGGAAGTATTTCCGCATCAGAAACCAGAGTAGGTCACTGAATACAGGGCTGATGGGTGAATGGGTCTCGGTATGAACTGGGGCCAGTCAGTAGAATTGAATTGTAGATATTGCAGCTAAAACTGGGTTATCATCTGATGCTGTAGATTTCAATGACAATCTGTAACTTTTCCCCCAGGATAGTCCATCCATCTACCATTACGATGAAGCCGATCCATGGGTCAGTGACAAGTGTGGGTGAACATGGTCGGGTCGGAATCACGTGCACCTAAACCTGATTACAATCCATTAAAGCTACCTCACTTGACTGGTTACACTACAAACAGCAGGACTAACATCTGATACATCTGAGAGAGATGATCCCAAGACTAACAAATCAGATCTGAGCTCTGTCGTCCTGTCAATTCCATGCATAAAAGTCAATGGACCATTAAACTACTTACTGGAAGAGAGGACTCCACAAATATCCTCACCCTAAATAATGGAACAGCCCTGTACGACAGTGTAAAAGATGCAGTATCTGCACCATCCTTAGCCAGAAGTGTTGAGTCGATTACCCACCTCACCCTCACCATGATGCCCACAGAATCACAGATGGCAGGCTTCAACCAATTCAATTCAATGCACGTGACATGAAAACAAACAGCTGGACACTGTAGATATGACTAATGCAGTGGGGCCTGACACCACTTGTGCTGCACAACAAGCCGTGCCCCCCTGGGGAAGCATTTAGGCATTTATTCTCACCTCAATGCAAAGCGGCCTGTGTGTACCTGATATTGTGGCCCCTTGCTTTAGACATCCGAGCTTGGGGAATTGCCATTCTGTCTCACCCAATCATAGTGTTATATATTTCACTGAGATATCCACTCATTTTCCTAAACCGCATGGAACACAAGTCCAGTCCCTCGAAACTCAGATCCCATAACAAGTCTGTCACCCCAGTCATCAGTCTGGTCATCCTTTACTGCTCTCTCTCAATGTCAGGTTTGTCCTTTATTAGGACCAGAGACCAAAACTGCACACAATGCTGCACAATGTTCGAGATGGTGTTTCACCAAGGCCCTGTACAGCTGAAGTAAGATACTCTTACTCCTGTACTCAAATCCCCCTGAATTGAAGTTGAATACAGCATTTATCTTCCTCCCTACTTGCTGCTCCTGAAATATTGCTCTCAGTGACTGGTGTACAGGGAGATCCAGATTCCTTTCAATGTTACAGCTCCCCACTTGCTGGGTCTATATACACTGGTCAGCGTGCCAATGCCATTACCAATATTGACTCATGGATACAGAACTCACTGCCTGACATGGACTCTGAGGGCTGCACAGAAATAAATAAAAATGCAGCTTAAGTTCCTTTATAGTGCAACATTGTTCAACCACTCCCTTTCAAATGATAGGCAGCCATTGTATTGTTCCCACCAAAGGACACAACATCTCATATCTCCCATTGCTCTCCATCCGCCACGTATTTGCCCAGTCATTTCACTTATCTCAGTCACCTTGGAGCTTTTTTACATCCTCCTCACCCACTCACAAGCTGACATTGTTTAGTGCTGTCAGCAAACTTGGGAATATTGCATTTGAGACACTCAACCAAATATATGATATGTATTGGCAATAGCTGGCGCCCAAGCCACGATCCTTGCTGTATGCTCCTAGCCTTCCATTAAAAAAAAACGTTGTTTTATTCCTACTCACTGTTTCCTGCCAGCTCTGTCCTTCGAGAACCATGTCCATGTATTAGCCCCAGTCCCACAGGATTCAAATTTGTACAATAGGCTTGGGGATTTATCAAAACTCTTTTTGAAATTCTATTCGCATTTCATTGATAGTTTCTACATAATTTTGCTAAAAGCCACTTTCTCAAATATGATTCCTATTTCATGAATCTCTCTTGAGTTTGTCTATGCCAATTAATTTCATTCTGATACTTTCTCTAAACCGTTTAGTTGATAATTTAATTCTATTCCCTTTTTCTCACCAGACTAAAGTTCCCTCATATTGCTAGGAAGTTTTCTTTTTTGTTTTGCTTTCTTCTGTGAAGGCATAACTGAAGCATTTTGCTCCATAGTTCTGCTATTTCCCGGTCCCCAATTATCTGGTATCAATCTGTAGGAAAGCTGCACATTTTTTCCCCTAATTTTGCCATTGACGAATTTTCAGAAAATATTACATGTTTTGCGTAAAAACTTTGTTAAGATATTTTTCAGAATCCTACCAATTCCTATTTTAAGGTACTCAGTGATTGGCCTTCCACAGCCATACAGTCACTGAAGCAAAGACTCTGTACTATCAGAAATACAGCACGGTCTACATTAGTCCCACTTTCCGACACAATACCAGTAGCCGTGAATCTTAAGGCATTTCAAGTGCAATACCGTGTATTTTCTCATGGTTTTGAGGTTACCATGACAACTCGCCTCTCAAGAAAAACATTTCAGACCCTAACACACTCTGGGTGAAAAGCAATCCTCAAATCCTCACTAAACCGCAAACCCTTCACTTTAAAAGTGTGGCCCTTTGACTAAAAGGAACAGCTGCTCTCCATCCACACTGTCCATGCTCCTCGTAACCTATCCTTCAGAATCACGTCCCCCTCAGCCTGCTCTCCTCCAAACTAAACAACCCAAGCTTGTCCAGCCTCTCTCCATAGCTGATGTGCTCCATCCCAGGGAATATCCTGGTGAATCTCCTTTGCACCCCCTCCAGTGCAGTCACATCCTTCCTGTATTGTGATTCCCAGAACTACACCTTGGCATCACCAAAGTTCTGCATAGCTCTTATAATCTGTGCCTCAATGAATCAAGGTTATATTTACAGTCCCTTATGCTTTCCCAAACTGTGTATTAACCTGTACATCACATTCAGGGATGTGTGGAGATGCACCCTCTGACCTTCCTCTGACCTTCCTAGTGTGCTACCATTCATTGAGTCCTCCCCCGTCTGGTTCATTCTTCCAAAGTGTATCACCTCATATTTATCAGGTTTACATTCCATCTGCCATTGATCTTCCCAGCTGACCATACCATCAATATCTTCCCGTATCTTAAGGCCTTCCTCCTCACTGCCAACCAACCGGGCAAACTGCGTATCAAACACAAACTTACTTATCACACTCCCCACCCCTCGTCCATATTCACAGCGACATCTTTTATGATTACCACAAATATTAAAGTTGAAAATCACACAACATCAGGTTAGAGTCCAACAGGTTTGTTCGGAGGCACTAGCTTTCGAAGCGCTCCTTCTTCATCAGGTGATTGTGCGCTTTGATGAAGAAGCAGCACTTTGAAAGATAGTGCCGCCGAATAAACCTGGTGGACTATAATCTGGTGTTATGCGAATTTTAGCATTGTCCAGCCAGTCCAACACCGTCACCTCCGAATCACAAATAATAAGGGACACAGCACTGATCCCTGTAGTATACCATTGGACACTGGCCTCCAGTCACACAAGGAGTCAACCACCACCTTGTGTCTCCTACCACTAAACTTCATTTGGATGCAATTTGGCAAGTCACTAATGAGTCCTACCTGTTCCCTGGTCATTCTGATCCGCTGGACACATTTGTAGAATATCTGGGAATTCTCCCTAATCTTGCCCTGGCAGCAGGTTTCCATGAGGTAAAAACAATGGCTGCAGATGCTGGAAACCAGATTCTGGATTAGTGGTGCTGGAAGAGCACAGCAGTTCAGGCAGCATCCAAGTAGCTTCGAAATCGACGTTTCGGGAAAAAGCCCTTCATCAGGAATAAAGGCAGTGAGCCTGACGCGTGGAGAGATAAGCTAGAGGAGGGTGGACTGGGGAGAAAGTACCATAGAGTACAATGGGTGACTGGGGGAGGGGATGAAGGTGATGAGGAGGTAAGTGTGGATTGGATAGGTGGTCTATCTTCTTTTCCACCTATCCACTCCACCCTCTCCTCAGTATATTCTTTCTCAGATTTTGTGACCAAAACTGAACTCAATATTACAGGTACTTTACTCACCAACACGCTGTTAAACTGCTTCAACATGTCTTTCCATCTATAATCTGACTCCCTGAAAGGAAGGCAATCCAAACTTTAACTTACCACTTGCATATATTCCTCCAAATACCCTTCACATTCATTGCATTTATGAACTCATTGTGTGCGTTCTTATAGAAAGCCTTCTGATAATCTAAAATATGCCAATTGTAATGGTTCCCCATTATCTATGCTGTAAGAATCAACTTCAAACAATTCCAAAGCTTATCAAGTATGATTTCCCTTTCAGAAATGCAGACTGATTCTCTCCAATGTTGCTGTTAATTTCTAAATAACGAATATCACATCCTATATAATAGACTCCAACAGTTTTCCGACAAATGTCAAGTTATTTGGTCTGCAGTTCTCCACACTATCTCTTCTTCCCTTTGTAGATGCTTGGATCACTACCGTTCATCTATAGTGCTTGGTTCCAGATTATGCAGAATGCACTTCGTAATAAACACAGTCATCGACAGTGCAACGAATACTTCTATTTGTGGTTTATTTCTGAAGATTGTGGTATGAGGTACATCTGGTTTGTCAATGTTAGCAATGCTCAATCCAGCTGTATGTTAAGTAGAGCCTTGTTACTGATATAAATTGACTTTATGTCTTTCGATCCACAAGTCCTATATAATGACGTTGTAATTCTGGATGATTTTCTGGATCTTCCTCCATGAAGACAGATGCAAAGTAACTGGTTATTTGCTTGGCCATTTCCCTGTTATCCATAATAAGCTCGTCTCACCTGAATGCAGATTTCCACATTTGACTATGCTTTTCTCTTTTTTTTGAAATATAGAACATAGAATTATGCAGTCTTTGTGTTCCTGTTTGTCTGCATGGTCGCTTTTTGATTTCCTTCCCCATTTCGTGGCCCTCCTTTACTGGATCGTAAATTTCTGAGAATTCTCAGGATTCCACAATGTCTGGAATTCTTCTGAAGTCACTTCCTGTGATTAATATAATCTTTCATTTATAATGTTAATCGTTGTTAACTCACTTTCTCACTCGTGGGTGTTTTACCTGAAATATATCGACGTATTTTTCAGACTTTGTAGTATTTTTCTAAATCTCCTGGTCCTGAACATATATATTCAGGAACACTGCAGGAGGACAGGAAAGAAATAGCAGCGGCCCTGGTTGGTACCTTTGCATCATCGGTTGCCAATGGGTGAGGTCCTGGAGGACTGGAGGGTAGTGAATGCTGTGCCGTTATTCACGAAGGGCTACAAATAAAAACCGGGGAACTATCGACCAATAAACCTAAAATCTGTGGCAGCTAAGTTACTTGACTAGATACTGAGGGAGAAGATTTGCATGCATTTCGAAAGGTAGGGCCTTGTAAATGGGGGATTATGGCTCACAAATTTGTTAGACCGTTTTGATTAAATGACCAGTAACTTTGGCAAGGGCATGGTTGTATATATAGACCTCACTAAGGCCTTCAATAAGATTCCACATGGTACGTTGCTCTGGAAGGTTAGATCACATGGAATTGAGGGGGAGCTGGCAAATTAGGTCCAAATTTAGCTTGATGATAGGAAGAAGAGGGTAATCGTGGAAGGATGCTTGTCGGACTGGAGGCCTGTGATGAGAGGAATGCCTTAGGGGTCGGTGCTGGGACCATATATTCATATATTACACATATGTATGATTTAGATGAGAATGTACAGGCATGATTTGTAAGTTTCAAGGTGACACTAAAATAGGTGGTATCGTGGACAGTGAGGAAGGTTATCAGAAATTTCAGAAATTACAGCAGTACCTTGATCAGGTGGGGAAGTGGGCCGAGAAATGGCAAATGGAATTTAAATCAGATAAGTGTAAGTTCTTGCATTTTAGAAAGTCAAATCAAGGCAGGAGTTTCATGGTGACTGGCAGGGCCTTAAGGATTGTAGTGGAACAGAGTGACCTTGGAATTCAGGTGCACGGTTTTCTGTAAGTGGAGTCCCAGTAGACAAGGCACTGAAAAAGGCTTTTGACTCACTGGCCTTCATCAGTTCGAGCACTGAGTATCGAAATTAGGGAGTTATGTTACAGTTATGCAAGATGTTGGTGAGTCCATACTTGTAGCGTCATGTTCAGTTTTGTTCACTTTGCTCGAGGAAGGATGTTATTAAACTGGAAAAAGTGCAGAAAAAATTTACAAGGATGTTGCCAAGATTCAATGGTCTGAGTTATAGTGAGAGGTTGAACAAGCTAGGAGTTTTTACTTTAGTCTGTATGAGGCTGAGGGGGATGTGATAGTAGTGTATAAGATCATGGGAAACATGGATAGAGTCAATGCACTCAGTCGTTTTTTCCACAGGATTGGGCAATCACGGACTAGAGGTAATCAATTTCAGGTCAGAGGGGAAAGAGTAAAAGGGAACCTGAGGGGCAATTTCTTTTACACACAGGGTGGTATGCATATGGGATGAGCTGACAGCAGAAGTGGTTGAGGCGTGTACATTCACAAAATTTAAAATACATTTGGACAAAAACACAGGTAGGAAAGGATTAGAAGGATACAAGGAAATGGCAGGGAAATGAGGTTAGTCTGAATGGACATTTTGTTCGGAATGGATTAGTTTGGGCCGAATGGCCTGTCTCTGTGCTGTAAGACTATATGGGTCTAACAACCATTGTTCTCTTACTGAATGTTATATTGTACTTTCCCAATTCACTGGAGTGAACTTGACCCTCTAACCTCTGGGCTTCCATGATGTTTGACCAGAATGTTCACACATTCCACATTGAATACAGACACCGTGTAAAATACAACATATTAACGTCACTATTCCTCCAAAGCTGCTTCAGAGCAAGGTTAGTAATTAGTCCTTCCGACCACACAATAGACAATAGACAGTCGACAATAGGTGCAGGAGTAGGCCATCCTGCCCTTCGAGCCTGCACCACCATTCAATATGATCATGGCTGATCATCCTTAATCAGTATCACACAACACCAAATCCGAAATAACCTGCTCTCTAGTTTGATTCACAACATGCTCTCCAACCCACCTGATACACACTTATGGAATTTATTTTTCACAACATTAGCAGTCACTTAGTTAACTCAGTCTGGATGCAACTTTACACCATCCATTATTACTGCAGAACCCACGAGTATTTGTTACTCATTCACAGGATGGGGACTTAGCTGGATAACCAGAATTTCCTGGCCATGCCAGACGGCATTTAAGAGTCAACAGCGTTGCCTTGGATCTGGAGTGACATGCAGGCCAGACCAGATAAGAACAGCCGTTTCCATCCCTAAAGGACATTAGTGAACCAGATGAGTTTTTCCAACAATCAGGAATGGATTCCTGATCATCATAAACCCTTGATTCCAGATAATTATTGAATTCAAATTCCATAATCTGCCGTGGCAGGATTTGAAACCATGTCCCCAGAACATTACCTGGGTCTCTGGGTTATGAGCCCAGCGATAATATCAGTATGTCATAGCTTCCCTTTACATATAGTTGCATATATAATTTCCAGAGCATATGTTGCAAAATATTTGCGCGACAGTTTTGGTTCACATATATAACACAAGTTTGTTTCTCCTTGCTATTTGTAAGACCCACCCAAACTCATTCTGTGGAATCTGAGGGACAGAGCCTGTGTCGTTATTAGTGATAGACTTGGATAAGACATTCGGGGAGGCTCACCTCGATGCTGAGATGATCTGAAGACATGTCCAGGAATACAGGACAAGCATCAATATCCATTACGCTCTGTCAGAATAAGTGTCACCGTATATTCTCACTGCTCCCTCACACGCACTGTATGTCTCTTATAGCACCGACCCTCGACCAAGACTCACACTCTAACTCCAATAAGGCTCAAGCACGACCACACTCACTGTTGAATTCAGCACCTTCCCTCCCCCACATTTTCCGTCCCTGATGCAACAGTCCCACACACTAATAGCACGACATGGATACAACACTATGGACAGACTCCCTCCGGCCACCTCACCATGTCACACGTCACCTAGTCCAGCACGAACAACAGGACCATCCACTTCCACCCACACTCATTCCTTCCCTTTCCCCCATTCCAGGAGAAACAGCCTGGAATAGGACAGAAAGGGCCAACCCAGGTGGTGGAGTGCCGGATATCCGTTCCCTCAATCCCCTACCCTGATATGTGGGGAGGAACCTGGAGTGAGCCGGAGAGGACCAGGAGGCCTTGTGTTGAGTATCTGAAACATCCACGTCCCACCAACTGAATAAGGAGCAGTGTTCAGTAAAGAGCAATTCTCAATTCAAACCTACTGTCAGTTACAACCTCATCTCTCTCACTCGTAGAAGAACAGATACCCCATTGCACAGAGATGCAGGCATTGATATACACAGACGGATTGGTAAAATACCCCAATATAGTAACATACACAATGCATACAAGGAGATAAGCATGCGCACATGGAGAAGCACACAAAGACATAAACAGTCACACACAAATAGACACAAACACAGATAGAAACACACAGGCTGATACAAAGATAGACACACATAGTCACAGAAATAAAAAAGTAACAAGCACATGGAGACACACACTTAAATACACATTGAGACACAGACACGATTGCCATTAAGACACAAATAAATACGTTTTTGATTAATAAGGAGATCAAGGATTCTAGGGAGAAGGTAGGAGAATGATGTAGAGGAACATATGCGAAATGACTGAATGGTATATCAGACTCGATAGACCAAATGGTCTAATTCTGCTCCTTTTTTAAATGCTCGTGTGGTGTTATGCTATCAGGTATTCTCTTCCTGAGACAGCAGCAACATATTTGATTGGAAACAGTCAGTGGTAATATGGGAAAAGATTGGAGGGCAGAATAGTTAATGTCTATTCCTAGTTATTGTACCACTATATCCAAAAAGAGGCAGTGATTTGATATGAGGTTTTTTTAAAAATGTGTCCCACAATGAAAGAAGGATGTCCCTTTCCCTTGACTGTTCTGCTATCTGTGGTGTCCTCATCCTCAGGAAGCAGTGAAGACTCGGTAAATTTAGGTATTTTAGTTTGAGCTTGCCTGCTCTTTGCCGGACAGGAGAGTCAATGTTTATTGGGAACAGACAGGAGACGGATGGTCAGACACACTCGGATCAGCCATGAGCATTCTGAATGGTGCCACCAAATGGCCAACTGCTGCCCCTTTCCAATGTGTTGTTCCCTCAATCCACCCTCCCGGCCGTTACAGAGATATACTGCTCTCCCTACCCCATGCGTTTTCCCTCAATCCACCCCTCGATGCGATTACAGGGTAGACGACCATCCCATTCAACCAGACTGGATCGTTACAATGAGACAGAAGGAGACCATTCTGCCCCTCCAAAGAATTACACAGGAATATAGGATGAAGTAATTCAGCTCGTTGAGTACATTACACAGCCCAGGACGAGGCCATTCAACCCGCCTGAACTGCTGCACAGGAACAGGGATGTTGTCACGAACAGGATATCGTAGAGATATATGATTTTTTAAACAAAACACTAACTAGTTTTGACTCAGAGATCACTGTAGTGTCATCAATGATCAATAATCTATGTAAAATATCTGAATGAAGGGACTGAATGGATCAAAGCTGAACTACCTTGTACACCAAAATGATCATTCAATAGATCTTCAAATGGATGGAGTGAATCTGCATTATGATGTAGACAGGGAAGGTTAGTGAGCGTATCCTCAGCAGAAATAATATAATGTGAGTTGTCTATTGCAGTCGGGAACAATTTAAATGGAGAGAGATTGCAGATGTTTTTCATGTTCTTGGTACAAGAATCATATGAATTCTGTCTGCAGATGCAGCAAGTGATTCGGAATGTAAGTGGAATGATGCTGTTTGTGGCAACGGGTATTGGGGTTTAATTAGGAATATTTCACTGTATCTGTACAGGGCATTGCTGAGACCACATCAGATACACTGTGTGCAGTTTTGATCCTCTAAACTAAAAATACAACCGGATACAATTCCTTTCAAAGATGTTCAAAGATGCTTCCCTTGACTGATGCTTGAAATGAAGGCCTTTTGTAATCGGGATTATCTGTTTAGATCTAAGATGAGAAATCTTATTAAACCACGATTTTCAGAGAAGTCTTTCAGCTGGATACATATTTTCTTTTGTTAAGAAGAATAAAGCTAGATAATAACTTTTTGAATGATATACATTGTTATTAACACAAATATTATGAAGATATCAACCCATTTTTAAAACTTACGCAGATGTATATAAACATCTCATCAAATCATAAAACGGGCACATTATTTTCTTTTGCTAATGAAAGGTACTGTGCACAACAACAGCAATGATGCTGCATACAGCATACAGTCTATTATCATCCATTCCAGAGAATGTACATGGAGAGCGCACATGGTCCAGTTTGGTTTTCAGTTGACATTCTTGATTTTTTTTCCGCACAGAGACGGAGAAAAATATTACTTGCTTCAGAAGCAGCAGCCAATTGGTCTCTCTCTCTTACTTTGTTCTGCCTGAAAACAAGACGTGAGAGCACAAAAATCCAGAGTCATCTTTACCACTCGTGGAGGATTCCTGATGAGGATTCATAGGAATCTCTGTACAGCTCGAAGCAAAGGGAATTCAGCCAAATTCAACTGTTCCGGGAAGAAATCCGCATTCCCAGACATTTGTGTGAGCAGAATAAGTTCAAAGTCAGAAAAACATTTGGGACATTCTATCATTTTACCATTTGTTCACAGTTCAAATTTCTGTGTCTCAGATTTTTCTAGAAAATTACCCAGTCCGATACCTATATCATTGGACACAGCACTCAACTGGTTACATTTAAAATATGCTTTCACCAATAGAGGAGTGGGAAAAGGCATGAGTGACCCTCCAACATTGGTCAGAACATGAACAAGAGATTCTCATAGGTTTGTGAAGGTGTGAATTCCCTTCCCCAGAAGATTGTGATGCCTGGATATTTCCATTTGTTCAAAATTGTCTATGTCAGACATTTGATAGACAAATGAATGTAGTAAAATGGTACACTGACAGAAAAGTGCTGCTGAGACCTTAGTAAGATCATAGTGCATGGTAGAGCCTCACTCAGACATGACTCAAAAATGCTTTACTCTCTCTGATTCCAACGTTCAATAACAGAACATCCAGGAAAATTACAGCTGTTTACTTTGAAATTACAGAAAATGAAAACATAAGGAACAGGAATATGTAATTCGGATGGTCAAGCCATTGTATACGATCATGGCTGATCTACTGTTAGCATTAACTCCTCCTTAATGCCCAGTTCTTCACACTCCTCAGCTCTCTGGCAGGTCAAAGATTCATGTGCCACCTCTTTAAATACTTTCCGTGATGTAGCTTCCCTAACTCTCTAGTCCAGATAATTCCTGACATTGATTACCCTCTGTGAGAGGAAAAAACTCTCTACCCATACACCGTCACCTATTAATATAAACAAGAGGTGAACACAGGGGCTCAAGAAAGAGTGAATGGCCTTGATATCAAGGCAGTAGTTGACTGAGGATGTCATCGGGACCACCTAGTTTTTTGAGCTTAATGAGAATCAGGTCTAACCTCCTCACTGGTTGGGGTCTTTCAGAGCACAAAGGAAGATGTTTGTGGTCGGTGGCCAACAATCCTCTCAGTCCCGGGACATCTCTTCAGGAGATCCTCAGATTAACTTCCTCAGCACAAACATCTTCAGCTCCTTCGTCAACATCTATGTGCCCCCATTCCCGTCGCCCCTCATCTATCCCAAGATCAGAAATGGAGTGATCACTGAAGATCACACAATATTCAGAACATTTTGTCCCCACTCAGCTCCTGAACCGGTCTGTGTCTATATTCAGCAAGACCCAAACAACATTCAAGTGTGTGCTGTTAAAGTGTCGGTAACATTCATGTAACAGAACGGCCAGGCACTGCACATTTCCACAATGAAAAGAGAAGCTCATTCAGCACCTCAAGCTGGTTACATCCGGATATGTGGAAACTATTCAGCCCATCGAAATGACTGATCAAGAAGAGGTACAGCCCATTCAATCCTCCTGCCTGTTCCACAGGAAGAGGAGGCGTCTGGTCAGTACATTGAACTGTTAAACAGGAACAGGCAGTGTCCAGTAAGACCCCTAAACCTGTTCTTTGGAACAAAAACGAGACCATTCACCACTCGAGACACTTACATCGGAATAGGATGGTGTCATTGATGCTCCAACCTGGAAAACGAACGGAGCAGAGACTGCACTCATAGACTGCTCACAATGTTCCTCGTGGCTCCATTGCCTGTGGAAAAAATGATTCTTTAACGTGTTTTGTCGGCAGTGAGGAAGGAAGCCAAATGTTTTGTGCCAAGCCTTAATGAGGCATCTTCCATCTCCAGGAACACAGACCCATGTTCTCTGTGGGGCTCAGAAGCTGGTGGGAATGGTTATCTGTTTTAGAATGAAGGTATTGTGGCTCCTGTCGCGATGGTGGATAACGTGAAGTATGATCACACACCAAATGCACTGTATAAATGTTGGAAGAGTTTAGTTAAAGACTGGTTCTCTCTCTCTCAATCGAAATGGGGAGTGGCGTGGAGTGAGAGGAACGTTCTCAGAGTCTGTTAACTCTTCCACCGTGTGGACCCACCAGTGCTTCAGGGTGGAGGAAATGCTGAAGGCCTTCCAGCACTTGGGACAGCTGAAAGGCCTCCCTCCCAAGTGTGGGAAGGCCTTCAGCAATTCCTCCCTGCTGAAGCACTGGTGGGTCCACACTGGGAAGAGGCCGTTCAGCTACCTGAGTGCTGGAAGGCCTTCAACAATTCCTCCAACCTGCTGGCCCACTGATGGGTCAATCATGTAAACCAAGTTAAAAAAAAACATGGACTTTATCACCGTATTAGTTCTGTTTATTGAACACAAAATACGGGGACAAAATGATTTTCCGTCCGTACTAAACTATGGGAAGTACGAAGAAATAAGATACACTCGTGATATTGAGCTACATAAATTGAAATGTGCATTAGAAAACCACGGAAGTGGTGTGCAATCTTTCTCAATCATTATTTAGCCCACAGCTGAGATGCTGATTTCCCCTCTGTCAGTGATCCACCTCATTGAGATTCTCTGGCGCATTATCTCAGTATTGAGGGGGTTCTCAGTTCCTGCTGCTGTTCACCCAGTCTATTTAAATTAAATCACCTTCTCACTGTAGAGAAATAAAAAAATCACTTGGCCTTTTGGACTCTGTTTAACTGTCAGCAACTCAGCTCTGTGATATTATTGGCGATAAATGCTCTGGGACCACAGCCAGTATCCGCACAGTGCTCAAACGGTATGGCAATAGATAAAGGCCTTGCAGTCCGTGAGAATTTCTAAATAAAACTTCCATTTTCTGTCCGTTCCTGTCTATCTCCCCTCCTGCTGTCTTCTGATCTATCCAACTCACCCTCGTTTAGCATCCCTGTTTCCAAATTGTGCAGCTGTACAGCTTGATGTTTTGGCCATTTTTGAGAAATGGATAGAGCAGGGACAGGACTGATCATTGTAGGGTCCGGGGTTTAGATGCTTCATTGAAAAAAAGGAAAGTACTAACAGTGGGGAGGGGGTGGTGGTTGGGGTGGGGGAGGGTGCGGTGGCATTGAAAATCAAAGACAGCATTACGTTGGTATAAAGGATGCTTGATAAGGACTCGTCTAGTGAGGTCGTATGGGAAGAGGTTAGAAACAAAAACGGAGAGGTCACCCTGTTGAAAGTTCTCTATTGCCATCTGAAATGTTCCAGAGATGTAGAGGAAAGGATTACAAAGATGATACTGGACAGGAGCGAAAATAACAGAGTAGTTGTTATGTAAGAATTTAACTTTTCACATATTGATTCGAAATGGTACAGTAGAAATACTTTATATGGGTCAGTTCTTGTCCAATATGTGCAGAATGGTTTCCTGACACATTATGTAGATAGGCCAACAAGGGCCGGGGCCAAATTGGATTTGGAACTGAGTAATGAACCAGACCAGGTGTTAGATTTGGAGGTAGGTGAACACTTTGCTGATAGTGACTACAATTCAGTTATGTTTACCTTAGCGATGGAAAAGGACAGGTGTATACTGAAGGACAAGTGTTATAGCTGGGGGAAAGGCAATTATGACGTGATTAGGAAAGGTTTTAGGATGCATAGGATGGGGAAGGAAACTGCAGAGGATGGGTACAATTTAAGTGTGGAGCTTTTTCAAACAACAGCTACTGTGTGTCCTTGATAATTTTATACCTGCCAGGAAAGGAGGAAGTGGTCGAGTGAGGCTGCTGTGGTTTACTGAAGCAGTTGAATCTCTTGTCAAGAGGAAGAAGGAGGCTTATGTAAAGATGAAACATGAAGGCTCAGTTCGGATGCTTGAGAGTTACAAGTTATCCTGGAAGGACTTTTAAAAAAAGTTAAGAACAGCCAGGATAGAGCATGACAAGTCTTTGGCAAGTAGGATCGCGGAAAACCCTCAAGCTTTCTATCAGTATGTCACGAATAAAAGAATCACCAAATGAAGATTAATGGCAATCAAACACAGTAGTGTTAAGTTGTGTGTGGAGTCTGAGGAGATAGGACAGGCTGTAAATTAATATTTGAATCAGGATTCACAATGGAAAAAGAAAATGCTGTCAAGGCCAATACTGAGAAACAGGCTATTAGTCTAGATGGGATTGAAGTTCGTAACGTGGAGATGTTAGCAGTTCTGGAGAGTGTGAAAATAGATATGTCCCCTGCGCCAGATGGGATTTATCCTAGGATTCTCTGAGAAGCTAGGGAGGAGTTTACGCAACCAACTGTTCGGATTTTTACATCGCCATTGTCTACAGGAATAGTGCCAGAAGATTGGAGGACAGCAAATGTCCGTTTGTTCAAGAAATGGAGAAGAGATAACCATGGTAATTATATACCTGTCTTACTTTGGTTGTGGGTAAAGTGTTGGAAAGGATTATAAGAGATAGGATTTACTATCATCTAGAAAGGAAACATTTGATTCGGAATAGTCAACAAGGTTTTGTGAAGGGTATGTCATGCCTCACAAATCTTACCGAGTTCATTGAGAAGGTGACCAAACAGGTGGATAAGAATAAAGTGAGGTATGTGGATTTCAGTGAAGCGTTTGATAAGGTCCCTCATGGTAGGCTATTGAAGAAAATATGGAGAGTGTGGTGTTGGAAAAGCAGAACAGATGAGGCAGCGTCCAAGATGCATGCAAGTTGATGTTTCTCTTGTAAGCCCTTCATCAGTAATCAGTTTTCTGGTCTGCAGCATCAGCAGTCTTCATTTTCTCCTCACTCCTCAGATGTTGCCTGACCTGCTGTGCGTTTCCAGCGCCACAACCTCGACTCTGATCTCAAACATCTGCAGTCCTTACTTTCTCCCAGAAAATATGGAGACGTGGAATTGTGGGTGATTTAGCGTTTGGATCACAAATCGGCGAGCTCAAAGCAGACAGAAGGTGATAGTTGATGTGAAATGTTCATCCTGGATTTCAGTCGCTAGTGGTACACTGCAAGGATCTGCTTTGGAGTGACTGTTGTCTGTCCTTTTGAATGACCTTAATGAGGGTATAGAAGGATGAGTTAGTAAATTTACGGTTGTCAGTAAGGTCGCTGGATCTGTCGGTAGTGCTGAAGGATGTTGTAGGTACTGAGCTGTAATGTTCTATGTGCATGGACCTACAATGGGCTAAATAGCTTCCTTCTGTGATGTAACGATTCTGAGGCACTCTGGTCCACAATAAAAGCTTCAGGTGCCTGGAGAGTCAAGCTGGTCCAGTAAAGGACACACACTGCACAGTCATCCATCATCTCTTCCTGTTCTCTGATATACAGCGGCCTCAAAATATCAGTCCAAACAAAATAGATTGATTCAAATTCAAGCAGTCAGGAGGACGTTCACCCGAGGGGATTGCCGTCAGAGGATTCAATGAATAATAAGATTTCAGAATAACACAAAAAATAAACAATCTCACAGCAGCATAATAATTGGCAGCAGAGTAAAACTTACAGTTCCAAATATGTCCATGTTCAGCATTGTGTTCAGTTTTGGTCACCTTGCTGTAGGAAGGATGGTATTAAACTGGAACTTTACAAGGATGTTGCCAGGACTCAAGGGTCTGAGTCATAGGGAGAGGTTGGATAAGCTGGGACATTACTCTTTAGAGCGCAGGAGACTGAGGGGAGTGAAATGCGTCGAGAGTCTAGTCATGGCCCACATCAGTTCCAGTCTCCCAGCCTGCCTCGATCCCCGACAATTTTCCTACCAGTGGAATGGGTACATAGTGGGTGCCATATCCCTGGAACACGTGGACAACAAGGGCACCCACATCAGATTCCTGATCATTGACTATAGGTTCACCTTCAACACCATTATTCCTTCAGACTGATCACCAAACTCCCTGACCTTAGTCTTGGCTCCGCCCTCTGAAATTGGATCCTCAGCTTTCTGACCCACAGTACACAATCAGTGAAAATAGGTAAGGGTGTCTCTTCCATGATAATATTCAACACTGAAATCCCAAAGGATGTGTCCTCAGCCCCCTACTATACTCTCTGTACACCCACGACTGTGTTGCCAAATTTTGAACGAATGCCAGCTACATGTTCACTGATGACACCATCATAGTAAGACAGGTATGTAATGATAACAAGTCAAAATACAGAACGGAAATAGTGGACTTAGTGATATGCTGTACTGAGAACATCCTCTCTTTCAACGTCGGCAGAACTAACCAACTGATCAATGACTTCAGAAAGAAATGAGGAGAACATGCCCCCATCTGCATCAATGGAACTGAAGTTGAAAGAGTGGAAAGCATTAAGTTGCTTGGAGTGACGATAACCGATCTCCCATGTAGACGTGACAGAGATGTAGAGATGGCACAACAACGCCTCTTCTTTCTCTAGCTGCTCAGGACATTTGACATGTCCACAAGGACTCTCACCAATTTCTACAAATGCACCACTGACAGCAAACTATCTGTGTGCATAATGACCTGGTGTGGCCACAGATCTGTCCAGGACAGTAAGAGAAATGACAGAAGGTTGTGTGCACAGCCCATGCCATCACGGAAACCAACGTCCTATCCATTGTCTCTATTTACACAGCTCACTGCCGTAGAAAGTCTGACAGCATTTACAAAGACCCATCGTACCCTGGATCTCCTACAATCTCTTCCATCATGCAGACAATACAGAATCTTGAACACACAAACCAGCGGCTCATGAGCAGCATCTTCCCAGCCATTTATTAAACTGAGGAATGGACTCTCTAACTTCAAATAATGCTGATTTTGCACACATTGATGTTGCCTATTGCATGCCCTTTCTGGTGTAGCCTTTATGCCTCAGTCTAAGTTTTTCCTTTACCCTATGACCTGTATGTCCTTGCTTATTGTTGGAGCGAGATTCCCCAGCTAGGGACAAAGACTCTGGAGGCAGGCAGGACACAGGTACGGAATGGACTTTAATTCAAGCAAAACCTGGCTAATGCTGGGAGAATCCCAAAGGATCTTCCTCGAATCTGGCTTTGACATGAGAAGACAATCCTTTCCTTAATCTTTAGCTTAGATCAGAAGGCAAATCAATGACACACGTCGAGTTTACAGTAAAAAGACAGTATTTTTATACGTTCTGTGTTGAAATGATCGTACACAGCCTTGTCAGTGTACCCTCCACTCCCCTTCTGCAGAACCAATTTTGTAAAACAATTGATCAATGATGGACACTCCCATGGACAGCCCGAGGTTCTTATTTGTTTCGGAAGTTTAACCATTGTTGTTATCTCTAGTCCGTGGGATCTTTCTATAATGCATTCCAAAGTTCGGGGCTCTGCTCTTTTCAGTCATATCCCCCATTGTTTATCTTGAAGGATTGCATAAATTCTATTCTCCAATGGGCAGGCTATCTCTTATCAAATTCCGTGATCACATTTTACAGTAAAAAGCTGATTCTGATACAAAATACGTAATATTATTATTATCTACGGTTAACCTTTTTCTTCGCGAATTCGACAAGACAAGCCAGGCATCTCGTTCAGGTTTTATTATTATGTTGAAATCTGTGTCCATGATTATTTACCAAATATTTAACTAGAACTTATTACTATTGTAAACAGTTTCAAAGGCACAGCTAGCTTCTGAAAGATAACTTGAGATGCTATTTTTGTGGATGAAAATAATCCTTACTGAGATCAGAATAAGTTACTTTTTGTAGTGATTCTTCAAAGTTTTTGTGCTACAATTTCATTTTTTCATCTGTGTTCTGTTACAAATCATCATTTTTTTAAAAAAAAAACCCTTCTTTACCACTATATAGGCATGTTTCAGAATCTTGCGAATCAGATTATCCTTTCTTTTGCTTTGGAATAATTCCCTGTTCAAAGGCCCTTTTTTTCACTGATGCTGAAGCAATCTATTTTAATTTCTGTCTATTTTGTGGCTCTTCAGAAACAGACAGCTGAAGTAGACTTTTAATTTTCGGTCACTCCATGTCTCTAAAAAAAGGCAGCTCCAACTCTCACTATGATCTGCCAGAACTGTGTATAAACAAAGAGTTTCACTCTACTTAGATACATGCGACAAAGACTCCTATCAAATCAAATAAAACCAAATCGTATGATCGAGAGAGAGAAATTGTCACAAGGTCAATACACCCAGATGAAACCTCTGCAGACTGCCACATCCGGCCAAAAATCGTGATAGTCGATTAAACAACTAACTGTTAGAGAGGGCTCCACAATTATCCCCATTCTATCAATGGATCAGCTCTGCACATCAGTGTAAAAAACAAGGAAATAGTATCTGTACCATCCTCAGCCAGGGGTGTTGAATCGATGATTCAATTCACCGTCATCATGATGCCCACAGGATCACAGATCAGTCTTCAACCAATTCAATTCGCTGCACGTGCCATGAAGAAAAAGCTGAACACAGTAGAGAGGCAAATGCAATGAGTCCTGACCCCATTCCTGCAATAGGACTGAAGACTTGTGCTGTACAACAAGCCGTGCCCCTGTGGAAGCGGTTTCCTTCCAGCTACAAATCTGACATCTCCCTGGCAATGTGGAAAATTACTCAGTGTCGGGGAATAATTACAATCTGGAAAATTACAACCCTCTCAGTCTCATCATGATAGTCAAATTGGGAGTTCGTTTTGATAGAGCTGTCAAGCAGCACAGACATAAACTTGCTCAGTGTGGTTTCCGATCGGTCCCCATGTGGAGATGGTGCTGTTTTGGAAAAGTCACTGGATGAATAATCCAGACCAGGCTAATGCTCTGGCAGCTGGTGGAAGTTAAAAACAAATAATAAAATGTCGAGATCTCAAATCTGGTGTCAGTAACAATGGCCTTGAAGTCAATGTCGATTGTAAACACCAACTTCCTTCCCCAATGTACTTTCAGGAAGTAAATCTCCCGTGCTTTCCTGGTCTGGCCTAAAAGTGACTCCAAACACACAGACATGTGATACACTCTTCAATGGTCTCTGAAAAGGCCAAGAAAGACACTCTATCGTATCAAACTGCTCTGAAGTCTAAAAGGATAAAACCTGACAGAATACCCAGACCCCAACATCGGTATGGAAAAGGGAATGGGAAACACAGTCCTGTTGAGCCAGCAGAGACGTCCTTCCTAACATCGGCGAACTTGTGACAACATTTACAGAGCTTTCCCATAAACCACACAGAAACATCAGGAATGTAATAGGCCATACAGCACATTGAGCCTGCCCCATTCTAGTTAATATCTGAATATCTCCTCAATGCACTTTCCCCACACACTTTACACACCCCTTAATGTGATTAACCTTGTGAAGCTATAAAATAGGAACTGCAGTTGTCCCCTTGGTCTGTCGAGTTTGCTATCCAATTCAATATAATGATGACTAACCCTTTATTTCTGCACCATACTCCTGCTCTCTCCCCCATCCTTTGGTGTCTAGACATCCTTATTAGTCTTTAGTGCCTTGTCTTCCACAGCCTTATGTGAGAGAGAATTCCCAGGTTTACCAGTCTCTGAGTGCAGACATTTATTCGTATCTAAATGCAATGTGACCCATCTGTATTTAATACTGTGGCCTCTTGTTTTAAACTTCCTTGCCAGGGGAATTATCATCACTGCTTCCAATCTACCTCACCATGTCAGTGTTTTCTACATCTCACTGATATCTCCACTCATTTTTCTAACCCCATGGGATACAGGCTCAGTCACCCCAAACTCTGCTCCCACAAAAAGTTTGTCATCCCAGAGATCAGTCTGTTCATCCTTCACTGCTCTCCCTCAATGTCAGGTTTGTCCTTTATTCGGTACGGACACCAAAATTGCACACAATACTGCACAATGTTCGAGTTGAGGTCTAACCAAGGGCCTGTACAGCTGCACTGAGACACCCTTACTCCTGGACTCAAGCCCACCTGAAATAAGGTTCAACACCCCATTTATCTTCCTGACTGCTTTCTGCTCCTGCAATATTGCTTTCAGTGACTGGTGTACAGGGAGATCCCAGAATCTTTTCAATGTTACAGCTCCCCACATGATGGGTCTGTGTAAACTGGTCTGTGTGCCAATGTATTCCCTGTATTGGCTTCTGTCTTCAGAACTCACTGCCCTGCATGGATCTCAGATGTCTGTCCAAACAATAACAGAAGAAAAGCGCAATTCCCTTCATAGATGGACATTTCTCAACCACTCCCTTTTCCAATGGTTGGCTGGAATTTAAGTGTTTCCCAACAAAGTAGACAACATCACATCTATCCACACTGTTCTTCATCTGCCACATGTTTACTCATTCGCTCCGTTTGTTTCAATTACCTTTAATTTTTTTTCACATCCTCCTCACTTTCAAAATCCTAGTTCAGCAGACTTAGAAACTTGGCATTTGATTCCCTCAACGAGATGTTTGAGATGTATTGTGAATATCTGGTGCCCCGGCACCAATCATTACGATGCCTCATGAGCCTTCCAAACTGAAAACCATCCATTTAGTCCTCCTCATTGTTTCCTGTCAACACTCCCATTTTAACACCATGTTCATATATTACCCCCTATCCCATGTGCTTTTACTTTGCACACGAGGCTTGGGACTCTATTAAAATTCTTGCTGAAAATCCAAGTTCAATGCCTCTATTGTATTTTCTGTAATTAATCTACCAGTCAGTTTCTCAAATATGTTTCCCATTTCATCAATCTGTGTTATTTTTTCTTCTATGCCCATTATTTTCAGTTCCAATAATTTCTCCAAATTAGTTTATTTACTAGTTTCATTCCACATCATTTTCTCATCAGACTCAGATTTTCTCCTATTGCTGGGAAGGCTTTGTTTATGTATTTTTATGTGAAGACAGAAATGAAGTAGTTGTGTCATGTTTCTCTGTTCTCCATTCTCCATTCCCTGGATTCAGACTGAAAGGAATCTGAAACTTCGACTAAAAAGAACAGCTGTTGTCTATTCACCCTGTCCATGCCCCTTGTAATCTTAAACCTGAATGACTTATCCGCTCAACTTCCTCTGCTCCAAAATAAATAACTCGAGCTTATCCAGCCTCTCTCCACAGCTCATATGGTCCATCCCAGGGAGCATCCTGGTGAATCTCTTCTGCACCTCATCCAGTGCAATCACATCCTTCCTGTAATGTGGCTCCCAGAACTGCAGAAAACATTTCATTTCGCCTTACCAAAGTGCTATATAAAACTCGGATAATCTTTGGGTCAATGAATAAAGGCTTTATCTACAGTCATGCTGAACTCATCAATTATCATATCTAGTCACATTCAGGGATGTGTGGAGAAGCACGATCTGAGCTTCCTAGTGTGATGCCGTTCTTTGAGTACTCCCCTGTCTGGTTCCTTCTTCCAAACTGTATCCCCTATTTATCAGGGTTACATTCCATCTGCCATTGATCTGACCATCTGACCATTTTATCTGTATCTTCCTGTGACATAAGACCTTCCTCCTCACTGCCAACCACCCGGCCAATCTTTATGTCAAACACAAACGTACTTATCACACTCCCCCTACCCACTTCACATTCACATCACTTATGAATACCACAAATAATAAGGGACACAGCATTGATCTCTGCGGTACACCAGGGGAAATTGGGCTCCAGTCACACAAACATCCTTCTACCATGAAGTTGAGTTTGGATGCAACTTGGCAAGTCACTAATAGGCCCTACATGTTCCCTGGTTGTTCTGTTCCACTTGATATACGTGAAGAATATCTGGGATTCTCCTTAATCTTGCCCTGCCAACAGGCTTCCGTGCCCCTGTGTTAGTCAGTCCCCTCTGAGGGAAGAATTTCCACCTTAATACGGTCTTAAATGGCATATCCCTTATCCTGTCATTATTTTCCTTAAGTATAGAGTAGACAGCTAGAGAAACATCCTGTTTATTTCCACCTCATCACATGTATCATAGATTTTTGAAATTTCACTGCGATCACCTCTCATGCTTTGAAACTGGAGAGGTCGCAAGACAACTCTCCCCATCAGAAACTCTTGTCATCTCAGGAATTAATCTGGAGAATGTCCATTGCACGTCCTCTGTGATCAGTGTAATCTTTCTTAGATTAGATCACCAACGCTGCACTCAATACCTCAGGTACACTCTCACCAACATTCTATGCCACTGCTTCATGATGCCTTTACCTCTATATTTCAATTCCCTTGAACAATCTCCAACCTAACTTTAACTTTCCAAATACATGTATTCCTCCAAATACCATTCAGACTAATTGCATTTACGAACTCACTGTATGAGTTAAAAAGGCATAGAGATGTACAGCATGGAAACAGACCCTTCAGTCCAACCCGTCCATGTCGAGCAGATATCCCAACCCTATCTAGTCTCACCTGCCTGCACCCGGACCATATCCCTCCAAACCCTTCCTATTCATATAACCATCCAAAAGTCTTTTAAATGCTGCAATTGTACCAGCCTCCACCACATCCTCTGGCAGCTCATTCCATACACGTACCACTGTCTGTGTGAAAAAGTTGCCCCTTAGTTTCTTTATGTATAATTACTTACAGTGTGGGAACAAGTCCACACCAACCCACCGAAGCACAAACCCCCCAGACCAATTCCCCTACATTCATCCCTTCACCTAACACCACAGGCAATTTAGTATGGCTAATTCACCTAGCCTGCACATTTTTGGATGGTGGGAGGAAACTCACGCAGACACAGGGAGAATGTGCAAACTCCACACAGAAAATCCACACAGCCTGAGGCAGAAATTGAACCTGAGTCTCTAGCATTATACAGCAGCATTGCTAACCACTGTGCCACCGTGCCACCCAACACCTTCTGCCTCTCACCCTAAACCTATGCCCTTTAGTTCTGGACTCCATGACCCCAGGGAAAAGACTTTGTCCATTTATCCTCTCCATACCCTTCATAATTTTATACATCTCTCTAAGGTCACCCCTCAGCCTCCAGCGCTCAATGAAAAACAGCTCCAGCCTGTACAGCCTCTCCCTGTAGCTCAAATGCTCCAAACCCATCAACGTTCTTGTAAATTTTTCCTGAACCCTTTCAATTTTCACAACATATTTCCAATAGGAAGGAGACCAGAATTCCATGCAATATTCCAACAGTGGCCGAACCAGTATCCCGTATAGCCCCAACATGACCTTCCAACTCCAATACTCAGTACTCTAAACAATAAAGGAAAGCATGCCAAACGCCGCCTTAACTATCCTATCTACCTGCCACTCCACTTTCAAGGAGTTATAAACCTGCACTCCAAGCTGTCTTTATTTAGCAACACTCCCCAGGACATTGCCATTAAGTGTATAAGTCCTGCTAAAATTTGCTTTCCCAAAATGCAACACCTCGCATTTATCTGAATTAAACTCCATGAAGTAAACTGAATTAAACTTCTCAGACCATTGGCCCATCTGATCAAGATCCTGTTGTACTCTGAGGTAACCTTCTTCGCTGTCCACTGCACGCCAATTTTGTTGTCATCTGCGAACGTACTAACGATACCTCTTAGGCTCGCATCCAAATCATTTATGTAAATGACAAAAAATAGAGGACCCAGCACTGATCCTTGTGGTACTCCACTGGTCACAGGCCTCCAGTCTGAAAAACAACCGAACACCTCCACCCTCTGTCTTCAACTTTGAGCCAGTTCTGTATCCAAATGGCTCGTTGTCCCCGTATTCCATGCGATCTGAACTTGCTAACCAGTCTCCCATAAATAATCTTGTCGAACACGTCCATATAGATCACATCTACCATTCTGCCCTCTTCGTTACTTCTTCAAAACACTCTGGCAGGATTGTGAGATATGATTTCCATGCACAAAGCCATGTTGACTATCCCTAATCAGTTCTTGTCTTTCCAAATGCATGTACATCCTGTCCTTCAGGATTCTTTCCAATAACTTGCCCACCACCGACGTCAGGCTCACTGGCCTATAGTTCCATGGTTTGTCCATACCACCCTTCTTAAACAGTGGCACCACATTAGCCAACCTCCAGTCTTCCGCCAGCGCACCTGTGACTATCGATGATACAAATATCTCAGCAAGAGGCCCAGCAATCACATCTGTAGCTTTCCACAGAGTTCTCGGATGCACCTGATCAGGTCCTGGAGATTTGTCCACCTTTAACCATTTCAAGACATCCTACGCTTCCTCCTCTGTAATATGGACATTTTTCAACACGTAACCATCTATTTCCTGACATTCTATGTCTTCCATATCCTTTTCCACAGTAAATACTGATGCAAAATACTCGTTTAGTATCTCCCCCATTTTCTGCGGCTCCACACAAACGCTGCCTTGCTGAACTTTGCGGGGCCTTATTCTCTCCCTAGTTATGATTTTGTCCTTAATGTATTTGTAAAGAAAAACCCTTTGGATTCTCCTTAGTACTACTTGGTAAAGCTATCTCATGTCCCCATTTTGCCCTCCTGATTTCCCTCTTAAGTATACTCCTACTGCCTTTATACCCTTCTAAGGATTCACTCGATCTATCCTGTCTATACCTGACAGATGCTTCATTCTTTTTGTTAATCAAACCCTTTAGTTAGCCAGCAATCCCAATACCTACCAGCCTTTCCTTTCATTCTAACAGGAATATACTTTCTCCGGATTACTGTTATCTCATTTCTGAAGGCTTCCCATTTTCCAGCCGTCTGTGAATATCTGCCCCCAATCAGGTTTTGAACGTTCTTTCCAAATAATGTCAAAATTGGCCTTTCTCCAATTTAGAACTTGAACTTTTAGATCTGGTCTATCCTTTTCCATCATTATTTTAAATCTAATAGAATTACGGTAGTTGGCCCCATAGTGCATCTCCACTGACTTATTTCCCCAAAGTGAGTCAAGTTTTGCACCTTCTCTTGTTGGGTCATCCACATACTGAATCAGACAATTTTCTTGTACGCACTTAACAAATTCCTCTCCATCTAGACCCATAAAGCTATGACAGCCCCAGTCTATGTTTGGAAAGTTAAAATCTCCGACCAAATCACCCTACTTTCTGACACCCTAGCTGAGATCTCCTTACAAGTTTGTTTCTCAATTTCCCTCTGACTATTAGGGGGTCTATAATACGAGCCCAATAAGGTGATCATCCCGTTCTTATTTCTCAGTTCTACCCAAATAACTTCCCTGGATGTATTTCCGGGAATATCCTCCCTCAGTACAGCTGTAATGCTATCCCTAATCAAAATCGCCACTCCCACTCCTCTCCTGCCTCCCTTTCTATCTTTACTGTATCATTTGTATCCTGGAACATTAAGCTGCCTGTCCTGCCCATCCCTGAGCCATGTTTCTGCAATTGCAATGCGATCCCAGTCCCATGTTCCTAACCATGCCCTGAGTTCATCTGCCTTCCCTGTTAGGTCCCTTGCATTGAAATAAATGCAGTTTACTTTATTAGTCCTACCTTGTCCCTGTCTGCCCTGACTATTTGACTTGTTTCTTTTCTCAATTGTACCAATTTCAGATTGATCTGGTTCCTCACTATCTCTCTGCCCACTCCCCCCTCCCCCGCTTTACTAGTTTAAATCCACTCGAGCAGCTGGAGCAAATCTCCCTGTCAGTATATTCGTCCCCTTCCAATTTAGGTGCAATCCGTCCTTCTGGTATAGGTCCCTTCCACCCCAAAAGAGATTCCAGTGATCCAAAAATGTGAATACTTCTCCCATACACCAGCTCCACAGCCATGCCTTCATCTGCTCTATCCCTCTATTCCTGTCCTCACTAGCTCGTAGCACCAGGAGTAATCCAGATATTACTACTCTCGAGAACCTCCTTTTAATATTTCTGCCTAACACCCTGCAATCTCCGTCCAGAATCTCAAACTTTTCCCTTCCTATGTCGTTGGTTCCAATTTGGACAATGACCTCTTGCTGGCCCCTCTCCCCCGTGAGAACATTCTACACCCTTTCTGAGACATCATTGATCCTGGCACCAGGGAAGCAACATACCATCCACCATTTTTTTCTTTGCTGGCCACAGAACCGTCTGTCTGTTCCTCAGACTAGGGAGTCCTCTAACACAATTGACCTCATGGAATCCGACGTATCCCTTGTTACAGTAGAGCCAATCTCAATACCAGACACCTGCCTGTTCGTGCTCCATTCCCCTATGAATCCATCACCCGCTACATTTGCCAAAACAGCATATTTGTTTGAAATGGGGACAGTCGCAGAAAACTCCTGCACTACCTGCTTAACTGTTTTACCTTACTTGGAGTTAACCCATCTATGTGACTGTATCTGAGACCTCCCCCCTTCCTATAACTGCTATCCATCACACACTGTTGCTGTTACAAATTCTTCATTGTCTTTAACTGTCTCTGAAAACGATACATTCGATCTGACAGAATTCTCAACCAGAAGCATTTATTGCAGATATAATCTGCAGTAAGCCTTAAATCCTCTTTAAACTCCCACATTTGACAAGAAGCGCATATGATTCTACTAAAGCCATTTGTGAAGTTTCACAATCTACTGACCCAGAAAAACAAAACTGTCTTATTCCTCTACAAAACACTGCTCAAAGTAAAATTAATATTTATGGCTTATATTTTAAAATTAATCAAGAGACATATCTCAAAAACATATAATTAAGGAAGAACCCACTCGGCTTACTTCTGCAGACTTTCGGTAGGACACAGATAAAACAATTCACTAATCTGGCAGGGAACCTTGCCCAAACAGTTCCTCCAAACCAGTTGTAAATTTCACTGTTTGTTAATTTTCCTAGACGCACTCCGATATCCAGCGATACATGAATTCAAATACAAAAGGCAGTAACTCAGCAGGTACGCTGTCCTATCAGTTCCTTCCCCACACCATGTGCTTCCTTTGTCTGTCCTTTTCCCTCTTAAAGCTGCTGTTGCTTTGACTTTTTTTTTTCCCAAAGTTCCAAAATAATGCAACAGCATACAAAACAGTAATTGCTGCTTCTGGAATTCGAGGAAATCAACTCCAACACCTAAAATACCTCAAAAAAGGAGCAGCTGTTACAGCTAGGAATTTTTCCTGCCCTGACTTCTGAAAATCCAAATACATTACTTCCACTGGCTGTCCGTGGTCTATGCTGCAAGAAAGAACTTCAAATAATTCCGAAGTTTGTCAGGCAAGATTTCTCAGACAGCAATGCATTGTGATTCTCTGCAATTTTGCTGTTCATTTCTACATACCCTATATCACTTCTTATATAATGGATTCCAACTGTTTCCCTACATATGTCAAATGAATTGGTCTGCAGTCCTCCACATTATCTCTTCTTCCCTGTGTACATAGATGGATCATGTTTACTACCTTTCAGTTATCTACAATGGCTATGGCCTTTGCAGAGTCTGCAAGAAAATAAAATACAGTCACTGACAGTTCAATTAATCTGCTGTTTTATTTTTGACATTTTGATATGAAGTATATTTGGCCCATCAGATTTAGCAATGACCAATCTAGCTCAATTTTCAAGGACTACCTTGTTGCTGATATGAATGGACTTTCTGTCTTTAGTTCCACAAGTCCCATGTGATCACTTGCTTTACACAGAGATTGCCTGGCGCTTTCTCCATGAAGACAGATGCAAAGTAGCTGGTTATTTTCTCTGCCATTTCCTTGTTCCCCATCAATAAATTCTTCTGTACCTTACAAATTTCTACATTTGACCTTGCTTTTGTTTTCTTTGGTATATGGATTGTAGATGTAAGCAGTCTGTGTGTTTCCTGTTTGTTTGTTTTCATGTTCTTTTTGATTTCCTTAACACTTTCTTCATCCTTATTATCAGAAAAGTAAATCTCTCAGAATCTTCAGGTTTGCACAACATCTGGAATTCTTCTGAAGCTGCTTCCTTAGATTTAATGCAATCTTTGCTTTCTTACGTAAACCATTAATGAGTCACCTTCCCTTTCGTTGGTGTTTGTAACTTAGTGATATGTATGTATTTTTCAGACTTTACAGTATTTCTATCACTAAATGCCATTGTTTGTCTCACACTAAATGTCATATTGTATTTTTCCAATTCACTTGACCCTCTAGCATTTGGGTTTCCATGATATTTGAGTGTAATGTTCAAAAATTCTATATTGCTTGCAGCGCCGTGTAAAATTCAACATATTAATGCGATTGCCCAAAAGCTGCCTCAGAGCACGGTAAGTAATTAGTCCTTCTGACCACACAACACCACACCCGAAATAACCTGCTATCTACTTTGGTTCACAACACACTCTTCAACCTATCTCATATACACATGAAATAGATTTTTCACAGCATTAACAATCATTTAGTTAACGCAGTTTAGATGCAAATTTAGATCATCCAGTATTACCGCATCACTCAAGATATTTACATATCTAATTTCCAGATAATCGGATGCGCAAAGTTGCACAACAGTTTTGGTTTAGATATGTAAGGCACCAATGAGTGTTCTTCCTAGTTGTTTGCAAGATCCATGCAAACATATTCTGAAAAAGCTATGGGATGTGCTCTGTGCCGTTATTAGTGATAGACGTGGACAAGACATTGGGGAGGCTCACCCCGATGCTGAGATGATCTGAAGAAATGCCCATCAATACAGGACAAGCATCAATAACCTTCCCCGTTCAGCCAGGACAAAGGTGTTCCTATTCTCTCTACTCCCTCACACTCTCTGTATATCTGTTACAGCACCTACCCCCGAACAAGGCTCTTGTTCCACTACTCTCACCATTGCATGCAACACTCTCTTTCCTTCACTCTCTCTGTCACTGAAAGCAAATCGAGATTAAATTTATTGTTTTGCCAACATTGAAACAGTGAGACAGTTTGATGCTGGGGACATAAAATGCGGACATTTTGAAAATTGGGGAGAGAACAGATGCCATCGACACGGAAGAAGCCTGGGATCAATCATCTTGCTCCGCAAGAAATTAGGAAATACTCACTGTCATATATATTTTTTCATATGAAACATATTCACAGTAAACAGAAATACGACGACCCAGGGAATTCATCAGCCAGGAGAGTAACATCACAGAGGACGGCAGTGGCTGTGTGGTTTTGAAATTAAGTTGATGTAATCTTTATAAGTGTCTGATTGAAACAGCATATTGTTAGAGATTTGGGGGCAGTTGTGGGGGGTGGGTTGGTTAAAGTTGTAAATAGTTGTGGCATAATGTTCACTTTTACAATTAAAAATAAATTGGCGTTATTTTCTTTAAATAGTGGAATTTGGGAGTTCTCTGTCACTCATATTCTAATAGATTACGAGGTGAGGTGAGCTCTCCTGGGTGTTTGGTTTCATTAACAGAGGCGTTCACCCCCACATCGTAACACTTGCAAAGACCAACAGAGAGAAAACAAAATAAGGAGTGAGAAAGTTAAATATGAGGATAAGCAAGCCAGTTATGTAAAGAAAGAATGTAAGAGCTTCTTTCGAGACATAAAGGGCAAAAGAGAGGCAAAATTGGGCATCTGATCGCTAGAAATTGACACAGGAGAGATAGTAATGTGGAACAAGGAAATGACTGAGGAGCTGAAAAATTATTTTGTGTCAGTCTTCACGGTTGAAAACACGAGTAATATCCCAAAAATTGAAAAGACTTCGTGGACAGACCTGAGTAAGGTGGTCATCACCTCGGAGAAGGTGTTGGGAAAACTGAATGGCCTGAAGGTAAGTAAATCACCTGGACCAGATGGACTCCACTCCAGATTTCTAAGGCAGATAGCTGATGAGACAGGGGAGGCGTTGGTGGAGATCTTTCAGGAATCTCTCGAATCAGGGAGATTCCCAGAGGACTGGAAAATCGCTAGCGTGATACCACCGTTTAAAAGATTAAACAAAAAAACGGAAAATTACAAAGTGACTAATCTAAACTTGGCTGCACGTAAGATCCTGGAATCCATTGTGAAGGATGAAATTTCTGAATACTTGGATGTGGATGGTAAAGTAGGACAAAGTTAGCATGGTTTCATCAAGGGGAGGTCATGCCTGGAAAATCTGCTAGAAAACC
Organism: Chiloscyllium punctatum; assembly: GCF_047496795.1. Classification (NCBI taxonomy): domain Eukaryota; kingdom Metazoa; phylum Chordata; class Chondrichthyes; order Orectolobiformes; family Hemiscylliidae; genus Chiloscyllium; species Chiloscyllium punctatum. The sequence goes on along the minus strand of NC_092788.1, from coordinate 55,410,606 downwards.
TTGAGGATGTAACAATCAGCTTAGATCAAGGAGAGCCATGGATATCATCGACCAGAACTTCCAGAAGATCTTTGACAGGAGGTTACTGAGTAAGGCATGGGCCCATGGTGTTAGAGGCAAGGTGCTAACATGGATAGAAGTTTAGCTGTCTGGCAGGAAGCAAACAGTGTCGATAAAAGTGTCCCTCTCCGGTTGACAGTCGGTGACAAGTGGTGTTCCATAAGGCTCAATGTTGGGACCATAACTTTTCACTTTATACATTAACGATCCAGATGAAGGATCTGAAGGCATTCTATCTACGTTTGAAGATGAAGCAAAAATAGGTATAGGGACAGGTAACGTCGAAGAGGCAGGGAGGCTCACGAAGGATTTGTATAGGTTAGGATAATAAACAAAGAAATGGCAGATGGAGTACAACGTGGGAAATTGTGGGAACATGCACTTCGTTAGGAAGAATAAAAAACATGGACTACCGAGAAAATTCAGATATCTGACGTGCAAAGGGACTTGGGAATTCTACTCCAGGATTGTCTCAATGTAAACTTGCAGGTTGTGTCAGTAGTTAGGAAGGCAAATGCAGTGATGGAATTTATTTTGAAAGGGTTTGAATGTAAAAGCAGGGACGTACTTCTGAGGCTCGATAAGGCTCTTGTCTGACTATATTTGGAGTAGTGTGCGTTGTTCTGAGCCCCATATCTCAGGAAGGATGTGCTGACCTTGGAATGGGTTCACAGGAGGTACACGGGAATGGTCCCAGGAATGAAAAGCTTAACATATGAGAACGTTTGAGGATGCTGGGTCTGTTCTTGATGGAGTTCAGAGGGATGTGGGGGGATCTAATTGAAACACACAGAATACTAAATGGCCTGGACAGTGCGGATGGTGAGAAGACTTCCATTGGTAGGAGACTCTAGGACCCAAGGATACAACCTTAGAGCCAAGGGAAATTCTTTAAGAACGGAAGTAAGGAGAAACGTTTTCAGCCAGAGAGTGGAAAATCAATGGAATTCATTTTCACAGAAGGCAGTGGAGGTCAGTTCATTGTGTATATTTAAGATAGAGGTCGTTAGCTTCTTGAGTATCAAAGGGTTCAAGGGTTACAGGGAGAAGGCAGGAGAATGATTTTGAGAAACTTGTCAGCCGTAATTGAATAGTGGATCAGACTCGATGGGCTGAATGGCCTAATTTCTGTTCCTGTATCCGATGATCTTATGGTCATTACCCACTGTCTATTGCCCACTCTCTCTCACTTTGCCCCATCTGACCGCAAAATGTGAGAGTAAAAATCCCTGAGTCATCTTCACCAAACTTGGAGCATTCCTGTTGAGGATTCATGGGAATCGCTCCACTGATTGAAGGAAAGGAAATTCTGCCAAATCCAACTGTTCCAGGAAGAAGTCTCATACCAGCAGCTTGTTTGAGTAGAATACCGTTGGAGACAGTGTATCAGTTGGGACGCATTATCTCTTTTCCATTTGAAATGAGTTCAACTATTATGAAACTCTGGAAACCTTTTCCTATTCATTTTCTTCTTCAGACATGTGCGATTGTGTATGCGTCTGTACGTGTGTGACTCTGTGTATTCACATTTTTTGAGAGACTGGGCTTGGTTACACTTAAAACCTGTTGTAACCAGTGGAGAAGTGGGGCTGGAAAAGGACACAGTGACCCTCCAACATTTGTCGGAGCAGAAATGAGAAATTCACACGGGCTGTTCAAATGGGAATTCTCTTCCCCAGAGGTTTCAGCTCAAGATGGCAGCTCAACACCACCACTTCCAGCGTAATTAGACATGGTCCATAAATGTTGGCCTATCAACTACACCCACATTCCATGAACAAATCTAAAATGATAAACTGCAACAGCATTAATTGAATGGGAACAAGACTGAGAGATAAATGCCTGCTGCCTTCCAGAATTGTGCTGCCTGTGTACTTTGACTTTGTGCAGTTCCCTAGTATTGTGCCTGGATGCTTGCATTTATTCAAAGTTGTGTTTTGGAACATTTGACAGACATGTGAATGGAGGAAAATTGTGGACAGACAGAAAGGTGCTGCGCAGACCACTCTCAGATCAGCCATGATCTTACTGTCTGGTCGAGCAATGACGAAGTGCCTAATGACCCACTCCTGCTCTTCAGTTCTCTGTTCCTATGTTAGAATCAGTCCTTAAAACCACTTGTATAGGAGCAGATAGAGACCACTTGCTCCAAATACCTGGTTTGCAGTATTACAGGATATCATTCAGTCCCTCAACACTGTGTGGTTTGCTGTGAGTTGGAAAATGTGATGGGAAATTCAAGCTGTGTATGAAAGTGGTCTCCCACCTCTTTAAAGAGTGTCTCCTCTCTGCAAGTGGTGTTTCATTTGTTGGTCATGTTGTAGACCCAGATTCATGTGAATATCCAGCCCATACCTCTCCCAGAGATGGCTCATAAAATTCTTTTCTCTCATTGTCCTCAACATTCAATAGGAAAATTTCCAGGAAAATTAAAACCATTAACATTCCAAAGACAGAATATGAGAACATAAGAAACAGGAAGAGGTAATTTGGATGCTCAAACCATTGTATGCTATCATGGCTAACCTACTGTTGGCATTAACTCTTCTTTAATGCGCAATTCTTCACACCCCTCAGCTCTATGACAGGTCAAAAATCCATCTACCTCCTTTTTAAATACTTGGAGTGATATAGCTACCCTATCTTTCTCGACCGAGAATTCCTAACATTCACTACCCTCTATGAGAAGAAAATACTCTCCACACAGATACCATCACGCATTAACATTAACAAAAGTGTTTAACTGACCTGCTCAGGTAAGAGGGATTGACCCTAATATCAAGGCTGGATATGACTGAAGATTTTATCGACAGAGGCGCTGAAATACCCAGAATCATGCATCCCGAGTAAAAATAAAAATACAAGCCATGGAATTCATCACCTTCTCCGTGTCTGTGTAGAATATAACGAGTGATTGTCCATCACCATCAAGTTTCAATGCAATGACCTGTTATTCGTTGACTGTGCTACAGATTAACCTTCACTCACTCGTCTTTTACCACCAGCCAGGGATTAGTCTCATAAAATTCCTTTGCACAACCTCTATTGTAATGAGATAATTCCTTTTAAAGGAGAAAAATCTGTCCATAATACCCCGAATATGGCCTCAACTACACTCTCAGTGATGATCACAATACTTCCTTTCCCTCACTTACTGGTCTCCGTATCTTTATTATGACATAAAAAAACCATTCCTTCTCTATGCACTGCCACTGTTGTGGAATTTAAAAGTTCCTTACATCTGTCTGTCAGCATCAGTAAAGCCAGCACTAGAGGTGCCCTTGAAAATGAACATCACTCTTGGGGTGAAACTCGGTCAGAAAGATTGCACTTGAAATAGGGAATGTTCACCTACCTGAATGGAAATGAATTGTAGACATAAGGAAAACAAGCAGAGGAAGGGAGCTAACTTTACTTTTGTTCGTCTCTCACGGGATGTGTGCAGCCATGGCCAGGCCAGAATGTTATGCTGAGCTTGAACTGAGTGACTGGTTCAGCTGTTCCACAGGACAGTCAAGAGTAAAACACATTGCTGTGGGTTTGCCCAGACATGACTGGGGAAGGATAACGCATTGGCTTCTCTGAAGGACATGAAGCAAGCAGATGGGCCTTTTCTCACAAATGATGATAGTTTCAGTCCAATAACATCAATTTCGTTCATGAGATATCAACAGATTATTATTCTGTGCCTCTAGATTATGTGTCAATGACTTAAGCAGCATGCAGCATCTGCCCGTCTGACAGAATCCGTGCAGTAAACAAGTTCAACATACTCAAGAGCAATTATTCTGTAATTGACGTGTGGTTAAAAGGGACTTGATAAATTGTATCCAGATTTAACAAAGGCACAATTGATGGTTTATTCAGAAGATGCACTGAGGCAGAGGAGGAGTCGAGGATATCATGATGGTGGTATTGGACAGGATTAGTGAGTGGGAGGATATAGAAATGTAGATCTGTGCAGGGCTAGACGGATTATGGAGTTTGAGAACAGTCTGGTTCTCCTCACAATTTGGTGAGTAATTTGCTCGATACTATTTGTGAGGAATGGAATATTTCATTGGAATTGAAAATGTTGGCATCCACCTTTCTAAATTTTAAATAATATGTGCAGCAATTCAGTCCAACCTGGCTTAATGAACGGATCGAATGAATTACCAGGAACACAAACTTAACGAGGATGGGATAGTAACCAGCTTGAATAACCATCAGTACATCATAGATCCGCAAAACTAATGAGATCCAAGGCCGAGAGAGACGGTAAAGACCCTCGGATAAACTCCTGTCCATTGCTCGAACATTTCAGGCTCATGGTCTCAGATTCTGATCCATTGTGGGAACATTCCAGTCTAATGTTCTCAGATTCTGATCTCTCCTCCCCCTCTCTCTGGATCTGCTGATCCCTGTTACTGCTGTCGGTGATGCTCCCACTGATACTATGAGATAACACATTGAACCGAGTCCCTAATTAATAGAAGAGGAAAGTCCTCCAGTGACATATTTAGGATGCACGGGGACTGACATCAATCATAGTCAATGAACAAATACCTCCCGTTTACCCATTTCACTTCAATGTGTTTTATTAAAATTCCAAATTATGATTAAAAATTTACATATTCTGGATGGTATATGTGGGGGTGACTGAGGGAACAAATGTTGGGTCTGGTAGATCAATCATGTGTAAACATTCAATCTGCCTTGGATATGGGAGCGATGCCAAAGGTTTATCAGAATATAAGCGTGCTTCTTCATTTATGAATTGAAACATACGTTCTGTATCTACTGATCAGGCACTGCAATATCAGGAAGACATTGAGAGAACTTTTATCGTCCATGATCTGAGAAGAAAATATCCCTAAGACTACATGCGGTTATAACAGACTGCGACATGGCTATGTTAAAAGGGAATTGTACCTAAGAGATAATGGTGACTGCAAATATTGGATAATTCAGTACAAGTAAAGCATGGCGGTGGAAAATGCACAGTAAGCCAGGCAACATCCAAGGAGCAAGAGAGTCGACGTTTCAGGCAGGACCTTTCTTCAAGACTGGGGAGGGAGAAGGGGATAAGAGAAAATGGGCGATGGGGTGATGCTGGGGGAAAGATCAGTGAGAGGTGAGTGAAGATATGAGGTGATAGTGATAGATCGGTGGGGAGTGTGGAGCAGATGGTGGGAAGGAAGATGGACATTAAGTCTCCTCGAGAGGGCAGATGTGAGTCCGGGGGTTGGATCTGGGATCTGGGTTGGCCAGGAGGGATTTGTAAACCAGTGAATCCAATGTTCATGCCGTGTGTCTGGGGCTTCCAAGGCTGAAGATGAGGTGTTACTGGTATCATCCTAGTAATCTCTTCTCAACCATCTCCGGTTTAATAATCTCCTTCCTATAACAGAACTGCACACAGTACTTCAGAAGAGGCTGTATCAATATCCTGTACAGTCTCAGCATGACTTCCCAACTTCTAACCTCAAAGGGATGAGCAATGAAGTAACCTTAAACACCCTACACCACAACTTCAAAGAATTACACCTGCGCCCCTGGGTCCCTCTTTTCTATGTAACTACCAAAGCCCACCATTAATTGTATAAGCTCTCCCCTTGTTTGTTTTTTCAGAATGCAATGCCTCACATGCTTCCATGTTAAACCCCATCTGCCACACCTCAGCCCAGTGAGTGATATTACTGCCCCCTCACACTCCCCCTTTGGATTAAACGACAATCCCCTCTCCAGAAGGCCGACAGACACCAATCTTGATTTTCCCAAAGACCAAGAGTTTGGTTTGCCTTGTACAGGCAGAGTGAGAAGTCCATAACCAAAAGCTGGAAAGGAAACAGTTGCCTTGTATCAATGAATGATTTTAGGAGGAGGGAAGCCACATGATTGAGATTTGAAATAGTGACAAGTATTTTGGGCCCAGAATTGTGCTCCTTTCTCCTCTCTGGTGTTCAGTATTGATATCTACTCGTGATCATTAATAGTGCAGAGTGTGTCTGCAGGATTTCTTTCCCTAATATAGCAGACTACTGGCAATAACCATTTAAACCAGAAATCAAATCCAAGCAATTGAAGATGTTCATTCGTTATCTCAATGACACAGCGAATGCACTCAACATCGTTTAGTTGAGGCTAATAACTTGTACTTTTTTTTTCAATTAGAAATGTCTCCTGTATAATTTGGTAATGTTAACCAGAATTTAATAAATCCACACACTTCAAATATGACCCGAAATCTGGGCATGATTTAGGCCTTTTTTAATGGATGGTGCCCACGTTTCTGCGTCGGAGCTCTGGATTCGATTCCAGTCCATGACTGTCTGATAGTGCCCCTATCTCTGGAGAAGGTGGAGTGGAGTCATGTCCTATGGAGGTGTGTCACAGCATGTTACAACAGGCTGATGAACAACACACAAGAGCATCATGTTGCAGCTTTAGGGGCTAATGCTGAATGATGGTAGTGTCCCTATCACTGCGCCGAAAAATCTAGTTCCAACTCCCACAGAGCTGTTTCATAATATATCTGAACAAGTTGATGAAACTTTTTTGGAATCGTGCCTTGATAGAGAAGGAAGAGGTACCACGACTGAATTTCAGACTATTGACCCAGGATGACTGAAAGCGCAGCCAACCCTCTTGATTGGAGTCACATTTACACTTCCTAGACGTTTATAAAATTATGAATAGCATGGATAGAGTGAGTGGTCAAGGTTCCCCCCGCCCCGCTCCCCCACCCCCCCCCTCCCCCCCACAAGGTAGGAGAGTCTAAAACTAGAAGGCATAGGTTGAAGGTGGGAAGAGAAATATTTGAAAGACAATGAAGAACCACTTTTTTTCCTGCAGAGGGTGGTGCTTCTATGGAATAAACTGCCAGAGAAACTGGTGGAGGCTGGAACAATTATAACATTTAAAAGGCAACTGGATGGCTTTATGATTAGTGGGACATGGGCCAAATGCTGGCAAATGTGAGTGGATTAATTTAGAATAATCGGATGGCATGAACAAGTTGAAGGGTCTGTTTCCCTGTTGTACATCTCTGTGAATCATTGATTTAATTAATAAAAGTCTCTTTGTAATCTTCAGCTGTTCACCGTTATACAAACACTGTTCACTGTACACCAAAACTTGATGTCATCCGCAAATTTGCGAAATATACCTTCTATAACTCTCATCTAAATCATATATATAAATGACAAACAAAAGTGGCAAACAATTTTGCCTCTGGATCATCGCTGCTCACAGGCTTCCAGTTCAAAAACAACCATCCACCACCACCCTGTCTCCTGCCATTAAACAGATATACACAGAAACACACAGGCAATCACACACACATACAGAGACACCGACGCAACTATGTCATTCAGACAAAGGTTAAATTAAAACAACGATCGAGAGTTACAGTGAGAAGGCAGGAAAGATGTGTTGAGAAACACACCCGACAGGATCAAATAGCAAAGGAGACTTGTTGGGCCAAATGGCCTAATTCCAATTTCTTATGCTCTGTGGCCTTAAGGTGTCAGGATTATTTTCCAAAGGTGCAGTAGAAGCTACGTTTGATAAATACTTGACTGAACAGTCAATTTGACTATGGGATAGGTTTGAGGGGCTGAATGGTATATGTTTGTTCCTATTTGCTGTGCCCTTGTTTCTGAAAAGAGTAGGTGACTTGCTGTGAGGTTAACACGCTTTAATATAAAAGGGGTCTCCCATTTCCATTTGAGATTACTTTGCTCCTTTCTCCTTTGGATTGTGCGATCTGTGGCGTTCTCATCCCCCGAGAACAGTGAAGTCTGGGTCATTGAGGATATTCAAGGTTGACCTTGACTGATCATTGATGGCCAGGAGGGTCAATGTTTATTGGGAACAGACAGGAAAGGGGTATTCAGTTACAATCAGACCTGCCATGATGTTTCTAAACTGAGCAGCAAGTTGGAGAGGGGACGAGAGCCAACTGCTGCTCCTACCTCACCCGTTGTTCTGTCAATTCACCTCCAAGGCTGTTACAGAGAGAGAGAAAGATCCCATTCAGCCAGTCAGCATCGTAACAATACAGCAGGTGGAGGCCATAATGCACCTCTATGGGGTTAGACGGGAATAGAATGAAGTATTCAAATCATTTCATTAAATTACACAGCACAGGACGACGCCATATAACCATCCCAGGCTATTACGCAGGAGCAGGGGCGCCTTGAGCAGCATCAGGAAATACAGAGTAGAGATCATTACTGATTTTGTTTTTGGCAAGCTGTAACTAGTGGAATTCTACAGGGATCTGTGTGAGGTCATCAACAAATTACAATCCATACCAATGAGTTGGATGGAGAGGATTTATCTCAGTTTGCTCATACATCAGGATAGTCAATCAATAAGATGTCAAATGGACACAGAGCGTCTCCAATGAGATACAGACAGGGGGAGGGCAGCACGTCGGCAATGGGATACAGACGGGGAAGGCATAGCATCTACAGTGGAATACAGACAGGGGGAGGGCAGACCGTCTGCAATAGGATACAACGGGGGAGCGGGGGGGTTCAGAGCGTCTGCAATGGGATAGAGACAGAGGAAGGGCAAAGCATCTGTAATGGGATACAGACAGGGGAGGGAAGAGCGTCTGCAATGGGATAGAGACAGGGGGAGGCAAAGCATCTGCAATGGAATACAGACAGGGGGAGGGACAGAGAATCAAGCGATGGGATACAGACAGGGGAGGGCAGAGCGTCTGCAATGGGATACAGACAGGGGACAGTTTTGAGCAAACCTTCAGCAGAAAAAAGTACATTTCTGTGATGTGAATTTTCTGTTTTGGGGAAAAGACAAAACAGCAGAAAATTATTTAAATGCAAGGAGAATGCAGAACAGAGTGGTACAGAGGGATCTGTGTGTCTTAGTACATGAATCACATCAAATTACTCTGAAGATGCAGCTGGTGATTTGATAATAAATGGAATTATTCTGTTCCGTGTAAGGGGTGTTGTGTTTGATCTTAGCGATGATTTTTGCATCAGTACAGGGCATTGTTGAGATCACATCTGATGTATTATGTGTCGTTATAATTCACATAACTGATAAAAACAAAATTGCTGTCGAAAGGTTTCAAAGACTTTTCTCTTTACGCATTCTTGGGATGAAGGCAGTACGTTAAAAAGAAGGAACAGTTTGATCTGAGAATGAGAGATGTTTTATTGACCGTATAACATCTTGAGAAGAGTGTAGTTGGTAAATACCGGATGGATAGTTTTTCTTATTTGGGAGAATAAAATTGGGGAAATAATTTAAGAATAAGTCAGGTTCAAAGGAAAGGTCATTGGACCGAAAAATTGAACTCTGATTTCTCTCCATATCTGATGCCAGACAGGCTGAGCTTTTCCAGCAATTTCTGTATTTGTTTAAGAATAAAACATATTCATCTTAACACAGATATTGTGAAGTCATCAAACGCTTATGTTTACACTATGCAGGCACATATCAACACATCTTCAAAACAAGTCGGGCCATTTGTTGTTAATGAATTGATTCGGTGTGTGACAACAGCAATGATGCACTGACCTGGAGTCGAGAATGTGATGGAGTCATCTAGTTCAGACAATATTCAAGGAGAGCTCACATGGTCCCGTTTGGGGCCTGATAACATTACTGATTTAACTTACAGATAGAAAAATGTAGCCTATCTGTGAACGAACAGTCTATTGCTCCTTTTCTCTTTCCCTGCTGCTTAACACAACACTGTGTGGGAATGAAAACAAGCCTCGTCGTCTTTCCCACTCATGGAGGATTCAGCATGATGATTCATTGGAATCTCCCCACTGCCTGAAGCAAAGCAATTCAGCCAATCCAACTGTTTCAGGAAGAAATCCCATTGTCAGAAGGTTATGCGAGACGAATAACTTCAGAAGTAATTATTCAGACTCGATATGTGAGGGGATCAGACAAGGGATTCTATGGCTGCAAATGGGAATCCAAGATGATGTATAGTCTCCTATGTGCCAGGGTCCAGGATATCTCAGAGGGGCTGCAGAACGTTCTCACCGGGGTGAGGGAGCAGCCAGAAGTCATTGTGCACATTGGTGCAAATGACACAGGTAGAAGTAATGATGAGGTCATGCAGAGTGATTATAGAGAGCGAGGAAAAAGGGTAAAAGACAGGACCACGACAGTGTAATATCCGGTTTACTTCCAGTGTTCCGTGCTAGTGAGGGTAAGAACAGGCGGACATGGCAGAGGAATGCGTGGCTAAATAATTGGTACAGGAGGTCGCGATTCAGAGTTTTAGATCACTCGGATCATTTGTCGGGCAGAGGTGACGTGTTCAGGAAGGACGTGTCGTACCTGAATTGGAAGGGGACTAATATCCTGGCTGGCAGGTTTGCTAGTGCTACAAGGAAATGTTTCAACTAGACAGGCTGGCGTGGGGAAGGTGTGGGATCCTCAACAGCAGGGTTGCAAGTGCGAGGCTGGAAGGAGATACCGTAATCACAAACAGTAAAGTGCAGAGATAGGTTAGGTAGGAACACGACCGGGAGCAAGGAATGCCTGTTGGATTAAATTGCATCTATCTCAATGTAAGGTGGCTGACAGGTAAGGCCAATGAACTCAGTGCGTGGAGAGGTACGTGGGACTGCGATATTATAGCCATGACAGAAACATGGCTAAGGGAGGGACAGGACTGGCAGTTTCATGTACCAAGGTACAGGTGCTTTATGCGAGACAGAGATGGTGGAAGGAGGTGTGGGGGTTTCATTTTTGATTCAGGCGAGTTCCACAGCAGTAATCAGAGATAAAATAACTAATGGATAATCCAGTGAGGATTTGTGGGGGAAGCTAAGAAATAAAAAAAGGATTGATGATATTATTTGGGTTGTACTATAGCCCCCCTAATAGTAAAAGGGAATTAGAATAATTAAGATATGTACAGAGATTGGGGAGACTTGCAGGGCCAATAGGATTGCCATAGTCGGAGATTTTAATTTTCCTAACATTGACTGAGAACTACACAGAATTAAGGACTGAGATGGGATGTATCTATTAAGTGTGTTCAGAAACGTTTCCTCAAGCAGTTTGTAGAGGGTGCATTTCGGGAAGGGGTAAAACTTCACCTACTCTAAGAAATAGGGCAGGACAGGTGACTGAGGTGACAGTGGGGGAGCACGCTGGGACCAGTGACCATAGATTTAAAATACTTATGGAGAAAGACAAAACTGGCCCGCATGTTCAATTTCTAAATTGGGGGAAAGCGAATTTTGATGGAATTAGAGAGGAACTTGTAGGGGTTAGTTGGAGGAATTTGTTTAGAGGCGAAGGGACCTCCGGCTAGTGGGAGGCCTTTAAAAGTGAAATGGCTGGGGTTCAAGGTCTATATGTTCCTGTGAGCGTAAAAGGCAAGGTTGGCAGGAAGAGGGAACCCTGGAGGTCAGGAGATATTGTGGCTTTGACAGGCAAAAAGGAGGAGTGGCTGAGATCCATGCAGCTGGGATCAAGGAAATCCCTGGCGGCGTACAGGGAATACAGGAGTTTACCGACGAACGAAATCAGAAGGGAGAAAAGGGCGCACACGACAGCATTGTCTGAGAAGATTAGGGTGAATCCAAAGAGGTTCTTTAAGTATATTAAAGTTAAATGAATAACTACATGAGAATATGACCCCTCAAGGTCCAAAGTGGACATGCATGTCTAGAACCATAGGAGATGTGTGAGATTCTCAATGAATATTTCTCCTTTGTCTTTACTGTCGAGAAATACATGAAGACTTGGGAGGTTAACAAAGGTAGTGATGATATCTTGGGGTTAGTCGATATCACAGGAGAGGACGTGTTGGATGCATTAGAATGTATGAAGGTGGATAAATCTCCTGGTCCTAAACAGATGCATCCAAGAATACTGCTAGAGGCTACGGAAGAAACTACGGGAACCTGGGTGATATTTTTGCATCATCGTTAGCCGCAGGTTAGGTTCCAGAATATTGAAGTTTTGCAAACGTTGTGCCATTATTCAGGAAGGGAAGCAAAGAGAAATCTGGGAACTATTGACCGGGAAGCCTAACATCTGGAGTCGGTAGGTTACTTGAGAAGATTCTGAGGGATAAGATATACACACGTTTGGAAAGACAGGGTTTGATTAGAAATAGTTTATTGTTTTTCAATTTCCTACAGTATAGAAACAGGCCATTTGGCCCAACAAGGCCACACCGACCCTCTGAATAGTAACCCGCCAAGTCCCATGCCCGTAATCTGTATTTACCCCTAACTAATGCACATAAGGCAGTGGCCAATTCACCTAACCTGTACATCTTTGGATTGTGTAAGGAAAATGAAGCTCGCAGAGGAAACCCACACAAACACAGGGAGAATGTGCAAACTCCAAAAGAGAGTCACCCAAGGCTGAAATCAAACGCGGATCCGTGGCACTATGAGTAAGCAGTGCTAACCACTGACCCACCATGCCACCCTTGCCTTTTTCCAACGCAGTTCAATGACACAGGTACAAAATCTATTCTGTGTTGCTGGAAAAGCGCAGCAGGTCAGGCAGCATCCAAGGAGCAGGAGAATCGACGTTTTGGTCATGAGCCCCTCTTCAGGAATCATCCTGAAGCCCTCCCTGAAGAAGGGCTCATGCCCGAAACGTCGATTCTCCTGCTCCTTGGATGCTGCCTGACCTGCTGCGCTTTTCCAGCAACACATTTTCAGCTCTGAACTCCAGCATCTGCAGTCCTCACTTTCTCCACAAAATCTATTCTGCCCTTCACCAATGATGCACGTTCCAATGCCACAAACCATGGATAATTTATTGTCCATTGCAAATGTCATCTTACTATTATTTATTATTGTTTGTTGTTATTTATTTTAACAATTATTATTAATAGTTGTTTTTAGACTGGAACGATTGCATGACTTTGTGAGTGGGAGATCATACCTCACAAATTTGTTTGAGTTCTTTGATGAAGTGACCAGGAATGTTGATGAGGGTAGCGCAGTAGACATAGTCTGTATGGTTTTCAGTAAGGCCTTGGACAAGATTACTCTTGATAGGTTGGTCTGGAAGGTTAGATTCGCATGGAATCCAGAGGGAGATGACAAATCGGATGCACAATTGGCTTGATGGTAGTAAATAGAGGGTTATAGTGGAAGGATGCTCTCGGAGTGGAGGCCTGTAACACATGAAATGCCTCAAGGGTCAGTGCTGGGCCCATTGTTGTTTATTATCTATTTGAATCATATTCTTCAGTCTGTATAAGGCATGATTAGTAAATTTGAAGGTGACACTAAAATTGGTGGTTTTATGGACCAACAGCGCATGTTCAATTCCCCACACAAACAGAGGTTGCCACGAAGGGCACACCCTCTCAACATCATCCTGTCACCCGAAGTGTGATGACCCTTAAGATAAACCATAATTTGTGGTCTCACTAACAAGAAAGTGGTCCTTTGGGACTCTATTCTATCCATGTTAATATTTAAATTTTTTCAAAAATATTTTTATTCAGAGAAAATCTTTTTAATGCTTCGATGAACCAATAAGTACCCAACTCAAAAAACAATGCAAATTGAACACAATTACACCCATGTGCATGTACATAAAGAAAAGGTAAATCAACGGACCGAAGAAAAATAAAAAAATAATAAAAACGAATAGTAGAACTCAGTGTAACAAAACTATAGCTCTCAACCTTCAAGACCATTAACTAATACACGTTCATTTGTTCGTAATTCCTCCTCTCTGGCCATTAGATTCATTAGTCAAGTTCGTCATAGCTATATAAAAGTCCTTATTAGAATGGCAGATCAGCCTGTACCTTGGTAATTCAAAAAGGGCTGCCATTTCTTATAAAAATCCTCTATTTTATGGTGCAACATACCTTTAAAAACGTCTAAAGGGCTATGCTCCATGACGAGGTTATGACGAGGTTATGACAAACCAATAGACCCAGGGGGTTTTCAGGCACCGAATGCAACAGAACTTTTTTTTCTGAACTCAGAGAGTGAGGGTATTAAAGTATTTTTTTCTTATGCACATCTGAGTAAGGTAGACTGGGCAGGCCCAGGAAAAGGGAAACCTGATCCATCTCGAATTCGGTCCTCAAGATCCTCTCCATCCCAGCGAACACACCGCTCCTATAGCGCCGGTGGAAGGTCAACAAGCAATGAGTAAGAGTGTCAATAGTCAATTTGTTTTTAAGACATACTCCATCTTGAATTTTGCGAGCGTGTCTGGGGCCACATAGACTCTATGAAGAATCTTCAACTGCATGGCAAGAGTCTTCTTGCAGATTGAAATCCTTCTTGCATTTACACAAATATCCTCCCCTATGTCCAAAGAGATCTGAATCCCATACTCTCTTTGCAGACCTCAGAAAGTCACAATGTCTCGTCTGAGAGGCCACTCTCCAACAAATGATAAAGGGTACTGACAGAGAGTGTGTTCTTAGCAATAAGCACCCTCTTCTCTGTATCGGATCTGTACTGGTCTGTTAAAAGCGTGGTTCTTTTCTGAATAACATCTCTGATCTGATAAAAAGAAAACAGAAGAGATCTCTACTCGGTAGTCTATAGTTATGACTTATTTGATCAAAGGACATCCTTGTTTCTCCCTCACATAAACTATCAAAGCAAGATACACGCACGAGTTGTCCATAGTTTAAGCATGGAATCCAGTATTCCCCGTCGGATACATGGTACACCACGCTTTGGGGTAAGAAATGAGGTTTGGCTATGTTGCCTTCGATCGGACACATTGCCCCCCCTACTTTAAAGTTGTCGATATTTATTGGGAAATGGTAATACTTCCTAACTGTCCTCATTTTGTCTATGAATAGCAGACTAATAAGGGAGCACTTTGCCTGAGAAGCTTCAATATCGAACCATATTGACACCGAGGCCTCACTAACATCGGGTAAAGAAGAGCTTAATTGATAGCTTTTAACATCCTGGAGATCTACTCCCCACAAACTGTGGGGTTGTTCTAATTTGGTTAACTTGATAAGGGGTCGCTTATGGTGACAAATCAGAGCTACATCATCCATTTAATCTCCTAAATGTCTGTCTGGGAAACATCAAAGAAAGCATTCACACGGGGTATAGCAAATAAGGAAGGGAATTCATGTTAATAAGAGCTATCTGACCCAGCCAGAATATTGGAAGTATTCAAAGATCTTGTTTAATTTTGTCAAACAAATGGACAAATTACACATTAAATATAAGTCCAAAGATAGGATTAATGAATATACCTAAATAGGGAACATCCCCATTAGCCCCGGACCATTGAAAAGGAAATCAGGATTCTCCCACGGCATCAGGTGTTTCCCTGAGTTTGCCCAGAGGCATGGCCTCTGACTTCGTAAAATCAATATTATAGCCGGAAAAGGCACCAAACGAACTGATGCATTGCATGAGGTGAGGTACCAAAACTGTGGGATTTAACAAAAAGTTAAGACCATCATCTGCAGACAGTGTAATTTTACGTGACTTCTATCCCACTTCTGTGGCAGATATGTTTGGGTCCCTGCAGATGGCCTTCACCAGTGGCTCCATCACCATCGTAAACAACACTGGTGTAAACAACCTTGTCGACTGCCTCTAGAAATATTAATTTTACAGGATCGCACACAGAGGGTCATTTTCAAGGACCCTTAGCCACTTGATAAAAACTTTGCCGAGACCAAATCTCTGCATCTATAGAGATCATTAATACCTGCATAATTTGCTGTTGACACGCTTGGATCATATTGAGGAATCTCCTAACATTGTTGGAATACCTGCAGCCTTTTATAAGCCGCTATGGTATACTTTGACAATGGAAGGATAAATAGTTTCCATCCTCAATGTAAGGGACTCAGACAGAATTTTGAAATCAACATTTAGATGTGAGATGGGCCGATAGGAAGCACAATCTTTCGGTGTCTTCCTTTTCTTCAGAATAAGAGAGATATGAGCCTCTCTTAAGGATAGTGGGACGCAGTCGTGACTGTGAGAGTGACGAACATAGTAAACATCAGATCTGACAACAGGTTTATAAATTCCTCATAAAGCTCACGTGGACATCCGTCAGGACCGGGTGCCTTTCCGCCTGGAAGCTGCTTTACACCCTCCAGCACCGACAATGGTGAATGAAGGCAAGACGCTTATTTGGGGGTTACCCCTGGAAGGTCCAAGTTCTTGAAGAAAGATTCCATCTAAATCTATCTATCCCCATAATGCTTAGTCTGATATAATTCGGAGTAAAATCTCGGAAATGCTGCTTTAATCTTTATGGGATCACAGGAAAGGGTCCCAGTACCTTCCCTAGTTGAGGTAATGGCTTTGGGGTTCTCTTTTTCATCGGAAGATAGGCTAACGACTTGCCCGGTTTATCACGATGCTCAAACAGCCTTTGCTTTGCAAAAGTAAGTTCCTCCTTGACTGTCTGTGTGAGCGTGGAATTCACTGCAGACCGAAGCGTTGTGATCCTCTGCAGCCGAGCCACCGAGGGTCTATCAAAGTATGCCCTCTCGGCTGCCTTCAACCGTGCCTGGCCAAGTGTTCCTGCTCCAGCTTCTGCCGCACCCTAAGGAATAATTATTCCTTTGGCATAAGCCTTCGCAATTTTCCATAGAATGGATAGGTTACTGGTTGAATCTAAATTAATGGCTAAGAAAGATCTGAATTCATTACAGAAATACTCAATGTACTTGCTATCCTTAAGAATAAAGGGATTCGCCAGTGTCTCGAACCTGCTATATTGCCCTTAATCTTAACCAATAAATATACTGCTGCATGGTCACAAATGGTAATATTCCCAATTGTACAGAACACCACTGATTCGAAGACTGCTGCAAGGTGTGGAAGAGATCAACTCTAGTGTGGCATTTCTGCGGGTTAAAGAAGAAAGTAAAATCCCTATTTATGAGGTGGATCTGCCTCCAAACATCCACCAGCCCCAGTTCCACACAAAAATCCACTAATTGCTTAGATTGGAAAGATGGTACTGGGAGCCTTTGGGCATGCTGTCCGCCGTGGGTGCAAAATACAATTGAAATCTCCTCCTATGATAATGTTCTACGAAGAAAGATTGCTTAATTTGGAAAATGCATCTGTCAGGAATTTATAGCAGTGAGTCAGGGAGCAATAAACATTCAAACTACTGCTTTCTTCCCCATTTTTTTTGAGGGTTATGATCCTCCAGTGGGTGTCTAATACAATCTACTAATTTAAATGAAAGATTTTTCCTCACCAGTATGGCTTCTCTCCTATTCCTAGTGTTAAAAGACGAGAAATAAACCCGATCAAATCCACCTTGCTGTAATGTCAAATGTTCCTTGTTATCAAAGTGCGTCTCTGCAATACGACAATATCCACCCTCTCCTTTTTCTTAACTGGCGAATGGCTCCCCTTAATGTTCCAGATACACCATTTAAGCACGACATTAGCCATTACACACTGAAACAATATTTGAACTCCAGAGAGGAGGAACTCGAATTACAAATTACTGAGCACCAATGAAAAAAGAATCATAGAGCTTAAGAAAACATACAAACTAATGCTACTACAACTAACAAGCTCTCAAAACGTTCCAAAACTAAATACATTCTAAAACAAAAAAAATACAAAGTGCCAGTGGCACTCAGGAGGGGCATTTACCCCCCGCCCACTGGGGGCATTTGCATGTCACAAATCTCTATCTTCTGCCCCATTATCAATACTGCATCCAGGGCAATTAATCACAAACATCGGGACTGAACTGCCCTTAGGTAGGTATTCAGTCATCACGATCACCTTCATAACTCTCTCCAGCTTGAGCCGAACCCGACACACAAACTAATCAAGAGAAAAATGAGTAGTATTACTAATGAAGAAGTTAAAAGTGTGTACTCTACCCACCCCCGACTATAATTTAACACTGCTTAATACCAGAAACGGTCAACAAACTTTCTTTTTAAAAAGGGAAACAAGGTTATCGCTTTCCATTAATGCATCCAGCCTACTTTAAAGTGCCCACAAAGTTTTCGCATCCTCTGGAGAGTTGGTGGATCTATTGAAAGATCCACTAGAGCATACGGAGCACCGCTGAGTTAATTAAGGAATACTGAATCTCAAGTTCCCTTAATCTTCTCTTGATATCATCAAAAGATTTTCTTTTCTGAATCACTGCCGCTGAAAAGACCTGAAAGAACATAATCCTGGAGCCCTCTTCGGGTCTCTTCCCTGTGTTCTGGAAGCTTCCCTAAATCTTTGTTTGTCCCTGCAACAATGTAATAGCACAAGGACAGGGTGAGGGCGTTGGTTGGAGTATAACCCGATGAACTGTCTCACTCTTCACCCGTCCCTCTTCAGCTTCGAAGTGAAGGAATCTCTGCAGCCAGTTCTCTCAAATAAAAACTCACTGACTGATCACCTTATGTCCGGTCCAGCAGACGGATGATATGAACACTCTTCATCCTGCCCCTGCTCTCGAGGTCGTCACCTTGTTTAGTTAAGGTACGGACCGATTTTTCAAGGGTGAGGATCCGCTCCTTACAGGAATCGATCACAGTCTCTGCCCCTACAGTTTGGCGCTCGACCTCATCTGTTCTGTTTCCAAGGCTTTCAAGTGGCTGTTCATGTTTTTGTAGCACTGCTGAGAGTGGTTCTATCTTCCTGCTGATTGTTTCTTCAATCATGGTTTCAATCATTTCCCGTAACTTGGTGAACTCGGTGACCAAGTCCTAGTGAGTAACTCGGTCCATTGAATGAGCAGAGAGTGTTACAGGTGCGGCCACAGACATGCTGAAAGCTTCTGACGGGTGCGCTGCGTGTTGGGACTTACTCGATCCTTTCCAATGTTTTGTCATTTCCACTTGACAAAATGGCATTAGTGAGGATTCTGTAGCTCTTTTAGTGTTCAATTGTAAGTAAATGACTGTGGTGGGGTGGGGTAGAGCATTATTGTGATACAGAGATCAGCAAAGCTGACCTTTCAGATCGCTGCCATCTTGTTTCCCCTATAAAACTTTATCGATGTTATCATTTCGTTTAATTCCTAGATATTCTGGAGCCGTGTCATTCAGTACCACTGTCTACATTTTCCCCAACACTGCACATTGCTGCACACTCCTCGATAATCCTTGACTCATCTGTGATTCGTGAACCTTGCCTCAAAAATATTCAATATCTCTGCCTCGAATGGTCTGCAGGGAAGAGTGTTCCAAAGACTCACTACACCCTGAATAAACAAAAATAAACAGCCTAATCGGTAATTTACCATTGCCAATCAAACTAAGCTGCACATCTTTGAACTGTGGGAGGAAACTAGAAAACTGGGAAGAAACACACACAGACACGGGAAGAATGTTCAAACTCCACATAGAGTGTGGGACGAAGTTGGAATTGAGCTTAGCTCTTTGCTGATATGAGGCAGCAGTGCTTACCACAAATCTAACATGCTGCTCCATTAGCCCTATCAGTTACGTGCGGCTGGCGAAAGAAATCTGCCTCACTTGTTCCTGTCACTGAACCTGACCCCGTCTGAGACCTTTATCATCGGTCATATCACCGACCCGGTTACATTTAAAACTTGTTGTGAGCAGTGGAGGAGTGGGACTAGAAAATGAAACAGTGACACCCTCCAACCTCAGTCAGAACCGGAGTGAGGAAAAATTCACAAAGTCGGATTTCACTCAAGTGAAATTCCCTTCCCCAGAAGTTTGAGAAAGCTGAATCTTTATATTATATCGAGGCTGGCTTCGTCTGATTTTCCATGTGCAGGTGAATCAGGGATAATGGTGCAAGGAGAGAAAAGTGCAGCTGGGACCACAATGAGATGAGCCATGACCTTATTTACTGGTGGGATAGTGTCAAAGGGCCGTTTAGCCCACTCGCATCCCTCAGCCCTATGTTCTGCTGTTCCAATCAGCCCTTCAGACCTGCTACAAACAGGGAGATTGAAGCCACGCCGATGGTTAGGTGTAGTTTCGGAAATGCATTTGTAAATTCCAGGCTTCCCCATTCTGTAACTTCTGCTCTGGAATTGCTTTGAATGCAGATCTCATATCCCATTCAGGATTAACTCAGGCAAATTTTCTCCTCTCCTGAATGCAATATTGTACAACACGACTTCCAGGAAAATAACCAATTACTTTCCAAAAGCATGACATAAAAAACTAAGAATTAGGAACATGAGACGGCTATTTGGCCCCTCAAGACTGAATTCTCATTCAATAAGAACATGGCTGATCTATTTCCGGGCTCAACTCCACTTTCCTACCCAATTCCTTGTATCCCTCCACAACTCCCTGGGTTAGGGAATTCCAGACATTCACTACCTTCTGAGAGAGTTCATCATTTTTCACCTCAGATTGAAATCGATGTCCCTTATTCAGTATCTACCACCTCGAGTTCGAGACTCAGGGGAAACACCTTCTCAGCATCTACCTTGTCAAGCCCCCTCTGTATCTTGTACATTTCAGTAATATCACTCTCATTCATTTCAACCACAATGAATAATCTCCTCACCATTTTAAATGTATTCAATAATTCAACCCTTCCATCTCAGGAAGCCGCCTCATGAGCCAAACTAGTTAATTGCTGCATCAGCATGCAGACGTTACATTTCATACTCAGGAACACTCCAATTTCTCCTGTTTTGGGATTCCTCTTCATTAAATAGCAGCCTGCATTTTGGTTCTCAAAGTCATCCACAAACTCCAATGTATATTGCACTCAGCTCCCGCTATCAGGCTATCAGTATAGATTCTACATAACTGATGCCATCGGCCTGATATTTGTGGTAATCCAGTAGATACATCTTTATCATAAAGATCCATTAATCCTGACTCTCCGATTTCTATGTGTTAAGCAACCATTATCCCATGCAAATATATTATTTATCATACTACAAGCCTCTGTCTTGTGTCAGAACATTTATTTTGTGATACCTTGTGAAAACTTTCTGGAAAGTCTCATGTTGACCAGTGCCCTTTATCAAATCTGCTTGTCACTTTCTCAGGGATTCCTGATGAAGTGCTCCTGCCCGAAACATTGATTTTTTTCCTGCTCCTCGGATGCTGCCTGACATGCTGTTCTTTTAGAGCATGACTCTAATCTTGACATTCTCAGGGATCTCCAAAACAGAATTTGTATGATTTTACAGAGCAAAAATAGTATCCCCTTTACAAAACCATGCCAACTCTGCGTTAAGCTTTTCTAAGTGCCCTGCAATGCCTTCCTTAATAACAGGCTCTAGCAGATTCCCAGCAATAATGGTTAGGCTAAATTATTCCTGCGTTCTGTCTCATTCCTTTCTTGAAGACAGGCGCCACATTGGACGTTCTCCAGTTTCACTGGAACACTCCTGTAATCCAAAGAGTTATGGAATATTTCACACAATGCCGCTAGTCTCTCTGTGACCACTTCTTTTAAAATTAACTGTGAATTACTGCTGACCTGCCTCCCCTTATTCTCATCTGTTAGATAAATACCTTGTTCCTTTTGTTAGAGACAGTTCAATAACTTCCCTCCTGTTAACACTTTGTTTATACCATTGACATGCTTACACTACTTTCCTCATGAGGAGTGATTTAAAATACTAGTGTAAATTACCTGCCTGTTCCCTGTTGCCAGTTCTCCAGTCACACCCTCCTAATGGCCTCAATGTACTTTCCTCACTTCACTTCCCTCTCAGCTCACACACACATCTTCAAGCTTTTTTATGTTGACAGAAAAGCTCATGATGCTTGTTTTAATATTTCTTACCAATTTATTACATCATCTCTTTTCGTACATTTTCCTTAATTTCTACATCCATCGAGTCATATAGCGCTCAAACAGACCCTTTGGTCCAACTTGTCCATGCTGACCAGGTTTTCTAAATTATACTAATCCCAGCTGCTTGCACTTGGCCCAAATGCCTCTAAACTTTTCCCATTCATATGTTGGTCCAAATGTCTTTGAAATATTGTCGCTGTACTTGCATCTCCCACTGTTCCTATGGCAACTCATTCCATAATACATCACACTCTGTGTAAAAATCTTTGTCCCTTTGTCCCTTTTCAGTTTCCCCGCTTCCACCTTAATGCTATGCATCTGTGTTTGAACTCCCCGATCCTACAGAAAGAACCTTCGCTATTCACTCTATCCATGCCTCCCATGATATTATAAACTTCTAGAATGCCACCCTTCAAACTCGTACACTCCATCTGATACTAACTTCAAGATCAAATGTTTAACGATAAGCACTGCAAATCTGAAAGAATATTAAAAATGACAGGTGTACAAAACAGCCCAAACTTCATACTGTTAGTTTTGCTCTATGTTACAAAACTAAGGCAGCATGAAACTCATACTAGTGCCAATAAGAGGTCAAGCACGGGAATTCCATCGTGTGAAGGCAGTGATGATGTGTACTGTGAAAACGTATAGATCTAGATCTATATAATACCACATTGTCGACATTCTCTCTCCTGTTCTCCCTATGGCCTTGTGTGGTTGTGTCTTCTTTATCTTACACTCAACGGGAGTGAACCCCTTTCCCCCATTCACACCTTAATTTAAACCCATTTTGCATCATATTCTCGTTCACCACTGATAATAGCCCGATTATCTTTTGCCACGCCCTCCTTTCCAAATCACCCATCCCCCATCTCCGGCAAGGGATTAAGAAGCCAACCCTTTTCAGTTCAGAACAAGTCACATTGGACTTGTTACGCTAACTCTGTTTCTCTGTCTCTGCAGATGTTGCCAGATCTGCTGAGGTTCTTCAGAAACGAATAGGCACAGCACAAATTTTCAATGAAACAAATAACTATGGATACTGGAAATAAATACAAAATAAATACAAAAATTGCTGAAGAAACTGCGGGCTTTGTAGAGGTCCACTGGACTCGAAAGATTAACTCTACATTCTCTCCAGAAGATGCCGCCAGAGCTGATTTATTTCTTCAGGAATTTCTGTTTTTGAACAAGTTCCAATGACGTGTTTGAAAGCTGCTCAAACGCCCTGTCCAACACGGAGCGCCCTACACTGGGAACTGAAGTGCACACATTCATTCGCTCAGAAACTGCATAAGGCTGACATCACTGACACCACAGAGCCCTTAATCATGGTCAGGGAGAAAACCAGAAGGAAACACATTTAATTCAAACGCAAATGGCACGACAAGCAAGGAAAAGATTCAGATGAACATGTTAAAGGGTTTGAGTAATATAACAAATTGGAAGCATGGCACCAAGGAGAACCATCAGCAGAATGAGAATATGAAAATGGAAATATTACTGCATCATAAACCAGGTGCGGTCACTGAGTACACGGCTGATCGGTGACTGGGTCTCGATGTGAACTGGGGGACAGTCAGTAGAATTGAATTGCAGATATTGCAGCTCAAACTGGGCTTTCATGTGATGCTGTAGACAACAGTAGCAACAGAAGCAGGATTGTATTCAAACATAATCTGTATCATTTTCCCCAGGATATTCCATCAGTCTACCATTACCATTAAGCCGAGCGATGGTTCAGTGACGAGTGTGGGTGAACATGCCACGGTCAGAACCATGTGTACCTAAAGCTGATGACAAACCATCAAAGCTACGGTACTTGAGTGGTTTCATTCCAAAGAGCAGAACTAACATCTGATAGAGAGGACGAAATGATCCCAAGACCAACAGATCAGATTTAAGCTCTGCAGTGCTGCCACATCCAGACATAAATGTCGATGTACTATTAAAAAACTTACTGGAGGAGGGGACACCAGACATATCCCCATCCTAAATAATGGAACAGCCCTGCACATCAGTGAAAAAGACAAGGATGTAGTATCTGCACCATCCTCAGCCAGAGGTGTTAAAAGGATGATCCACCTCATCCTCGCCATGATATCCACAGAATCACAGATGGCAGTGTTCACCCAATTCGATTCGCTGCATGTGACATGAAGAAACCGCTGAACACAGTAGATACGAAAAAGGCAATAGACCCTGACCCCATTCCTGCAATAGGACTGAAGACTTGTGCTGCACAACAGGGCCGTGTCCCTGGGGAAGCTGTTTCATTCCAGCTCCAACTCTGACAACTCCATGGCAATGTGGAAAATTATCGAGGAGAAAGTGAGGACTGCAGATGCTGGAGATCAGAGCTGAAAATGTGTTGTTGGAAAAGCGCAGCAGGTCAGGCAGCATCCAAGGAACAGGAGAAGGGTTCATGCCTGAAACGTCGATTCTCCTGCTCCTTGGATGCTGCCTGACTGCTGCGCTTTTCCAGCAACACATTTTCAGCAATGTGGAAAATTACTCAACTATGTCTGGTCCCCTAATAGGTGAATAATTACATTCTGACCATTTACCACCCCCTCAGTCCCTTCACGATAATCAAATTGGTCGGAGTTCTTTTTGACAGAGCTGTCAAGCAGTCCAGAAATAACTCGCTCATTGTGGTTTCCGATAGTGGCGATGGTGCTGTTGTGGAAATGTCACTGGATTACTAATCCAATACAGGATAATGCTCTGGCAGCTGGTGGTAGTTAAAAACAATTAATAAAATATCAAGATCTAGAATCTGGTGATTGTAACAGTGACCTTGCATCCAATGTTGATTGTAAACTTCGATCTCTAACCCCAATGTACTTTCAGGAAGTGAACCTCCCGTGCTTTCTTTGTATGGCCTAAAAGTGACTCCAGACACAAAGACATGTGATAAACTCTTCAATGGTCCCTGAAATGGCCAAGCAAGACACTCAATTGCATCACACTGCTCCGAGGTCTTAAAGGAAATAAACAGAGAGAATACCCGGCACCAACCTCGATATCAGAAAAGGGAACGGGAATCACAGTCCTGTTGACCCTGCAGAGTCCTCCTTCCTAACATCTGAGAGCTTGTGACAACATTTACAGAGCTTTCCCACAGGCTGCACGAAAACATCGGGAAAGGAGTAGGTCATTCAACACATTGAGCCTTCCCCATTCTTGTTCATTGAGAAAATCTCAATGCAGTTTTCCCGACACAGTGTTCATATGTATTAATATGTTTAAACATTGTGAAATATAAAATAAGTACTGTTGTAGACCTTCAGTCGATCAATCTTGCTCCTCGATTCAATATACAGGCAGTTCTCTGATAACACGTGCTTATTAAACGTGATTTGTCTGCAATGCGATTCGTGAATTGCGCACCTTTTTTCTATAAATTTTACTCCCGCTCACTGTGACGCGACTCCTTGCCAGGCACCAGCTGAAGAACAAAACCCAGCTTCAGGATCCTCTGTCTGCCAAATGCACCCTGTGAATGTTCAGCTAAAACAGGAATGAAATCCGCTCTGCAAGCTTTGAACCTGAGCTTGAAACGGGGAATTGCTCTATCCAATTAGAAGGAACTTTATTTCAAACAGGGGGAGAATCTTCAGGAGAACTGGAATTCCATGTTGGCATCACGTGGTCAGTCATTCCTGCGCACTTTCTGGTGAAGAGCTTGGTGAAAGGTACAGGGATATAGCTAGTGACGGCATTGTCATTATTAGCACTATTTCATTACAAAATATGATTTAAAGGTTTAATTAGACCGTGCTAGTGTGTGTCAGACTAACTTTAATTTTTGTTTTTTACTGATATTTTGCAGTTCGCCCATTATCCTCTTTATCCCACAGACCACATCATTAATATTGCATGATTTTCTGCAACACAGTGATGCACAGGAACACACCACCACGTTATTGGACAACAACGTGTGATGGTATCTGATCCTCTATCTTCATACCATACCCTGCTGTCTCCCTATCCCTTTAGTTTCCAGAAATCCAAAGATAGTGGAGTCAAGGGGTATGGAGATAGGGCTGGAACAGGATACTGATTAGGAATGATCAGCCATGATCATATTGAATGGCGGTGCAGGCTCGAAGGGCAGAATGGCCTACTCCTGCATCTATTGTCTATTCTCTATTGCCCTACACTGACTTCGGAGGGCTGCACAGAAGGAAACAAAAATGCAGCTTAAGTTCCTTTACAGATCAACATTTTTCAAACAATCCCTTTTCAAATGATAGGCTCGCGTTCTGTTTTTACCATCAAAGGTCACAATATCACATATCCCCCATAGACCATACCCCCCACCCCTCATTGCTCTCCATCTGCCATGTATTTACCCAGACACTCCACTTGTCGCAATCACCTTGCAGTTTTTTTGGACATCCTGCTCACCCACTCACAATCCGATATTGTTTAGTGCCATCAACAAACTTGGAAATATTGAATTTGATCCATTCAACAAAATATATGTTGTGTATTGGGAATAGCTGGAGCCCAAACCCCGATCCTCACTATATCCTCCAAGCCTTCCTTTCAAATAAACACATTGTTTTAGTCCTACTCACTGCTTCCTGCCCGCTCTCCCATTCTAAAACCATATTAGTCCCAGTCCCAGAGGATTTAATTTGCATTATAGGCTTGGGGCTTTATCATCTGTTCTAGCACCTCCCCCAGAAAATCCTCATGCTCTATCTCCAAATAAGGCTCAGGCACTACCACTCTCACGATTGAATTCAGCAACTTCCTTCCCAGAATTTCTCTATCACCTACGCAATACGCCCACACATTAATAATACTATATGGATTCAAAACTGTCGACTGCCTCATTCCGGACACCTCACAATTCCTCCCAGATCAACCTCCACCAGCACTAACAGCAAGGCCATCCACTCCTGCCCTCACTCCATCCATCCCTTTCTTCTATTCCAAGAGTAACAGCCTGAAATAGGACAGAAATGGCCAAGCTGGGTGGTGGAGTGCCCAATATCCATTCCCTCACCAGCCCCCCCCCCCCCCCCCACCCCCACACCCGCCATGTGGGGCGGAACCTCGTACAAGATGAAGCGGACTGGGATGCCTCGCATGAAATTTGTGGGACGTCCATATCCACTGACCGATTCAGGAGCAGTGCTCAGTGAAAGACAATTCTCACTGTAAACACACTGGCATTTCGAACGACAGTCATTTAACTCCCCCCCCCACCCCCCACCAAATACAGTTACCTCACTGCACAGAGATGTAGACACAGAAATGCACAGAATTATTGGTATCAACACAATATACGAACAAACACAAAATATACAAGGGAAGAGGCATACAAACATACAAACGCAGACATATAGAGTCACACACAAATAGACACAAACATAGATAGAAACACACAGGCTGATACACAGAAAGATAAACATAGATGCACAAATACACAGATGACAAGCAGATGGACAAACATACGCACACGTAGACAATGATACAAATTGATAAGTTTTTTGTTTTATAACGGGATCAAGGATTCTTGGGGTAAGGCAGGAGAATGAGGTTGAGGAACATTCAAGAAATTATTGAATGGCATATCAGACTCGATGGGCTGAATGGCCTCATTCTGCTCCTTTTTTCATGTGGTGCTGTGATAACAGGTATTCTCTTCCTGAGACAACAGCAGAGGCTGGGTTTGATATATATTCGATTGGAAATGTTCAATGGGAATGTGGGACAGGTTTGGAGTCCGGAATGGTTTATGTTTATTCCTAATTATTCTGTCCTTATATCTGCAAAGAGGTGGTGATTTGATGTTCAGTTAACATAGCTTTAAAATAACAGGTCCCACAAAGAATTAAGGACGTACCTTTCACTTTAGTGTTGAGCTAAATGTGGTGTCCTCATCTTCAGGGAGTAGTAAACACTCGTGTATAGAGTCATAGAGATGTACAGCATGGAAACAGACCTTTCAGTCCAACCCGTTCATGCCGACCAGATAACTCAACCCAATCTAGTCCCCCCTGCTGGCAACTGCCCATATACCTCCAAAACCTTCCAATTCGGATACCCATATCAAAATGCCTCTCAAATGTTGCAATTGTACCAGTCTCTACCACTTCCTCTGGCAGCTCATTCCATACAAGTACACCCTCTGGGTGAAAAACGTTGCCCCTTAGGTCTCTTTTGTATCTTTCCCCTCTCATCCTAAACCTATGCCCTCTAGTTCTGGACTCCCCGACACCAGGGAAAAGACTTTGCCTATTTACACTATCCATGCCCCTCAAAATTTTGTAAACCTCGATAAAGTCACCCCTCAGCCTCCGATGCTCCAGGTAAAACAGACCCAGCCTGTTCAGCCTCTCGCTTTAGCTCAAATCCTTGAACCCTGGTAAAATCTTTGTAAATCTTTTCTGAACTCGTTCAAGCTTCACAACATCTTTCCGATAGGAGCGAGACCAGAATTGCACGCAATATTCCAACAATGGCCTCACCAATGTCCTGTACAACAGCAACATGACCTCCCAACTCCTGTACTCAATACTCTGACCAACAAAGGAAAGCATACAAAACGCCTTCTTCACTATCCTATCTACCTGCGACTCCTCTTTCAAAGAGCTATGAACTACTCTCCAAGGTTTCTTTGTTCAGCTACACTCCCGAGGACCTTGCCATTAAGTGTATAAGTCTGCGCTCGACTGATCTGTGTTGAACAGGAGAGTCAATGTTTCTTGGGAACAGACAGGAGACGGATGGACAGACACACTCGGATCAGCCATGAACATTCTGAATGGTGCAGCCAAATGACCAACCATTGTCCCTACCCCGTGTGTTGTTCCCTCATTCCACCCTCGAGGCTATTACATGGTAGGGGACCACCCCATTCAATCAGACAGGATCGATACAATGAGACAGGAGGAGACCATTCTGTCACTGTAAGGAATTGCACAGCAATATAGAATGAAGTCATTGAGCTCGTTGAGTACATTACACAACCCAGCAGGAGGCCATTCAACACGCCTGAACGGCTACCCAGGAGCAGGGAACATTGACTCTCCTGTCCAGCAAAGATCAGTCGCTAACAGGAAACCGAGAGTAGAGACAAATGTTTATTTTCAGGCTTCAAAGCTGTAACTGATGGAGTGCCTCAGAGATCACTGTGGGGTCATCAATTATCAACAATTTGTATCCAAGATCTGGAGGAAGGGGAGGGAATTGTTTGGAAGTCAATTAGCTCGTAAACCAAGATGGTTATTTAATGTGTCATCAAATGAAGGTAGTGAGTCTGCAATGTGTAACAGACAGGGAAGGTTAGTGAGCAAACCTTCAGCAGAAATAGCATAAGGTAGGTTGTGTATTTTGGCATGAAGAATAAAACAATGGTAAACAATGTAAATGCAGAGAGATTGCAGAACTCTGTGATTCAGGCGGTTTCCATGTTCCTGGGACATGAATCATATGATGTAGGTCTGCAGATGCAGCAAGTGATTTGGAAGGTAAGTGGAATGATGCTGTTTTTGGCAAAACGTATCAGGTTTAATCGCAGGAATGTTTAACTGCATCGGTACGAGGGCATTGCTGTGACCACATTTGATGCACTGTGTGCTGTTTTGATCAACGAAACTAAAATGAAAGGATTTAATTCTTTTCGAAGATTTTCAAAGAGGATTCCCTTTACTCATTCCTGGAAGGCCGGCCTTTTGTTATCGGGGATTATCAGTTTTGATCTTAGCTGAGAAATAGTATTGAACCATCCATGACTTTCTGAAGAGTGTATCAACTGGATGCATATTATCTCTTGTTAGGGAGACTAAAGCTAGAAAATAAATTTTAAGAAAAAGCTGCATTTATATTAACACACATACTATGAAGACACCTACCAATATTTACAAATTACACAGACACATGTAAGCATGTCTTCAAATTATGAAGTGGGGACTTTTTTGCGATTGAAACGAATGCACTTGCATATAATATATAATCGGGTTTTCCAGACAATGTTCCAGAAGAGCACACCTGGTCCAGTTTGGTGTTCAGTTGACATTATCGTATGTTTCAACACAGAGAGGGAGAAAACTGTCCCCTGCCTGAGAAGCAGCAGCCTATTGATCTCTCTCTCTTACGTTGTGCCATCCGATAGCAAAGTGTGAGACCATAAAATCCCTGTGTTATCTTTACCACTTGTGAAGGATGTCTGGTGAGAATTCACTGGAATCTCTCCACTGCCTGAAACAAAGGGAATTCAGCCAAATCCAACTGTTCCAGAGTGAAACCACACTACCAGTAGCTTGTATGAGCAGAATGACTTCAAACGCAGAATAACGTTTGGGGCACTCTATCATTTTACCATTTGTTATGAGTTCAACTTTCTGTGTCTCACTCTTTTCTAGAAAATGACCTACTCTGAGACCTACATCATTGGTCATATCACAAAACTGGTTGCATTTAAGATTGGTGTAACCAGTGGAGGAGTGGGACTGGAAAAGGACGGAGTGACCTTCCAACATTGGTTGAGACACAAATGAGACATTTTCAAAGGACTGTTCAAGTGGAAATTCCCTTCCCCAGAAGTTTGTGGTGCTGGATGCTTGCATTTATTCAAAATTATATTTGGTGACATTTGACAGACAAGTGAATGCAGGAAAATGGCATACAGACAGAAAAATGCTTTTGAGACCACATGCACATCACCCATGGAATTTGTGAGTGGTGAAGCGGTGACAAAGTGTCTAATAGCCCACTCCTGCTGCTCAGCCCTATGGCACTATGTTCTATTCAGCTCCTCACAGCTCCTGATATAAGCAGATGGAGGCCACCTGGTCCAAATACCTGGTCCACCGGAACACAGGATATCATCCTCAAGACTGATCACCTACCTGAATAGAAATGAGCTATAAGAATACGGGAAACAGGCAGAGGAAGGGAGCTATCTTTACTTCTGTACTTCTCTCACAGGATGTATGCAGCCCTGGTCACGGCAGCATGTTATGCCGATCTTGAACTGAGTGTTTGGTTCAGCTGTTCCACAGGACAGTGAAGAGAAAAGCACATTCCTGTGGGATTGTAGTGTTACAACACAGGATACATTCTCCTGCTTAATGTAAAACCAACAACAGGGAAAAGATTTATACACTGCAGTAATCCATGATAATTCTAGAGTCCAAAACTATTTGAAGTAAAAATTAACAACTTTATTTTTAAAGCATAACAGGGGATAATAGATGAACGAATATTTACAGCTTCTTCCTCTGAGCTATATTTTATCTCCCCCCACCCCCTCCACTATACTAGTTCGATTAGACTCCTAATTAAGATTTACAAAACAAAACTTCTAATCTCAAAACCGAGAAGCTGTCGGTTCTTCTCCATATTCCTGTCTTCTTTTCTTCTTTGAGATTCTGCTTTTCCAAATTACTAATCAATAAAGTTACCGAGAGGAGAACTATTTTTCAGGCAGTCTTTGCATGCTGGTAACGTGGCAGTTCTCCTCTCAACTGTCAATTTCCCGCGGTCTTGTGCCCCCAAACCATTGGACTGTGTCATTGGCTTTTAAGATTATCAATACACTAAATTCAAACTAGATTAGAGGTGGGCACTTTGGGTTATAACTTAAACTGTTTGGCTGAATTTGTTTTTGTCTTGAGAAAATAAGCCACTCGACCAAATGTTACATTAAATCTATTTTTCGAAGACTTGGTGCTGTCAGGTAGTTATTGCTGGCTTTTAATTCTGTTAAAGGTGCAGAACACCCACATGTTCCTCACAGAAGTCACACTGAAACCTGACTAGAGAAGAATGACCCATTGACTTCTCTTAAGGACTTGGGGCAAGCAGATGGGCTTTTATGGCAAATGAAAATTGTTGCTTTTAATTACCCTCATGAGATAGCAACAGACTATTATTCTGTGGCTCTAGAGAATGAGTCTTGAACACCATAAACTGCCGTCCCGTATGTACAGAGAACAAGTTAAACATCCTCAGAGCAATTTTTTTAGTGATGGACATATGGTTAGAAGGAACTTGAAACTGTTAAACAAAGGCACAAATTATGGTTTATTCAGAAGTTGCAATGAGACTGAGACGTGACTGGGGTATCATGACGGTGGTATTGGACAGGATTGGTGCGTGGGGAGGAGATGGAGATGTAAATTTGTGAAGGACAAAATGGATTATGGAGTTTGAGAACAGTCTGGTTCCTTCTTGCATATCAGTGAGTAATTTATAAATAGTAGTTTGACACTGA
Source organism: Chiloscyllium punctatum (assembly GCF_047496795.1). Classification (NCBI taxonomy): domain Eukaryota; kingdom Metazoa; phylum Chordata; class Chondrichthyes; order Orectolobiformes; family Hemiscylliidae; genus Chiloscyllium; species Chiloscyllium punctatum. The sequence goes on along the minus strand of NC_092788.1, from coordinate 55,378,605 downwards.
TTAATATAAGGAAAGGTTTTATTTGTAACTGAAGACATTGTCTTGCACTCTCCAAATTTTATATATCATGAGCAGAAATTCAGTTCAACCCAGTTTAGTAGACAAATATAATGACTTACCAGGTACACCAACTATAGCGAGGATGGGATAGTAACCACGTTGAATAATCCAGAGGATATCCTGGATCCGTGATGCTAATGATAACCAAGGTTGAGGAAGATAATAAAGACCCGAGGATAAACTCCTGACTGTTATTGTAATATTCCAGTCTAATAGTCTCAGATTCTGATAGATTGTTGAACCATTCCAGTCTAATGATCTCAGATTCTGATCCATTGTTGTACCATTCCAGTTTACCCATCTTAGATTCTGATCCACTATTAGAACAATCCAATCCAAGGTCCTCACATTCTGAACCATTTGTCTAACGTTCCAGTCTAATGTTCTCAGATTCTGATTTCTACTCCCCCTCTCTCTCGAGCTGATGATCCATGTAAGTGCTGTCAGTGATGCTCCTATTCATACTACGGGATAAGACACTGAAAAGAGCCCACTTATCATTCAACGATGAAAACTCTCCACTGGGATAATTAGGATCCACGGAGATTGACACTAATCACAGTCACTGAAAAAAATAGCTCCATTTCACCCCTTTCAATTTAACATTGATTTTATGAAAATTCTAAAGAACGTTTAAAATTTATACATTTGGCATGAGATATGTGGGAGTGACTGAGGGACGGAATATTGGGGATGGTAGATTGATTGCGTGCAATCATTTAATCTGCCTTGGATACGTTAATAATGACAAAGGATTGTCAGAACATAAACAAGCTTCGACGTTTATAAATGGAAACATACAATCTGCAACTACTGTTGAGGGATTATAATGTCACTAAAATATGGAGAGAACTTTTCTAGTCCAGAATCTGACAGGAAAATGTGCCTATGATAACATGAGTGATAAAGGACAACTGACATGACTATGTCAACAGAGAATATGACGTGACACACAATTCAGATGATTAATCGAGAATCAGAGAGGGCAGGTGAGGGTCATGCTGTTAATGTTATCGATGTCAATCAACTGTGATTATTTACCATTGGATTTCAATTGCAGTGTGATTATGATATTGGGGACATGGCTGCTGAGACTGGAGGGAGGGAACATGATACTTCCCACTCATCAGTAGGGAAACGTTACTCTTTGTAAATCATTTGAAGATCAAATTTCAGGATACAGCTCCAATGAGGAATGAGGAGAGCCAATATTAAACATACGGCCAGAAGACATTGGAGCAGAAATTTGGCCATTATGCCCATTGAGCCTGCTCCGCCATTCAATGATGGCTGTTAAGCTTCTCAACCCCATTCTCCCGCTTTCTACCTGTAACCCTTGATCCCCTTTACAGTCAAGAACCTATCTGTCTCACTCTTAAATATACTCAATGATCTGGACTCGACAGCCCTCTCTGGCAGTGAATTCCATAGATTCACCGCTCTCTGGCTGGAGAGGTCTCTCTTTATCTATGTTTGAAAAGATCTTCTCTTTACTCTGTCCCTTCTGGTACTAGTCTCTCCTACCATTGGATATGTCTTCCCAAAATCCACTCTGTCCCGCGGCATTCAGTATTCTGTAAGTTTCAATTAGACCTCCTAACATCTTTCTGGACTCTATCAAATACAGACCCAGAGCCCTCAAATATTCTTCATATGTTAAGCTTTTCATTCCTGGCACCATTCTTGTGAATCTCCTCTGAAAACGCTCCAAGACCAGTACATCCTTCCTGAGATATGGGACCCAAAGCTGCGCACAATAATCCAAATGTAGCCTGACCAAAGCCTTGTAGAGCCTTAGAAGTACATCCCGGTTTTATATTGAAGCCTTCTTGACATAAATGCCATCATTGTATTTGCCTGCCTAACTACTGACAAACTGCAAGTTTACCTTTCAAGACCCCTGGACTAGAAAGCCCTAGTCTTTTTCCACATCAGATTTCTGAATGTGCTTGCTATTTATAAAATAGGCTATGCCTCTATTCATCCTGGTAAAATGCTTTTCCACACTTTTCCACATTGTACTACATCTGCCACTTCTTTGTTCACTCTCCGAACCTGTAAAAATCCTTCAGCAGGTGAAAGTGAGGACTGAAGATGCTGGAGATCAGAGTCAAAAAGTGTGGTCATAGAAAAATACAGCCTGGCAGGAAGCATCCGAGGAGCAGGAGATTCGACGTTTCAGGCATAAAGCCTTCATCAGGAATGTGGGGTGGGCGGAAGGTGCCAGAGAGATAAATGAGAGGGGCTGGTGCTGGGAGGAAGGTCGCTTGGAAGGCGACAGCTAGACAAAGGTGGGTGGTGATAGTGATAGGTCAGAGTGGAAGGTGGAGTGGCTAGATGGGAAGGAAGATGGACAGGTAGGGCAGTTCAAGACGGCGGTTCTGAGTTGCAGGGTTTGATCTTGGATAAGGTGGAGGGGAGATGAGGAAACTGGTAAAATTGTCCATGATACCGTGTGTTTGAAGGGTCCCAAGGCAGAAGATGGTGCGTTCTTCCTTCAGACGTCAGGTGGTTAGAATGTGACAGTGGATGAGGCCACAAACCTGCAAAGCCTTGGCGGAGTCGGAGGGGGAGTTGAAGTATTCAGCCACAGGGCAGTGTGGGGTTGTTGGGTGTGTGTGTCTGAGAGTGTTCCCTGAACTGTTCTACAAGTTGACGTCTTGTCTCGCCAATGTAGTGGAGACCAGGTGCAATGAACAGACTAGAAGAGGTATTTGGATGCATGGGATGTTATCTGACTGATGTGGAAGGATCCTTTGGGGCCTTGGGTGGAGGTGAGCAGGGAGGTGTTGGCACAGGTTTCATACCTGTTGTCGTGGCAAGGGAAAGTGCCGGGAGTGGAAGGTGGCTTGTTGGGGTTGCGTGGACTTGATGAGGGAGCTGTAAGGGAATTTTCACAGCAGTATGACGATAGGGGTAGGGAGGGAAGTATATCTCTGGTGGTGGGGTCTGACTGTTGGTGGCAGAAATGGCGGAGGATGATGCGTGTATACTGAGGTTGGTGGGATGGAAGGCGAACACCAGAGAGGTTCTAACTTGTTGTAGTTGGAAGGGTGAAGCTCAAGGCCGGAGTTTTGGGCAGTTGAGGAGATGCGCCAGAGCACCCTCCTGCAGCCAAACCACCTCTTCAATGCTACCTGTCCCTCTATCTATCTTTGCACAGTTTGAAAGCTTGGCCAGAATGCCCTCAGTTCCTTCATATCGATCATGAATGCACAAAGTGAAAAGTTGTGGTCCCAAAACTCAGTCTTGTGGAACACCACTTGTCACTGGCTGCCATCCTGAGAAGGACACTTTAATCCACATTCTCTGCTTTCTGTCAGACAGCCAAACTTCAACTTCCACCTTGTCTCTTACACCATGGACCCATATCTTTCTCAATAGTCTCATGCATGGCACCTTGTCAAAGGATTCTTGAGGTGCAGATGGATAACAACTATTGGTTCTCCTTGATCAAATCTGCACATTACTCCCTCAATGTATTCTAGCAGGTTTGTCAGGCATGACCTCCCCTTGATGAAACCATGCTGACTCTGTCCTATTTTACCAAAGACCTTCAAGTATTCAGAAATCCCATTCTTCACGATGAATTCCATGATGTTACCCACAACCAAGTCTGCTAATCAGTCTGCAGTTTTCCATCTTCTGCCTAACTCCCTTATTAAACCGGGTGTCATGTTTGCAATTATACAGCCACTTGGCCCTTTCCTGATTTTAGTCATTCCTGAAAGATTACCACTTTCGCTTGCACTAACTCTTCAGCGATCTCCATTACAAGGCTGGGGTGTAGTCCATCTGGTCCAGGTGACTTATCCACATTCAGGCCATTCCATTTTCTAACATGTTCTTCTTGGTGATGGCCACTCTATTTAGGACTACCCTCTCACTCTCTTCAATTCTTGGGAAATTACTCGTGTATGCCACCGTGAAGACTGATGCAAAATTCCTCAGCCATTTCTTTGCTTCCCACTACTGTCTCTCCAGCATCATTTCCCAGTGGTCCATATTCACATTTACATCTCTTTTGCATTTTATATATCTAAAGAATCTCTTACAGTTTCCTTTATATTACTGGTTAGCTTACCCCCATACTTTATGTTCTCCCTCCTTATTTATTTTTTCTTGCCTTCTGTTGGCCTCAAATCTCCAGTTCCACACTGCCCTTCACTCTGCTTACTCTTTTGCTTATATGCAATCCCTGACTTCCCTTGTCAGCCCTGGTTACCTCATCCTCCCTGTACCATACCTCTATTACTAAGCACACATCTCTGCAGTGTCTTTTAAATTATCATGGAATCTCCAGCCATTGCTGTTACCCTGTCTTTCCGGCTAGACGCCTGTCCCGGTCAATTCTACCCAGCTTCTCCCTTATGCCTCTCCAGTTGCCTTTATTCAGCTGAAATACTGTCAACTCTGATTCTATCTTCTCTCTCAAATTTCAGAATAAATTCAACCATGTTCTGATCACTGCTTCTGAAGTTATCCTTCACCTTAAGCTCCCTTGTCTCGCCTGCGTCATTAAATCCAGTGTCATCTGTTCCCGAGTGGGCTCCACCACATGATGCTCCAAAAAGCCATCCCGTAGATATTCCTCAAATTCCTTTCCTTGCGATTCACTACCAACCTGGTTTCCCATTCCACTTGCATATTGAAATCCCCCCCATGATCACTGGAACGTTGTCTTTCCTACAGATCTTTTCTATCTCCTGGTGTATCTTGTGCCCCAGCTCCTGACGACTCTTTGGAGGCCTGTGCAAGTCTCCAACTGTGGTTGTCTTATCTTTGTGGTTCCTCAATTCTACCATGCAGATTCTACACCATCTGACCTTACTTCCTTTCTTATTGTTGATTAAATTTCATTTCTTATTAATAATGTAAATCCACTGTCTCGATCTTTTCGATACGATATATGTCCTTGAATATCCTGATCCCCTTGCAGCCACTTCTGTGATGCCCATTACGTCATACCTACCAATTTCAATCTATGCCACAAGCTCATTTACCCTATTCCTTATACTGCTCGCGTTCAGATATAACCCTTCAATCTTGTGTTAACGTTTCCTCTTCTATGCCATTTGTTTGTTCAGTGTGATTGAAGTTTGATTGCTGAGACTTTCCATACACTCTGTTCTATTTGCATCTATGCTGAAGATTTTAATAACCTCTCTTGAGCTCTGTGCTCTTACCTCCTCTTTTCTCATTAAACTCTGTAACGAAACCCCTACCCCGCGCGCACACACACACACTCCTAATCAGTTTAAAGCTCTGTCGACATCCTTGGTTAGGATTCACTTCGACTCTGGTCCCAGCACGGTTCACACGAAGACTGTCCCATCAGAACAGGTTATTTCTTCCTCAGTAATAAAATGTGTTTAAAGTTTGTGAGAAGACTTGTAGCTCGGGTGCTCATTATTGTGGTTCTGTTCGCCGAGCTGGGAATTTGTGTTGCAGACGTTTCGTCCCCTGTCTAGGTGACATCCTCAGTGCTTGGGAGCCTCCTGTGAAGCGCTTCTGTGATGTTTCTGCAGTGTGTTGTGGCCCTTTTGAATAGTGTCTTGATGCAACTTCTTTTGTGTGTGTTGGGGTGGTTGCTTTCGTAGTTCAGGATTTGGTCTGTGTGTGTGACTTTCCTGTAAACCTTTGTGGTGAATTCTCCGTTCGGTGTTCTCTGTACCATCACGTTGAGGAATGGGAGTTGGTTGTCCTTTTCTTCCTCTCTCGTGAATCGGATTCCTGAGAGTGTGGCGTTGATGATTCGGTGCAATTTCAACAACAGATGCCTAAGGGAAAGACAACGGAACGAGGACATTCCGCAACCCAAAGGACTAGCCACACTACCATATATTGGCGATAAATGATCTGGGATGGCAGCATAGTGCTCACAGGGTACGGCACCAGACAAAGGGCTTGCAGTCTGTCGGAATTTCTAAATAAAATTTCTGTATGTTTGTCCTCATGCTGTCTTCTGATCTAACTTCACACTCGTCTGACACCCCTTGTTCTCACTGACTCTGTCGCTCCATTTTCCCTCCATTCCTTTTATCTCTCTTCACTTCCTTTTTCTCTGTTAATTTTTCTCTCTCTCACGCGCACACACACACAGTTCTCTCTGTTTTCAAATTGTGATGTTGGAGAGCTCATCGTTGTACAATTGGCTAAACGGCTTCGTTCAGTGCTCTATTAATTCTGAAGCTCTCTGAACCACTATGAAGACTTCAGCACAATGAAGACATCAGGTGCCTGGAGAGACAAGCTGGTCCTGCGAAGGACACAGTGCAGAATCATCCTTTATCTCTTCCTGTTGCCTGTTATGCAGTGGCCTTGAAATATCTGTTCAAACAAAATAGATTGAAATTCGTGCAGGCGGGAGGACGATCACCAGATGATTATGCTGTCAGGATTTAACAAGCAGTTCCCACATACAAATTGTGGATTTCCCTGATAGCAGCTCCTCCCAATTGACACGGCCTAGCTCTGCCTGATGCTCACGGAATTTGCCTTACGCCAATTCAGTAGCTTAACACAAGGTCCTGACTTATCCATGTTCGTAACTATCTTAAATCTGAAGGAGCTGTGACCACTGTTTCTAAAATTATGTCCCACTGAAAGGTCAGTGACCTGGCCAGGATCATTAGCCAATACGAGATCCAGTATGGTTCTTCCTCTGGTTGGACAATCCACATACTGCTGCAGTTAATAAATTCTGCCCCGTCGAAGCCTCTTGCTCCAAGGGACTCCCAGTCATTACTGGAGATCTTAAAGTCACTCACTATGACCACTCTGTTTTTAATACACCTTTCCTTCATCGACGTAAATATCTGTTCCTCAATCCCTCCGTGGCTGTTGTGGGGGATTATAGCAACGCAGTGCTTGCAGCCATCTTATTTTTGAGCTTTAACCATATTGCTGCAGTGGATAGTCCCTCCTGTATGTCCTCTTCAAGTACAGATGTAGCATTCTCCCGATTATTAAAACACCTCGTCCACCTCTTTTATCTTTCTCTCCATCTCGCATAAAACAATGAAACCCTGGAATGTTAAATGGCCAGTCCTTTCCCTCTCTCAACCAAGTCTCTGTAAAGCTGCAACATCATAGTCCTATGCACCGATTCAGGCTGTCAGTTCATCGGTCTTAACCATAATAATTCTTCCATTGAAATAAATACACTTCAGCCCAACTCCATCAGATCCTGACCTGATATTTGGTTTGAGTTTCCCTGATGTAAATTCTCCTCGTCTATTCTCTGGTAATAGGAGATTAGAAAAGACTGTCAGTAAAGGAGAAAATATTGCAAACAGACAATTTCTGTTTCCTCCATTGTCCCTTCTATCTGTACATTTCATCACACACTGTCCAATTCCAATAAACTGCTGGATAATTATTATGCTTCAAACAACAGTCTCCAGCCTCTCAATGCACATTCTTCAATTCTCTCTGGACCCATTGGATTGACAGTTTTCTGATCCCTCTCTCAACCAAATCTCTGTAATAGTTATATCATAGTTATATATACTCATTCAAACTCCAAGCTCCAAGCTCATCTGTCTTGCCTGTCATACTGCTCACATTAAAATCAGCATACTTCCGACTGCCAGTCCCATTGTGTTCACTCCCCTCTGCCAGTTTGTTGTTGGTCTTAGCTGTACTGGGATTAGTCTCCAACTACTCTTCAGTCACTGTGCTTGTGGACGTACTGCTCTGGCTCCCCCCCTACCCCCCCCCCCCCCCCCACCACCACAAAAGTTTAAACCCTCCTGAGTAACAATAGCTAACCTGCCTGCCAGGAGATTGCTGCCAGTTCACGTCCATCCCGTCCTTCTTGTGTATTCCATACTGACCCAGGAGTCCCAATGACCCACATATCGGAGATTGCTGCCAGTTCAGATGCATCCAGTCCTTCTTGTTTATATCCTATCGATCCGGGATTCCCAATGATCCACATATTGCAAGTGCTGCCTACCCTACCAGCTGTTTGGCCATGTTTTTAGCTATACTGCCTTCCTACTCCTAACTTCACTGGCACGTGGCATTATCTAGTCTCTTCAACATTCAAAAATCCTTTCAGCATAACTCCGGCACGATCTTTACTTTGAAATGGATAGACTTGACAATAAAAACTTAGTGTGGTATCATTAACTATGAAAGTGGAGCCCAACGAATCAGTCGCAATGACCATAGGATCTGATATCTATCACCTTCACCAAACCTGTGTGACAAGGTATACATATGGAGTATATGTTTGTAGATGGACGTGGATAAACAGAAATTAGTCCAAAAGTCCTGAACATGTCACAACAGATGGCTGTCATTCAGCCTGTTTACTCTGCTTTTCTGTTCAATTGGATTTTAGCTATTCTGTTCCTTTTCATGGCTGGGGCTTTACCCCCAATCCCTAGCGTGTCAGAAAGTGCCCAGTGCCTTTGTGCGCCCCTTGCGTAGGGAGCATCCAGTGCCAGGCGATGGGGTGTGGGGAACCCCGGAATGGCTCGGTGAAAGGCTGCATGCAATAATGGATGGACTCAGGGCTCGAGAGAGACGGAGTAGGTAATCAGAGACATGCACTCACATCAGTAGCTGGGCAAGATTCCCATGTACTCGGGGACCCCGAGCACCAGTGCCACTTTTACAATAAACCCGTCATATTTGCAGCAATTCTCCATCAAATACAAGAAAATATACTGCAGATGGCAGAAACCTGAAACAAACATAGAAACATACTGTGAAGAGAGAAACGAGTTAATTCTCCCAATGCAGACACGGGGAGATGGCAAAATAACTCCACAAACACAGGGTCCAGAGATTGGAATTATTCTTATTTGAATGAAAATAGTCTTATCAGTGATAGGCAACATGTTTTTTTGCAGAGAAGATCATGTCTTACCAAATCAATAGATTGTTTGAGGAAGTGACAAAGTTGATTGATGAAGGAGGCACTCTAGATGTCATGGACGTGGACTTCAGGAAGGCGTTTGGTATATTTCCCCATGGTCAGGGTATGTCGAAAGTGAAGTCACATGGTGCGCGAGCTAGTGGATAAAGAACTGGCTGGGCAACAGGAGGCAGAGAATAGTAGGGGGAGGGAGTTTCTCAAAATGGAGAACTGTGACCAATGGTTTATTTTAAGATGTTTCTGGAAAGATACATGAATGGGCTGGGAACAAAGGGATACAGATCCTTAGAAAATAGGCGACAGGTTTAGATAGAGGATTTGGATCGGCGCAGGCTCGGACCACCGAATGGCCTGTTTCTGTGCTGGAGTGTTCTTTGTTATAAGATTAGCAATGACCCATCAGACCCCAGTAATGGTCTCCTCCAACCTCTTCCCTCAGACTAAAAGGTACGGAAGCTTGAAAACACTGAGCAGCTGGTTCAGGAACAGCTTCTTCCTGACTGTTATTAGACTGATGAGTGGACTCCCTAATCTCAGATAATGCTGATCTTGTTCCTGCTGATCTCGCCTCGCACACGCCCTGTGCATCGTAACCTGCATGGCTCTCAAACATATTTTATAGCCATTGTTCTGTACATCATTGTTTACTATGCTTTGTCTGCATTTCTTGGTAAAGGTCAAAGTAAATCCTCACTTCCCTTCCCCCAGTTACTACAGTGCTCACTTCCACCTGTCTCTGGTCCACAGCCCCAGAACCTCCCATTCACCACCCCCAGCACACTGTGACCCCATCCCCACTCCCTGTGTGCTTTGTATCTCACTATTTCTCTCACACTGTCTGTTTCCTAGTATTTTCCTTTATCTGTCTTCTGTTTCTTTCCCATAACTTACTATCTCCCCTTCTCCCTGTTCTTGTGAATGTTTGTTTCTTGTTTTGTTTCCTTTCTCTGTTTTACTGACTGTCCTTCTGTTTGCCTCGCTGTGTTCTCTCTCTCCTTCTACATGTCCATCTCTTTCTCTCTCGTTGTGATGGTGATGGCTTCTCTATTCTTTTGAAGCATGTGATGGCTCTTTGGTTGGATGTTGGCAATACAATAAATTCAATTATGTTTTGGTATCTTAAACATAATTTAAATTTATTGGTTAAATTTCAATTGTTGTCAAAACAGCAACCAGAATGTAGATATCCATTTAACAACCAATTGTTACATCTAAATATTTTGGAACTGCCTTCTCCCAGTGCTCTGCATACTGGCAACTGAAAGCATTCTATTCACGTGCATAATCGTGTGACGGTAACTGCTCTTCCCAGGACCATAAGAAACTACAGACGGTTTTGTGCACAGCCCATACTATCATGGAGGACAACCTTCCATCCATTTATACTTCTCATTGTCAGCGAATGGCTGGCAACATCAAATATCTCTCCCAAACTGGTAATGATCTCCCACAACCTCTTCCAAAAGGGAGGAGATACAGAGACTTGAAAACATGAACCAGTATGCTCAGGAACACCTTCTTCCCCACCCTAATTACACTGACCAATTGAAATCTCTAACTTTTCAAATAATATTAATCTTGCTAAATTCGATCTTGAATCGCACTGCTCCTGTGTTGCTGTCACCGTGTGTGCCTCACTCTGTGTAAGTGCCCTGTGAGGCTCAAGGTCTTCTCAAGGGCGATCAAAACAGTGAACTAATACTGGCCCACCCAGCGATACCTATATCCCATTAATAAATATAAGAACATGACGACACTCAGGGAACACAGACAGGTGGGATCAAATCGCTTTAAACATGATCTTAGATAGATAGAGATTGCCCTCGGTATCTGAAAGTAGAATGTTCCGACAAAGCCTTTCATAAGCTGATATGGCATAAAGTGAGGTATCATTAATTTATGTGGGGAAAATTTACTTTTCTTGTTAAAAGTGAAAATCCTCTTCGGATTTCTTTTGATTAGTGAAAACAGGACGTAATGGAGGTTTTTCGGAAAGGGAAATGGCAAAATGCGAATTTTTTAAAAGCGGGGGATACGTGTAGCTGCATGGGCGTGATATTCAGGAAGATTTGAAAAGTTAAAAATAAATGAGGTGATTCTCACATTTTATTTCCACCCCAGCTGATCATCATTCCCTTTGTTTGCTCTTTGTCTTCTATCTCTCTCTTTCTCTATCGATTCAACTCACTCCTCCTGCCCTTCAAAGCAGACTTCCCTGTCACCAGCATTGTTCACACTATTTTCCAGCTGCTTTCAGTTCAGAAAAGCTTCCCAGAACTTTCTGATCTTTTCCTTGCATTATTTATGCAAGTTCAGATCTCCAGCATCTTTCAAATTTGTTTAACCTTCAAATTTCTTATTCCATGGGAAGTCGGCATCTCTGCCCAGGGCAACATTTGTTAAGCATCACTAATTGTCCTGACTCTGACGACATTCCACAAGCCAATAGAAAGTCAAGCACATTGATATGGGTCTGAAGTCACACTTAACCCAGAACGGGTAGTAACATTAGATTTCTTTACCGAAGGTCATCAGTGAAACAGGAAAATGTTCAGACAAAATGTGGTTTTATAGTTGTTTTTCGTGAAATTCACTTTTATTCCAATTCTTATCATTTTTATTTAGTTCTGCCATCATACCCGGAATCTCTGCCCCTCCACAAAATAAAGAAACACAGTCAGGATGTTGTTACTGTGCTTATCTCTCCTTCACGGGAACAAACCCCAGCTAACAGACTGTCACTGGGCACAATTGCCCTGAACTTAGACAGGAAGTGTGGACTTCTCTGAATGGTCCTCTCACTGCTCTAATAAAGAAACGTTGGACCTTCCATATAGAATATGCTTCAGTAATTAATTTATACAAATTGACAAACATCTTAATGCAGTTTTATTTGCTGTAAAGCAATCATTTTTCACCTTTTTTCCCCTCAGCCCAAAACCAAAAGTGAACTTATTCATTAAGACTTATGAATTAATGAGTCAGATTTACCTAGTGGATAGGGCGGAATGGGGATAGTGGCTGTGGAGACTACATGGGGAGTACAATGATATTCCCCAGTCATCATCACTCTTAACGTCAGATAGAATTAAATATAGTTCACAACAAGGAACGAGCCAACGTTTGGGATATGTAATGCTCAATGACAATGTGAACTGAAACGGATAATTTTAAATGTGACAAAGTGAACTATATTTTATATACACACCATTTAATCATTGGGAATACAGATTGAGTAGGGTCACCGCATCTGAAGCATTAACATTGATTTCTCTTCACAGATACAGCCAGACCTGCTGAGCTTTCCCTCCAACGTCTGTTTTTGTTTGAGATTGATCATATTGTTCATATCTGGCAGGATGCTTACAATTAAAAGCAGATGCTAATAACAAAATGTACAGGGGTGTGGTGACAATACAAGAGAATGACAGTAGAAATATCGCTCATTCCAAACTGGAAAAGACAATGGGCTGAGTTTTCACCACCTTTGCTGTAATAATTCTATGTTATGCATTGAAAGCTTTTGGAGATTGGGGAGACAAGCTTGTTCAATGAAGGACACAAGTGTTCCATCATCAAAAATCTATTGCTATTATTTCATGAAGTTCAGCTGCCTCTAAAATGTATTGTCAAACAAAATAGATTTCCTGAGATTTACAAGATGTTGAGATTTTCTTTTTACTTTCGATCTTAAAGAAGAGACAGATTTCGGCTGTAATTCAGGTATCACAGACACACCAACAGTAATAGAAACATGAAAGTACCACATTGTCCAAACATTACCAAGGTCAACATGTAGACCTGTCAAGAAACATGCAATAATGTGATAATGGAAACATGAAATGCAAACAGAAAATGCTGGATAAACAAAAAACGTGTGGATGTGTCTGCAGAGAGCAGCAGAATTAACATATGTAATATGATGTGACACTGTTCTGAAAAGTCCTATTAGAATCAAAGCTTAATTTTTTGCATCTCTGTTCAGATGTTGCCAGATTTACTGAGTTTCCCTCCAGCTCTTTTGATTTCTTTCTTCTTTCTGAACTTTGACAAAGTGTCTGATCTGAATGATAGCAGCAAAGCTGTTATCTTAGTTGAATCTCGAGTAATTTGTTATTGATTTTAAGTGAGAAATTACAAAGTTCCTATGTTTGACAGGGCTCTAAATATCGATGACGTATTGCATTGTGAGACCTTGCGATGAAAATGTTGAAACAAAACAGAAGTTGCTGTAAACGCTCAGCAGGTCTGGCATCATCTGTGGAAAGAAATCAGAGTTAACGTTTCAGGTCCAGAGCCCCTTCCTCAGAACTGATAGTAACACGGAAAATGTTGGTTTATATGCAGAAGAGACTGGATAGCTCTTAATGGAGACTGTTAGTAGCTAACAATAGGGTGTGAGTAATGGAAGGCTATGTGACAACTCGGCCTGGTGTATGGATAGGGGGCTCGGACTTTGGGGATTTCAGGCCCAAAAATTATTGAACTTGATTTTGAGTCTAAAGGACTGCAGAGTCCGCACATGGAAAATGAGGTGTAGTTCTTTTAGCTTGCGTTGAATTTGCCTGGAACACTGCAGCAAGCCTGACACAGCGATATTGGTCAGGGAACAGGATGGGCTGTTAAACTGGCAGGCAACTGAAAGCTCAGAGTCATCTGCAGCGGTCCAACTTGGATGTTCTGTGAAGCGGTCACCCAGTCTACCCTTCATTTCCCCAATGTAGAGGAGACCACATTGTGAGCAGCGCATGAGGTAGACTGGATTGTGGGAAATGTTGGTAAGGTGCTGCTTCACCTCGAAGGTATAGTTGGGCCCTTTGATACTGATGAGGAGGGAGGTAAATGGGCGGCACGGTGGCACAGTGGTTAGCACTGCTGCCTCACAGCACCAGAGACCCGGGTTCAATTCCCGCCTCAGGCGACTGACTGTGTGGAGTTTGCACGTTCTCCCCGTGTCTGCGTGGGTTTCCTCCGGGTGCTCCGGTTTCCTCCCACAGTCCAAAGATGTGCAGGTCAGGTGAATTGGCCATGCTAAATTGCCCGTAGTGTTAGGTTAGGGGTAGATGTAGATCTAGGGGTATGGGTGGGTTACGCTTCGGCGGGGCGGTGTGGACTTGTTGGCCCGAAGGGCCTGTTTCCACACTGTAAGTAATCTAATCTAAATGGGAATGTGTCATACCTCCGGCAGGGGAAAGTGAAGTGGACCTGTGGTGGGAGTGAATAAAGAGTAGACCAGTGTATCCTGGAGGGAATAATCCCGCTAGAATGTGGACAATGTCAAGTTGAGAGGTGAATATGTGGAGGTGGGGCATCTCGCTGAAGGTGGGGGAAATGTGGGCTGATGATCCTCTGCATGTGAATGCTGCTGGGATAGTAGGCAAGGGTAAGGGAAACTCCGTTGCGAGAGGGAAGGGGAGGGGCAGGCTAGAAGTGCAGGAGATGGATCAGACTCAGTTGAGGACCCTGTTGTCAACAGTGATGGGGAATCCCTTGATTGAGGAACAAGGTGGACATTTCAAAGGCTTCCTTGTTGAATTTAGTATCATCAGAAGCAATGCGGTGGAGATTGAGGAACTGGGGGAATGGAATTGAGTCTACAACAGGAAACCAGATGTGAGGATGAATACTCCAGGAACCTGTGGGAGTCGGTGGGTTAATACTGGATATCAGTTGCCTGGCTATCCCCAGAAATGGAAGCAAGAATGTTGAGGAAAGGAAGTAAGGAGCCAGAGATCGACCAGGTGAAAGTGATGGAGAGTTTCAAATTCCAAGTGAAATCGGTGAACTTTTCCAATTCCGGACAAGAGAGAGATGCAGCAGCGATGATATCATCTGTGTATCGGACAAAGATTTGTGGATGGGTGCTGGAGTAGAACTGGAACAGGGAATGGTCGATGTTCCCCAGGAAGAAACAGGCATAACTAGGGCCCAAGTGTGTATCCGTGCACTTCCGCCGTGTGGCAGGAGCAGGCTGAAGCAATGGGTCTGCCTGGGCTGTTCTGTTTGTGAACTTTTGAGAGGAGATAGAAGCGAGCTCTGCTATCAGAGGATTATCAGCTCGGGGGCAGTTAGGGGCGTGGGGCGAGTGGGGCAGAAATCTCCAATGAAATGTGGTCAGTTATCATAGTTGATACAATTGCCAGATGTGCCATGGTAGGGTCATGGTCTCGGGGGAGATTAGAGGCAGTACCTGAGAGTGGGCGTTCAACCTTTGCAATGTCGAGGTCAGTCCACCAGACTATAGCAGCACCACCCTTGTCAGCACAGGCTGAATAACACAGTCAGAGTTGGACCTAAGCACATGGAGTATAGGCTGTTCGGACATTGATAGTATGGATTTAGTGAGGCAAGTGCAGAGAAATTACGACAACCAATGTCAAGTTGAGATTTATCAACGAACCGATTTAGTTCAGGTAAAGGCCAGAGGGAGGAGTCCAGGTGGAGGGAGAGTGTTGGAGCTGGGTAACGGCGTATTTGGAACAGGGAGAGGAATATTGCTGAAAGAAATGGGCACTGAGGCGAACGCAGCGGAAGAGCTCAACTAAATGTCATGCCTAAAATTCCTTAAAGTGGGGGCACAGAGAGGTAATGTTCAGATATTTGCTGAGTACAGAACATTCAGCATCAGAGAGTGGAAGTTAAGGAGGGACGGTGAATAAACGATAGGAGGTGGAGCTGGGGGAGGGCATGGAGTCAGTGGGCAGGTATGAGAGGGGAGGAAGGTTCCAGAGGGTCAAGGGCATCTCTACCTTGTTGCAAATTGTGTGACCAGTGCATCTGTTTAGCATGACGAATGAGCCGGTGAATAAATTAGAATTGTAGAGTGGTGCAGTCTTTAGACAATATAATGCGATTCTGCTGGACAGAGAAAACGTTGATCTCAGTGGTACTGATATCGCACGATCAGACCTCAGAAAGTAAATGATTGACTATAATTGGGAAGGTATACTTATTGTAACATCCTTATTTCAATGGAGTGACACTCAAGCAGCAAGGTCTTATTTTTTTAGGAGACTTTAGACCAAACTTTAAAATATAATAAGTCTTGATGTTATTAACAAGAAAAAATTATCAATGGTTTTGAAAGGCACTAGCAAGGGCAGAGTTTATTTGGCATTCCCAATAGCTCTGGGGAAGGTGTTATTGTTTAGTGAGGAAATTACCAGCGCAAAATTTCCTGCGATTCCCAGTGACCACAGTTTACTCAGGATCTCTGATGTCACAGGAGTCAAATACTACTTTAATGCAATGCAAGTTACTCTGATCTCACCTCAACTGATATTGGAAGATCAGTTAAATGAATAAAGAATAAAAGGCCAGTACACAGCCTGTTAGAACAATGTGCTCACTCTACTCACAATGTTTAAGGTAAAACTGATGCATGGATTTCTGACTGTGAGGAGAGGTTTGTCCTATTTGTGATGAGGCTGCTTGGTTAAGCGCTGTGACAGAGAGACAGAAAGCCACTCAACTCTGTACCATGGGGAACAAAACCACCCTGTTTACGGTGCATCAGACAGTGACAGAAACAACTATTGTCAGTTCCTATTGGACATTGATCATCTCAATCTCATCATTCACTGATGCTCAATAGCAGCCCAGAAGCCAGCAGCTCCCATCATCCCAGTTGGAAAGCAAAATGGGGAAGGAATAGCCAGAGAAAGTGGGAGTAACTGGGGAATTGGTGTAACTTACAGTGGGAGTGGCAGAAGAAGAGTGTGAAGGGAGATCATCAGTGGAAGAGAATGTAGCAGCAGGAGGTGCAGTGTAAGGGAAGTAGGACTGTAAGAAAAGAGTAGGACAGAGGAGGAAGAAAGGCAGATGAAGTTTTAGTGACAGGGAAAAGCTTGCTTTTGAGGAAGTGAGATTGGATGAGAAAACATCACTGTACAAGAAAATCGGGATCTGGTTTCCATTCAAAATTAAGAAAGGATTTCTTGTACTTTCTCTTCTATCACTTGATTCTTGTTCAGGTTGTACATGTACTATATATTTCTATATCTCCATCAAGTACAGAAGACATGTTTCTTTCTCCCCTACGGTGGTGTTTCAATATTTTTGATTTTATTTTTACAGTATATATTTGCTTCCAATTCAAGGTGGATATGAGAATATGATTTCATCTTCTGCAGTTTGCCCATAATATAGAATTTATTTGAATATTTATCCTCATCACACTCGCTGATTAAAACAAACAATGAATGAGTGCATGTCCATCCTGCAGATGAAAAATTTCTTCAGCTCTGGGTATTGCAGGGAATGTTACAAAGAACAGTGCCACACAAAATGCTAATGTTCTACCGCAAAATGCCAAATCCTAGTTTATCCTAAATTATTTACAATGTTTATAAACAAAACATGCAGAGGGGCGGAGTGTAAAAGGTGAATTCAACTCTGTGTCGAAAATGTTAATTGTGGATCCCTCATAAAATGCGTTAACTACATCACTCATAAATTCACCAAAATAGGAAAAGCAAGAAACTGTAATTGTCCAATCATCATCTAAATAACATCTGGCGAACAGGAAGGAAATCACTGGTTGTTTGTGATATTCAGAAATGACGATTGTGAGAATGTGGAGGTGGGGAGCAGTGAAATAATGATCAATGTTATAGATGACACAAAGATGGGCGGGGTGGATCACAGTCAGGAGGGAAGTGTTAGGCAACAGAAGGATAGAAACAGATTATTCAGATTGCCAGAGCAATGGCCTGATGAAACTTAACACCGATAATTTGGGAAGATGCAAGTCAGAAGTAACAAGACAAGTGAGTACTCAAAAGTGAGTATGAAAGAGGAGGGCTAAATTTGCTCCTTTTTTCTTTGCAGCTGGGAAAGTTAAGGAGGGAATATGGTACAGGTGTACATGAGCAAATGCGGTATGGAGGGGATGAACAGACAGCAGCTGTTTTCCTTCGTCAAAGGATCAAAAACAAAGAGACACACTTTTAAAGTGAATGTCAGGGGATTGAGAGAGGATTTGTGGAATGTGTTTCGAACTGAGAGGATGGTATGAATCTGGAATGCTTTGTCTGGATGGGTGGTTGAGGCAGGTAACCTCACAAACGGTTAAAATGTCTTTGGATATGCACTTGCTGGCACAGACGTGATAGGCCTGTTTTTCATTGCATGACTTTTTGCAGTGGCAGCCATGAACACTCTGGTATATTCTGAAACAATTAACAATGGCAGTTGCTGCTTTGTTCCTTTGACTGTACTCAGTAAGTGGCTATAGTAGAAACCAGCATCATCTCATGCATCTTCAGCACTCACTCAACCAAATGCAGCCGAGGCCATCTCTGGGACCATCCAGTGGAATTCATATTCTCAGTGGATGCTGTCCAACAACAACACTGACACTATTCTAGCTGAATGCAACCATTATTAAAGCTACAGCCATAATATGAAGACAGCTTTTCCTCCATTATAATACAGACCTCTAGCAATAAGGGTGTTCTTTATCTGAAGCATAATAAATTCTTTCCCAGGTATTCACTTTTACAAGCAGCAAGTTTTCCTGTGTTTTGCTGCCAGTTGTTTATCATGGAATTTCCCAGCCCAACCTCTTTCCCATTTAACATTTTCTTGTGCACTGTCTCCCTGATCCCACACACCTCACTCCCTCACATCCCCCACACTCTCCATCCTTACTTGTTAATCTCTGAAAAACCTGCACCTCCTCTCTATAATTTATTCCAACTCCCAACTCACTGTTTTGATTCCTTCTCTCGGCATGGTCATTAAACTGGCCGTGCCTGATGTCCTATTCACCTAACCTTCTGTTCAGTTCCTGATCTTCTGCTTTGGTTCTCACTCTCCTGGTTTATTCAAATCCATCTGACTTGTACTAGAAAACATCCCCACAAGGATGATGGTGCTTGTACAGTTAAGATACAATCTGTCTTTTTTGTACAGGTCCCCACCTGTCCTGGAAGAGATCCCAATGATACAACAATCTGGAACTCTCACCCCTGAACTAGATTTTTAACAACATGTTAAGCTTTAGTGTCTTCCTCATCCTTCTCTCTTTTCCACATGGCACGGGGAGTAATCCAGGGATTACAGAGGATTATTCTTTCTCTTTCTCGCTCGCTGTCTCTCTCTCTCTATCATATACACACACACATTCAAACACACACAGAAAGACACTATATTACTTTGCAAAAGAATGCAAATAACCTTAAAATAATCGGAATGACAAGTGGAATGAAGTATTTAGTTAAAGGGAGGATGAGAGAAATTGTGCTTCTTCTGGATGTCAGTTTGCTCGCTGAGTTGGAGAGTTCATTTTCAGATGGTTCATCACTGTACTAGGGAACATTATCAGTGAGCCTCTGGTGAAGTGCTGGTGTTATGTCCCATTTGCTATTTATGTGTTTAGGTTTCCTTGAGTCAGTGATGTAATTTCCAGTATTGGTGATTTTATGTCCAGTTCTTTTTGTCAGAGAGTGTTCGATGGAATCAAAATCGATATGTTTGTTGATAGAGTTCAGGTTGGAATGCTATTTTTCTAGGAATTCTTGTGCGTGTCTCTGTTTGGTTTGTCCTATATGGATATGCAGACCCAGTCTAAATCGTGTACTTCCTCATCTATAAGTAAGGATACTAGTGATAGTGGGTCATGTCTTTTTCTTCTGGCCAGTTGTTGTTCATGTATCCAGGTGGCTAGTTTTCTGACTGTTTTTCCGATGTAGTGCTTGTAACAGTTCTTGCAAGGATTATTTTTGCTTGAGCAGAACAGACAAATATGTGAACTTATTGCAGTGCTCAAAAGTATGAAAAAACGTTGTAGAGTAAAACAGGAATACTCTGTTTCCGTTAGTTGGCATTACAGCATCAAGGAGTTCTAATTTCAAGCTTGTCAGCAAAAGAGCCAGGAATGAGATAAGGAAACACTTCTTTATTGAGAGAGTTGTTAGGATTTGGAATGGAACTGCCTGGGAGAGTTGTGGATGAATATTAAAAAATAGAACTGGATATGCATTTGGAAATATGAATTTAACAGGCTGCAGAGATAGGGCTGGCAAATGGGAGGGGCTTGGGAGACATTCCTGGAGCTGATGCACACACAGTGGCCAATGGCCTCCTCCTGTACTTTAAGGTTTTGCACTCTATCATGTGTTTGATGTGAATAAAAGTCAGGATCCGATTATTTCCCATTGTAAATACTCACGAATATCTGATTATTTAGTGCAGCATAAGCATTTAAAATGCAACTACTGCAAGGTCAGCTTCATTAAATAATCTAATTATTACTCAGAATATGAATATTTGAAATGTTGAATTCCAATTACGAAAACAAATCTGTCATTGCTTTGGCACAAATCTCTTTGAAAAGGTTTGACTTTTCACTTACACGATAATATGCTCATCGTTTTTGTTCACTGTCTGCATTTCAAATTAAATGACATTCTTTCTAAAAGTTAAACGTTTTCAAATTGTCGTTCACTAAAATTTGATAGCACAAATCATTTAGTTAGTTTAATATTCACAGAGCATTTTGAACTATAGCCATTTCTAATTCGCTGACAAATAGCTGAAGCTTGTACATTTTAGTGAGAAATTGAACTGATTGATTATATATAAATATATAAGAATGCTAATTCTATTTGATTATTCAATCGTTTGCTCACCCTTAACATGTAATTACTCAGAAGCCAACCACTTTCAAAATGTTGGAGTGATAATGCATTGTTTTGAATCCTGACATTGTGTGTGTAATTCTGATCACCAAAAAAGTTACATCCATGTTGTTTGTTTGATACAAAATAAAATGTACATTCTTTATTTCTGTGTTAGAAAATCTTGACAGGAGTTTATAGTTTTGTTCCATAAATATAGAATCAGCCTAATTCTTTTCAGAGATTATAGTTCATTTGAATAATCATAGTTGACGTCTTATTTTTGCGCAATTCACGAAACATAGCAAATATCTGATTAATACATGGGTCACCCAACAGATTGTATCTGAAGAAAACGGCAGCAAATGACAAGTCTAGAATTACGTTAATAACTGAACTTGACGGAGCCTGTCTGGTGTAGGACACGTCACATATTGCACTGGCATTCTGGTGAATGTAACAATGAACAACATAACTGGAAGTGTTGGGCTAACGCCCCACCCCAGCTTCCTGATCTTACACATATCACTCCCTCACACATTCAACAATTGAAAAGAATCCAGAGGCTGGGTGAAACATAATACACAGAACAGTACAGCTTAGTGCAAACCCTTCAAGCCTTCTTGTCCTGCCGAACTTTTATCCTACTCGAAGTTCAGACTAACTGACATACCCTTCATTGTACTATCATTCATGTGTCTATCCAATAGTCACTTAAATATCCGTAATGCAGCTGACTCCACTAACGCTGCTGGCAGTGCATTCCAAGCACCCACCACTCTCTGTTTAAAGAACCTACCTCTGACATCTCCTCAAACCTTCTTCTAATCATACTAAACTTATGCCCGCTCGCGATAGCCATTTCCACCCTGCGAAAAAGTCTCTGGCTATGAACTCTGCCTATATCTCTCATCATCTTATCCACGTCTATGAAGTCAACTCCCATTCTTTATTGCTCCAAGGAGGAAAGCCCTCGCTCCCTCAACGCTTCTTTGTAAGACATGCCATCTAGTCTCGTAAGCATCCTGGTAAATCTCCCTGGCACCCTCTCCGAAGTCTCAACATCTTTGCAGTAATGAGGCGACTAGAACTGAATACAATATTCCAAGTGTAATCCCAAGAGAGATTCTTGGCGCTGCAGCGTAACCTTGAGGCTCTTAAACGCAATCCCTGTCTAATTTAAACACCAGACATCTTAACAACCTTATCAGCTTGGGTGACAACATTGAGCATCCTATGATATGGACCACACGATCCCTATGGTCCTCCAGTCTACCAATAATCCTGCCTTTAAACCTGTATGCTGCATTCGAATTCGACCTTAAAAAATGAATCGCTTTACACTTATCCAAGTTGAACTCCATCTTCCATTTACCAGCCAATCTTGTCAATGTCCAATTACAACCTAAGACAGCCCTTAACAATATCCATAACTCTAACATCTTTATTACATTGTAAAACTTACTAAAGCACCCTTTCACTTTATCATCCGAGTCATTTGTAAAAATCACAAAGAACAGCAGTCCCAGAACCGATTCCTGAAGAACGCTACTGGTCACCAACCTCCAGGATGAATCCTTTCCATGTTCTACCACCATCAGTCTTCTACAGGTCAGACAATTTGTATCCACACACACAGGTTTCCGTTTCCTTGTACCCCATGCCTCCTTACTTTCTGAATGGGCCGATCTTATGGTAACTTTATCAACCACCTTGCTAAAATCCATGTACATCACATCCACTGCTCTACCTTCATCAATGTAGTTGATCCCATCCTGAAAGAATTCAATAAGTTCCTTGAGGCATGATTGTCCCTCAAAACGCCATGCTGACTATCTCTAATCAAACTATCACTTTCCAAGTAATCATAAATTCTGTTTCTCAGAATCCTCTCCAATACTTTTCCCAATACAGAAGTAAGACTGACTGGCCAGTATTTCGCAGGATTATCCTTATTGCCTTTCCTGAACAAGGGAATAACTTTTGCCACGCTCCAATCATCAGGCAATACTTCAGTGGACAGTGGGGACGCAAGGATCATCTCCAAAGGCGCAGCAATCTCTTCCCTCACTTCCTCTGGTAACCTCGGGTGCCTCCTGCCTGGTCCAGGGGACTTATCTATCCTTATGTTTGTACTTCAATCAGTCTGTACTCACCTGACTTTGTCTACCCCCTGTCCAAACAACTGATTGACTGCTTTCCATTTCAGGGCTATATACAGTGCTGCCCTCCTGAGCAAGTACAGTTCCAAATTTCCCATGGAATGGAAAAAATGTGAATGCCCCAATGTCTTCCTGATGAAGGGACTGTGCTCAAAGTTTTCACTCTCCTGCTCCTCGGATGCTGCCTGACTCGCTGTGCTTTACCAGCACCATACTTTTCGACTCTGATCTCCAGCATCTGCAGTCCTCACTTTTTCCATTACTGAGGGCTGACCCCTCTGCACATGAAGCAAAGTAAGGTATTTGGAGCTGACTGTTCAGTTCTGGAACATTGCATTTGATTAACACATAAATTAAAAAAGAAATTACAATTCAACAATTATTCATTCAGTCCCAGAGTTACAGTTTTAGTTCATGGAAAGGCAGTTTGATAACAAACAGTAAATGACTGAAGAACTGCGAGGTACAGAGTATTCCGTGTGCTATATTCCAGGCTGGATGTCCTTTACCTTAATGTTGGGAATATTATCAGACCGATAAGCGAATGAGATGACATTTTTGCAGTGTGACATTTTTGCCATCACAGAGATGTGTTTGAGGGTGGTCAGGGCTGACAACTCAATATCCTGTGGTACAAGAACTATGGACAGCACATGAGAAGGGTAAAAGAGAAAGTGGCGTTGCCTTATTAATTATGGAGTCAATGACTGCAGTTAGCTAGCATCATATCTTGGAAGGGTATTCAAATGACGCTTTGTGGGTTGAGGTTAGGGTCAAAACGATGACAAATGCACTGCTGGGGATATATTACCAACTCTCAGATAAAAGAAAATACAGCAGCAGATATATAACCAATTCACTGAGGTGTGTAAAAACAATAATAGGATTTTTATATTTAGACATTTCAATTCCAAATATTCATTAGGACTGTGATTTTTTTTAAAGAGGGGAAGATGACTTGACATTTATTCCAGAGAGACTCTTATATCAACATGGAGCAGATACAACGTTGGGCGGGGCAGTGCATAGGCGGGACTGTGGGGAGCGAAGCCAGTCAGGTGCCAGGCAGGTTTGGGAGAGCATTGCAGGACCAGTGACCGTGACTCAAGCATTTTTAGCTTGTTAAGGTAAAGACCAAAAGAAAAAGGCTTGAAAATTAAAAATAATTTGGATGATGGAGGCAGATCTTACCAAGAGAAAGACAGGATCTGGCCACAGTACAGTTACTTCTGGGTGAAACTGTAACAGAACAGCGTATAGGTGGGGGCGCGGGGGGGGGGGGGGATCACATGCTCACAATGGAATTGATGAGAGTGTCACCACAACATGTTACACCAAAGATGAAATGTAGGAAAACCAGCCCGGAGAGCCTGGGATATCTACACATATTCAGAATGGAATTAACAATGAAAGAGAAGCTTAAAACAGGCATAAAGGGAGCAGGTCAATGGAGGTCCCAGAAGAGGAGAGAACGTGAAGGTCTAAACTCAAGAAAGTAAGTAAAAGAGCAAAAAGAGGGTGGGGGTGCAGCGGTGATAAAAATATTAGTGGGCAGTATTTTCAAGACTCCAGAGACATTTTATCGGTTTATTAAGGGTAAGAGGGATAACAAGAGAAAGAATAGGGAGTATTAGGATCCGAGGAGGCAACCTGTGCATCGAGCCAGAGAATATGTCAAAGACCTATTACATATTGGTCTTCAATTTGGAGGAGCAGTTACTGTATTCAATGTCTGTTCCTGACAGTGTGACCTTGAGCAAATTTATTCAGAAGCTGAGGAAGAATTGGAAGTTGGTGTATGATAAAATGTGGCCAAATCCCTTGATCCGGATGAACTGTATCTTAGACTGATGTGGAAGATGAGGGAGGAGATTACAGGTTCTTAACCGTTGTGTTTATTTTTTTTTTTAATTTTGCCTCTGGCCACAAAGTTGGTATTATCGAACATGATAACATCAAATGTAGGTTTAACTTCCACACAGAGTGCTAGAAAAAAAGCCATGGGATTAAAGACCACCAAGTCTCACATCAGTGGGAGGGAAACAATTGTAGAAAATTGAGATAGCTGTTGAGGAATGATCACGAAATATGTTCAAGGCTGAGATGGACAGAGTTTTAAACAAGGGTTACAGGGAAAATGCTGGAAAATGGAATTGAAGGTTATCAGAATAAATGTACCCTAATTGAAAGGAAAAACAGAGTCAGCGAGCGGATGGGCATTATATCGCTCATATGTCTAATGGTAAACCTTTTCAAATAGGCTGTATTCACTGGAACACCAGCATCTCTCCCTCCAGAATGAGACACAGTTTGGAAAGCAATCAATAGATTCAAGGAATTCACAAATGCAGTATTAATAGACAGAAAAGATCAGAGGACTGCGACAACGTGGATTGGCTGTCAGGGTGAATATTTGCATCTGCGCAGTCACCACGACGAGAAAGAAAACCTCAGCAAGACACTCTCCAAGTCCAAGTATGGGTCTGGTGTCAGGGGGTGCTTAAGTCCCAAACAATGCATCACTGCAGTGTTTCTCTCCTGCCTTAACCAAAACTAAATATGGAGTGGTCTATTGACGTGCTGTTAGTGGCAAAATAGGTAGTAATGCTTTGGTCCCAGAGGCTTTGGTGAGCAGAGGCTCAGCAAAAGGTACAGGTAAGCTCACGTAAGGTCTTCTTAATGCTAGTTTGACAACAGTTGGGATGGCAGTTAGGGCAGTTGCACGTTCCACCTGCGGGATGTGGAGCTCAGCGAGATTTCCTTTGTCCCTGATGACTACACGTGTGGGCAGTGCAACCAGCTGCAGTTCCTGGGAGACAGTGTTCAGGATCTGGAGTTGGCTGTTCTCCGGATCATCCAGATACAGAGCACTCCAGAGGTAAGAGCTTTAGTGAGGTGGTCACACCCAAGTCCCTCCCTTAGCCGTGTTTCTTTAAAGACTGTCATATCCCAATCCCATGTAAAGATCTAATTCATGAGTTCGTCATCGTTACCTGTCAGCCGTGTTGCATTTAAATAAACGCAATTTAATCCAACAGGTGTTCCTTGCTTCCTGTCGTGTTCCAGGCAGAGAGTAGCTGGACGACAACCAGGAATGGGGAAGGGAGTAGGCAGAGAGTGCAGGAATCCCCTGTGGCATTCCTCTCGAAAACAAGTATACCCTTTTTGATACTGACTTTGTGGTGTTGGGAAATGGGTGTTAGGAAATGACCGTTTAGGGGAAAGCAGCAGTAGCCAGCATAGTTGCATTACGACTGGGTCTGGGGAGCAATGGGAAAGGATAAAGGTAAACAGGGTCTTAGAAATGAGAGATTCTGTGGCCTCAAACGGCAAACCAGGATGGTGTGTTGCTTCTCAGTTGTCAGTGTCCAGGATGTCTCTGAGTGTCTGCTGGAGTTGGGGGGCGTGGGGGGTGGTGTGAACTGTTAGAAGTCATTGTGCACGTTGGCACAAATGACACAGGTAGACATAGGAATGTGGTCCTTCGGAGTGATTCCTGAGAGCTCGAAGAAAAGTTAAAAAACAGGACTTTGACAGTCACCTGATGACTTCCATTGTCATGAGCGAGTGCAGGTAAGAATAGGAAGATATGGCGGATACGTATGTGACTAAAGAATTGGTGCAGTGGGTGGGATTCATATTTTTTTGATCATTAGGAGCTTGTCTGTGACAGAGTTGACCTGTTCAAGAGGGACTGGTGGCACATGCACTGGATGGGGGACCAATATCTTGGCAGCCAGTTTTACTCGTGCGACAAGGGAGTGTTTAAACGAGATTGGCAGGAGGTGGGACCCTCGAGAGCAGGGAGGCAATTGTGAGGCTGGAAGGAAATACAGTATTCAGAAATAGTACGTTGAGGAGACAGACCAGGCTGGAACACGATAGGGAGCAAGGAATGCTTGTTGATTAAATTGCATTTATTTCAATGTGAAAGAGCTGACAGGTAAGGCCAATGAATACAGGGTGTGGATAGATACTCGGCACTGGATAGTCTAGCTATTACAGAAACATGGCTGAGGGATGGGTAGGACTGACCTTTAATGTAAAAGGATAAATGCATTAGGAGGGACAGAGATGGTGGAAAGTGGGAGGGGAGTAGCATTTCTAATCAAGGGGAGTAGAAAGCACTGATCAGAGATAAAATAACTGATGAATCATCCAGTCAGGCTTTGTAGGTGGAACTAAGAAATAAGAAGTGGATGGTGACTTTATTGGGGTTGTAATATAGGCCCCCAAACTGTCAACAGGAATTACAGTAACAAAACTATCTAGCGAGTTTGGGGAGACTTGCAGGGAACATTCGGGTTGTCATAATAGGGGTTTTAATTTTTATAACACAGACTGGAACTGCCAGAGCATTAAGGGATTTGATAGGATGTGTCAGGAAAGTTTCCTCCAGCAGTATATAGAGGGTCCTAATCGGGAAGCGGCAATATTTGACCTACTCTTACGAAATATATCAGGATAGGTGAGTGAGGTGACAGAAGATGTGCACTTTGGGACCAGTGACCATAGTTCTGTTAATTTGCAAAAAGTTATGGAGAGGGAAGAAATTGGTCCATAGATTCAAGTTCTAAATTGGGGCAAGGTTAATTTTGATAGACTCAGACAGGCGTTTGCAGGAGTTGATCAGAGTAGTCTGTTTGCAAGCAAAGGGACCTCCAGCAAGCGGGAGCTTAAGATCTATCTGTTCCTGTGAGGATGAAAGGAACGTTGACAGGAATGAGGAACACTGGATAACAAGAAATGTTTAGGCTTTGACCAAACAAATTGTGGAGGCGTGGCTCAGGTAGAGGCAGCTTGGATCACGGAAATCCCTGGAGGTGTACAGGGGATATCGGAGTTTACTGAAGAAGGAAATTAGGAGTGCGAAAAGGGGGTATGAGATAACCTTGACTGAGAAGATCAGGGTGAATCAAAAGAGGCACTTTAAGTATATTAAAGGAAAATCATTAACTAAAGAGAGAATAAGACCCGTCAAAGACCAAAGTGGACATGCATGTGTAGTACCATAAGAGATAGGCGATGTCCTCAACAAATATCTCTCCTCTATATTTACAGTGGAGAAAGATATGAATATATGGGAATTTGGGGAAATTAGTGGTGATATCTTAGGGACAGTCTGTATCACAGTAGAGGAGGTAATTGATGTACTAGAATCTTTGAAGTTGGAGAAATCTCATGGTCCTTACCAGATATATCCAAGAACACTGAAAGGGGCTAGAGAAGAATTTGCGGGGGCCGTGGCTGATAATTTTGATCATCAGTTACCACAGGTGAGATCCCAGAAGACTGAAGGATAGCAAATGTGCACTTAATCAAGAAGGACTGAAAAAATTAAGCATGGGAAATACAGACCAGTCAGCTTAACATCTGTGGTAGGTAAATTACTTGAGAAGATTCTGAAGGATAGGATGTACATGCATTCGGAAAACGGTTTGATTAGGAATAGTAAGCATGGCTTTTTGAGTGGAAGTTCATGCCTGAAGAATTTGTTAATTTTCTTTGATGACATGACCAGGAAGGTTGACTAGGGCGGGCCAGTAGACGTCCAAATGTGAGGTGCTGGACAAGAACAGCGGGTCAGGCAGCATTGGAGGGGAAGGAAAATCGATGTTTTGGCATATGCCTATCATCAGGAATGTCCAAGATTTCGATACTCCTGCTTCTTGAATGCTGCCTGACCAGCTAGGCACTTGCAGTGCCACACTTTGCAACTCTGATCTCCAGCATCTGCAGTGTTCACTTTCTCCAAGGGTGGTAGATCTGGACTATATGGATTTCAGTTACACCAGAACAGGATGAGGCTTGTCAGCCCCTGGAGTATGATATACAGTTACAGGAGGAGGCCAATCAGCCCTCAAGGCAATAGAACTAGACCCATTCTAGATCATGCAGCAACATGATCAGGCTATTCAGCTACTTGAAGTCAATAACACAGGAAATGGAAGAGGCAACAAAATGACTGGCCTATGGGGTACACTGGAATAACACCAGACTATATAGCCTGTAAAGCCTTCAATAAGGTCAGGGCTGATCTCTCCCGGCATTAATTTCTCTTCTCTGCCCAATTCTTTGTAGCCCTAACTCCCTGATGTGTCAAGATCCATTAACACCATTCTGCTCCCCAAACTTCCAGAGATGTAGCTGTCTGAGATAGAGAGGCCAGAATAGTCACTACCCTCTGAGAGAAGGAAACAGTCCCCACGGATCTACCTTGACCTTTGACATGAACAAAAGATATGAGCACAGTATCAGAGTGACTGGCTCTGATATCACGGCAGGGCGTGACTGAGGAATGTGTCAAGGAAACTGAATAACATTGAACCTAATGGGAATCAGTTGTAAACTCCCAAGTGGTTGGGCCATTCAGGACACCATGTGGCTGGTGCAGATCAATCCTCTCAGTCCCTAGATATCTATGTTGGCGATCTTCAAGGTAGCTTCCTCGGTACAAACATCTTCAGCTGGTTCATCAACGTCTTACCCTCCATCATTAGATCAGAAGTGAGGATGCTCAGAAAATATCGCATAAAGCATCAAAACCTGGTCAACATTCAAGCTCATGCTGTTAACGTCTAGGTAACATTAATATAACAGTACTACTGGACCCTGAACATTTCCAAAGAACTAAAAAAGAGCAACTCATTCTGTATCTCAAGCTGGTGTCACTGAAATGTGAGAACACCATTCAGCCCATTGAAGCTATTGGATAAGAAGAGGCACAGCCCATTTACTATCTCTTACCTATTGCACAAGAAGAGTTTAAAAAAAACTACAAATGTTGGAATGCAGGAGACTGGAAGAACGCAATAGGCCAGGCAGCATCAGGAGAAGAAGTCCACTCCTTGGGCATAAGCTTTCTTCATGACTCGGGTGGGGGTAACGGTGTGTACAGATAAATAGTCGAGGTGCAAGAGTAGGAGGAGGCGGTGTGGTGAAGTGGGAAACACAGGTAGAGGGTACCACCGGGTTGGTCAATGGGAGGAATGAATCCAGTTGACAGCTGGAAGATGGGTTGATCAGAGGAAAGGAAGGAGGAGAGGCTGGGAAGGGAGTCGGGGTATTGGAAGGGAGGTTATTAGAAATTGGAAAACTCAATGTTGAGTCTCCCGGGCTTTAGGCTGCACCGGTGGAATATTCAATGTTCCTCCAGATGTGCTTTGGTTCGTTGTGGCAATGGAGGAGGTCAAGGATGACCATGTCGGAAATGGAGTGGGAGGGGGAATTGAAATTGGAGGTGATTGGGAGGTCAAATCTGCCCTTACAGGCCCAGTTGAGATGCTCAGCAAAGCAGTCCATTTAGTTTACATTTGGTCTCCCTGATATAGAGAAGACCACATCAGTAGCACCAGATACAGTTAACGAGGTTGGATCCCATCACCTGACACATCTTCCACAAGGACCAATCACTTCACTAATTTTGGTTCGTCCCACACTCCCCGCCAATCCTCACTGGCAACTGACCCTGCAGATGAAAAAAATGCATCACCTGCTGGAACACCACCTCCCTCATCTCATCCAAGGCCCCAAACAGTCCTTCCATGTTAATCATAGGTCACATGCCTCTCCTTCAACCTAGATTACTGCATCAGGTGCACCTGATGTGGTCTTCTCTCCATCGGGGAGAGCAACGTAAACTAAGGGCTCATTTCGCCGAGCATCACGACTGGGCCCACAGCGGCCGACCTGAACTCCCAGGCACCACCCATTTCAATTCCCCTTCCCAATTCCTTTCCAACATGACCTACTTTGCCTCCTCTGTTGCCACAGTGAGTCAGACCACAAATTGGACGAACAACATCTTACCTTCTGCCTGGTTAGCCTACAACCTGGAGGACTCAACATTGGGTTCTCCAATTTGGAATAACCTTTCCAACCATGGACCTACTCCCTTTCCAGTCCCGCCTTCTCCCTTCCATTGCACCTTCTAGCTCCCAACCGGATTCATCCCTCCCATCGACCAACCAGGTTGCACCCACCACTTGTGTCTACTTATCTGCTACCTCACCATCCTGCTCCTCTCCCCACCCCAACCACTCCCTTCCCTCTTTATCTGCAGTTCCCCCTACCCCCACTCGCAGTCCTGAAGAACGGGTATATTTGAAATGTTGACTTCTCCACCTCCTGATGCGGCCTGACTTGCTGTTTCTTCCAGCCTCTTGTTTGTTTAATGTTACACAGGAAGATAAGGAATCTAGTCAGCACAACACGCAGGTAAGCAGCTGCCACCGGTCACCCAATAATGGACCTCTTCCCTGGAACGAGGAAGAGGACATTCAGCCACCCGAGACATTGACAAATGAACAGAAGAAGCCATTCAGCCCGTCCAAACTGTTACACTGAAATAGGAGGATGTAATTGATGCTACAACACTTCAAACTAATGAAGCAGAGGCTGCACAGACAGATTGCTCCATGTTGTGCCTCCTGGCTCCTTTGCTAATGTTTCACACGTGTTACATTAACATGGTTTGCTGATGGTAAGGAGGCACACCGGATGGTATGTGTCACATCTCAAGGAGGCATCTTCCATCTCCGAGAAGACAAGGCTAGTCTCCTGTATGGATGTCAGAAGCGTTTGAGAATGACCAACCCTGTCAGAATGTGGCTGCTGACAAGTTTGTGAACAACATGATGCTCAGTGCAGGGTCTCACTACAACGGTGCGTTGAGACGGAGAGAGTTTGGTCAGAGCCTGGAGCTGTCTCTCAACAACATGGGGGCTCCACAGGGACATCTAAGCTATCACAGAGTCATAGAGTTCAAGGTGCCCTTCAGCCCAAACTGGTCCATTCAGACTAAAATGTCCATCCATGCTAACTCCATTTTCCTGCACTTGGCCCATGTCCTTCTTAACATTCCCTATCATATATTTGTCCAAATGAGGAAACATAAATTGCGGGAAACACGGAATATTTAACGGTATCCATGCTTAGTTTTGAAAATAATGAATATTGGTCCATAACGCTCAAGTTTTATTGCAATCACATTTTATTCTTTTTTCGCATTACAGATTAAGCACTCGTTTCCTTCACACTCTCCTTGTGGTACCTTCAACGCAGGGATTACTCTGGCGCATTGCCTGTATTCTGTCTCATTATGGCAAGGAGATCATTCCTCATAAAGGAGAGAAAATCTGTTCACAGCGTCCCAAGTACTGTTTCAATAACACTTTACAAATTCAGTAAGGTGTCTTCATACTTATACTTCCATCATTTTACAATGAAGGACACTGTACATTTACTGTGCTGATTACCTACTGCTCCGTATGAATTCTATCAGTGGCTCATGACCAAGGACATCCACCTCCTTTTCACCAAGAACACTTGCCATCATCTCACCTTCGCATAAATACAAACTGGGAAGGATCGTATGTTTTGCCAAATCATTTTGTTGCCTTGAAAAACGCTATGCTTTAAGCACAGCCACGCCAACAACAACACCATTATTGCCATTGGAGATGGTTGCAGATGCTGCGGAGGTGATGGCCTCGCTGTATTTTCTCTGAAATAATAACCCAGAAACTCAGGTGATAACCGAGACCCTGGTTTCGAATCCCACCACGGCAAATGTTGGAATTTGCATTCAATAAAATATCAGGAATGGAGAATCTAATGAAACCATTGTGTTGTCCTGCCTGGAACACTAATGCACTTCAGAGAAGGAAATCTACTGTCTTCACCCGGTCGGACTTACATGTGACTCCAGACCACAGCACTGTGGTTAACACACAGTTGTAGTTTGAAATGGCCATGCCAGCCGCTCCGTTATATCACTCACTAAAATTTTCAAATAAATGAAACCAGGCTGACCACAACACTGACTACTGACAGCTCACAGGCTGCAGTGGGTCAGGGAGGCGGCTCCCCAACACCTTCTCAAGGACAATCAGGAAAGGAATTAATTACTGGCCCAACATCCCATTACTGAATAAAAGAAGATGATGACACTCAAGGAAGAGAGACAAAGGGACATAGCTCACTTCAAACTGGGACATGGAGGTACACCTCACATAGGCATGCATTTCAGTAATATGGGAACAGGAGAAAAATAAATAAGATTAGTCTGGACTATTATTTCCACTCCAGCTAATCATCAACAGTCCCTCTGTTTGTTTCTTTCTCTCTACCTCTCTCTTTCTCTATCTATTCAACTCACTCCTTCTCCCTTTCACAACAGCCATCCCTGTCATCAACATCAAACACACTATTTCCCAGCTGCATTCGGTTCTGATGTACGGTGATTGGATGCAAAACTTCACTTCTATTTTTCTCTCGACCTGACGCTGCCAAATCTGTTCAGTTTCTCTGGCACTTATTCGTTCCTTTTGTTTCTGATCTCTAGAGGCATTTTTTCCCTCTACCTTTCATGGGATGTCTGCATCACTGACAGAGCAGCATTTGTGGACCTCACTAAATGCCTTTTACTGTGAGGCCATTCCTTAAGGTATTGGGTCTGTCGTCAGTCTTAATTCAGACCGGGCAATAATGTGAGATTTAATCACCAAAGGAAAACAATGAAATAGATAAACTTATTGACAAAGTGCTGGTGGGATTATACAAGTAAAATTCACTTTTATTTCCAGTTCCTGTCATTTGAATTTAAGTTCTGTCATCATCTGTGATAGGATTTGAAACAGTGTCCACAGTGTAGTTACCTGGGCCACTGAATGACGTGGCCAGCGACATTACTACTCTGACACCGTGTCCCTGTCATGAATTTACTTTACAGACAAGAACAAGATTTTGATGGAAACATTTGTAACGGAAAGAGTGATTAGAAGAGAACAGGAACCATAAAGTCTGACTTTTACCAAGGTATAGATAATGATTTATTTAGCACTCACACTGACGTCAAGATAGGGTCTGGCGCTACCATGGAGCTGGGAGTGAGTAGCTTTGGTGATGGAGAGAATACCAAGACATAAATCAATTCGGGGAAAATAGGTACTTTGTGATTGTGAACAGTCTTGTTTTCAGATGTTTGTGTGTGCGGGGGTGTGGGCGGTTCTGAAATTTGTGGGTAACGAATGCGTTTGCATTTGAAACTGAAGACAATAGTTTCAGTATTTACTAAATATAGATAACAGAAATAGCACAGAAGTTCACCATGGGATTAATAAATCGATAGTGATGGGGAGACTTACCAGGAACACCAACAATAGCGAGCATGGGATAGTAACCAGCCTGAATAATCAGCAGTACACCTCATATCCGAACTGGTATTATGTGCCAATACCAGGAAAGATACAAAAGACCCCAAGATAAACTCCTGTCCATTGTTGCAGCATTCCAGTCTATTTTCCTTATATTCTGAACCATTGATGCGTCATTCCAGTCGACTGTTCTCAGATTCTGATCCATTGTTGGCATATTCCAGTCTAATGCTGTCAGATTCTGATCCACTGTTGAAACATTCCATCTACTGTTCTCAGATTCTGGCCCATTGTTGGAACATTGCAGTCTATGGTTCTCAGATTCTGATCTCTCCTTTCCCTGTCGCTGCAACTGATGATCCTTGTCAGTGTTGCTGGTGATACATCTGCATCAATAATGGGATAAAGCATTGGAAGAAGCCCCGTACAAATAGAAGAGGAAAACTATCCAGTGACATAATTAGGATCCATGGAGACTGACATCAATCACAGTCATTGAACAAACAGATCCAGATAACTCCTTTTGGAATACGACTTTCAGTTCAAAATAACAACTGGATTGAATTGAATGTTGACATCGCTGGCTAATGGTCACATCTCCCAATTCCATTTGCTCTCGTGAAGTTAATTGTGAGGGAGAATTATTGACGTTTTCTTATCGCGGGTTAGATGATTCTGCTGTGTTATTCATTTGCAATACTGTAACCACCTGAACGCTCCACCATGACCATCCACAAAAAAAAAATCACAATCTATATGTGGTGTCCATGCTGGTCTCTCCTTGACTAGAACAGGCGCCAAGCAACAGATTCTCAGTGGATATATTTGCCCTGACCATACACAGGAAGTGTGGATATGTCTGGACATTCCACTCGTGACAATGCTGAATCTTCAACACACAATATGATTGAGCACTGTTTTATGTAAACTAACAAACACCTTAATACATTATATTGGCTTCAAAGCGGTAAGACTTACAGTTTTGGAATTCAGTCCAAAGCCAAATGTGGCATGTTCTCACAAAGCAAGTCCTTTTACAGGGTTATGTTGTCCTTGGTTTTTTTGAAAGAGGGTCTAAAGGACCCAAGATTCCAATATGTCAGAATTTTGAAAGGTTCGTCGGGGTCCTTTTGTTAATACCTAACAGATAATGCCTCATCCAAGAAGCCTTTCAAGTCTCTAAATAGTACCCTGTATAATCAGGAGGACCTGTCCAGCTCCCTAGGTGGACAGGTTGGATCAGTTCAGGGATTTGTTGAGTCAGGGTCACTGGACGCTCTCTGCCTCCTTCTGCCCTTCCGAAATTATAACCTGTAAGCAGTTGTGTCAGTTTTATTCTTGGTGCTAATGGGTTTTGTTTATTGGGATTGTTGCAAGTATATTAGAACAGCATCCTCAAATCGGGATAGCCTGTCAGGTTCAGATACGATACCTTATTCAGGTATTCTATTTTCGGTTCCTTATGTTTAATTTGGTAATTTAGCAAATAAATGTCATTTGTTTAAAACTCGGCAGTCTGACCAGCTAATTCACTCTGGGAATATCAGCTATACACTAACCTTCAACAAGTAGCAAATTTATCGTCCGGCTACCTGCTTAAAATATTTTGAGGGTTCGGGTCTGGTCCATAACAGATTAGGGGCCTTCGCGGAATTTAGACAGCGAGTGGCAGGTGATATTGTCTCTTATTTCGTGTGTTGATTTGGTGAGTAAACAGACCTTCAGATAGCAATGGTTCCTGCAGGAACAAAGCTTGTTTTGGAGGTGGAGGAAGTGACCTTGGGGGTTTTACAAAATGCACATAAGTCCAAGCCACAGGAATTAGTAGACAAAGGGAGTGAAAGCTACGCTCTGATGTGAGGAAAGATGAGATGAATGCAGCAGTAGCTCAGCATTCCAATTTGCTGGAAACTCCATCAGGATCTGTGGAGATGAGAAAGCTTCAATCGCAAAAGAGGCAGCTTGAGTTGGAAGCAGAGGTGAAGCAGTTTGAGCTACGACTATAAAAAGAAGAGGAAGAAAGATAACGAATAGGTTTAACGGAGGAAAGAGAAAAAAATAAATAGCTTCAGCAGGATAGAAAGAAAAAGAGGGAGCATTTGAGCTTCCGAGGTGGACACTTAGAATGGAAAGTCAGCTGAAAAGGATGAGGATGAAGGCTGAAGGTCAGCTTAGTGAGGAACAGACTGAAGATGGGCAAACCCATGGTGAGTCCAAAGCCTGGTGAGAAATGTGTTTCAGTATATTCACAGCTTGCCTAGATTAATGACTAGGAAAGTGGCTAAAGAATTTCAGTGGCCAGTGACCATGTAGGTTTTGTTGACCCAAACAAAACTTGTAGGTAGATCTAGTGAGGTATGCACAACACTATCAGAGGAGGGATCCGGGGAGTATGAGAAGGGGAAAATGTACATATGAACACGTGCCAAAAGCCTACAGACAACGTGAGGAATATAAGGAAGGATCCTGTTCGAACCCATATTGAGTTTGAAAGAATCAAACAAAGTAATTTTGATAGATGGATAAGAGCTTTAAAAAGAGAGCAACCCTACAATGCTCTGAGAGAGACAATTACTTTGAAGGGGTTTAAGCATTCACATAGTGCAAACTCATTTGGAAGATACTAGAGTAATAAAGGCAAGGCTGGCAGCTGAAGAGGCTGATGATTATGACTGGTGATTATTGTTATAAAACTTGTTTTGGCTTCCAGAGTCAATTTCAGTCCATGATGGATAGAAATTGGGGCAAAGAGAAATCCCCGCGTAGATCTTGGTGAAGGCAATACTTGAAGGAGGCAGAGAAGATTTTTTAAAAGCCTCCGGTGTTTTCATTGCAACAAATTAGGTCACGTGAAATCACTGTTCTGGTGGATTCAGAAAAAAACACAGACGTAGGAAAAAGGAATAAATCTGGGAATTTTGATGGAGCGGTAACAGAATGCACAGTGGAAACTAGAAAGCTGCATCAGAGTGTATAATCTGATTGGAGGTTTGTTACGGAGGGAGTACCAGATCTGCTTATAAAATATACCTGCAAAGGGAAAGTTTATTCACATAGGGCAGTTAAAGAGAATGTAATATTAAGAGACACCGGATCCTCTGTGAATAGATAAGGAGATATATACTCCTGATGGAATATTTCCAGAAAAGGTACAGCGAAAGGCAATTCACCATGAGACAAAAGGTGCAAAATCATGTAAAGTGAGCATAGCGTGTCCAGAAAAGTGTGGGGAAATTGTGGTAGAGGTATTGGACAAACTCTCAGCTCCAGGAATACAATTTGTCCTTGCAGAAAATATAGCTGATTCAGTGGTAGGATAACTGCTACTCTCGTTGAAAAGCCAGTGGATATGCAGACAACTGAATCAATGTAGGAATCTTATCCTGGAAAGTTTCCTGATTTTGGGTAATAAAGTCCCAATATTACCAGTTGAAACAGAAAATACCAAAAATGTAAAGATAAGGAAGCTTAAGTGGCATGAGCAGATACTTTGTTCCATCAGAAAGTTGAGACAAAACAGGAGCAAATAGGTGATCATGTAACTATTTTTGCTCAGCTAAACTAATTGAGTCACAGCAGAAAGATAAAATTTTAAAGCAGTTGTATCAAAAAGCACATACGTTAGGAATTTTGACTGTATCCCTGAGCTTTATTACCTTAAAGATAATGTCCAAATGAGGAAATGGATGCGATCATATATTCAAGGAGATGAGAAATGAGAAGAGATTCATCAAATCATATTGCCAATGTGGTACAGAAACGAGGTGATACGAATGGTGTATGAGTTACCACCGAGAAGTCAGTTCGGAGTGAGGAAAAAAAACAGACTGAATACAGAGACCTTTTACTGGCCTGGACTGCAACAGGATGCAGTTGAATTTTGTCAGATGCGTCATACATGTCAGGTAATTGGAAAAACACAAGCGATAATAAAACCTGCACCTTTCTTAACTATTCTGGCATTTGAGGAACCTTTTACAGGAGTCTTAATTGATTGGCTAGGTCCCAGACCACAATCAAAAGAGTGGGCATCAGTATTTTTTTTAACAATAATGGATGCATCGACTAGATTTCCAGAGGCCATCCCAAGGTGCAGTATCACAGCTAAAAGAATTGCAAAGGAATTACTCTTTTATAAAAACATAGATACGGACTACCAATGAAGATACAGTGAGATCAAGGTTCAAAGTTCACATCTAATTAATCACGATAATGTCTTAGGAATGAAGCAATTCAAATCGACTGCAAACCATCCACAATTGCAGGGAGCACGAGAAAGGTGACATTAAACATTAAAGACCATGTTGAGGGCTTATAATCAGGATTGTCCAGATGATTAGCGTCGGGGAATTCCATTTGCACTTATTGTGATCAGGGATGCCCCCGATTAACAGAGCAAATTTGTTCCATTGGAATTATTTTGGGGGCATTAAGTGAGAGGACCATTAAAATTGATTAAGGAGAAAATAGTAAATTAGAGTTTAAAGGCCACACATTTGGACTCGGTCTCAAAATTTAAGGAATGATAAATAGCGATGGGGAGTTGGCTAGACAGCATTTAAAAGAAATGCAACATGCAATAAAACAGGAAGCAGACAGGAAATTTAAAAAAATCCAATTTTGTTATCGGGGATAAGATTTTACTGTTACTTCCAGTTATAGGTGAACCTTGAAAAGCAAGGTTTAGTAGACCTTATCAAACACAACGGATATTGAGTGAGAGTAACTACTTGATAGGACTCCAGAAAAAAAGAAATCTCACAGCGTATGTCATGTGAATATGCTCAAAATGTACTTTGACAGGTGAGGACAGCCAGAGAACAAGGTGTTAATGATTACGGCACAGAAGGAAAAAACAACTTCAGAGGATTCTGATTCGAACATTCCTCAAATTAAAGTGGACAATGAGGTAGTTGTTTAAAAATGTGTTGCTGGAAAAGCGCAGCAGGTCAGGCAGCATCAAAGGAGAAGAAGAATCAACGTTCTGGGCATAAGGCCTTGTTCAGGAATGAGGAGGGTGTGCCAAGCAGGCTAAGATAAAAGGTAGGGAGGAGGGACTTGGGAGAGGGGCATTGGGAATGAGATAGGTGGAAGGAGGTTCAGGTGAGGGTGATAGGCCGGAGAGGGGGTGGGGGCGGAGAGGTCGAGAAGAAGGTTGCAAGTCAAGAAAGTGGTACTGAGTCTGAGGGTTTGGACTGAGAAAAGGTTGGTGGAGGGGAAATGAGGAAGCTGGAGAAATCTGCATTCATCCCTTGTGGTTGGAGGGTTCCTAGGCAGAAGGTGAGTCGCTCTTCCTCCAGGCGTCGTGTTGCCATGGTCTGGTGATGGAGGAGTCCAAGGACCTGCATGTCCTTGGCAGAGTGGGAGGGGGAGTTAAAGTGTTCAGCCACGGGACAGTTGGGTTGGTTGGTGCTGGTGTCCCAGAGGTGTTGTCTGAAACGTTCTGCAAGTAGGTGGCCTGTCTCCCAATGTATAGGAGGCCACATCGGGTGCAGTGGATGCACTAAATAATGTGTGTGGAGGTGCAGGTGAATTTCTGATGGATATTGAAGGATCCCTTGGGGCCTTGGAGGGAAGTGAGGGGGGAGGTGTGGGCGCAAGTTTTTCATTTTTTGCAGTTGCAGGGGAAGTTGCTGGGAGTTGAGGTTGCGTTGGTGGAGTGTGTGGATCTGATGAGGGAGTCACGGAGGGAGTGGTCTTTCCGGAACGCTGATAGGGGTGGGGAGGGAAATATATCCTTGGTGTTGGGGTCCGTTTGGAGGTGGCAGAAATGACGAAGGATGATACGATGTTACTGAAGGTTGGTGGGGTGGTAGGTGAGGACCAGTGGGGTTTTGTCCTGGTGGCGATTGGAGGGGCGGGGTTCAAGGGCGGAGGAGCGGGAAGTGGAGGAGATGCGGTGGAGAGCATCATCAGTCACGTCTGAGGGGAAATTGCGGTCTTTGAAGGAGGAGGCCAGTGGATTGTTCGGTATTGGAATTGGTCCTCCTGGGAGCAGATGCGATGAAGGCGAAGAAATTGGGAATATAATCCCACCTTTTCCTCCACTACATTGATGACTGTATCGGCGCTACCTCGTGCTCCCACGAGGAGATTGAACAGTTCATCCACTTTACGAACACCTTCCACCCAGAACTCAAATTTATCTGGAGAGTCTCAGACTCCTCCCTCCCCTTCCGAGACCTCTCCATCTCTATCTCGGATGACCGACTCAACACGGACGTATACTATAAACCGACTGACTCCCACAGCTACCTAGGTTACACCTCTTCCCACCCTGCCCCCTGTAAAAACGCCATCCTACGTTTCATTCCAGCTCCAACTCTGATATGACCCTGGCGATGAGGAAAATTACTCAACTATATCCAGTCCCTGCATAGGAGAATAATTACAATCTGACCAATTACCACACCCTCAGCCCCATCTCGATAGTCAAATTGGTGGGAATACTTTTCGATAAAGCTGTCAAGTAGCACCGAAATAATCGGGTCAGTGTAGTTTCTGATAGGTCCCCATGTGGAGATGGTGCTGCAGTGGACATATCATTGGTTTACGAATCCAGTCCAACCCAATGATCTGGCAGCTGTTGGAAGTTAAAAATAATTAATAAAATATCGATACCTAAAATCTGGTGTCAGTAATATTGTCCAATGTTGATTGTAAACATCGGTCTCCTTCCCCAAATGAACTCCTGTGCTTTCTTGGCCTAAAAGTGACTCCAGACACACAAACATGGTCTCTGAATAGGCCAAGTGAGACACCCAATAATATTAAACTACTCTGAGGTCTTAAAGGATAAAACCTGACAGAACATCTAGCATCTACCTCGTTATCAGAAAAGGGAGTGAGAAACACAGTTCTATCGACCCTGCATAGACATCCTTCCAAACATCTGAGAGCTTATGACAACATTTACAGAGCTTTCCCACAGACTGAACAGAAACATCGGGAGAGGGGGAGGTCATGTAGCACATTGAGCTTTCCGCATGCTATTTCATGGCCGAACATCTCCTCAAAGCAGTTTTCCCCACACAATGTTCATATCCCAAAATATGTTTAAAAATTATGAAATATAGTGCCTTCGGCCCATCAATATATAGGGAGTTCTCTGATAACACATGTTTATTAATCGCGATTTGACTGCAATGTGATTCGTGAACCATTTTCTAGAAAGTGAACTAACATCCCTGCTTCCAATCTGTCTCGCCCTGTCAGAGTTTTATATATCTCACTGAGATCTCCACTCATTTTCCTAAAGCCCATGTAATACAGGCCCAGTCGCCCCAAACACTGCTCCCACAACTAACTGTCATCCCAGAGATCAGTCTGTCATCCTTCACTGCACTCCCTCAATGTCAGGTTTGCCCTTTATTAGGTAAGGACACCAAAACTGCACACAATACAGCACAATGTTCGAGATGGGGCCCACCAAGTCCCTGTACAGTTGCAGTAAATGACCCTTACTCCTGCATTCTAAATCACTCTGAAATGAAGTTAAATAAACCATTTATCTTCCAACCTGCTTTCTGCTCCTGCAATATTGCTTTCAGTGACTAGTGTACACGGAGATCCAGATTCTTTTCAATATTATAGCTCCCTACTTGCTGGATCTACGTACACTGTATACAGTGTGCCAAAGCCATTCCCAGTATTGACTTCCGTGTTCAGAACTCACTGCCCTACATGGACTCGGAATGCTGCGCAGAAATAAACAAAAATGCAGCTTAAGTTCATTTATATATCAACAAATTTCAGCCAATCCTTTTCAAATGATAGCCTGCCATTCAATTGATCCCATCAATGTACACAACCTCTCATTGCTCTCCATCTGCCAGGTATTTGCCCAGTCACTCCACTTGTCTCAATCAATTTGGAGCCTTTTTTACATCCTCCTCATCCACTCACAAGCTGACATCGTTTAGAGCTGTCAGCAGTCTTGGGAATATTGCAATTGAGCCCCTCAACCAAAGATATGATGTGTAAGTGGAATTGTTGGATGCCAAATCTCGATCCTTGTTATATCCTCCAAGCCTTCCATTCAAAAAACATGGTTTTATTCCTACTCACTGTTTCCTGCCAATTCTCCCATTCTAAAACCATGACCATATATTAGCCCCAGTCCCATAGGATTCGAATTTGCACAATAGGCTTGGGGCTTTATCAAAAATCTTTCTGAAAATCAAATCGTATTGCGTTGATACCTTCTCCATAATTTTGCTAAAAGCCATTTTCCCAAACATGATTCCTATTTCATAAAACTCTGTAAAGAAGATGGAGGAATGTACACCAGTCGATCGGACTGTGTCCCTCAAGAAAATTATGCTCGAGTGCTGCGGGTTTGACGCAGCAAACGTGTACTGCATGCAGGATTTCCCTTAGGCAGGCTATTTCGATATGACCGTCGGGAGCATGAAGCATTGCGAGCAGCTCCAGAAGGTGTTTAAAGAGAAGCAAGGGGGGTGGAATCTGTTCTCCATCTGGTGGGTGGTCGCGTTGTATGTGCTTCCTGCACAGAGGAGTAAGGTTGTTATAATTCATATGTACAACACCCACGTCCCAGCAGCTGATGTCCTGACCTTCCTGAGAAGATGTATCCAGGTCGAGGGAGAAAGCACTAATGTGGTTGACCATTTCGGGATCTTGACCAGCAAGCGGCAGGTCAGGGTAACTCTGAGGGCCGATGCCAGTGGGAACATCCTCCACCAACACTCCAGCTTTGCAATCAGAGGGAGCCGAGTTACATGATGGTCAGAGGGCAACCGAAAGTGTGCCAAAACTGCAGAAGGTCAGGAAACTTGGCGGCAGACTGTAAGGTGACTCTGTTGAAACTGCAAGCAGGAGGGTCACCCAACCAAGGAATGCAAAGAGGATAAGAACTGTAATTGTGCTGAGAGGCAGAACATATGTACAAGGCCTGCCCAAGATGAGCGACCGCCACGTACTCTCAGATGGCCAGAGGTGGACGGCAAAAGATCAGCAAGGCACCACAATTCAGCAAGGGAACGGTGTGTGGTGGAACCCAGAAGGAAAGACAGGCTGGAGCATAGTAGGCCGCAGTCAGCTGAGATGTGCAGCATCCAATCCAAACTCCTACAGGTCAGGCAGAGGTAATGGAAGAGGAGGGAACCAAGGGGGGGCGAGGAGTGGATTCCTGTAAAAAAAAGGAAGTGGAAAACTCTACAGGTCCCCAAAAACACCCAGCAAAGGGGAAACGACACCTGCAAGAGGAGGAAATGGGCAGCTCTTCGGATGTTGAGGACGGGTGTAAGGAGAGTCGTCACCACCAGAAGAAACAAAGCGCCGTGGGTAGAAAGGAGGGCAGCACCCCCCCCCCCCAAACAGGAAAAGACGAACCCTCTTTGGGGACTGGTAAAGACCAACCCCCACCCAGTGAGAACCAGGAGGTATACACACCGCCCCACAGCCCCAGATAATTGGTTTCAGCGATCCTCTGACAGCCCCGTGGTCAGACAGAGACCTGGGTTGTGCGGACCCTCGGCCCAGCCTGATGACACCAGAGCGGGGAAATGTCCTCAGCGTGGAGTCGGAGAGCTACCTCAGCCCTGCAAGGGTCCAGCAGTTCGCTTACACCACAGGGATGCAGACAGCTACCCCAGAGAGGCAAAACCAAGAGCAAATGGACACTGGTAACCTCATAAACTGTTAAAATGCGTATAAAATTGCCAGCATTAATGTGCATAGCATTAAATCTGCTATGCAATGTGTTTCTACGTTGGCCTTCTTAGCCAATTTGAAAGCCAATGTCCTGTTTCTGCAGGAGCGTGGGATACCACACCTCACTAGCTAGAGGAAATGGTAGAGCTTGTGGGGCCCATGGGCCGTCGGTTCGGTTGGGGAGCAATGATAACAGCGCCTCCAGCCTGGGTATCCTGTTACGAGGAGGCAACTTCACTATCTTCGTGGTTAATCCTCGTCACCGACGTCATGGACAGGAATGCTACCCAGAGACTGATCAATGTGACGCCCCAGTGGGTAAGAGTGATCGATTGGCCGTCCTGAAACAGCTTCAACTTTGCTGTCTACGTCCAGGTCGGTCATTCTGACAGGAGATTTGAACGGTATCATTGATGCAGATGTACAATCCGGCGGCGGGGGGAGGTGGGGTAAGGGGGAGGGTGTGGCAGTAAATTGGACGCCACTTCCAGACCCCTGATGGTAATGGTAAAAGATGCCAAGCAGCATGACGTCTTCAGCACCCCTGCAGACTGAGCACAGTATAGTTATACTTTTTCACGGGCAGACGGGTCTATGTGCTCAAGGATAGATTACTTGTTTGAGTCCCGAACATTCTTCATCAGATACAGCGACGTCAAGTAGGTGTTCTTCTCTGACCACTGCCTCCTGCTGGCTGACTGTCACCTACAGGACGAGAAGCAGTCTGGTAAGGGAACGTGGAAGCTGAACACAAATCTGTTGGCCCCAGGAAACATTGAGGAGCTCAAGAGGGACTACACAGGTTGGAGAAACATGAAGCTCCTCTTTGAGTCTCCAGCAGACTGGTGGGAAACAGTAAAAGGGAACATCAAGAGGTTCTTGATTCTCAAAGGTGTTCAGGATGCGATAGAGAGGCGGGCAAGACCGTCCCAACTCCAGGAAAGCATGCAGAACATGCTCCAGCTGCAGACGAT
Source organism: Chiloscyllium punctatum (assembly GCF_047496795.1). NCBI lineage: Eukaryota > Metazoa > Chordata > Chondrichthyes > Orectolobiformes > Hemiscylliidae > Chiloscyllium > Chiloscyllium punctatum. The sequence goes on along the minus strand of NC_092788.1, from coordinate 55,334,067 downwards.
GAGGGTCAATGTCATGAACGATCTGGAGATGAAGGGCAAGCAAGACTCGCTCTTTACAACGGAGGCCTCTAAGAAAATCTTCCAGTCCAGGGTTCGCTCCATGGAATCGTGCTCAATTTTCTTCTTCCAGAAGGTGCACAAAGTAGGAAGAAGATTACTAACTCCATAAGGATCAGCAAATCCTTCTATGCCAGTCCATATGACTCGAGGCCAACCGACAGCGCTGCCTCCCAGTCGTTCCTGTCCTCTATCACCGAGGTCTTTGACGACAGAACACGGGAGAGGCTGAATCAGCCGTTATCTCTGGATGAGCTAACCAAGGAACACGAGTCCTTTGAAAAGAATAAAACTCCCGGAAGTGACGGCTTACTGGTTGTGCTCTATTCTGCTCTATGGGACTTGATTGGCAAGGAACTGCTGAAGGTGTATGTCAGTATGTTTCTGGCAGGTATTATAAGTGAATCCATGAGGAAAGGCATCATCACCCTCATCTACAAGCGGAAGGGGGAGGGAGGAAATCAGAAATTGGAGACCGATCTCACTATTGAATGCGGATTACAAAATCTTGTCAAAGTTCGTCGCCAACCGGGTCAGGTCTGCTCTGGGGTCGGTGATTCATCCTGACCAAACCTGTGCTGTACTGGACAGGATAATCGCTGAGAGTCTCGCAATCCTCAGGGATACGATCGGCTAAATGCAGGACAGGACGTTTAACACCTGCCTCTTCAGACTGGACCAGGAGAAAGCCTTTGATAGGATATTTCATACGTGTATGAGAGATATTCTATCCAAAATGGGCTTTGGTGAGGGAATCTACAATTGGATCAGACTGCTCTACACCAACATTGTCAGTGCAGTCTCAATCAATGGGTGGGAATCAGTTAGCTTCCCAGTAAGATCTGGAGTCAGGCAGGGCTGCCGTCTCTCTCCTGCCTTGTTTGTGTGCTGCATAGATCCGTTTGCGGAGTCCATCAGGAAGGATGCGAGCCTGAGAGCGGTGAATATTCGTGTCAGCAGGGGCCTCCAGGTTAAGGCCTCCCTCTATATGAATGATGTCGCCGTTTTCTGATGGGATCCTCTGTCCGTGCACAAACTCATGTGCATATGTGACCAGTTCAAACAGACCTTGGGGGCCAAGGTAAACCGAGGCAAGAGTGAGGCCATGCTCTTCAGGAACTGGACTGACCAATCCTCCATCCCCATCACCGTCAGGACTGACCACCTGAAGGTGCTGGGTATTTGTTTCGGCTTGGCTGGGGCGTGTGCCAATCTCGGGAGGAGCGCATCAGGAAACTGAGTAAGAAACTGGGCAGATGGAAGCAGCGGTCGCTCTCCATCACGGGAAAAACTTGGTCGTCTGGTGTGAGACACTATCATTACTGTTATATGTGGCACAGGTCTGGCCTATTCACAGAACCTGTGCCTTCGCAGTCTCCCGGGACATCTTCCAATTTATATGGAGATCAAAGATGGACTCGACGTACAAAGATCCGGGCAACTGGGGAGAAAAACGCTCCCAATGCCACACTCACACTGATGGCAACCTTTGTGTGCGGCTGTGCGTTGCTCCCCGATACACAAAAAAGAAATGTCACTACGTACTGAGATTCGACCTGCCCCCGGTGTTGCAAAGGATGGGCCTGGTCTCGCAGCAAGTTGTTGGACCGTTCTGTATCACCTGTCCTTGGTGGAGAAATTTCTGAAGAATAACACCTTTGACCACAAGTCCATCAGGAAATGGTCAGCACATAGTGTCCTTGAGAACTGTCGGGAAAAGGAGAGGGTGGACCCTGTTGAGCGGTTCCCTGAGCAGACTGTCAAAGCCATTTGGCAGAATGCCTCATCGCCAGAACTTTCCAACAAATACCAAGACATGGCTTGTCTGGTGTTGAGAAGGTCTCTGCCTGTGAGATCCTTTATGCATGCCCAGTCTCTCAGCCGCACCACACGCTGCCCTCGAAGCGGGTGTGGAGGGGACAAGACTGTCAGACACCTCCTTCTGGAATGTGCATATGCAAAGGAAATCTGGAGAGGAATGCAATGGTGTTTGTTGAGGTTTGTTCTGAGCAGCACCGTGATGCAGGACTCCATCCTCTATGGTCTGTTTCCTGGGATGCACACTAAGACGATCATCAACTGTGCATGGAGGATCATCAACTTGGTCAAAGACGCTCTTTGTCTGTCTGAAACCTTTTGATATTCCAGCTGAAGGAGTTGCCCCCGAATGAGTGTTGCAGAATGGCACATTCTGAGGTCCAGGACTACGTATTGAGGGGTGCGCTGAATCTTTGGGCAGCTGCTGCCAAGACGCGGTGTGGAAAGACCACCATGCCATGTCTGTCCACCAAAGAAAAACAGGGGACCCACTCATTAAGTGGGCTCCGCTGGCAACTCAGTTAAATATATGGATGGTAAACGTACAGACTTCTATATGCGAAGGATTAATTCCGATCTCTGTGTGTAAAGAAATGCAATGTGCACATATGAATTGCATCATCAATTGTATAGATCAACAAAATATTTTATGAATAAAGTATGTTTTTGAAATAAAAATAAGTGTTTCCCTCCTTCCCTAACCATAACTAAATGTGGAGTGGTCGATTGACATGCTGTAATTAGCAGAGTAGGTAGTAATGCTTTGGTTTGAGAAGCTTCAGTAAGCAGCAGCTCAGCAAAATGTGCAGATAAGCTCAGATAAAGTCTCTTTAATGCTTGTCTGACAGCAGTCGAGATGGCAGTTAGGGAAGTCACATGTTCTACCTGCGGGATGTGGGTCCTCAGGGAGACTTCCACTGTTCCTGATGAATACACGTGTGTGGGAAGTGTTTGGGCACTGTAGCTGGCTGCTCTTGGGGTCATCTGAGATACTGAGAACTTCGTTTATAAGACCTTTAGTGAGGTGGTCACACCCAAATCCCTCCGTTAGCCTGTTTCTGCAATGACTGTCATATCACAGTACCATGTAAAGATCCATGTCCTGAGTTCATCTGCCTTCCTTGTCAGCCCTGTTGCCTTTAAATAAACGCTATTTATTCCAACACGCGTTCCTTGCTTCCTGTCGTGTTCCAGGCAGAGAGTAGCTGGGCGACCACTAGGAATGGCAAATGGAGTAGGCAGAGAGTGCAGGAATCGCCTGTGGCTATTCCACTTGAAAACAAATATACCATTCTAGATACTGATTTTGGGTTTGGGGAGTGGGTGGGTGTCGGGAAATGAACGTTCAAGGGAAAGCAGCAGCAGCCAGGTTGGTTGCAGTACAACTGGCTCTGGGGCACAGCGGGAAAGGGTAAAGTTAAACAGTGTCTTAGAGGTAGGAGAGTCGATTATTAGGGGGACAGATTGTAGATTCTGTGACCTCAAACGGGAATCCAGGATGGTGTGTTACATCTCAGGTGTCAGAGGACAGGATGTCTCCGAGTGGCTGCAGAACGTTCTCAAGGGGAGGCTGACCAGCCAGAAGTCATTGTGCACGTTGGCACAAATGACAGAGGTAGATATAGGAATGAGGTCCTACAGAGTGATTACAGAGAGCGAGAAGGAAAGTTAAAAACCAGGACCTTGACGGTGGTAATCTTCTGATTACTTCCAGTGGCATGAGCTAGTGTAGGTAAAAATAGGCGGATATGGCAAATAAATATGTGGCTAAAGAATTGGTGCGGGACAGAGATTCAGATTTTTCGATCAAAGGGAATTTTTTGACAAAGGTGACCCGTTCAAGAGGGACAGTTTGCAAATGCACTAGACGGGGGACGAATATCTTCGCAGCTAGTTTTGTTAGTGCTACAAGGGAGAGTTGAAACGAGATTTGCATAGGGGGTGGGATCCTCAAGAGCAGGGAGGCAACTGCGATGCTGGAAAAAGATACAGTAATCAGGATTTGAAATGTGAAAAGTTAGGTCAAGCTGGAACAAGACGGGGAACAAGGAATGCCTGTTGGCTTAATTTCCATTTATTTAAATGCAAAAGGGCTGATCGGTAAGACTGATGATCTCCGGGTGTGCATATGTACATGGGACTGAGATAGTATAGCTATTACAGAAATATGGCTGAGGGTCAGATAGGATTGACAGCTTAATGTACCTGGGTAAAATGCATTAGGAGGGACAAAAATGGTGGAAAGAGTGGTGGGGGACTTGTATTTCTGATGAAGGAGAGTATCACAAAGCATCAGAGATGAAATAACTAAAGGAACAATCAGGGTGTCTTTGTGGGTGGAATTAAGAAATAAGAAGGGGATGGTGACATTATTGTGCCCCCAAATAGTCAATAGTAATTACAGGAACAAAAATATGTACAGAGATTAGGGAGACTTGAAAGTACAATAGGGTTGTCATAATGCTAGTTTTAATTTTTATAACACAGATTGGGACTGCCAGAGCATTAAGGCATTTGATGATATTAAATTCATTAAGTGCGTCAGGAAAGTTTCCTCAAGCAGTATGTAGAGGATCCTAATCGGGAAGAGGCAAAATTTGACCTATTCTTAGGAAATAGTGCAGGACAGGTGAGTGAGGTGACGGTGGATTCGCAGTTTGAGACCTGTGACCATAGTTCTATTAATTTTAAAATAGTTACGTAGAAGAAGAAAAAAACTGGTCCTCAGATTCAAGTTCTACATTGGGGCAAGGTGAATTTTGCCGGAATTGTACAGGAGCTTGCGGGGTTGACTGGATTCGTTTGTTTGCAGGCAAAGGGACCTCTGGCAAGTGGAAGCCTTTCAAAGTGAGACAGCTAGAATTCAAGATCTATATGTTCCTGTGAGGGTGAAAGGAAAGTTGACAGGAATGGGGAAATTTGAATGACAGGAGATATTGAGGCTTTGACCAGAAAAAAATGTGGACGTGTGGCTCAAGTCCAGGCAGGCGGGATCAGGGGAATCATTGGAGGTACACAGGGGATACTGGAGTTTAGTGAAGAAGGAAATCAGTCGGGCGATAAAGGGCCTTGACTGAGAAGATCAGGGTGAATCCAAAGAGGTTCATTTTGAATATTAAAGGAAAAAAAACATTAACTGCAGAAAGAATAGGACCATCAAAGACCAAAGTGGACATGTATGTGTGGAACCATAAGAGATGGGCGATGTCTGTGTTTACCGTGGAGAAAAACATGAATACTTGGGAACTTGGGGAAGTTAGTGGTGGTATCTTAGGGAAAGTCCATAGCACAGTAGGTGAGGTTTTGAATGTACTGGAATGTTTGAAGCTGGATAAATCTCATTGTCCTTAACAGATTGATACAAGAAAACTGCAAGGGGCTAGAGAAAAAATTGATAGGCCCTGGCTGATAAATCTGATCATCATTAACCACAGCTGAGATCCCTGAAGACTTGAGGATAACAAATGTTGTATCTTATTCAAGAAGGACTGGAAAAGCAAATATCTAGAAACTATAGACCAGGAAGTTTAACATCTCTACGTTACTTGAGAAGATTATCAGGGATACGTTGGACATGCATTTGGAAAATTGAATTTGATTCGGAATAGTCAGCATGACTTTATGAGTGGAAGTTTGTACCTGACGAATTTGTTAAAGTTCTATGATGACGTGCCCAGGAAAGTTGACGAGGTCTGGCCGGTACATGTCGAAACATGTTATGCTGTCAAAGCACAACAGGTCAGGCAGCATCGGAGAGGCAGGAAAATCGACGTTTTGGGCATCAGCCCATCATCAGAAATGTCCAAATCAGCGATTTTCCTGCCTCTCGGATGCTGCATGACCTGCTGAGTGTTTCCAGCACCACAATTTTCAACATCTACCGGCCAGGCCGAATCAACTTTCCTGGTTACGTCATCATAGAATATTAACTGATCTCCAGCATCTGCAGTGCTTACTTTCTCCAAGGGCAGTAGATTTAATCTATATGGATTTAAGTTACACCAGAACAGGATGGTCCTTTTCAGGCCTTGGACACATTCACGGTAACAGGAGGAGGCCAGTCAGCCACTCGAGCCTGTAAAACTGTACCCAGAGTAGATCATGCAGTCTATTCAGCTACTTCAAGTTAGTAACACAGGAAATGTAAGAGGCCACCAAGTGACTGGACAATAGGAAGACTGGAAGAAGACGATCTCTGTATAGCCCCGCAAACCTGCCCTTCCTTTCAGTAAGGGCACAGCTGATCCGCTCTCAGCCACAATTTCTCTTTTATGCCCAATTCTTTGTAGCATTCAACTCCCTGATGTGTCAATTTTCATTAACACCACGCCGTGCTCCAAGCATTTCAATGATGTAGCTCCCCCTAACTGTCTGGGATAGAGAGCCCCAAACATTCACTACCCTCTGAGAGAAGGAAACACTCTCCACACATATACCGTGACTTATTGAAATGAACAATAGATATGAACACAGCGTCAGATTGACTGGCCCTGACATCACGGCGGTATTTGACTGAGCAAGGTGTCAAGGAGACTGAACAAAATTGAACTTAATGGGAATCAGTTGTAAACTCCCTATTGGCTGGATCATCCAGAACACAGTGTGACTGGTGGAGACCAATCCTCTCAATCCCTGGATATCTCTGTGGATGAGCCTCAGGGAAACTTTCTCGGCACAAACAATTGCAGCTCGTTCATCAATGTCTTTCCCTCCGTCATACCTTCAGAGCTGGGGATGTTCAGTGAAGATCACACAATGTTCAGAACAATGTGTCACCTCCTCAGGAGCTAAAGTTTCAAAACCTGGACAACATTCAAGCTCATGCAGTAAAACTGTCCGGAACATTCATGCAACAGTGAGACCAGACCCTGCACATTTCTTCGTTAAAAAAAACGAAGCTCATGCAGCATCTTAAGCTGTTTTCACGGAAATTTGACAGAGCCATTCAGCCCATCAAAACTATTGGATAAGAACAGACACGGTACCTTTCGCTTTCTCCAGCCTATTACACTGGAAGCGATTAAAAAAAAATCTACAAATGTTGAAATGCGAAGTAGACAGGCAGAAGGCTGGAAGAACGCAACAAGCAAGGCAACATCAGGATGTGCAGAAGTTAACTGCTTGGGGATAAATATTCAGGACTGGAATGGGGTAAGGGAGCTACAGATAAAGAGGCAGGACGAGGGAGGAGGAGACAGGGTGGTGAGGTGGGGATAGATGAACACAGGTAAAGGGGTACCACTGGGTTGGACGATGGGAGAACTGAATCCAGCTGAATCTGAAAGAAGGGTAGCTAGAATGGAAGGAAGGAGAAGGAGGTGGGAATGGAGTTGGGGGATTGGAAGGCAGGTTATTTGAAATTGGAGAACTCAATGTTGTCTGACTTGCTGTGTTCTTCCATGCCCTTGCTTTCCTGCTATTACACAGGAAGATAATGAGCTCAGTCAGTACATCACGCTGGTAAGCAGGAACCAAGGGGCGCCCAATAATGTCCGTGAACCTTTTTTCCCTGGGACCAGAAGGAGGACTTTCTGTCCCTCGAAACACTAACGCATAAAGAGAAGAAACTATTCAGCCCCTCCACACTGTATAGGATGTCACTGATGCTCCAACATTGCAAAACCAATGAAGCAGAGACTACACAGACAGACTGGCCCATGCTGTTCCTCCTGGCTCCATTGTTAATGGTGCACACGCGTTATATTAACGACACCATGGTTTGCCAACAGTGAGGAGGGACTGCGGACAGTTTGTGCCAGGTCTCAAGGAGGCATCTCCCAGAAGGCAGGCTAGTGTCCTCTATGGAGGTCAGAAGTTGCTGGGAATGGCGAACTCTATCAGAGTGTGGCTGCGGACAGGTTTGTGAAAACATAACGTTCAGTCCAGGATCACACACCAACTGCTCATTGAGACAGTGACAGTTCATTCGGAGCCTGGAGCTCTCGCTTAACCAACATAAGGTCCCACGCAGGTACGTATAACATCATAGAATCGTAGAGTCTAACATAACGGAGACAGGCCATTCAGCCCAAACTGGTCCATGCTGACCTAAATCTTCATCCATGCTAACCCCATTTCCCTACACTTTACCCACATTCTTCTAATCGTTTTCTCCCTATATAGGCGGCACCTGTGGGCGGCATTGTGGCACACTGGTTAGCACTGCTTCCTCACAGCGCACGAGGCGGGTTCCGTTCCCGCCTCCAGCATATCTGTGTTTGGAGTTTGCACATCCTCTCCATGACAGCGTGGGTTTACTCCAGGTGCTCCGGTTTCCTCCCACAATCCAAAAAGGTGCAGGTTAGGTGAATTGGTCCTACTAAGTTGCCCAAGGTGATAGGTAAAGGGGAAAATGTAGGAGGATGGGTCTGGGTGGGTTGTGAGTCGGTGTGGACTTGTTGGGCCGAAGGGCCTGTTTCCACACTGTAAGTAATCAAATCTAAGTAAAATATTTGCCTATGGGAAAATACATACTTTATTTAACACTATCAATGTTTTATTTTGAAAATAATGAGTTTTGGTCCATTACCCTCAAGGTTTAATGCAATCACTTTTTTTTCTTTTGTAGTGACTTAGATTATTTCCTTCGCAGTCTTCTCATGATCCCATCACCACATGGGTTAATCTGGTGAAACTCCTTTACACTGGCTCGCTGTGGCAAGGTGATCGTTCCTTATAAAGGAGAGATAATCTGTACACAGTGCCCCAAGTACCTTCTGAACAACACTCTAGCACGGCAGGAAAGTATTTCACTCCATTTCTTGAATCGTTTTGCAAAGAAGGACAGTATACAATTTACTGTGTTGATTACTTGCTGCCTGGTATGAACTCTGTTTGTGACTTCTGACCAAGGAACACAGCTCATTTTCGCCAACGGCCGTTCTGAATCTTTAACGTTCTAATTAGTTCAAAATGAAGAAGGATGGTATGTTTTACCAAATCATTCTTTTGCCTTGCGAACAGCTGTGTTTTAAGTACAGCCACACAAACAGCAACACCACGATTGCCATTTGAGATGGTCAGAGATGCCAGGAAGGCGATGTCCTAACAGTAGTATCTCCAGTTTATTAATCTGGGGACCCGGGTGCTGACCCCATCCTGGATTCGAATCCCACCATGATAAAAGGTGGCATTTGAATTCAATAAAATCGAATGAAGCTATGAAACCATTGCTGATTATCAGAAAATCCTACCTGACACTCTAATGTTCTTCGGGGAATGATATTTACCACATTCAGCTGGTCGGACTGACATGTGAATCCCGCAATGTATTTGACTCTGAATTGCCCTTTGAAATAGCCAAACCAGCCGCTCAGTTAGTTACTCACTATAAACATCAAAGAAATGAAACCGGACTGAACTAAGCACTGACTACTCACAGCCCACAGACAGCAGTGGGTCAGGAAGGCAGCTCACCAACACTTCTCAAGGACAATGACGAAAGGGAATTAAATACTGGCCCAGCATCCCACTAATGAATAAAGGCGGATGATCACACTCAGGGAATACAGACAAAGGGACATAACTCACTTTAAACAGGAACCTTGATTTATACCCTACATGGGCATGATTTTCGTTAATATGGGAACAGGAGAAAAAAAATAAGATTAACCTCGTTTTTTAATTTCCATTCCAGCTGATCATCTTCAAACCCTTTGTTTGCTTATTTTCTTTTATCTCTCGTTTATCTGTCTATTCAACTCACTCTTTGTCGCCTTCATCATAGACATCCCTGTCACCAACATCAATCACAATATTTTCAAGCTGTGTTCAGTTATGATGGTAGGTCAGCGACCTCGAAATGTCAATTCTAGTTTGCTCTCGACCCACGGGTGCCAAATCTGAACAGTTACTGCGGCAGCTTCTCATTCTTTTTTTTTTTGTTTCTGATCTCTTGCATCATTCTTTGTTTTATTTAAACTTCCATAATATTATGATATGGGATGTCTGCATCGCTGGTAAGGGCAGCATTTATTGACCTCACTAAATGCTCTTTATTGTGAGGTCATTCTTTGACACAGTATAGAGCCAATCACATTGTTGTGGATCTGACGTCAGTCTTAAGACAGTTCGGTAATAATGCTAGATTTCTTTACCAAAGGATATCAGTGCTATAGATAAACGTATTGTCAAAATGCTGGTGCTGTTATTGAAATATTCGTGAAATTATCGTTTATTCCCAATTCCTGTTATTTGAATTTAAGTTCTGACATATCTGAGGTAAGATTTAAAACAGTGTATTTTGTACAGTAACCTGGGCCTCTGAATTACATATCCGCTGACATCACTTCTCTGACACATTATCCCTGTCATGAATTTACTTTAGAGACAAGAACAAGGTTGTGATTGACATATTTGTAACGGAAAGTGCGCTTGTAAGAGAACTGAAACCATAAAGTCTGAATTTTATAATGGTTTATTTAGTATCCGCACTGACGTCAAGGTGGGGACTGCTGATATTATGGAGCTGGTAGTGGGTAGAGTTGGTGATGGAGAGAATACCAAGAAATAAATCAATTCGGGTCCAAAAGGTACTTCGAGAATGTGAACAGTCTTGTTCTCAGATGTTTGTGTGGATGAGCTTGTTGGGCAGTTCAGAAGTTTGTAGTAATGAATGGAATTTGCATTTGAAACTGAAGACAAAGGATTCTGTCTTTGCCAAATGTAGATAACAGAAATAGCAATGAGGTTCACCATGGTTTATTGATTAACAAATGGATAGAGATGAAGAGACTTACCAGGAACACCAACAATAGCGAGCATGGGATAGTAGCCCGCGTGAATAATCATCAGTGCACCCATATATCCGATGTGATAATGTGAACCCAGACCAGGAAAAATAGGCAAGATACCAGGATAAACTCCTATCCATTGTTGCAGCATTCCAATCTAGAGTTCTTAAAATCTGATACATTAATGGAACATTCCAGATTATTCTCGAATGTTTATCTCTCCTCTCACTGTCTCTGCAGCTGCTGATCCCTGTTCGTGTTGGAGATGATGCATCTGCTGCGACAATGGCATAAAGCATTGCATGAAGCTCCTTACTATTAGAAGAGGGGTGCCACATCTAGTGCCACAGTCAAAATACATGGAGACTGGCCTCAATCACAGTCACTGAAAAAACAGATCCAGTTGACTCCTTTCAGTGTGGTACCTTCCGTTCACAATACGAACTGGACTGGATTGAATGTTGGCATCACTGGCTGTTGGTCACATCTCCCACCACCAATTGCTGTCGTGACGTTAGTGGTGAGGGACAATGAGGATATTTTCCTATCACAAGTTAGATGATTCTGATGTGTTGTCCGTTTGCAATGTTATAACCACCTGAACTTCCCATCACCATCACCCCCAAAACAAACAACCTAGATGTAGTTACCGTACTGATGTCTCCTCCACAGAACAGGCGCCAGCCAATAGATTTGCAGTGGGCATATTTGCCCTGACCATACACAGGAAGTGTGAATCTGTCTGGACATTCCTCTCATTGCTCTAATAAGCCAATCTTGTATCTTCAATACCCAATGCCCTTCAGCACTATTTTATATTAACTCACAAACACTCATTTTTTGAATACACTTCAAAGCCAAATGTCACAAATTTTCACAAATCTGGTCCCTTTACAGGATTATGTTGTTCTTGATCTTTATTTTCAGGGATGCTCTAAATAACCCAAGGTTTCAATATGTCTGATTTTTAAAAGGTTTATTAGTGTCCCTTCATTTATACATAACAGATAATGCATCAGGCAGAACGTTTTCAATTCTTTAAAAAAAAACCCTGCATAATCAAAGGATGTGTCCAGCTCTGTAGCTGGGCAGTTCTGTTCAGTTTGGGGGCTAGTTGAGTCAGGGTCACTGTTGAAATTGGATGCTCACCCCCTCCTTCTGCACTTCTGACCTCATGAACTGCAAGCATTTTGTGTCAGATTTACTCTTTGTGCTAAGGGGTTTGTTCATTGCGATTGTTGCAAGTATTTTGATGCAGCATCCTTAAGTCCGGATAGCCTGTCGGTTGGATAGGATACGTTATTCAGCTATTCTCCCTTCAGTTCATGCACTTCTTTCTGTAATTTGGGAAACAAATAATGTTTGTTTAAAATACTGCAGTCTGACCAGCTAATTCACTCTGCGAATATCCACTACACACTTACCTTTAACAAATAAAAAGTTACGGTCTGGGCTACTTGCCTAAACATTTTTGAGGGATCGGGCCTGGTCCATACATATTGGGGGCCCTTTGCAGGATTTAGGCAGCGAGTGGCAGGTGTTCTTGTCTCTTATTTTGTGTATTGATTTGTCTTGGTAAACAGAGATTTAGAGAGCAATGGCTCTTGCAGGAACCAAGGATGTTTTGGAGGTGGAAGAATCGACCTTGGAGATTTTACAAAATGCACATAAATCCAAGCTGCAAGAATTAGTAGACAAGCTGCAGTTGAAGCTACCTCGTAATGTGAGGAAAGATGAGATGATTGCAGCAGTAGTTCTGCATTCAAACTTTCTGGAAACTCCATCGGGATCTGCACAGAAGATTAAACTTCAATCGCAAATAAAGCAGCTTGTGTTAGAAGCAGAAATGAAGCAGTTTGCGTTGCAACTAAAATTAGAAGAAAAAGAAAGAGGACGAATAGATTTAATGCAGGAAAGAGAAAAAGAAAAAAAAATGTTTAGCAGTAGAAAAAGAAAAAGAGAGCGCGTTTGCTTTTCAGAGATAGACATTTAGAATGGAAGGTCAGCTTAAAAGGATGGAAATGAAGGCTGACGTTACCCTTAGGGATCTGGGGAGTATGAGGATGCAAATCAAATGCACATGAACTTGTTCCAGAAGCCTCTAGACAACATTTAGGAACCTAAGGAGTGGCCTGGGTCAAACGTATATTGAGTTTGAAAGGTTCAAGCAAAGTAATTTCGATAGATGGAAAAGAACTTTAAAATTCAAGCAAACCTATGATGCACTTAGAGAGTAACTATTTTGGAGGAATTCGAAAATTCGCTGCCTGAAGTAATGCAAACTCCTGTGGGAGAGCAGAGAGTTTAGATAGCAAGTTTAGCAACTGAAATGGCTGAAGATTATGAATTGGTCCATAAAACACAGTTTGGCTTCCAGACTAAATTTCAGTCCATGAGGTAAGTAAACTGGGGCAAAGAGAAATACTCACGTGGGAAGGGATATGTAGATCTCAGTGAAAATCATAAGCATAACTTACGACAAGAGTAAAACGGAAACCCAAGAAGAGGACAAAGAAGTTTGAAAAATCTCTGATGTTTTCATTGCAATAAATTAGGTCACAGGAAATCACTCTTTTGGTGCACTAGGGAAAAAAAGATGTAGGAAAACAGGATTAGCATGGGAGTTTTGTTGGAGTGGTAACAGAAAGCACAGTGGAGGCGAGAAAGCTTCATCGGAGTGTACAAGCTGATCGGAGATTGGTCAAGGAGGAAGTGCCGAATCTTGCTTATAAAATATACCTTCAAAGGGAAAGTTTAATCACATAGGCCAGAAGTAGCAGGTACAGAGGATGCAATATTAAGGGACACAGGATCCTCTCAGTCTGTGATGCTGAAAGATGAGGAGATATATATTCCTGAGGGACTATTTCCAGAAAAGTTACTATGAAAGGGAATTCACTGTGAGACTAAAAAAAAGCACATAGTTATGTTAAGCGAGGATAGAGTGTCCAGTGAAGAGTGAAGAAATTGTGATAGGAGTATTGGACAAACTCTCAGCTCCAGGAATACAATTTTTCCTTGTAAAGTATGCAACTGATTCACCGGTAGAAGTGCTGCCTGCTCTGGTTAAAAACCACTGGAGACACAGCCAATTGAAGCAATGCCTTATCTTGGAATCTTTTCTGAATGTGGGGTAACAAGGTCCCAATATCACGAGTTCAAACAGGAGAGATAAAAAAAATGTAAAGGTAAGTAAGCTGAAGTGGCATGAGGAGATACTTCGTTCCATCAGATAGTTGTGACAAAACAGGAGAAAATAGGAGATCATGCACACATGTTTAGTTCAGCTAAACTGATTGAGTTACAGCAGAAAGATTAAATTTTTAAGTTGTTGTATCAAAAGGGCATATACATTAGGGATTCTGAATGTATCCCTGAGTATTATTACCTTAAAAATGGTGTCTGCATGAGGAGATGGAAACTATCACATACTGAAGGAGATGAGAAATGGGCAGAAATTCATCAAATTGAATTGCAAATGGGGAACAGAAAGGAGAAGCTTCAAGTGAAGCATGAATTACCACGTGGAGGTCATTTTGGAGTGAGGAAAACACAGTCTCAAATAGAAGGCATTCTTACTAGCCTACACTGCACCATCATGTTGTTGAATTTTGCCAGACGTGAAATACACGTGAGGTAATTAGAAAGCCACAGGTGTTAATAAAACCTGCATCTTTAATAACTATTCCTGCAGTTGAGGAACCTTTTACAATAGTTTAATTGATTGGCTAGGTCCCCTATATCAAACAAAAAAAAAGTGTGAATCAGTATTTGTTAACAATAATTGATGTATCCACGAAATTTCCAGAGGCTATTGCATTATGCAACGTCACAGCGAAAAGGATGGTAAAGGAAATATTCTTTTTAAAAATATATACGGACTATCAACAGAGATACAGTGCGACCAAAGTTCAAACTTCACATCCAAACAGTTCAAGGAAGTTAAGGGCAGCTCTGTAATAAATCAATTCAAATCTACTGTGAACCATCTAAAATCGCAGCGAGCACGAGAAAGGTGACATCAAACTTTAACGATCATGTTGAATGCTTATGGTAAGGATTATCCAGCTGATTGGGGTCAGGGCTTTTAGTGATCAGAGATGCACAAAATGAATTGACCAAATTCTGTCCATTTTAATTAGGTTATTAAGAGGTAGGACCGTTAAAGTCGATGAAGGAGTAATTAGTAAATCAGAAGTAAAAGGCCACACTGTTGGACTATGTCTCAAATTTTCTGGAATGATTAAAAAGCGCTGGGGAGTTGGCTAGATGGCATTTAAAAGTATTGCAGAATGCACCTAAACAGGAAGTGGACAAGAACTCAAAAATTTGCAATTTTGCTATCGGGGATAAAGTATGTATGTTACTTCTCGTGATGGGGGATCTTGAAAAGCAAGGACTGGTGAAACTTATCAAATGCGAAAGAATATTGAGTGATGGTAACTACTTGATAGGGACTCCAGACAGAAAAGAATCTCACAGAGTATGTCATGTGAATACGCTCAAAAGGTATTTTGACAGGGAACGGACAGCAACAGGAGAATGTGTTAATGATTACAGTACAGAAGGAAGAACCAAGTTCAGAGGATTCTGGATTGAACGTTCCTCAAATTAAAGTGGACAATGAGGAAGTTTTCTAAAATTGGGATAAATTATTGAGTAACCTCTCTGAGAAAAAAAAAATGACGTGATAGAGTTGTTAGTATTATATGGGGAGATATCAGGAAATTAAATGGGAAATATTACCTAATTGTGCATAAGGACATGCTGTTCTGATTAAGCAGCATCCTTATAGGCATAATCCTCTAAAGTTGGCACAGGTTCAGAAGGGGATTGAACGCATGCTCAAAGATGACATAATCGACCTGAGTTACAGTGACTGGAACTCACCTAAAGTCATGGTAGTGAAACCAGATGGTACCCAACGATTATGTGTGGACTATCGCAAGGTCAATACAGTTAAAAAAAAGGATGCATATCTAATTCCGCAGTTGGAAGGCTTTAGTAGGAAGGTGGGACAAGCAACTTACATTTGGTATGAGCTCCATCTGATTAAGCAAAGCCTTTCAAGGTGGCTATAAAAGAGACAGTGCTAGAAAAGCTAAAAAGTCTTAAAATTGATAAATCTCCTGGCCCCGATGGGATACATTCTAGAGTTCTGAGAGAGGTGGCTGAGGAAATAGCGGAGGCATTGGTTGAGATCTTTCAAGAGTCACTGGAGTGAGGGAAAGTCCCGGATGATTGGAAGATCGCAGTTGTAACCCCATTGTTCAAGAAAGGATCAAGACAAAAGATGGAAAGTTATAGGCCAATTAGCCTAACCTCGGTTGTTGGTAAAATTCTAGAATCCATCATTAAGGATGAGGTTTCTAAATTCTTAGAAGAGCAGAGTCTGATTAGAAAAAGTCAACATGGATTTACTAAGGGGAGGTCATGCCTGACAAACCTGTTGGTATTTTTTGAAGAGGTGACAAGTAGGTTAGACCAGGGAAACCCAGTGGATGTGGTCTATCTAGACTTCCAAAAGGCCTTTGATAAGGTGCCACACGGGAGGCTGCTGAGCAAGGTGAGGGCCCATGGTGTTCGAGGTGAGCTACTGGGATGGATTGAGGATTGGCTGTCTGACAGAAGGCAGAGAGTTGGGATAAAAGGTTCTTTTTCAGAATGGCAGCCGGTGACGAGCGGTGTCCCGCAGGGTTCAGTGTAGGGTCCACAGCTGCTCGCATTATATATTAATGATCTGGATGAAGGGACTGGGGGCATTCTAGCGAAGTTTGCCGATGATACGAAGTTAGGTGGACGGGCAGGTAGTACTGAGGAAGTGGGGAGGCTACAGAAGGATCTAGAAAGTTTGGGAGAGTGGTCCAGGAAATGGCTGACGGAATTCAACGTGAACAAATGCGAGGTCTTGCACTTTGGCAAAAAGAATAAAAGCACAGACAACTTTCTAAACGGTGAGACAATTCGTAAAGCCAAAGTACAAAGGGATCTGGGAGTGCTAGTCGAGGATTCCCTAAAGGTCAACATGCAGGTTGAGTCTGTGATTAAGAAAGCGAATGTGATGTTGTCATTTATCTCAAGAGGGTTGGAATATAAAAACACCATTGTGCTACTGAGACTTTATAAAGCTCTGGTTAGGCCCCATTTGGAGTACTGTGTCCAGTTTTGGTCCCCACACCTCAGGAAGGACATACTGGCCCTGGAACGTGTCCAGTGGAGATTCTCACGGATGATCCCTGGAATGGTAGGCCTAACATATGAGGAACGGCTGAGGATCTTGGGATTGTATTCATTGGAGTTTAGAAGATTAAGGGGAGACTTAATAGAGACGTACAAGATAATACATGGCTTGGAAAGGGTGGATGCTAGGAAATTGTTTCCGTTAGGTGATGAGACCAGGACCCGTGGACGCAGCCTTAGAATTCGAGGGGGTCAATTCAGAACAGAAATGCGGAGACATTTCTTCAACCAGAGAGTAGTGGGCCTATGGAATTCATTGCCGCAGAGTGCAGTGGAGGCCGGGACGCTAAATGTCTTCAAGACAGAGATTGATAGATTTTGTTGTCTCGGGGAATTAAGGGCTACAGGGAGAATGCGGGTAAGTGGAGTTGAAGTGCCCAGCAGCCATGATCGAATGGTGGAGTGGACTCGATGGGCCGAATGGCCTTACTTCCACTCCTAGGTCTTATGGTCTTATGGTCTTATAAATGCGAGTGATGTGGGTGTCGGTGCTGCACACCTGCAGGAAGACGACGAGAAGATAGAAAGACTCATTGGTATTTATCCATCAAGTGAAATATTTATTGGTAGAAATATTCAACAGCTAAGAAAGAGACTTTGAGCTTCGTGTTGGCACGACAACATTTCAGTTTTTATATTATTAGCAACATCTGTAACAATAACCCATTGAAGCTTTTGGAGAAATTGTAGGACAAAAATGCGAGTCTGTTTAGCTCGAGCCTGTAATTTCAGCCACAGAGTTTGAAAAGTGAGCCTGTGGCAGGTCTTGATTGCCAAAACATTGTGGAAACTTGAATGACAGATCGACACACTCAGTGGTAGATGTATCACACACTGAATTTGGATGTAGCTCTGCAGGTTTGCATTTTTATACTAAGTCAATGCATATGTGTGTTTTTGTGTACTAACCACTACTTTTGGTTATTTTGAGAACTGAAGATATCTTTGGATATTAATGATTCAGTTTTATAATGTCCCTTCACAAGGTTATGTTGTGCTTGGTTTTTGTTTCAGAGAGGTTCTAACCGACCCACGGTTCCAACACGTCTCAATTTTGAACGGCTCATTGGGGTCCTTTGGTTTATACCAAACTGGTAATACCTCAAGAAGAAGGTTTTTAAGTCTTAAAAAAAACTGGTATTATCAAGGGAACGTGACCAGTTCTCCACCTGCACAATTCAGTCAGTTCGAAGGTTATTTAAGTCAGATTCACTGTTGAAACTGGACGCTCTCCCCATCCTTCTGTCCTCTGAATTTGTAACCTGTAAGCTTGGTTTGTATAATTTTTACTCTTTGTGCCAAGGGGTTTGTTTATTGGGAATGTTGAAACCAATTTGGAACAGCATCATTAAGTCGGGAAAGCCTGTCAGGTTCGGATCGGATGGGTTATTTGGGTATTCAATATTCGCTTGTTTTTATTTCATTACTTAATGTTTTAAATAAATTCTTTTTGTTTAAAACACGGCAGTCTGACCAGCTAATTCACTCTGGCGATATCCACTATACACTTACCTTCAACAATTAGCAAATCTACGGTCAGGGAGACCTGCTTGAACTGATTGGAGGAGTCGGGCCTGTTCCATAAAAATGTACGATAATCTTGTTCATCAAAAGTTATGATTTAACAAGTAAGGGAAGGAATGAATATGATATTGGTTATGACACAGAAAGGATTGGGGCCAACAACTGAGTAGACCCCCACAGATTACAAAAAGATCTTGATCAAATGGGTCAATCAGCTGACAAATAGCAGACAGAGTTCAATCTGGATGAATGCGAGATGCAGGCACTAGTGTGTGTTTGCTGCTGTCTGCTGCATCAGGAATGAGATAATTTTATTCCCCATCTCCTGGGTTCAGCACATCGATGTCCTTCGTGAACGTTGAGAGGCCTTACTCTCCTGGTTAAGTCTTGCTGTTAATGTAGTTACACAGTATCTTTGAATTACCATTAACCTTATCTGCCCACGCTATCTCATATCTCTTTTGGGCTTTCCTTATTTCTCTCAAAATGGTGCCCCACTCTCTTTATATTGATTAAAAGATTCAATTCAATAAAGTTGTCTGGATCTAAAGTAAGTTTGTCTTTTATTTTTGAGTGGAACCTCAATAACTTTAGTCATCCATGGTTCCTTAACCTTACCTGCTTTACCCTCACGCTAACAGGAACATAAAGCCTCCCAACTCACGTCGTCAGACTGTTGAATGCCTCCCCCTTGTCAGACATTATTTTACCTGCAAAAAGTCTACTCCCATCAAACCTGGACAGTCCTTGTCCCATGCCATTAAAAATTATGGTACTTAAATCAAAAATATGATATTAATGGAAGGCGTATTATTTTCCACGAATAGTTATGATTGCCAGACCCAAAAGTATTCTCCCATGTTCACTTCAGTCGCTTGCCCTGCCTATTTCACAAAACCTGGTCTCGTTTTGCTCCTTCTCGATTCGGATGATCCAGGTACTGATGAAGAAAATTTTCTTCGACACATTTGACAAATTCTTCATGATTCAACCTTTTAACACTATGGTAGTCCCAATCATTTCTTTAGAAAATTAAAATCCCCATTACCACAACCTTATTAAGCTTACATATATCCGAGATCTTCCCACATGTCTGTTTCTCAATTTCTTTCTTACTGTTGGAGAGCATATGGTGCAATAACGTCAACGTACTCTTTCCTTTCTTATATTTAATTTCTATCAATATATATTTTGATTGGACGATTTGTCACAAATGAGCATATAGTGCAATCTCTTCAAAGTGACCTTTACTTTCTTATTTTTAACACTACCCATGTATTTTACCTGATGATTTTTGAGAAATAACTTCTCCAGTAATACCAATAATTTATCCCTTAATCTAAAACGGCAGGCCTCCCCTTCTCCACCCACTGTATGCCACGTTTTCTATCCATTCTATGACACCTATCACCTGGAACGTTGAATTGACAATCTTGAACATCTCTCAGGCGAAAGTGAGGACTGCAGATATGGAGATTAGAGTCGAGAGTGTGGTGCTGGAAAAGCACAGCAGGCCAGGCAGCACCCGAGGAGCAGGGAAATCAATGTTTTGGGCAAAAGGCCTTCAACAGCCCTTTCCTGATGAGGGGCTTTTGCTGGAAGCGTCCATTGTCCTGCTCCTCGGGTGCTGCCTGGCCTGCTGTGCTTTTCCAGCATCACATTATCGACTTGAACACCTCTTCACCAACTTTCAGTAATAAATATGATACCCCAATTCTATGTTCTTAAACATGCCCTGAGTTCATCAACCTTCCCCATAAGACCCCTTACATTGAAATAAATGCAACTTAGTGCTTCAGAATTAGTGTATACTCTGACTCTCTCATCTTTCGTTTCTAATGGACATGCTCTATTCACATTCATAACTTTCTCCATCCATCCGTCCATTAACACTGCCAATTAGAATAACCCCCTTGCCTTCTCTATCAATATAATGTCTCCCTATATAGAGTGAGCAAATCTCCCTGCTAAGATATTGGTTGATTTCCAGTTTAGATTAGACCAATACTTTTTGAACATGTGTTTTCTATTCCAAAACAAATTCCAATTTTCCAAAAATCTAAATCCCTCAACAACAACCCAGCTCTTCAGCCATTGATTTTTCTTCTTTAACCTTTCTTTCCTCCACAGGTTGGGGCTGGCATTGGCAGTAAACCACAAATTAATACTTTTAAAGTTTTATTTTTAATCTACCTCACCTCTTAAATTCACCCTGTACTGCTTTAATATTTTCCCTAAAAAGTCATTCCTACCAATATGTACAACAATCTATGAGTACTCAGTCTCACCTTTAACAATGTGCTTGAAAAGTTTAGAGCCATTCTTAAGCCTAGCACAAACCACCCTAAACTCATGCTCACTGCCACAGAATCTCCTGCTGATGCTCCTGACTGAAAATCCCACTGTAGCAATAATTCTTCTAAATTTTCTCTAACCCTGCCTAATATAAAAATCGTACCATCAGTCCAATAACTGACGGCTCTTCCATTTTCCTCAGAAAGACTACCTTCTTCAACAGTTCCAAAAAGTGAAAATCTTTTTGGTAGAGGAATAGTCGCCGGAGACATTGAAGTACCTTCTTACCTTTCCTGACAGTCACCATTTATCTGACTGCTTTGCTGGGTAGTAATTTTTTTCTAAATCTTCTCTCCAAACTCTCTGTGGCCTAAATAACATTATGCCTAGAAGCAGGATTTTTCACAACACCTTATTTATATGTTACCTTTCATTACCTATAGATAATAATGTTAAAATGGAAGCAAAATCATATACACATCAAACATATAAAAAATAGATATACTCAAACCTTTAACCAATTAACTCAATATAAATATTCATCTTCAATATATTCCTAGCAGAAAAGTCTTCTCCTGAGCAGAAAACAGACAAGACTCTCTGATATGAAGGCACAACTCCTTATTTTTAAAAAAAAATGTTTAATTTTCCGAAACGGAAACAAACTTTCGCAGCGTTAAAAAAGAAACCATAAAAACCATATGAAAACAGGAAGTGTTGGTTTTGCCTATGCCATTTCTGAGTTTACCATTATTATCTCATGGCATGGTGGCACAGTGGTTGGCGCTACTGCCTCACAGCGCCACAGACCCGGGTTCAATTCCCACCTCAGGCGACTGACTTGGTGGAGTTTGCACGTTCTCCCTGTGCCTGCATGGGTTTCCTCCAGTTTCCTCCCACAGTCCAAAGATGTGCAGATCAGGTAAATTGGCCATACTAAATTGCCCGTAGTGTTAGGTAAGGGGTAAATGCAGGGGTATGGGTGGGTTGCGCTTCGGTGTGGTGGTGTGGAATCGTTGGGCCGAAGGGTCTGTTTCCACAATGTAAGTAATCTAATCTCGCTGCTTTCATCCTCTAAGACGCCAATATTTAATTTTAGCATTCTTTTCCTTTTTGTCTTCTGCGAGAAATGTTATTTATCAATTCTTATGCT
The DNA here is from genome assembly GCF_047496795.1 of Chiloscyllium punctatum. Lineage (NCBI taxonomy): Eukaryota > Metazoa > Chordata > Chondrichthyes > Orectolobiformes > Hemiscylliidae > Chiloscyllium > Chiloscyllium punctatum. The sequence goes on along the minus strand of NC_092788.1, from coordinate 55,312,248 downwards.
TTCTACACATTTTGCTTCATAGCCATTTTGATGTTGTTTTTAAGAACCGTTTGCTGGTATTTAAAGCGTTTTTCTTTAATTTATTGATAGGATGAGGGAGTCGCTCGGTTAGACTGAACTTATTGTTCATCCCTACAGGGCAGTTAAGATTTAACCAAATTTGTGTGAGTTTGAAGTTATACAGAGGTGAGACCTGGTAGGAATGATGGGTTCCTTCCCTGAAGGACACTCGTGAAATATATGGCTGTTTCTAACAATAAGCAATGCTTTCATGATCATCAATAGACTCTTAATTTCAGGTTCATATTGAATGTGACAACATTTGAACCTGAGTCCCAAGAACAATATCTGGATGAGCAGTCGGCGATAATACAGCCAGGCCATCACTGTCTTGTTATTGTTGACTTCCTTGTTAAGCTATGGATCACTTTTCATCTTTTTACAATTCCTTACCACTAAGGATTGCACTTCAATTGAGGGGTTAGCACTGTTATTCAACTGTCCTGCACTTTAATGTTTTTGCCAAGTCTACTTGGGCAAATCGCTTCCTCAGGCCAGGAAAGTTGTCATTGCCCAACACTAAACCTCTCGTATGTGACTGTCTTCACTGTTTCAATCTGAATATGAACCTCCAGCATGCTGTGCCACTCTTTCTAAGATAATCCTTACGACAATATGATTTATCACTCCTTCCTTATTACATCATACCAAGTCGGTTCTCTGGTTGGTTCCATGATACGTTAATCGAAGAAATAATCCCTTATAGTTTCGATGAGGTGTTCTTTGAGTCTCCCCTTGTCTTTTTTTAAATACTTTTGTGCACAAGATCTCCAACCCAATAACAGTGACCCTATCATTTACTCCAACTTTCTATTCATATTTTAAAATTGTTATTATTCTTTCCCTCAGCATGGTCATTGTACTGGCACTGCCTGTTTATTCGACCACCCTCTACTTTCTGTTCAGTTTCTGACCTGCTGAATTGGTTCCCAGCCTCCTGAGCTGCACGATCACACCTCCCTTCCAGGATGTTAGGGCCCCTCCAGTTAAGGTGCACACTTTCATTTTTGTACAGTTCCCACCTGTCCCAGACTTTCTGTGCAGGACCTTTCAACCTTCCATTCTTCTTACCTATGTCATTGATATCAATGTGAACGACGCCCGCTGGCTGTTTCCCCTCCCAATTCAATATGCCCTGCGCATGCTCGGAGGCATTCTTGATCCTGGCACCGACCTCCCTTTGTATGAAGAAATCATAGAATCATAGAATCCCTACAGTGAGGAAGCAGGCCATTTCACACAGCACGTCCATGCTGAGCCTCCGAAGAGTAACTAACCCTGAACCATTCCCCTACTCTATTCCTCTGCATTTACCCATGACCAATGTACCTAACTGGCACGTCGCTGAACACTATTGACAAAAAGTAAACAACCCAGACCCATTCCACTAGGCTATGTTCAATCTGCATTCTCACAACAGATACTGCCAAAACTACTGAGCATTTCCAACAACGTCTATTTTTGTCACCGATGATGATTGCATTTTGATAAAAAAATTTATGTAACTCAGACTTCAAACAAAGCTGAATTTAAACTCCCAGGAGAAAATTAAATATCTGGTCATTCGATGACCCCAGTAAAGGTTCAGTAAATTATTTCTGTTTGGCCCATGAACGTCATTTGTTCACTTTCCCAATCAATGAATAAAGGAGATTTTTTAGCATCTTTTTTGATATCAGAAAACTTGGAAACGTTGCGCTTTTACTCCTTCATATGGGTGTGATTACATCGCATTCTTTCGTCTTAGTGCAACTAAAGATGATTATTCACAAGCGAAACACACACACACACACACGCACACACACACACACACACACACAATGTAATACTTTGTCGAAGAATGCCAATAACATTGTAAGTAATTGGAATGACAACTGGAAAGAAGGAAATAAGTAATGGAAGGATGAGAGAAGATGGGTCTTTTTCAGAACAGAAAGTACATTTATGTGAACTTGCTAAGTTGATCAAATTTATGAAAAGCTATGCAGGGCAGAAAAAAAGACATTGTTATGAAGGTGTAGAGGTATACTTTCCCGTTAAGGGAGACAGGAAGCTGGCACAAGGTGTTCTGAAAGAAGTTAAAATGTAACATTTGTCTGTGAAACCAATAGTGATGCTGAGTTGCCATGGAACAAAATCAAATACAAATTCACCCAGACAGATTAAATTATGCACCAACAGACTGAAATCAAATCGAGAGTGAAATATAATGTATTTGATGACATCAATATCAATGAAATTATCCGATGCATTGTTGTATGAATCTGGATGTTTTGAACATTTAGGGGGAGATTTGCTAAAGACATCCACAATGATAGACAGCGAGTTGAAGAGCTTTTTGTAGACACCTGTCTAGAAGACGTTTGCACAGCGGAACATCAAAGCAGACCGTGAGTAAAATCGATAGACAATATCTACAAAGGAAAATCGACAAAGCTGACTGGTTTTGAAACATGATGATATTTTTGTAAACCTTTATTGGGGGTTTTGTTTCAGCAGACTAGTATTGTAGAGTGGCAGGTAAAAGATACGTTTGACCCACGGGATTTCTAAACAGTTGTTCATTTTATTATTCTCTGTTGGACTTAAATAACAAAATTGTTAATTTTACTTTTAAGTAGTGACTCTGTAAATGGATCTTTGCCTCTCGACACTTAAGATATTAGGACATGAGGTGAACATTTCTTTGTGGCTGGTTTAAATTAGGAGAGCGGTCAATCCTGTGTTGTAAGAGTTTGGGAGACTTTCTTCCGCGATTATAACAGGTTTAGGCATATCCAAACTGTCATTTGGGTAGATTTGAATAAATTTGAGGTATGAGAAAATACACAGTATATAAAAACATTTGCATGTTGGTGTCCAAGATCTTTAAATAAAACGTCAGTAAGACAACTGATTCAATTTCGAAGACTTGTTGTTGGTTAAATTAAAAGTGAGAGAAATGGTTCTTAAAATAATTAAGAGGGGTTTGAAGATGATTCTCAATTTTTCCAAGGAAGTTTAGAAAGAAAAATAAAGGCCAAACCTTTAGAATTAGTAAAGAACATAGATTTGCGTTTAACCGAGGAAAAAAGTAAAGCTGAAATTGTCAGGAAATTACTCAAACGCTAAGGTGTATCAGAGAAACAGATAAGTGCAGTAGACTGAGAAAAACTTAAATTATAATTGAGGAAAATTGAGTTTAAAGATAAACAAAGGAAGAGAGAAAGAGAGAGAAGAAACAGAAAGCAAGAGAGAAGAGAGACGGAGAAAAGGGAAGGAGAAGGTTCATATCTGAGCATAGAGAGAAGAAGATTGAAAAAGAGACGGAAGGTTTTTAGTTGAGCAAAAAGAGCGAGAGGTTGAACTTGAAGGTACGAATTAGTCAACAAAGTCAAAGTAACAGGATGGAGATTAAAAGGCAATTGGAGATACATACAGCTATGTCAAAACGCTGCCACATTTTGATGAGAAAGATTTTGAAGCCTCCTTTGTTTCATTGAAACTTGGCTAGGTAGATAGAATGGTCCAAGTAATGATGGGTAATGCTAGTACAGACTAAACTGGTAGCCAGGCCGAGTGAGGTATTTGGTCCGGTGTCAGACAAAGGGTCAAGAGACCCTGAAGATGTCAAACAAGCTATTTTAAGTGCTCATGAATTGATACCAGAGACATGTAGACAGCAGTTCAGAAACATTAAGAAGTAAACAGGTCAGACTTATGGTGAGTTTGAAAGAATTAAACATAGGCATTTTGATAGATGGATGCTTGCTTTAAAGATGAATATGACCTGTAAGGCTGTAATGGAGATTATTCTGACTACCTGCTCAGTGTGGTTTCCAATAGGTCCCCATGTGGAGATGGTGCTGCTGTGGAAATGGCACTGGATTACTAATCCAGATCAGGCTAATGGTCAGGCAGCTGGTGGAAGTTAAAAAAAAAAAATCGAGATTTAAAATCTGGTGTCAGTAACAGTGATCCTGAAATCAATGTCGATTGTAAACATCAATTTGCTTCCCCAATGCACTTCATGGAAGTTAATTCTGTTCTGGTAAATTCTATGCTTTCCTGGCCTGGCCTAAAAGTGACTCCAGACACGCAGACATGTGATCAACTGTTCAATGGTCTTTAAACTGTTCAAGCAAGACACTAAATTGTACTGATGTGCTCCGAGGTTTGAAAGGGTAAAACCGACAGAACATGCAGCTGCAGCCTCAGTATCGGAAAAGGGAATGGGAAACACAGTCCTGTTGACTCCGCAGAGACCTCCTTCCTCATATCTCTGAGCTTGTGACAGCCGTAACCCTGCTGTCTCTTGATCCCTTTAGTGTCTAGAAATCCTTAATTATATCCCGTGTTTTAGCTTCCACAGCCTGATGCGGTATAGAATTTCCCAGGGTCACCACTCTCATCTCAGTACAGAGCAGCCTGCCTGTACCTAATACTGTGACCTCTTTTTTTAGACAACCCAACCAGGGGAATGATCATCGTTGCTTCCAATCTGTCTCGCCCTGTCAGTGTTTTAAATATTTCATTGAGATCTCCACTCATTTTCCTAAAGCCCAAGGAATACAGGTCCAGTCGCCTCAAACTCTGCTGCCTCAACAAGTCTGTCATCCCAGCGATCAGCCTGGTCATCCTTCACTGCTCTCACTCAATGTCAGGTTTGTCCTTTATTAAGTAAGGAGACCAACATTGCACATAATACTGCAAAATTTTCGAGATGAGCGTCTCCCCAAGGGCCTGTACAGTTGCAGGAAGACACCCTTACTACTGTGTTCAAATCCCCCTGAAATGATGGTCAACACAGCCTTTACCTTCCTACCTGTTTTGTGTTTTTGCAATATTGCTTTCATGACTGTTGTACTGGGAGATCCTGAACTTTTCTATGCTACAGCTACCTACTTGGTGTGTTTGTGTACACTGGTTAGTGTGCCAATATCATTCCCAGTGTTGACTTATGGCTTCAGAACTCACTGCCCTGCACTGATCATGGAGGTCTGCGCAGAAGAAACCAAGAAAGGTATAAATCACTTTAAAGATCAAAATGTTTCGCCCAATCCATTTTCAAATTATCGGTTGCTGTTCTATTGTTTCCACCAAAATATACACCGTCACATCCACTCCCATTGCTCTTCATGTGCCACGCATTTGCCCCTTCACTCTACTTGTCTCAATCACTTTAGAGCTTTTCTTTAATATACTCCTCGCTCACTCACCATCCGACATCATTTAGTGCCGTCAACAGACTGGGTTACACTGTATTTGATTCTCTCAACTAAATGTTTGTGGATGTATTGGGAATAGCTGGAGCCAAAGCAACGATCCCTGCGACACCAAAGATCCTTGCACTTCAAAACAGAATGTTCTATTCCTGTTCACTGTTTCCTTTCAGCTCTCCCATTCGAAAATCATGTTCATTTTTTAGGCCCAACCCTCTAACATTTGACTTTGCATAAGAGGCCAGAATCTTTACCAAAATCTTTCTGAAAATCCAAATGCACTGCATCCATTGCTTCACCGTATGTATAGACCAGTCAGTTTCTCAAATATGATTCCCATTTCATGTTGACCCATTACATAAGAACTAGGAAAATTAATAAAAACATGGCTGATCATTTCATGCCCTCAGCTCTACCTGCCCGTCCCCTCACCATAACCATTAGTTCCTTTACTGCGCAAAAAATATCTATCTAAGCTTCAAACACATTCAATCACAAAGTTTCAACTATTTCACTCAGCAGGGAATTCCACCGATTCACAAACTTCTTGGTCAAGATGTTCCTTCTGAATTCAGTCCTGAATCTGCTCTACCTAATTTTGAGACGTTGCCCTCTTGTCCTAGTTTCACCTTCTACTGGAAACGTCCTCTCTATTTCTATCTGATCTATTTCTTTCATAATTATATATGTTTCTATCAGATCCTCCCTCATTCTTTCAAATTCCAATCAATATATTATTCCAGTCTACTCTGTCTCTCCTCATAAGTGAACCCCTTCAACTCCGGAACCAACCTAATGAACCTCCTCTGTATCCACCGCAGTGCCAGGACATCATTTCTCAAGTGAGGAGACCAAAACTGCACATAATACTCCAGGTGTGGTCTCACCAGCACCTTGTACAGCTGCAACATAACCTCCCTGCTTTTAAACTCAATCCCTTTAGCAATTCTATTTGCCTCGTTAATTACTTGCTGCACCTGCAGACCAACTTCTGTGATTCATGCACAAGGACACCCAAGTCCCTCTGAACATAAACATGCTGTATTTGTTTTAGCATGCAAGTAATAGTCCTTTTCACTGGTATTCCGACCAAAATGGATGGCTTCGCATTTATTACAATTGTACTCCGTCTGCCAGACCTTTGCCCACTAGCTTAAACTATTTATGTTCCTTCGTAAAGTTTAACATTCCACTGCACACTTTGCTCTGACACTCATTTTAGTATTATCTGCAATCTTTGAAACACTACACGTGATGTCCAACTACAAATCGTCCATGTAAGCTGTGAATAATTGTAATCCTAGCACTGATCCCTGAGGCATACCACTAGTCAATGATCAGGAACCAGAAAACAATCATTTATTCCCACTCATTGCTTCTTGCTAGTTAACCAATCCTCTATCCATGTTCATGCATTACCCGGAATACCACACATCTTTACCTTATGCAGCAGCTTTTTTGGCGGCATTTTGTCGAATGCCTTTTGTAAATCTTGGTACACCGCATCTACTGGCTCTCTGTGGTCATAATGTCTTCATAGATTTCTAGTAAATTAGTTAAGCATGACTTTCCTTTCATGAACTGATCCTATGTCAGCCCAATGGGAAGATTCCTGTCGAGATGCATTGCTATTTATTCCTTGATTGCACATTGAAATATTTTCCCCACTACACTTAATGGCTAACTGGTCTCTAGTTCCCCACCTTTGTCTACATCTCTTTTTAAACAGTGGTGTCTGATTTCCTGTTTTCCAATCTGCTGGAAGTGCAATAGAGTCCAGTGAATTTAGAAAGATTTCCACAAATGCATTTATTATTTCTCCCACTACCTCTGTTAGTAAATTGTGATGCATTCCATCAGAGCCAGGAGACTGATCTACCTTTAGCTCCATTAGATTTATCAACACTATCTCTGTCGTGGGAATGATTGTTTCCAGGTCCTCACCTACCTTCATCGCATTGACAATTACTGACATGTTACTAATGTATGTCACAGACAAGATCGACAAAATATGTGCTCAAATCCGCGGCCATTTGCTCATACCCCATTACTGAATCTCACTTCTCACCCTCTAAAGGACAATTGCTTACCTTAGCCACTATTATTGTTTTATTTATTTATAGAATCTTTTGATACCTGTCTTTATATTCTGAGGTAGTTTACTCTCATAATGTATCTTATGTTTTGTGATTTTTTTTGTTGCTTTCTTTTGACGTTTATATTTTTCCAAGTCTTTTAGATTCCCGGTGGTCTTTGTCATTATTTATGCCAGTTATTTGATAGCTTCCCTTATTTTCTGAGACATCCACGACAGATTACCATTTTCCTTCAGTCCTTCCATTTCCCTCTTATATACTGTTACTGAGCACTTGGAAAAATTGCATTGAAAGCCAGCCAGTGTTCATCAACAGTTCCACCTTAAAGTCTTTTCATTCAGCCAACTTTAGCTAACTCCTCCCCTCCCTCATCCTATTGTAGTCTCCTTTATTTAAGCACAATACTCTGGTGTTGGATTTTGTCTTCTTACCTTCCATCTGTATGCTGAGTTCAACCATACTTTAAGTCCCAATAATTTATCCCAATACATTTATTTATTAATCTCATTCTTTATCCCTCGAGACTAAGGTTTCCCAGTATTGTTGGGAAGATTTGACTTGTTTGTTTTTTTTTCTTCTGTGAAGACAGAACTAATGTATTTGCTTCATAGTTCTGTCACTTCCCTGCTGTAATGCTGCATTCTCTGGGTTCAGACTGTAACAAAGTTGCACTTGTTTTCTCTTACCTTTTCCTTTGACAGTTCACACTTATAACTCTTGTTAATAATCTCTTCAGAAACCGACGAATTCATATTCACACCATGCAATCACAGGAGCATAGACTCTCTTCTGTCAGAAATTTTAATTAGATTATGACATCAGATCTGTAAGCAATACTTCATGTACAGTCTCACCAACACTCTGTGTAACTCGCGCAGAATGTCTTTACTTCTAGTCGGAATAAATTACTGTAGAAGCTGCAATCTGTACTTAAACCCACACGTGGTAGATATCACAGTGAGTCAGACAGCATCCGTGGAGAGAGAGCATGGAGCTCTACACCGCCTATATACTGATTCTCTTTAAACAAAATCAAACCTAACTTTTACCTTGCTCAATTTGCGTATGTTTCTCCTAGTGTACTTTTTTTTTCTCTATTAACTTACTGCATGAGTTCTTGAAAATCCTCCTGAGTATCCAACTATAGCATATTCACTGGTTTTCCATTGTTTACATTCACAAGGGTTATCTTCAAGCAAAAAGTTTGCAAATTTTGACTACCCTATCAGAAATCTAGCATCATTCTCTTGACGTTTGCTATTGTTCTCTAAGTGTGCAATATCAGGTTCTTTATAATAAATTTCAACAGATTCCCTACTGTGGATAACAGGTTAGCTGCTCTGTAGGTCTCCACTCTCCCTCCTCTTTCTTTCCTAAATCCTTGGAATGCATTCATTATCTTCCAAATTGGACATGGAAAAATACAATGATCCTCAATGCAATCAATCTGTGCACTGCTGCATTCTCTGAAATTTCAGTATGAATTAGATCGGCCTGTCAGACTTATCAATCCTCAATCCACATATGTTTTCAAATACTACCTCATCACTGATATGGATGATTTTAGCGTTTAGTTACACAAGTCCCATGATCACTTGTTATTTCCTCCATGAAGACAGACACTAAGTAACTGGTTAGTTTCCCTGTCATTTTTTTCTGTTCTCTGATCACACAACACCAATTTCAAAACAGTCTGAACTCTAGCTGGTGCTGAAAATACTGTTAAAGCAACCCATCTCATACACCCTCATGAAATCCATTTCCCCAGCATTAAAATTCACTTGGGTTAACACTGTTCCAATATTACTTGAAGCTACCCATTTTTATTGTAGTACCCACAAAACTTGGATATGTAATTTCCTGTTCTGTAATATAAACAGCATTTGTATCACAATTTTGGCTTTGAGGTATAACTCCCATAAATGTTTGCTTCTGCTTGCTGTTTCTGAGCTCCACCTTACCAGATTCTGTGGAATCTGAGTGACATGGGCTCTGGGGAGATTAATGGCAGGTTCAGGCGAGATGTCTGGTGAGGCATATCTCAACATTGATGTCATCTCACCACATCCTACTCATTTCTCTCAAGTGTCATTATGACATTTTCACCAGATCTCCAGTTATGCTGGTGAAGTAGAGAAGGACAATAATCTTTCAACAATGCTGTGTATTCCCCCAAACAACTGAGACTGCTCTAACCTGGATGGGAACCTTACAACAGGCTTTTGAAGTGCTGCTGGTGATGTACAGAATCTCGGTGAGACCACATCTGGAGTAGTGTGTACAGAATTTATCTCCTCACTGGGGAGATTGGAATTAACTGAGAGATTATTCCCCCAACTGATTTGTGCAATGAAGGTGTTAAATGTAGAATTCCTACAACGTGGAAGCAGGCCATTTGACCCATAGACAGCAAATTAATCCTCCGAAGACCACCACATTTAAATCACACTATACCCCCCTGCTCCCCACCCAATTTCGGTTACCTGGCATTTTCTTTGACTAATGCACCTTACCTGTACATCGTGGGGCTGGGAGGAAACTGGAGTACCCGATAGAAACCCTTGCAGGCAGAGTGAAAATGTGAGACAGTGACTCCTGACTGAAATTGAACCTGGATCTCTAGTGCTATGAGGCAGTCGTGCTAACCACTGAGCTACTCATTGTGGGCATCACAACGTGCCTGCACAATTCAGCCCTCGAAATGTGACTTAACAGCAGGGAGATTCCATAAGTCCCCAAACCTGTCACTTAGCAACAGAAGAAGGACATTGAGACCTTGAGTGGCTTTAGCAGGAACAGGATCAAGACATGTAAGCCATCGAGAAAATAATGAAGGAACACTGTTAGGATATTCAGTCCATCGAGACTATAATGTTGGAACACCAGTAGGACATTCAACTCATCAAGTGTGTAAAGCAGGAACAGAATGAGTCCATTCAGCCACTCTTGCCTCTTACACAGCAATTGCAGCAGATCATTTACAACCTTGTGAATTGAAAGGGAATGTCGAGGTTATAGAAAGGGAAGAACTTCGATTAGCCAACTTCACTAGGGAATGAAAAGGGATGAACAAACGATTGGGAATTGAAGACAAATTGTTAAAATCAGTAATTAAGGAATTAATAACAGGAAATGTTCAAATCAAACCACAATCCATTGCAGTCAACATGATTTACTGAAGGATAAGTCAGGTTTGTTTATTTTTTGACTTATGTTTTAACTAAAAAATCTGACAAACATGGTGGATGAAGGGGATCCTATCGATGTCTTAGTTCTGGACTTCCAGAAGGCATTGCATAACGTGCCTCACAAAAGGTTAATATGCAAAACAAAAGCAAATGGGATAAGGAAAATGTATTTTGTTGGAGAGGCGCTAATGTACAAAAGCTATGATATGGAGGTGCTGGTTTGGACTGGGTTGGACAACGTTAGAAATGGCAAGATACCAGGTTATAGTCCAACAGTTTTATTTTGAAAAACACAAGCTTTAGTCCCGCTCTTCCTTCATCAGGTGTTAGTGAGAGCAGAAGACCTTAGACATATAATTTATAAGGAAAAGATCAAAGGGCTGTACAACACATGGACGTGAATTTAACACATCGAAGATGTCTCCCAAACCTTTTATCAGTTAGAATGGAGGTGCAGGTTTTGATTGATTAATATGCAAACCTGAGAATTTATTTCAAGTCACTGCCTGGAGATAACTTAAGGTACTAACGATGTAAAGGAATGGACCCCTCCGGACAGACTATGTTATACAGGCGTGAGGTCTTGTTTTGAGTCTGTCTTTGTCTTCTCCTGGAGTCAGACTGATTTTATTTGCAAAGTATGAGTTTATAAAATACCGTATTGACTGACTGTATACAAATTGAATATTTTTGAGAAAATATGATTTATTAGTATGGATGAGGGGAGTGTGAATGTGCGCGGGGAGAAGAGGGAGAGGTGCATGGGTGTATGTCGGGGGAGAGCGAGAGGGCGTGTGTACCTACGTTAAGACACAGCCAGATTTGTCAGATTCCTTTCCCCACACACTCACTCCGTGGTTTCAGAGTTTTTCTTCTCTGAATCTCTGCTCATTTTTTCTTGTTCATGTTACAGACCCAGATGCTGCAACTACAGTCGCAATGCTCCATCCAGATTTGCGTCACCAAATCATCAGGTCTCTCTGAATGTGAGAGTCAGCTCACAGCACGACCTCCTGCAAACCATCCCAAGCCCATCCACTAACGTTTCAATAACAGGAGACAGTCAGAAGCTCCTCAGTTACAGGTTGGATGCCTTGTCCTTTATAATGGTTGTCGCGGGGTTCCCTCGTGTTACTGACTGCACTGTCAGCTGAGAGCGACAAACACAGTCGTTGAGTGGACAGGTACATCTCTCAAAGCTACTGGAACCCCTTGTCCAACAAAGATAAGCATATGGGACACACCAGGAAGTGAAAAACTGCCCAATACACACTATTTCATTCTTTCAGAGCTTCACAATGACAGCATTCGATACACTCAGAAGCCAAAAATAAAACACCAGGGAACGATACAGAAAAACAAACAATTAATTAACTGATAACATGTTGCGAAAATATGGATAAGGAGACAGGGGAGTGAGAATAACTGGAGAAGTGAGACAATGGTGGGTCCAATCACAAAAATGAGAACATCAAATGAAAACATTGGCAGATCAGTTGAAATGCTTCGTTACATCAAAATCCGAATCGGCCTCACAGAACCAACCCAGACACCGTAAACTGAGACAAGTTAAGCCAGAATGGAGAGCTGTGCAGACTATGCTAGTGGAGTACTACATAAACTGGGAGAAAGTGAGGACTGCAGATGCTGGAGATCAGAGCTTAAAAATGTGTTGCTGGAAAAGATAGAAAGAGAGAGAGAAAGAGAGAGAGAGAGAGAGAGAGAGAGAGAGAGTATGTGTGTGCGTATGTGTGTGTTTTGGTGGCGATAAATATGAAAATTGTTTGAGAGAGAACACACATGGAGGGAATCAGTTTAAATGAGAACAAGTGACAAGGGTTTGGGTAATCAATATAGAGACACTGAGGATTGTGCCACAGACAGAGGAAACGATGTAGTTCAAAATATTAAATTAAAGGCATTGCCAGACCCGGCAAAAATATAAATCGATTCTCAAAGAAATGATGGGATTTTGGTGTGAGGTGAGAACCGAGCCTTGGAATGTCGACTCAGATTTGCAGATTTGAATTTGGGAGTGTCAGCAGCAGATTATTGGGATCATTAAGACTACATTTCATAGCTCAGGGTTCAAATCGCAGATAGAATAAGCCAGTGAAGTATATTCAGGAGACGTTAACAATTAGAAATAGGAATGGTTCAGATATGGGTTCGGAATCAGCTCGTGGACAAAGGGATCACCATAGTTGTGACTCGTCTGTTTCAGCCTCAGATAATGGCCAGGGATGAGATGAAGTCAGAGGAACGAAATGGTGTTTGTAACCAGAACAGAAGACAGTGACCTCCAAGCTTTCAATATTGAACTAGGGCTGTGATACAATGAATTGTGTTCCATAGCTGAAACTGAGTAGGTCAACCGACAAGGCACAGTGCCAGAACGAATGAAGGAAAGTCGTTCGTGGTGGTTTGGAGAGTGAATGTTTACACAGTAGAGTAAATGTAAAGAAAAATAATACAGTCACACATTATTAATGCAAATAATAAATGGACAGTGAAACTTACCAGGTACACCAATAATAGCCAGGGTAGGATAATAAAAATATTGAATAATGTAAAGTCCATATTCGATCCGCCATGGTAATGGCCAGGAATGATGTGTAGAAAGAATCCATACATAATAGGATAAACTCCTGTCCATTGTTGTTACATTCCAGTCTAAAGTTCTCAGAATCAGATCTCCCATTCCCCTGTCTCTGCAGCTGCTGATCCCTGTGAGTGCTGTCGGTGAGACACCCACTCATACTATGGGAGAACACATTTAACGGTGTCCATTTTATCATTAAAATATGTAAACCCTCCACTGGGATAAGTACAATCTCTGGAGACTGACATTAATCACAGTCACCAAACAAACAGCTTCAGTTAACCAGTTCCTTACCTCATTTTACACATCCCAATAAAGGGGAACATTTACTCAGACTGGACTGAGTGGATGACTGTTGCCGAGGAATAGATCATAAATCTTTCAATCTTTTTTAATCTTTCTTCCTTATATGTCGGAGTATTGCTGGAACATTGCTGGGTTGTATATGTTCCATCCTGTTTGTAAAAAGGAGACATGGATAGAATGACAGATCAGTTGCATAAAATGCCTTGTAGGGAAGTTTCTAGATACTTGAGTAATGCTGCTCGTAGTTTGAAATGCCCTGGCATCAAACCATTTCATAACTTCGAGGCACCATTCAGCACATTGAAATTGCTGCTCAGGAACAGGGAGAAACAATTCTGTCCCCAAGTGCCTTCTATTGAGACATAGGAAGACATAGGCCTTTCGGCCTGTTACAGAGGGACAGGAGGAACTGATCAGCCTCTTGAAACTGTGACCCGTTCAGCTTCTCAGACCAGTATAACAAAAGCAGAGTCAGTTAACACGATTGCTTAGTTAATGAGAAATAAAATATAAATGCAACATTCTGATTTTGATGGTATTTTACAAAAAAATCAGAAAGATTTTCAGTCAATACGAACTGATTGGAATGTCAAAAGGCCATTCAGTCCTTCAGTTTCATTACACAGGAGCAGCTGGTGAGCACAGAGCTGTTAGAGCCTGTTACTCAGGAGCAGAAGGAGGAGGGCACACAGATATTGCAGACAGTTACTCAGGAGCAGCAGGGGTGAGCACACAGCTATTGCAGCCTGTTACGCAGGGGCAGCAGGAGGAGGGCACACAGCTATTGGAGCCTGTTACTCAGGGGCAGCAGGAAGAGGGCACACAGCTATTGGAGCCTGTTACTTAGGGGCAGCAGGAGGAGAGCACACAGCTATTGGAGCCTGTTACTCAGGGGCAGCAGGAGGAGAGCAAACTGCTATTGGAACCTATGACTCAGGAGCATCAGGAGGAGAGCACATCTATTGGAGCCTGTTAATCAGGTACAGTAGGAGTACAGCACACAACTATTGGAGCCTGTTACTCAGGAGCAGCAGAGTATGAGCACACAGGTATTGGAGACTGTTACTGAAGGGCAGCAGGAGGAAGGCACACAGGTATTGGAGCCTGTTACTCAGGGGCAGCAGGAGGCGGGCACATAGCTATTGGAGCCTGTTACTCAGGAGCAGCAGGAGGAGAGCACAGCGCTATTGGAGCATGTTACTCAGAAGCAGCAGGAGGAGGGCACACAACTATTGGAGGCTGTTACTCAGGAGCAGCAGGAGGAGAGCACAGAGCTATTGGAGCCTGTTACTCAGGAGCAGCAGGAGGAGGGGACACAGGTATTGGAGCCTGTTACTCTGGGGGAAGCAGGAGGAAGGCACACAGGTATTGAAGCCTGTTACTCAGGAGCAGCAGGAGGAGGGCACACAGCTATTGGAGCCTGTTACTCAGGAGGATCAGGAGGAGGGCACACAACCATTGGTGGCTGTTACTCAGGGGAAGCAGGAGGAAGGCACACAGCTAATGGAGCCTGTTACTCAGGGGCAGCAGGAGGAAGGCACACAGGTATTGAAGCCTGTTACTCAGGAGCAGCAGGAGGAGGTCACACAACTATTGGAGGCTGTTACTCAGGGGCAGCAGGAGGAGGACACACAGGTATTGGAGCCAATGACTCAGGAGCAGCAGGAGGAGGGCACACAGCTATTGGAGCCGGTTACTCAGGGGAAGCAGGAAGAGGGCACACAGCTATTGGAGCCTGTTACTCCGGGTCAGCAGGAGGAGAGCACACAAATATTGGAGACTGTTGCACAGGGGCAGCAGGAGGAGAGCACACACCTATTGGAGCCTGTTACTCAGGGGCAGCAGGAGGAGAGCACACTGCTATTGGAGCCTATGACTCAGGAGCAGCAGGAGGACAGCACATCTATTGGAGCCTGTTAATCAGGGGCAGTAGGAGCACAGCACACAACTATTGGAGCCTGTTACTCAGGAGCAGCAGAGTATGACCACACAGGTATTGGAGACTGTTACTGAAGGGCAGAAGGAGGAAGGCGCACAGGTATTGGACCCTGTTACTCAGGAGCAGCAGGAGGAGGGCACATAGCTATTGGAGCCTGTTACTCAGGAGCAGCAGAAGGAGGGCCCAGAACTATTGGAGCATTTACTCAGGAGCAGCAGGAGGAGGGCACACAACTATTGGAGGCTGTTACTCAGGAGCAGCAGGAGGAGAGCACAGCGCTATTGGAGCATGTTACTCAGGAGCAGCAGGAGGAGGGCACACAACTATTGGAGGCTGTTACTCAGGAGCAGCAGGAGGAGAGCACCTAGCTATTGGAGCCTGTTACTCAGGAGCAGCAGGAGATGCGCACACAACTATTGGAGCCAATTACTCAGCAGCAGCAGGAGGAGAGCACACAGCTATTAGAGGCTGTTACTCAGGGGCAGCAGGAGGAAGGCACACAGGTATTGGAGCCTGTTACTCAGGAGCAGCAGGAGGAGGGCACATAGCTATTGGAGACTGTTACTCAGGAGCAGCAGGAGGAGGGGACACAGGTATTGGAGCCTGTTCCTCTGGGGGAAGCAGGAGGAAGGCACACAGGTATTGAAGCCTGTTACTCAGGAGCAGCAGGAGGAGGGCACACAACTATTGGAGGCTGTTACTCAGGGGAAGCAGGAGGAAGGCACACAGCTATTGGAGCCTGTTACTCAGGGGCAGCAGGAGGAAGGCACACAGGTATTGAAGCCTGTTACTCAGGAGCAGCAGGAGGAGGGCACACAGGTATTGGAGCCTGTTACTCAGGAGCAGCAGGGTGTAGCGCAAAGCTATTGGAGCCTGTTACTCAGGAGGACGGCACACAGCTATTGGAGGGTGTTACTCAGGAGCAGCACGAGGAGGGCACACAGGTATTGGAGCCTGTTACTCAGGAGCAGCAGGAGGAGAGCACACAGGTATTGGAGCCTGTTACTCAGGAGCAGCAGGAGGAGGGCACACAACTATTGGACCCTGTTACTCAGGGGCAGCAGGAGGAAGGCACACAGGTATTGAAGCCTGTTACTCAGGAGCAGCAGGAGGAGGGCACACAACTATTGGAGGCTGGTACTCAGGGGAAGCAGGAGGAAGGCACACAGCTATTGGAGCCTGTTACTCAGGGGCAGCAGGAGGAAGGCACACAGGTATTGAAGCCTGTTACTCAGGAGCAGCAGGAGGAGGGCACACAGGTATTGGAGCCTGTTACTCAGGAGCAGCAGGGTGTAGCGCAAAGCTATTGGAGCCTGTTACTCAGGAGGACGGCACACAGCTATTGGAGGGTGTTACTCAGGAGCAGCACGAGGAGGGCACACAGGTATTGGAGCCTGTTACTCAGGAGCAGCAGGAGGAGAGCACACAGGTATTGGAGCCTGTTACTCAGGGGCAGCAGGAGGAGGTCACGCAGCTATTGGAGCCTGTTACTCAGGAGCAGCAGGAGGAGGGCACACAACTATTGGAGCCTGTTACTCAGGAGCAGCAGGAGGAGGGCACACAACTATTGAAACCTGTTACTCAGGAGCAGCAGGAGGTGGGAACACAACTATTGGAGCCTGTTACTCAGGAGCAGCAGGAGGAGAGCACACAGGATTTGGGGCCTGTTACTCAGGAGCAGCAGGAGGAGGGCACACAGGTATTGGGGCCTGTTACTCAGGAGCAGCAGGAGGAGGGCACACAGGTATTGGAGCCTATTACTCAGGGACAGCAGGAGGAGAGCGCACAACTATTGAAAACTGTTACTCAGGAGCAGCAGGAGGAGGGCACACAACTATTGGAGCCTGTTACTCAGGAGCAGCAGGAGGAGGGCAGACAACTATTGGAGCCTGTTACTCAGGAGCAGCAGCAGGAGAGCACACAACTATTGGAGCCTGTTACTCAGGGGCAGCCGGAGGAGAGCACACTGCTATTGGAGCCTATGACTCAGGAGCAGCAGGAGGAGAGCACATCTATTGGAGCCTGTTAATAAGGGACAGTAGGAGCACAGCACAAAACTATTGGAGCCTGTTACTCAGGAGCAGCAGAGTATGACCACACAGGTATTGGAGACTGTTACTGAAGGGCAGCAGGAGGAAGGCACACAGGTATTGGAGCCTATTACTCAGGAGCAGCAGGAGGAGGGCACACAACTATTGGAGGCTGTTACTCAGGAGCCGCAGGAGGAGAGCACAGCGCTATTGGAGCATGTTACTCAGGAGCAGCAGGAGGAGGGCACACAACTATTGGAGGCTGTTACTAAGGAGCAGCAGGAGGAGAGCACAGAGCTATTGGAGCCTGTTACTCAGGAGCAGCAGGAGGAGGGCACACAACTATTGGAGCCAATTACACAGCAGCAGCAGGAGGAGAGCACACAGCTATTAGAGGCTGTTACTCAGGGGCAGCAGGAGGAGGGCACACAACTATTGGAGGCTGTTACTCAGGAGCAGCAGGAGGAGAGCACATAGCTATTGGAGTCTGTTACTCAGGAGCAGCAGGAGGAGGGGACACAGGTATTGGAGCCTGTTCCTCTGGGGGAAGCAGGAGGAAGGAACACAGGTATTGAAGCCTGTTACTCAGGAGCAGCAGGAGGAGGGCACACAGCTATTGGAGCCTGTTACTCAGGAGCAGCAGGAGGAGGGCACACAACTATTGGAGGCTGTTACTCAGGGGCAGCGGGAGGAAGGCACACAGCTTTTGGAGCGTGTTACTCAGGGGCAGCAGGAGGAAGTCACACAGATATTGAAACCAGTTACTCAGGAGCAGCAGGAGGAGGGCACACAGCTATTGGAGCCTGTTACTCAGGAGCAGCAAAAGGAGGGCACACAACTATTGGAGGCTGTTACTCAGGGGCAGCAGGAGGAGGACACACAGGTATTGGAGCCTATGACTCAGGAGCAGCAGGAGGAGGGCACACAGGTATTGGAGCCTGTTAATCAGGGGCAGCAGGAGGAGAGCACATAGGTATTGGAGCCTGTTACTCAGGAGCAGCAGGAGGAGGGCACATAGCTATTGAAGCCTGTTTCTCAGGAGCAGCAGGAGGAGGGCACACAGGTATTGGAGCCTGTTACTCAGGAGCAGCAGGGTGTAAGCGCACAGCTATTGGAGCCTGTTACTCAGTAGGACGGCACACAGCTATTGGAGGGTGTTACTCAGGAGCAGCACGAGGAGGGCACACAGGTATTAGAGCCTGTTACTCAGGAGCAGCAGGAGGAGAGCACACAGGTATTGGAGCCTGTTACTCAGGAGCAGCAGGAGGAGAGCGCACAGGTATTGGAGCCTGTTACTCAGGAGCAGCAGGAGGAGAGCACACAGCTATTGGAGCGTATGACTCAGGAGCCGCAGGAGGAGGGCACACAGCTATTGGAGCCAGTTACTCAGGAGCAGCAGGCGGAGAGCACACAACTATTGAAACCTGTTACTCAGGAGCAGCAGGAGGAGGGCACACAACTATTGGAGCCTGTTACTCAGGAGCAGCAGGAGGAGGGAACACAACTATTGGAGCCTGTTACTCAGGAGCAGCAGGAGGAGGGCACACAGGTATTGAAACTTGTTACTCAGGAGCAGCAGGAGGAGGGAACACAACTATTGGAGCCTGTTACTCAGGAGCAGCAGGAGGAGAGCACACAGGTATTGGGGCCTGTTACTCAGGAGCAGCAGGAGGAGGGCACACAGGTATTGGGGCCTGTTACATAGGAGCAGCAGGAGGAGGGCACACAGGTATTGGAGCCTGTTACTCAGGGGCAGCAGGAGGAAGGCGCACAGGTATTGAAGCCTGTTACTCAGGAGCAGAAGGAGGAGGGCACACAAATATTGAAACCTGTTACTCAGGAGCAGCAGGAGGAGGGAACACAACTATTGGAGCCTGTTACTCAGGAGCAGCAGGAGGAGAGCACACAACTATTGAAACCTGTTACTCAGGAGCAGCAGGAGGAGGGAACACAACTATTGGAGCATGTTACTCAGGAGCAGCAGGAGGAGAGCACACAGGTATTTGGGCCTGTTACTCAGGAGCAGGAGGAGGAGGGCACACAGGTATTGGAGCCTGTTACTCAGGGGCAGCAGGAGGAAGGCACACAGGTATTGAAGCCTGTTACTCAGGAGCAGCAGGAGGAGGGCACACAGGTATTGGAGCCTGTTACTCAGGAGCAGCAGGAGGAGGGCACAAAACTATTGCAGGCTGTTACTCAGGGGCAGCAGGAGGAGGGCACACAGGTATTGGAGCCTGTTACTCAGGAGCAGCAGGAGGAGGGCACACAGCTATTGGAGCCTGTTACTCAGGAGCAGCAGGAGGAGAGCGCACAACTACTGAAATCTGTTACTCAGGAGCAGCAGGAGGAGGGCACACAACTATTGGAGCCTGTTACTCAGGAGCAGCAGGAGGAGGGCACACAACTATTGAAACCTGTTACTCAGGAGCAGCAGGAGTAGGGCACACAACTATTGGAGCCTTTTACTCAGGATCAGCAGGAGGAGAGCACACAGGTATTGGGGCCTGTTACTCAGGAGCAGCAGGAGGAGGGCACATAGCTATTGGATCCTGTTACTCAGGAGCAGCAGGAGGAGGGCACACAGGTATTGGAGCCTGTTGCTCAGTTGCAGCAGGAGGAAGGCACACAGGTATTGAAGCCTGTTACTCAGGAGCAGCAGGAGGAGCGCACACAGCTATTGGAGCCTGTTACTCAGGAGCCGCAGGAGGAGGGCACACAACTATTGGAGGCTGTTACTCAGGCGCAGCAGGAGGAGGGCACACAGGTATTGGGGCCTGTTACTCAGGAGCAGCAGGAGGAGGGCACACAGGTATTGGAGGTTGTTACTCAGGAGCAGCAGGAGGAGAGCACAGAGCTATTGGAGCCTGTTACTCAGGAGCAGCAGGAGGTGGGCACACAGGTTTTGGAGCCTGTTACTCCTGAGCAGCAGGATGAGGGCACATAGCTATTGGAGCCTGTTAATCAGGGGCAGCAGAAGGAAGGCACAGTGCTATTGGAGAATGTTACTCAGGGGCAGCAGGAGGAGGGCACACAGGTATTGGAGCTAGTCACTCAGGAGCAGCAGGAGGTGGGCACACAGGTATTGGTGCCTGTTACTCAGGAGCAGCAGGGTGTAAACGCACAGCTATTGGAGCCTGTTACTCAGGAGGAGGGCACACAGCTATTGGAGCCTGTTACTCAGGGGCAGCAGGTGGGTGTGCAAACAGGTATTGGATCCGGTTACTCAGGGGCAGGAGGGTGTGAGCATGCAGCTATTGAAGCCTGTTACTGAAGAGCAGAAGGAGGACAGCACACAGCTATTGGAACCTGTTACTGAAGGGCAGCAGGAGGACAGCACACAGCTATTGGAGCCTGTTACTCAGGGGCAACAGGAGGAGAGCACACAGGTATTGGAGACTGTTGTTCAGGAGCAGCAGGAAGAGGACACGCAGCTATTGGAGCCTGTTACGCAGGGGCAGCAGGGGGTGAGGCACACAGCTATTGGAACCTGTTACTCAGGGGTAGCAGTCGGTTAGCACACAGGTATTGGAGCATGTTACTGAAGGGCAGCAGGAGGATAGCACACAGCTATTGGAGCCTGTTACTCAGGGGCAGCAGGTGGAAACAGGAACACAGGAACAGGAGCCAGTCATTAAACTGCTCTCGACCTCGACACAGGAACAGAAGCGAGTCACTCGACTGCTCGAGACTGGAACACAGGAACAGGAGGCCATCACTCAACTGCTCGAGACTGGGACACAGGAACAGGAGACCATCACTCAACTGCTCGAGACTGGGACACAGGGATAGGAGGCAGTTATTCTCTGATCTGATTGTGATTCCCTCATTCCATTTTTAAGATATTCCCCTCTCTGCAGTCTCTGCTCCTTTTGATGGTCATGTTGCAGATGTTGTCACTACAGTCACCATGAATCATCCAGAGTGGGTCACCAAAGCATCTGGTCTTCCTGAATTTCCACAGCAGCTTAAAGCACAGCCTCCAGGAAACTGTCCCCAGCTTTTCCACTAACATTCCAAAACTAGAATTAAGTTAAATGTCACTCAAGTGCTAGTGAGAAGGCTCTTCTGGATCAGTAACAGTGCAAGCGATTCCTTGTGTTACTGAGCACATGATCAGTAGAGAGTGATTACCACAGGCGTTCAATTGATCGGCGCAGAGCAAGTTAGAAAGGTGTGCATCAAAACTGCTGGAAGTCCACTATCCAACATGAAGCACAGAGCAGGACACCGGGAAGTCAAATAAAACACACGCTATGCTTTTTGAACATTGTTTCTAAGCTGCTTAATGTTGGAAGCTGATGCTCAGTTTAAATACCAACAGTTTATATAGCAACAAATGGGAGGGATTTGGGAAATAGACGGATGGAGAGAGACTCAGAGTCAGTGTTGCAGAAGGATGTGTTCGCATGTTTAAAAATGCTGAAGTGAAGACATTTCGATAGCATCAAATAACATAGGCTGGTATTTCCGGCAATGGTGAAGTAATAGTATACTGGTGTGAGTTCAGACAGAATCATAGACTCTCGGAGATGTACAGCACAGAAACAGACCCTTCAGTCTAACTTGTCCATGCCGATGGGATATCCCAAATTAAACTAGTCCCATTTGCCAGCACTTGGCACATTTCGATGTAAACCCTTCCTCTTCATGTACCCATCCAAATGCCTTTTAAATGTAATCATAACAGGCACCACCACCTCCACTGGTAGCTCATTCCACACATGCACCATTCTGTATTAGAAAATGTTGGTCCTTGGGTCTCACCTGAAATCCATGCCCTCTGGTTTTGCGAAAGAAATATGCCTATTAACCCTGTATATGCCTCTCATACTCCAAGGAAAATCACCCCAACCTACTCACTCTCTCCCAATAGCTCAAATCCTGGCAACATCCTTGTAAATCTTTTCTGCCTCCCTTCAAATTTCACAATATCTTTCTGATAGGAGGGAGACCAGAATTGAATACAATACTCCAAAATAACCGAATGAATGTGCTGTACAGCAGCAGCATGGCCTCCCAATTCATATAGTCAAAGCACTGACCAATGGCAAGCATGCCAAATGGCTTCTACCGAATTCTATCGAACTGTAACACAACTTTCAAGGAATTTTGAAACTACACTCCAAAACCTTTTTGTTCAGCAACACTCCACAGGACCTTACCATTAAGTGTCTACATCCTGCCCTGATTTGCATTTCCAAAATGCAGTGCCTCACATTTATCTGCACTAAACACCATTCGCTGCTCCTCAGCCGATCAGCCCACCTGATCAAGATCTCGTTGTACTCTGATGAAAACCTTCCGTGTGTCCACAACAACATCAGTTTTGGTGTCATTTGCAAACTAACCAACTATCGCTGCTGTGTTCACATCCAAATGATCTACATAAATAATGAAAAACAGTGGACCCAGCACTGATACTTGTTGCACACCACTGGTTACAACCCACCAGTTCGAAAAGCAATCCTCCATCACCACCCTCTATCTCCTACCTTCGAGCCAATTTTGTATCCACATGTCTAGTTTTCCATGTGCATTCCATGTGAACTAACCTAGTTAACCAGTCTACCATGTAGAACGTTGTCAAATGCCTTAATGAAGTCTATATCGCAATGTGCACCTCTGCCTCAATGAATCCTCTTCGTCAGTTTCTTCACAAAATCTCAGTCAATTTCGTGAGACACCATTTCCTTTACTTAAAGCTACGTTGACGATTCCGTATCAGTCCTTGCCATTCAAAATACATGCAGACCTTGTGCCTCATAATCCATACCAACAACTTGCCCATCACTGACGTCAGGTTCATCGGCTTTCCCTTACTATCCTTCTTAATGTTTTTAAAGTAATGACATCACGTTATCAAACCTCCTATCTTCTGGCACCTCACCTGTGACAATCAATGATACAAGTATCTCAGCATGTGACCCAACAATCCCTTCCCTAGCTTCCCACAGAGTTCGAGGTGACAGCTTATCAGGTCCTGGGGACTTTTCCATCTTTACAGGCTTTACGAACTCCAGCATCTCTTCCTCTCTATTACAGATACTTTTCAAGATGTCACTGTTAATTTCGGAAGTTCCTTAGCTTCCATCTCCTTCTGCACAGTAAATACTGATGCAAGGTGCTTGTTTAGTATCGCCTCCATCTCCTGTTGTTCTGCACATCGGAAGCCTTGCTGATCTTTAAGTGACCCAAAACTCTCTTGTGTTACTCTTTCGTCCTTAATGTGTTTGTACAGTACCTTTGAATTCTCCTTAACCCTATTTGTCAAAGCTATCTCAAGCCCCCTTTATGGCCTCCGGATTTCCCTTTTCATTATACTTCTACTGGCTATAGACTCTTCTCGACAGTCACTTTAAATCTGGAATTCAGAGGCTGATGACGATGATATATCTAGTTTTGATTATTTGAAATACCCAACTAGTTCGCTGATGCCCTTGAAGGAAGCAAACAGCCATCCTTACCTGGTCTAGGTTACATGTGACTCCAGACCCACAACAATATGGTTAACTGTTTACTGCCTCTTGGCAATTAGTGATGGGTAATAAATGCAGGCTAAGCCAGTTATACTCTCATCCCGTGAATGAATACTGTAAAAACATCGACTCCTGATATCCTTATATGACATTGGCATCCCTCTTACCCGTGACCAGGCCATCAATTTCTCCAATCCGCCAGCATTCCTTACAACTTCCAGCCTTACCCCTCACCCTAAAAGGGGCATACTGTCTCTGGGCTCTTGATATCTCATTTTTGAAGGCTTCCCACTTCTGAGCTGGCCCCTTATCTGTGAATATCGATTCCAATCCAGTTTGGAAGTTAGAGTCATAGTGTCATAGAGATGTGCAGCATGGAAACAGACCCTTCGGTCCACCTCATCCATGCCGACTAGATATCCCAACCCAATCCAATCCCACCTGGCAGCGTCCTGCCCATTTCCCTCCAAACCCTTCCTATTCATGCACTCATCCAAATACCTCTTAAATGTTGCAATCGTACCAACTTCCATCACTTCCTCTGGCAGCTCAGTCCATACACGTACCACACTCTGTGTGAAATATTGTCCCTTCAGTCACATTTATATCCTTCCCCTCTCACCCCAAACCTATACCCTCTCGTTCTGGACATCTCGGACCTCAGGCAAAAGACTTTGTCCATTTACCCTATCCAAGTTCTTGCCTAATATAATCAAATTAGACTTTCTCCAATTTAAAAAAATATCTTTTAGATCCAATTTATCCTTTTCCATCTCTGTTTTAAAACTAATAGAATTATGATTACTTGTTCCAAAGTGCTTCCCCACTGATAACTCAATCTCCTGCCCTACCTTATTTCCCAAGGGTAGGTCAAGTTTATGTTCTTCTCTGTAATGGAGAGCATTGTACAAGCAACTGCAGCTTTGTGACTGTTAGTGGTTTCAACAGAATCTATGACTCACTGGTCTGAATCTAAGAATAATTTGTCTCAGTGACGTTTTCATTGAATGTGACAGATGGATTGTCTGTACGAGTCTGAGCAAGTTTCTGGTGTTATCTTGTCAAACTCACCTCATTAACTACCCACTCCACCTCATGGTGTCCCTCTTATTCAATACCAGCCCGATTCTCACACCCATCATGGCTGGAGGTACTCACCATCGCTCGGATGCCCCTGGATATTCCGTGATCTCTGGCACTGGTGCCATCTTCAAAAGGCCAATGGGCAGACGGTTGAGCTTTCTTAGTTAGAAGTTGCCCTGCACTTTTTACCTTGAGCATGGCAGATAAGGGACAATTACAACACGGTTTTTTGGACAGGGGTTTGGAAGACCTAGTGGATGGGCTAGTTCAGAGTTAGACCATTCTCTTCCCAGAGGGACCCACACCACCAGACCCCCTGAGCATTGTCCGAGCTCACCACCCAGCTCAGTGCTGTATCTGCGTTCTGAGGAAATGTCCAGCAATACAGGACAAGCATCAATAACCTTCACCACTCTGTCAGGGTAAGGGTCACTGTATTCTCTCTGATCCCTCGCACTCACTGTATATTTGTTATAGCACCGACCACCGAACTAGGCTCATGCTCCACCACTCTCACTCTTTCACCTTCTCTCCCTCTCTCTCTCTCCTAATTTCCCTCCACTATACCACCCACACTAATAACGCAACATGGCCGTAACACTATGGACTAACTCCCTCCTGACACTTCACCATTTCCCCTGCCACACCTACACCAGAACTAAGAGCAGGGCCACCCTCTGCAACCTTCCCTCCCTCCCTCCCTTTGTACCATTCCAGGAGAAACAGCCTGCAATAGGACAGAAATGGTCAAGCCGGGTTGTGGAGTGCCCGATATCCGCTCCCTCATGCCACCACCACATGGGGAGGACCCTGCTACGAGTTGGAGAGGACCGGGATGCCTCGTGTGGAGATTCTGAAACATCCACATCTCACCAAACGAGTAAGGAGCATTGTTCAGTGAAGGGCAATTCTCACTTTAAACCCACTGGCAGTTCCGTTTCCCCCGGCACAACGTAGAAGCCGTGGCCCTGATGCCATCTCTCTTTTGTGTCGAGCTGGTATAAATGGAAACTCCACCATCTCGGTG
Organism: Chiloscyllium punctatum; assembly: GCF_047496795.1. Taxonomy (NCBI): domain Eukaryota; kingdom Metazoa; phylum Chordata; class Chondrichthyes; order Orectolobiformes; family Hemiscylliidae; genus Chiloscyllium; species Chiloscyllium punctatum. The sequence goes on along the minus strand of NC_092788.1, from coordinate 55,286,240 downwards.
GCCGGAGGGTGGGCTCACAACACATCGTCACCATTACCTCCCAGGAAGGGAGCACGGAGGCTCCCTCCTATACCTCCTCCTGTAAAAAGCTCAAATACTGAAAATAATCTGTGACATTTACTGCTCTCCTCCCTTGTCCTGCCATGTCCAATAATCTGTCCTCATATATATCCAGCATCCTGTGCTCCTGCAGCCCTTTTATAACTGTACAGATATTTTATATTGTCTGTCAATGTTATTCCTACCAAAGTGCATCATCTCACACTGCTCTGCATTGATGCTCATCTGCCATAAAACAGAACACTACACCAATTTGTCACTGCCCTTTTGGAGTTCCACACTGTCCTCCACACACTTTACAATTCTTCCAGGTTTGGTTTCGGCAAGCAATGAAATTGTCCTAAAATCACTCTCCACTAATACTTACTGACTCTCTCACTAGTGTGAACAAGCACAATACAAAAACACTCACCATGAACAGACTGAAAAAAACTGACACATACCAGAGTCCAAGTGATATATTGACAAAGTTACCGGAGCAAGAGAAATACTGACAGACACTCCATGTCTGTATTAGTGTCAGTGTATGAGTGAGTGTCTCTATGTCTCTGTGTTCGTGTGTGTTTAACTGTGTGTATCAGTGTAGGGCGAGTCTGGAAGTCACTGTGGTGTTAATGTGATGTACTATCCCCCTGACATGAGTTTCTGAGGAAGGGGTACTCAACCCAAAACATTAACTTTCATTTCTGCCCACAGATGGTGACCGACTTGCTGAGCTTTCTGTCGCTCTCAGACTCTGCTGGTCTCCCCACCCCTCTGTACAGGTGGTAATGGAGGGCGAAAATCATAGGGATTCAGTTTCGGAAGGACAGAGGGAATGTATCAGCTCACAGCACCATCCAAACTGAGAGCACCATCAACACACATATACGCACACACACACACACTACAAACACGCACACACACACAGGCATGTACACACATAGAGCTGCACACAGACGCTCATGCACAGATACACAATACTTATAGCCACCGCCACACACACTTACACACACACTACAAACGTGTGCACACACAGAGACACTTGCACACAGACATATACAGCTGCACACAGACACTCACATACAGATTCACATACCTATAGCCACCCTACACACGCACTTACAAATGCACACACACACGCGACACACACCGAGATGCAGAGAGCCACACACACAAAGAGACATACACACACCCATGACACACACACACACGCACACAAAATGCTTACACTCATGCAGATATATATACATACATGCACACATACGCATGCACTCACACAGACGCACACACACGCCCGCAGAACACACACAGACACAGATTTCATTCGTTTCTTCATTCCAACCCCACACCAGAACTTATCCCAGATCCATCCTTCCAACTCGGCACCTCCCTCTTGAACTGTGCTACCTGTCCGTCTTCATTCCCACTATCCACTTCACTCTTTGCTCCAACCTATCACCTTCACTCCACCATCATTTATTTGTCGCCTTCCCAGCTGCCTTACCCAAGCACCATCCCCTTCCATTTATCGTTCGGCCCACATGGTCCACAAGCCTCGTTACTAATGATGAGATTATGCTCGAAATTCCAACTTTCATGCTCTTTGGATGCTGCCTGAAATTCTGTGCTTTTCCAGCACCACACTCTTTGACATAGACACACACGCACCCACAGACACAGAAACACACACACAGACACACAGACACAGAAACACACACACAGACACACACACACAGACACACATGCACACACAAACACAAAGACAACCATGCTTCCCACGCTCGAAAACATCCACACTCCCCACACAGAGACACCCACACTGCCCACACACACACACATACTCACACACAGACAGGCATACACACTCAAACAAACATGCACACTAACACACATAGACACCCACCCTCCCCACAAATGCACATTTACTCTCATACACGGACAGACACACTCAGCCAGACACACAACTAACACATATGCAGACACGCAAAAAGCACATGTACGTACATACATGCACAAAGGAACACACAGACAGAAACACAGACACACACACACAGGCACACAGATACATACTGATATGCACATACACTGGCAAACAGACAGAGGCATACACACATTGACACATAGAAAACACCCTTACAAGCCCCCTACACACAGACACCCAAACTCCTCACACACACGCAGAATCACTGATACACAGAGACACACAATCACTCGCACACACACAAAACAAGCACATATTATCACACAGACACACAGAGATGCACAGAGACATGCACACACCGACACACACCAACACAGACATACAGGCATGCACACACAGAGGCAGACATACATTGACACATGTACACACACAGTGACAAGATCCATTGAATCGGATTCCGTGAAAAACAGAAGCCGATGGAATGAAAAGTGCCATGAGAGCGAGAATATAACATTATATGTGAGGAAGTTGTTTTCCAGACTCGAGGAGAGTGCACAATGCTGTTTCCAGGGATCAATATCTGGATATGTAGACAGAATTAGCATCGGCTGTTATTGTACTGCATCTTTTGTACAATGTTGCAAAAGCACAGGCCTTTTCTATAGAGGGGACAACTTCAAAATCCTCAATGATGCAAAACACACAAATGAGGTGAACAACAAAGCAACCGCAGAAACTCGTGTTACGTCATGGGGTGAACGCCCTGGCTCAACCTTTGCTCAAATTCGCTCTCTGTCAAATTCCTGAGCCAGAGTTTCGAACACTGAATGGTCTATGTTAATAAACACTGCTCAAATCTCACAACTTCAGTATTTAATACGCCCCTACATGTATGTCTGACAACAGTAATTGCTCCCTCACTGTGTTGCTTCAGCACACGTAGAGAAAAAATAAACATGAGAACAACAGTCACGTATGTGACAGGGATTTGACCCGATGCACACCTCTTCCCACCCTACCTCTTGCACACCTCTTCCCACCCTACCTCTTGCATTACACCTCTTCCCACCCTACCTCTTGCAAAAATGCCATCCCTTATTCCCAATTCCTCCGCCTCTGCCGGACCTGTTCCCAGGAGGACCAGTTCCACCACAAAACACACAAGATGGCCTCCTTCTTTAGAGACCGCAATTTCCCTTCCCACGTGGTTAAAGATGCCCTCCAATGCATCTCATCTACATTCCGCACCTCCGCCCTCAGACTCCAACCCTCCAACCGTAACAAGGACAGAACGCCCCTGGTGCTCACCTTCCACCTTACAAACCTTCGCATAAACCAAATCATCCGCTGTCATTTCTGCCACCTCCAAACAGACCCCACCACCAGGGATATATTTCCCTCCCCACCCCTTTCCGCCTTCCACAAAGACCGTTCCCTCAGTGACTACCTGGTCAGGTCCACACCCCCCTACAACCCACCCTCCCATTCTGGCACTTTCCCTGCCGCCTCAGGAACTGGAAAACCTGCGCCCACACCTCCTGCCTCACCTCTCTCCAAGGCCCTAAAAGAGCCTTCCACATCCATCAAAGTTTTATTTGCACATCCACTAATATCATTTATTGTATCCGTTGCTCCCGATGCAGTCTCCTCTACATTGGGGAGACTGGGCGCCTCCTAGCAGAGCGCTTTAAGGAACATCTCCGGGACACCCGCACCACTCAACCACAGCGCCCTGTGGCCCAACATTTCAACTCCCCCTCCCACTCTGCCGAGTACATGGAGGTCCTGGGCCTCCTTCACCGCCGCTCCCTCACCACCAGAGGCCTGGAGGAAGAACGCCTCATCTTCCGCCTCAGAACACTTCAACCCCAGGGCATCAATGTGGACTTCAACAGTTTCCTCATTTCCCCGTCCCCCACCTCGCCCTAGTTCTAAACTTCCAGATCAGCACTGTCCCCATGACATGTCTGGACTTGTCCTACCTGCCTAGCTCCTTTTCCACCTATCCACTCCACCCTCCTCCCTGACCTATCACCTTCACCCCCTCCCCCAATCACTCATGGTATTCTACGCTACATTCTCCCCACCCCCACCCTCCTCTAGCCTCCTCCACGCTTCAGGTTCACTGCCTTTATTCCTAATGAATGGATTCTGCCCGAAACGTCGATTTCGAAACTCCTTGGATGCTGCCTGAACTGCTGTGCTCTTCCACCACCACTAATCTAGAATCTGGTTTCCAGCATCTGCAGTCATTGTTTTTACCGCCTTGCAGTTCTTCCCCAGGCTGTATCACACAGCAGGGTCCTCCGGTGAAATGAACAGCCGTGAATGACATGTGGTTCGGTCTGTCGGAGACAGCATTTCCAGACAGATACAGTTCCCTCTTATTAGAACAAGCAGCACTGATGATGAATAACCTCAGAGAGAAGCAAGCGATAGAGATTTACCGTGGACTCGATGGGCTGAACGGCTTCTGTCGGCACGTGAATGACGTCACACGTCTCTGCCGTCCCTCTCCCTGTCTCTGTGACAGAGTGGCAGAGGGAGAAATAATGGCTCGTTTTTAATCCTCCCTTCCGCTTTGGACTGTCTGCAGCTCCGCAGCTCCTGGTTGTGGGGATGGTTCTCAGTGAGCGAGGGTTTCATTCGGAGTCACTTCATCTGGGACATTTGGGACTCAGATGTTAACTGATGCCCGATTGCAGCAAAGAAACCGACGGCTCTGAAACAAAAGCCTTTCTGCTGGATTGTTCTGTGAAGATTGATTCTGAACATCAAATGGGCAGCACAAAAATGCACTGCTTTGAATTTTACTGAGGGAAGAGAGTCCACAGCCCATTTCTCTCTTTCCCACCAACTCAGCACGTTTTTCTCTCTCTCAAATAAATGATATTTGGAGGAAGTTCGCAATCAAAGTTGCTAAGTTCCAGCGGCGCTCTTGCACCTGGCTGTGCCCGTGAGAGGAAGCTTCAGAGCATATCCGTATTTACATCCCGTCATAATGCCTGCAAGTGGAGGGGAATGGCTGAATACTCTGCCATTAGAGACAGCTCAGTCCACGGGGATGGGATAAACAGCATCGTCCCGCGTGGGGACGTTCTGCCGATCAGACACAGTCCACTTTATCATTCAGATCATACCAGAGTGAGAACGCTCGATAAGGCCAATCGGTCACTCGTACCTGTGCCAACTCGGGAGTTGCAAAAAATTGGTGAAAGTGGAAAGTGGATTTGTTCACGTTTCAAGTGTTTCCATGAAGCAGGAAGCAGAAGAAGATACACAGTCAAGCGATTGAGATCTGACTACAGGGGCAGCAAATAAGTTGTACAGGGCAGGGGAGAGCTTTGAAGTATTGAATTCTGGTTAATGGGACGATCATGCTTTTACGAGGCCACGCTGCTACAGAAGAAACTATGTCAGTGTCTCTCAGCATTGTGATGTCACAGGCAAAAGACGCCGTTACACTGCAGGAAATTCCTTTTTCCAATGTGATGGCAGTCCATATGTAAAGGTGCAGCTTATATATCGAATCCTTTCACATAAATAATTCCACTGCACCTCAGTGCGTTGTATTGTCTCCTTTCCACTTTACCTGTCATTGTGCCTGCACTGAAGTTGATTTACTCTTTCTGCGTGTCTTTTACAGTCTGGATGATGTGATGCAGTTGTACTGACCCATCTTCTGACAGAATTTTCCACTTCATTTCAGCCCGCCCTAACTTCGCTATCTGATACCATTCCCATTGTTTAGATGTTAATCGCTCGTCTCAGATCCAGCCTGCCCTCACCCAAAATAAATGGAAAACTCAGTCACACTGTGATCACTGCAATCGAGGGATATATTCACTCTAAGGTCATTGATAATTCGAAGGATAAAGTTAGGACTGCAGATGCTGGAGATCAGAGTTGGTAGTGTGATGTTGGAAAAGCACAGATCAGGGAGCATCCGAGGAGCAGGAGTATTCAGGTTTCAGACTTAAGCCCTTCATCTGGAATAAGGCTTGTGAGTCGGGGCTGAGAGATAAAAGAAAATAGTGTGGGGTTGAGGGGAAATAGCTGGAAAGTAAGTGATGGACGAATAGGAGGGAGAAGAAAATCGGTCAGAAATAGCAGTGATGGAAAGGGTTGCGAGGACGGTGCCGAGTTGAAGGCTTGGGCTTGGGGGAGGGGAAATGAGGTAACTGTTCAAATTCACATTTATCCCGTGTGGTGTTAGGGTCCCAAGCCGGTAGGTGTAGTGTTCCTCCTCCAGGCGTTGGGTGGTAACGGTTTGGCAGTGGCGAGGTCCAAGACCTGTATGTCTTTGATGGGGTAGGAGGGGGAGTTGAAGTGTTCAGCCACGGGACGGTGAAGTTGGTGGGTGCGGGTGTCCCAGAGATGTTCTCTGAAATGATCTGCAAGAAGGTTTCCTGTCTCCCTGATGAAGAGGAGACCGCACTGGGCGCAACGGATTCAGAAGATGACATTGGTCGCTGGACAGGTGAATTTCTAATGGATGTGGAATGATCCATTCGGGCCTTGGCTGAGGTGAGGGGAGTGGTGTGGGTGCTAGTTTCACCCGTCCTTTGGTGGCAGTGAAAGATGCCAGGAGAGGGTTGTGGGCTGGTTGGGGGGGATGTATGGACCTGAAGAGGAGGTCATGGAGGGAATGGTCTTTACAGAATGTTGGCAGGGCTGGGCAGCGAAATATATCTCTGGTGATGGTGTCTGTTTGGAGGTGGCATCAGTGGCAGAATATGATGCGTTTATGCGGAGTTTGATGGGATGTAAGGTGAGCACCAGGTGGTTCTGTCCTTGTTGCGTTGAGAGGCGTGGCTTCAAGGGTGGTGGTGTGTGAAATGGAGGTGTTGAACCAGAGGGCGCTGTCAACCACGTGGGAAGGCAATTTGTGATCGTGGAAGAAGGAGACCAACTGGCTCTTTCTGAGGTGAAATTGGTCATCCTGGAAACATATGTGCTGGAGGTGGAGGAATTGGGAATAAGGAATGGCGTTCTTACACGAGATAGGGTTGGAGGAGATGTAGTCTAGATACATGTGGGAGTCGGTGGGCTTGTAGTATATGTCTGTAATTAGTCAGTTGCCAGAGTCGGTGATGGAGAGGTCCAGGAAGGTGAGGGAAGTTGCCAAGAGGATCCGGATAAATTTGAGGTCGGAGTGGAAGGTGTTGGTAAAGTTGGTGAGCTATGCAACCTCCTCGTTCGAGCACCAAGTGAACCCAAACATTCATCAATGTAGCGGAGGAACAGGTGGAGGATGGTGCCTGTGTAATTGTGAAAGATGGACAGTTCCGCGTATCTAACAAACAGGCAGGCATAGCTAGGCCTTACGTGGTGCCCATGGCTACCAGCGTCAATGGAGGAAGTGGGAGAATTGGAAAGAGAAGTTGTTGATTGTGAGCACCAGTTCAGCCAAGTGGATGAGGATGTCGGTGGGAAGGTACTGATTGGGATGGTGTGAGATTAAGAAATGGAAGGCTTGTAGACTTCTGTCATGGCAGATGGATTTGTACAGGGACTGGATGTCCACAGTGAAGATGACGCGATGGGGGCTAGGGAAACGAAATTCTTGGAGGAGGTGAAGTGCATAGGGGTGTCACAAATGTAAGTGGGAATTTCCTGAACTGGGAAGAGAGGAGTGTGTCGATGTAGGAAGAGATGATTCGGATGGGACAGGCTCAGGATGAGACAATAGGTCGACTGGGGCAGTCAGGTTTGTGAATCTTAGGAAGGAGGTAGAATTGGGGAGTGCGCATTTCACAGATAATGAGGTTGAAGGTTGTGGATAGGAGATGCCCAGAGGTGATGAGATTGTGGTTGGTCTGGGAGATGATGGTTTGGTGAGAGGAGGAGAGTTTGTGATCGTGGTCTGTAGGAGGAGGAGCCTGCCAGTTGGCAAATGGCTTCAGCTTTGTTCCTCTGCCCGACTCACAAGACTAATTCCTGATGAATGGCTTATGCCTAAATCGTCCATTCTCCTGCACCTCGGATGTTGCCTGACCTGCTGTGCTTTTCCAGTACAACACCCTCCACTCATTCATTATTACTGTCTCATTTCACACTGCCAGGTCCATGCTGTCTGTTTGATTCTCATGAGCACTGTTCTCATGGACTGCGACAAAATCTGCCAATCTGAAACAAAAACAGAAATTGCTGTAAAATCACAGGTGTGCTGGCAGCGTCTGTGCAGATGAATCACAGTTAACGTTTCACATCCATTGGGTCCGTCTCTCCACAGATGCTGCCAGACGTCCTGAAATGTTCCAGCAACGTCTGTTTTTGTTTGATTTTCAACATCAGCAATTTTTTTCATTTTTTTTCTTATTTTCTGCCATCATGTTTTAAATATGACTGTGATGGAACGGCCCGATTCCACCAGCCGGCTCCTTTTATTTGGTTCACGTGACCAATGCCTTTCCACTTGGTCACCACGCCCTCCAGCTGCACTGCATATAAATTGACAAAATTGTGGCATTCTCTTGGATTGGTAATCAGGAGCGAGATTGATTGAAAGTATTGAAAATTTAAGATAAACTGATAAAATACGGGATATAAAACGGGAAACTGAAAGGGAAAGAGAGAACAGCGAATGATAATCCTTTGACAAAACTGAAATACAATTGCTCAAGATTCAGGAAGGACTTTCATCCACAAACATACCACAATATGGAATGTAATTTTGAAACAACCAATGCAAGCAGATAGCAAAATCTTCATTTTAAAGTCTTGCTGCAACTGTTTTGGTTTTCATGAACGCACACATGGGATGCAGGGCTGTAATGATCTCCTAAAATGGAAAAGGAAATCCTTGCCTTCGAGGATACGTGGGGAATGTTCACTGATTTTTCCCAGTAATGGCAGGACTGTCCTCTGGAAGCATATGAGTAAAATCTTTCAATGTTTCATTGAGTTTCGAATGAGTGGTGAAGGGAATGTCTCCATTCACAAATTAAACGGTCAGTAGAATTCAATACAGGGACCCATGAAATGATGAATAAGAACACGGACATACGATACACAATAGCTACGACAATTACTATGTGAAACTCTGGTTTCAAGGTGAAACTCTGTAAATGAGGCTGATGTCGTAAAATAACAGCAGACAGAAGTCATATCCTAATGAGTAGGATAATGAATCGAATCGTCACTTGGAGACGCAACACCTACTTTAAAGATTTGACCACATTCACATGATGTTATGCATATTTCGTACATTCTTAACTCCACCCAAGAAATCCACCAAGAAAACTCTGTCCTTTTGTGTTGTTAACCATCTGTACTTCTCTGCAGCACGCCATTTAAGATAAAATATGCTCAGACCAAAATTCAGTTCAATACAATATTCAAACGGTCCAATGTGATTTCTTTTTTGATTATTGCAACTACCTTTGTGAGTTTGCAACAAACTGTGTAACATGAAACCAGTTCAACATCTATTTTCCCGGAATTTAAAGCAGTGCACATGGGAAACGTTATCCATCTGCTGAAAAATCACCTTCGTCTCTCTCTCCACATATGTCTCTTCACGTTTTAGATACTTGCAGTATGTTTGTTGATCAAGGAGTCATTATTCAGAAAATGTCGTTTCTCAATCCACAAACATCGGTATTTTCCCATAAACTTGGCTTTGCTCAATATCACCTTCTGGCCGTATCCCTCAACACGACGACAAATTGAAGCTGCTCCATGTGAGGCTCAAAATTAAACCTTCGGCACAGCACAGCCCACTGTACTGGAACAGAGATACCGTGCACTGGTCACCTTCAGCACAGGAGCAACACATTAATGCTTACCTCCACATTCCTGGTTTTACCTTAACGTTTGGGAAACTGAGTTTCTCTGATTCCATGGCTAGTAACGGGGATTATATGATCATCTTCACCAGGGTTTCTGTCCCCACGTGAGGAAAGTGGTGAGGTACTCATTGTAAAGATGGATAGATTGATGAAATGTACAATTTCATATTTTGCCTTCACTAACCCATGGGCTTTTTATTTTGTGTTGCATCTGTAGAAATCTTAAAATCTTCATCTTGAACAGACTCAATGACAGATATCCATTGTGTCTCTGGCATCGAATTTCAAAGTTTAAACTCCCTCTGAATCCTTCCACCGCAGTCCGCTGTTTGGGAAGTGTTCCTGTTGTGGGATATGCACATCCCCGTCTGTCACCTGCTGCTCCCAGTATGCGCTCTGGCACTGCACTCATTTTCCATCTGACACTTGCTCACTGTGTTGCTGTGATCATACAGTGACTTGGTGTCGCACGGCCCAGGAAAATGATACAGATCAAGGTTTTTGCATTGTTGAGTTCAATTGTCAGTTTAGCCTTATTTTGGATTTTGACATTGTCTGTCCTGTACACAAGTGAGTGTCAAAAACATCTGAGCGGAAGTTAGGTGTTCCGAATAATGACATTGAGCACTATGCACTCTCCTCCAGTCTGGAAAACAATTCCTCACAGGCAAGTTAATAGACAATAGACAGCAGGTGCAGGAGTAGGCCATTCTGCCCTTCGAGCCAGCACCACCATTCATTATGATCATGGCTGAACATCCTCAATCTGTATCCTGTTCCTGCCTTAGTCCCATAACCCTTGACTCCACGATCCTTCAGAGTTCGATCCAACTCTTTATTGAAAGAAAACCTCCTGCTGTCTCGGGTTCTTCATTCCATTGACTTCAAATCTTCACAGAATTCAACAGACCTTGTTACATATTCATTTCCTCACATTTGTTCAGATCAATGTGTGCACAGTGTGACAGTGGGAGTGCACTTGCCCCACATCCCAGGGGTCAGACCATAGTCTTGGAACCGTACTGTGTTATTTCTCATTTCACCAACACCAGGGAGAAATATCTGCTTCTCTGCATGATTTACAAAATTCAATTATTCATAAGGTCAGAGCTTTTCGTGTATCTGTGACGAGGTGGGCCGAGAGGTTTAGGCGATGGACTGCTCATCCATTGTGCGCTGCACGCGTGGGTTCGAATCCCACTCTCGTCGCTGTCATCACCGGCTTTCAATGGTGTGGTTTTCAGATTATCACAGCTGTTGTATGGAAACTGGGATTCGAATAGTTATTTTATCTGCATTGACGCTATGACAAAAATCTCAAAGAATAGTTTGAGCCTGTTGAATAAACTACATTGCAATGTCGGTTGCATTGGGATAATGAAAAGGAGCGCGAATTTCTTTTTCAAGTCAAGTTGCTGTTAACGTTTTTTCGTATGAAAGACATACAGGAAAATCAAATACTGAGAGCTGCGAAGTGCATGTTATGCAAAGGGATTCTTAATGAATGTTTTGCCATATGAAATCCGGAGGACGTTGAGTAGAAGTAATTAATCCTGGTGAGAAGAGCACAGCGAGACAGCACAAAATAATGGAGATATTTCAAAGGGGCAGGGCGTGGGTTTCGGGGCACTGAGAACTGGCTGTAAATGCACAGTGGAGAATTGCTGCTGTGGGTGCCGTGCATGGGCACGGAGAGACTTACACATTGGTCTCGCTCTCGCCATTGATGAATGCTGGACATAAGGTACAGATAAACACAAGATGTGGGAAGCAAGCTCCATCTGGTTATGCAAACACTGGATGCATCACATTGAACTATGAACAACGGGAGAAATCAGCATGTTACCTATAGGGAGTGAAACTAAACTGTGGATCAATGACCGCAGATTCATGCAACATAAACATGAAAAATGATTTAACATGTAGGGTGTAGGTTTGCTTGCTCAGCTGTAGCTTTGATATCCAGACGTTTCTTCACTTGGCTAGGTAACATCATCATCAGTGGCGACCTCCAAGTGAAGCGAAGCTGTTGTCTCCTGCTTTCTATTTATATCTTTCTCCTCGATGGGGTTCCTGGGGTTTGCGGTGATGTCATTTCCTGTTCGTTTTCTGAGGGGTTGATAGATGGCATCTAGATCTAAGTGTTTGTTTATGGCATTGTGGTTGGAGTGCCAGGCCTCTAGGAATTCTCTGGCGTGTCTTTGCTTAGCCTGTTCCAGGATAGATGTGTTGTCCCAGTCGAAATAGTGATATTTTTAATCCGTATGTAGGACTACGAAGGAGAGAAGGTCGTGGCTTTTTGTTGCTAGCTGGTGTTCGTGTATCCTGGTGGCTAACTTTCTTCCTGTTTGTCTTACGTAGTGTTGGTGGCAGTCCTTGCATGGAACTTTGTAGATGACGTTGGTTTTGTCCACGGGTTGAACTGTGTCTTTTAAGTTTGTTAGTTTTTGTTTGAGAGTGTTGGTGGATTTGTGTACAACTAGGATTCCGAGGGGTCTTAGTAGTCTGGCTGTCATTTCTGAAACTTCTTTGATGTATGGTAAGGTGGTTAGGGTTTCTGACTGTGTTTGGTCTGCTTGTCGTGGTTTGTTCTTGAGGAATCTGCGGACTGTATTTTTTGAGTATCTGTTCTTCTCGATTACGTTGTATAGGTGGTTCTCCTCTGTTTTCCGAAATTCGTCTGTGCTGCAGTGTGTGGTGGCTCGTTGGAATAGTGTTCTGACACAGCTTCGTTTGTGTGTGTTGGGATGGTTGCTGATGTAGTTAAGTATTTGCTCAGTGTTTGTCGGTTTTCTGTATACGCAGGTTTGTAGTTCTCCATTGTCCTTTCTTTCTACTGTGACGTTCAGGAATGCGAGTTTGTTTCCGGTTTCTTCCTCCTTCGTGAACTTTATGCCTCTGAGGGTGTTGTTGATGATGTTAAATGTCTTTACTATCTTGTTTTGTTTTGTGATGACAAAGGTGTCATCTACATAGCCGACCCAGATTTTTGGTTTCATTGTTGGTAGGGCTGTTTGTTCTAGTCTTTGCATTACCGCCTCTGCTATGAATCCTGATACCGGAGATCTCATGGGTGTGCCGTTGGTTTCTTTGTAGATATGTTGTTGAAAGTGAAGTCGGATGTGAGGTACAGGTCCACGAGCTTCATTATGTTTTCGTAGGTAATGTGAGTGATGGTTGTTGGTGCGTCTGTGATGGTCTCTTCTAAAAGTGTGGTAAGTGTTTCCTTTGCCAGGTCGATGTTGATGGAGGTGAACAGTGCTGTTATGTCGAATGAGATCATTGCTTCTTCTTCCTCTATTTTGGTGTTTTTGATGATTTTTAGGAATTCCTGGGTGGAGTGGATGGAGTGCTGTGATTCTTCTATGAGGCATTTCAGTCTTGCGTGTAGTTCTTTGGCCCATCTGTAAGTTGGTGTTCTGGGTAAAGAGACTATGGGTCTGAGGGGGGGCTCCTCGTTTATGGATTTTTGGTAGTCCGGTTCGACTTGGGCAACAAATTGATCCTGGGACAGTCTAAGCAAAGACATGCCAGAGAATTCCCAGAGGCCTGGCACTCCAACCACAACGCCATAAACAAACACATAGATCTAAATGCCATCAACCCCGCAGAAAACGAACAGGAAATGACATCACCACAAACCCCAGGAACCCCATCCAGGAGAAAGATATAAATAGAAAGCAAGAGACAACAGCTTCGCTTCACTTGGAGGTCGCCACTGATGATGTTACCGAGCCAGGTAATGAAACGTCTGGATATCAAACCTACAGCTCAGCGAGCAAACCTACACCCTAAACCTCAGCCTGAGCTACAAATCTTCACAAACCTTGCGATTTAAAGTGTCTTTATACGCATATCATTAATAGACTTTTCGTTATTATACCCGTCTGGTTGAAAGAAGAAGACACCACATTTCAAGATGGATGACAACGTTACCAATTTTGTTTTGAAATTGAGATCTATTTGATCATTTTAAACAGTGAACAAGTTCATTTTACATAATGCAAACCACATTCTCTCACCGGGAATAAAAGTGTGATTTCAATATAGACATTGTCATTGCTAAGTCGCAGTTACTCAACATGAAAAATAGGATGTAATTTTTATTCAGCTTACATCAATTAGCACCATTATCTTACTTCGGCTTGACTGCAGTCTGCACATGCTAAATAAGGTTTAAGAAAGAATGAATTTTGGAAATAATGATTCGGTGGTGACTAAAAATAATATTAGGTTCTCATGATGTGGATATTCCACCAATGGCCCCAGTGGTAGAAATGTTGAGTGGGCAGTATTTCTATGATGGTATAGAAGTATGTGAGCTGCCAGGGATGGGAGCTCCCACTTCATCTGGAGCAGCGTCTTTTGACGTGGACCAGGGAGCATTGTGACATCAGTCTGGGAGTTCCAACCACACCTGGAGCAGCTTCTGTTGACATGGAGCAGCAGGGAGCATTGGCACATCCGAATGCAAGATCCATCCTCATTTGGAGCAGCTTCAGTTAGCATGGAGCAGGGAGCTTTGCAAGAACCATCTGGGAGCTCCACTCTCACCTGGATCAGCGTTTAATGACATGTAGCATCAGGGAGCATTGGGACATCAGAGTGATAGATCCAACCTCAACTGGACTTCTTCTATTGACATGGAGGAGGGAACATTGGGACATCAGACTGGGAGCTCCAAGCTCACAAGGACCAGCGTTTAATGACATGTAGCAGCTGGGAGCATTGGGACATCAGAGTGGGAGCTCCAAATTCAAGTAGAGCCACTTCTATTGACATGGAGCAGCAAGGAGCATTGGAACGTCAGGTTGGGAGCTCCAACATCACCTGGCAAAGCTTGTATTTACATGGAAGAGGAGGGAGGATTGGGACATTAGGCTGGGGGAAAAGATATTCAACTATTTTAATCTGAAGTAAAATATGTTTCAATACCTCAGAGGTTAATTGATTTATGAAGAATCTTTCCCGGGAAAATAATTATTTTTTTAGATAGTAAAGACAAGTCCTGCAAATATTCAACTCAGGAAAACGCATTGGTACAGAGAGAAATGGGAGTGATGTTTCAGGTCTTTGTCTTTTCTTTTCTGGCCGACTCTGCACTCGATTACATCACCGGAAGGATATTTTCACTCATTTCCTGCAAAATACGGACAGGTCATTAACGTAATCCACAGCTGAAAATTAATGGGAATATGCGATGTTATGATTAGGCTGGAGTTTACCTCAAATTTTGGTGAAAACGCAGCAAAGTCTGTTGCAATTTCCAAGATCAGCAGTGACCTCATTGATTGGCTGATCAGATTGTGAATGGTCGTTTTTTTGAGGACAAATTGAAGTGAATCAATGATGGTGATTATCTTTGTTCTTTGTTCACCTTGTGACTGTTACTGTTATTGCTGATGTCCTTGTTAACCCCACAGCTCTGCAGCAAGTAAAATCTCAGCTGTGCATCTGGCCACTGGTACAACCATTTGTATAGCTGGCTATGGATCAGGTGGTGGAAGGTTCGACTTTTACTTTCCGCAAGCGCATTATGGAGATTGATCACAAATCCAACCTAATCATTTTTGTTATGCTGAGGTGGGTAATATTTGAAATTTTCATCTCCACGAACTAAAATTCTTTCACTGTCTTCGACCAGTTAAACATTACCAAGAGCTGTCAGAGTAAAAATCACACAGCACCAGATTGTATTGAACAGACGTATTTGGAAGCACCAGTGTTCCATGCACTGCTCCTTCATCAGGTGTTTGTCAACTGTTGGAATCTAAAATGGCTTTGTGTGATTATTAAATGTATCCACCCCAGTCCAACACCAACACCTCCACGTCATGGGTACTGTCGACACCACGAACGGTCGGTTAAAGTCCAGATGATCTTCCAAAAGATCACGCATATTGACACACACACCAAGTTTCTGCAGAAAAACACCCAAGAGATGAAGGATGGCTCTCCGAAAGCTAGTGCTTCCAAATAAACCTGCTGGACTCTGCCCTGGTTTTGTGTAATTTTTATCTTTGTCTATCCAACTCAAACACTGGCACTTCCATATCATAGACAACACCAGTCATGTCCCAGCGCCGTCAGAGAAGGCAATCCTGGAATAGCCCAATACATTGCTCATAGGTACGTTTCGTTTTCAGAAATCAACCCACTCAATGGCTGCAGCTCCTGTGTATGAAAAGCACAGAAAAGAAATAGCTGAGACACAGTTTTGACAATATTTTGAAATTCTTTGGAAAGTGGAATCAGAGGAGAATGAAGGATTAACTGTCCGACTGTGCAGAGAGAGGGAAGGCACTATTCCCTTCTTTGATGAGCTGGGGTATTGACTGATCTAAGGCATGAAATAGATTCCTGGTAGAGTTGTGCTCTCTGCATCAGGAACAAGAAGTCCTGATTTCCTAAACGGTAATGAAACCCAGGCCACTCAGTTAAAGCGCTGAATACTAACCACTAGACCACCAGGGATGAGGGCAGAAGCAGTTGCACCGTTTCTTCATAACACAGTTTTTGGAATTATGTCACTGCAGATATGTTTCCCCTCAAAAATGATTGAATTATCGAGTGTTTACAGCACAGAAAAGGGCCCCTTCATCTCATTTCCCAGCACTTGGTCTGTAACCTTGTAAGCTCTGATGTTTCACATGAATGTTAATTTCTCTGGAACGTTTTAATCTCGTAAAACACAATAAATGGGATTAAAGTTTGATATGGGAACTGAACCCCATTTTTATCCATAGACTGAAGCACGCAGACACATTTCCCCCAAGTGTGACACAGGCTTTGGGAGAAAACAAGCAGAAAGTAAGATTTCACCGACTTGTCTGATGTTGTCCCATTTCAGAGTTCAACACCAATGTCTGGTTACAGCAAAGAAAGGAAGCATTCAGCCCCTCCCGTCCCAGTTTTCTTTGCCCATTGTTTCCCCATTACTCTGTAGTTTATACTGCCTCACCTCGTTCTTGCTGCCAAACTTGATCACTGCTCACGCCCGCTATTTCCTGTCCTGCCGAACGTTTTGCCGCAGTTTCTTGGAATGAAAAACAGGAATGGCCGATTTCAAGCACTTTTCTAGTTTACAAAGACAGTGTTATCACCACTGAGCAAGCACATTGCCAGCTCAGAGAGAAGGTCTCATCCTTTAGAAACTGAAATGCAAAGATGATTGGATAGCCTCAGTATTGTAAACCAACCAACAAGACCGGAATAGGGCCGAGGAGATCACGCACAGAAGGATGGGAGAATAGAATGGCGAATTTCTTGGTGTCCAGGGTGATTTTAACAGAAATCTTCCCTGGTAGTTTCGTGATGAGGATTCAGTGATTTCACTGTCATGGCTTGTTAAAGGTTAACGTGTACAGTTATCAATATGAAATACTGCCTGATATTTCGAAGCAGAATGATGATGTGCAGCAGACAGAATCGTTTCCCTGCATGACCTAATAAGAGAGCTCAGAAGAACCAGGAGCAGACATGAGAGCCAGGAGGAGACATTAGAAGTTGTTGGCGGATAGGATCAGGGTTAACCCTAAGGCTTTCCACAGGTATGTCAAAAATAAAAGAATGACGAGAGTTAAATTAGGGTCAATCAAGAATAATTGTGGGAAGTTGTGTGTGGAGTCAGAGGAGACATGGGAAACACTAAATAAATATTTTTCGACAGTGTTCACTATATAAAATGAAAATGTTGGCGAGGAAGATACAGAGATAATTGCATCTCGACTCGAAGAGATTGAGGTTCACAAGGAAGAGGTATAAGAAATACTGTAGAGTGTGAAAATAGACAAGTCCTCTGGGCCAGATGGGATCTATCCTAGAATCCTCTGGGAAGCAAATGAAGAGATTGCCGAGCCTGTGCCATTGATCCAGAAATCATCATTATCTACAGGAATAGTGACTGAGGACTGGAGGATTGCAAATGTGGTTCTCTTGTTCAAGAAGGGTAGTAGAGACAACCCTGGTAATTACAGACCAGTGAGTCTCACTTCAGTTGTTGGTAAAGCGTTGGAAAAGATTATAAGAGGTAGGATTTATAATCATCTAGAAAAGAATAATCTGGTCAGGGACAGTCAGCATGGTTTTGTCAAGGTCGTGCCTAACGAATCTTATGAGTTTTTTTGACAAAGTGACCAAACAGGTAGATGAGAGTAAGCAGGTTGATGTTCTGTATATTGATTTCAGCAAGGTGTTCGATAAGATTCCCACAGTAGGCTATTATACAAAATGTGGAGGAATGGGATTGTGGGAAACATGGCAGTTTGAATCAGTAATTGGCTCGCTCAAAGAAAACAGAGTGTTGTAGTTGATGCAACATGTTCATCTTGGTGTCCAGTTACTAGCGGGATTCCGCAAGGGTCGATGTTGGGTCCAGGGCTATTCGTCATTTTTATAAATGACCTGGATGAGGGCTTAGAAGGGTGGGTTAGTAAATTTGCGGGCAACACTATGGTCGGTGGAGTTGTGGATCGTGACGAAGGATGTAGTAGGTTGCAGAGAGACATAGATAGGATGCAGAGCTGGGCTGAGAGGTGGCAAATTGAGTTTAATGTGGACAAGTGTGAGGTGATACACTTTGGACGGAGTAATCGGAATGCAAAGTACTGGGCTAATGGTAAGATTCTTGGGAGTGCAGATGAGCAGAGAGATCTCGGTGTCCATGTACACACATCCCTGAAATTTGCCACCCAGATTGACAGGGTTGTTAAGAAGGAAAACAGTGTTTTGGCTTTTATTAATAGAGGGATTGAGTTCTGGAATCAGAAGGTTATGCTGAAGCTGAACAAAGATCTGGTACTGCCACATTTGAAGTATTGTCAACAGTTCTGGTCCCGCATTATAAGAAGGATGTTGACGCTTTGGAAAGAGTGCAGAGGGGATTTTCTAGCATGTTGCCTGGTATGGAAGGAATGTATTATGAGGAAAGACTGAGGGCCTTGAGGCTGTCCTCGTTGGAGAGAAGATTGAGAGGTGACTTAATAGAGACATACAAGATAATCAGAGGTTTAGATAGGGTGGACAGGGAGAGTCTTTGTCCAAGTTTGGAGACGGCAAACACGAGGGTCACAACTTTAAAGTGAGGGGAGAAAGGTATAAGACAGATGTCAGAGGTAGTTTCTTTACTCAGAGAGTAGTTAGGACATGGAATGCTTTGCCTGTAGCGGTGGTAGATTCGCCAAGATTAAGTGCATTTCAGTCATCATTGGAGAGGCATATGGACGTACATGGAATAGTGTAGATGGGATGGGCTTCAGATTAGTATGACAGGGCTACGCAACATCGATGGCCGAAGGGCCTGTACTGCACTCTCATGTTCTATGTTCTATATGCTACAGTTCCACATCAGCAATGTCATCGGCAATTGCCTGACGTTCAATCAGTTTAAAACAAGAACGGAGGGGACGTCAGGAAAACGGAAGGGGAATAGTGGTTTGTGAGAGTTAACTACATGCCTCGTGGAGCCAGGTTCAGTGTAGATACTGAATATCGGTTTTCCTGTTTACCTTGGTATACTGATCACTTCGGATCAATTGCCCAATATTGTCTGCCCTTTGTGTGCTGTTCTTTGTACATTGCACCTCGGTTCAGTGCTCTGAGGGACCACGCTTTTTTAAAATTTGGCACGTTTTACTCAGGTCTGTTTTGCAGCTTCATATTAAGGCCAACAATTTTAGGAACAAATAGTCACCATTCAGACCACCAAGTCTGTTCCACTATTGAATGGTTCCATATCTGATCTGATAAACTTGAACTGCACTTTCTTGCCTTTTGCCATAACGCTTGATGTCTTTGCTCTTTGAAGATCTACCGATCTCAGCCTCATTACACTTAATGACACTTCCTCAACAGCCTTCTGCGACAAGAAAGTCCACTGATACAGAACTGTCTGAGAGAATAAATGTTTCTTCATCTCTATTTTAATTGTGAGATCCGCATTCTTATACGAAGTTAAAAATCGCACAACACCAGGTCATAGTCCAACAGGTTTAATGGAAACAATAGCGTTTGGAGAGCAACTCCTTCATCAGGTGGCTGTGGAGTACACAGTGGTAAGGTACAGAATTTATAGCGAAAGGTTACAGTGTCATGTCACTGAAATTATACATTGGAAAAATACCTTGATTGCTTGTTAAGTCTTCCATCTGTTAGAATGACTATGTTAGGTTCATTTCTTTCTTATGTAAATCGAAAAACTTTCTTTTGACAGTTACATTCTCAGGTGGACTTTACCAGTTAGTGTCAGCACAGATAATATGTTGAAGGTGCTAGTCCCTGAGTGCTGCGTCTATGCCATAATGTTTAGACTGACGCTCATCTAAAAAAACAACATGGTACATTGGTGAAGCTGAGCAGAGGCGACAGCAATGGAACGGGTGCTGCACATCAATCAACAGACAGGTGTGCCCCTTCCCAGTTGGAGAACACTTCAGTGATCCAGGACATTCGACCTCGGATCTTCGGGTGACAATCCTCCAAGGCGGTCTTCGGAACAGGCAGCAGCTAAAAGTGCCCCCGCAGAGACTGAAAGCTAAATTCGGTACCCATGGTCATTGGGTTCATGTCACAGTCCAGGTGATCCCATTGCCCTATCTACAAACAGAGACCCTCCTACACACGAGTGTGCACGCGCGCGTGCACGCACACACACACACACACACACACATACGTCTGTGGGGTGAATTTATACTTGCACAGTTACATTGTACTTTGCTCAAAAACTGCATGAATCCATGTAAGTCTCTGGTAACTCATTTTTATAAATTAGAATCAGTCTAAACATTATGGAACAGACAGCAGCACATGGGGGCAGACACCAGTTGTTAAACTTCACCTGAGAGTGAAACTTTAAAATAAAAAAGTTTTGCACTTTACATATGAAAGAAGTGAAGCTCACATGGTCATTCTAACAGATCGGCGACTTAGCAAACAATCAAGGTATTTTTCAATGTACAATTTCAGTTACATCACACTGTAAACATATACGATACATTCTGTGACTTACAACTGTGGACTCCACAATCACCTGATGAATTAGCAGTTGTCCGAAAGCTAGTACTTCCAATTAAACCTGTATAACTATAACCTGGGGTTGTATGATATTCACATTTGCATACCCCAGTCCAAAACTGGCATCTCCAATTCATTCGATACGAGGTGCCCTTGTCACAGAACCAAACTTTCTGCATCCAACTTATTAAATCCTTGAAAATACCTCTATGTTTCAAAAAGGATCATTTTGTAGTACTGAGTCTCAGCAGGCAAAGGCAACTGATTTCAGCGTTTCTTCCCATTTGATTTCATCTCCGATATGAAATTCTCACTGACTCTGACAGAACTGCTACCTTTGCTGTTCTGTGATGTCAGGAACTCATGTTCAATTTAAGATTTCCATAAGGAACAACAATATTTTTTTTCCCTGACTGGAAATCAACATTGGGAAATAGCATTGAGACAGCTGCATTTCAGCACTTTCGCACCAAGGACGACATATGTAATGCTTGGAACTTTTCTTGATGACTTTGTTTTTGCCTATTTTGTTCAGTTGAAAAATGACAGTTTTTGAGTTTTTAAAAGCATGGCCAATGGTCCTTCAGCCTGTTGCATCATTATCAGTTATCAAACATCTGGCTTGTAAACACAGTTTCCAGACGTGACTCATCGCCTGGTGTGTTCTTACATTTCAAGTCTTAGTTAAATTGTTAATCAATTTCTTAAGGGCTTGAGTGGAACAAAAAACATCTCTGTGAACGAACATTTCTGAAAGACAAACTCTTACTCGGAGCAATTTGTCAGTTTTCCTCATGATGCTGCGGAAAATGTTTCTGCGCTGACATCTGAATTGGTTCACCCTGTTTCTTCCTCAGCTTCCTGGTAACGTTAAAGTTCGATGAATAAAACCTGGAATGGAAGCCTGACCTCAGGAACAGTGGACTTGTCTTTAATTTCCTGCAATCCCATTCATGCATGTCGCTAATAAAGGGGATGCTACCATCTTTACCCAATCCTGCCTACTTGTGTCTCCAGGACCTGAACAACATAGCTGACCCTTAATCCGAGAATGACGACCGTGTGGGAAAGCAGGCCATTCGGCCCTTCCAGTCGACACCATCCCTCTGAAGCACATCCTATCAGACACACACTCTATACCTATTCCGTTCCCCTTCATTTCCCATGGCAGATCCCAGTAACCTGCACACCTTCAGACTGTGGGAGGAAACTCACACAAGCAAAGAGAGACTGTGCAAACTGCACACAGTCACACGAGACTGGGATCGAATCCATGTCTTCTGTGCAGCGAGGCAGCAGCGAATCAGGAAGAACAACAAATGCTGTCCTCACCAGCGACATCCACACCCTGTGGGTATATCAGGAAGAACAAAAACATATTCACAACATGGACAACGGAACTTGCGTCTGCATGGACATGATTTGAACCAATCGTTCATCCTGGGTAGATGCAAGGACACCGATATCACAGAGAAACCAGGGCAATGCGGGATTCAATTACATGCTGAAGTGGAAACTCATTTACTCAGTCAAACTGGGGACAGACTATTCAACAATCCCGTGTGTGGGAAGGGCTCAATGAGCAGAAGAACCTCCAGAGTAACCAGCAAGATTACATATCCCAGAAGGAGATCAATTAAACTGTCAATGCTGCTGTTAATCCCAACCAGCTGTCAGTTTCATAGCGTCAAAGTCATAGACTCAAACAGCATGAAAACAGGCCTTTCACTCCTACCAGCTCATACTGAACATAATGACAAACTAAACGAGTCGCATCTGACGGCTCTTGTAACTGCTGAGGGTTAATAATGCCCTTGTGATATTATTACTGCATTGTTAATATGAATGTCCAGATATAATTCTGTGGACACGGGTTCAAACCCTGGCATGGCAGATGCTGGAATTTTATTTAAATAAATACCTAGAGTCTAATGATGATGTTGAATCAGTTGTTGTAGATCTAATTAACTGATGCCTGATAGGGAAGGAAACTGCCTTACCTATCTGGTCTGGCTGGTATGTG
Organism: Chiloscyllium punctatum; assembly: GCF_047496795.1. Classification (NCBI taxonomy): domain Eukaryota; kingdom Metazoa; phylum Chordata; class Chondrichthyes; order Orectolobiformes; family Hemiscylliidae; genus Chiloscyllium; species Chiloscyllium punctatum. Next base: position 55,263,451 of record NC_092788.1, on the reverse strand, counting down.
ATTCCAGATCCATAATATCGTGGTTGATTCTGATCTTCGCTCTGGGCAATAAATTATGTACCAGGCATGAATGAATAGCTTTTGTTAATTCCACTGATACTCTCCTATTCATTTATCGATCCAAATATCCTGTAAATATTGTAAATGTACTTTCATTCATCACTGCCTCAGGAAGTGAATTGCACACATAAACCATCCTCTGTTAAAAAAAAGCCTCTCATGTCTTATTTTAAATCCCTCTTTTCACTTTAAACACTTAAAGTCCCCCTCCTTGGAGAAAAGACAGTTACAGTTAACTCCAGCCGAACTCTCAATAATTTATAAATTTCTATCAGGTCGCCTTTCAAACTCCAGTGCTCGAATGAAAATATTCTCAGCCTATCCAGCTTTTCGTTATAAGACAAACCTTCCCCACTAGCCATACGCTGGTATACCTGTTCGAAACCTACTCCAGCTGAATAATTTCCTTGCTATTACTGGGCGGCAAGAACTGGACACAGTTTTCCAGAAGACGCATCACCCAATGTCCTATTCAACTTCAACATAACGTACCAACTCCTACACTCAAAGGACTGAACAATGAAAGCAAGATGACATTTTTTTTTAACCATTCTGTCTATATATGAAGCAAACTAGAATGAATTATGTACTTGCATTCCTGGCCTCCGTGTTCCACAACACGATGCAACGCCCGATCATTAATTGTATAAGCATACTAATATTTGATGTAGCAAAATGCAATACCTTCCATTTATCCAGATTGAACTTCATGTGACATTTTTCAGCCCAAAGACGCAATGGATTAAATCCTTCTGGAATCTTAGATCACCTTCTTTACAGTCTCCAATTCTGCTGTCCTCTGCAAGCTTAAGAACCATGGCTTCTATGAGTTCTATTGTTTACTCATATAGGTCAACGATTTTTAATTATTTGTCGTGGCCATCATTTAGTTGTTTGCAAATCAGGTAACAATTAGTCATGTAGTTAACCATGAGGAAGACAACCATAGACTGCAGGGAGATTGGAAACAATTGGCAAGAAAATGTGCTGAAAGGAATTCAATCCAGTGAAGTGGGTGATAATGAATTTGAGGACGCACAATGAGAAAAGTGTGAATACCGAGTGGTTTAAAGTAATAAAAGAGAAATTGGAGTAGACATTCACGAATGTTTGAAGGTGATTGGACAAGGGATCAAGTGGTCTCGAGAGGTTGGAGATACTTTCTGTTCTTGACAGCAGGTGGGAACATAAGAGCAGGGAAATGATGCTGGAACTTCAGCAACGGCCTATTCAAGATCAATAGACAGGGGAATCAGATGGACGGAAGTGCGTACTGCAGGTGCTGGAAATCAGAATCAAGATTAGAGTGGTGCTGAAGAAGCACAGCAGGTCAGGCAGCATCCGAGTTGCAGAAAAAAAAAATAACGTTTCGGGCAAACGCCCTTCATCAGGAATAAAGCTGGGAGCATCGAGGGTGGAGAGATAAATGGGAGGACTAGGTCTGGGAAGAATTTAGCTGAGAGTGCAAGAGGTGGATAGAGATGGGGTTAAAGGTGATAGGTCGGAGAAGAGGGTGGAGCGGATAGGTGGAAAGGAAGATACACAGGTGGGACAGGTCAGTAGGCTGGTGCCAAGTTAGAAAGTTGGAACTCGGATAAGGTGGCCGTGGGGAGATGAGGAAACTGGTGAAGACCACGTTAATGCCCTGGGGTTGAGGGTCCCGAGGTGGAATGTCTGGCGTCTGGTGGTGAGGGAATGGGGGTGGAGGAGACCCAGGAACTGCATGTCCTTGGGAGAGTCGGAGGGGGAGGGTGTGCTAATTGATGTTTTTGGTCATGGGGCGTTGGAGTTGAATGTTGTGGGTGCCCTGGAAATGTTCTCTGAAGCGCTCTCCGAGAATGTGTCTGTTGGCCCCAATGTAGAGGAGACCGCATCGCGAGCAACAGATGCAATAAATGACATGTGTGGAAGTGCACATGCACATTTGATGGATGTGGAAGGCTCACTGGAGCCTTGGAAGGATGTGAGAGGGAAGATGTGGGTGCAGGTTTTGCATTTCCTGTAGTGGCAGGGGAAGGTGCCGCGAGGGGAGGTTGGGTCATTGGAGGGCGTGGAATTGACGAGGTAGTCGTGAAGGAAACAGTCTTTGTGAAAAGTGGATAGGGGTGAGGAGGGAAATATAAATTTCCCTGTCACTGCAGGATTGCAAAACCTGCACCCACATCTACCTCCTCACCTCTGTCCAAGGCTCGAATGAAGGCTGCCATATCCATCAAAGTTTCTCCTGCACTTCCACACATGCCATTTCTTGTATACGTTCCTCCCGATGCGGTCTCCTCTAAGTTGGAGAGAGGAGAAGTGTTCTCACACAACACTTCAGAGGATATCTCCAGGATACCTACAAGAATCGACCCCAGTGCCCAATGCCAAACATTTCAACTCCCCCTCCCACTCTCCCGAGGACATGCAGGTCCTGGGCCTCCTGTATCGCCACTGCCTCACAACCCGATGCCTGGAGGAAGAAAGCCTCATCATCTGCCTCGGGACCCTTCAACCTCATGGCATCAATTTGAACTTCACCCGTTGCCTCATTTCCCCTCCCCCTACCTTACCCCAGTTCCCACCTTCCAGCTCAACACCGTCCGCCTGACTTGTCTCACCTGTGCATCTTCATTCCCACCTATCCACTCCACCTACTTCTCTGACATATCATGTTTACCCCGGCCTGCATCCACTTTCAGCACTTTCAGCTACCTTCTCCCCAGCCCCACACCCTTCCCATTTATCTCTCCATACCATGTGCTCCCAGTCTCATTCCTGAAACCTTTGCCTGAAACGTCCATTTTTCCTCCTCCTCAGATGCTGCCGGACCTGCTGTGCTTCTCCAACACCACTCTAATCTTGACGGGAGTCAGTTCATTGAGAGGGTTTTCAGATATTTTCTATTGTTGAGCTGTTGAGCACAGGCTGTGGATGATAGCAGAACTTTAGCAACCACCAGTTTAGGGAACAGCTAAAGGACTGAGAACAAGTCTGGTCATGGCATAAATCAACATTTTTCTTAAAATTGGAAGATAAAAGATGGAAGGCTGAAGTATGCAACTTTGCCCATCAAGACCATTTCACCAATGATTTTCTCACTGATTCCTTTCCAACTCAGGGTGCTATGGGCCTTGGAGGGTAAGTTGAAAATGGTGGCGTTTCGTTGCATCTTCCAACCTTGTCCTTATAGTCAGTACAGCTGTTGAGCTTTGAAGGTTGTCAAAAATGCCCGAATGACTTACTCCAGTGCATCTTCTAGTTGGAGCACTCTGCTGCAATTGTGCCTTCGCGGTGAAGGGAATGAATATTGCAGGTGTTGAAGAGGGTACACTCAAGTGACTGCATTGTGGTGGATGGTGTCCAGTTCCTTAAGTGTTATTGAAGTTACACCCATCTCGGCAAATGGATAGAGTTATATTAACGTCTCATTTGTGCCTTGCAAACGATGTAGGATTCACAGAACAATGAGTTGAGTTTATAATCAAAAAATGTCTCAAGAACATGTTGTTGTTGTCAAAGTGTTTATGTCGCTAGTTTCTATAAGTTTTTTCCCCCGAAATAATAGCTCTCTGGAAGATTACACAGGGTAATTTGTTTACAGTAAAGTTTTTGAATGTCAATGAAATATGATTAGATTCTCATTTGTCGGAGAATTCATTACTCTATTTCGTCCTTGTGTGGACCAATCTGATTCCAGTCGCTGTCTGATTTCAAGTTCCAATTCCCGTCTGTGCTTGAAATTCCAACCGTTTCTTCATATAAATGTCTCCGTCTGCCGTAATAATATGTAAGGACGCTGCAGGGACAGCAGAGATTAATGAACATGTTGTCAACACTGGAGAAAATGGAGCTTCGTGGAATGATTGGTTAGGCTGGGATTATTCTCCTTGAAACAAAGGAGAGGGAGGGGAGATCTATAATCACATTAATAAACGTTCAATATTCATTGACAGTGTAGTTACGGGCTGGTGGTTCACCCTCTGGGAGGAAGAAAGCAGAATTAGATATTGCCTGCTTAGTTCAGAAATTGGATGAGTGTGGAAACAGGCCCGTCGGCCCAACAAGTCCACACTGACCCACCACCCACCTACACCTAACACTGCAGGCAATTTATCTAAACTGCACATTTGTGGACTGTTGGAGGAAACCGGAGCAAACCCACGCAGACACAGAGAGAATGTGTAAACTCCACATGGTTAGTCGCCTGATGCGGGAATTGAACGTGGGTCTTTGGCGCTGTGAGGCAGCAGCGCTAATCACTTTGCCACCGGGCCGCACACGACTGAGGAGTATTCCCTTTGCTCAGGGGCCAGTAAATCGGTGGAACTCCTTGCCGAAATTGTTGTTGAGGCTGAGTTGTTGTGTATTTTCAAACTGTGCCGGACAGATATTTAACCAGAAAGATAATAAAGCTTTGTCGAGCCAATGCTGGAGAATGGAGTTGAGGATTATCAGATCAGCCATGAGTTCGTTGAATGGTGGAGCAGACTCGATGGGCTGAATGGCCGACTTCCAATCCTACATCATTTGGTCTAACGCCTTATTTAATTGATACCTTTAGAATTCTGAGGGGAGGGGATGAAGTGATAGAAAAGGTTTCTCAATCTGATCAGACAGATCAGGAACTAAGCTCATAAGTTCATGAACAGGAAATGTGCTGGGGCCTGGCTACAACAAATAGCACTGGGCACACCGCAGATGGGTATGTGCAGATGTTGTGATTGCTAAAGAAAATTGGTGGATCTAATATTGTTGCCAACTTGGTGATCACGCTGGATGATGGATCGCTGTATGATTCACACAGCAAAAGGTTGTGAAAGACTGAAAGATTCATTTCATTGGAAAAGTTTTCTGCGGTTCCAATTCAATTGACTGTTAAAATACTGATCAGAACTTTGTGTGGAGTATTAAATTAAAAATTAACAATCCCACTTGATAAACTATTGCACTCGATCTTTCCTTATTTGCTCTCCTTTCATTCGACGTAAATTCATAGAATGTCAAGATGGAATGAAAGGAGAAAAGAAACGTTTGCACTCCATTTCGTTATCCCAATGTAACTTACAGCAGAATCAAATTGCTTTATTTCGACTTTGATGAGGTACCGATTTCTCACAAATCTCCGGTGCAATGAAGGGCAAGAGCAAGATCGTCCACGTTATATGTTGCATTCAATTTTGCTCCGAATTTATTTCAGCTGAAAGAAAATACTGATGAGAAAAACAGAAGGTTGAACTACAAAACAAGATGGCAGTTTTGATGCTCAATTACTTTGGCAGATTTCAATGGGTATCAAATGAACCCAAAATCATTGCGATCGTCCTCCCATCTTTAAGGCATGGGATTAAAGCAGGAAATCGATCTCTAAGAGACGGGTCACTTGCTATTCATTATGGAATAGCTTTCCTTGACAATATACCAAATCTGCTCAGTTCCATTTATTATGCTTCATGTGGAATATTAATAGAAATCTTTAAAAAAAAAGAGTTTTTTGCTGAATCTTACTCAGCTTCAGACGTTTTCGATATTTGTTTGCATCTGAAGTCGTCCAAATTAGATATTGTTTCCTCGCACCTTCTACCCCCTACACCCTCCTTTACACTTTTACCTGGCCACAGGCTGTCTCTCTCCTGTTGAAACTCACTGCTTATGTGTCTCTCAATGTGCCTTTCCAAATATTTTGGAAACGGATTGTCTGAGTGACAGAAATGCTGCTCTCATTATTTCTTTGTCCTACATCGATGGTTTTGAAATCTTGACTTTCAGAAACTTATGAACTTGAAAAAGTGAATTTGCCACATATTTACTCTCTCCAAACCTCAAATACTCTGGAAAACGTCCATTCGGTTTTCCTTGGTTTAGTTTCAAGTTTTCCAAAACACAAATAAATAAAACTCCTTCCCCACTAAATGCCGTCAGCATCGTCTCCAATGTCTTAGCAGCACAGTAAACCCTGGAAGTGTCCTCTCTAATAGAATCACCGATTCCCTGCAATGCAGAAAGTACAGTTGAGTCAATCGGGTCTGTAGGAAGACTATGAACAGCATCTCAACCAGACCTAGCTCCCGTCTCTATCCCCGCAGCCGTCTGGCTTGTGATTTCAAATAAACCTGGTGGAATAATAACCTGGCAACTTATGACTGCTGACCTTATCACTGCGTTACCCATGGCTAATTCACGAAACTTACTGAGTTCACTCCCTGGACAGATGAGCGCAATTTAACATGGCCAATCCACCGAACCGACAGACTTAAGAGCAGTGCGAACCACTGATCAAATGTAACATCACATTGAACACTATCTGTGTCATGTGTAACGGCTTTACACACTGGCAACTCCGCCTAGTGAAAGCAAGCTGCGCCCACCAACCCGAATTCAATGCATCCAAACGCGATTCTCCGCTGTACAACCTCAGTAGTTCTGCTGGAAATGTTTCTGCACTCAGATCTGAATGGGTTTACTCTGTTTTCTTCCTCAGATTCCTGCTTTAAATAAACACATCAGTCAGGAACAACTCTATATAATGGTTTTGATTCCAACACAAACACAATGTGCAGTTTGCTGAAGTTACGTGTTTGCACTTTCACTGACACTCTGTCTCCCCAGGAGCTGCAGTCCTTCCCCACGCTGATTCAGACAGCACTGTCCCTGCTGTGACATGTCCCACCGAGAATGGAATGCCAGCCATTAAAAGCCTTGACTGGGGAACAGAGCGACAGGTTTAAAACCTTTACGATGCCGCCAGCGGATTATTGAGCCCTGTGACAGGTGGGGACACTCACCACAATACTGTGGAGTACAACAACGTCGAAGGAGGTCCTTCAGCCTGTTGTGTCCGCACTTGTCAAACACAACTGCTTAACGACCTGAATCAAGTTTTCCATCGTTTAGCCCATGATCTTACATGTTTTGGCATCGCAAATCAACATCTCATTTTTTTTAAGGTTAGAATGATTTCCGCCTCTATGACCCTTTCCGCAAATCTACTCAATCCTTTCTGCCTTTTCCCGAAATCTCTTGGCCCCAGTGTTCAATCGCTCCATCAATAAGAAACGCTTCTTTCAGTCTATCCTTTCCATATCCCTCAGTATTTAGTACCTCACAGTCATGTCTTCTCCAATCTCCTCTGCTCGGCGACAAATAACCCAAGTCTGTCCAATCTCTTTTCATAACTGAAACTCTTCAGCGCAGACAATATCCCAGTGAATCTCTCCTGCAATATTTCCAGTGCGATCACATCCATGCAGTACTCTGAATTGCAGAACTGCACACAGTAATCTAGCTAGGGCCAAATGAACTTTTTTTTCTCTTCTGTTACAGTATGAGGGCGTCGCTGGCTCGGCAGTATTGATTGCTATACCAAATTGCACAGCGGGTAATTGAGACTCAACCGTATTGTAGTGAGTCTGGAGTCACATGGAGGCCCGAGCAGGTAAGAATGGAAGTTTCATTCCTTAAATGACGTCAGATAGTTTTGTTATTTTTTTCATCAATTGAACATGGATATATAGGAGTTATTTGATTCATAATTCCAGATATTTATTGAATCCCAATTCTACCACCTAGCATGGCCGGAGTGAAACCCAGGTCCCTGGTGTCTGAATTAACAGTTCTGTGTTCAGTTGTAATAGCGCTCGGCCATTGCAGAAAAGCAGTGAAACTGATCTTATCCAATTAAGTCGATTTTCCCCGATAGTGTTCTGTGCCATTTTCCTGAGCTTGACCTCCACTCCCCCCCCCCCCACCCCCAATAATATCTGGTCCGTATCAGTAAAAACTGCTACATGAGTATTGATCTCACAACAGTGGTAACCAAATGGATCAAATGGTCTGCAGGTCCCGATGGTGGGGTTGGGGCACGTTCACACAGCAACAGTGACCCCAGCCACACAGACTGATCGGTATCAATGGGATAGTCAGTGTTAGATTCTGCAATACCTTAGTGAAATAGGAAATACCTCCGCAAACACATGAGGAAAGAGCAGCGCTCCGAAAGCTAGTGCTTCAATTAAACCTGTAAGACCATAACCTGGTGTTGGGTCATTTTTAACTTTGTACTCCATAGTCCAACACCGACATCTCTAAATTAATGAAATGGGGGTATGGGATGGAAAGTTCGGTTACTGATCGTAGGAGGGAAGAAACCTCTGACAACGGGTGGATTTGAATTCTGACATATGAAACACAGAGATGTGAGCGAGCAGAACTTGGAGGAAAAAAATCACCTTGGAGAAAATCATGAATTTAAAACAATTGATTGCTTTGCGTTTCACAAAAGACTGGGACACACAGAACTATTACTGCCGTGACTCGGATTCGAACCGAGGTTGCTGCGGCCAGAAAGCAGAGTACTAACCACAACACGATCACAGCACCCCACAGACGAACACAGCAAGGGCATGCTCTAAGTACAGTATTATAAGGAATGTTAGGCAGAGCACCAAATGCATACTGTCAGTGCTTAGCGAACAGTGGCAGATATGTGGGAACTCAGAATGGTCTGACTGTTTAACATCGGTTCCCCAGTGGCTGTGTTGATTCCATCATTAATGTGTTGAGGGCTGAGATAAATAGATTTCTCCAAAACATCAAGGACTCCGGGGACAGTGCAGCTTTTATTACCTGCACATCCACCAATATCATTTATTGTATCCGTTGCTCCCGGTGCAGTCTCCTGAACATTTGGGGACTGGGCGCCTCCTAGCAGAGCGCTTTAGGAACATCTCTGGGACACCCGCACCAATCAAGCACACAGCTCTGTGGCCCAACATTTCACATCTCCCTCCCACTCTGCCGAAGACATGGAGGTCCTGGGCCTCCTTCACCGCCGGTCCCTCACCACCAGAAACCTGGAGGAAGAATGCCTCATCTTCCGCCTCGGAACACTTCAACCCAGTTTCTCAATGTGGACTTCAACAGTTTCCTCATTTCCCCTTCCCCCACCTCACCATAGTTCCAAACTTCCAGCTCAGCACTGTCCCCATGACTTATCCTGTGTTGTCCTACCTGCCTATCATCTATTCCACCAATCCATTCCACCCTCCCCCCCGACGTATCACCTTCATCCCCTCCCCCATTTACCGATTGTACTCTATGCTGCTTTCTCCCCACCCCCACCCTCCTCTCACTTATCTCTCCACCCTTCAGGCTCTCTGCCTGTATTCCTGATGAAGAGCTTTTGCCCGAAACGTCGATTTTACTGTTCCTCGGATGCTGCCTGAACTGCTGTGCTCTTCCAGCACCACTAATCCAGAATCTGGTTTCTTGCATCTGCAGTCATTGTTTATACCAAGCTTTTGTTGAAATGTATATTTCAATAGCAATGCAGTTTAACATCGGTTCTTCACGAGTTTCCCCACACAAGGCAGTAACCACTGCTGCCACATAGGCCCAATTCCCGGCCCCAAAATCAGAGGAACTGAGTGGCGCAGTCGCGAAGATGCAACTTGAAATCGAGATGGGAATGAGGTCGCAGAGATACTCGATGGCTCAAGTGAATCAACCGGAGAATGCATGGTTTCTATGATGGTTTCGAGGCGCAAGCAATTCCGAGGTTGGGAATGCTTCTGGTCAAAGGCGGGGCAGAAGGGAAAATCTGTTCCCAGTTATAACAGCAATCTACAGTGTATCTTGCTGAGATAGCTGAGTGCCACAACTGGAGCGGGGGCAGCTGTTTTGAAGTTTAATTTTGCTTCACTATCACCCACTTCCCTGGAATGAATTGCTTTCACCATTTTTATTTCCAATTGTTTGGTATCTCCCTGCAGTCTGCGGCTTTCTTCCTCATGGTTAATTGCATGACTAACTGTTGTATGATCTGCACACTGCTAAATCACGGCCACTACAAGTAAATAGGAATCATTGATCTATATGAGAAAACAGTGGAACTCACAGCTGGCATGCTTCATAGGTTTGCAGGCGACACCAGAATTGTAGACAGTGATGAAGATTATCTAAGTTTCAAAAGGATCTTAATCCAATAAGTCATTGTACTGAAAAATGTAACATGGAGTTCAATCTGGATAAATGGAAGGTATTGCATTTGGTACAACATAAAGAGTATGGCTTAAAGTCATGATCTCTGTTCCTGAGGTCAGGCTTGTATTTCAAGTTGTATTTGTCGAACGTAAACATCACCGTTTCCGTGTCCCAACCCCCAAGGATGACGAGTTTAAAATATCATCCCAACACCAACTTCTCCTGGTTGAAGTCTTGACTGTGTGGAAGAAACTGATACTGAGCTGATGCGAGCAAATGTAGCTGCCACCGCCAGTGTCGGAAACACAGATCCAAACAGCAAAATCATCTTTTAAACCCACCATTGCAAAGTTAAGGGCTCAACACGCTCCACTTGTGCCACTCAGCTGCCTTAGAAAGATGCACCGGAAATCGCTATGATAGTATAAACGGGGACAACCATTCCTTTGAGCAGGAGCACATTCAACCGAGGAATTTCTTGAGCCTCTGTACCATCACACGCTCACCTATTGCATCACTGGTAACTCTGCGCACTGATTCCCATCCCTATTTCCGGTTGGACCTGGGCAGCTGTGCCGATGTTAAGCTAAAATGCTATTGAAGCATGCATTTCAACAATATGCTGTCCTGTCCCCCGAGTCTTTGATGTTTTGTCGAAATCGATCAATCTCATCTTTCAACGTTCTTAATCAAGTGATCTCTGCAGCCTCTGAGGACATCGATATGAAAGATTCAGCTCATTGTCAGTTCCCACATGTCTGTCACTGTTCGCTGAGTACTGATATTGTACATGTGCTGTTCTTCCGAACATTTCCTCTGCTGGTATACTTATTGCTGTTTGCAAACATCCTGTTCTGTGGTTAGTGTGATCGTGGTTGTCGGTATTTTGCATTGTGACCACAGCAACTCGATTTGAAACCAAATCACGGCACTAAGTGTTCTCTCCGTTGTCCTTTTTGTGACACATGCTAAGAAATTAAATATTTTACCTTCAAATTCCGCTCTCTTACATCTCTGCGTGTCATATATCAGGATTGAAACACACTCGTTGTCGGAGATTTCTCTTCTTCGCACGATCATTAAACCTCCTTTCTGTCCCTCCTCCCATTTCTCTGAGGCAATGCCCAATCTATCACTCTCTTTCACATTCATACTGTTCTGTCTGTGCTGCTGCTGCAGTTACTATTGTTGGGTGAACGTGCCCCAATCCCATCAACGGGGCCTTCAAACAAATCGATCCATTTGGATACCGCGGTTGTGAAATCAATCCCCATGTAGCAGCGTTTACTGATATAGGACAGAGACAATTGGAGCGTCAGGCTCATGGAAAATACCCAGGGCAGTTTTGGTGAAAAGACATTTTATTGGAAAAGATCAGCTTTTGTGCTTTTCTGTGTTGGTCTTGTGGTAATTTCATAGGACTGATAATCCATTTACCGAGGTAATAGTCTGGGTACTCGGGCTTGAATCCCACCATGCCAGATTGTAAAATTTGGATTCAGCAAATATCTGCAATGAAGAATCGAATGATTACTATAGATCCATTGACAATTGTTGAATAAAAAACCATTTGGTTCACTGATGTCATTTCAGGAAGGAATCTGCTGTCCTTACTTGGTCTGGCCTGCATGTGACTTCAGACTCAGAACAATATGTTTGAGTCTCAATTTCCCTCTGAGCAATTCAGAATGGGTAATAAATTCGGCTTAGCCAGAATCGCCCTCATACTAATCCAGAAATTCTCATTAGGCTCAAGCAAGAGTGTTGATTGCAGTTTTGCAATTCACAGGGATGAGATCACACTGAGAAAATCGTAGGAGATATTTACCGGGACATTGTTTGGGATGAAGAGTTTCAGTTGTGAAGAAAGACAGGACAGAGTGGAGTGTTTGTCGCAGAGTAAAGGAGACGTAGAGGAGACAGGATTGTGTTAGGGTATGGACAGGGTTGACTGAACGAGTTTCCCATGAATGGAGGATTAGCAGGGGGCAGAGATTTAAGAAGAAAGTCAGAATGGTTTGAGAAGATGTGCAAAAGTGCTTTATAAGCCAGTGGGTGGTTGGAATTTAGAATACACTGTCTGCATTGTTCAGAATGGCAGAAACCCTTAGAACCTGAATAAGCATTCAGATGTGAACTTGTGATGCCATGACATATAAGGCTGTGGGATAAACATTGTGAAATGGGATTCAGTTCATTAGGCAGTTGTTTTTGACAAGTGTCGCCACAATTGGTTGAAGGGCCTCCTTTCAGACTCTTTGTCTCGGTAGTATAGTGGTTCGTGTCCCCGTCTGTCACAGGACTCAATTCTCCACTGGGGACAGTGTAAATATTTTAAAACTGTCACTCCATTCCCAAGTGCGGGTATTGATACCTATCATTCCATTCTCGATGGGGCATGTCACAGGAAGGACAGTGCTGCCTGAATCAAGGTGGGAAAGGGCTGCAGATCTCAGGGAAGCAGAGTGTCAGTGAAAGTGCAAACATGTGACTTCTGCAAACTGCACCTTGTTACAGTGTTGGAAAGAAAAAAAAACATTTGGCAGACTTGTTCCGGATTGAAGTGTTGAATTTGGGTTGATTTGCTTTGATGTGGCTGAGTTACCAGTGTATAAAACCATTAAAAATGATTCAGGTTTTGCTCACTATAATGGAACATTGGCTCAGTAATTCGCACTGCTGTTCGGTCTGAGGGCTATGTTGATTGGTCAAGTTAAATTGCCCTGTCGTATCCAGGGAATGATTTCAGTAAATTAAGTGAATTAAGTAAAGCGGAGACAAGGTCAGAAGTCATAGGACGCCAGGTTATATTCCCACAGGTTTATTTGACATCATAATGGGGAGGGTTGCCCCTTCTTCTGGTGAAATATACGGGAATAGGGAGGAGAACTAGGTCTTGGTGAGATGCTTTTCAGAGAGTCGACACCGGCTCGATTGACTGAAATGCCCTTTCTGCACTGTAGGATTCTGTGATTCTATCAGAGAGGGTAATGACGGTGTTTACTGGGGGCGAAGCATCTAGAGTCGATGCTAATTGGGTGTACTGAGGATGAGATTTTATTCACTTGTTGTTTTCGAAAATTTAGAACAGTTATCCCTGAACCAAGAAAGACCTAATCGGGGGTTTTCATGTTATGAAAAGTTTGGACAGAGTAAATAGGTGGAAAATTCCCTATTTCAAGTGAGTAAACATCTAGACGTCAGACATTCAAACCCTTTGATAAAACCTTTGATGGACAAAGAAAAGATGAGAGCAGAATCGCTGTCACTCCGAGAATTTGTTTTCCAAAATATTTGGAAAGGCACATTTGATGTCATACAAGGAATAAATTTCACAAGAGGGCGACAGCGTGTGTCTCGGTAAAGGTGTAGGGGTGGGGCGTAGTCAGTCAGAAGTTTCGGGGAAACAATGTCTAAGTGGGTTGACTTTAAATGTAAAGACATTTTGTGAACGTGTGCAGCTGAACAACATTCGGTTCCAAAAACTCTGGATATTCAAAGATTTGGCATAATATTCTACCTGAAGCATTGTAAATGGAACTGAGTGGATTTTTCTTATTGTGAAGGGAAGATATTACATAATGAATAAGAAGTGACAAGTTGAGATCGACGTCCTGCTTTAATCACATGCATTAAATCGTTGAGGACAAACACCATGATGCTTGGTCTATTTAATACTCGGTGAATACTGCCAAAGCAACGATCAACAAAACTGGTGGGTTTTCTTTTGCATTTTAACTCTCTGATGTTCTAAGCAGTATTTTCCTTAAGCTGAAATAAAGTCGGAGCAAGTTTGAATACAACATCAATCGTTCCAATGAGATAAATCTAATTCCCTTCCGATTATTATAATGAACATTGTGAGGTTGCAGCAAAGTTAAAATGAAACGATTGAATCCAATTCAGGTTTAGTCATATGAGAAAGGCCATTGAGCAACAACATCGCCTTTATTTCCCTCTCCGTGGCTGCTTCTTCACGTGAGAGAGAAAGTGACTGAAGAAATTATGCTTCAAATGTAGGTGTGAATATGACGGAAAATTCTTGTTCTCTGTTTCATCCTGACACAGTTCTGATCAGAATGTATCAATGACAGGTATTCATTGTGACGAACATGGCTATTTATTGGAATTTGCTGTTATTATAATTCTGATGCAAGCAGAAATACAATGGTGTGGATTTGATTCCGCTCCGCAAATTTATCATCCTTTACTTTCACCACATGTACCCTGATGAGGTCACATGTCACGCCTCTACAAAATGTGCAGAGGAGACTGAACGATTATGGTGTTGTGTTATTATACCGCTGTGCTCCACATTCACGAGTTCGAGTCATACTCTGGTTGCTAACTTCACAAACCGCTCCAGCAGATTTTCTTTGCACCTCACACCTCTGGTATACACTGGCTTGAGAATTTTGTTTTTGCCCTTGACTGCACGGGAGATTCAGGAATAATCGACACCACATTAAAGTCGAAATGAAGAGTTAGAGCAGTCATTCTATTCAATTGTACATTAAATTCGTGTAATGAGAAGGAACGCATTTTTCTTTCTGCCCCACATTCCATCTTGTCTTTCTATGAATTTGCATCGAAAGAAAGCGAAAAAAATAACAAGAGATCAGGAGCACAAATTTATCCAGTGGGGTTGTTCATGAGTATTTTAACCTGACACTTCACACAAAGATCTGATCAGTATTTAAAACAGTCACTCGGAATTGGAACCGCAGACAACTTCTCCACTAAAACGAACCTTTCATTCTTTCACAAATTTCTGCTGTGTGTGAATCATACAACGATCCATCATCCAGCGTGATCACTGACTTGCCAACTGTCTAAGCTCTACCAACTTTCTTCAGTATTCACAGTTTCTGTAAACAGCCACCTGTTTTTTTTTTGCCCAGTGTCATTTGTTATCCCCACGTCACAGCACATTTCATCTTCCTGAGTTTATGAATCTTGTTCCTGATCTGTCTGATCTGTTTAATAAACCTTTTCTATCACTTCATCCCATCCCCCCCACAATTCTGAACTTATGAATAAAATAAGGCGTTCGACCAAATGTTAAACAAATGGAAGTTTGCCATTGAGCCCATGGAGTCTGCCCCACCATTCAACGAACTCATGATTGATCTAGATTAGATTCTCTACAGCATGGAAACAGGCCCTTCGGCCCAACAAGTCCACACCAACCCTCAGAAGAGAAACCCACCCAGACCCATTCCCATCTGACTACGGGCAATTTAACACGGCCAATTCACCTGACCTGCGCATCTTTGGACTGTGGGAGGAAACCCACGGAAACGCGGGAATGATGTGCAAACTCCACAGTGACAGCTGCCCGAGGCTAGAGTTAAACCTGGGACCCTGGTGCTGTGAGGCAGCAGTGCTAACCATTGAACCACCATGCCGCCCCAATAATCTGTAACTCCTTTCTGCTCACTTAACTCGACAAATTTTCATCATCTTTCGGATTAACTATCTAGCACAGTTTGGAAATACCCAACAGCACAGGTGGCACATATTGTTTGGCCCCTGAGCAAAGAAATTACTCCTCAATTCTGAATTAAATGGGCAATATGTAATTCTGAAATTATGTACTCTGGTGCTCTCCTCACAGCCTAGGGCAAACCACCTGCCCGTATCTACCCTGTCAAGATTCCACGAATATTGAACGTTTATGATTGGTGTTATACGATTATAGAGCTCCTCTTCACCTCCTTTGTTTCGAGGAGAATAATCCCAGCCTAACCAATCATTTCACAAAGCTCCATTTTATACAGAGTTGGCAACATCCTCGTAAACCTCTGCTGTCCTCTGCATCGTCCTTACATATAATGAAGGCAGGTGGAGAAATTTATGTGAGGAAACGGGTTGAAATAACAGGTGCAGACGGGAATTGGAACTTGAAATCAGAAAGTGATTGGAATCGGATTGATCCACAGAAGGACCAAATACAGCAATGATAACTCTGACAAATGATAATCTAATCATATTCGATTGACATTCAATGGCTTCATTGTAACTGAATTCCTAAGTGTAATCGTCCTGAGAGCTAGTATTTAGGAGAATTGGAACCTGACCACCCATATAAAGAAATTGATGACAAAAACATGTCTGTCGGTCGTTTTTGTTTGATTATTAACTCAACTCATGTCTCTGTGAAGCCTACATCGTCCGCAACGCACACGTTAGATGTTTAACAGGACTCTCTCCATTTGCCTCGGTGCGTGCCGCTGCAATATCACTGAAGGACCAGGACACCCTCCACGATAATACAGTCACTTAACTGGTCATTGTAAAACGCCTGAATAATTATTCCCTTAACTGCTGAGGCACAATTGCAGCAGAGTACGCCATTAAGAAAATTCACTGAAGTAAGTCAACCAGGCTTTGTTGACAGAACCTTCAAAGCTCAAAGACTGTACCGACCATAAGGACAAGGTTGAAGATGCACTGAAACGTCACCATTTATGAATTACCCTCTAAGGCACGTACCAGCAGGACTTGGAGAGGAAGCAGTGGTAAATTAATTGAGTGGTAAAGCGGTCTTGATGGCCAAAGAGTTATACTTGAGCCCTCCACCTTTTACATTACAATTTTAAAATATATTGATTATTGCAATGACCAGACTTGTGCTCATTCCTTTGGGTGTTTCCTAAACTGGCGGTTGCTAAAGATCGAATATCATTCTCAGACTGTGGTCAACAATAGAAAATATCCAAAAAGCCTCTCGAACAACTGATCTCCCTGTCCAACAATCTTCAGAGATCAGTGAATATCTACTCCAAGATCTCTTTGTTCCTGTTCACCACTCAGAATCCTCACTGTTATTGTTTCAACTCCACGAATTCATTCCACTTACTGGTCTGGATTCAATTCCATTCTCCGTTTCTTTTTTTATTTCCACCTGATTGATTCATCCCTGCGGTCCCTGGTATTATTCAGCACAGTCACCTGCACGACCAATTGTTGCATCGTGTGTAAACTTCTAAACATGACTCCTGCAACTAAGTTTGAATTATTGATCTACATCAGGAAACAGTGGTACTCCACTGGAATCAGGCATCCAAGCATGGTTCATTGCTGGATGGGATGAACACCTGCAATAACAGCAGAATCAGACCCTTGCTACCATTTGTAAACCTGATGGTGACTCTGCAGGTTGGACTCCTGACTGATTCCTTCTCACATGTGGGAGTGGTGAATGAACTGCCCACATTGTGACTGAAGAAGTGAGTTTACATTTCAGCGGGTAATTAAATCCCTTCCTACAGACCCCGTCCCTATGGACCTGACTTCATGGAGGCGTGGGTATCCTTGTGACTATTTAGTTTGGATAATCAGCTGAATTTGAGAACACGCTGAGACGACTCCCAATTTTCCCCGTCATCCATGTATCTTTTTTATCCTTCCTTATACTCCCCAGGAGTGTGGCCATCATAGTCTGAACAGCATTTGTTGTTCATCCTTAACTCTCCTTGAACTGAGTCAGAGGGAATTTCGGGGTGAACCGTACTATTGTGGGTCTGGAGTTATATGTTGGCAGGTCTCTTTAAGGAAGGCAGATTTCCCATTTGAAGGGACATGAATGAATGGGTTTTCAGCAAATTAAAACTTTTTGTCACTCTTCCTTTGAGCGGGTTTATATTCCAGATTTCATTCATCAAATCTAATTACTACTAGCTGCAATGCTCCAGTCTCCAAGGGTTGCAGGCCCAAATATCGTCATTACATTTGCAGATGACACGAAGATTTGGTGGAGTAGCAGAAAGCGTAGGGACTGTCAAAGAATGAAGAAGAATATAGATAGACAAGAGAGTTGAGCGGAGAATAGGTAGATGGAGTTGAATCCAGGCAAATGTGAGGTGATGCATTTTGGGAAGTCTAATTCGAGAGACAAGGATACTGTAAACGGAAGAGCCTTGGGTAAAGTTGATGAGCAGAGAGATCTGGGAGTTCAGGTTCTTTGTACCCTGAAGGTGGCTGCACAGCTGGATCGAGTGGACAAGAAGGCATATGGCCTGCTTGCTTTCACTGGACGGGGCATTGATTGTAAGAGCTGACAGGTCATGTGAAAAAATACAAGATTTTGGTTCAACCGCATTTAGAATGCTGTGTACAGTTCTTGTCACCAAATTACCAAAACGATATGGACGTTTAGGAGAGGGTGCAGAGAAGGTTTATGAGGATGTTGCCTGGTATGGACGATGCTAACTCTGAAGAGAGGTTGAGTTAGTTACGTTGGTTTTCATTAAAAAAAAAGAGATTGAGGGGGACCTGGTCAACGTCTACAGAATCATGAAGGGTAGAGCCAGGGTGGATAGAGGTAAGCTTTCTCCCAAGTTGAGGGATTCAATGCTGAGAGGTTACGCGTTCGAGGTGAAAGGTGAAAAGTTTTAGAGAGATAGACGTTGGAAGTATTTTACACCGAGGGTGGTAGGTGCCTGGAACGTGTTGCCAGCAGAGGTGGTAGAGGCAATCACAGTAGATTAATTTCAGATGCGTCTGGGCAGATGCATGAGTAAGTGGGATGCAGAAGGATACTGATGCTGAGCAATTGGGTGATAGGTTTCGACAGTGGATTTCGATCAGCTCACGTTTCGACGTCCGAAGGGCCGGTTCCTGCGCTGTAAATTTTCTGTGTTCTTTGTTCTTCTTTGTTCACTAGTCTGCCAACTTCATCTCTCCCCCTCTGACTTATCACCTTCTCCCCGTCTCCATCCACCATTCGCTTTCCCAGCTACCTTGCACCCAACCCCAACCCCCTCCCATTTATCTCTCAGTCCCCACCCACAAGGCTCATTCCTGATTAAAGACTTATGCCAGAACCGTCGATTCTCCCGCTGCTCGGATGCTGCCTGACCTGCTGTACTTTTCCAGCACGACACTATCATCATGAGGGCTCAGCTCAGACTCTGTATCTGAGAGCGGAGAAGGCTGAGTGAGGAAGTGATGAAGGGGCACATTAAGGGGATCGGTATGTGTGATAGGAATGAACTTCTTATGGGAAGAGTTAACAACCAGGGATCTCCGTTAAACGCAAGTGACAGGATGTTCAGAGGAGATATAGGAAGAACGTTTTCACTCTGAGAGTATTGTATAATTGGAACTCACTGTTTGAACGTGTGGTAAAGCTATGAGTCATCAAAATATTTCAGGCGTATTTAGCCGAATAGTTGAGAAACTAGAGCACATATGGATAAGGACCAATACTGGAAAATGGGGTGAAGATAAACAGATGTCTGATGAAAGATCCGAACACCGTACAGAAAATACAGAGCATGAAAGCATGGGAAGGGGAAAGGCACGGAAACTGTGTGCAATCTGTTACAAGGGGTCTGAGGAATGCTACACGCGTCAAAAGGTCACTGGGGCAGGATGGGGCCGCTGTGGCAGGATGGGATAAGAATAGTGGAATGCTCCTACACCAATTAGCAGAGTCAGACTGAGGCTGAAAGGTTACAATGGCACGCTGAGATATAACAATTAGTCAAGTCAGACTCCCTACTAAATATCCTCATGGTAGGTTGGGACAAGTCGTAACAATAAATAGGAAGGGTATGACTTTAAATAATTAATTGATAGTAGAGTCAGCCTGTTTGAGACGCTTGTAGCAGGATATCAAATTATATACATAATCAGCGGTTAGTAGAGTCAGCTTTGGACAGGAAAACATTGTGACAGATAGGGTAGCTGAATAACTTATCATGACAGGTTAGTCTGGGATGGAAGATCATTGTAGCACAGATGGCAGTAGAATTCCTAATAGTGACAGTAGAATAATATTAAGAAGAATTAGATAAAATACATTGTGACAGAAGTAGAACAACAACGGGAACTAATACCATTGGTTTATTGTATAGTTGGAGTGAGGTAATTCTGACCAACACAGTTGGGCATTCTGATCAGCTAACTAAACATTATTAAAGAAAAGTGATGGAGTTAAATTCAGATTAATGCGAGGTGCTGCATTTTGAGAAAGCAAACCTTAGCAGGACTTATACACTTAATGGTAAGGTCCAGGTTCTTAGCTCCTTGAAAGTGGAGTCGCAGGTGTCAAATCCCAGTCACTTACATGGCTGTTGTTCTTATAATTATTTCTTCCCTACATGTGTAGAAGTAACACAGTGAGTGATCAATTACAATTGGCAGACGTACATAAGGGGGCGTTTGAAATGCTGAAGTTGTGAGATCAGAGCAATTTGTATTGACATACACCATTCACTGTTCGAATCTGATACTCAGGAATTCGATTTTGAGCGAAATTTGAGCAGGAAAGCTTACCACGTGATGTAAACCAGTTTGTGTGGTTACTCTGTTGTTTACCTCATTTGTGTGTTTTGCCTCATTGAGGATTTTGAAGTTGTCCCCCTATATAAAAGTTTCGTGCTTTTGCAAAATTATACAAAAGATGCAGTACAATAACACCCAAGGCTGATTCAGTCTACGTGTACAGATATTAACACCTGGAAACAGCACTATGCACTCTCCTCGAGTCTGTTAAATAATTTGCTTCATTCCCACACTTATGGCTCTTTTCATTCAATCGACTCCTGTTCTTCACCGAATCCGATTCAGCAGACCTTGTCACTGAGTCATTTATTTGTGTGTGTTCAGATCATGTGAGCAGAATATCACAGTGGAGGGCCCTGGGCCCATAACCCAAAACCAGACCATACTCAGGGAACCCTCCTCTGCTCTTGCTTATTTCATGAAGACCAGGAAGAAATATCTAAGCTCTTCAAAATTTCCTAACCGGTTTTTCAGAAGCAAGATAAACAATTCCAGGTTTCTGCTTTTGTTGTCACACGGACCAAGATTGTAAATGCTAGAACCAGTTGAGAATGTCCGCTCATCCACGTCCATGTTCTCCCCAGGAGGTGTTAAGATGATGGTCTCAATCGGATTCTTCGAAAAAGAATAATCTTTTAATCTATTAATTTCTGGTTTATGGGTCCACCAGTTTCCCCTAGGCCTCTGTGTTAGCGCTGACCACAACAGTTTCCCGCAGTCTTCAGCTTTTTGTAGCATGTACCTTCGAGGATGACATCAAAAGATCTTCACTGTTAATGTGTGATGATCTACCAATGGAGACAGATCAGTCCGCGGGGATGCGATAAACACCACCACCCCGCTACTGCTACTTAGTTCATGTGACCAATGCCTTTCCACTTGGTCACCGCGCCATACTTCTGCATTGCATATAAATTGACAAGTTTATGGTACTCTCTCAGATTGGTAATCAGGAGCGAGATTGTTTGAATTGTTGAAAAAGTAAGATAAACTGAGAAAATACAGGATATTAAAATGGGAACCGGAAGGGAAAGAGAGAACAGTGAATGATAGTGTTCTGACAAAATTTAAATATCATTGCTGAAGATTCAGAAAATGCAATCATTCACAAACATAGCACAATGTGGAATGTAACTTTTGGTACAAGCAATGCAAGCAGATTGCAAAATCTTAGTCTGAAAATCTTAGTCTTTCTGCAACTGTTTTAGTTTTAATGAACACACACATGGGATTCAGTGCTGTAATGATCTCCTAAACTGTAGAAGGAAATCCTTGCCTTCGAGGATACGGGGGAAAGTTCACTGATTCATCCTTGCAATGGCAGGACTGTCCTCTGCAAGCATATGAGTACAATTATTCAATGATCCATGGAGTTTCGAATATGAGGTGAAGGGAAAGTCTCCATTCACAAATTAATCATTCAGTAGAACCCAATACAAGGACACATGTAGTGATGGACAAAGTGGGCAAGAACACATAAATACGATACACAATAGTTACGATAATTACTGTGTGAAAAGTATTGAATTCAGTTCTATGGTGGCCTTTGGTAATGATATTTACTGTCCAGAACTAGTCTGCAGTGGAATATCTATAGTCCTACTATGATGTATTTGAACTTCAGTTACCTTTAGAAATAGCTGAGACTCACTCAGGTCATGGAGATTTAGTGTAATCGTATTTAAAAAGCAAAGAGTTCATCGCGTAACTGTGAAATCAGTCACCCTCAGTGTAATCCTTGACCTCGTTCTCCACCAAAGACATGTGAAGAGTTTATAAAGGGCACAAACGCTGCTTCCTGGATAGCAAGATATTAGGAATCCCGGGGACGGGGTTTACTGAGACATAAAATCATCAGCAAGGATATAAACGGTTTCATCGGTATGATAGAGAATGAAGGAGTTTATTCACGAGATGTGGAATTGCTGCACCAGAAACACGCAAGCTGAAACGGAAACAAAAGAGATTTTCACATAATGTGAGGTTTGAAGTGACTAAATCGGGGAAGGTCCCTCTTTCGAGTGAACCTACCAATTCAGTTAGGGCTTCAAAACCACTAGTGAATGATTAAGGAAAGATTGGATGAGAGTTTCTTCCAATCAATAAAGTTATTGAAATCTTGGATGAATTTCCGAAAATAAAACGTAGATTTCTGATCTCAGAGTGTTTTAAAAGACGCACGAACTGACATACAAGGAGGGAATTGATCATTGAAAGAAAGGAAAAGTGTGTGTGTGGATTAATTTCGAATTTGTTTTTTTTTCAGACACAAAGGCATTTCACGAACACGCACAACTGAATAAGATTGAGTTCATGGACTTGAAAGGTGCAGCGTATTATTCAAGGTGAAGCATTGAAAATGGGGCTGATGTCCTAACATAACTGCAGACAGAAGTTACATCCAAATGAGTAGCAATTGAATCGTCACTTGGAGACGCAACACCTACTTTAAAGATTTGACCACATTCACATGATGTCAGGTGTACTTCATGCTTTCTTATCTCCTCCAAAAACTTTACTCTGTCTTTTTTTGTGTTTTTCAACAGCACACCATTTCATCTGAAAGATGCTCAGACTGAAATTGAATACAATATTCAGACGGTCCTATGCGACCAAGTTTTTTTTTGATTATTACAATGACCTTTGCGAGTTTGCAACAAACTGCATAACATGAAACCAGCTCAACATCTATTTTCTCGGGATTTAACGCAGTGCACATGGGAAACGTCACCATCTGCTGAAAAATCACCTTCAGCTCTTTCTCCACGCATGTCTCTTCACGTTTTAAATATTTGCAGTATGTTTGTTGATCAAGGAGTCATTATCCAGAAAAGGTCGTTATTCAATCATTATATTGAATCATATTATGAAATATATCTGTGTATGTGTGTCTGTCTCTGTGCATGTGTCTGTGTGTGTGTCTGTCTGCCTGTGTGTGTCTCTGTGTATGTGTCTGTGTCTGTGTGTGTGTGTGCGTGTGGTTCTGTGTACCTGTGTGTGTGTTTGCCTAATAGCAGGAGACAGCATTATTGAGGACGGCTATTTTTCAGACTGGAGGCCTGATGTTTTGTTCTAGGCCAGCTCACCCAAAACGTTCTTAAGCAGGCAGGAGAGACCTGCTTAAGAATGCAATTTGTTTCAATAATTGCACAGTGAAAATTACCCAGAGTAACCTAGCTAGGTTGACTATCATGTTTTAATATAGACAAAATGTAATTCACAAAATTATACAATGAAACACAAAGAACAGAATAAAGAACAACTCAGTCTATTCAAACTAGACTTAATTAGCTGTTCTGAACGGACACACCAGTCCCAATAAGCAAACCCCCATTAAAAACTGGAAAGGTGAAACATCTGCTAACCGGTTGAAGTTAGAAGGGCACAAGGAGAGAGAGAGAGGGAGAGAGAAAGAGATTGTCCACACAGCTGAACTCCATCTGGACTGAAGAGCTCACCGAGACAGCTGACCACTCCCCTTTCATTACACCTTTGATCACAACACCGTTTAATCTCTGGACCAAACCAGTCACCTTGGAGCTTAGAGCTACTTACGATACCTCTGAAAAAAAATCAATAATACAGTATCTTTGAGAAAAGGAAACTTTCAGAGAAAAGGGACAAGCTTTGTGACACTCTGCACAGTGGTGTTCCACAGGGACTTATGTTCAATCCATTTTTGTTTGCCATTTATAGAAATGATTCAGATGATAATTATGGAAGGTGTGGTTAGAAAGATGAAACCAAGATTGGCTATATCGTGGACAGTGAAGATTACATAGGTACCTTGATCCAATGTCTTAACGAATCCTAGAGTTGTACAGCGCTGAAGCAAACACTTTTGACGAACTCGTCCATGCAACCTGATTTCCTAAATTAATCGTGCCCTATTTGGGTCGGTGCGGTGGCTCAGTGGTTAGCACTGCTGCCTCATATTACCAGGGTGACTGACTGTGTAGAGTTTGCACTTTATCCCAGTGTCTGATTTGGTTTCCTCCCACAGTCCAAAGATGTGCAGATTGGGTGAATTGGCCATGCTAAATTCAACATAGTGTCAGATGCATTAGTCAAGGTTAAATGGTTCTGGGTAGGTAACTCTTCAGAGGGTTGGTGTTGACTTGTTGGTCAAAAAGGCCTGTTTCTACACTGCAGGAAATCTGATCTATGTGTCAGCAATTTGCCCATATCCTTCTAAATCCTTCATATTAATATACCCATCTGGGTGCCTTTTAAATGTTGTAATTATACCAACCTCCACCACTTCCTCCGGCATTTTATCATATACACGCTCCAATTTCTGAGTGAAAAAGTTGCCACTGAGCTCCCTTTAAAATCATTCCCCTCTCACATTAAATATATGCCTTCTAATTCTGGACTTCCAAACGTGGTGAAAAGATCTTGACTACTCACGCTATCCATGCCCTTCATGAATTTATAAACCTCCAGAAGGCGCAAATGTGACTCCAAACCAGGGCCTGTGGTTTCAGTCATCCGGAGATTAAATTCTGAAATTGAATACTGAAACCTCTTCCATCTCGATCAAATCACAATTCTAAACTCATTTTAGTCAACGTGTTCAAACATATTATAAAACACCTCTGGTAGGATTTGAACCTCGAGCTTTGCAGCCAGAGGTAGGGACACTACCACCACTCCACAATAGTCCCTAAACTGCGAACACTATTCTCCTGTGTGTTTGTTCAGCAGCCTGTTCTGACATGCTGTGACACACCTCTGCACCTGAATCCAGACTGTCTGGTCTCGAGCTAGGGACATGTTCAGACAAATTCAGGAATTGGAATAGAATCCAGAGCTCTGCATCAGAGGTAGGAACACTACTGACTACACAAGACCTAAACAGTACCTAAATGTTTAATTTTAAGTGCCAGCTTTCAGTCTGGTATAGATTCATTGAAATCTGGTTCACTTTACTGAATAACACAGTGAGAATAATAACATTGTTTAAAAAATACAAGGTACTTGCCTCAATTGTAGGATGTCGAGTTTATGTGCTCTACTTTCGAGATAAAATATGAACATCTTCAAATACTTGGCTATTATTTCCAGCATAAATGAATATTATCTGTAGTCTGCAATATGAGGGAATGAAGTCATGCAGACACACACTGCACTGTGAAGGAACTCGAATAGATATCAATACTGAACAT
The DNA here is from genome assembly GCF_047496795.1 of Chiloscyllium punctatum. Classification (NCBI taxonomy): domain Eukaryota; kingdom Metazoa; phylum Chordata; class Chondrichthyes; order Orectolobiformes; family Hemiscylliidae; genus Chiloscyllium; species Chiloscyllium punctatum. The sequence continues at coordinate 55,237,970 of NC_092788.1, read as the reverse complement.
CTGAGACAAAGAAAGCACATACTTTCTGGCCTCAAACACTGATCACTGTTTCCCACCTCTAACGTGTGACTGCCCTCTTCCTAAAACTATTAAATGATACAGGCAGCTGATTACTTTCCAGCCTTTCTTCCCCAGTACGATCACTTACTAGCTAAAGAATGGCAGATGGAGTATAATGTTGCTAAATGCAAGGTATTGTACTTTGGTAAAACAAACAAAGAAAACACATATACAATGAAAAGTCGAGCCAATAGTAGTGTTGTAGAACAGAACGACTTATGGTTTCAGGCATAATTCTTTGAAGTTTGTATCATGTGTGGGCAGGGTAGTTATGAAGGTGTTTCGCTTGCAGGCCTTCATAATAGAGACATAGATTCATAGAGGGGTACTGTGTGGAAAGAGACCCTCTGGTCCAACTCGTCCATGCCGACCAGTTGGCTTAACCTAATCTCGTTAAATTTGCCAACACGTTGCCCATATCCCTTCCTATTCATATACTGATCCGGACGTCTTTTAAATACTTTAATTTGACCAGCCTCCACAACTTCCTCTGGCAACTCATTTCATACGCGCACCACCCTCTGTGCAAAAACAAAATTGCCCCTGAGGTCACTTTTAAATCTTTCCCCGCTCACCCTAAACCTTTGCCTTCTAGTTGTAGACACTTATCCAACCTTAGGAAAAGACATTGTCTATTTACCCTTTGCATGCCTCTCATGATTTTATGAACCTCTATAATTCACCCACAGAGATAACTGCCCCAGCCTATTTAGGCTCTCCCTACAGCTGAAATCCTCCAGCCTTGGCAACATCCTTGTAAATCTTTTTTGAACTCTTATAAGTTTCACATCTTTCCAATGGGAATGAGACCAGAATTGCACACAATATTCCAAAAGTGGCCTAGCCAATGTTCTTTGCAGCCACAACATGACCTCCCAACTCTTGTACTCAGTGGTCTGAACAATAAAGGAAAGCATACCAAACACCTTCACTATCGTATCTACCTGAGACTCTACTTTCAAGGAACTACGAACCTGTACTCCAAGGTCTCTTTGCTCAGCAACATTCTCCGGGACTTTACCATTGAGTGTATGCGTCCTGCTCTGATTTGCTTTCGAAAATGAAGCACCTCACATTTATCTAAATATCTCTCCATCTGCCACTCCTCAATCCATTGGCCCATCTGATCAAGATACCATTTTATTCTGAGGTAACCTTCTTCATTGTCCACTACATTTCCAATTTTGATGTCACCTGCAAATTTACTAACTATATCTCACATGTTCACATCCAAATCATTTATATACATGACAAGTAGCAGTGGACAGTCCTTTGAGTGCAGGATTTGGGATGGTATGTTCAGGTTGCACAGGACATTCGTGAGGCATGTCTTGGAGGACTGTGTGCAGTTCTGTCCGCCCTGTTATATAAAGGATATTATCAAGTTCGAGAGCGTTCAGAAGAGACTTATCAGGATGTTGCTGGGAATGGAGTCTTTGAGTTATAAGGACAGGCTCAATAGACTTGGACATTATCTACTGGAGCGTAGGAGGCTGAGAGGTGACATTATAGAGATTTATAATATCATGAGGGGTATCGATAATGTTGAATTGTAGGCGTCTTTTACCTCGAGTGGGGGATTGTTTTTAGATAATAGGAGCACTTTTGTAAAAAGACATAGCGTCATAGAGCTGTATAGCATGGAAACAGTCCCTTTGGTCCAACGCGTCCATGCAGACTAGATAGCCAAAATTAATCTCATCCCTTTGCCAGCATTTGGCCCATTTCTACCTGAACCCTTCCCATTCATCTGCCCATCCAGATGCCTTTTAAATGTTGTAATTGTGCCAGCCTCCACACCTTCCTCTGGAAGCTCATTACACACAACCACCCGCTACATGAAAATGTTGCCCATTGGATTCCTTTTATGTCTTTCCCATCTCACCTTAAACCTTCGCCGTCTAGTTTTCGGCTGCATTACCCTAGGGAAAAGACCTTGGCTATTCACTCTAACCATTGCACCCAGGATTTTAATAACCTCTAAAGTCAATCTTCATCCTCGGATGCTCCAGGGAAAACAGCCATAGCCTTTTCAGCCTCTACCTGTAGCTCAAACACTCCAGTCCTGGCAACATTGTTGTCAACCCTTTCTGAACCCTTTCAGGTTTCACAACATCCTTCCTACAGCAGGTAGAATAGAATTGCATACAGTATTCTAAAAGTGGTCTAACCTTTGTCCTGTACAGATGTAACCCATTCTCCTAACTCATATACACAATGCACTGACCAATAACATGCCAATACTTTCTTCACTATTCTATCTACCTGCAAATCCACATTCAAGGAACGATAAACCTATACTCTGAGGTCACGTTGTTTTTAGCACCACTCCCCATGACTTGACCATTAAGTGTATAAGTCCTGCCCTGATTTGCCTTTCCCATATGCAGCATCTCACATTTATCTAAATTAAACTCTGTCGGCCACTCCTCGGTCCATTGGCTCATCTGATCAAGATCCTGTCGTAATCTGAGGTAATCTTAATTGTTGGCCATTATACCTCCAATTTTGGTGTCATCTGCAAACTTACGAACTATATCTCCGATGTTCATATGCAAACCATTTATATACATGATGAAAAGTAGCAGAACCAGCACCGATCCTTGTGGCACTCCACTGGTCACAGGCCTCCAGTCTGAAAAACAACCCTCCACCACAACCCTCTGTCCTCTTCTTTTAAGCCAATTCTGTATCCAACTGGCTAATTCCCCCTGTGTTCCACGTAACCTAACCTTGCTAACCAGTCTCCCATGCAGAACCTTGTCGAATGCCTAATTGAAGTCTGTATAGATCACATCCAGCGTTCAGCCCACATCAATCCTCTCCGTTACTTCTAAACAAAAAATAATCAAGTTAGTGAGACATGATTTTCCAGGCACAACCCAATTTGCCTATCCTGATAAAGTGTTTTTGCCCAATACATCTATTTTCCTGCTCCTCAGATGCTGCCTGACCTGCTGTGCTTTTCCAGCACCACTCTAATCTAGACTCTCATCTCCAGCATTTACAGCCCTCACATTTGTCTATCCCTAATGTATCTTTCCAAATACATGTAAATCCTCTACCTCATGATTCCCTCCAAAAACGTGCCGACCACTGATATCAGGTTCACCAATCTATAGTTCCCTAGCTCTTCCTTTCCATTTTGTTTAATAGCACAACTTTAGTCAAACTCATGAATTCCAGCATTTCACCTGTGGCTATTCATGATAAAAACATCTCAGCAAGGGGCCCTGCAATCAATTCCTTATCTTCCTACAGAGTTATTGGGTTCACATGATCAGGACCCGTGAGGTTGTTTTTTTACACAACATGTGGTTCATGTAGAGAGTGAACTTCCTGAGGAAGTGATGGATTATGGGTAAAGTTACAGCATTTAAAATGCACTTGATTAAGTACAAGAATAAGCGAATGTTTGGATAAATCTGGACCAAGCGCAGGCAGATGGGACTGGTTTAGTTTGGAATTATTGTCAGCATGGACTGTAATGGCCGATAGGTCTGTTTGCAAATACCCTGTATAACTCGATGAGTCTATGTGTATTTACATACCCAAGTATGTATCTGCATGTTTCTGTTGTGTTTGTCTATTCCCGTGTGTCTACATATGTCGCTGTGTACCATTATGTGCATGTCTATCTCTCTGTGCTTGTTAGGTGTGTTCCTGCATTAGTGTGTGGATCTCTGTCTCTGCATCTCTGTGGAACTCTTGTTGTTTTTGGTGCGAATCACTGAAACGGGGTCAAAACCGCTCTCCCTTCCTCTCCCTTTTTCTCTTTTCTTTAAAGTGATCAATCCCACACTCTGCTGGTCTGGTTTAGGTCTTTTCAATCCTTTCTCACACGTAAGGTTACTTGTAAGAGTAAGACATTAAAAATTGCAAGTTACAGGAAGTGCATTAAAATTAATCTCATCGCCTTGCAATGTGGCTACTCGGATTTGCTTGGATATAATTGCAATGGAAATATGCTTTAATGAATATACTGTGTATTAAAAATACTACCCAGTGACAAACCGTTTCCACATTAGAGAAGGAGAGCAGACATTTGTGCACATGAAACTGTTCCACTCTGAGGGCTTCAGTCCAATGACAATCCTGTCCACACCAACCTAGTGTGTGTGTGTGTGTGTGTGTGTGTGTGTGTGTGTGTGTGTGTGTGTGTGTGTGTGTGTGTGTGTATGTGTGTGTGTGTGTGTTTGGTGCAATCAAAATTTCGATTGGATTGTGCTGTGAACTGCTGCCCTCTCTCTGCCTCCCAAACTGAATCCCTGATGGTTTACACACTTTACCACCACGATTGCAGTGACGTCGGAGGTGGGAGGTGGGGGATGGGGTTTGGAGTGCAACAGAGATTGACAACAACAGAAAGCTCAGCAGCTCTGGCAGCCATATTTGGACAGAAATGGAAGTTGACGTTTTGGATCGAGTGACCCTTACTCAGAACTCGTGTCGGGGGACATTACAGCACTTTAAGCACCACAGAGACTGCCAGATTCGCCACACACAGATACACTCACGAATATACACACATAGAGGCACTTGCTGTTCATTGACACTACAGGCATGGAGAGTGTCAGTATTTCTCTCGCTCCATGGTAACCTTGTCAATATTTCAGTCGTTCTGTCTGGTGTGTGTCAGTATTTCTGTGTGGAGTGTGATTGTAGCACAATTTCAATCTTTGCAGATATCAAACATGGAAGAATTGTAAAGTTTGTTGAGGACAGCATGGAAGTCCATCAGGAAAGTTATATTTTGGTGTAGTGTTCAGGCGTATGGCAAATGCTGATCAAAGCAGAACAGTGTGAGGTGATGCTCTTTGGTAGGAAGGACATTGAAAGGTAACATTAAACAGGCTATACTGTTATAAAGGAGGTGCAAGAGCAGAGGGTGCTGGATGTATGAGCACAGATTATCGAAGAAGTCAGGATAAGTGGGGGTAGCGGAAAATCTCACAAATTAGTGTCAGTATCTGAGCTGTTTACAGGAGGAAGGAGTCACCGTGCCCGCTTCCTGGGAGGTGGTGGAGATGGTGTGTTGTAAGTCCACCCTCATGCCCACCAAAACTGTGGGGATTCTATTTGTAACAGCTCAACACAAAAGGGAGATGGCATCAGGGCCATGGCTTCCAAGTTGTGCCGGGGGGAAAAGGAGCTGCCAGTGGGTTTAAAGTGAGAATTTCCCTTCACTGAACATTGCTTCTTACTTGATCCGTGGGACGTGGATGTTTCAGAATCTCCACACGAGGCATCCCGGTCCTCTCCGGCTCCTACAAGGGTACTCCCCACATGGCGGGGGGAGCGGGGTGAGGGAATGGATATCGGGCACTGCACCACACGGCTTAGCACTTTCTGTCCTATTCCAGGCTGTTTCTCCTGGAATGGGAGAAGGGGAGGGAGGGAGGGTAGGAGTGGGTGGCGCTGTTGTTAGTGCTGGTGTAGGTAGGGGGAGATATGGTGAGGTGTCTGGAGGGAGTCAGTCCATAGTGTTGTATCCATGCAGTGTTATTAGTGTTGGGGGGTGGATATTGGGGGAAGAGAGAGGGGGCGAAAGAGAGAGAGAGAGAGAGAGAGACGGGGGAAGGTGCTGCATGCAGTAGTGAGAGTGGTGGGCCATGAGCCTTGTTCGGGGTCGGTGCTATAACAGATATACAGTGAGTGTGAGGGAGCAGAGGGAATGGAGTGACACTGACCCTGACAGAGCGGGGAAGGTTTTGGATGCTTGTCCTGTATTGCTGGACATTTCTTCAGACCGCAGATACTGCACTGAGCTGGGTGGAGAGCCCCGACCATGCTTGGTGGGTCTGGTGGTGTGGCCCCCTCTGTGAAGAGTAAGGCCCCCCTCTATTCTAGCCCATCCAGTAGGACCTCCATTCCCCTGTCGACAGACCGTCTTGTAATTTCCCATTATCTGCAATACTCGGGGTAAACTGTGCAGGGCAGCTCCAAACTGAGAAAGCTCAACCGTGTGCCTATTGGCCTTTTAAAGATGGCACCAGTGCCAGGGATCACGGAATATCCAGGGGTATCTGGGCGATGTTGAATACCTCCAGACATGATGGGTGGGAGAATAGGGCTGGCATTGAATGAGAAGGACACCATGGGGTGGGGATTAATGAGAAAAGTTTTATAAGATAGCACCAGGAAACTAGCTCGGCTTTGTGCAGTCGATCCCTCTGTCACACTCAGTGAAAATGGCTAGGAGACGAATTATTGTTAGATTCAATCCAATGAGTCGAATACATTGCTGACCCCACTAACAGTAACAAAGCTGCATTTGCTTATCCAATACTCTCCATCACAGAGAACGAGCTAAACATGAACTACGCTTGGGAAATAAGGCAGGTCAGGTGACTGAGATATCAGTTAGGACGCACCTTTGGACAAATAATCATAATTCCGTTAGTTTTAAAATAGAGATGGAAAAGAATGAACTGGGTCTAAAAGATAACGTTCAAAATTGGAGTAAGGCCAATTTTGATGATATTAGCAAGAACTTCCAAACTGGATTTGGACAGATATTCGCAATTAACGGGCCAACTGTGCAGATTGAAGCCTTCAAAAATGAGATGTCAAGAGCTCAGACACAGTATGTCCCTGTTAGGGTGAAGGGTAAGGCTGGTAAGTGTAAGGAATGCTGGAGCACTGGAGAAATTAAGGGTCTGGTCATGGATAAGAGGGAAACATATTTCAGATAGAGAGAGGAGGAATCGAGGGTTTTCAGTATTCATTCACGGGATGAGAGTATCGCTGGTTGGGCCTGCATTTATTGCCGATTACTAATTGCCTAGAGGGCAGTTAAGAGTCATACACATTATTGTCGATCTGGAGTCACGTGTAACCAATGACAGGTGAGGGTGGCAGTTTACTGACTTCAAGAACATCAGCGAACCAGTTGGGTTTTTTCCAAAAATCGAAAATGTTTTTGTCATCATCATTAGCCTCTTAATTACAGATTTAAAGTCAATGTCCAGTGTGTCTAAAGCCAGTAGGAGTATACTTAAGCGGGGTATAAGGAGGCCATGATGGAGACATGAGATAGTTTTGGCAAATAGGGTTAAGGAGAATCCAAATGTACTCTACACATACATTTAGGAGAAAACAGTAACTCTGGAGAGTTTTGGGCCATCTAAGGATTAGCTAAGCTGCCGATGTGCGAAACCACAGGAGATGGAGGCGACACTGAACAAGCGTTTTGACTGTGCAGAAGGATATGGAAGCCAGAGAACTTAACAGTGGCATCGTGAAAAGTGTCTGCATTACCAGAGGAGGAGATGCTGGACTTCGTAAAGCCTGTAAAGGTGGGAAAATCCCCAGGACCTGATCAGGTGTACCCGAGAACTCTGTGGGAGCGAGGGAAGTGATTGTTGGGCCCCTTGCTGGGATATTTGTATTGTCAATTGCCACAGGTGAGGTACCGGGAGATAGGAGATTAGATAACTTGGTGGAATTACGAAAACCATTTAAGAAGGATGGTAAGGAAAAGCCGGTGAGGCTGACGTCAGTGGAGGGCAAATTATTGGTGAGGATTATGTGGCACAAGGTTTGCATGTATTTTGAATGGCAAGGACTGATAAGGGATAGGCAACATGGCTTGAAGCATGGGGAATCGTGTCTCACTAAATTAACGGAGTTTTATTTTGATGAAGTGACTAAGAGGATTCATTGAGGCCGAGAGGTGCACCTTGTCGATATGGACTTCAGTCAAACATTTGAACCTTTCCACATGGCAGACTGGTTAACAAGTTTAGTTCACATGGAATACATGGAGAACTAGCCATGTGGATATAAAATTGGCTCGAAGGTAAAAGACAGAGGGTGGTGGTGAAGGGTTGCTTTTCCAACAGGAGGTCTGTGACCAGTGGTGTTCTACAAATATCCGTGCTGGGTCCACTATTTTCACGATTTATGTAAATCATTTGGATGTGAACATAGCAGCGATAATTGGTAAGTTTGCAGATGACACCAAAAATTGATGGTTGAATGGACAGCAAGAAGGTTTACCTCAGAGTAAAATGGGATGCTGATCAGATGGGCTGATGGGCTGAGGCGTGGCAAATGATGTTTAATTTAGATAAATGTGAGGTGCTGCATTTTGCAAATGCAAATCAGGGCAGGACGTATACAATAATGGTAAGGTTCTGCGGGGTGTTCCTGATCCATGAGACCTTGCAATCCAGGTTCATAGTTCATTGAAAGTAGAATCGCAGGTTGGTAGGACAGTGAAGAAGGCATTTGGTATGCTTGCCTTTACTGGCTAGTGCTTTGATTTGGGAGGTCACGTTGCTGCTGTACAGCACCTAGTTTGGCCACTTTTGCAGTATTGCATTTAATTCGCGTTTCCCTCCTCTCGGAAAGATATTATGAATATTGAAGGGAGTCAGAAAAGATTTACAAGGTAGTTGCCAGGATTTGAGCTATAGGGAGAGGGTGAGCACGTTGGGGCGATTTTTCCTGGAGCGTGAGGGGCATGTATAGGATGAATCGCCAAGGTCGTTTCCCCAAACCTAGAGGACATGTATTTCCAGTGAGAGGGGTAAGATTTAAAAATGACCGAAGCAGCAACTTTTTCCAACAGATGTTGGTGCATGTTTGGAATGAGCTGCCAGTGGAGATGGAGGAGGCTGTTACACTTACAACATTTAAAAGACATTTGAATGGGTACATGAAGAGTAAGGGTTTACAATGATATGGGCCAAATGTTGGCAAATTGGACTCGTTTAATTTGGGATATCTGATCGACATGGACGAGTTAGACTGAAGGATCTGTTTCCGTGCTGCATATCTCCAAGACTCCATGTCCCTGTCTGACCTCACTCAAATATCCCATTAATTATTCATTCCCGGAAATACCAGTTCATGGTGTGAGATGCCATCCAAATGCCTTCACTTCAGCATTCTGAAACCTGTGAACACATCCTCCCATAGCACTGTATCTAAGTCTCTCTCTCTCTGTCTATTTCCCAAATCCCTCCCATTTGTTGCTATTTAAAACTGTTGGTATTTAAACCCTGACATCCAATTTTAATTGTCCAGTTGTAATGTGAATAATTGTCCCATATCTTCCTCTTACCTTGAACGTTGCTCACCCGAGAGCATCAGTTTCCAACATTAAGATGCTTAAAAACAATGTGCAAAATGCATAGCTTGCATTTTCTTTGACTTCCAAGTATCCTGTCCTGTGCTCCATTTTGAATAGTAGGTTTCGAGCAGTTTTCAGGCACATCTTTGAAACATGCTCTGTGCCTATCCATTGAAGTGCCTGTGTTAATCACTCGCTGCTGATCGTGTGCTCAGTAACATGAGGAATCCCCTCAATTGTTACTGATTCAGACCAGGTTTCCTACTTTCAGTTGAGTGTCATTTGACTTAATTCTAATTTTGGGACATTCGTGGAAATGTTGAGCACCGTTTCCTGGAGACTGTGCTTTAAACTGCTGTGGGACATTCAGGAAGACCAGAGACTTTGGTGACCTACTGTGGATGGGTCATGGGGGCTGCAGTTCGGGCATCTGGGTCTGCAACATGAACAACGAATGGAGCAGAGGCTGCAGAGAGCGGAATGAGGAAATAACAATCAGATCATCCGTGGTCTTAGAGAATGTTGGAGCAGAATTGAATGGCTCGCTCATGCAACTTTTTCAGATATTTCTGTCTGAAACAAGATAATTCCCCTTCTCTCCCAGTGACTCATATTGATGGGGAGTAAGTCACCTCCTTGTGTTCCTGCGTAACAGGACCCTGGGGCCTCACTCGCCCTCTGATTTCTCCGTTCCAGTCCTGAGCAGTTGAGTGACTGCCTCTTGTTCCTGTGTCCCAGTATTGAGCAGCTGAGTGACTGCCTCCTGTTCCTGTGTCCCAGTATCGAGCAGTTGAATGACTGCCTCCTGTTCCTGTGTCCCAGCCTCTAGCAGTTGAGTGACTGCCTCCTGTTCCTGTGTCCCAATCTCGAGCAGTTGATTAATTCCATCCTGTTCCTGTGTCCCAGGCTCGAGCAGTTGAGTGAATGCCTCCTGTTTTCCCCTGTTTCTGAGCAGTAGTTTCAAAGCTCTGATATATTTGTCTGAAACAAGACAATTCCCCTTCTCTCCCAGTGACCCATACTGATGCGGAGTGAGTCATCTCCTTGTGTTCCTGCGTAACAGGACCCTGGGGCCTCACTCGCCCCCTGATTTCTCCCGTTCCAGTCCCGAGCAGTTAAATGACTGCCTCCTATCCCTGTGTCCCAGTCTCGAGCAGTTGAGGGACTGCCTCCTGTTCCTGTGTCCCAGTGTTCAGTGGGTGAATGACTGCCTCCTGTTCCTGAATGCCAGTTTCGAGCAGTTGAGGGACTGCCTTCTATTCCTGTGTCCCAATCTCGAGCAGTTGAGTGACTCCCTCCTGTTCCTGTGTCCCAGTCTCGAGGAGTTGAATGACTCCCTACTGTCCCTGTATCCCAGTCTCGAGCAGTTGAATGACTCCCTCCTGTTCCTGTGTTCCAGGCTCGAGCAGTTGAGTGACTGCCTCCTGTTTTTCCCTGTTTCTGAGCAGCAGTTTTAAAGCTCTGAATGATGTCTCAAGGTTATGCAAGGACTTGATAACAGGGCATTTCCAACTAGGAGCAGCATTACAGAAAGGTATCTAGAATCTTCCCCACCAGACATCTTTTGCAGCCGGTATGTTATTGTATCCCAGTCCCATAAAGAAACAGGGCAAAACATATACAATCCAGCTGTGTTCCGGCAATACTCCCACATTCAGGGAAGAAAGATTAAAAAGATTGAAAGATTTATAATCGATCCTTCAGCAAACTTTATCCATTCCATTCAAACTGAGTAGATTTTGCCTTTCATTGTGATATGTAACATGATGTATGGAATTGGTTGTCTGAATGTGATTGTTTGTTGATTGTGATTAATGTCAGTCTCCGTTAATTATAACTATCCCAGTGGAGGGTTTCTATCTTTGAATGATAAATGGGCTCTGTTCAATATGTTATCCCATGGTATGAGTGGGAGCAACACGGACAGCAGTAACAGGGATCACCAGCTCCAGAGAGAAGGGGAAGAGAGATCAGAATCTGAGAACATTAAACTGGAATGTTCCAACAATGAACGGGAGTTTATCCAGTTATGTTTGAATTCTTCCTACATATTATTGGTAGCTATTATCACCGCGGATCAAATATGCACTTTACATTATTCAATATTTTTATTATCCTATCCTGGCTATTGTTGGAGTCCCTGGTAAGTTTCGCTGTCTATTTATTATTTGCATGAACCATGTGCGACTGTATTACTCTTGTTTTCAATTACTCTACTCTGTAAACATTAACTCTCTAAACCACCAGGAACAACAACAGTGAACTTGTTTCAGTCTTTCTCTCCGTCTTTAGTTCTGACTGCGCCTTGTGGGGTGACCTACTCAGTTTCAGCTATGAACCAGGATTCATTGCATCACTGCCCTTGCTATTTAAATATTGAAAGCTTGGAGGTCACCATCTTCTGTTCTGGATACAAATTCCATTTCCTTCCTCTGACTCCATCTTACCCCTGGTCAATAACTGAGGCTGAAACAGATGAGTCACATCTATGGTGATGCTTTTAGCCACGAGCTGATTACAGACACCATATCCTAACCATTTCTAATTTTAACAATCAACACCTGCAGAATATACTTCACTGGTTCATCCCATCTGCTATTTTAAGTTTGAGCTATGAAATACAGTCTTAATGAAGCCAATAATCTGCTGCTGACTCTCCCAGCTTCAAACTTGCCAAAGCAAATTTGAGTCTGATACTCCATGGCTTGCATTTAAACGCAGACCAAAATCCCATCATTCCTGTACGGATTGATTTATATTGTTGTTGGTTCTGGCAATGCCTTTCCTTTAATATTCACAAGCACGACGTCACCTCTGTCTATGACACTGTTCTCAGTCTCCCTCTATTAATTACACAAACTCCTGTCAGTTGTTCACATTTAATCTGATTTCCTCCATGTCTGTTTTCTCTCAAACAACAAATGCCATATCTACTGTCGCCAATACACACACACACATATACACACGCGCGCGCGCACACACACACACACACACACACACACACACACACACACGCGCGCGCATACACGAGCACACACACAAAATCTCTCGCCTTATACTGTTGCAGTGGAGATACAGAACCATATATTTGTCATTAACTGCATGGGTTGCAAATCTTCCTGTGCAAGTCTTATATGCATTGCACGTATAGTAGTAATATACTGGCAAAGATTTGCAAGGCTCCCCATGCCGGGCATGTATTCGAGTTTATAGAGTATTCCACTTGCATGCTCGGCACAGCTCTCCATTCTGGCTGGTACCTTGTTCCAGTTTATGGTGTCTGGGATAGTTCTGTGAGGCAGATTCAGAATTTGATGTAACTAACCATTTCAACTAATCTGGCAATAATTCTGCAATCATCTGGCTATAATGAATGTTTCGATTCTTGTAATTGGACCCACAATTGTCTCACTTCCCTGTCTCCTTATCCATATTTTCACAACATGTTACCAGTTAATTCATTGTTTGTTTTTCTGTGCCTTTCCCTGGTGTTGTTTTGTGGCTCCCGAATGTATCGAGTGTTGGTATTGTGAAGCTCAGAAACAATGAAATGGTATGTGGTGGGCTGTTGTTCCATGTTGTGTAGTGGGATCCAGCAGCTTTGAGACATGCCTTTGAAAGTTGGTCTGTGCCTGTCCACTGAAAGCCTGTTGGTCACTCTCAGATGATCGTGTGGTCAGTAACATGACGAAGCCCCTTGGGTATTATTGTAAAGGACCAGGCGTCTAACTTGTAGCTGTGGGGCTTCTGACTGACTCCTCTTACTGAAAGGTTAGTGGAGGTTCTGCGGATGGTTCGCTGGAGGTTGTGCTGTGAGCTGCCTCAGACATTCAGGGAGACCTGAGGATTTGGTGACCCAACTCTGGATGGAGGAACGGGAGTGTATTGACAGCATCTGGGTCTGTAACATGAACAACAAATGGAGCAGAGGCTGCAGAGAGGGGAAGCTGTGAAACCATGGTGCGAGTGTGTGTGGGGAAGTGGATCTATCAAATTTGTCTGTGTGTTAACAAGGACACAGGCATCCTCTCGCTCTACCCCTTAAATACACCCATGCACTCTCTCCCTCTCCTCCCACCACACAAACACACCACCCCTCTCTCACACGCAGGCACACCCTGTCTCTCACCCCCTCACGTAGACACTCCACCTCGCTCTCAAACACACACATCTGCTTGAATGCAAACACACGCACACACACACACATCTGAGCTGAATTTGCATTTGCCGATTTGTATTTGCAGATACATTATATTTTGTCAAAAAATATACAATTTGTATACAGTCAGTCAATGCGGTATTTTATAAACTCCTACTTTGGACATAAACCCAGACTGACTCCACGTGAAGACACAGACACACTCCAAACAAGACCTCACCGTAAAATACATTGTCTGACTGGAGGGGTCACCTCCTTTACATCGATAATACCTGAAGGTGTCTCCAGGCAGTGACTTGAAATAAATTGTCTGCTTTGCATATTAAACAATCAAAACCTTAATCTCGATTCTAACTGATTAAATATTTAGGAACCATCTTCGATGTGTTCAATTCATGCACATGACTTGTACAACCTTTTGATCTTTCCTCATAAATTCTGTTTCTAAGATCTTCTCTCTCTAACACCTGATGAATGAGCAGCGCTATGGAAGCTTGTGTTTTTAACTAAACCCGTTGGACTTTAACCTGGTGCCGTGTGATGTTTGACCTTGTCCAACTCAGTCCAAAGCCAGCACTTCCATGTCATGGTTTTTTATTGGTTAGCCAATATTTTCTCCAAGCAAATAAATTTCCTAACCCCATGTGCTCTTGTATTTTATATTAATCCTTTGTCAGGCACTTTATGCATTGCCTTCTGAGAGTCCAGATATAATACATCATTCGGATCCCCTTTGTTCACCTTGTTTGTCGCATTTTTAAAAAAAGTTAAACAAACCATTCAAACATGATTTACCCTTAATAAAACCATGTCGACTGTGCTTTGACTTTGAAAGTCTCTTGTTAATTTCTTAATAACTGAAATAAACAACTTGCCTTCAGTCCCAATCGTTTACTCATACCTTTCCATTCCCGAGTGAAGTTGGTTATTTGAAGTTGTTCCATTTCCATAACCTCGACAGTCCCTTTCACAATTCGTGTGTGGCAGGAACGAGGCTGTAAAAGATCGGCTCCAATTGCTGTTTAAGAGGCATGAGTGGCTGGTTAGACTCATTCTGTTCCTGCTTTACTCACTCGATGGGCTGAATGTCCTCCTGGTGTTCCTACATTATAAACTCGATGGATTGCATGCCCTGCGCCTATTCCTGACCAAACGGCTCAAGATCTCAATGTCCTCCTCTTGTTGCTCAATGACAGGTTTGGAGATGTATGGAAGCTCCCTTCTGTTATGCCACGTTTCGAGGGTTGAATTGTGCAGGCAGGCTGTATTGCCCACAGAGGTAGCTAAGTGGTTAGCACTGCTGCCTCCCAGCACTACATATATGGGTTCAATTTCAGTCTCGGACACTATCTGTGTGGAGTTTGCACATTCTCCCTGTCCCTGCAAGTGTTCACATCGGGTACTCCAGTTTGCTCCCGCAGTCCCAAATTGTGCAGGTTAACTGGATTAGTCGTGGAAAATGTCAGGCGTGCAGAGATTGTGCTGGGGGGATTAGGGTTTGTATGGGATGGTTTTCAGCATATCAGTGTGGAGTCGATGGGTTAAATGGCCTGTTTCTACACTATAGTGATTCTATGAATAACACCTTTGTTCCAGAAATCATTTGAGGTAATAATCTCTGAGTTAATTCCAATGTCGTTTCCTCAATGAGGAGATTAAATCTAAGCACATTACTCCAGATGTGATCTCACTAACTTCCTGTACAGCAGCAGCAACACATTACCAGCCTGCTGTAATGTTCCCACTAAAGTTAGAGCAGGCTCAACTGTCTCGGGGAATACACAGCATTGTTGAAAATATATGGTGTGTTGACCTTCATTTCAAAAGGGTTTGAGTCCTGGAGTAAGTGTGTCTTACTACAGCCTACATGGCCTTGGTGAGACTCAATCTCGAACAATATGCAATAGTGTGTGCAGATTTGGTCTCCTTACCTCATAATGGGCAAAACTGACATTGAGGAAGTGCAGCAAAGAGTGACCAGACTGATCACTGGGATGACAGGCTTGTTGTGGGAGCAGAGTTGAGTTGGCTGGACCTGTGTTCCATAGGGTTTCGGAAAATGGGTGAACTATGTACACCTCCGACAGGACGAGACAATATGAAAGCAAGGATGACAATTCCCCTGGCTGGGATGGCTTAAACAAGGGCCCACATCATTAGGTACAGACAGGCCAAAGTGCATTGAGATGAGAATAAATGTCTGAACTCAGAAACCAGTGAACCTGGGGAATCCTCGACCACATTAGACTGTGGAAGCCGAGGCGCTGAATATAAATAAGGATTTCTAGACACTAAAGGAATAGGAAGAGAGCAGGAGTTTGGTGTGAAGTTGGAGGATCAGTGATTATTACAGGTAGTTCTCCGATTATGCGGCAGCTGCATTCCTTTGGAACACTGTATTATAGAAAACGGTGCAATATAAATAAGGAGACCAATTGGAAATCAAGGGTAAGCGGTGAACTTCCAATAATATCAGTAAAAATCAAAACAAAAATAATAGTCAGTCTAACACAAACGATAGCGCAGTCTACACAAATCTTTAAAACATATGCTGTAATGAATTAGTACAGTAAATGTAACAAAGTAACACTACAGTCACTGACTATAGCAGTGTGCCTTTCACCAAGCTTTTCACCAGAAAGCGCGCGATCTGACTGACCACGTGATTCCGACGCAGAATTCCAGTTCTCTCCAAGATTGTCCCCCAGTTTGAAATAATGTTCATTCTAAATGTAGACTACAAATCCCACTTTCAGGCTCAAGTTCAAGGCTTGCAGAGTAGATTACATACCTGTTTTAGCTGAACTCGCTGAGGGTACATTTTGCAGACAGAGGATCCTGAAACTGGGTTTTGTTGTTCAGCGGGTGCTTGAAATGGAATCACGTCACAGTGAGCGGGAGCTCACTTGATGAAGAAAGGTGGGCAATGAAGAATGCTCAGTGTGTTGAATGACTTGCTCCTTTCCCGGTGTTTCTGTGCAGTCTGTGGGAAAGCTCTGTAAATGTTGCCAACAGCTCTCAGATGTTAGGAAGGAGGCCGCAGTAGGGTTAACCGGACTGTAAATCCCGTTCTGATACTGAGGCTGGGGCCGGGGGTTCTGTCCGGTTTTACCATTTAAGACCTTGGAGCAGTTTGATATAATTGAGTGTCTTGCTTGACCATTTCAGAGACCATTGAATAATTTATCACGTGTCTGTGCGGTTGGAGTCACTTTTAGGCCCGACCAGGAAAGCACTGGAGATTCAATTCCTGAAAGTACATTGGGGAAGGAAATTGATGTTTACAATCGACTCTGGCTTCAAGGTCACTATTACTGACACGAGCCTTTAGATCTCGATATTTTATTAATTGTTTTTAATTTCCACCAACTGCCAGAGCATTACCCTGGTCTGGATTAGTAATCCAGTGACATTTCCACAACAGCACCATCTACACATGGGGACCCACCGGAAACTACACTGAGCGGGTTATTTCTGTGCTAGTTGCCAGCGATGTCAAAAAGGATCTCCCAACAATTTCGCTTTTGTGATGGGACTGAAGGTGTGGTAATTGGTCAGATGGTAATTATTCCTCTCATAGGGAACTGGACATAGTTGAGTAATTTTCCAAATTGCCAGGGAGATGTCAGAGTAGGAGCTGGAATGAAACAGCCTTCCCAGGCTTGTTGTGCAGCACAAGCCTTCAATCCTATTGCAGAAATGGGGTCAGGGTCCATTGCCTTTATCGTATCAACTTTGTTCAGCTGTTTCTTCATGTCACGTGCAGCGAATCAGATTGAGTAAAGACTGGCATCTGTGATTCTGTGGGCATCATGGCGAGGGTGAGGTGGATCATCAACTGAACGCTTCTGGCTGAGGACGGTGAAGATACAACATCCTTGTCTTTTACACTGATGTAAGGGCTATTCTGTTAAGTAGGATGAGGATATTTGTGGAGTTCTCTCCTCCAGTGAGTTGTTTAATAGTCCATCGACATTTATGCCTGGATGTGGCAGGACTGCAGAGCTTCGATATGATAGGCTAGTCTCGGGATCATTTCGCCCTCTGTATCAGATGTTAGTTCTGCTGTTTAGAATGTAGCCAGACAAGTGTGGTATCTTTAAGGGGTGGTCATCAGGATTCGGTACAAATGATTCTGGCCCTGTCATGTTCACCCACACTCGTCACTGAACCATAGATTGGCTTGATGGTAATGGTAGACTGAGGGTTGCCCTGGGGAAAAAAATTACAGACTGTGATTGAATACAGTTCTGCTGCTGCTGTGATTCTATAGCACAAGGAAGGTTGCTAAATCATTCAAATTATCCTAATGGGAGTAACTAACTGAAACTAGAGAGACATTGTGATCAGAGACCTCAGACCAGTGGTGTGCTCCTCTTGCACAATGTGGAAAATAAGGGACACTTCCAGTGTCCGTGAAGGCTATGTGTGCAGGAAGACTGCCTATCTGCAACTACTGGGAAACTGCTTTTCAGACCTGGAGCTGAGAGTGAACTCACTGTGGAGCAATACTGAGAATGTTATGGACAGCACGTTTAGTGAGTTAGTCACACTGCAGGTGAGAGTTACACAGGCAGATAGGGAATGAGTGATCATCAGATCAAGTAAGAGGCTCAGGAAGGAGGTGCAGGACTCTCCACTGATCGTTCCACTTCTCAAACAGATATTATGCACCGCTTGGGATTCTATAAGGGGGGAATAGGTGGGGTGGACTCTCGGGAAATCAGCAACAGCCTGGTTCATGACACCACGGATAGCTCTGCTGAACAGAACGGGAGGAAGGAGAATAGCAGAGCCATCGTGACAGGGCATCTAGTAGTCAGTGTCAGAGACAGGCGTGTCTGTGGCCACAGACATGAATCCAGAACAGTGGAATTGAACCCAGGTCCATTTACTGATAAGTGCACAGACCAATGAAGGTCAGCGTCCCAAATGCAACCTTCAGCACTTGACCACCCTGAAGCTCTACTTTCCAGGGACTGTACACTTGTTCTGAGCCCTTCAGAGGGATTGAAGGGGATATGGAGAAAACAGGAACAGGGTTGTGTTATAATCTACAAAATAACGGTCACCCTCCCCCCTTGGTCTCCCCCCTCTGTCTCCCATCCCCCATCGTGCCTCCTCCCCACCACAGGGAAATTACCTTGTGTATTTCCCCAATCCATGCCCCTCCTGATTTTATAAACCTCTATAAGGTCACCCAACAGCATCTGATGCTCCAGGGAGAACAGGGAAATCCTCTCCCTGTAGCGCAAATCCTCCAACCCTGGCAACATGCTTCTAATACTTTGCTGACCCCTTTCAAGTTTCACAATATTGTTTTAATAGGAAGGAGACCAGAATTGCATGCAATATTCCAAGCGTGACCTAACCAATGTCCTGTGCAGGCGCAATATTACTTCCCAACTCCTATACTCAGTGCTCTGACCAATAAAGGAAAGCATACTAAACATCTTCTTCACTATCCTATCTAACTGCGATTCTGCTTTCAAGGAGCTATGAACCTGTACTCCAAGGTCTCTTTGTTCAGCAGCACTCCCGAGGATCTTACAATTAAGTGTATATACCCTGCTAATATTTGCTTTTCCAAAATTCAGCTCCTCACATTTAACTAAATTAAACTCCATCTGCCAGTCCTCAGCACATTCAACCATCTGATCAAGATCCCGTTATAATCTGAGGTAATCCTCTTCACTGTCCACTACACCTCCAATTTTGGTGTCATCTTACTAACATTACTTCCTATATTCACATCCAAATCATTTATATAAATTATGAAAATTAGTGGATCCAGCACCTATCCTTTGTGACACCCCACTGGTCACAGGTCTCCAGTCTGAAAAGCAACCTTCCACCATCACCCTCTGTCTTCTACCTTTGAACAAGTTTTGTATCCAAATGGCTAGTTCTCTCTGTATTCCATGAGATCTAACCTTGCTAATCAGTCTCCCATGGGGATCCTTGTTGAATGCCTTGTTGAAGTCCATGCATATCATTTCCACCGCTTTTCTCTCATCAATTCTCTTTGTTGTTACTTCAAAAAAATTGACACAAGTTCATGAGACGTGTTTTCTCACATACAAAGCCGTTATTAATATCCAGGACTAAACTCTGTACATTGGGGTCTGTGTCACCCAGATATGGGTGTTAATATTCTGAATAAAGTTAACGTACACCAGATTTGTGTTAATGACTGTGTATTGAGTCTTGTTGATATCACCAACACAGGTGAGTTCCTTTTGAAACGCAGTCCCAATATTCCTAATCCACCTTCCATCCGCTCTGTCTCCTCCATCCCCACCGTAGACATTAAGTGGGAGGAGCTCATGGAGTTTCCATGTGAGTGAGATTGAGAAATTCTTCCCTTCTTTCCACTAGCCCACCAAGAAATGGTGGTAATGTCCTTACCTCTGGACCAGGAGGATCGGGTTCAGAGTTGAGTAACAGCATCTTTGAAGAGGCTGATTGGAAAAGGTGCCCAAGCCACCAGGCCATACTGTCTCCCAGCTGTTCCTGCCTGAGCCTCTAAACAGAACCATCCTGTAGTTTCTCTCCTGTCAGACTCTCCCATTGATCAGTTTGTCCAGGATCCCGTCCTGCTGCTGCACTGCTCCTGTCCCTCACTGACCTGTCCATCCCCCAATATCCTCCACATTCATTCATTGTTTACAATCCCATTATCCCAGTCCTCCAGCCCCGCCACCCCCACTCTATTGGGCAGCAGTTGCTGTCAATCACCCAGGCACCTGTGTGATCTGGAGCATGTGATGTAGGAGGGGAGGCCAGTGCATGGGCACAGTGCTGGCCAATTGTTGGCGTATGTGCAGCATGGGTCAGTTCCATGGAGGCTTTAGGTGTGTGGGATTAATCTGTCATTGGCAGCTTCCTCCCTCTGAAAACATGACTCAGGGAAATGCCCCCTCCCCTGATATCCTGACAAGTGGTTAAAGTATCAATGGGGAAGCATTTTGCAGAAAGCTATCAGAACTCTTGTGAAGATTCAGGAATGTTATGGAGAGGGACAGGGGTCTGCCTGTAATTAGAGTTATAATTTGGTTCATCTTAGTTCAACCAGATATGATTTGGCCAGTGTGTACAGGATGGTTCTCATCAGAGGTCTGTGGGGTAAATAAATAAGAGGTTCCAGATTGGGGAAAAAAAGTAATGTTGGTCCTACGCGGAAGGAAACCGTAGGACATGGGGGGAGTATTCATCAACACCCAGGAGGATCTGAGTCAGACTCATTGATTTGATTAGATTAGATTTCCTACAGTGTGGAAACAGTCCCTTCGGCCCAACCAGTCTACACGACCCTCCGAAGAGCAACCTCCCCAGAACCATTTCCCTCTGACTAAAGCACCTTACACTATGGGTAATTTAGCATGGCCAATTCACGAGATCTGCACTGTCAGTCTTTGGATTGTGGGAGGAAACCGGACCACCCAGAGGAAACCCACACAGGCAATGAAAGAATGTGCAAAGGTTTGTATTTTGTCCATCGGTGAATATTTCAAATCTCAGTGTGACTGGCAAAATTACTGAGACAATGCCAAGTCCATGTTAGCGTGGTGAATTTGGAGAGAGATCTCCTTTGTTTTTAATAATTTGAAAGAACATGGCTCATTTCCCAGGAACAATTAAGCTACAGATTTGTTTTGTATGAGGACAAGTTTTAATTAATCATGCAACCTGAAAGAGACAAGGATACCTGCACCATGGGAAACACTGTGAAAACGGGATTGTTGTAAAGGAGTTCATTCTCGATCATGGATTGTAATCAATTGGCATTGTCATGTCGGTTCCAGCGCCGTGGGGAAATACTGGAAACGTGATGAATGTAATGTAGGTTTCACTTATTAACCTGGAAAAAGTGTAGAAGAAATTTACAAGAATTATTGCCAGGGCTCAGGGGTCTGAGTTATAGGGAGAGGTTGGACAAGCTAGGATTTTTTTTGTTTAGAGCAGATGAAACAAAGGGGGGATCTTTTCTAGAAGTGTATAAGACCATGAGAGGCTTTGGTAAGTTGAATGCACTCAGTCTTTGGCCCAGGGAATCAAAGAGTGGAGGGCATCAGTTTAAGGTTAGAGGAGAAAGAGTGAAAAGGAACCTGAGGGGCACCTGTTTTACCCAGAGGGTGGTATGTATATGGATTGAGCTGCCAGTGGAAGTGGTTGAGGTGGGTACATTAACAACATGTAAAAGAAATTTGGACAAATACATGAATAGCAAAGGGTCAGAAGCAGATGGGCCAAGTGCAGGGAAATGGGGTTCGCGTGGATGGACATTTTGGCCGACATGGGCCAGTTTTGGCCAAAGGGCTTGTCTCTGCTGTAGGATTCTGACTCCAAGTATATTTACTATTTCTCCCTCTATCTCTGGTAGCATCCTGAGATGTATTCCATCAGGGCAAGGAGACTTGTCTACCTTTCACTTCATTAGCTTGCCCAGCTCTAACGCTTCTAGGTCCTCACCTTCCTCAGTCTCCTTATCAATTACTGGCATGTTCTTCGTATCCTCCACTGTGAAGACTGACTGCTGTGTACTCATATTCCTGAACTCTGCTGGATAGGAATAACTGGGCACAGAACTCTGAAAGGTCTTCTTTGAGGCTTTATTGATAAGACATGGCAGTTACCTGGATAGTGTACATGCAAAACACCTCCAGGCAGCATCAGGTAACTCCCCGCCTGTCCGATGTGCCGCTCCCACTCTTATACCTTTGTGGTTTGTGGTTTTCAATGGATGCTGTCTCTCAATATTATCTCCATGGCAATGGCAGTTAAAAAGTAGAGTTCAGCTCAGCACCTTGTGGTTAAACCACATACCCCTCCCGCACGGCCCTGTGGCTCAGTCAGGTATCTGACAGGCACTTCAGTTCCAGTGGGGCTGTCTGTCAGAATTCTGATGTGGAAGAACTGGTGTTGGCGCGGGGTGGACAAAGTTAAAAACCACACATCAGTTGTAGTGCAACAGGTTTATTGGGAAGTACAAGTTTTTAGAGTGTGCTGTGATTTTTAACTTGATCAAGATTATCTCTATGGTAACAGTTAATGCTTCAACAATTACAGAGGTCATATGTTCCCCACACAATAGGTTCCCCTCTAGCAGTGTAAACTGATATTCCGGCCCTGAGGATAGCTACTCATCACTTTTCTCCCCCAATCCCATCTAGCTTTCTGTTGATCTGTAAAGATTTCTAATCTCCTAGTTTCTCCTTGGTCTTTCTCCTTGTATGCTTTCTATTTCAGTTTGATAGACTCCCGTATTTCCTTAGGCACCCATACAGATTATTTCATTTCATACAGTTCTTCCTTTTCACTGATATAAACTTTAGCTGAGCACTTTGAAAAATTCTTTGATGTTTCTCCACTGTCTGTCAACTGTCCCACCCTAAAGTCTTTGCTTCCAGTTTACATTAGCTAACTCCTGCCTCATCCTATTGTAATCTCCTTTGTGTCAGCACAGGATCCTGGGATTGAATTTAATCTTCCCGCTTTCAGCTGCATTCTAAATTCAACCATACTTATCACAAGTCTTTTATCAGATTACGAGGTGAGGTGATGTTACCTGGGTGTTTTGGTTTTCATTGTCAGTGACCTTGGCTTTGTAATATAGTACAGGATAGATATTCACAACAGATTATTCTGGACGCTGCGAATATACTACACAGTCTAAAACCATAAATCACTGTCTCCCCTCAATTTACATGATTTGCAGATGCCGGTGTTGGACTGGGGTGTACAAAGTTAAAAATCTCACAACACCAGGTGACAGTCCTTCAGGTTTAATTGGAAGCACTGGCTTTCGGAGCATTGCTCCTTCATCATGATCAAATTAAACCTGTTGGACTATAACCTGTTGTTGTGTGATTTTTAAGTCACCTCAGTTTAAAATTGCAAAATAATTATCTCCCGCATGCTTCCTCACTATCTAAGTTTGGAATGCTAATCCACCTTACTATCCTGCATTTTCCAAAAATCTCCTTCGGTGAAGCTGGTGATTTTTGGGTTCAGCTTTCCAGTTATTACCGTAAGAAGATAAGCCCTGGTCACAGGAGAGGCAATGCAGCTCTTCGAACCAGCTCCCCAATTTAATACCGTGATGATTGAGTTCACCTCGGTCTCAGCTGGATTTTCCCACCTGCTCCCTCTCACCATTCATCTCATTGCAAATTCAACATCTGTACCTCTTCATTAAATTTGCTCATTGTCCTGGCATCCACTGCATTTGGAATCGGCAATTCCATAGATTCACAGCACATCGAGATAGGTACATTCTTCTTCATGATAATAGAATAGACTGCCTACAGTGCAGAAACAGGGTAATCATCCATGGAGTCTACACCAATCCTATAATGAGCATCCCATTCCGACTCACTCATTCCCTGTATTTCCCATGGTTAATGGCTTCACCTGCACACGCATGGACACTGTGGGAATTTAGCATCGCCAATCCACCTAACCTGCACATCTTTGGACTGTAGGATGAAACTGGAGCACCCAGAGGAAACCTGCACAGACACAGGGAGACCGTGTAAGCTCCACACAGTCGCCTAAGGCTAGAACAAAATCAAGGTTCCTGACAATGTGAGTCAACAGTGCTAACAATTGAATCACCTCTGTTTAAAATCTCCTCCTCCTATTAACCACCCCACGCCCCAGTTGGCTGAATCTATATTCCTTACATCAGAAAATCAGGTTGTGGAAGCAGGTGTCTCAGTAAAACCCAGTGACAGTCCATATGTTCTGTGTCTGAATGGGGATCCTATACACAACACCCTCCAGCCTACACTTTTCAATCACTTTCGAGAGACAGGGCTCCAGTGGTTTCATATGGGCTACAACTCCCACAATCCCTGAGGCAGGGACCACACGTGTGTGGAGAAATCCGGCCCTGTACATGTACAGAATGTGGGCGAGTTTTGGAGCATGTGCTTTGGGTAAGTATGCTTTGCTGAAAGTATTTCACACTGTGGTTGGCTGGAGGAGGAATACATCTGCTTATAGTATTCATCAGTTGGGGTGTCAAAGTGTCACCACATCCAAGTAGGACCACTCTCCATACACAATTCATTGTAATGCTGGGAATCAACTAATGGAAAACAAAGAAAGATCTGACCAATTCTCCCAGACTGAAGGTTCCTCTTCTGTCCAAGATCTGCCACCTCCCTTTCTGTTTCCTTTTGTTTCATTCTGCTGTTACATTATTGACTTGCAGGAACTGAAGGGAAAGGAAGTGAACCCAGAAAGTATGCAGAGTCGAACGAGGGACGGGAAGTGGTGCCATGGATCTGTTTATGAGCAACTCCATGAGAATCTGGGGGGTGCACATTAGGGAGTAGCAGAGTCAGAATGGTGGGAGAGAGTAAGTGGGCTGGAGGGTTACAGCTTCAGGGGAAGAAGGGGAAAAAAGATATTCCAGAGAAACTAGAATTGTCTGTTCTGAATTTCTAATCTGTACATATTCATTTATACAGGGTGCTAGATGGTGAAGATTTGCAGACTGAAATCTCAAAATCATGTGCGGATTGTGATTAAGTTACCCAGCATTTGAAGAACTCTAGATAGACAATCACTCTGCCAAAATCCTGCAACACTCTCCCTCCCAGCATTGTTGGTCTATCTGTGCCAAATGGACTGTGAATGGTTCAAGACAGCAGTTCACTACCATCTTCTCAAGGGTAACTAGAGATGGGGAATCAATGCTGGCTGAGCCAGTGATGCCCATATCCTGGAAATGGTTTCTATCTCTAGTTGCTGGAACCCAGTTGGTTACTGCAGGATGATGAGGGATGCTGAGTGTATCCTCCAGGAGGCAGCACCATCACATTACCCCTGCCTACACCCACACAGTAACACCGCAACGCCACTGGAACAAAAGGCAGTGAAGCTAAAGGAGGACTTAGATATAGTTCTTCAAGGTAAAGTCATGAAAGGGGATTGGAACACAGCAGGAACAGGAGACTGAGCTGGATGGTCAGCTGTTTCCCATTGAATGGTGGAGCAGGATTGAAAGGCTGAATGGTCTCCTGCTGCTGCTATCTTCCAGGTATGTATATAGTCATGGAGCCCGGGTAGGAAGGAGTGGGCAGGGATTCTCCAGGAGATTGCACTTCCACAACAGTTTTCAGTGAGGGATGGTTTGATGGATTTTATTTAACATTTATCTTTAACACAAGCTTTGTAAATTTTGGTTGTAAAGTATTGTAAAAGTATTTTGCACAGCAAATAAAATTAAAGAAAATAAATTAAACTGTCTGAATATAACAGTTTTAAAGTTTTCAACCTTTGTAAAACAAAATCCTGTCTATTCCCAGGCACCATCACTTTCCAGCTACTCAAACTCCAGGGAAATATTCCCTCCCTGTCTGAACCTTTGGTTTGATTTAACTGCTTTTCAGTTCTTGTTCTGTGAGCTGTGAAGCGTTCTTTTTCCCAGACGCAGAAATGTGATCACAGCAACATTCCCACCATCAAAATCATCATTACACCATTTTACTTTCGGTTAGCATATAATTACCAGTAGTGCAATAGTGTGGACCGCAGATGCTGGAAACCAGAGCCTAGATTAGAGTGGTGCTGGAAAAGGGCTTTTGCTAAAACGTTGACTTTCCAGCTCCTCGGATCCTGCCTGACCTGCTATGCCTTTCCAGCACCACTCTAATCTAGACATATAATCGCCAGCAGTAAACCATTTGTGAAACCAATTGAATATTTCAAACAAAGCCCATTAAGGGCCAAGCAAACTTTTACAAGTGACAGAGTGAGAAGGAACTAAATCAAAGTAGAGTTTTGATTGCGAAGGATTGCGAAGATGATTCAGGAGAAGAGTGACAGTAATAGGGTGATTGTTATGGGAGACTTTAACTTTCCTGATATTGATTGGGAAAGCTATAGCTCAAGTTCGTTAGATGGGTCAGTGTTTGTGCAATGTGTGCAGGAGAGTTTCCTGACACAATATGTAGATAAGCCAACAAGAGGTGAGGCCATACTGGATTTGGTTCTGGGTAACGAACCAGGCCAGGTATTAGAACTAGAGGTAGGTGAGCACTTTGGGGACAGTGACCACAATTCGGTGATTTTTACTCTAGTGATGGAGAGGGATAAGTGTGTACTACAGGGCAAGAGTTATAGCTGGGGGCAGGGAAATTATGATGCGTTGAGGCATGACTTAGGATGTGTGGATTGGAAAAGTAGATTCCAAGGCAAGAGCGTAATTGATATGTGGAACTTGTTCAAGGAGCAACTATTGAGTGTCCTTGATAAGTACGTACCTATCAGGCAGGGAGGAAAGGGTCGTGTGAAGGAGCCGTGGTTTAATAAGGAGTTGGAATCCCTTGTTAAATGGAAGAGGGCGGCCTTTGTAAAGATGAGGCGTGAAGGTTCAATAGGGGCGATTGAGAGTTATAAGGTAGCCCGGAAGGACCTGAAGAGAGAGCTAAGAGCAGCAAGGAGGGGACATGAAAGGTCCTTAGTTGGTAGGATTAGGGAAAACCCTAAGGCTTTCTATAGGTATGTTAGGAATAAAAGAATGACTAGGGTAGGAATAGGTCCAATCAAGGATAGTAATGGGAAGTTGCGTGTGGAGGCTGAAGAGATTGGGGAGGCGCTGAATGAATACTTTTCGTCAGTATTCACTCAGGAACAGGACATTGTTGTCGATATGAATACTGAGGCACGAATAAGTAGAATGGATGGCTTTGAGATATGTAGGGAAGAGGTGTTGGAAATTCTGGCAAGGGTGAAAATAGATAAGTCCCCTGGGCCTGATTGCATTTATCCTAGGATTCTCTGGGAAGCAAGGGAGGAGATTGCAGAGCCATTGGCCTTGATTTTTGTGTCCTCTTTGTCTACAGGAGTAGTGCCAGAGGACTGGAGGCTAGCAAACGTGGTTCCCTTGTTCAAGAAGGGGAGTAGGGATAATCCTAGTAACTATAGGCCAGTGAGTCTCACTTCTGTTGTGGGCAAAGTCTTAGAGAGAATTATAAGGGATAGGATTTATGCACATCTGGATAAGAATGATGTGATCAAGGATAGTCAGCATGGTTTTGTGAAGGGCAGGTCGTGCCTCACAAACCTTATTGAATTCTTTGAGAAGGTGACGAAGGAGGTAGATGAGGGGAAAGCGGTAGATGTAGTATATATGGATTTTAGTAAGGCGTTTGATAAGGTCCCCCATGGTAGGCTACTGCAGAAAATACAGAGATATGGCATTGAGGGTGAGTTGGAGGTTTGGATTAGGAATTGGCTCTCTGGAAGAAGACAGAGGGTAGTAGTTGATGGCAAAGATTCATCTTGGAGTGCCGTCACTAGTGGTGTTCCGCAAGGATCTGTTTTGGGACCATTGCTGTTTGTCATTTTTATAAATGACCTGGAGGAAGGGTTAGAAGGTTGGGTGAGCAAGTTTGCGGATGATACGAAAGTCGGAGGAGTTGTAGACAGTGAGGAAGGATATGGCAGGTTACAGCGGGATATAGAGAAGCTGCAGAGCTGGGCAGAAAGGTGGCAAATGGAGTTCAATGTAGCTAAGTGTGAAGTGATTCACTTTGGTAAGAGTAATAAAAAGATGGATTACTGGGCTAATGGTAGACTACTTGGTAGTGTGGAAGAGCAGAGGGATCTTGGTGTCCATGTACACAGATCTCTGAAAGTTGCCACCCAGGTAAATAGTGCAGTGAAGAAGGCATATGGCGTACTGGCTTTTATTGGTAGAGGAATTGAGTTCCGGAGTCCTGAGGTCATGCTGCAGTTGTATAAGACTCTGGTGCGGCCGCTTCTGGAATATTGTGTGCAGTTTTGGTCGCCATACTATAGGAAGGATGTGGAGGCACTGGAACGGGTGCAGAGGAAGTTTACCAGGATGTTGCCTGGCATGGTAGGAAGATCCTATGAGGAAAGGCTGAGGCACTTGGGGTTGTTTTCTTTGGAGAAAAGAAGGTTTAGGGGTGATTTGATAGAGGTGTACAAGATGATTAGGGGGTTAGATAGGGTTGACAGTGAGAACCTTTTTCCGCGTATGGAGTCAGCTATTACAAGGGGGCATAGCTTTAAATTAAGGGGGGGTAGATATAGGACTGATGTTAGGGGTAGGTTCTTCACTCAGCGAGTCGTAAGATCATGGAATGCCCTGCCAGTAGCAGTAGTGGACTCTCCCTCTTTATGGGTATTTAAGCGGGCATTGGATAGGTATATGGAGGATAGTGGGTTAGTGTAGGTTAGGTGGGCTTTGATCGGCGCAACATCGAGGGCCGAAGGGCCTGTACTGCGCTGTATTGTTCTATGTTCTATGTTCTATGTTCTAGAGTTGTTGGGAGGGGACAGCGGTGGAGAAAAGGCACTATATCCCCTATGGTGCCCACCTCTACCAAAAGGCATCCAGAGCACTGATGCACACCACATGCTCCTTCTCCAGGGACACACTGCTGTGTAGCCTTCATTCTCAATCATAGAATAAAACCCCTACAGAGTGGAAGGAGAGCATTGGCCCATCAGACCCCACCGACCATCCGAAGAACATCACGCCCAGAGCACTCTATCACTGTAACACTGCATTTCCCATGGCTGATCCACCTAGTCTGCACAATCGTGGATACTGTGGTCAATTTAGCACGACCGACCCACCTGACCTGCACATCCTTGGACTATGGGAGGAAACCAGAGCACCTGGAGGTGACACACACTATCCTGGGGAGAATGTGGGAACTCCACACAGGCTGTTGGCCAAGGCTGGACTCCAACCTTGTACCTGGTGCTGTGAAGCAGTCGTGCTACAATCACAATTTAAATCAAAACAGATGATCCCTGCCCCTTGTCAGATTGGTTTTTGTGGAGACATACTGCCCAGAGAGACATCCTGAGGTTCAGAAAGTGGTAATGTAAGTTCAGTCACCTCCAGCCCAGTTAATGTGGTGAACAACAACAACATCAATACTCCAGCAGTGTCATCATGTCCAAGGTCCACTCCTGACTCTGATGGACAGTAACATCAGAATCAGAGTCCTGCAGTCCACACGGATCAGGGGGATGACCACTTCCTTGTGAGCACTCACTGGGCTCTCAATCGTGATGAAGATGCAGCAAATCCCTTGTCACACAGACGGGTGAACAGCTCCTTCCCAGTGTGAACCCGCTGGGGTCTCAGGGGATGGGATGAATCACTGAATCCTCTCACACACTGACCATCTGAATGGTCTCTCCCCTGTGTGGGCTCACTGGGGTCTCAGGGGGGCAGGATGAATCACTGAATCCCCCCTCACAGACTGACCATCTGAATGACCTCTCCCCCTGCGTGGGCTCACTGGGGACTCCGCAGGTCCTGTATTTGAGTGAATCTCCCCCCACACTGGGAACAAGTGAATGATCTTTCCCCACAGTGACTCCCTGGTGTTTAAGCAGGTCAGAGGACTGATGAATGCTTTCCCACACACTGAGCAGGTGAATGGCCTCTCCCTGGTGGTAATGCACTAATGTCTCCGCAGTTGAGAGATTTGAATGAATCCTTTCTCACACATGGAGCAGGTGAAAGGTCTAAATCCACTGTGCTATCTCTGTTGTCTCAGCAGATTGTAAGATCGAGTAAATCCCTTCTCATACGTCGGGCAGGTGAATGGCCTCTCCGCAGTGTCACTGTGTCGGTGAGTGTCCCACTGGGAGGGTTAAGTGAATTCCTTATTCTGATTGAGCCTGTACTCCTGTTTCTCTCAGTTATTATTGACAACCTCATTCCCCTCGTACCAGAACCTGTTCCAGAGAGTGTTCCAAAACAGGCAGAATGGTCAGCTGCAGCTGGTCACCTGACCGGTCACTGGTGCTTAAAGGTTCACTCTCCACAGATGCTGCCAGATCTGCTGAATTTTTCCAGCAATTTCTGTTTTTTTTTCTGATTTCCCAACATTTGCAGATATCTGGTTTTCCAATACTCATCTTGTCTGTTGCAGAGGAGTTTTTTGATGAAATTAGAGAGTTTTGAAAATTGTACGTTAGGTAACACATCAGCTATGATCATCATGAATGGCAGAGCAGGGTTGAGGGGCTGAATGGCCTCCTGCTGTTCCAATGAAAGTTATCCATCGTCAGCTTGTGGAAACATTTCCCCTCACTGCTCACTTCACCTCCATGTCTAACACACTGTTATTCACTGAACAAACCTCCTGTGTTTGAACTAAACCTGTTAATGTTCAGTGGCTCCCTCTACTGCCACCCGGATTTAACTCTCATTGAAGTAAAAATGAAGGAAATGAGTGGGTGAGCACCCACAGAACTATAAAGGAAGCATATGTATCTGAGTTGAATGAACCTGGCTTGAGGAAAACATGACAACAATCTCAACTCATTAGAATCACAGAATCCCGTGGGTGCAGAAAGAGTCTATTCAGCCTTTCGAGTCTGCAATGACCTGCTTACCCACGCTACCACAATAACCCCACATTAACCATGGCTAGCCCAACCCACCTAAATTGCACACTGTTACCATGTTAGCATGGCCAAACCAGTAACATTACACATCTGTGGGAGGGTCACAAATTATATCCAAATGCTGGGAATTGTGGATGAAGGCTCACAAATACTTGACTCTGGCACAAATGCTCTGCTTTTTAAAATAAAATCTGGGGGACACTGCAACCGGAAAAATTTCTGATTATCTCAGGAGGAAGTGAATTCAAATCTCGTGCCATTGACCCAGGGGGTGCAGTGAAAGTTACAGAGGTCTGGGAACCATCAGAAATTTAACAGGTTGTGAGCAAGGTTGGGGTGGGACAAGGACATAAAGACAGTCTGTCACACGGGGGAAGGCAGGAGAGATTAAACAGCAGAAATGGTCGTCCCTCAGGCCACGGGGAATGGAGTTAGAGCTGGGAAAGAAATAAATAAACAAGGTGTGCAGCTGCCAAAGAAATATGTTAAAAAACAGATTATAAAAGCATAGAGGGAAGAGATCAGTCTGAATTTTTTGCTCTCAATGGTGAGTATAAAAAGCTGTAAAGACTGGGGAGTTCTATGATATTCTCGATTAGTGGTGCTGGAAGAGCACAGCAGTTCAGGCAGCATCCAAGGAGCTTCGAAATCGACGTTTTGGGCAAAAGCCCTTCACCAAGAATAAGGTTTCCAGCATCTACTGGTTTCCAGCATCTGCAGTCATTGCTTTTACCTCGAGAACTATTACAGCCAACACATCTCCAGGATTGGCCAAGTGTGCTGCAACTTTCTGATAATTTTTTTCTGACATTTGTAGTTCAAGTCTGATGACGCTAGTAACTTTTCAAATTCGACTGGAGTTCAATATTCTGGAGAAATGTCAAATACATCACATTGATCACATTCTGCAGATCTTAGTCCTTTACCCTGCATGTTCCAGCATTTCAGTGACATCCATGTCCTGCCGGTGGGACAGGACATACAGGGATGGTGACGATGGTGTCTCGGACATTATAAGCTATGATTCTGTGCGTATGACTGTGTCAGCTTATTGCTTGACTAGTCTGCGTTCCAGCTCACCCAATAAGATGCTGGGAGGGTGAGGCACTACAGTTGGAGCTCCTCTGCTCACCAGTTCCTTTCCTTTCTGCTTTTTTAGAATTTCATTCTCTCTCACTCTCCCCTTTGCAGACTCTGACACAAGTGTCTCAACCTCGAATCATGACAATTTAAAAAAACATGTCTCTACAAGAAAACCAATGGAGGAAAATATATTATTCTTCCATCAACTGCATTTTTAAAGAAAAACAATTCTGTGCAATTAACACTGTCTTATTTTTTTCCTTCAATTCTATCAAGCGATCTATTATATTTTGTCCCTCAGTTTACCGATCTTAATAAATATCCAATCACTTTCAGAGCAACATGCTGACAAAGTATTGAACCAATTTATCTGTTAAGGTTTTAGCATTATTTATCAAGTCATTACCATTACAATAATTGCATAATAATTGGTCTGGGTAACAAGTATACTGAGGTTCACAATATAATTTATTGACTGTTTGAAAAATGGTACAATATATCATTTATTCAAGATTCTAGCAGTAATTGTTAAGGCATTTGAATGACAATAATTATAGTATGCCTTAGATTAGTCTTGCTAACAACTACAGTGAAGTGTACATTTGAATTTAATCCAATCTTCCCTAGTACCTATACAGCAATATAAATATCCGTTTTATTTCCAATCAACACACCTACAAAAGAATCCATTATTTCTGATGCAACGCGCACTGATACAATATATGACTTTTGCTCATTTGAATGATCTGTGTAATCCCAGCCATATAAATTTAGAAAATCCGAACTACTTTTCCCTGCAACAATTCCTGTTCATTTTTGCAGATAGCACAGTCAAATGGCAAGATGAAATTTATCATTATTTGTAAGTAAGCTAATAGAATTTTGAAAATCTATATGTTGCTAATATATAATAATTGTCCATTTCAATCCATAGAATACAGAAAAGTACAGGACAGTACAGGCCCTTTGGCCACGATGTTGTTCCGACCTTTTATCCTACTCAAAGATCAAACTAACCAACATGCCCTTCATTTACTATCATCCATGTGCCAATCCAAGAGTCGCTTAGATGTCCCTGATGGATCTGAATCGACGACCACCACTGGCAGTGCATTCCGCACACTCACCACTATCTATAAAGAAACTATCTCTGACATCTCCGCACAACTTCCCCCATTCATCTTAAAATTATGCCACTTTGTCGGGAAAAGTCTTTCATTATCCACTGTATCTATGCCTCTCATCATCTACACAAAGCTATCAAGTAAACTCTTCCACTGCAATGACCAAAGCCCCAGCTCTGTCAACCTTTATTCATAAGACATGCCTTCCAGTCCAGACAACACCTTGATAAATCTCAGCTGCACCTTTCTAAAGCTTCCGCATCCTGTGTCTAATCAGGTGATCAGAACAGAACAAAAATTCCAAGTGTAGTCTCATCAGGGATCCATACAGCTGCAGCATAACGTCGTGGCTCTTAAACTCAACCTCCCCGCTAATGAAAGCCAACACACTATGCACCGTCTTAATAACCCTATCACCTTAGATGTCAGCTATGAGGGAGGTATGGATGTGCACCCCACGATCCCTCTGTTCCTCACATTGTCAAGAATCCTGCATTTAATCTGAAAATATGCATTCAAATTTGAAATTGCAAAATGAATAACTTCACATTTTCTCAGGTTGAACTCCATCTGCCACTTCTCACCCCAGCTCTGCATCCTGTCAATGTCCTCTAGCAACCTACAAAAGCCCTCCACACTATCCACAACTCCACCAACCCTCGTGTCATTGGCAAACTTCCTAACCCACCCTTCCACTTCCTCATCCAAGTCATTTGCAAAAATCACAAAGAGCAGAGGTCCCAGAACTAATCCCTTCAGAACACCATTGGTTACTGGCTCCAAGCTGAAAGCTATCCATGTAATCTCACACTATCTTCTATGGGTCAGCCAATTTATTATCTAACCAGGCAGGTTAGATAATAAATGTCCCATGCCTCATTATTTTCTAAATGAGCCTACCATGGAGAACCCTTGCTAAAATCCTTATACACCACACCCACTATTCTCTCCTCACCAATGTGTTTGCCACACCCTCAAATAATTCAATGAGGCTTGTGAGGCATAACCTGCCGCTCACAAAGCCATACCGTCCATCTCTAATCAATCTATGCTTTTCCAAATAATCATAAATCCTGTCTCTCAGAATCCTCTCCAATAATTTGCCCACAACTGATGTAAGACTGACTCATCGATGATTCCCAGGATCATCTCAATTGCCTTTCTTCAATAAGGGAATAACGTTTGCCACCCTCCAATCATCTGGTATGACTCCAGTGGACAGTGAGGATGCAAAGATCATTGCCAAAACACAGTAATATCTTACCTCCCTTCTCATAACAACCTAAGTTACATCATTTCTGGCCCAGGGGACTTATCTATCCCCACGAATTTTCAATATTTTCAGCACATTCTCTGTCTTAACATCGACCTGTTCGACCATATCAGCCTTTTTCACGTTGTCCTCACAAGGAACAAGGTCCCACTCACTTGTGAATACTGAAGCAAAGTACTCAGTAAAGACCTCCCCTACCTGCTCAGACTCCTGGCACAAGTTTGCTTCACTATAAGGGGTATAAATGTGGAATTATGTCTCAGCACTGAATTAATGTAAAGATATTGCAGTGTACAATCACTCGACTACTTTGAATATTGAACGCTATTTTAACTGAGAAAACACAGTTGAATTGATTTGATTATATTTCACTTCATGTTAATGTTTATTGTATTTCGAACCACAATAAGAGTTTCCTTTTTACATATAAGAAACTTACTTAAATTAATCACACGTTTATGTGAAAGAAGTAGAATTAACATCTGCTTGTTCCTTCCTTTATCAATGACTGTTCATTTTGAAATTGTGGAAGTTGTACATTGTTGAAAGGAAGGGAACTTGTCTTCGGCTGAATATTCACATGGACTGACTGATGCATTTTTAAAATTAAAGTAGAATGATCACGCAGTTTTGTCAATTTGTCTTTCAAAGAATTGTCATGAGATTCCTGTTTATTTAAATCCACCATTCCATCATTCTATTGTTATTGTAAAATATTGTTTAATTTCCAGTCCAATACACACAGAAACGACCTAATTAATTCCCATTTGAATTACTACAATAAACAGCTGATTAGTTTTCATTTGTGTAGCCACTTTAAACATAATATTGCAGTCCTACCGTCCTGATTGGGAACATTATGAAAGGAGCCTGTGGAGCTGTGGCAGTGTCTCTATTACAAGACCAGAGGGAAGGCTTCAAATCACGCCTTCACCAGAAATATATCAAGAGCTATCTGAATGTTGATTAGAGAGCACCTAACCACAGACTGAACTCCTTTTCAATCCAACATTAGACCTGCTTTTATCTATTATATCAATAATCACAAAATCTGATACTTACTTGTGTCAGGTTACCAGGAAATATGTGTTGGAAAATTCGCTTTAGCCACTTTACTTTTACAAAAGACTTACATCTGTCCCTGATTCCTCTAACTGAAAGAAATCAAAAGGGAATTTTCACTTTTACAAAAAAAGGGGAGGTGTTTCCCATATAAATTAATGCTTCTTCGATCTACGCCTTTTCAGTTTATGTAAGATTTCGTAATAACGCTCTACTTTCGGCTAGTGGGGATACCAGTATCTAATTCTGTTGCTTATAGGTTCCTGGAGAATATTTGAAAATGTTACAGAATTAAAGATTACGATGTCTAAGTAATGAGAATGATCTTTTTTTGTTGCAAAGGGGCAAGTCCAAAAAATTGAAACACATTAAACATTATTCTGTCGTTGTATAAATTGAAAATAAAGTTGATATCTTCTTCAGTAAACTAATAAATGCTACAACCTATTACTTGTCAGTCAGCTGATTGCCTACTTTGTAACTAAATGTTGTGATTCATCTAAATATTACTCTGTCCTTTGGTCAAAGTGAATTTGTAATTGTTGTTCAGTTTATGAATTGTCAGAAACTTGTTTTTATTTTTCCATTCACCTGTTCATTTCGACAGTAAGATTGAAATGCTTTGGAAATATTGGAGTTTGTTCATTTAAAAATAAGGTTTGCACATCTCTCACATATCTCATTTCTTATAGTAAGATTCAAGAATGTTTCCTGGTGGAATTCAAGTAAATTCCAAACATTTGTTCACTTCAAATAAGGTCTTTAACACCCAGTTATCAATCTGTTGTTAATGTTTCAGCTGTTACATTGACATTGATTAGGTACTCATTCAGTGAGATCAACTGGCAATTATAAACTACTTGCAGGATTATTGAATTGCGCAAAAGATACAGACGTGGAAACATATTTTAGAAGGAATTGCTTTTTCATTTAAATGTGTAGGCTGTTCAAGAATTCTATGTCGCCTTCCATTGGTTTTCTTGTCGAGAATGCAAATTTATAATTCATGTGAATTTTAATGTGTTCTGTATTTTGAAATTTGTATCAGATTTAAGAAGAAAAAGAGGAGCAAATAACATGAAAACTTCATTGAATAGAAAGCACAGTAAATTAAATTGACAGAGGTAACTTTTAGTATTGTCTCTGAATACTTAGTCAAATATTTCTAATGGCAAGAGCGTTGTGCCGGTAAAGCACAGCAGGTCAGTCAGCATTCAAGGAGAAGCAGAATCGACGTTTTGGGCAAAAGCCCTTCATCAGGAATCTTTTCGATACTCCTGCGCTTTGAATGTACCTGCACTTTTGCAACACCACAGCTTTCCTCACTTTCTCCAAATATGCTTAATGAACATGAACTGAAAATGTTAGCATCAGCAGTTGAACAAGACCAAATAAACACATTTTTTGTAATATTTATATTGAAAACTTGTTTGAGAACATGCAACAAATCAAATGGAACAACATCTCTTGCTGTTAGAACCCTTGGCCATTCATAATAAAGAATAACCATGCTTTGAACAACCAGTATGGTTATAACGACTGAGCTGAAATACCAGATGACAACGATTGCATTTATTGAAGGGAATGACAACCAGATCCTTACTGTGATAGTGGGGATTGATCTCAGAAACAGTAAAATTTTACTGTGATTATTCCACTGAACAGTAATTAGATGGTCATGAAGATCTTTGTGCGGCTTTATGTACAGTGTTTTGTTTGAACATTGATTTCAGAAACATTGAGATATTTTACAACATTGACAATTGACAGTTAAAGATAAGTTTTAAATGCAACATTTAAAAAAATGTCAGTTTTGTTTGGCGAAACACAATTCTAAATTTATGGAATCCCTACTATGTGGAAACAGGTCATTTAGCCCAACAAGTCTACACTGACGTTCCAACGAATAATCCACTCAGCACCATTCTGCTCTCAGATTACTGGACATTTACCCCTGACTAATGCATATAACCTACACATCCCTGAACAGAACATGCAGCCAAGCATGGCCAATTTACCTAACCTGCATATCTTTGCATTGTGGGAGAAAACCAGAACATGCAAAATCCACACAAACATGTGACTGAGGATGGACTCAAACCCAAGTGCATAACACTGTAAGACACGAGTGCTAACCACTGATCCTCTGTTCTCAATACCCAGCTCCCATGTTCAAGAGGTCTATGTAGCTGTTCATTGGTTCTCTTGTCCAGATACTAATTTATAAATCATATCGCTTTTATTGTGCCCGGAATTTTGAGATTTGTCTCAAAGTTAAGAAGAAAATGAAGAGCAATTAATATAAGAACTTGAGAGAATAGAAAATACAGTAAATTTAAATTACAGACTGTGAGAATCAAAGCTCACTCACTTCAATAATTTCAGCCCAAGACAAGATCTGAAGCAATCAGTTTGTTTATTAGACGCTTGCAAGCGTGGTGCCTGGAATAAGGCACACAAAGTTTAGCAAATACGTATCTTATATTGGACTCACTACTCCAAACCCGGTGCCCATTACTATTGTTTCTCGCTTGCCTTATCCGGCCTTGTGCTTAACAAAGTACAAGTTTTACTTGGCCATTTCACCACATCCTGCTGTGGTCCATTGTGAGGTATATCCTCCATCACTTCTATCTAAATCCCCGACTTGTGACATTTCCTCCCTTGCCCCAACCATATTGATCCTTATGACTTTTTAATAGTGGTTTGTTTTTGTGTTTTTTCAAAAGTGGGAAACAGATGCTTATAACTACTGTTTGTACAAGCAAATCTCGCTTAACCTACATCCTCACAGCACCTTCTCTTGTTGTCTGTAACATCTACCATTGTTTGCAGGCACGTTTCGTTCTTGTATGCACATTTTAGTTAATACAAAAACAATTATATATTTCCTTCGCATAGTTTTCATTCTCGTTGACTCAGCTCTTGGTTGAAACAATTATACACTGGTGTGAGTGCATTAACCTTGCATAAATAATGACGATTGCAGAAGTGACACTACTTTACCTATATCCCAAATTTCCCCCTTTTTCTTTAATTACCATTTGTTATCTTCTGCATTTTTCTTTTAAGTATTGCCCCCAAGATTCGCAAGCATCATTCTGGATATTTCATCCATCTGGGTCTCACTCATCCCCTCATTATTTAATCGACAAAGTTCCTCTGCCTGATTCCATTTTAGGGGTATCTGTTTTATTAAGGCTGTCTGAATCAGCCTTTGGTTGAGTCCTCGTATACAGGGCATGATACAACAGCCAATGGCTACCAATACCCCGGCTACTACTATCAGGGAAGTAAGGATCAAAACCACCACTCCCTTCCATTTTCCAAACCATGATTCACGCCATCCCGTGAGAGATGTGTCTACTCCTGAATTCTCAGCTAGTTCCTCTGCTAAGGTCGTCAATCCGCTTAATGCCCGAGTAATAGAACCATCAGGTGCAGTGTTATTTGGAATAAAGGTGCAACAGCTTCCTCCTAACATCACACACACACACACACACACACTTTTTCCGTTAAAACCATATCAAGGGCCATTCTGTTTTCCCATGCCATCCTACTTGTCACATCAAGCTGTTCTGATATTCTTTTAACCGCATCTCTTGTATAATTTATAAATCGCTGTTGATTATAGAAAATGTAATTTATCCAATCTATATTTTTATTAATTGTTACCCATCAATAGAAAGCTGACTCAAAGCCTTCTGCAATCTGATTACGAGGCTTGAATTCATCATGTACCCTCCTAGGGACTCATTCAGAATCGAGATAAATCCTGCCATTGAAAGAAGTGTCTAACAGTGATATCTTACTCCTTCCCTCTTCCCCCACTATCTTTCCCTTCTCAAATGCCAGGATAAATGGAATTACCAATTGTACAATTGCACATATCCCGCTCCAATCCGATGGTACGGTGGGTCTCAATATTTTGCCTCCACAGTTCCACCACAGATCCGCTCAGGGAGGCTTTGGTGCTGAGTAGTTCCCTGCCTTGTCCATTTCGGTGATATTCTTAATCTCTGTACATACTTTCAGCTCCCCCAAATCTCTAGAGCGATTTGCACCTTATCTACGCACACACGTCGTGTGATTTCCGACTGCAGCTGAAAACGTGGGTGGTGTGGGGGCTTTTGAATCTTTCTTCTCCAAGGGAGCGAACGTCAGAAATAGGGAGGTACAATTCCTATCATTCCATGCAGTCTTATCCTGTGACAGGGCTATTATACATTTCATGCCCTTCCTGTCTCGCTTACACCCGAGTGGAAAGGGAACCTTGGTCACTGGTCTCCTGGAGACACATGCATAGCAATTGCTCTTGTTCAGACTTTTTACAGTACATTTTACCCATTCAACCCAGGCATTTGCATCCCAATATCCAGTTTC
Organism: Chiloscyllium punctatum; assembly: GCF_047496795.1. Classification (NCBI taxonomy): domain Eukaryota; kingdom Metazoa; phylum Chordata; class Chondrichthyes; order Orectolobiformes; family Hemiscylliidae; genus Chiloscyllium; species Chiloscyllium punctatum. The sequence continues at coordinate 55,198,332 of NC_092788.1, read as the reverse complement.
TATTTCGATGATCTGTTTCAAGTCCTTTATCACTATAATTTTTACTACTGTAGGATCATCGGGAGGGGTGAAAGGTTGTACCTTATTATCCAATAGTTCTGCCCGTATTCCCTGTCCTACACTAATTTGAAAACAACAGCCCGAGAAATCCTTCCCGTTTGCTTACATTTCTATCCCAAATGTTTCATCTAATTGTATCTCATAGGTGCCCCCCCCCGCCACCCCGAGAATTGCTTTGTGCCATGTGGTTTTCTTTATCATTAGGTATATTGGGTTACGCTCTTTATCGGGACAATTGAGAGGTGATCGGAAGGTGGCCAGTGTATTGTGACAAGACCATTATACCAAGTACCATCCCCAAAGGACTTAAGATGTATCTCTGAGCTGTGGTACTGTCTCTGATTATCTACATCACCACAATTTACTAAACTCCATGCATCAGGTCTATTACGTAGGATTTTTCAGACTCAGGGACCGTTAATAATACATATGAAATTATATTTGACAAAATCCCAATACTTACAGAGCTAGCATCATAACTCTAAGCATCCCCAGCATTCTAAAAATTCTGCTGAAGCACAAAAAAACTTAATACACAATCCTACAGAAATAATCCCGCACTCGCGTCGCCACTGTATAATCAGTTACTCTAAGTCTCTTCAGCTTGAGTTTCAGCGGGTCTTCCGTTGATTCGGCTGTCCAGACTTCTTCCTCAACTGGAGGGTCCACTGTCCCTTTGATTCGAGTGTAGTGAGTCCACCCTTTCTCCGCTGTCCTTATTGTCGTTTCGGTAATCAAAGGATCCTGATACGGCCTTCCCAGTCCGGCTGCAATTTAGTTTCTCTCTATGATTTTACTAAGGCCCAATCTCCTGGCCGGATGGGATGAACGGTGAATTCAAGGGGTGGAGTCTGTGCCAATAAACTCTGTTTCCTGAGGAGAGACAAAGAGGCGGACAAGCCCAGTATATATTTCTTTAGAACAAGTCTTTAATTTCGGGAATTGTCAATTCTCCGTTCGTTCCCAGATAAGGTAATCCAAGTATAATTTCATAGGGGATAGTCCCAAATCTTTCCTCGGGGCTGTTCGTACTCGTAAGAGAGCGATAGGTAAACATTTGGTCCAAGGGAGTCTGGTTCCTATTATCAATTTAGAGAGCTGTCATTTGAGTGTTTGGTTCATTCTCTCAAACCTTCCTGATGATGGCGGGTGCCATGGAGCATGGAACTCCCAGGAAATTCCCAACCCTTTCATTATCTCCTGTCACACTTCAGAGGTAAAATGAGTTTTTGGTCGGAATCTATACGGTTCACTAGCCCATATCGGGGAATTATGTGCTCTAATATTGTTTTAGACACCGCACTCGCAGTGGCGGTGGCTCGGGGGTATGCCTCAACCCAACCAGATAGATGATCTACTATGACCAGCATATACTTTAGTCTTCCTACTCTGGGTAGTTCAGGAAAATCTACTTGTATACTCTGGAAGGGTCTCAATCCCGGGTCTCTTCCTCCCGGGGTCTGTTTTCTCAAGACTTTATTATTTACCTTTGTGCATATTATACATCCCTCACATATGTGTTTAGTAATTGTATATATTCCTTTACATCCATATTCCCGAAGAACTAAATCACACATTGCTTGTACTCCCCAATGGCTGCTTTGGTGTTGCATGGCCATAATTTCTCTCATCATCATTTTGTTTAACATTTCTCTTCCATCGGGTAACATCCAATCTGCTGTGTTTGAACCTCCTAAATCTTTAAATTCTTTTTTTTCTCTTTCAGTAAATATAGGAGCTTCTGGGGATCAGGGACAGTAGGTATTAGGGAATGAATCAGCACGCCCTGTGGGTCCAGGCCTGCTTCCTTAGCCACTTCATTGTCTAATCTATTCCCCCTAACTTCTGGTTCATTTCCTTTCTGATGGCCATTTACATGCACCACCACTATTTCTCAGGGGAGTAATAGGGACTCCAAGACACGTTTAACCAACTCCTCATGTACTAATTCCTAATTCCTTCCCCCGGCTATTGATCAGTGCTCTTTCCTGCCATATCTTTCCAACAGTGTGCACAAAACCAAATACATATTTAGAGTCACTGTATGCTGCTCCCTCTTTATTTTCTAACGCCCTAAGAGCTCTTTCCAATGCGTAGAGTTCGCAGGTCTGAGGTGACCACCCATTTGGCAACCTTCCTGCCTCTACCACACTACCTTTCGTCCTGTCTACAACTGCATACTCATTATGTCTTTTCCCTTCAGTCACCCGGGATGATCCGTCTATAAAAAGTTAGGCTCCTGCATGAAGTGGAACATCTCTCAGGTCCATGCAGACCTTAGTTTGGTATTCTATAATATCAAGGCAGTTGTGCTCTGGATTCTGAGGAGATTCCCTTTTATCTTTCCAAAGAAAGTCAGCTGGATTTAAAAATTGTCCGTGACCAACACTCGATCATCATTTTCTATTAATATTTCCTCAAAGTTCAGAACCCGCGAGTCTGTCAACCATCGCCCAGCTTTTTGGTTTATGATCGTTCTCACTTGGTGTGGGGTGCTTACTATTAGGGCTCCCCCAAGTGTAAGCTTCCTGCTTTCCCCCACCAACAGTGCAGTGGCAGCCACGGCCTGCACACACTCAGGCCACCCCCGGGATACTGGATCCAATAGCTTCGAAAGATATGCTACTGGCTGTCTCATTCCTCCCCATCTCTGGGTTAATACTCCTAAAGCCGCTCCGTTATCTCCAGTAGCAAAGAGGTGGTAAGGTTTATCTAGAGAAGGTAAAGCTAACATGGGGGCATGGATCAAATCTCTTTTGAATTCTTAAATAGTTATTTTTCCTCTTCTTCCCAACTCAGACACTTTGGTTCCTCCTCCAATAGTTTGAGATATAAGTTATTCGTCTTTTCAGCATAAGAATCAATCCACAATCTGCAATATCCCGTTAAACCCAAAAAATTACGTAATTCCCGTTTAGTCCTGGGCAGCGGAATACCCACTATACCCTCTTACCATTCCGGTCTGATCTTTCAATTTCCCTCACTAACTAAATGTCCCAAGTATTTCAATTCTCGCTCCACATATTGTATTTTGCTTTTAGATACTCACAGTCCTTACTGACCCAGGAAATTCATTTTTTTTTAGTGGCTCCTACTGCTCTTTCCCTTTTCTTTCCTGTTACTAAGATGTCGTCGACATACTGCAAAAGTGTAGTTCCCTTGGGGCTGCTAAATTGCTCGAATATTTGTTCGAACACTTGTCCAAATAAATTCGGGGATTCTGTAAACCCCTGGGGGAGCGCGGCACACTGGTATTGCTGTTTCCATCCTGTCTTGGGATCGTCCCAATTAAAGGCAAAAAAAATCCTACTTTCCTCCGCCAAGGGACAAGCCCAAAAGGCATCCTTTAAATCTATCACACTCAACCATTTGTGGTCATGAGGGATCTTACTTAATAACGTATAGGGGTTTGGCACCACTGGGTGCCTCATTTGTTCTATTCGATTCAATATTCTCAAATCCTGCACCAATCGATAAGTTCCATCGGATTTTCGCACTGGTAGAATTAGGATATTAAAAGGAGACATACATGGCTCCAACAGTCCATCTCTAGCCCCTCAATTACTGGCTGTAGTCTTCGTTTACCTTCTATGGAAATGGGATATTGTCGCTCATAAACAACGTCCCCTTTCCTTTTTAAACTTACTTCGAGGGGACGGATCTGTTTTTTTCCACGATTCCCTTCTCTAGCCCATTTAATAGGGTCTATCTCTCTCTCACCACATCTTCTGTCAACATTGCCATTTGTACAACTAATTCTTTTTCCTGAATTCAAATCTTCAGTCCTAAAAGGATAATTAAATCTCTCCCTACTTAGTTACTTCCTATATCAGGGATATGCAACAGTTCCCCTGTGACTGTATACTTAGGACCTTCTGTCATCATAGGTTCAAATACTGGAACAGTAAATACTTCCCCTTTTACCCTGGAAACAGTAATTGACCGTGTTGACATTCCTATTTCTTTGGTATAAAATTCAGTGATGACCGTGCTGCCCCCGTATTTTCGAGGAAGACTACCTCTTCCCCACAGGGTCCCACCTTCAAGTTTATCAAGAGTTCCTAGTGGCTCCCCGGGGGCAGGAACCACTGACATCCCTATTCTTCATCAAAATTCATAAGCGGAATTGTCCTTTCTTCCCTTTGTAGATGAGGACAATCCCGCTTAAAATGCCCGAGTTTGTGCAATAACAATATCCTGCCTGTGGAGACTTCCATCTCTGCTCCTGTCGCCCGAACCTTCTATCAAATGCTCCCCCTTTTCCTCTCCCTCTCCCTCTTCCTCTATGTCCTAAATGCTGCCATCCACCGCTCTGGTTGCTCACTATTGGTTCCATTCTTTTCTTACCTACATCATCAATCGTAGCTACCATCATTTTTGCCTTCTGTTTGTATCTTATCCTCTCTCTTTGCAAACACTTTCTGTGCCTCTCTTAACAATTCATCTAATGGTGTTTCACTCCTCCCTTCTATCTTCAGTATCTTTCTCTGTGTCTGGCCATGCCTTTGTCACAAAATATACTTTCAAAAGACCCTGTGCCACTGGGTTCTCAGGGTTCATTCCAGAGTATTTCCGCATTGAGTCTCTTAATCTTTGCAAGAAAGCTGAGGGTATCTCATCTTTCTCCTCTGTAATTTCAAAGGCTTTAGTCAAATTCTGCGACTTCGGAACTGCCTCTCTTATTCCTTTTAAAATCAGGTCTTTTAATTCCATCATCTCTTCCCTATGCTCCGGGTTTTGATTTTCCCACTGGGTGTCTCTGAGGGGAAACTCCGTCTCTCCCTGTCCAGTATCCCCATCGCCAATGGGAAGTTCCCTGTCCCATATTTTAATGGCTGCTCTTGGTATAAGTCCCCTTTCTTCCCCAGTAAATAGTATATTCAAAATAGACATTAACTCAGTCCACGTATACAGACTGCGCCCCAAAAATTCATCAATTTGTTCAGACAGTCTTACCGGATCCTCTACCAGGACGTGCATCTCTTTTTTAAATGTTCTGACCTCCCCACAGGTGAGGGGGGTACTTACAAACCCCATCTTTTTGTCCCCTATTGGTACTTCCCGAAGGGGATAAGTCTTTATATTCTTCCCCTTTTTTTGTTTTTGTTTTCATCACTTTGGCTTTCGTTCAGGTACTCCAGAGGCCTCCTCTACATCTACTTTATCTTTCCTTTCTTTTTTTGCGGATTGATGGTGGGGAACAACACCATCCCCGTCCACCGCCCCTTCGTCCTCCTCTTGTGGGTCATCCGTTCTCTGTCCCTGTCTGTCTGTCTCTCCTCCTACCCCATTTTCACCTAATCTGATTTTATGGTACGGGGGTGGGAGTGCAAACAGGCAAAAGGATCCCAGGGACTGGGTGGGGTAGAGGGGGAATCCTTTGTCTTTACTACCATCATTCCCAAACTGCCTTTCCAACAGGAAGCATACTCCGCCTCTTCTTGACTAAAAGGTTGTTTTTATTCACATACAAATTTCAATACTGACAGACCCAATCCTCGGCCGAACCATACTTTGGCCAGAAGACAGATGGACGAAGGATTGGGTCTTTGGTCCATAATAAACAACAATATTTAATCATTTTCTTTTTATCTTTTTCCCTTGTACAACTGTTACTTGTCCATTCCCTCAACATCCTCCCCAAAGGACTTTTAGGAGGAATGTTACCAGGGACTTTTTCTTCCTTTACTCCATGACAGTTCGACTTACTCTGCCTACCCGCCATTTCTTGGGGCCCTCACCAGTCCCTCAGCGATTAAATACCCCTTTACCTGGCCACCAAGTTAATACTTAAAAGTCAATTTTCTGACGTTCGTCTGTGCACAGAGTTGCCTGGCCGCTTTTTTTACCTTTTTTTTTATCGACCTCCTTTCACTGTCTGACTCAGATGTCTCTCTTGTGGGATTCATACCAGTCTCCCAAGGGAGTGGGCAAAACCGGGTCAAGAAACCGCTCCTCAATTGTGAATGGGAGGCATCTTCCCAGTGTCCAGGGCCAGCCACTCCCCCCGGCGATGGAAGAATATCCCAGTTGATTCCCCAATTGTGAGAAACTAAGCCCACTCACATCAATAATTTCAGTGCAATACAAGATCTGAAGCAATCAGTATGTTTACTATGCGCTTGCAAGCGTGGTGCCTGAAATAGACTCGGAGAGTTTAGCAAGTACATAGGATTCGCTACTCCAAACCCAGTGCCCATTACTATTGTTTCTCTCTTGCCTTATCCAGCCTTGTGCATAACAAAGTGCAGGTTTTGCTTGGCATTTTCACCACATCCTGGCTGTGGTCAACTGTTAGGTATATCCTCCTTCACTGCGATTTATTTCCCCCACTTGTGACATTTCCTCCCTTTCCCCAACCATATTGAACCTTACTCCCTATTAATTGGGGTTTGTTTTTTTTTTGTTTTTGCAGAAATGGTAAACAAATGTTTATAACCACTGCTTGTACAAGCATATCTGGCTTAACCTCCTCACAGCACCTTATCTATTTGTCTGTACCATATACCTTTGTTTGCAGACACCTTTCATTCTTGTATGCACATTTTAGCTAATATGAAAGCAATTATATATTTCCTTCATGTAGGTTTCATTCTTGTTGACTCAGCTCTTAGTTGAAACAATTGTACACTGGTGTGAGTTCAATTACCTTGCATAAGTAATTATGATTGCAGAAATAGCACTACTTCACCTGCAACGCACAGTTGGTAGTGTAGTGAACAAAGAAGAACAAAGAATACAGAAAATGTGCAGCCCAGGAACAGGACCTTTGGACGGCCAAGCCTGAGCCTGTCCAAATCAATATCTAAACATGTCGCCCAATTTCTAAGCATCCGTATCCCTCTGCTTCTCACTTACACATGCATCTGTCCAGGCGCACCTGAAATGAAACTACCATGCCTGCCTCTACTACCTCTGCTGGCAACGCATTCCAGCACCTACCAGCCTCCGTGTAAAATATTTTCCATGTCTGTCTCCCTTAAACGTTTCACCTCTCTCATTGAATGCGTGACCTCTCATTATTGAATCCCTCATCTTGGGGAAAAGCTTATCTCTATCCACCTTGTCTGCACTGTTCATGATATTGTAGACCTCAATCAGGTCCTCTCTATCTCGTTTTTTCTAATGAAAGCAGAAGTAACCTATTCAACCTCTCTTCAGAGCTTACATCTTCCATACCAGGCAACATCTGCGTAAACCGTCTCCGCATTCTCTCCTAAACGTCCACATAATTTTGGTAATTTGGCGACCAGAATTGTACAGAGTATTCTAAACGCTGCCGAAACAAACTCTTGTACAATTTTAGCAGGACTTGCCTGCTCTTATACTTAATGCTCTATCCTGTGAAGGCAAGCATGCCATATGCCTTCTTGACCACTCTATCCACCTGTGCAGTCACCTTCAGGGTACAAAGGACCTGAACACCTAGATCACTCTTCTCATCAAGTTTACCAAAGGCTCTTCCGTTTACTGTATACTTGGCTCTGGAATTAGACTTTCCCAAATCATCACCTCAAATTTGCTTGAATGGAACACCATTTGCGACTTCTCCGCTCAACTCTTCTGTCTATCTATATTCCCCTTCATTCTTTGACAGTCCCCTCTGTTTTCTGGCTACTCTGCCAATCTTTGTGTCATCTGCAAATGTAGTGGCGAGTTACTGGGCTAGCAACCCTTGGAGATTGGAACATGGCAGTTGTTCATCCCATGCAGCAAGGAACCATGTTTGGACGCTTGTTCCCAGTGAGGTACCACTGTTTCCTGATGTAGATCAATAATTCACACTTTTTTATTAGGAGTCAAGATGTAGAAATTTACTGACGATACATAGTCGTGTCGTTGACTATGATGAATAATGTCAGGGACCACAGGGATGTATCCAGCGGGTGGAAAGGAAAAATGGCGAATGGAATTGAATCCAGACCAATGAGTGGTAGTGAATTTGGGAAGTTGTAACAATAACAGTGAGGATTCTGAGTGGTGCACAGGAACAAAGAGATCTTGGAGTGGACATTCACAGATCCCTGAAGATTGTTAGGCAGGGAGATCAGTCGTTCCAGAGGATTTTGGATATTTTCTATTGTTGACAACAGAAAGTGGATGATATTCGATCTTTAGCAACCGCCAGTTTAGGAAACAACTAAAGGAACGAGCACAAGTCTGGTCCATGCAATAATCTACATTTTTAAAAATTGAAAGATGAAAGATAGAGGGCTGAAGTGTAACTCTTTGCCCATCAAACTACTTCATCGCTCAATGAATTTACCACTGATTCCTCTCCAGGTCATGCTGGTATGTGCCTTAGAGGGTAATTTGCAAATGGTGAAGATTCAGTGCATCTTCAAACTTGTCCTTATAGTCGTTACAATTTTTGATCTTTGAAGATTCTGCAAACAAAGCCTGGATGACTTACTCCAGTGAATCTTCTATGTGGTGCACTCTGCTGCAATTGCGCCTTAGCAGTTAAGGGAATAAATATTCAGGTGTTGAACAATATACAGTTTAGTGACTGCATTGTAGTGGAGGGTGCCCAGTTCCTTCAGTGGCATTGAAGCTGCACCCACCGAGGCAAATGGAGAGAGTTCTGTTTAACATCTAATTTGTGCGTTGCGGATGATGTAGGCTTCAAGGAGACAAGAGTTGAGTTAATAATCAAACAAAGTCGACCCAAGGACAGGTTTTTGTCGTCAACTTCTTTATATGGGCGGTCAGGTTCCATTTTTCCTAAATACTAGCTCCCAGGACGATTACACGGAGGAATTCAGTTACATTGAAGCCATTGAATGTCAATCGAATATGAGTAGATTCTCATTTGTCAGAGTTATCTTCGCTGTATTTGGTCCTTCTGTGGGTCAATCCGATTCTAATCGCTTTCTGATTTCAAGTTTCAATTCCCATCTGCACCTGATATTTCAACCCGTTTCCTTGCCGAAATTTCTCCACCTGTCTTAATAATAAGGTTTAATTGGAAGCACACTAGCTTTCGGAGTGACTATCACCTGATGAAGGAGCATTGCTCCGAAATCTAGTGTGCTTCAAATTAAACCTGTTGGACTATAAACTGGTGTTGTGTGATTTTTAACTTTGTACACCCCAGTCCAACACCGGCATCTCCAAATCAGATCAACCGTGAGTTCGTTGAATGGTTGAGCAGACTCCTTGGGCTGAATAGCATACTTCCACTTGGTTTAACATTTCGTCTAACGCCTTATTTTATTCATAAGTTCAGAAATGTGAGGGGATGGGAAGAAGTTACAGAAAAGGTTCATTAAACAGATAAGACAGATCAGGAACAAGCCTCGAATACTCAGGAAGAAGAAATGTGCTATGACCTGGGGGCGACAAATGACACTGGGCCCCAGCACAGGTGGCTGTCCAGAAGCTGTGATTGCTGAAGGAAGTTGCCAGATCTTATACAGTTGGCAAGTCAGTGATCACTCTGGATAATGGATCCTTGTATGATTCGCACACAGCAGAAATTTGTGAAAGAATGAAATGTTTGTTTCATTGGAGAAGTTTTCTGCGTTTCCAATTCCGAGTGACTGTTTGAAATGCTGATCAGATCTTTGTGTGAAGTGTTAGGTTAAAATACTCATGAACAACCCCACTGGATAAACTTGTGCTCCCGATCTCTTGTTAATTTTTTCTCTTTCTTTCGATGTAAATTCATATAAAGACAAGATGGAATTTAGGGCAGAAAGAAAAATGCGTTCCTTCTCATTACACCAATTTCATCTACAATTGAATAGAATGGCTGCTCTCACTCTTCATTTCGACTTTAATGTGGTGAAGATTATTTGTGAATCTTCCGTGCAGTGAAGGGCAAGATTCTCGATCCAGTGTATACCAGAGTGTGAGGTGCAAAGGAAAACGACGAGAGCGGTGTGTAAAGTTAGCAACCAGAGTGTGACTCGAACCCGTGAATGTGGAGCACAGCGGTATAATAACCCAGCACCGTAATCTCACACTCTCCTCTGCACATTTTGTAGTGGGGTGACATGTGACCTCATCAGGTTATATGCAGTGAAAGTCATGGATGAGAAAGTTCCAGAGCGGAATCGAATCCATACCATTGTGTTACTGCTTTCACTAGAATTATAATAACAGCAAATTCCAATAAATAGCCATGCTGGTCAGAATGAATAGCTGTCAGTAATACATTCTGAGTCAGAACTGAGTCAGAATGAAACAGGACAAGAATTTTCCGTCATATTTACACCTACATTTGACTCTATTTTCTTCAGTCACTTTTTCTCTCACGTGAAGAAGCAGCCATGGTGAGTGAAATAAAGGTGATGTTGTCGCTCAAAGGGCCTTTCTCATGTGGCTGAACCTGAATTGGATTCAATCGCAAGAAATGCTGATTTGTTCCTTTCATTTTAATTTTGCTGAAACCTCACAATTTTCATTGTAATGATCAGAAGTGAATTAGATATATCTCATTGGAACGATTAATGTTGTATTCAAATTTGCTCTGACTTTATTTCAGCTTAAGGAAAATACTGCTTAGAAAAACAGAGGGTTAAAGTGCAAAAGAAAACCCACCAGTTTTGTTGCTTGTTGCTTTATTAAATGTTGAGTATTAAATGGACCAAATATCATGGTGTTTGTTCTCACATCCTTAAAGCATATGATGAAAGCAGGAAGTCGATCTCCAAGCAACTGGTCACTTCCTATTCATTATGTAATATCTTCTGTTCACAATAAATAAAAATCCACTCAGTTCCATTTACAATGGTTTAGGTGGAATATTATGCCAAATCTTTCAAAATGCAGAGTTTTGGAAGCGAATTTATTCAGTTGCACACATTAAAGAAATTTCTTTACATTTAAAGTTAAGCAACTAAGACATTGTTTCCCGCAACTTCCGACCGACTACACCCCACCTCTGCACCTTTACCTAGCCACACGCTGTCTCTCTCCTTGTGAAATGTATTCCTTGTATGTCACCAAATGTGCCTTTCCAAATATTTTGAAAAACAGATTCTTGGAGTGACAGCGATTCTGTTCTCATCATTTCTTTGCCCTTCCAAGGTTTTATCAAAGCTATTGAATGCCTGCCATCTCGATGTTTACTTACTTGAAAGAGGGAATTTTCCACCTATTTAGTCTGTTCAAACATTTCATAACCTGAAAAAACCCATTAGGTTTTCCTTGGTTCAGGGATAACTGGTCTCAATTTTCCAAGAAGACAAGTGAATAAAATCTCATCCTCAGTACACCCCCATCAGCATCTTCTCTAATGGCTTTACACCCCAGTAAACACCGTCATTATCTATTCATAGAATCACGGAATCCTACCGTGTAGAAAGAGCATTTCAGTCAATCGAGCCGGTGTCGACTCTCTGAAGAGCATCTCACCCAGACCTAGCTCCCCTCCCTATTTCCTTATATTTCACCTGAAGAAAGGGAATCCCTCCCCCATATGATTTCAAATAAACCTGTTGGAGTATAACCTAACGTCCTGTGACTTCTGACCTTATCCCCACGTTACCCATGGCTAATTCACCGAATTTACTTAATTCACTCCCTGGACACCGAGAGGGCAATTTAACTTTGCCAATCAACATAACCCTCCCTCTGAACAGCAATGCGAATTACTGAGACAATGTTCCATCATACTGAGCATATGCTATATCATTTCGTAATGGTTTTCTACCCTGGTAACAGCCTCATCAAAACAAATGAACCCAAATTCAATGTATCGAAACGCTACTCTGTCCTTTACAATTTCATTCGTGCTGCGGGAAATGTTTCTGCATTCATATTTGAATGCGTTTATGTTGTTTCTTCCTTAGCTTCCTGCTTCTAGTAAACACTTCAATCCGGAACAAGTCTGTCAAATGCTTTTCATTCCAACACAGGCACAAGGTGTAGTTTGCAGAAGTCACGTGTTTGGCCGTTCACTGACACTCTGCCTCCCTGAGAGTTGCAGACCTTCCCCAACTTTAAGGAGAAAGTGAGGACTGCAGATGCTGGAGATCAGAGCTGAAAATGTGTTGCTGGAAAAGCGCAGCAGGTCAGGCTGTATCCAAGGAACAGGAGAATCGACGTTTCGGGCATATGCCCGTCATCAGTAATCAGGATTCCTGAAGAAGGGCTTATACCCGAAACGGCGATTCTCCTGTTCCTTGGATGCTGCCTGACCTGCTGCGCTTTTCCAGCAACACATTTTCAGCTTCCCCACCTTGATTCAGGCAGCACTGTCACATGCCCCATCGAGAATGGATGGACAGGTATCAATACCCACATGTGGGAATGGAGCGACAGTTTTAAAATGTTTACTTTGTCCCAGGGGAAAATTGAGCCCTGTTACAGGCAGGGACATTAATCATTATACTACCGAGGACAAGAATGTCAAAGAAGGCCCTTCAACTAAATGTGGCCACACTTGTCAATAACAACTGCCTAATGAACTGAATCCCATTTTACAATGCTAACCCCACAGCCTTATATGTCTTGGTATCAAAAGTTCGCATCTGAATATTTATTCATGTTATAATGATTTCTGCCGCTCTGAACAATGCAGACAGTGTATTCCAAATTCCAACTACCCACTGGCTGATAAAGCTTTTTCGCACATCTTCTCAAACCTTTCTGTCTTTCTCCTTAAGTCTCTGGCCCCTGTTGATCTATCCCTCCATCAATGGGAAACTCGTTCACTCAACCTTGTCCATACCCGAACTCAATCATGTCTTGTCTACATCCCCTTTGCACTGCGACAAACACTCCACTCTGTCCTGTCTTTCTTCACAACTGAAACTCTTCAGCCCAAACAGTATCCCGGTAAATAACTCCTGCAATTTTCTCAGTGTGATAACATCCCTGCTATAATGTGACTTGCAAAACTGCACAACGACACTCTTGTGTGAGTCTTATGAGCATTTGTTTTAAAATTTCTGGATTAGTATGAGGGCGATTCTGGCTAAGCAGAATTTATTACCCATTTCGAATTGCCCAGAGGTCAGTTGAGACTCAACCATATTGCTATGAGTCTGAAGTCACATGCAGCCCAGACCAAGTAAGGATAGCAGATTCCATTCTGAAATGACATCAGTGAAACAGATTTTCTTTCAACAACTGTCAATGGATCTATAGTAGTCATTAGATTCTTCCTTGCAGATATTTTTTGGATCCAAATTTGACAATCATGGCATGGTGGGATTCAAGCCCGAGTACCCAGACTATTACCTCGGTCTCTGGATTATCAGTCCTATGAAATTACCACAAGACCAACACAGAAAGCCACAAAGCTGATCTTTAACAATAAAATGTCTTTTCACCAGAACTGCCCTGGGTATTTTCCATGAGCCTGACGCTACAATTGTCTCTGGTCAGTAAAAGCTGTGACAAAGTGATTGATTTCACAACCGCGGTATCCAAATGGATCGACTTGTTTGAAGGTCCCGATGGTGGGATTGGGGCACGTTCACCCAACAACAGTGACCGCAGCAGCAGCACAGACAGAACAGTATGTATGTGAAAGAGAGTGATAGATTGGGCATTGCCTCAGAGAAATGGGGGGAGGGACGGAAAGGAGGTTTAATGATCGTGGGAAGGACCGGAATCTCCGACAACGGGTGAGTTTGAATCCTGATATATGAAACGCAGAGATGTAAGAGAGCGGAATTTGAAGGTAAAACAATTAATTTCTTAGCATGTGTCACAAAAAGGACAACGGAGAGAACACTTCGTGCTGTGATTTCGTTTCAAATCGAGGTTGCTGTGGTCACAATGCAAAATACCGACAACCACGATCACAGTAACCACAGAACAGGATGCTTGCAAGCAGCAATAAGTATACTAGCAGAGGAAATGTTCGGAAGAATAACACATGTACAATATCAGTACTCAGTGAACAGTGACAGACATGTGGGAACTGAGAATGAGCTGAATCTTTCAGTTCCATGTCTTCAGAGGCTGTGAAGATCACTTGAATGAGAATGTTGAAAAATTAGATTGATCGATTCCGACAAAACATCAAAGACTCGGGGGACAGTACAGGATATTGTTGAAATGTATGGTTCAATAGCATTTCAGCTTAACATCGGCACAGCCGCTCATCTCGAACCGGAAATTGAGATGGGAAAAACTGCGCAGTTACTCTCTGGCTCCAGTGATGCAATCGGTGAGCGTGCTGTCCTTCTATGATGGTATAGAGGCGCAGAAAATTACGAGGTTGAGTGTGCTCATGCTCAGGGGAATGCTTGTCCCCTTTTAGACGATCATAGCGATTTACACTGCATCTCTCTATGACAGCTAAGTGGCACAAGTGGAGCAAGTTGAGTCCTAAACTTGCAGACACCAAAGAAACTGAGTCGTTCGGGAGCAGAAAGAACCCCACTGATCGATTGCAATTCAAATGCATTTGGCTTAAGGTTCGTAGCAGTTTATCAGCAGCACATAACCCTGACTCCAAAAGTCTGTGAGTATCCAGAAGAACAGTGAGCGATCGTTGAAGGTACGTTTCTCCAGACGATATTTGTCAACGTTACAAGCTGCAGCTGAGCTGGTGGTGTTGCGATTGAAATTGCATGCGTCCGGACATTGTGCTTAATGTTGGATATCAAAGCAAATGGTAAAGTCGAGTATGCGCGTTTGGAAAAGTAAATGCTTTTTTGTTGAAACCCTTTGCAACAAAAGGAAATACTTCACACGATCGTGCGATCGATAAGAAGCAGAAAATGCACAGCAGCCGTGGTTGTGAGCACCGGCAATATAGGCATTTGCTTTCGCCAGCCCGCAAGCATTGGTTGGTAAGCTCAGCTGGTTCGAGCGTGGTGCAAATGACGCCAAAGTCGTGGGTTCAATCACCATACTGAGCATGTGCAGCGCTTGTGTGGTCAGCAGCGCGGTATCACGGTTCACTGTCTACAAGCGTTTGTCACATGATCGGTTGAGACGTGTATTCATACGAAAGCCGACAATCGCTGTCGTGGAACATGAAATCCCTGCTCCCATGCCGGATCTCAGCTGTGTTTCCAAACAACGTGCTTCACAAAGCCGGAAGCGCCATCTGTGCAATAAAACATTTGACAGGGTTAGACGCACGACTTGATCGCCGTAGCCGTGATGACTGGTGGATGTTATCTGCAGCAAATCAACCAGTCTCAGTTGTTTTCACCAACAAATGCAAAACATGATATATGCGTCCGGACTTTGTGCTTAATTATAGATATCAGAGCAAATGGTCACACTCGAGTATGCGCGTTCGGAAAAGTAAATGTTTTTTTTTGTTGAAAAGCTTTGCAACGAAAGGAAATACTTCAGACTATCGTGCGATCGATGAGAAGCAGAAAATGCAGAGCAGCCGTGGTTGTGAGCACCGGCAATATAGGCATTTGCTTTCGCGGGGCCCCCCGTGTTGGTCGGTTAGCTCAGCTGGTTAGAGCGTGGTGCTAATAAAGCCAAGGTCGTGGGTTCGATCCCCACACTGACCACATGCAGCGCTTGTGTGGTTGCTGTGTTTCCAAACAACGTGCTCCACAAAGCCAGAAGCGCCATCTGCGCAAGAAAACATTTGACAGGGTTAGACGCACGACTTGATCGCCGTACCCGTGATGACTGCAGCAAAACAACCAGTCTCAGTTGTTTTCACCAACAAATGCAAAACATGAAATATGTGCAGTATTAGGCAGACCTGACACCGTCTCGGAGGAGAACCAGAGTTCACGCTTCAATTCAATCCAAGATTCGTTCGTGTTATTTTCCTGGATCTCTGTTAATACTCGTCACACGACTTCCAGAGTCAATTCGTTCGCTTGCTCACCTCTCATGCATCGACACTGGAGTTATCATACCACCAGCAATATCATAGAGCTATTAATAAAAGCAAATTACTGCGGATGCTGGAATCTGAAACCAAAAGAGAAAATGCTGGAAAATCTCAGCAGGTCTGGCACCATCTGCAAGGAGAGAAAAGAGCTGACGTTTCCAGTCTAACTGATTAAAGATAAAGATAAAAACAAAGGGGGAGTATTATGGAGCTATTTATACCACGCTGAGAGAAGGTGAGTCAAGGCTCCAGATGCAAAGGTGATAATGACAGTGCATGCAGAGATTAAAGGGAGATTAAAAGGCGTGAATGACCCAGGCTGAAGCCAGCGCTATGTGACAAAATATGTGAGGGATGGGTGAAGAAGAGACAAAATCGAACACAGGGGAGAAGGGTAGCAAAGCGGGAAGAGGAGAGGAAAAAGGTATTGAGAGAGTGGGGAGCGAGAGAAAGAGAGACAGTCAAGAAATAAGAGGTACAGAACAGTGAAAAAAAACACAACCAAATATGTTAAATAAAATAATTGAAATAAAATTATCTGAAGTTGTTTGAATTCAACAACTTCAGACAATTATACTTCTTTTCTTTAAATTTATCTTTTTTATCATTTCACCTGCACTACCATAGAGCCATTAGATATGGACAGCACTGAAAACACAGTCTTCGGTCGCACTCGTCCATTCCGAACAGATATCCTCAACTGATCCAGCCGCGATTGCATGCACTTGACCCATTTCTCTCTAACCCTTTCCTAATCAAGTACACGCCCAGATTCCTTAACAGTATTGGAATTATACCATCCATCACCAGTTCGTCTGGTAACTTATTCCAGAAACGCACCACCCTCTGCGTGCAGCCGTTGCCCCTCACTGCCTTTCGAATTCTCACCCTCCCACACCAGATTTATACCCTCTAGTTCTGAACTGCCCCACCTGAGCGAAAGGAATTGTCTATTTACCCGATTCATTCCCCTCATGATTGAAAAACCTCCGTAAGATTAGCTCCCAGCCTCTGAGGCGCCAGGCGAAATAGTGAGCGAGTGTTCAGCCTGTAAACGTTTGCACCTTTTCCATTTTCAAATGTAGGATGATGTAGCATGCTGTCTGAAGCAATCATTTTAGCAGCTGACCTGTCGCTGACAAACTCTGCAGGAAGGCCTGACAACTTGCTAAATATGCTGTCAAACGAAGATTTCATAAGCAACATGAGTCATTGAGCAAAACGTGCAATTGACTTCTGAGCTGTTGCTGACACCATAGCAACTGCGTCGTTCGGGAGCAGAAAGAACCCCACTGATAGATTACAATTCAAATGCCTTTGGCATAAGGTTCGTAGCAGTTAATCAGCAGCACGTAACCCTGACTCCAAAGGTCTGTGAGTATCCAGAAGAACAGTGAGCGATCGTTGAAGGTACGGTTCTCCAGACGAAATTTGTCAACGTGAGAAGCTGCAGCTGAGCTGGTGGCGTTGCGATTGAAATTGCATGCGTCCGGACTTTGTGCTTAATTTTAGATATCAGACCAAATGGTCACACTCGTGTATGCGCGTTCGGAAAAGTAAATGTTTTTTTTTGTTGAAAAGCTTTGCAACGAAAGGAAATACTTCAGACTATCGTGCGATCGATGAGAAGCAGAAAATGCAGAGCAGCCGTGGTTGTGAGCACCGGCAATACAGGCATTTGCTTTCGCGAGGCCGCCCGCGTTGGTCGGTTAGCTCAGCTGGTTAGAGCGTGGTGCTAATAACGCCAAGATCGTGGGTTCCAACCCCACACTGACCAGATGCAGCGCTTGTGTGGTTGCTGTGTTTCCAAACAACGTGCTCCACAAAACCGGAAGCGCCATCTGCGCAAGAAAACATTTGACAGGGTTAGACGCACGACTTGATCGCCGTACCCGTGATGACTGCAGCAAAACAACCAGTCTCAGTTGTTTTCACCAACAAATGCAAAACATGAAATATGTGCAGTATTAGGCAGACCTGGCACCGTCTCGGAGGAGAACCAGAGGTCACGCTTCAATTCAATCAAAGATTCGTTCGTGTTATTTTCCTGGATCTCTGTTAATACTCGTCACACGACTTCTAGAGGCAATTCGTTCGCTTGCTCACCTCTCATGCATCGACACTGGAGTTATCATACCACCAGCAATATCATAGAGCTATTAATAAAAGCAAATTACTGCGGATGCTGGAATCTGAAACCAAAAGAGAAAATGCTGGAAAATCTCAGCAGGTCTGGCACCATCTGCAAGGAGAGAAAAGAGCTGACGTTTCCAGTCTAACTGATTAAAGATAAAGATAAAAACAAAGGGGGAGTATTATGGAGCTATTTATACCAAGCTGAGAGAAGGTGAGTCAAGGCTCCAGATGCAAAGGTGATAATGACAGTGCATGCAGAGATTAAAGGGAGATTAAGAGGCGTGAATGACCCAGGCTGAAGCCAGCGCTATGTGACAAAATATGTGAGGGATGGGTGAAGCAGAGACAAAATCGAACACAGGGGAGAAGGGTAGCAAAGCGGGAAGAGGAGAGGAAAAAGGTCCCTTTCCCTTTTTGCTCTCACACTAGATGCTGGAATCTGCTGATTTATGTGCTTCTACTGGTCATCAGTGAATGGTGGGTTTGGAATGATCAATGTCCAATAGCAACAGACACTAGGATGTTTGCTACTGTCTGATGCACGGTGAACAGGATAGTTTTGTTCAGTATTGGTACAGACTGGAGCTTCTTCCTGTCTGTCTGACACAATGTTTAACCAAACAGCCTCATCACCAACAGGACAAACAACTTATGACAGAATCGTAAGACAATGTATCAATTTTCTTTTGAATATTGCGAGGACATTGTTCTAACAAGCAGTGTTCTTGTCTTTTGTTCTTTATTCTATCAATTGATCTTCCCATGTAATTGAAGCTGAGGACAGAGTGACTTCCCTTTCAATCGAAGCAGGACTTGACTGAGGGTGGAATCAAAGACCCTCAGCAAAACTGTGGTTAATGGTAATTAGAGAAAATTCTGCAATGGAAATGGGAACAATGGAAAAAGCGGTCTCTGCAAGGTATCTTCCAAGTTGCATGTCATTCTGGTTAGGGACTAATTTGTTCTTGCTTCATTATCGGTTATTAAAAATCTTGGAATGTCCCAACAACAGCTCTGTGAGGATCTGCATTACTTGGATTGAAGAGGTTCAAGTAGGCAGCTCTCTGGCGCCATTTCCAGAGCTACTGGGGACGACAAATAAACTCTGCCCTTGCTAGTGCCTTGCAAAACCCTGGATGAATATATCCTGTTTTAAAGAAAAACAAGATTTATTATGTTTGCACACTCTCATCTGAAGTTTCGGAAAGGTAAGACCTTGCTGGATGACATGATGCCAGTGACATCAGGAGCATGACAAAACATTGATAACAATTGGAATCGTTAATTCAGTTAGTTACTTACAGATGGTTGATTGTGTGATGTCAGTGCTGTGGAGTTCAATATTTTCAGAATGCATAACGGTAGTCATTCTCATATATTTAAAGTTTTCATTCAGGAGCCATAGTCAAATACTTGAGAGCCAACAGAAATGGCGTCTTCACTGTTCCCTTTCAAATCAGACAAATATCCACAGTCCAAAAGACTAATTAAGTTGAAAGTGCTGGAAAACCTTCACAGGTTCTGAGCAGAGAGAAACAGATTTAACGTATTGAGTCGAATATGAGTTTTTCCCAATAGGGTAATATCAGGCTTAATATTCTAACTATGTTTCTCTTTCCAAATATTAGCTCATCTGCAGTGTTTTGCCACTGTTTTCTGTTTATATTAGAGATTTACATTTTCACCAGTATTCCCTAGCACAGTGATTCATTGTGTAGAGCGAGTGGGAGTGGCATGGTGTCTCAGTGGTTAGCACGACTGTCTCATAGTACCAGTGGCCCGGTTTGCTTCCACACCCAAGACTATTTGTATTGAGTTTTCACGTTCTCCCCCTGTCTGCAAGTGTTTCCTCCAGATGCGCCAGATTCCTTCCACAGTCTAAAGACTTCCAGTGGATTGACCATGCTAAATTGCGCATCTAACACAATTTTGAACAAATGCAAACACACAGGTACCACAGACGTTTGGGGAAGAGAATTTCTCCTCTTTCCTGTTCCTACCGAGTTGGAGAGTCCTTGTATCCTTTTCTCGTCCCTCTCCTCCATCTGTCACGACAAATTATCAGTGTAACTAAGTGTGTGATATCGCAAATGATACAGTCTCAGACTGTGTCAGGTACAGTGTTAGGAACATGTCAGACATGTTTCTTAAATTTGTAAAAATAATTAATCTAAAACAAAAGCAAAGTTACTCAAAAAACGATGGAAAGATAAATGACATATAGTTTGGACATTGCCGATACGTGTATCATTCTTTATTTTCCTATAAATCTGAGACATACACACATACTTCAGAAAGTAAACAGAAAAAAAAAACAAACTCTGCAAAATATTAGTTTGGAAGAGTTTTGTCCAGATAATAGATAATTTCATGGCAAAAGGAAAATGGAGATGTTCTTATTGTTATGCTGATGGCAATGGGGTTTCTTCCTAGAATACTTGGACTTGGCTGAATTCCCTTCTCTGCTGGCAGTGGGGAGATTCCGATGAATCCTTAAAAGGAACCCCAATCAGTGGGAAAGATACCTGATAGATTTTCTGCTCTCTGTTAAAAAGGCATACGGTGTGTTACGTTTCATTTGTCGAGCGATTGAGTTCGAGAGTCACAATGTCATGTTGCAAATATACAAAACGCTGGTGCAACCACACTTGGAATACTGTGTACAGTTCTGGTCCCCATATTACAGGAAGGATGTGGATTCATTGAAAAAGGTGCAGAGGAGATTTATCAGGATGTTGCCTGGTCTGAAGGGAAGGTCTTATGTGGATAGGCTGATAGGGGGTTTGATAGAGGCTTACAATATGAACAGAGGATTAGATAGGGTAGACAGTGAAAGTCTTTTTCCTAGGATGATGACGTCAGCTTGTACGAAGGGGCATAATTACAATTTTAGTGTTGATAGATTTAAGACAGATGTCAGAGGCAGGTTCTTTACGCAGAGAGTGGTAAGGGCATGGAATGCCCTACCTGCTAATGTAGTCAACTCAGCCACATTAGGGAAATTTAAATCCTTAGATAAGCACATGGATGATTTTGGGATAGTGTAGGGGGACGAGCTGAAAATAGTTCACAGGTCGGAAAAACATTGAGGGCCGAAGGGCCTGTTATGCACTGTATTGTTCCATGTTCTATGTTCTATATGTTATTGTCGAGATGAACAAGTAAATTGATGGATCAATGGCTGTGGCTGTTCAGACAAGTTACATTTTCTTCCTTTTGGAGCTGAAACATATAATAATGTTATCTGAACACCAACGTGAACCATATAATGTTTGGTTAAACATTCCCCTGATTGCATACTCCATCCCTGTTGTCTGCTCCATTTAGGAGTGATTTGTAATTTATTATTTGAAAATATTGTTATATGTGGCATCATAATTATTGTACAATAAATTCATGTCTTCAAAGTACTGTGTTAAAATGAATATATTGTTTCATTAAATTAAATCCTTGGTTTTATTTTCTCATTCCTCAGCTATGCCCAGTGCACTCTCCTCAGTGTCCTTTATGATTCAATGTGAACACCTCTTATTCTCAGGCCTGAAGTGCACTGACATTGTAGAGGCCATGAGGGGAATGGATATGGTTATTTTCCAAGGTCGGAGGACTCCAAACCAGAGGGCATAGATTTAAGGTGAGAGTGGTAAGATTAGAAAGAGACCTGAAGGGGTATCTTTTTGCAGCAGAGAGCGGCAGGAGCTGGGCGTAAGTGAAGTTGTAGCGCAGAGCTGGTGAGGAAGGTATTGTTATTTGAGTGGGTGTGTGGGACCTGTACAATCAGATGGATTGCACCTGAACCAGAAGAACACCAATATCCTGGGAGGTAGGTTTGCTAGCACTCTTTGGGGGAGCATTTAAACTAATTTGGCAGGGGGATGGGATCCGGATTTGTAGTTCAGCAAGTAGGCTCGCTGTTTTGCAGAATGTCCAAGACTGTAGGGAGGCTGTGGAGAAGGTAGCACTGACAGGGAATACTTGCAGACACAGAGATGCATTCAAGTGTGTATACTTCAACGCAAGGAGTATCAGAAATAAGGTGGGTGAACTTAAAGCGTGGATTGGTACTTGGGACTATGATGTTGTGGCCATCACGGAAACGTGGATAGAAGAGGGACAGGGATGGTTGTTGGAGGTTCATGGTTACAGATGTTTCAGTAAGTTTAGGGAGGGTGGTTAAAAAAAAAGGAGGGGGAGTGGCGTTGCTAATTAGAAATGGTATAACAGCTGCAGAAAGGCAGTTCGAGGGGGATCTGCCTTTGGAGGTAGTATGGGCTAAAGTCAGAAATAGGAAAGGAGCAGTCACTCGTTGGGTTTTTACTATAGGTCCCCCAATAGCAGCAGAGATGTGGAGAAACAGATTGGGAAACAGATTTTGGAAAGGTGCAGAAGCCACAGGGTAGTAGTCATGGGCGATTTCAACTTTCCAAATATTGATTGGAAGCTCTTTAGATCAAGTAGATTGGACGGAGCGGTGTTTGTGCAGTGTGTCCAGGAAGCTTTTCTAACTCAGTATGTAGATTTCCTGACCAGAGGGGAAGCCATATTGGATTTGGTACTTGGTAAAGAACCAGGACAAGTGATGGGCTTGTCAGTGGGTGAGCATTTTGGTGAGGGTGACCACAATTCTGTGAATTTGACTATGGTTATGGAGAGAGATAGGTGCGTGCCACAGAGTAGGTTTTACAATTGGGGAAAGGGTAAATACAATGCTGCAAGACAGGCTCTGAGGAACACAAGTTGGGAACATAGGCTGCCAGGAATGTATGTCCTTGAAATGTGGAACTTTTTCAAGGAACAGGTACGGTGTGTCCTTGATATGTATGTACCTGTCAGGCAGGAAAGAGATGGTCATGTCAGGGAACCTTGGTTGACGAAGGAGGTTGAATGCCTTGTAAAGAGGAAGAAGGGGGCTTACAATAGGTTGAGGAAACAAGGTTCAGACAGAGTGTTTGAGGGATACAGGATAGCCAGAAGGGACCTGAAGAAAGGGATTAGGAGAGCTAAGAGAGGGCATGAAAAATCTTTGTTGGGTAGGGTCAAGGATAACCCCAAGGCCTTTTATGCGTATGTGAGATACATTAGAATGACGAGAACGAGGGTAGGTCCGATCAAGGACAGTAGTGGGAGACTGTGTATTGAGTCAGAAGAGATAGGAGAGGTCTTGAATTTCTTCAGTATTTACAAATGAGAGGAACCGCTTTGTTGAAGAGGAGAGTATGAAACGGACTGGTAAGCTAGAGGAGATACTTATTAGGAAGGAAGATGTGTTGGGCATTTTGAAAAAACTTGAGGATAGACAAGTCCCCCCCGGGCCTGGCGGGGTATATCCTAGGATTATGTGGGAAGCAAGAGAGGAAATTGCAGAACCGTTGGCAATGATCTTTTTGTCTTCACTGTCAAGGGGGGTGGTACCAGGGGACAGGAGAGTGGCGAATGTTGTGTCCCTTTTCAAAAAAGGGAATAGGGATAACCGCGGGAATTGCAGGCAAGTTAGTCTTAACTCAGTGGTAGCCAAAGTAATGGAAAGGGTACTGAGGGATAGGATTTACGAGTATCTGAAATCTGCTTGATTAGGGACAGCCAGCATGGATTTGTGAGGGATAGGTCTTGCCTTACAAGTCTTATTGAATTCTTTGAGGAGGTGACTAAGCATGTGGATGAGCGTAGAGCAGTGGATGTCGTATACATTGATTTTAGTAAGGCATTTGATAAGGTTCCCCATGGTAGGCTTATGCGGAAAGACAGGAGGCATGGGATAGTGGGAAATTTGGCCAGTTAGATAATAAACTGGCTAACCGGTCGAAGTCAGAGAATGGTGGTAGATGGTAAATATTCAGCCTGGAGCCCAGGTACAAGTGGAGTTCCGCAGGGATCAGTTCTGGGTCCTCTGCTGTTTGTAATTTTTATTAATGACTTGGATGAGGGAGTCGACGGGTGGGTCTGTAAATTGGCAGATGATACGAAGATTGGTGGAGTTGTGGATAGCAAAGAGAGCTGTTGTCGGCTGCAAAGGGACTTAGATATGATGCAGAGCTGGGCTGAGGAGTGTCAGATAGAGTTCAGCCCTGTCAAGAGTGAGGTTGTCCATTTTGGAAGGACAAATACGAATGCAGAATACTGGGTTAACGGTAGGGTTCTTAGTAAGGTGGAGGAGCAGAGGGATCTTGGGGTCTATGTTCATAGCTCTTTGAAAGTTGCCACTCAGGTGGATAGAGCTTGTAAGAAGGCCTATGGTGTATTAGCGTTCATTAGTAGAGGGATAGAATTCAAGAGTCGTGAAGTGATGTTGCAGCTGCACAGGAACTTGGTAAGGCCACATTTGGAGTACTCTGTGCAGTACTGGACGCCTCACTTTAGGAAAGATGTGTAAACTTTGGTGAGGGTGCAGAGGAGATTCACCAGCCTGTTGCCTGGAATGAAGAATAGGTCGTACGAGGATAGGTTGAGAGTGCTAGGCCTTTTCTCATTGGAACTGTGAAGGATGAGGGGTGACTTGATAGAGGTTTATAAGATGATCAGGGGAATAGATAGAGTAGGCAGTCAGAGACTTTTTTTTCCCCGGGTACAAGAGTGTTACAAGGGGACATAAATTTAAGGTGAAATTTAAGGTATGGGGGATGTCAGGGGTAGGTTCGTTACCCAGATAGTGAGGGGAGCATGGAATGCGCTGCCTGTGGGAGTGGCAGAGTCAGAATCACTGGTGACCTTTAAGCGGCAATTGAATAGATACATAGATGGGTGCTTAAGCTAGAACAAATGTTCGGCACAACATCGTGGGCCGAAGGGCCTGTTCTGTGCTGTATTGTTCTATGTTCTATGTTCTATGTAACTTTTTTACACAGAGGGTAGTGTGTGTATGGAATGAGCTGGCAGCGAAGGTGATGGAGGCTGGTACAATTACAACATTTCAGAGGCAATGGATGGGTATGTGATTAAGAACTGGTTAGAGGATTATGGGTCTAATGCTGGTAAAGATTACTCTTTCAGATTGGAATATCTGGTTGGTGCAGATAAGCTGGACTGAAGGGTCTGTTTCCGTGCTGTATGACACTATGATCCCATCAGGCCTTCATTCTAGCAAAGAGTAAACTAAAACATCAGTGAAAAGCTTCTAAAACCAATGCATATTTTTCTTTCAGATTAGGCTTTCATTACAAGACACAATACATCAGATGTAGTCTCAGTATTATCTTGTACAAATGCAGTAATAAATCCTAATGATTATACCAAATAGCCTTTGCATAAAACAGCAAGATTCGATATCCTTTTCTAATTATTGGCTGAATCTGCTGACGAGGTGTATGTGGCTCATGTAGCAGAATGCACTAATCGTTCTGTACCAATGAGTTCTCGGATTTTCTCTCCATTTAAGTAGGTTTCTGTTATTTTCTCTGGTCAACACAACACTGACTTCTCTTAACCCACATTATACTGTTTTCTGCCAAAGTTTTGCTCACTAACCTCCCCATCTGTATCCCATTGCAGAGTCTCCATGTCCAGTTAAATGACTATCTTGGTGAATGAGCTAACTGAGCTCCAAGACAATCAGTCCTCTCATCCAAGTCATTGGTATTGATTGTAAATAGTTGATAATCTCACTCTGATCCCCGAGAAACTCCACACAGTTACAACTTTACAACCTGAATATCCCGAATGTTTATTCCCTGATAGTTAACTGGGTTTCCCCTGTTGCTGGGCAGCAGGTTAAAAAGGTTGGATGGCCCTATCCTATATGTGTAATGTACTTAGTGAGTTGAATGACTTCAATCTCTTCATGCGTAAATCCTTAGATGGCAGAATGGTCTCTTTCTGTCTCATTGTAACGATGCTGTCTGGCTGAATGGCATCTTTCTTTACCTCTGGAACATTTAGGAGTGCTTGAGAGAACAACACATGGGTTAGGAGCAGCAGCTGGCCATTCAGCCCCTTGAGCCTGCTGCACCATTCGGAATGTGCATTGTTTATGTGACTGTAACTAAACATCATTTTCATGTCTGTTCACAATAAACATGGAGTCTCCAGTTCATCAAAGTTCTATGGAACTCAACCTTGAGTGTTTTCTGTAACCCAGTCTTCACTGCTCCCTAGGGATGAGAACACCACAGATTACACAACCCTAAAGAGAAGGGAGCATCCCTATCTGAGTCTGAAATGGAAAGGTTCTTATTCTCAAAATGTGACCCCCTCAAACCAATCACCACTCTTTTGATATATAAGGAGTCGACAATTAGAAAAAGTCTGCGACCACTCAGCCCCTCAAACCTGTCCACATTCCCATTAACTCTCCTCAACCAAATAGTTATCAAATTCAGTTTCCATTGACCTCGTGGAAAGACAATTCCAGGAAAGATCATATAAGCAATGAACACTGGAACAGAATAAGGCCATTCAGCCCATCTTTTCTGCCATGATATTTGACCATGGCTGAAATATTTCTGAACCCCATTCTCCTGCCGTCTCCGACTAACCAATGATAGCTTATTCATTAAAAAATGTATATGTCTCTGTATTAAAGATCGTGTGTGCCTGTATATTGGGTTATGTTTGTGTGGAAATATCCATATCTATGTGCGTATCTCTGTGAGCATGTTTTATGTGTGTTCGTTCAGTATCTCAGTCTGTGTGTACCTCTGTCTGCATCTCTGTGCAAAGTTGTTTTTGAAATAAATATATTGAACTTGGAATCAAAATCTTCCTCTTCATTCTCTCTCTCCGTCTGTCCCTGTTGTTCATGGAGTTCATAGAATCGCTACAGTGTGGAAACAGGCCCTTCGACCCAACAGGTCCACACTGACCCTTCGAAGAGTATCCCACCCAGACCCGTTGAAATGCTATGCTATGCTTACGAATGAATAATGCCCCTAACCTACATATCCCTCAGCACTATGGATAATTTAGCATGTCCAATTCACCTAACATCCACAATGTTGGACAGTGGGTGGAAACCAGAACACCCAGAGGGAACTCTCGCAGACATAGTGAGAATGTGAAACTCCACACAGACAGTCGCCTGAGGGTGGACACGAGCCCGAGTGCCTGGTGCTGTGAGGCAGCAGTGCTCGCCTCAGAGTTTTGTGATTAGATTCGTACAATCTGCTGGACTACCCACACCTCTGCATCGGTGCCACAGTTTTTAACTCTGAGAAGAGAATAAATCCTTTGTTGTGAATCTTTCAAATTGCATGACCGTTTGATTTTTCAAATAATATCTTTAGAAGCACAAGCAGTTTTGTCTGATACTAAGTGATGTTGTTCCTGCGTCATTACCACCACTAATGGGCCTTTTTCAGGACTTCTCAATACTTTCTCACGTAACTTTTAAGAATTGCAAGTCACAGAATGAGACATAAATTCATCTAATCTCCTGACAAAATGGTTCACTCAGAGGTGAGCATTTTCATTCTGAAAGGACAAAGTATATTTACAACCCTCCACCTACCAGCATTGTGTGTGTGTTGATGGTGCTGTAAGTTTGGATGGTGCTGTGAGCTGCTGCCCTCTCTCCCTCCCAGATTGAATACTCGAAGGTTATCACCCTCTGTCATTGTCACTGAAGTAGGTTTGGGAGACCAGCTGAGGGAGAGATTGTGTCCTTTTAAACACCACAAAGACTGTCAGACCTGCACCCACGTATAGATACTAACAGAGGGAAATACAGGCACACCGGTACGGAGTGTTGGGGGGATAGATGGATGTTGGACAACCCACCACCCGGCTTGGCCATTTCTGTCCTATTTCAAGCTGTTTCTCCTGGAATAGGAGACGGGGAAGGATGGAGTGAAGGTGGGATTGGATGACCGTGCTTAAAGCGTTGGAGTAGGTGGGGGGGGGGCGTGTGAGGTGTGCAGGTGGGAGATGGTGGTGTGTCCAGAGGGAGTCAGTCAACAGTGTTGTATCCATGCAGTGCTATTAGTGAGGGAGATATAGTAGAGGGGAAAGAGAGAGGGATGGTGCTACATGCAGCAGGAGAGTGAGGAGCATGAGCCTTGATCAGGGTTTGCTGCTACAGCAGATATACAATGAGTGTGAGGGAGCAGGCAGTATAAGGTGAACTTTATCCTGACAGAGAGGGGAAGGTCATTGATGCTTGTCCTGTATTACTGGACATTCCTTCAGACCACAGGTACTGCACTAAGCTCAGACCTTGCTCGGTGGGTCTGGTGGTGTGGCCCCCTCTGGGAAGAGAATGGTCCATGTCTGTACTAGTCCATCCACCATAACCTCCGTGCCCCTGTCGACAAACCGCTGTGTAATTGCCACTTATCTGCCATGCTCGGGGTAATCTGTGCAGGGCAGCTCCAAACTGAGAATGCTCAATCGTGTGCCCATTGGCCTTTTAAAGATGGCACCAATGCCAGGGATCACAGAATATCCAGGGATATACGGACGATGCTGAGTACCTACAGCCGTGATAGGTGGGAGAATCGGGCTGGCATTGAATGAGAGGGATGCCATGGGGTGAGGTGGGTAGATAATTGGTTGAGTTAGATAAGATAGCACCAGGAAACTAGCTCAGCCTCGTGCAGAACATCCCTCTGTCACACTCAATGAAAATGTCACAGGGACAAATTCTTGTTTCAATCAACCCAATGAGTCGAAGACTCTGCTGACCAGTTACAAAGCTGCAGCTGCTTGACCAATGCTCTCCATCACAGAGAAGGGGCTAAACGTCACCTTACCCTTTCGATATAAGGCAGTTGGGAGGGGGTGGTTGAGGTATCAGCGGCGGAGCACTTTATGGCAAGTCATCATAATTCTATTAGTTTTAAAATAGAGATGGAAAAGGATGAACCATGTCCAAAACTTAAAGTTCTAAATTGTTGTAAACCAATTTTGACGATTAACTGATAATTTTCCAAATTCGATGGGGACAGATATTCTCAGAAAAGGGGGTCAGTTGGGAAGTGGGAAGGCTTCAGAAATGAGATGTCAGAAATACAGAGACATTATGGCACTATTGGGATGAAGGCTAACGCTGGTGTGTGGAAGGAATGCTGGAGCGTTGTAGAAATTGAGGCTCTGGTCACGAATAAACGGGAAGCATATGTCAGGTATAGACAGCAGGAATTGAGGGTTTCTTTTTAATTCATTCACAGGATGAAGGTGCCCCTGGCTAGACAAGCATCTATTACCCATCCCTACTTGCCCAGAGGGCAGTTAGCAGTCAACCATATTGCTGTGAGTCTGGAGTCACTTGTAGGCCAGACCAGGTAAGAATGGCAGTTTGTTTCCTTAAAAGGTGTCAGTGAACCAGATGGACTTTTCCGACAATCGGAATAGTCATTATTAGCCTCTTAATTCCTGATTTAAAGTGAATCACTAGAAGAGTCTGAAGTCAACAAGAGTATAGTTAATAGGGAAATTTGGAGCATAAAAAGGGGACATGTGATAGCTTTGGCAAAAAGAGTTAAGGAGAATTCAAAGGAATTCTACAAATACGTCAAGGACACAAGAGTAACTGTGGAGTGAATAGGACATCCTGAAAGATCAGCAAGGCTGCCTATGTGCAGAGCCACAGAAAACGGAGGAGGTACTGAACGAATATTTTGTATCAGTATTTACTGAGCAGCAGGATATGGAAGTTAGAGAACTTGTGGAAATAGTAGTGACATCTTGGAAAGTGTCTGTATTACAGAGGAGCTGCTGGAGGTCTTAAAACATGCAAAAGAATGAAAATGTCCTGGCTTTTATTGATGTCCGCTAGAACTCTGTGAGAAGCTGGGGAAGTGATTGCTGGGACCCTTGCTATTATTAATAGTCACAGGTAAAGTGCCGGAAGACTGAGGGTTGGTTAACGTGGTGCCATGACTTAAAGGATTTAAGAAGGTTAATAAGGAGAAGGTAGTGAGCCTGACCTCAGTGGTGGGTAAGTTGTTGAAGAGAATTATGAGTCATCGGATTTTCACGCATTTTGAAAGGTAACAATTAATTAAAGATAGTAAACATGGCTTTGTGCAAGCAATATTATGTCTCACTGACTTGACGGAGATTTCTTTGAAGAAGCAACTAAAAAGACTAATTGAGACTGAGTGGTGTACATTGTCGATCTGGACATCAGTAAGACGTTGAATAACATTGTGCACGGACATCTGTTTAACAAGGATGGTTCTTATGAAAGTCATTTGGATACAAAATTAGCTCAAAGGTCAGAGACAGAGGGTTGCCATATCTGTTTGTGTCTTAGGCTGGATAAGCACACCCTCTCACTCTCCCCGTTACATACTCTGATGCAGATTCTCCCTCTCTGCTCCTCACACACACTCGCACTACCCCCTCACATTTCACACACGCACTCCACTCTGTCACACACACATGCACACACAGCCACTCTCTCTCCCTCCTGCACTCACACACACACTCCACCTCACTCTCTCTCACATACACACATTGTCTCTCTCTCCTCTTCACGCAGACACGCCCCTCACACATATGCACACCCACACACACGAATGCACAAATAAATCTGTGGGTTGAATTTGCATTTTCCCATTTGTATTCGCAGATGCATTTTATTTTGTTCCAAAACATACAATTTGTAGACATTCAGTCAATGTGTTATTTTATATATCGTACTTTGTAAACAAAACCAGACTAACTCCAGGTCAAGACACAGACAGAGTCCAAACAAGGCATCACGCTTAGAATACATTGTCTGACCGCAAGTATTACTTCATTTACATCGATAATACCTGAAGGTATCTCCAGGCAGTGACTTGAAATAAATTCTGCAATTTGCATATTAATCAATCAAACTTGCACCTCCATTCTAACTGATTAAGTATTTAAGAGCCATCTTAGGTGCGTACAATTCATGAGTTGTACAGCCCTTTGGTCTTTTCCTTATAACTTCTGCGTTTAAAGTCTTCCCCTCCCTCTTACAACTGATGAAGGAGCAGCGCAAGGAAAACTTGTGTTTACAAATAAACCCATTGAACTCTAACCTGGTGTCGTTTGATTTTTGACCTTGTCCAATCCAGTCCAAAATCAGTGGCTCCATATCATGGCTTTTACTGGTTAACTAATCCTCTCCCCTAGCAAGTAAATTGTTCCTAATCCCATGTGTTCTTGTCTTGTATATTAACCTTTTTCAAGACACGTTATGCACTGATGTCTGGAAGTCCAGATATAATATATCAAGAGGACCCCCATTATCCACCTTGCTTGTTACGCTTTTTTTAAAAAAGTTAGTAAAATTATTAAAACATGATTTATCCTTTATAAAACTATGTTGGATTGTGGCTTGACTTTGGAAATCTCCTGTTATTAATTCCTTCATAACGCATCCTAACAATTTGTCTTCAATCTCAATAATTTTCTCACCACTTTTCATTTCCGAGTGAAGCTGGTTATTTGAAGTCCTTCCCTTTCTATAAGGATTATGTTCCCTTCCATAATTCCTGTGTAACAGGCACAAGGCTGTAAAAGATCGGCTCCAATTGCTGTGTAAGAGGCATGGGTGGCTGATTGGACTAACTCTATTCTTGCTTTACACACTCGCTGGGCTGAATGTACTCCTGGTGTTCATACATTATAGTATCAATGGACATGCATGTCCTGCTCCTGTTCCTGACCAAGCCATTCAATATCTCAATGTCCTCCTTCTGTCGCTCAATGAGAGTTTTAGGAACCTATGGAATCTCCATTCTCAAATGTCACTTTTCAAGGGCTGAACTATGGAGGCAAGTTTTGTTGCCCATACTGGGTAGCTCAATGGTTAGCACTGCTGCCTCACTGCACCAGCGATCCTAGTACAATTTCATCTCCAGTTTCCTCCCACAGTCCCAAAATATGCAGGTTAGGTGGATTGGACAAGCTAAATTATCCATAATGTCCGGGATGTGGAGGCTAGGCGCATCAGTCGTGGAAAACGCCAGGTTCGAAAGACTGGGTGAGGTAGGTGGTGGGGATTGGATGAGATGGTCTTCGGAGAGTCAGTGTGTTGTCGATGGGTCAAACGTCCTGCCTCCACACTGGAGAGATTCGATGATTAACACCTTTGTTTCAGATGTCCGTTGAGGGAACAATCTTTGAGTTCATTACAACATCCTTTTCACAGTGAGGTGATTAAATCTATGTGCACTACTTCGGATGTAATCTCACAAAGATCCTGTACAGCAGCAGCAGCACTTTACCAGCCTGCTGTAAGGTTCTCACCCAGGTTAGTGCAGTCTCCGCTCTCTGGGGGAATACACAGCATTGCTGGAAGATCATTGTCCTTCTCTACTACACCAGTATAACGGGAGATCTGGAGAAAATCTCACAATGCCGCTTGAGAAGAACGGGTAAGATGTAGTGAGATAATATCCATGTTGAGATACGCCTCGCCAAACATCTCGCCTGAATCTGCCATTAACCTCGCCAGAGCCCACGTCACTCAGATTCCACAGAATCTGTTGTGGTGGATCTTAGAAACAGCAAGGAGAAGCAAACATTCATGAGAGATATGATTCAAAGTGAAAGCTGCAATACAATTGTTGGGTATGTTATAAAACAGGACATAAGACATACAGGGTTTGGGGTACTGCAGTAATAATGGGCAATTTTCAAGTTAAATCTAACCAGTGTTTACGCAAGTGAATGTTAATGTTGGGAAAATGGATTTCATGAGTGTGTATGAGCCGGGTTGCTTTAGTAGTATGTTGAGCACCGAGCTGTTGATCAGGCAATTTTGGAATTGGTGTTGTGCGATGAGAAGAGCAAATTGAATACTTTGCTCTTGAGGATCTTTGGGGAATAGTAATTTTAATATATTGAATTTTACATGACGTCTGAATACAAGCAGATTTTTTTTATATTACGGGTCTATACCTGAGTTGTGCAAGACATTAAGTTACGAGAATAAAGTTGGCTTTAGAGAATTTGGAAAATACATTAAACTGACTTAATGAAAGACAGGCAATATATGTTATTTACTGTAAGGTCTGTAATATACATATATCCCTCCAAGGCATAAATCGCAAAAGTCAAAGGTGACCCAACGATGGTGAACAAAAGAAGTCAAAAATTACATTAGATCGAATAAAAGGGTCATATATTGTGGATTCATTGAAATTTTGGACGCAAAAAAACAGGACTGATAAACTGATATTTAAAGTATAAAGAGAACAGGAACACAAACTAACCAGAAACAAAAAGACTGATGAAAAACTGCCATGAATATTTGAAAGGAAAATAAAAGCAAGGTCAAATGTGGAAGAGTGAGTGTGTGGACAGGATAATTTATTGTGGAGAACAGAAACAATGACAGGGAGAAACTAACTAGTTACTTTATGTCTGTCTTCACGGAGGAAGGGCCAGAAAATCTCCCAGAAATACCAAGTGACAATGGGACTTGTGTAACTGAAGACCAAAATCATTCATATCAGTGACCAGGTAGCATTTGAAAGCATAACTGTATTGATATGTCTGACAGACCAAAATACTTCATATCAGAGTTTCAGAGATAGCTGAAATGGACAAAATAATTGCATTGGGAATCACTGTATTTTTCTGTATTCAGGTGGAAGGTTATAAATGCATTCCAAGGTTTTACAAAGGGAAGAAGAGGGAGAATGGTGAACTACCGAACAGTTAATGTACTGTTCACAGTGGGGAATCTGGTTGAATTTATTGTAAAGAATGTGATATTGGACACTTGGAAAGTTATAGCAAACGTCTAGAGAATGATGCTAGATTTCTGAAAGGGAAGGCAACATTTACAAAAATTTTGCTTGAAGATGTCTCTTGTCGATATAAACAATGGAGAGCCAGTGGATATGGTATAGTTGGATATCAGGAGGACTTTTAAAAAGTTCATACGGAAAGTTAGACCTAAAACAATAAAGCAAATTGTATTGGTAAGAACATATGCAAATGGTGGAAGGTAAAGTTAAGTTTCCCTTTGTTTGAAGGGAATCAGATTATAGGCAATGAAGAGTTCTGTGCTCTCTCTCTCCACGGATGATGTCTTACTCGCTGTGATATCAAGCATTGGTTCAGTACAGATCCCAGCTTCTGTAGTAATTCGCTCTGAGTAGAAGTGAAGTTCTGCACCAGTGACACATCGTGTTGGTGAGACTGTACCTGGAGTATGGTGTACAGTTTTGATTTTCTGATCTAAGTAAACCATACTGATCACATATACTGAATGTACATTCTCTAGATTAACCCCTCGGATGGCAAGATTGTCCGATGAGGGAACTCCGTCTGTATTCTTTAGATTTTTAGAGACTGAGAGGTGATCGAAATGAAGCTTTACAAAATTCACACAGAGGGGAATGAAGAACATAGGGGTATTGAAAAGTGCGAGCAGGATTAGTGAGCATCCTAAGGTATTCCACAAGGACCTCAAGTAGGACAGAATAACCAGGGAATAATTAGAGCCTATTAGAAACCAAGAGGATAATCAGTGTGTGAAGCTGGAGAATATTGATAGATTGTGACATGAGAGATTCACATCTGTTTTACGCAGGAGAAGGAGGAGGCACAGTTCAAGAAGTTGGACTGGGAAACTCGTGGGCAGATTGATATAAAATACAAGCAAGGATTGATAGTTTTGGCTGGTATAAAATTAGACAAGTCCACAGGTCTGGCTGTGTTGTATCACAAACTGCTGTCGGAGAAAGGCCCTGACCCGAATGTTTAAGTAAATTCTGGTCACAGGGCAGGGGCCAGAGGAACTCAGAACACCTTTTACAGGAACGGTTGGTGCAGGTAGATAAGGGAACTATAGATCAGTGAGTATCAGACCAGTGTCAGTGAAACTATTGGGGAAAATAGCGTGGGAGAAAATGGATCTTCATTTAGAGAGAGATAGTCATCAGAGGGGAGTCATGCCGAACGAATTTTATTGATCTTTTTTCAAGAAGGTTGATCATATGTTTTTTTTTCAGCAAGGCCTTTGACAAAGCCCCACATGGGAGACTGATAAAGAGAGTAAAATCTCATGGTATCAAGGGTAATTTGGTAAGTGACACTTATAATTTCTTTGTGGCAGGACAAAGAGGGAGATTCTGGAAACTGTGTGAATCAACATCAGTATCCAGTGGTATAGTATATGGCTGTGACCTTTATTATTTGTGATACTCCTAAATAATATAGATATAAAAGTGGAGGGCGTGGGGAAGTGTGGTACATGAGTTTACATGTATCGCAAAGATTGCACGGGTGGTTGGCAGTGATGGGGTAGGTCTTATGTTACAGAAATATACAGATGGAATGGCCACATAAGCAGATTAATGGTAGATGGATGTAACCCAGATAAATATGAGGTGATATATTTTGGAAGAATGAACCAGACAGGGGAGGACTCATTGAATGTCAGCACACTAAGAAGCTCAGAGCGTGCTTCTCCACACATCTCTGATTGGGACTGGACAGGGTAATAGTGGAGTTAACAAGGCATTTGGAATATTAAATATAACCTTTACACATCGAGACATAGCTTACAATACTAATACAGGACTTTGGTTAGGCCAAGATGTAATACTGTGTGTTGTTCTGGGAGCCAAATTACAGGAAGGATGTGATTGTACTGGAGGGGGTGCAGAGGAGATTCACTAGGATGTTCTCTGGGATGGAGCATATCAGCTATGGAGAGAGACTGGGTAAGCTTGGGTTATTTATATTAGAGCAGAGAATTCTGAGAGGAATGTGATTCAGAAGGATAAGATTATGAGGAGCATGGACCGGGTGGATAGACAGCAGCTGTTCCTTTTCATCAGTGGGCCAAAAACAAGGGAGCACACTTTGAAAGCGAAGGGTTTAACATGTAGAGAGGATTTGCTGATTGCTTTTCACCCAGAACGTGTTGGGGTGTGGAATGTACTTCCTGAGAGGGGAGTTATCGTGGTAACTTCATAACTGCTAAAAACCTACTTAGGAGAGCTCTTAAAGTGTCATAACATTCCCGGCTATTGGCCTGGTGTAGGAGAGTGGGACTAATGTAGATTGTGCTGTATTTCTGACGGTGCAGAGTCTGTGCTCCTGTGATTATATGGTGTGCACATGAATTGCTGGGTTTCTGAAGACAACATTAATAAGAGTTATAAGGTGAACTGTCAATGGAAAAGATAAGAGAAAATAAGTGCAGCTTCGTTGCACTCTGAATCCAGAGAATAGAAAATGAGAGCAGGGAAATGGCAGAACTATTAAGCAACTACTTCAGTTCTGTCTTCACAGAAGGAAACAAATGAAACAAATTAAATCTTCCCAGCAAGACTGGAAACACTAACTGTCGTCAGAAACAAAAATGAAATTAGTTAAAAAAAATGTTTTGGGAGAAATTATTGGGTTGAAAGTATGGTTGAATTTCGAATACAGATAGAAGGTGAGAAGGTAAAATTCTATATCAAGGTCCTGTGTTTAACCAAAGCAGATGGCAATAGGATGAGAGAGGAGTTGGGTAAAGATGGCTGGAAGTGAAGACTTTATGGTGGAACCGTTAATGAACAGTGGAAGGATTTCAAAGCAATCTTGCAACGTTCTCAGCAACAGCATATAATAGTGAAATGGAAGGACTGTAGAAAAATGGTAATCTGCCGGGAATGTCTCAGGAAATAAGGGAGACTATCAAATTAAAATAAATGGTATAAATAATGGCAAAGACCAGTGGGAAAGTAGAAGATTGGGAAAAGTTTAAATGTCAAAATAAAGCAACAAAGAAAGGTATCAAGACCCATCAGATAAGTTATGAGAGTACACTACCTCAGAATATAAAGACAGATAGCAAAATATTCTATAAATGTACAAAACGAAATGAATGGCTAAGGTAAGCAATGGTCCTTTAGAGAAGGGGTATCCAGTAAAGGGATATGAGGAAATGGATGAGGAGTTGAAGCGTTATTTAGTCCGTCTACACAATGAAGGACACTAATAACATACAAGCAATTGTCAGAGAGGAAGGTAAGTGAGAACCTGGAAACAAACATTCCCAAGACAGAGATAGTGTTGGGCAGGCTAATGGAGCCAAAAGTCTCCTGGGCTTGATGGAATGTATCCCAAGGTACTAACAGAGGTGATGAGAGAAATAGCAACTGCACTTGTGGGCATTTTTCTGAATTCACTGGACTCTGATGCAATTCCAGCAAATTGGAAAACACGAGTTCACACACCACTGTTTAAAAAAGGAGGTAGACAAAATGTGGGGAATTATAGACCAGTTAACATAACAGCTGTAGGGGAAAATATTTCAATCTGTAATCAAAAATTAAATGGCAATGCATCTTGATAGAAATTGTCCCGTTGGGCAGACACAGTGATGGTTCATGAAAGGCAGGACACGTGTAACTAACCTACTGGAATTCTCTGAAGACATTACAACTGCAGGGACCCAGTAGGTGTGGTGTACTGAGATTTCCAAAAAACATTCAATATAGTGACGCCAAAAAGGCTGCTGCATAAGGTGTGGCATTACGGGTAATGTATTAGCACGGATAGAGGATTGGATAACTAACATGAAGCAACAAGTGGGAATACATGATTGTTTTTCTGGTTGCTGATCAGTGACTAGTGGAGTGCCTCAGGGATCGCTGCTGGGACTGCAATTATTCACAGCTTGCATAAATGATTTGGAAAAGGGGGCCACGTGTAGTGTCTCAAAGATTACACATGATACTAAAATGAGTGGCAGAGTAAAGTGTGCAGAGGACTGTTAAACTTTACAAAGGAGCATAAATAGTTGAAGTGAGTGGGCCAAGGTCTGGCAGATGGAGTTCAATTATAATAAATGTGAAATCGTCCATTTAGGTAGTAAAAATAGTAAAGAGGACTCTTACTTGAATTGTTTTTTAAAAAAGCAGCATGCTCTTGTGCAGAGGGACCTGGGTGTCCTTGTGCATGAATCACAGAAGTTGGTCTGCTGGGGCAACAGGACGTTAACAAGGCAAATTTAATTTTGTCCTTCATTGCAAAAGGGATTGAGTGCAAAAGCAAGTAGATTATGTTGCAGCTGTACAGGGTGGTGCGAGACCACACCTGTAGTACGTGTAGTTTTGGTCTCCCTACTTGAGAAAGTAAAAACTGGCACTACAATGGATACAGAGGAGGCTCGCTAGATCGGTTCCAGAGGTGAGGAGGGGGGGTGGTTATGAGGAGAGATTGAATAGATTGGAATTATACATTGATTGGAATTTGAAAGAATGAGGGAGGAAAGAATAGAAACATATATATTTGCGAAGGGAGTAGATAAGACAGAAATATAAAGGATGTTTCCAGAAGCACGTGAAACTAGGACAACAGGGCAAAGCTGCAAAATACATGGAGCAGATTTAGGACTGAATTGAGAAGAAACTTCTTGACCAAGAAGATTGTGAATCTGTGGAATTCTTCGCCCAGTGAAATAGTTGAGGATTTGTCAATGAATATGTTTGAACTCAGATAATTTTTCAACAGTAAAGGAATTAAGGATTGTGATTGGGTGGGTAAGTGGGGCTGAGGCCAAGAAATGATCAGCCATGATCTTATTGAATGGTGGTGGAGGCTTGAAGGGCCCGATGGCCTATTCCTGCTCCTAGTTTGTACGTTCTTATGTAATGGGTCAACATGAAATGGGAATTATATTTGAGAAATTGACTGGTCAATACATATAGACAAAAAACGGATGCAATGCATTTAGATTTCCTGAAAGATGTTGAGAAAAAACTTTGGCCTAGTGGGCAAACTCAAATGTTACAGGATTGGGACTAAAATATGAACATGGTTTTAGATGAGGAGAATTGACAGGAAGCACTGAACAGTTTTGAAGTGGAAGGATCGTGTCAAGCATTTAGTTGAGGGAATCAAATGCAATATTTCTCAGTCTGCTGACAACATTAAACGATGTTGGATTGTTAGTGGGTGAGGTGGATATAAAAAAGCTCCAAGGTGACTGAGGCAAGTGGAGTAAATGGGCAAATACGTGGCAGGTGAAGATGTGACGGTGTGTACTTTGATTGGGAACAATGGAACAGCAACCTATCATTTGAAAGGGGATTGGATGAAACATGTTGGTCTTTAAAGGGATTTATGTTCTTTTTATTTTCCTGCTGTGACCTCCGATGTCAGTGCAGGGCAGTGAGTTCTGAAGGCAGAAGTCAATACTGGGAATGGCATTGGCACGCTGACCAGTGTACACAGACCCAAGTGGGGAACTGTAACATTGAAAAGAGTCTGGATCTCATTGCACGCCAGTCACAGAAAGCAATATTACAGGAGCAGAAAGCAGGTAGGAAGATAAATGGTGTGTTGACCTTCATTTTTCGGGGCTTGACTTACAGGAGTAAGGGTGTCTTACTGCAGCTATACAGGGCCTTGGTGAGAGCCCATCTGAACATTGTGCAGTATTATGTGTAGTTTTACCCTCGTAATCTAATAAAGGACAAACCTGACATTGAGGGAGAGCAGTGAAGGATGACCAGACTGATCTCTGGGATGACAGGCTTGTTGTGAGAGCAGCGTTTGGGGCGACTGGGACTGTATTCCATGGGATTTAGGAAAATGAATGGAGATCTCAGTGAAACATATAAAACTCTGACAGGGTGAAATTGATTGGAAGCAGGGTTGATAATTCCCCTGGCTTGGACATCTAAAACAAGGCGCCACAGTATTAGGTTAGGCAGGCCACTCTGCATTGAGATGAGAATAAATGTCTGCACTCAGTGACTGGTGACTCTGGAGATTTCTCTCCCACATAAGCTGTGGAACACAAGGCACTGAATATGAATAAGGATTTCTCGTCAATAAACCGATTGGGAGGCATCTGGAGTACAGCTGTCACAAGCTCTCAGATGTTAGGGAGGAGGCCTCTGCAGGTTCAACAAGACTGTGTTTCCCGTTTCCTTTTCTGAGACCGAGGCTGGTGCTGGGTGTTCTGTCAGTTTTATCCTTCCAAACCTTGGAGCAGTTTGATACAATTTAGTGTCTTGCTTCACCGTTTTAGAGACGATTAAAAAGTTTCACATGCGTGTGTGTCAAGAGTCACGTTTAGGCCAGAGCAGGAATGCATGGAATTCACCAGACCAGAATTCACTTCCTGAAAGTACATTGGTGAAGCAAATTGGAGTTTGCAATTGACATTGATTTCAGTGTCACGGTTACTGATACCAGATTTTAGATCTCGATATTTTATTAATTGTTATTAACTTCCATCAGCTGCCAGAGCATTAGCCTGGTTTGGAATGGTAATCCAGTGACATTTCCACAACACAGGACCATCTCCACATGGGTAGCTATCTGTAACCACACTGAGCAGGACATTTCTGTGGTGTTTGACAGATCTGTCAAAAAGAACTTCTACTAGTTTAACAATCGTGACGGGACTGAGGGGGTGGTAATGGGTCAGAATTTAACTATTCCCCTCTTAGCGAACTGGACATAGCTGAGTAATTTTCTGCATTGCTATGGAAATGTCAGAGTTGGAGCTGGAATGAAGCAGCTTCCTCAGGGACACGGCTTGTTGTGCAGCACAAGTCTTCAGTCCTCTTGCAGGAATGGTGTCAGGGCCCATTTCCTTTATCCTATCTACTTTGTTCACCTGTATCTTCAAGTCACGTACAGCAAATCAAATTGATTGAAGATGGGCATCTGTGATTCTGTGGACATTATGGCGAGGGTGAGGTTAATCATCCACTCAACACTTCTGGTATAGTATCGTACCAAAACGACATTCTTAACTATTACACTGATATACAGGGCTGTTCCATTATTTGGGATGGGGATAATAGTGGAGCCCTCTCCTCCATGAAGTTGTTTAACCGTCCATCACCTTTTATGGCTGGATGTGATAGACTGTTGCTTTGTTGGTGTTGGGATCATTGCACCCTCTCTATCAGATGTTAGTTCTGCTGTTTGGAATGCAAGCAGTCAATTTTGGCAGCTTTAACGAGTCGTCATCAGGTTTAGGTACACATGATTCGGACATTGGCACGTTCACCAATATATCACTGAACAATAGATCAACATGGTTGGAATGGTAGACCGAGGTATCATCCCAGGAAAAACGTTACAGATTGTACTTGAATATAATTCTGCTTCTGCTGCTGATGCTGTGGTCTACAGAACCACATCTATGCCAGCAAATCTCTATTTAAGAAAGTTTGGCAGTTAGATCATTTAAAGTATTTACAGATGAGTTTTGACTTGGAAATAAATTCAGTGTAATGAAGGACTAGTGATGAAGGAGGAGTGAAAACGTTGTAGACTCTTAGAATCAGATAATATGCAAACAGACCTTTCGGTTTAACTCGTCCATACTCACCTGGTTTCCTAAATTGAATTATTACTATTTATTCTTCTTCTAGCACAGACCCCCTCCAAACATTTCCTATTCATTTACACATCCAATTGTCTTCCAAATGTTGCATTTGTACTTCCCAATGTGACTTTCTCTGACAGCTCTCTACCTATACACACCACCCTCTGTGCGAGACAACTGTCCTTTTGATATCATTTCAATTTCTTCCCTCTCGCCTTAAAACTATCCTCTCTGTTTCTGGACGTACACACCAGTGGGAAAAGTTCTTGTCTATTCATCCTATCCATGCCTCTCATGAGGAAATAAAGGTCACCTCTCAGCCTCCAACGCAAAAGGAACAAAATCCAAGCCTTATATCTCAAAACCTCCGGTCTCCGTAACATCATTTTAAATACTTTTGCCCCCGTCCCAGTTTATAACATCTTTCCTATAGCGGGGCGACAAGAATAGTACTCAGTACACCAAAGTATTCTCTTGTAGAACCACGACATGATGCTCTAATTCCTGTAATCAATGCTCTGACCAATGGAAGTCAGCTTGCCTTATGCCTTATTTGGCAACACTCCCTAGCATGCTACCATTTACTAAAATAAATCCTACACTTGTTTGCCTAACAAAGTGCAATATCTCACATTTATCAGCATTAAGCTCCATCAGCCAATCCTCAACCCAGTTTCCAAGTAGATCAAGATATCTTTATTCTCTAAGACAGCCTTCTTCACTGTCCACTATAACTCCAATTTTGGGGATTTCTTCTCCAAAATTTTTATCCCTGGTTCCAATATTCTCATCCAAATCATTTACAAAAACAATGAGCAACAGCCTGGTCATTGCGGCACAACGCTGGACTCAGGCCTCCAATTGGAACAGCAAATCTCTCCCAGCTCCCTCTGTCTCCTACAGTCAAGCCAGTTTTGCATCTAATTGGATAGGTCTCCCTGATCTCCTGTGATCTAACCTTATTAAACAGACTACCATGTGGAACCTTGTTGGGCCTCACTAAGGTCCACGTAGACAACGTATGCTGCTTTACCTTCATCTATCTTCCAATCACCTCTTCAAAAACTGCAATCTAGTTTGTGAGATATGGATTCCTAGACATAAAGCCGTGCTGAATATCCGTAATCAGTCCTTGCCTTTCCAAATGCATGTAAATCCTGCATCTCAGAATCTCGTTCAAACACTTCTCCACCCTTGACATCAAACTCACTGGTCTGTCGTTCCCTGGGTTTTCTTTGCAGCCAAATTACAAATAATGTAACAACATTAGCTGTCTTCCTGTCCTCCAGGACCTCAACCGTAGCTGTCAATGATACACAGAAGAAAGTAAAGAGAACTGCAGATTTCGTAAACCAGAAACTAAGACAGAAATGTGCTGGAAAATCTCTGCAGGTCTGGCAGCATTTGTGCAGAGAAATCCAAGTTAATGTGTTACAACACGGGGGAACCGACGCCCCCCGGAACTCACTGTGCTTGTAAATCCTTCAACTCTCTTAAAGGTGCAGTACCCTTCACACGTTCATAACACCTTCTCTCTAAAAACAAACATCATAATGAAAACACGGTCTCATTTGTTTTTCTATTCTTCAAACATTACCATAACATACAGAAAACTGAAATCTAAGTTCATCTTAACTCCTTCCTATTTACCTATATTTAACATTGGATAAATACAAATCTTGTCTAAACTTTATCAGTTAAATCGGTGAGAACGCATCTGCGATTGCATCCTACTACACACTACATGTACAATTTTTAAATTAAATGTCTGTAACATAATAATCCAATGAAATAGTCTTTAAAGCGTTGAAGAATGCAAGCAGATTGGGCTCCATGTACACAAACGTCTCCAACACGCTGTTTGTGAATACACATTAAAATGTTATAAGGCTAGTACCAAACTCAATAGTTCTTTCTCAACCGTGGAATATTTTCTCTGGTGGATGTTGAGTTTCTTTGAAAAGTACGATCCCACCTCATTGTCCTGTAGCAGTATAGCTCCAACTCCTATGTCACTCACGTCGATGGCAACTTTGAAAGGTTTTCAAGCATTTGGTGTAGCTAAAATGGTTTGGTGCTCAATATTTCTTTTTAATGTCGAATGCCTCCTGGCATTGTTCTTTCAAGCAAAACTTTGTGCTCTTCTTCAACAACTCGGATAATGGTGTCACAACACTGCTAGAGTTTGGAACAGCTGTCTGATAGAATCCGCTGACTCCGAAGGAGCGAAGCACCTTTCTCTTTGAGGTTGGCCGTGGAAATTCCTCAGTTGCTTTTGCCTTTGTGTTCCATGGGATCAACCTTCCATGACCGACATTTTGTCCCTAGAACATCATGTCTGCTTTCACAAATTATGTTTTGTTTAATTTTATCACCAGTTTTGTTTCTCGTATTCATTCAAAAAGGTCTGC
Source organism: Chiloscyllium punctatum (assembly GCF_047496795.1). Classification (NCBI taxonomy): domain Eukaryota; kingdom Metazoa; phylum Chordata; class Chondrichthyes; order Orectolobiformes; family Hemiscylliidae; genus Chiloscyllium; species Chiloscyllium punctatum. The sequence continues at coordinate 55,154,741 of NC_092788.1, read as the reverse complement.
CAACTGTACCAAGTGATCTTTCCAGGAATTAGTAAAGATCACTACATCGTCTAAACGAATTGCACAGTTTATTAACCAGGTCACAACTGTTCATGGGTCTTTGGAATATTTTGGGTGTGTTCGTCATTCCAAAGGGCATCACTCTGAATTGATACAGACCATTTGGCGTTACAATTCAGAAATTTCTTTCACTGTCTCTGATAAAGGTACCTGCCAGAATCCACGCATTAACTCCAACTTCGTGATGTAACTGACTTGTCTAACTTTCTCGATACAGTCCTTCAAATGTCGGTATTGGATATAAGTCTGATTTTGTGTCGATCTTCCAATAATCCAAGCAAAATCATTGAGTCCCATCCGGTTTGGGAACTAAGATGATCGGCGAGCTCCACTCGCTCGGGCTTGGTTCGATGATGTCCTCATTGAGCATAACCTCCACCTCCTTCTGGACTTGTCTGGCTTTGAGGGATAAAGCCGATATGGATTGTATTATCGGAACAGTATTCCCTACATCTACTTCATGTACAATAGCATTAGTTCTCCCCCCACACATATGATTCTAACATATGTCCTCATACTGCAATAACGAACCTTTCACCTGTGTTCTATGCTCCTCAGACAGATAGTTTACTAATCTATCCCACTGCTCAAGGACTTCTACTTTTTTGACATATTTACGAGGCAAATCAAAATCCACGATATTTGGATTTGATTCCTCACTCTGTAGGGCAGTAACTAACACCTGTTTCTCCAATTCTTTCTCTCCTCTACTTTTCAGGAGGGGACCTAAACACTCATTTATAACTCACATAAAGGGGTCTTTGAATGTGGGAATTGGCAACAAATGTGCTAGTTTCATTACTGTCCGTGGCCTACCTACCATTTGGCATGAATGACATGTATGCCAAACGTTAACCACATCTTTGTGCATTCCAGGCCAATAAAAATGTTTTTGTCCCTTAGCCCGTGTCTTTCGTACCCCGAGGTGACCTCCTACAGGTAGTTCATATGTTACCTGTAAAACTTCCTGTCTCTATGCAACTAGCAACACAAACTGGTGCACCTCAGCACATTTCTCCTCTGCACTGACCTGATGTGGTCTCCATTTCTGTCTAAAGATCTATCTTTCAGATAATAACCCTCATGAATATCCTCTGCCTCCTTTTCAGAGTACACATCCACATATATATCTTTTATCGCCTTGTCTGTCTGTTGCAAGTCCCTTAGCCTTTCAGGCCAAAACACCTCTGTCTGACCCACTGCCTGTTCAGGTTTTCCCTACATCATTATGGCAAACAGGGTGTCCATTAACTGAACCTCAACTCCTTCATCTTCGTCTATAGTTTGTCCTTCGTGGTGTGACTTATAATAGTGGGATATGGTTACTGTACAGCCTGGGAAAATACCAGGATATTTCCGATTTAACATTTCAGCTTCTTTGTCTACCTTGGGCTTCTCCAAAACAAGCAATGTCACTCCCAACTTCGACCCTGCTAAATCCTTCCCAAGAACAAACTAGAGTCCTGGATCTGACAGTCTGTCAATCATTCCCACTATAACTTCCCCAGTCTTGAGTAGGCACTCCAACCTGATCTTACATAGGGAAATGCTAAATTTCTGTCCATCTTTCCCATAAATTAATACATTCTGGAGTAACTGATCAGAAAACTACAAATTCATTCATCTCTTACTATTAGCGACTGGTTAGTTCACGTACCTCTCAACATTATAAATTCTTGCCTTTCTCCCCCTGTTATTTCTGAGTAAACTTTACTCAGAGAGGCGAATTCTTTATAGAGATCAGGTACTAACTCCATACCCAGCCCCTGCCGAGGCTGTGCACTTTCCTGCAGCTCATCTGTTCTTGTTGGGGTTTCCTTTAAAACTTTCACTAATGCCACTGGCTTAGCTTCTTTTACCACATCTTTTCCCAAAGTCCCTTTCTTAACAATCAGCACTGTGACCATACATACACCTCCTTATGTCGGTGAAAAGACCTTTTCCCAATGCCCTTTGGAAACCACCGGCACTGTAATTTTCTGTGTCCCACTCCATTACAGTGAAAACACCTGAGGCCTTTCACCTCCTTTCCACTCTCTTGGGCAGCTTCTTTAACCTGTGGTAAACTCATATGTTCTACTCTTTCTTTTATAGTGTAGCATCTCCCCTTCTCCCAAATTCTATCCCCCACAGGACGGAATTATGGCTGGAAGTTCTCTTATGCAGCGAAATGTATTCATCTGCTAATTCTCCTGCCCTTCTCAATATCTGAACTTTCTTTTCCTCCACGTGAATTATTATCATCTCTGGAAGTGAGGTTTTAAACTCCTCCAGCAGAATAATCTCCCTTAGAGCCTCACAAGTCTTATCTATCTTTAAAGCCTGCACCCATCTATCAAAATGCCTATGTTTAATTCTTTCGAACTCAACATTTGGCTGACCTGGTTCCTTCTTTATGTTTCCAAACTGCTATCTATATACTTCTAGTACCAATTCGTAAACACATAAAATGCATCGTTTCAAGTCTTCATAATCTCTTAACCCCTCATCTAACAGCGTCGCAAATACCTCACTAACCCTGCCCACCAACTTAGTCTGAACTAGCATTGCCAATAAATCCTTGCACCACTCTACCTGCCTAGCCAATTTTTTAAATGAAATAAAGAAGGTTTCAACATCTTTCTCATCAAAATGTGGCAGAGTTTTGAGATAGTTGTATATTTCACTAATGTCCCTTTTACTCTCCATCCTGCTCACTTGACTTTGCTGACTAAATCGCAACTTCTCAAGTTCAAATTCCCTCTCTCCTTGCTCAGCTCAGAACTTTCTCCTCTCTTTTTATTACTCTCCCTCTCTTCCCTCTTGCTTTCTCTTTCTTGTCTCTCTTTCTCTCTCCCTTTGTTTATCTTTAAACTGCATTTTCTTCAATTGTAATTTAAGATTTTTTTCTAAATCTCCTGCACTTGTCTGTTTCTCTGACACACCTTAGTGTTTGACTACTTTCCTAATAATTTCAGCTTTACTCTTGTTCTTGGTTAAACCCAAATCTAAATTCTTTGCTAATTCTAAACGTTTGGCCTTTATGTTTCCTTCTAAACGCCCTCGGCAAATGTGAGAATCATCTTCAAATCCCAGAACCTCTTTAATATTTTTAAAGAGCCACTTCTCTCACTTTAAATTTAACCAACCACAAGTCACCGAAATTAAACAAAGTGTCTCACCGACTTTTTATTAAAAGCTCTCGGATAATAACTTGTAAATGATTAAATCTACTGTGCATTTTCATACCCCAAACCCAATGTTACATTTTTGTCATGTAACATGTCAAATGTTACATTTTAACTTTTTCAGAACATCATCACCTTTATAACAATATCGTTTGTCAGCCCTACATAGTTTTCCATAAATTTGATCACCTAATTTCACAGAATAGTCTTTTCTGATTAAAAAAATTCCCGTTTTCTCTCATCCTCCATTTGTCTAAATCCTTCTTTCCAGTATGATTCCAATTTCCTACAATGTTATTGTATTCTTCGACAAAGTAATACATTGTGTCTGTTTTGTGAATAATCCTCTGTAATTGAACTGAGATGAAAGAATGAGATGCAATCACATTCCCATATGAAGAAGTAGATGTGCAACTTTTTCGAGCTTTCTGACATTAAAAAAAATATGCAAAAATCTCCTTTGTTCAGGATTGGGAAAGTGAACAAATGACGTTCACGAACAGAACATGAGTAATTCAATTAAAATTTACTGGGATCATTGAATGACCAAATATTTAGTTTTCTCCTGAACGTTTAAATTCAGCGTTGATTCAAGTCTGTGTTGCGTATGTTTTTATCAATATGCACATATCATCGGTGACAAAACACGAAGTTGCTGGAAATGCTCAGTGTTTCTGGAAGTATCTGTTGTCAGAAAAGAGATTCAACATAGACTAACAGAATGGGTCTAAGTTGTTTACTTCTTGCCAATAATGTTCAGCGATGTGTTGGTTAGGTGTATTAGTCAGGGGCAAATGCAGAGTAACGGAGTAGGGGAATGGGTCAAAGTGTATTACACTTCAGAGGGTCAGCGAGGACGTGGTGTGTGAAATGGCCTGTTTTCCCACCCCAGTGATTCTATGATTCTATGAATTCTTCATACAAAGGGCGATTGGTGCGAGGATCAGGGATGTTTCCGAGCATGTTCAGGGCATACTGAAGGGGGAGAGTGAACAGTCAGCTGTCGTGGTACACATTGATACGAATGACATCCGTAAGAGTAATGAAATGTCCAGCAAAGAATGTTTAGGAAGCGAGGCCTGTGTTTAAAAGCAGGATCTCCATGGTTGTGTGGAAAATACTGACTTCAATAATTTCAGTCCGATTCAAGATCTGAAGCAACAGTATCGTTCATTATACTCTTGCAAGAGTGGTGCCCAGAAGTAGGCACACCGAGTTTAAAAAGTTCGCAACTTTTTATACAATTCATTCCTCTTTTACTCCTCTCCCATTTATTCCATTCCTTCTCCCCTGATTACATCTCCCACTTCTCTAAACATGGCTGTTTATATCTTGCTTCATCTGGCCTTGTTCGTGACAAAAATGCATGTCCTGCTTGGCTGTGTCACCACATCCCTCTGTGGTCTATTATTATATATCCTGCTTGACTGCCATCTGCTTCCTTGCTCGATAAAGCAACATTTCCTTCCATTCTTTGCCCATACTGAGCCTTATGAACTCTTGATTGTGTCTTTTTTGTTTTGCAGAAGCTGGAAACAGATGCTTATAACTGTTTATACAAGCATATCTCGCTTAATCTGCACCCCTCTTCCTCTTTCATTTTTCAGCCTTGTGATCGTTGCAGATAACAACATTTATAATTACTCCTCACAATTCCCCCTTTTTGTTTTTACATGCAATTGTTGTTTCTATAATTTTTCCTTTAAGCATCGCCCCCAAAATCACAAGAATCATTCATGAGACTTCATCCATCTTGGTCTCACTCATCCCCTCATTATTTAATAGAAAAACGACCTTCTGCCTGATTCACTTTTAGGGGCATCTGTTTCATTAAGACTGTCTCAATCAGTCTTTGGGCGTGTCCTTGTATACAGCGCAACAGCCAATGGCTATGAATACCCCGGCTACTACTATCAGAACGTAAGGATGGAAACCACCACCCTCTTCCGTTTTCCAAACCATGATTCAAGCCATCCCGTGAGAGATGTGTCTACTCCTGAATTATCAGCCAGTTCCTCTGCTAAGGTAGTCAATCCTCTTAAGGCCCGGTTAATTGAACCGGGTGCAGTGTTATTAGCAATGAAGGTACAACAGCTTCCTCCTAACATCACACACAAACACACACAAACACACACACACAGACACACACACACACACACACACCTTTTCAACTAGAATCATATCAAGGGCCTTTCTGTTTTCCCATGCCATCCTACTTGTCGCATCAAGCTGTTCTGAAATTCCTTTAACATCTCTTGTATAATTTATAAATCGCTGTTGAAAATAGAAAATGTAAATTACACAATCTACATTTTTGTTAACTGTTACCCACAAAAAGAGAGTTGACTCGAAGCCTGCTGCAATCTGGTTGCAAACCTTGAAAATCAGGTACCCCCCTCCCCCCCACCCCCCGAGACTGCGATAGAATTGAGATAAATCCTGTCATAGAAAGAAGAATCTAAGAGTGATCTCTTACTCTTCTTTTAGCTGAAAATGTGTTGCTGGAAAAGCGCAGCAGGTCAGGCAGCATCCAAGGAACAGGAGAATCGACATTTTGGGCATAAGCCCTCATTCCTGAAGAAGGGCTTATGCCCGAAACGTCGATTCTCCTGTTCCTTGGATGCTGCCTGACCTGTTGCGCTTTTCCAGCAACATATTTTCAGCTCTGATCTCCAGCATCTGCAGTCCTCACTTCCTCCTTCTCTTTTACCCTACTATCTTTTCCTTCTCAAAAGCCAGGGTAAATGGAATTGCCAATTGTACAATTGCACTTATCCCTCTCCAATCCGGAGGTAGGGTGGGTCTCCACAGTAACACCCCAGATCCGCTTCAGGGAACCTTTAGTGCTGACTAGTTCCCTCCCTTGTCTGTATCAGTGAAATTATTAATCTATGTACATAATTTCAGCTTCCCCAAATCTCAAGACCAATTTGTACCTCGTCTATGCACATATGATGTGTGAATTCCGACTGTGACTGAAGAATTGGCGGGGGGCGGGGGTAGGCTTTTAAGTCTTTCATCTCCAGTAGAGGGACCATCAGAGAGAGGGAGGTGCAGTTCCTATCATTCCACGCAGTCTTACCCTGATGCAGGGCTATCATACATTTCATGCCCTTCTTGTCTTGCTTCCACCCGAGTGGAAAGGGAACCACCTGAGCCACTGGTCTACCGGAGGCACATGCATAACAATTGCACTTATTCAGACTTTTTACAGTATACTTTACCCATTCAACCCAGGCATTTGCATTCCTGTACCCAGTTTCTATATCGATGGTCTGTTTCAAGTCCTTTCCCTCTATAATTTTTACTACTTTACCGTCATTGGGAGGGGTGTAAGGTTGTATCTTATTATCCAGTAGTTCTACCCGTTTTCCCTTTCCTACACTAATTCAAAAACAACAGCCCAAGAAGTCACTCCCGTTTGATGTCATTTCTACCCCAATTGATTCATTTAATTGTATCTGATATGTGCCACACCCCCCCTCCCGTGATTTCCTCCGTGCCATGTGGTTTTCTTTATTGTTAGATATATATTGAGATACACTCTTTATCGGGACAATAGAAAGCTGGTCGGAAGGGGGCCCGGTGTACTGTGACAAGACCATTATACCAAGTATCATCCCCAAGGCCATCCCCATAGGACTTATGATGTCTCGCTGAGCTGTGGTACTGTCTTTGATTATCTACATCCCCACAATTTACTAAGCTGCATGCATCGGCGTCTATTACTTGTGGATTATCAGACTCAGGAACCATTAATAACACATATGAAAATGATGTTTGACAAAATCCCAATACTAAGAGAGCGAGTATCATAACTCGAAGCTTCCCCAGCATTCTCAAAAATCATGCAGAAGCACCAAAAGACTTAATATACAATCCTGCGCTCGCGTCGCCACTGTATAATCAGTTACTCAAAGTCTCTTTAGCTTGGGTTTAGCGGTTCTTGCATTGAGTTGGCTGTCCAGATGTCTTCCTCAATTGGAGATTCCACTGGCCCTTTGATCCGAGTGTATTGAGTCCAGACTTTCTCTCCCGTCCTTATCGCCATTTCGGTAGTCAAAAGAGCCTGGTATGGCCCTTCCCAGTCCGGTTGCAATTTAGTCTCTGTCCATGAATTTACTAAGACTGTATCTCCGGATCGAATTGGATGAACAGCGAATTCAAGGGGCGGAGTCTGTGCCAATAAATCCTGTTTCCTGAGGAAAGACAAAGAGGAGGACAAACCCAGTGTATACGAATTTAAGAACAAATCTTTAGTTTCTGGGTTTGGCAGTGGCCAGAGGATATGCCTCCACCCATCTGGATAAATGATCGACTATTACCAACATATATCTCAGTCTTCCCACTCGGGGTAAATCGGTATAATCTACCTGGATGCTCTGGAATGGTCTTCGCCCAGGTTGTCTCCCTCCTGGGACTTGTCTCCTTAACACTTTCTTGTTTACTTTTTTACGTGTTATGCATCCTTTCGCATATCTGTTTTGCTATCGTATGTATCCCATTGTATCCATATTTCCTTCAGACTAAATCACACATTGCTTGCACTCCCCAGTGGCTCCCCTGATTTCAGACAGACATCATTTCTCGCATCATCATTTTGTTTGACATTTCCCTTCCATCAGGTAACATCCAATGTCCGTCTGCTGTTTTTACACCCCTTAAATCTTTCAATTCTTTTTCCTCTCTTTCAGTGAATATTGGTACTTTCCAAGGACCTGGGACAGTAGGTATTAGGGAATAGATCACCGCTTCTCGTGGGTTCAGGGCAGCTTCGTCAGTTACCTCATCGGCCAGTAATGTAGTTTTCCATTCTTTTATTAACAATCAATTAATGCAGTCATTTTCAAATTAACCGTGAATCAATATGACAGGTCACTGAGAATGTGTGAAGGGATCCTGCCAATTAATATTGATTCAGGCTAGCACAATCGATTTATTATAAATATTAATTAATAAGTCTGTATATTATATAAATAAAATAATCATTATCTGTAATTCAAGTTGGAAACGCAACAAGTGCCCAAAACATTTTTAAAAAAACTGCAATTGCGCAGTTCTGTTTGTTTACCAGTCACTTGTGACTTCTCATTCAGTTTCTGTAATTTTTTTGCTCGAGCACATTCATTTTGAAGAACCTCGACAGATTTCAGAGCACCATTTGCAGGTAATTCAATCCCCAATTTTGTGGCAGTATTTTGTCATGAACGCAAAACTGATTCTTTGTGCCTCTCATCACAAAACTGTCGCCATTTCCAATTAACTCTTTTGTTCATCCTCCCTTGGGCTTAAAATTTAAGGATGACCTTGCTGTCCCATATCGACTAGGATAACGACGTCCTTATTATAAAGGCGCACCTTTAAATTTATCAAGTGTTCCTGGTGGGCCTCAGGGGGCAGCAACCCCTGACACCCCTATTCTTCATCGAAATTCATAAGCAATATCGCCCTCTCTGCCCTTTTCAGATCCGGACATTCCCGCTTAATGTGACCTGCGTTTACACAGTAATAACATCCCACCTGTCAGGATTTCCACCTCGATTCCCCTCCCTGTCCACCAAACACCTTAACATCAACCCCTTTATTTTCAACATCCTGCCCACCACCATTCCGGTTTCTTTCTCCTTTTAGGTTTGACTTTTTTTTATTAACTCATCAACCGTGGGCTACCATTGTTTTTGCCTTTTGTTTCTGCTTCTCATGTTACGTTGCCAGATGTTTGTTTGCTCCCTATAACTTCAAATACCAATTCATCAATTTATGCTTGTCTAACTTTAAAGCCTGTCCCTAACTGTACATTTTGGAACCTTACTCATATTATATAATTATATATTATAAATTCATTTATTCAATATTTAATACTTTAAATGTAAAATGCATACAGTTCCCAGCTTTGAAATCCACGATAATTACCCGGTTTTATTCGCTTAATTTAATCCTAAAATTAGTTTTCTTAAGTAGTCTTAACCAGTCATTGCTCAACTGCAATACCATAGGTCGTGAAATAATCAGAGGTGTCTTAAAAGGATTTGTCTATTCAAGTTTAAAAAAAACATCTAATGCATGAATAATGGCCGAATCCAAGGACACAGATATTAACTTTTGGATTTTTAAAATTACAATCAAATGTTGAACTGAAACGTCAATTGCCCTCCATACATCACTGATATGTAAGGATAAAAGAGATTAGTTAGAAACTGATAGTGAGGCAGCCATGACCTGTAAAAGAACAGGAGTTAACATTTTATTTCGTAATCACTGCAATATCCTTAACTTTAAAATAAATCATATTAAATTTCCATAATAGAAATCAGATTCAAAACAGTCTCGGATCTCAAGCTCCAGGGAACAAAGCACAAACACTCAGTCACCAACAAACAAATGTGAATTCAAACCAAATCACAAAGGTTTAAACTTTCTATCAGCTGTTCAGGAATTGGGGTTAGAGTCCTCTGGGTGTGGTTGGGTTAGAGTCTCCTAAATTTGACCAAATTAATCAATTGACAAGGGGAGCCTCAAAGAATGATTCATCGAACGTATGAGGGATTATTTCTTCGAGTAACACCTCGAGGAACCAAAGAGAGAACTGGCTTTGCTATAATATAATGAAGAAGGAGTTATAAGTCATACTGTAGTACAAGATCACCTTAGAAAGAGTGACCACAAAATGCTGCAGTTTTACATTCAGACTGAAACAGTGAAGAAAGAGTCGCACATGTGAGGTTTAGTGTTGGACAATGATAATTTTACTGGCATGAGGAAGGGCTTGGCCTGAATGGACTTCGCAAAAAACATAAAAGGTCGGCACAGTTGAAGAACAGTGGCAACTACTTCGGGAGATAGTCCAAACTCCTTAGTTAAAGTGTAATCCTGAGTGGAAGTGGAATTTTAAAAAGGTGAAAAGTGATCCATGTCTTAACAAGGAAGTCGATACTAACATAAAGGTGATGGCCTGGTGGCATGATCACCGACTGCTGCTTCAGATAATGTTCTGGGGACTCACGTTCAAATGCCGCCATTGCAGATGGTGGAGTTTAAATTCAATATGAACCTAGAATTAAGAGTGTATTGATAATAGTGAATCTATTGCTTATTGTTTGAATTATCCATACGTTTCACGAATGTCCTATAGGACTGGAAGCCACCATCCTTACCTTATCTGATCTGCATGTGACTTCAAACCCACACAAATTTGCTTGTTGCTTAACTGCCCTCTGGGTAATTAGGGAAGGACAATGATTGCTGTCTAACCAGCGACGCCATCTTTCTATGAATGGAATAGAGAAAAACGCTTTAATTGTTCGCAAACTTTCGTTAAAAATAAAATCAAAATGGCTACGAAGGAAAATGAGTCAAAAACATAAGAATTGATAAAGAATACTTCTCTGAGTAGGCAAAAAGTCAAAGAATGCTGAACGCAAATGTTGGTCTTTTAGAGATTGAAAACGGTGAGGTAGTAATGGGAAACTCAGAAGGGCAGAGGTAAAGCCAACACTTCTTGCTTTCACAGTGGAAGATAATTTCTTCCCAAAACTTACAACAACTGCAAAGGATTGTGCTGGAAGTACGATGCTGAGGGAAAAAGGTATTAAATACATTGATGGGATTAGAGGGAGGTCAGGCTCTTGGCCTGCAGTCTATTATATTAAAGGAGGTAACAGCAGAGGTACCTAATGTGTTAGTTACTATATTCAAAAAATCCTTTGATTCTGGAACTGTGCGGAACTATTGGAAAATTAATAATGTGACGCTCGTATTCAAAACAAGAGATAGGAAAAAATGACAAACTTTAGACAAGTGAGTTTTAACTCTGTAGTGGAGAAGTTTCTTCAGTCAACCATAACGTAGGAAATAACTGACCATTTGGAAAAACAAAGATCAGTTCACCACTGTCAGCACGGTTTCATGATGGGCAGGTTGTGCTTGACATACCTGCTGGAGTTCTTTGAGAACACAACAAACAATGTGGATAATTGGGATACAGCAACTGCTGTCCATCTAAACTTCAGAAGGCATTTGACAAGGTGCTGCATAAAGGACTGACCTAGCAGGTTAGATCCCGGGGGTTAAGGGTAGAATATTGAATTGGAAAAAAGATTGGCTTACTGACAGAACACAGAGCATCGGGATAACTGGTCTTTCTCTGCCGAACTAAAACTAGTGAGGTGCTGCAGGTTTCAGTTCTCAGACCTCCACTGTTTACAATCAATCCAAATGACTTGGAAGGAGAGAGTGGAGCAACTAAATTCACAGATGGTACTAAACTAGATGGCAAACAGGCCGTAATACTGAAATAAAGAGTTTACAGATGAATATTAGAAATTGGGGCAGATTGTTATATCTGGCAGATGGTGTTTAATGTGGTTAAGGGCAAAGTTGAATTTCCTTCCGCCACTCCTAATTTCTATGTTCTTGTGTTGCTCCATCTGCAGTTCTTTGAATTTTATTCATGGTTGGTGGCTGGGGTGAATGACTCGTGATTTTTGGTCAAGGGAGGTGTAGGTTGCTCTGTGTGTCAGGAACAAGACATCAATATGGAGAAAAGACCACAGTCAGGCTTTGTTGATTCCCACAGCAGGCCTTGGCACCCAGCTGGCCTATCCCTGCACTTTATTCATGATGTTTAATTGTCTGGAGTAAATCACATCAAAATGTTGCAGTCCATAATTAGCATGATCATTTCATAATAAAGACACAAATTACCATTCCGATCAGAAGTAAATACTTGGCAATTCTTTTGAGATGTCCATGACTATTTGCTGCAACTTCAGTCTGGGATGTGAGTGAAAAACACTTTAGCATTGTTGCAACTTTATGTTTACATATTGAGTAAAGATATTACATTATCAACACTGTTGGAAAGTGTCATTCTGTATAGCTTACGAAAAATATTTTGAACTATTATAAAAGAATACAAACATTGAAAAGATTAGAAAAGGAAGATGTGAAGAAGATATAAGTCTTTAACGAGGTCAGGGGAACAGGCAAATATTGGTCTTTGGATCATAGTTGACAAACTGAGTCTGTGTTTGAGCATGTTGGAGAGTTGAATGGAAAAATTGTAAGATTTCAATGAACAGATTGCGAAACGGAGGCACGAGGAATGGGGAATCTGTATCACAAAACAGATATCATATTTTTCAGAATACAATATAAATCTTGAAATATTTTAAAACCAAATACATTTATAAATAGGAAAGTTTTTCTACAGTTTACAGATTAATGGTGAGACCACTTTCACTTTATAAGTGTGTCTCCTTTTTATTGAGCCTCCGAGTAAGGGGAAAGGCTGCTCTCTGATCACCCTGTGCATAACCCCCATGCTGTTTAACACCTCCACCAGGAGCAACTCTCAACCTTCTTTGCTTAAAAGTAATATCAAGTAAATCAAGCCTGTCTTCAGTTTGAGTACTCTCTTGTCTTAATACTTCAGAAATGTGATACATTTTTCATCAGCGATTGATCTGTCCACCTGAACAGTTGGTTTAGACCCTCCTGTAACCTCACACCTTCCTCCTCACTGTGAACCATCAGCTCATCATTGTGTCATCCACAACGTTATTTATCATTCCCCCAAACTCCATTTCCCCCATTCTCATCATCATCATTTATGAAGTTCACTACTTAGCCTTGATTTTCTTCCCGTTCTCTTGTTATTCCTATTTTTGTGAATTTACAGCGTAATGCAGTTCAGGTTTTTTATGAGGGAGCCACGAATTTTGTTTTGGACATTCGCCTTTTATATTATGCTCTTCTCTATGATTTGTTCATAAGGCTTGTATGTAATTAATATTGGATTAGGTTTCGGTGCCTTTCCCTGCAACATCTGGGTTTTACGTGGACCTGGGTAATATTCTTTGTATCATTCCTGCAATAGTCAGAGCTGAAGGAACTTTCCGTCTGTCCGATGAACACAGATTCACAATTTTGTTTGAAAGAATTCGAGTGATGAGGATAAAGATTCAATTACATTCTACATTTAGAATCGTGGCAGGAGATTAAATCGTATCATAAAGTCACTTTGTATTGGGAACAGCTTATTAAAACATGCATTGACTTTTCTTCATAGTGTAAAAACAGTTTCACATAATGTTCTTAGAGCAGCATGGATCTTACAGCTGCTCCTGGGATTGCAGTCAGTTAAATATTTAATGTAGTCCTTTTTGCAGTTGATATAGTTATTACATTTCATTAATTTAACATCATTTTTTCTATTTTGTTTCATTAACATACAAAAAGAATTTAAAAAACTCAATTTTCTTTCAAACGAACTTTTGTTTTAAAAGAACTTTTAAAGGGTGGTTTACAAATGAAAGGAAATCTATTTCTGTTTTAAAAGGTTTCTTTTATTACACTGCACGTGTATTTTTGCTTTGAAAAATTAATCAGCTCTATTTAAAATAAGGGGTTGTACTTTCCTTCTGGAGAACCCGACACGTTTTCACCTCCGGAGGACACTACTTTCTTCTCTGGATTTATTGAAGATGAATATTTTTTATTGTTTTAATTAGCTAATTGGTTGCTTTTGTTTACGTTTTATATGTTTGATACGTATATGTATATATTTTTCCATTTTTTTAAACGTTATTGTCTGTAGGTAATGAAAGGTAACATCTCTATAAGTTGTCAAAAACAATCCTGCCTTTATGCATAATGTTATTAAGGCCACATATAAGGTAGAGAGAGAGATGGCTAGAAGATTTAGAAAACAATGTTATCCAACAAATCAGTTAGATAGCTGGGTGTCTGTCAGGAAAGATAAGAAGGTAGTCCAAATGTCTCCGGTGGCTATTCCTCTATCAAAATGCTTCCCTGCTTTTAGAACAGCTGAAGGGGATTGTCTGTCTGAGGAAAATGGAAGAGCAATCAATATTGGACAATTGGAATGATTCTTATGTTCAGCAGCGTTTGAGAAGAGTTAGTAGAATTATTGCTTCAGTGGACTTTTCTATCGAGGCATCAACAGGAGAGTCTGGGACAGTGACCATTAATTTAGGAGGGTTTGTTGCATTCCCTGTGCGAGGATTAAGAACGTTTCGAAACATTACAAGCACGTTGTTAAAGGTGAGATTGAATAGTCAAACATTATTGTAGATAATGGCAGGAATGACATTTTTTAGGGAAAGATTAAAATAGTACAGAGTGAACTTAAGACGTGAGGTAGAGTATCAAAAATAAAATCGTTAAAGCAATACTTTCTTGTTTACTCCAATACCAAACTCAACTGGGAAGCAACAAAGGGTTAAAGGAGAAAAATCAACGGCTGAAGAACTATTCTGCTATTGAGGGATTTAGATTTTAGGGAAATGTGAACCTATTTGAATCTGTTCAGAAAAGATTGGTCTAATCTAAACTGGAAAGCAACGAATATCTTAGCAGGGAGATTTGCTTATTCTATGTACGGAAACTTTATATTCATAGAGATGGCAAGGCGAATTTCTAAGTAGCAGTACAAATGGCAGGATGGTTAGAGTAGTTTATGAATGTGAGGAGAGCACGTCAATTAGAAAAGGAAAACGAGAGAGTCAAGAGTGTATAGTAAACCTGAAGCACGAAATTGCATTTATTTCAATGTAAGGGGTCTTACAGGGAAGGCTGATGAACTCAAGGCATGTTTAAGAACATGGGATTGGGACATCATAAGTATTACAGAAAATTGGTTGAGAGATGTTCAAGTCGAGAGTGTAGTTCTGGGAAAGCACAGCAGGTCAGGCAACATGTTTGGAGCAGGAAAGTCAACGTTTTGGGCAAAAACACCTCATCAGGAATAGGCTGATGAAAGGCTTTTGCTTGAAACATCGATTTTCCTGCTCCTCGGATGCTGCCTGACCTGCTATGCTTTTCAACCACCACACCCTCCACTCTAATGTCCAGCATCTGCAGTCCTCACTTTGGCTTGAATGATGTTCATGAAGGGCAATTCAATGTTCCAGGTGTGAAGGGTCATATAAATGATGGAAACAGACATGCGGGGGGCAGGGAAGGGGAGGTCTGCCATTTTTGAATAAGGAACAAATTATTGCTGTAACTGGGGAAGATATTTCTGAAAAAAATACCCAGTTAAAATATGCATATAGTATTAAAAATAAGAAAATAAAGTTCACTTTGAACAGATTGCACTAAATGCTTATTTGTGACAAATCGTCCAGTGAAAATACATTCGTCGAAATGAAAAATAAGAAAGGAAAGAGCACGTTGACTGTATGGTACCATATGCTCTCCAACAGTAAGAAAGAAATTGAGAAACAAACGTGTAGGGAGATCTCAGATATATTTAAGCGTAATAAGGTTGTAATAATGGGGGGTTTTAATTTTCTAAATATTGATTGGGACTACCACAGTGTTAACGAGTTGGATGGTGAAGAATTTGTCAAATGTGTTCATGAAAATTTTCTTCATCAATATGCGGATGATTCTAACAGAGAAAGAGTAAAACTAGGCCTTCTTTTGTGCAATAGGCAGGGCAAGTGACTGAAGTAAACGTGAGGGAATGTTTTGGGTTTTGCAATCATAACTCTATTAGTTTCAAAATGGTTATGGAAAATAATAAACCTTTCATTAATGTTTGCTTTAATTGGAGTACCAAACATTTTAATGGCATTGAACAAGTTTAATTGGAGTAGACTGTTAGCAGGTAAAACGATGTCTGACAAGTGGGAGGCATTCAACAGTGTGACGTCGGGAATTGAGAGTCATTATGTCCCTGTTAGAGTGAAGGGTAATGCTGGTAAAATTAAGGAACAATGGACAACTACAGTTATTGAGCTTTTATTCAAGAATCAAAGAAAACCTTACTTTAGATATAGACAACTTTATTCAATTTTATCTTTTAGTCAATATAAAGGGTGTGGGGCATTATCTGCTATTTGTCAATCTCTTGACCCATTTGCTCAAGATCCTTTTGTATTCTTAGAAAACCTTTTTCACTGTCCACGATGCCACCAGTTTTGGTGTCATCCACAAACTTACGAACCATGCCTTCGATATTCTCATGCAAATAATTTACATAAATGACAGACAATGAAAACCCAGAACCAACCTTTGTGGAACAGTGCTGGGCATAAGCCTTCAGTCGGAAAAGCAACCACCCAACATTACTCTCTGTCTCCTGTCATTGCACCAATTGAAAGTTCTGGAGAGAAGCCCCACAGCTTTGGCAGTATCGGAGCAGAGAAAAATGGAATTAATTCTTTTTGAGTCTAACATAACTTGTTCAGAACAGGTTCATATAAGACTCGACATGTTAACTCTGTTTCTCTGCCCAGATTCTGCATCATCTTTTGCAATATTCCTTCATATTGCATTTGTATTTCAGATTTCCACTATTTTTAATATTTTCCTTTTTCTTGATTGCTCTGGATGTTGAACCCGATTTTATTTGGACAATATGCTCCATTCCTGTTCCCATCACTTGTGTCAGTGACACATATATTGAACTGGAGTCTGTTTCTACGTTAAGTTCTGAAAATAAATGCGTGGATCTCATCAAAGTGATTTTGATTTAAAAGGCCTTTTAGAGTCAGCTACACTTGACGAAAAAATAGGAATAGTTTATTAATTATGATATTGTCTGTGCGTTTTATGACTAAACTTGTCTCCTCAGTTTCTGAACATTTTCAATATATTTCTCTGAATAAGTACAATAAAGGTGATTGTCCTGCAGCCCATCATCTCGGTATGACCTGTATTCTCACTCTTACTCTGCTGTAACTCACTATAACGAAATACATTTTGTTATCTATGTCTGTTTTTATTTCTGAATATCCCGTCCAGATATAAACAATCTTAACAGGCCGTATAACCTGTGATTAAACAGTCGATATATAAAATATAACTATGTACTTCACAGTTAAAATTGCCCTATTCCATTTACATTGTTGTTCAACATTCCATTTACCAGGGGTCATCTGTTATCTTGCTCTGCATTGCATTTCATTCCATTTGTCAGAAACAGTGATGGCTGAATACTGGTGACTGGGAGATATTGCTGCATTCCCCTCAGGTCTCCTCAGCCACTGGCCGCAGCCCTTTCTGTCTCAGAGCCATTATCATATTCATTCCATCCCTTACTCATTAATTCATGACTTTTAATAAACAAGGTTATTGTTTGTGGTTATGGACCAAGCCCGACCCGTCACAACATTCTTAAGCACGTAGCCCAGTCCGTAATGTTGTCATTTGTTGAAGGTAAGTGTACAGTGGATATTCCCAGAGTGAATTATTTGGTCTGACTGCCGACTTTTAAACAAACAGAAAGTATTTGTAAAAAATAAGGAATGAAACACAACGAACCGAAAATAACACACCTGAATAATTCATCCTCTCCAAAACTAACAGGCTAAGACCAATTAATGATGCTGATCCAAATTACTTGCAACAATCCTAATAAACAAACCCCTGAGCATAAAGCATAAAAATTACCCAAAAAAGCTTATAGGTTAGAAAGTCATAGAGTTGAAGGAGGGGGAGAGCGTCTAGTTTCAACACTGAACCTGACTAAACTAACTCTCGAACTGAACTGAACTGTGCAGCTGGAGAGCTGGCCACATCCCCTTGATTGCACCAGTTTTTTTAAAGGCTTGAAAGCCCTCTGTCCGAGGCATTATCGGTTAGGTTACAAACAAAGGACCCCAATGAAGCATTCATTATTGAGTCATGTTGGAACATTGGAACGTTTAGAAGCTCTCTGAAAAAAAAAATCAAGGACAACATAACCTTATAAAGAGATCCCCTGTGTGACAACTCCCCCAGTTTCAAACCAAATCTTCAATATCCAAAGATGGCTTCAGTTTTCGAAACCACCAAAAATAGTGGTTCATACTCTAAAATGTGCATATACATTTGTTACAATAAACATACGAACAGGCACAACTACATCCAGATTCCGTGTGTGGTACTTCCATCATTGCGTGCCTCCATTTGTCACTCAAGTCTCAACAATGCATTTATATTCATGTTTTCAAGATCTCCACGTGCACAATTTTCAAATTGAATGGCTGTAACAACAGGTCCGAGCTAAACAGTCTTGCATTTTTTGTCCTTAAATTTCTCCAAAAAGCCTTCATTGGGTTATGATCAGTGTGAATGGTTGTCTCTGATAGGTTGCTGGCAACGTAAACACTGAAATGTTGTCGTGCCAACACAAAGCTCACAGTCTCTTTCTTAACTGTTGAATATTTCTACTAATGAACATTCAACTTCCTGGAGAAATACCCAATAGGTCTTTGTGTCTTCTTGTCGTCTTCCTGCAGGAGCCCAGCACACTTTTCGCTCGATTTACCACCAAGCCTGCCTTCCGAAGTCCATCAAACAAGTATGATAGATGCTGTAATTGTTCCTTCCATGAGTCACTAAAAATCACAAGGTCATCAATGTAAACCACAGGTTGGATAATCCGGCAATTTATTGGTTAGTCCCTGAAATGTGGCACATTTTTCATTCCAAATGTAAGTTGCATGTCCCACATTTTCAACACAGTCTTCCAACCGTGGAACTGGGTATGCATCAATGTTTTTAACTGCATTGACGTTACGTTAGTCCACACATAATTGTTGGGTACCATTTGGCTTTGGCACCATGACAATTGGTGATTTCCAGTCACTGTAACACATGTTGATTATGTCATCTTAGAGCATGCATTCAATCTCCTTCTGAACCTGTGCCAACTTTAGAGGATTATGCCCGTAAGGATGTTGGTTAATTGTAACAGCATCTCTTATAGCTACATGATGCACAATTAGGTGAGTACTTCCAAGTTCATATCTGCATATCTCCCCATGTGATAGTAATAACTCTGGTCATTTCGATTTTTCTCAGAAAGGTAACTCAATCATTTATCCCAATTTTAGACAACTACTTCATTGTTCACTTTAATTTGAGGAATGTCCAATTCAGAATCCTCTGAAATTGTTTATTTCCTTCTGTGCCATAATCATTAACACCTTATTCTCTGGCTTTCCTTACCCGGCAAAGTACCTTTTAAGCATATGCAAATGACATACGCTGGGAGATTTCTTTCTTTCTGCAGTCCCTATCAAGTAGTTACCCTCACTCAATATCCGTTGTATTTGATCAGGTCCACTAAACCTTGCTTTTCATGTTTCACCTATAACTGGAAGTAACAGTAATACCTTATCCCCGATCGCAAAATTGAACTTTTTAAAAACATTTCCCTTCCGCTTCCTGTCTTATTGCATTTTGCAATACTTTTAAATGCTGTCTAGCCAACTCCCCAGGGCAATTAATAGTCCCTTAAGTTTTGAGACCGAATCCAAATATGTGGCCTTTGAACTCTGATTTGCTATTTTCTCCTTGATCAATTTTAATGGTCCTCTCACTTAATGCCCCAAACATAATTCCAATGGAATGAGTTTGCTCTGTTAATTTGGGGCATCCCTGATCACAAAAAGTGCAAATGGAATTCCCTAACTTAATCATCTGGATAATCCTGATTATAAGCCCTCAACATGGTCTTTAATGTTTAATGTCACATTTTTAGCGCTCCTTGCAATTTTAAATGGTATGCAGTAGATTTGAATTGCTTAATCCTAAGACATTATCGTGATAAATTAGATGTAAAGTTTGAACCTTGATCCCACTGTATCTTCATTGGTCGTCCGTATCTTTTTTTTAATAAAAGAGTAATTCCTTTCCAATTCTTTTAGCTGTGATACTGCATCTTGGGATGGCCTCTGGAAATCTAGTCGATGCATCCATTATTTTTAACAAATACTGATGGCTACCTTTTTGTTTGCGGTCGGGAACCTAGCCAATCAATTAAGACTCCTGTAAAAGGTTCATCAAATGCCGGAATAGTTAAGAAAGGTGCAGATTTTATTATCGCTTGAGTTTTTCCAATTACATGACATGTATGACGTGTCTGGCAAAATTCAACTGCATCCTGTTGCGGTCCAGGCCAGTAAAGTGTCTCTGTATTCGGTCTGTTTTTTCATAACTCCTAACTGACTTCTAGATGGTAACTCATACACCATTCGCGTCACCTCCTTTCTGTACCTCATTGGCAAAATGATTTGATGAATCTCTTCCCATTTCTCATCTCCTTGAAAATAGTTAGTCTCGATTTCCTCATTTGGACATCATTTTCGGTCATGACACTCAGGGATACATTCAAAATTCCTAACGTATATGCTTTTTGATGCAACTGCTTTAAACTTTTATCTTTCTGCTGTGACTCAATTAGTTTAGCTGAGCAAAAAATATTTACATGATCACCTATTTGCTCCTGCTTTGTCTCAACTTTCTGATGGAACAAAGTATCTGCTCAAGGCACTTAAGCTTCCTTATCTTTACGTTTTTGGTATTTTCTGTTTCAACTGGTGATATTGGGACTTTATTACCCATAATCAGGAATGTTTCCAGGATAAGATTCCTACATTGATTCAGTTGTCTGCATATCCACTGGCTTTTAAACGAGAGTAGCAGTAATCCAACCACTGAATCAGCTATATTTTCTGCAAGGACAAATTTTATTCCTGGAGCTGAGAGTTTGTCCAGTACCCCTACCGCAATTTCCCCACACTTTTCTGGACAGGCTATGCACACTTTGCATACTTTTGCGCCTTTTTTCTCATGGCGAATTCCCTCTAGCAGTACCTTTTCTAGAAATAGTCCTTCAGGAGTACGTATCTCCTTACCTTTTCACAGAGGATCCTGTGTCTTTTAATATTGCACCCTCTTTACCTGCCCGATGTGAAAAAAAAATCCCTTTGCAGGTATATTTTCGAAGCAGATCTGGCACTTCCTCCTTAACAAACCTCCAATCAGCTTCTACACTCTGATGCAGCTTTCTAGCTTCCACTGTGCTTTCTGTTACCACTCCAACAAAACTCCCAGACTTATCTTTTTTCCTGCATCTGTGTTTTATTTTCTGAACCCACCAAAACAGTGATTTCATGTGTCCTAATTTGTTGCAATGAAAACACAGGAGCTTTTTATCTTCTTTGCCTCCTTCACGTATTTCCTTTTTACCCTATGGTAAATTCTTCACCGAGATCTATATCTGCCTTTCTACGTGGGGATTTCTCTTTGCCACAATTTCTATCCATCATGGACTGAAATTGATCCTGGAAGCCAAAAGAAGTTTTATAATCATAATCACTAGTCGTAATCATCAGCCACTTCAGCTGCCAGTTTTGGCTTTATAACTCTATGATCTTCCAAATGAGTGTGCACTATGTGAATGCTTAAACACCTTCAAAGTAATTGTCTCTCAAAGAGCATCGTATGTTCGCTCTCTTTTTAAAGCTCTTATCCATCTATTAAAATTACTTTGTTTGATCCTTTCAAACTCAATATGTGTTCGACCAGGATCCTTACATGAATTCCTGAAACGTTGTCTGTAGGCGTTTGGCACAAGCTCATATATATGTTTTCCTCTCCTCATACTCCCCAGACCCGTCCGTTGATAGTGTTGCACATACCTCACTAGCTCTACCTACAAGTTTTGTTTGGGTCAACAAAACCTACATGGTCACTGGCCACTGAAATTCTTTAGCCACTTTCCTACTCATCAAATTTAGGCAAGCTGTGAATATACTGAAACCAGGCTTTGGACTCCAATTGGATTGCCCATCCTCAGTCTGTTCCTCACTAAGCTTACCTTCAGCCTTCATCCTCATCTTTTAACACTGACTTTCCATTCTAAGTGTCCATCTCTGAAGCTCAAATGCTCCCTCTTTTTCTTTCTCTCCTACTGAAGCTATTATTTTTTTCTCTTTCTTCTGCTAAACCTATTCGTTATCTTTCTTCCTCTTGTGACTTTAGTCGTAGCTCAAACTGCTTCATCTCTGCTTCTAACTCAAGCTTCTTCTTTTGCGATTGAAGTTTAGTCATCCCACAGATCCTGATGGAGTTTCCAGCAAATTGGAATGCTGAACTACTGCTGCAATCATCTCATCTTTCCTCACATCAGACGGTAGCTTCAACTCCCTTTGTCTACTAATTCCCGCTGCTTGGACTTATGTGCATTTTGTAAAACCCCCAAGGTCACTTTCTCCAACTCCAAAACAAGCTTGGTTCGTGCAAGAACCATAGCTACCTGAAGCTCTGTTTACTCACCAAATCAACACATGAAATAAGAGATAATGACACCTGCCACTCGCTGTCTAATTCTGTAAAGGCCCCCTAATTTGTTGCGGACCAGACCCGACCCCTCAAAACATTTTAATAGGTAGCCCGGACCTTAGATTTGCTATTTTTTGAAGGTTAGTGCATAGCTGATATTTCCAGAGTGAATGCGCTGGTCAGACTGCCGAATTTTAAACAAATGACATGTATTTTCCAAATTACCAAATGAAACATAAGGAACCGAAAATAGAATACCTGAATAACGTATCGTATCCGAACCTGACAGGCTATCCCGATTTAAGGATGATGTTCCAATTTACTTGCAACAATCCCAATAAACAAAACCCCTTAGCACCAAGGGTAAAACTGACACAACTGCTTACAGGTTATAAGATCAGAAGGGCAGAAGGAGGCACAGAGCGTCCAGTGACCCTGACTCAACAAACCCCCGAAGTGATCCAACCTGTCCAGTTGTGGGAGCTGGACAGGTCCTCTGGATTATACAGGCTACTTTTCAAGACTTGAAATGCTTCTGTATGAGGCATTATGTGTTAGGTATAAACAAAACAACCCCAACGAACCTTTCGAAATTATGACATATTGGAATCCTGGGTCGTTTAGACCCTCTTTAAAAACAAATCAAGGACAGCAATACCCTGTAAAAGGGCTAGCTTTGTGAGAACATGCCACATTTGGCTTTGGACTGAATTCCAAAAATTTCCACTGCTTTGAAGATGATATAATGCATGAAGTTGTTTGTTAGTTTTCATAAAACGGTACTCAATCATACTGTGTGTTGAAGCTTAAGCAGGGTCATGAGTGGAATGTCCAGACAGATCCACACTTCCTGTGTATGGTCAGGGCAAATTCATCCACTGAGAATCTGTTGCTTGGCGACTGTACTAGTCGAGGAGAGACCAGCATGGAAACCAAGTCAAGATTGTGATTTTTTTGTGGATGGTTATGATGGAGCGTTCAGGTGGTTACAGTATTGCAAATGAACAACAGAGCAGAATCATCTAGCCTGCGATAAGAAAACGTCCAAAATTCTCCCTAACAACTAACTTCACCAGAGCAATTGGTGATGGGAGATGTGACCATTAGCCAGCAATGTCAACATTCAATTCAATCCAGTTATTATTTTGAACTGAAGGTCGAATTCTGAAAGAAATTATCTGGATCTGTTTGTTCAGTGACTGTGATTGATGTCAGTCTCCATGGATCCTAATGATGTCATGTATGTTTTTCCTCTTCTATTTGTACCGGGCGTCTTCCAATGCTTTATCCCATTGTTGCTGCAGATGCATCCTCTGCAACACTGACAAGGATCAGCAGTTGCAGAAACAGGGAGAGGAGAGATCAGAATCAGAGAACCATAGACTGGAATATTCCAACAATGGACCAGGATCTGAGAACAGTAGACTGGAATGTTTCAACAATGGATCAGAATCTGAGAACATCAGACTGGAATATGCCAACAACGGATCAGAATCTGAGAACAATAGACTGGAATGTCGCACCAATGGTTCAGAATCTAAGAAAAATAGACTGGAATGCTGCAACAATGGACAGGAGTTTATCTTTGGGTCTTTTGTATCTTTCCTGGTATCGGCACATATCACCAGATAGGATATTAGGTGTACTGTGGATTATTCAGGCTGGTTACTATCCCATGCTCGCTATTGTTGGTGTTCCTGGTAAGTCTCCCCATCTCTATCCATTTATTAATCCCATAAGCCATGGTGAACTTCAGTGCTATTTCTGTTATCTATGTTTAGTAAAGACTGAAACTATTGTCTTCAGTTTCAAATGCAAATCCATTCATTCTTAACAAATTTCAGAACCACCCACACTCCCACCCTCACAAACATCTGAGAACAAGACTGTTCACAATCCCGAAATACCCATTTGCCCCGAATTGATTTATGTCTTGGTATTCTCTCCATCACTAAAGCTACCCACTACCAACTCAATGATATCCCCAGACCCTATCTTGACGTCAGTGCGTGTGATAAATAAACCATTATCTATACCATGGTAAAAGTCAGACTTTATGGTTACTGTTCTCTTCTAATTGCTCTTTCCGTTACAAATGTTCCCATCAAAATCTTGTTCTTGTCTGTAAAATAAATTCATGACAGGGACACTGTGTCAGAATAGTAATGTCGATGGCCACGTAATTCAGTGGTCCAGATATCTACACTATGGACGCTGTTTCAAATCTTATCTCAGATGATGACAGAACTTAAATTCCAATGAGAGGAACTGGAAGTAAAAGTGAATTTTACTAATATAATCCCACCACCACTTTGTCAAGAAGTTTATCTATTTCACTGTTATCCTTTGGTGAAGAAATCTCGCATTATTGCCTGATCTGAATTAAGACTGATGTCAGACTCAATACCTTAAGGAATGCCCTCACAGTAAAAGGCATTTAGTGAGGTCCACAAATGCTGCCCTGCCAGAGATGCAGACATCCCATGCAATAACAACATGTAAGGTAGAGGAAAAAATACAAAGTATGATACTAGAGATCAGAAACAAAAGGAACGAGTAAGTGCCAGAGAAACTGAACAGATTTGGCAGCCTCAGGTCGAGAGAATAATAAAAGTGACATTTCGCGTCCAATCACCATACATCAGAACTGAATGCAGCTGGAAAATAGTGTGTTTGATGTTGATGACATGGATGGCTGCTGTGAAAGGGAGAAGGAGTGAGTTGAATAGATAGAGAAAAAGAGAGGTAGAGAGAAAGAAACAAAGAGAGGGATTGTTGATGATCAGCTGGAATGGAAATAAAAATCCAGACGAATCTTATTAATTTTCTACTGTTCCCATATTACTGAAATTCTTGCCCATGTAAGGTGTACATCAAAGTCCCGGTTTGAAGTGAGTTATGTCCCTTTGTCTCTCTTCCTTGAGTGTGATCATCGTCTTTTATTCAGTAATGGGATGCTGGGCCAGTATTTAATTCCCTTTCCTCATTGTCCTTGAGAAGCTGTTGGTGAGTTGCTTTCCTACCCACTGCAGTCTGTGGGCTGCAAGTAGTCAGTTCTGAGGTCCATGCGGTTTCATTTCTTTGAGAATTTGTAGTGAGTGATCTTACTGAGCGGCTGGCTTCGCGATTTCAAACGACAACTGTGTGTTAGCCACAGTGCTGTGGGTCTGGAGTCACATGTACATCCGACCAGATGAAGATGGTAGATTTCCTTCCCTGAAGTGCATTAATGTGACAGATAGGACAAACACAATGCTTTTATTGTTTAATTTGATTCTCAATTCCTGATATTTTATTGAATGCAAAATCCAACATTTGCCGTGGTGGGATTCGAATCCGGGTTCTGAGTCATCACCTCGGCCCCAGGGCTAACATTACAGGGACAATACAGCTGGGCCATCACTTCCTCAGTATCACCAATTCTCTCCACTGGCAAACGTGGTGTTGCTGTTGGCGTGGCTGTGCTTAAAACATAGCGTTTTGCAAGGCAACAAAGTGATTTGGCAAAACATATCATCCTTCTCATTTTGTCTTAATGAGAAGGCGAGATGATGGGAAGTGCTCTTGGTGAAAAGGAGGTGGATGTCCTTGGCGATGAGCCACTGACAGAATTCATACAGAGCAGTCAGTCATGAGCATCATGTTGTTCACAATCTTGTCAGCAGCCACACTCTGACAGGGTTGGTCATTCTCAAAAGCTTCTGACCTCCATGCAGAAGACTAGCCTGTCTTTTCGGAGTTGGAAGATGCCTCCTTGGGACATGGCACAAATCATCCGCTGTGCCTCCTTACCATCAGCAAACCACGTTAATGCAACACGAAACATTAGCAATGAAGCAAGAAGGCACAGCAAGGAGCAGTCTCTGTGTGCAATCTCTGCTTTATTGGTTTGTAAAGTTACAGCATCAATGACATCCTCCTATTTCCGTGTAACAGTTTGGAGGGGCTGAATGGCCTCTTTTGTTCGTGTGTCAGTGTCTCGGGTGGATGAATGTCCTTGTTCCAGGGAAGAGTTTCATTATGAGGTGACCGTTGGTAGCTGCTTACCTGCGTGTTGTGCTGACTAGATACCTTATATTCCTGTGTAATAATAGACAAACAGGAGGCTGGAAGAAACAGCAAGTCAGGCAGCATCAGAAGGTGGAGAAGTCAACATTTCAAGTATACCCGTTCTTCAAGATTGCGAGTGGGGGTCGGGGGAACTACACATAAAGAGGGAAAGGAGTGGTTGGGGTGGGGAGAGCAGAAGGATGGTGAGGTAGGGGATAGGTGGACACAAGTGGTGGGTGCAACGTGGTTGGTCGATGAGAGGGATGAATACAGTTGGGAGCTAGAAGGTGGGGTCTTTTGGTGGAATGGAAGGGAGGAGGCGGGGCTGGGAAGGTTATTTCAAATTGGAGAACTCAATGTTGAGTCCTCCAGGCTGTAGGCTAACCAGGCAGAAGGTAAGATGTTGTTCGTCCAATTTGCGGTCTGACTCACTGTGGCAACAGAAGAAGCCAAGGAGGTCATGTTGGAAAGGAATTGGGAAGGGGAATTGAAATGGGTGTTGACTGGGAGCTCAGGTCAGCCCCTTTGGACCGGGCTGTGATTCTCGGTGAAATGTGCACTTAGTTTACATTGCTCTCCCCGATGTAGACAAGACCACATCAGGAGAACCTAGTGCAGTAAACTAGGTTGAAGGAGAGGCAGGTGACCTCTGTTTTACCTGGAAGGACTGTTTTGGGCCTTGGATGAGGTGAGGGAGGTGTGTGCCAGCAGGTGATGTATTTTATTTTTCATCTGCAAATGTCAGTCGCCCATGGTGATTGACAGGTTTGGTGGGGAGTATGGCACGAACCAAAATTAGTGAAGGGATCAGTCCTTATGAAAGATGTGCCAGGTGATGGGATCCAATCTAGTTTACTGTATCTGCCGTTCCTGATGTGGTCTTCTCTATATCGGGGAGACCAAATGTAAACTAAGGGGAATGGTTTGCTGAGAATCTCCGCTGGGCCTGTAAGGGCTGACCTGACCTCCCAGTCACTGCCTATTTCAACTCCACCTCCCACTCCCATTCCGAGATGGCCATCTTTGACCTGCTCCATTGCCACAAACAACCAAAGCACAAATTGGAGGAACAACGCGTCATATTCCATCTGTGTAGCCTACAGCCGGGGGTCTCAACACCTAGTTCTCCAATTTCGAGTAACCTCTCTTCCAATCCCCGACCTCCTGCTTAGCCCCTCCCCCTTCCATTCCTCTGATCAACCCATCTTCCAACTGTCAACTGGATTCATTTTTCCCATTGGCCAATCCGATGGTACAATCTACCTGTGTTCCCCACCACAACAAGTCGCCTCCTCCTACTTCCCCAACTCGCCTCTTTATCTGTACACACCCTTGCCCCCACCCCCAGACATGAAGAAAGGTTATACCCAAGATGTGGATTTTTTCACCTGATGCTGCCTGGCTTGTTGTGTTCTTCCAGACTCCTGAATTCCAACATTTGTAGGTTTTTTTTTAAAATCTCTTCTTGTGTAATAGGTCAGAGAGAGTGAATGCGCTGTGCCTCTACTTATCCAATAGCTTCTATGGGCTGAATGGCATTCTCATATTTCTGTAAAACCAGCTTGAGATGCTGAATGAGCTTTTCATTTTCAGTCCTGTGGAAATGTTCAGGGTCCAGCAGTGCTGTTACATGAATGTTGCCTACACATTAACAGCATGAGCTTGAATGTTGTCCAGGTTTTCATGTTTTATGCGATCTTTTCTGAGCATCCTCACTTCTGATCGAATGACAGAAGGTAAGACGTTGCTGAAGCAGCTGAAGATGTTTGTGTCGAGGAAGCTACCCTAATGATCGCCCACAGAGATATCCAGGGACTGAGAGGATTGATCTCCACCAGCCACATGGTACTCCGAATGGCCCAAGCACTTGGGAGTTTACAACTGATTCCAATTAGGTGCAATTTCATTCAGCCTCCTTGACATTTTGTTCATTCATGTCCTGTCAGGGCCAATCATTCTGACGCTGTGTTCGTATCTTTTGATTTGGAGATGCGTGTTTTACTTGGGTGTACAAAATTAAAAATCACACAACATCAGGTTATAGTCCAACAGGTTGAATTGGAAGCACACTAGCTTTCGGAGTAGCGCTCCTTCATTAGGTGAATGCGTAGGGCTCAATCCTAACACACAGAATTTAAACCAAAAATTTACAGTGTGATGAAACTGAAATTATACATTGAAAAATTGATTGTCTGTTGAGTCTTTCATCTGTTTGAATATCATGGTATTAACACAGATTAAAGACTCAGCAGACTATTAATTTTTCAATGTATAATTTCATTTACATCACATTAAAGTTTTGCTATAAATTCTGTGTGTTAGGATTGAGCCCTGCACCAACACCTAATGAAGGATCGATGCTCCGAAAGCTAGTGTGCTTCCAATTAAACCTGTTGGACTATAACCTGGTGTTGTGTGATTTTTAACTTCATAGCTTTTGTTCATGTCAAAGGCCAAGGTAAATGTGTGGGGACTATTTCCTTCGGTCAGATGGTAGCGACTGTTGGGGCCTCTCTATCCCAGACAACTACATCTGAGAATGTTTGAGGGAGCACTGTGGTGTTAATGAATGTTGACACATCAGGGAGTTAAGGGCTACAAAGAATTGGGCATGAAAGAGAAATTGCGGCCAAGAGAGATCAGCCCTGACCTTACTGAGTGGAAGGACAGGCTTGACGGGCTATATAGCCTGGTATTATTAGAATAAACCCGATAGTCCAGTCACTTTATTGCCTCTTCCATTACCTGTTGTACTTCAAGTAGCTGAATAGGCTGATATTGTTGCTGCATGATCTAAACTGGGTCTCGTTCTATTGACAGCAGGGACTGATTGGTCTCCTCCTGTAAATGTATGTCATCGTCCAGGGGCTGAGAAGCCACATCCTGTTCCGGTGTAACTGAAATCCATATAGACCAGATCGACCATCCTTGGAGAAAGTCATCACTGCAGATGCTGGTGATCAGAATTGAAAAGATGTTTTGCACTAGAAAAGCCCAGCTGGTCAGCCAGCATCCGAGAAGCAGGAATATCGATGTCTTGGACATTCCTGATGATAAACCTGTGCCCAAAACATCGATTCTCCTGCCACTCGAATGCTACCTGACCTGCTGTGCTTTTCCAGCGCCACATGTTTGGATGTCTACCTGCCCGCCCTACTCAACATTCCTGGTCACATCATCAAAGAACTTTACCAAATTCATCAGGCGTGAACTTCCACTCACAAAGCCATTCTTGCTATTACTAATGAAACCCTGCTTTCCCAATGCATGTACATCTTATCCCTCAGAATCTTCCCAAGTAATTTACCTTCCACAGATATTAAGTTACTGGTCTGTATTTCCTGGACATTATTTTTCAGTCCTTCTTGAATAAGGGCATGACATCTGCTTTCCTCCAGTCTTCTGGGATCTCACCTGTGGTAACTGATGATCAAAAGTATCAGCCAGGGCCCCCGTACATTCTTCTCTAGCCCCTGCACTGTTTTTGAAGATAAATGAAAGAACCGTGAGATTTATCCAACTTCAAACATTCTAGAAGATCCAACACCTCCTGTCCTGTGATATGGACCGTCTCTAAGTTCTCACCAATAATTTCCCCAGTTTCTGAAGTACTCATGTCTTTCTCCACGGTAAACATAGAGGAGAAATATTTGTTGTGGACATCGCTCATCTCTTATGGTTCCACACAAACATATCCATTTTGGTCTTTGAGGGGTCCTATTCTCTCTCTAGCTACTGCTTTTCCTTTAATATACTTAAAGCACCTCTTTGGATTCGCCCTGATCTTCTCAGGCAAGGTTATCTCCTACCCCTTTTTATCCCTCCTGATTTCCTTCTTCAGTTAACTCCTGTACACCTCCAGGGATTCGCTTGATCCCAGCTGCCTCTACCTGAGCCACGCCCCCACATTTCTTTTGGTAAAAGCCTAAACATCTCTTGTCATCCAGTGCACCTCATTCCTGTCAACTTTCCATTCACACTCACAGGAACATATAGATCTTAAACTCGCATTTGCTGGAGGTCCCTTTGCCTGCAAACAGACTACTCCAATTAACCCCTGCAAACTCCTGTCTAAGTCCATCAAAATTAACCTTGCCCCAATTTAGACCTTGAATCTGTGTACCAATTTTTTTCCCTCTCCAAAACTATTTTAAAATTAATAGATCTATGGTCACTGGTCCCAAAGTGCACATCCACTGTCACCTCACTCACCTGTCCTGACGTATTTCTTAAGAGTATGACAAATGTTGCTCCTTCCCAATTAGGACCTTCTACATTCTGCTTGAGGAAACTTTCCGGACACACTTAATTCATTCCATCCCATCAAATCCCTTAATGCTCTGGCAGTGCAATTCTGTGTTATAAAAAATATTTAAGTCCCTATTATGACAACCCAAATGTTCCTGAAAGTCTCCGCAATCTCTCTACATATTTCTGTTCCTACAATTTCTGTTAACAATTTGGGGGCCTATCGTACAACCCCAAGAATGTCACCATCCCCTTCTTATTTCTTAATTCCACCCATAAAGCCTCATTGGATGATCTTCATCAGTTATTTTTTCTCTGATCACTGCTGCGATACACCCTTTATTCAGAAATGCTACTCCCCTCCTCTCGTTCCACAATCTCTGTTCCTCCTAATGCATTTGACCCTGGTACATTATGCTGTCAGTCCTATCCATCCTCAGCCATGTTTCTGTAATAGCTAGACTATCGAGCACTGATAACCTATCCACATCCTGAATTCATCGGCCTTAACTGTCAGCCCTTTTGCTCTGAAATAAACACAATTTAATCCAAAGGCATTTCTTGTTCCCTATCGTTTTCCAGCCTGATATGTCTCCTCAATGTACTATGTTTGATTACTGTATCTTCTTCCAGTCTATTACATTCCTCCCTGCTCTTGAGGATAGCACCTCCTGCCAATCTCGTTTAAACGTTCCCCTGTTGCACTAGCAATACTGGCTGCGAAGATATTGATCCCACCTCCAGTGGATGTGTCACCAGTCCCTCCTGAACAGGTCAACTCTGTCACAGAAAAGCTCCCAATGGTCTAAAAATATGAATCCCTCCCACTGCACCAATTCTTTAGTCATATATTTATCTTGATATCCTCCTATTCTTACCTTCACTAGCTCATGACACTGGAAGTAATCTGGAGATTATCATTATCGAGGTCCTGGTTTTTAACTTTTCTCCTATTTCTCAGTTAATCATTCGATAGAAACGCATTCCTATATCTAACCGTGTCATTTGTACCATCGTGCACAATGACTTCTGGCTGCTCACCCGCCCCCTTGAGAACTTTCTGCAGCCACTCAGAAACATCCTGGATCCTGAAACCTGAGAGGCAACACACCATCCTAGTACGCCGTTTGAGGCCACAGAATCTCCGATTTGTCCCCCCTAACAATCAAATCTCCTATCTCTAAGACTCTGTTTACCTTTATCCTTTCCTGCTTCACCCCAGATCCAGTGCAACCATCTTGGCTACTGCTGCTTTCCCCTGAAGAGTCATTTCCTGACACCCATCTCCCATCCCCCAGCATATACAAAACCAGTATCCAGAATGGTATACTTGGTTTCGAGAGGAATGGCCACAGGGGATTCCTGCGCTTTCTGCATACTCCCTTCACCATTCCTGGTGGTCGCCCAGCTACTCAATGCTTGGAACACGACAGGAAGCAAGGAACGCCTGTTGGATTAAATTGCTTTTAATTAAATGAAACAGGGCTGACAGGTAAGGCAGAGGAACTCAGGGCGTGGATCTTTACATGAGACTTGGATATTGGAAACTTTACAGAAACATGGCTAAGCACTTGCGTGTGATCACCTCATTAAAGCTTTTATCTATGAAATGCTCGATATCTCGGATGATCCGGAGTGCTGCCAGACCCAGCTCCTGAACACGGTCTCCCAGGAGCTGCAGCAGGGTGCACTGCCCACACGTGTAGTCATCAGGGACAGTGGAAATCTCCCTGAGCTCCCACAAACCGCAGGAAGAAAATACAACTACCCAAACTGCCATCTCCATTGCTGTCAGACTAGGGTTAAAAAGAGTTTACCTGAGCTTACCTTTACCTTTTGCTGAACCGCTGCTCACCGATATCTCTGGAACCAAAGCATTACTGCCTACTCTGCCACTAACAGTACGTCAATAGAACACTCCACATTTAGTTTTGGTTAGGGCAGGAGGGAGACACTACAGTGATGTGTTGTTTGGGCCTTAAGCACTCCTAAGCACCAGGCCCATACTTGGACTTGGGGAGGGGGGGTGTCTTGCTGAGATCTTCCTCCTAGTAGTGGTGACTGCGCTGATGCAAACCTTCACCCTGACAGCTTATCCGCGTTGTCGCAGTCCTCTGGTGTTTTCTGTCTACTAGCACTGCACTTATGAATTCCTTGTATCTGTAGATTGTATTCGAAACTGTGTCTCACTCCGGATGGAGAAATGTTGA
This sequence comes from Chiloscyllium punctatum, assembly GCF_047496795.1. Taxonomy (NCBI): domain Eukaryota; kingdom Metazoa; phylum Chordata; class Chondrichthyes; order Orectolobiformes; family Hemiscylliidae; genus Chiloscyllium; species Chiloscyllium punctatum. The sequence continues at coordinate 55,121,923 of NC_092788.1, read as the reverse complement.
TGTTCCAGTGAATACAGGCTATTAGAAAAGGTTTACCATTAGACATACGAGCGACAGTATACCTATCCGCTCGCTGACTCTGCTTTTACTTTCAATTATTCTGATAACTTTCCATTCCATTTTCCTGCATTTTCCCCGTAACCTTTCTTTAAAATCTGTCAACAGCCTTCACAATTTTCTACAATTGTTTCCCTCCCACTGATGCGAGACTTAGTGGTCTTTAATCCCATGGCTTTTTTTCTTGCACTCTGTGTGGAAGTTGAACCTACATTAGATGTTGTTCTGTTCGATCACACCACCTCTGTGGCCAGAGGCAAAACAAAATACAACACAAAATTTAACAGCCTGGAATTTCCTCTCTCATCTTCCACATCAGTCTAAGATATAATTCATCCAGATCTAGAGATTTGCCCACTTTTTCTCCTGCATCAACTTCCAATTCTTCCTCAGCTTCTGTCCACGAACTTCTTCTCCAAAGTGAAGACCAATGTGCAGTACGTGTTTGACATATTCTCCGGCTCGATGCACAGGTTGCCTCTTCGGTCCCTAATACTCCCTATTCTTTCCCTTGTTACCCTCTTACCCTTAATAAACCGATAAAATGTCGTTGAATTCTTCAAAATACTGCCCACTAATATTTTTATCACCCCACGTTTTGCTCTAAGACTTACCCTCTTGAGTTTAGACCTTCACGTTCTCTACTCTTCTGTGACCTTTATTGACCTGCTCACTTTATGCCTGCTTTAAGCTTCTCTTTCATTTTTAATTCTGTTCTGAATATTTGTAGACACCCCAGGATCTCTGGGCTTGTTTTCCTAAATTTCATCTTTGTTGTAACATGTTGCGGTGACACTCGCATCAATTCCATTTTGAGCATGTGATCCCCACCACCCCCACGCTGTTCTGCTCCAGTTTCACCCAGAAGTAACTGTACTGTGGCCAGATCCTGTCTTTCTCTTGGTAAGATCTGCCTCCATCATTCAAATTATTTTTATTTTTCAAACCTTTTTTCTTTTGGTCTTTTCCTTCATAAGCTAAAAATGCTTGAGTCACGGTCTCTGGTCCTGCAATGATCTCCCAATCCTGCCTGCAACACCCAACTGGCTTCATTCCCCACAGTGAGGGTCGGCACAGCCACGCCCATTGTTGTATCTGCTACATGTTGATATAAGGAGCTCTCTGGAATAAATTTCAAGGCATCTTTGCACTCTTAAAAATAATTATCGCTGCCCTAATCAATGTCTGTGATTGAAATGCCTGAATGTACTGATCCTATTATTGTATTTACACACCTTATTGAATTGGTTACCTACCTGCTCCTGTATTTCCTTTTATCTGGAGGTCTATAATATATCCCCAATAGTGTGTCTGCCATTATTTTGATCCTAACCTCAACCAACAACCCATCATTTGAATGCCCTTCCAAGATATCATCCGTCCTTACTGCAGTCTTTGACTCCATAATTAATAAGGCAACACCACCTTCGCTTTTAACCCTCTCCTGTGCAGCCCATAGTTCTTGTATCACAGAATATTGAGTTGTCAGCCCTGACCTCCCTCAAACACATCTACGTGATGGCAAAAATGTCCACTACCCCATGTCACCTCGTTCCCTTATCACATCTGTCTTTCCAATAATATTCCCAGTATTATGGTAAAGGACATCCAGCCTGGAATATAGCATTTGGAATACTCTGTCCCTCGGAGTTGTTCAGTCATTTACTGTTTGTTATCAAGCTGCATTTCTATGAACTAAAGCTGTAACTCTGGGACTGAATCAATAATTGTTGAGTTGTAATTTCTTTTTTAATTAATATGTTAATCAAATGCAACGTTCCACAACTGAACAGTCAGCTTCAAATACAATGAATTCCTGCTGATTAATTCCCTGCTCAGTGTGCAGCAGGATCAGCCCTCAGTAATGGAGAAAGTGAGGACTGCAGATGCTGCAGATCAGAGTCGAAAAGTGTGGTGCTGGTAAAGCACAACGAGTCAAGATGCAGCCGAGGAGCAGGAGAGTGAAAGCTTTGGGCATAACCCCTTCATCAGGAATGCATTGGTGTGTTCACATTTTTTTCCATTCCATGATTCATGGAATATTTGGAATTGTACTTGCTCAGGAGAACAGCACTGTATATAGCCATGAAATGGAAAGCAGTCAATCAGTTGGTTGAACTGGGAGTAGATAAAGTGAGGTGAAGTACAGACTGATTGAAGTACAAACATAAGGAGAGATAAGTCCCCTGGACCAGACAGAAACCACCCGAGGTTACCAGAGTAATTGAGGGAAGAGATTGCTGCACCTTTGGCGATCATCTTTGTGTCCCCACTGTCCACTGAAGGACTGCATGATGATCGGATGGTGGCAAAAGTTATTCCCTTGTTCAGGAAAGGCAATAGGGATAATCCTGCGAAATACAGGCCAGTCAGTCTTACCTCTGTATTGGGCAAAGTATTGGAAAGTATTCTGAGAGACAGAATTTATGATTACTTGGAAAATCATAGTTTGATTAGAGATAGTCAGCATGGCTTTTTGAGGGGCAAGTCATGCCTCACACAACTTATTGAATTCTTTCAGGATGGGATCAAACACATTGATGAAGGTCGAGCAGTGGATGTGATGTATATGGATTTTAGCAAGGCTACCATAAAATCGGCTCATTCAGAAAGTAAGGAGGCATGGGATACAGGGAAATAGGGATATCTGTCTTTGTGGATACAAAATTGTCTGGCCTGTAGAAGACTGATGGTGGTAGATCATGGAAAATATTCAGCCTGGAGCTTGGTGACCAGTGGCATTCTTCAGGAATCAGTTCTGGGACTGTTCTTTGTGATTTTTACAAATGACTTGGATGATAAAGTGAAAGGCTGCTTTAGTAAGTTTTATGATGTAACAAAGATGTTGGAGTTATGGAGAGTGTGGAGGGCTGTTGTAATTGGACATTGACAGGATGCAGAACTGGGCTGGTACATGACAGATGGAGTTCAAGCTGGATAAGTGTGAAGTGATTCATTTTGGAAGGTTGAATTTGAATGAAGAATACAGGGATAAAGGCAGGATTATTGGCAATGTGGAGGACCACAGGGATGGTGTGTTCCATATCAAAGGACGCTCAATGTTGTCATCCAAGCTGATAAGGTTATTAAGATGTATGGTGTTTTCATGAGCCAGGGATTGAGTTTAAGAGCCGCAAGTTTATGCTGCAACGCCAAAAAAGGTCTGGTGAGACCGCACGTAGTATATTGTGTTCAGTTCTAGTTGTCTCATGACTGTAAAGACATTGAGGCTTCAGAGAGGATGCCAGGGAGATTTACCAGGATGCTGCCTGGACTGGAGGGCAAGTCTTACAAAGAAAAGTTGAGGGAGCTAGGGCTTTCTCCTTGGAGCAATGAAGAATGGGAGGTGACATGATAGAGGTGTATAAGATGATGAGAGGCATTGGTAGAATGGGTAGCCAGAGACTTTCTTGCAGGGTGGAAATGGCTATCTCGAGTGAGCATAATTTTAAGGTGATTGGAAGAAGATTTGAGGAGATGTCAGAGTTAGGTTCTTTACGTAGAGAGTGGTGTGTGCTTGGAATGCAATGCTAGTAGCGTTAGTAGAGTCAGCTGCATTAGGGATATTTAAGTGAGTATTGGATAGGCACATGAAGGGTATGTCAGTTATTCTGATCTTCGAGTAGGATAAAAGTTTAGCAGGTCGCCAAGGCTTGAAGGGTCTGCACTAAGCTGTACTGTTCTGTGTTTTATGTTTCACCCAGCCTGTGGATTCTTATCAATTGTTGAATATGTGAGGGAGTGATCTGAGTGAGATTAGGAATCTGGGGGGCGGGGGGGCGGCGTTGGGCCAAAACTTCCAGTTATGTTGTTCATTGTTACATTCACCTGAATATCAGTACAATATGTGACGTCTCCTACACCAAGTAGGCTCCGCCAAGTTCAGGTATTAATGTCATTCTTGACTTGTCATTTGCTGCTGTTTCTTCAGATACAATCTGTTGGGTAACCCATGTATTAATCAGATGTTTGCTATGTTTCGTGAATCGCGCAAAACTAAGATGTCAACTATGATTATTTGACTGAACTATAATCTCTGAAAAGAATTAGGTTGATTCTATATTTATGGAACAAAAATATAAACTTCTGTCAAGATTTTCTAACACAGAAATAAAGAATGCACATTTATTTTCTATCGAACAAACAACATGGATGTAACTCTTTTGGCGATCAGAATTACATACACAATGTCAGGATTCAAAACAATGCATTGTCACTCCAACATTTTGAAAGTGGTTGGCTTCTGAATGATTACATGTTCAGGGTGAGCAAACGATTGAATAATCAAATAGAATTAGCGTTCTTATACATTTATATACAATCAATCAGTTTAATTTCTCACTGAAATGTACAAGCTTCAGCTATTTGTAGCAAATTAGAAATGGCTATAGTTCAACATGCTCTGTGAATATTAAACTAAATAAATGACTTGTGTTATCAAATTTTAGTGAACAATAATTTGTAAACCTTTGACTTTTAGAAAGAATGTTATTGAATTTGAAATGCAGACAGCAAACAAAAAAAGGTGAACATATTATCGTGTGAGTGAAAAGTCAAACCTTTTCAAAGAGATTTGTGCCAAAGCAATGACAGATTTGTTTGAGTAATTGGAATACAACATTTAAAATATTCATATTCTGAGCAATAATTAGACTATATAATGAAGCTGGCCTTGCAATAGTTGCATTTTAAATGCTTATGCTGCACGAAATAATCAGATATTCGTGAGCATTTAGAATGGGAAATAATCGGATACTGACTTTTATTCTCATCAGACACATGATAGAGTGCAAAACTTTAAAGTACAGGAGGAGGCCATTGGCCACTGTGTGTACATCAGCTCCAAGAATGTCTCCAAAGCCCCTCCCATTCGCCAGCACTATCTCTGCAGCCTGTTAAATTCATATTTCCAAGTACATATCCAATTCTATTTTTTAATGTTCATCCAGAACTCTCCCAGACAGTTCCATTCCAAATCCTAACAACTCTCTCAATAAATAAGTTTTTCCTTATCTCATTCCTGGCTCTTTTGCTGACCAGCTTGAAATTAGAACTCCTTGATGCTGTGATGCCAACTAAAGGAAACAGAGTATTCTTGTTTTACTCTGCAACTTTTATTTTTCATACGTTTGAGCACCGCAATTAGTTCAAATATTTATCTGTTCTGCTCAAGTAAGAATAAGCCTTGCAAGAACTGTTACAAGCACTACATCGAAACAAAACAGTCAGAAAACTAGCCACCTGGATACATGAACAACTGGCCAGAAAAAAAAGACATGACCCACTATCAATAGTATCCTTACATACAGATGAGGAAGTACACGATTTTGACTGGGTCTGCATATCCATCTAGGACAAGCCAAACAGAGACACGCACGAGAATTCCTAGAAAAATAGCATTCTAACCTCAACTCTATCAACAAACATATCAATTTTGATTCCATCGAACACTCTCTGAGAAAAAGAACCGAACAAAAAATCACCAATACTGGAAATTAGATCACTGACTCAAGGAAACCTAGACACTTAAATAGCAAGTGGGACATAACACCAGCACTTCACCAGAGGCTCACTGATAATGTTCCCTTGTAAGGTGATGAACCATCTGAAAATGAACTCTCCAGCTCAGCGAGCAAACTGACATCCAGAAGAAGCACAATTTCTCTCATCCTCCCTTTAACTAAATACTTCACTCCAGTTATCATTCCGATTACTTTAAGGTTATTTGTATTCTTCTGCAAAGTAATATAGTGTCTATCTGTGTGTGTTTGAATGCGTGTGTGTGTGAAGAGAGCGAGCGAGAGAGAGAAAGAGTAATCTCTGGATTAATCCCAGTGCCATGTGGAAAAGAGGGAAGGATGAGGAAGACAGTGGAGCTTAGCATGTTGTTAAAAATCTAGTTCAGGGGTGAGAGTTCCAGATTGTTGGATCATTGGGATCTCTTCCAGGACAGGTGGGGACCTGTACAAAAAAGACAGGTTGAATCTTAACTGTACAAGCACCAACATCCTTGTGGGGACGTTTTCTAGTGCAAGTCAGATGGATTTGAATAAACCAAGAGAGTGAGAACCAAAGCAGAGGATCAGGGACTGAGCAGAAGGTCGAGGTGAATAGGATATCAGGCACGGCCAGTCTAATGACCATGCCGAGAGAAGGAATCAAAACAGTGAGTTAGGAATTGGAATAAATTATAGCGATGAGGCGCAGGTTTTTCAGAGATTAACAAGTAAGGATGGAGAGTGTGGGGGATGTGAGGGAGTGAGGTGTGTGAGATCAGGGAGACAGTGCACAAGAAAATGTTAAAGGGCAAAGAGGTTTGGGTGGGGAATTCCGTGATAAACAACTGGCAGCAAAACACGGAAAAACTTGCTGCTTGTCAAAGTGAATACCTGGGAAAGAATTTATTATGATTCAGATAAATAACACCCTTATTGCTAGAGGTCTGTATTATAATGGAGGAAAAGCTGTGTTCATATTATGGCTGTAACTTTAATAATGGTTGCATACAGCTGGAATAGTGTCAGTGTTGTTGTTGGACAATGCGTGCACTGAACATATGAATTACACTGGATGGTCCGAGAGATGGCTGGGCTGCCTTTGGTTGAGTGAGTACTGAAGATGCATGAGATGATGCTGGTTTGTAATATAGCCACTTACTAAGTACAGTCAAAGGAACAAAGCAGCAACTGCCATTGTTAATTGTTTCAGAATATACCAGAGTATTCATGGCTGCCACTGCAAAGAATCATGCAATGAAAAACAGGCCTATCACGTCTGTGCCAGCAAGTGCTTATCCAAAGACATTTTAAACGTTTGTGAGGTTACCTGCCTCAACCACCCATCTAGACAACGCATTCCAGATTCATACCATCCTCTCAGTTCGAAACACATTCCACAAATCCTCTCTCAATCCCCTGACGTTCACTTTAAAAGTGTGTCCCTTTATTTTTGATCCTTTGACTAAGGAAAACAGCTGCTGTATGTCCATCCTCTCCATACCCGTTCTGCTCTTGTACACCTGTACCAGGTTCCCTCCTCAACCTTCCCTGCTGCAAAGAATAAACAAGCAAATTTAGCCATCTTCTTTCATACTCACTTTTGAGTACTCACTTGTCTTGTTACTTCTGACTTACATCTTCCCAATTTATCAGTGTTAAATTTCATCAGGCCATTGATCTGGCTATCTGAATAATTTGTTTCTATCCTCCTGTAGCCGAACCCTTCCCTCCTGACTGTGACCCACCCCCAGCCCATCTTTGTGTCATCCACAACATTGATCATCATTTCACTGCTCCCCACCTCCACATTCTCACAATCGTCATTTCTGAATATCATAAACAAACCATGATTTCCTTCCTGTTCTCCAGATGTTATTCAGAGGATGATTTGACAATTCCAGTCTCTTGCTTTTCCTATTTATGAGTGATGTAAACACATTTTATGAGGGACCCACAAATAGCGTTTTCAACACAGACTTGAATTCACATTTTACACTCTGCCCCTCTGCATGTTTTGTTTATAAACATTGTAAATAATTTAGGATAAACTAGGGTTTGGCATCTTGCGGTGGAACATTAGCATTTTACGTGGCACTGTTCTTTGTAACATTCCCTGCAATAGCCAGAGCTGAAGAAATTTTTCATCTGCAGGATGGACATGCACTCATTTATTGTTTGTTTTAATCAGCGAGTGTGATGAGGATAAATATTCCAATAAATTCGATGTAATAGACAAACTGCAGAAGATCAAATCATATTCTCATGTCCACCTTGAATTGGAAGCAAATACATACTGTAAAAAATCAAAAATATTGAAATACCACGTAGGGGAGAAAAAACATGTCGTCTGCACTTGATGGAGATATAGAAATATATAGCACATGTACAACCTGAGCAAGAATCAAGTGATAGAAGAGAAAGTACAAGAAATCCTTTCTTAATTTTGAATGGAATCCAGATCCCGATTTTCTTGTACAGTGATGTTTTCTCATCCAATCTCACTTCCTCAAAAACAAGCTTTTCCCAGTCACTAAAATTTCATCTGCCGTTCTTCCTCCTCCGTCCTACTCTTTTCTTACAGTCCTACTCCACTTGCACTACCCCTTCTGCTGCTACATACTCTTCCACAGATGATCTCCCTTCACACTCTTCTTCTGCCACTCCAACTGTAAGTTACACCAATTCCCCAGTTACTCCCACTTTCTCTGGCCATCCCTTCCCCTTTTTGCTTTCCAACTGGGATGATGGGAGCTGCTGGCTTCTGTGCTGCTATTGATCATCAGTGAATGATGAGATTGAGATGATCAATGTCCAATAGGAACAGACAATAGTGTGTTTCTGTCATTGTCTGATGCACTGTGAACAGGGTGGTTTTGTTCCACATGGTACAGAGTGGAGTGTCTTTCTGTCTCTCTGTCACAGAGCTTAACCAAACAGCCTCATCACAAATAGGACAAACCTCTCCTCACAGTCAGAAATCCACGCATCAGTTTTACCTTAAACATTGTGAGTAGAGTGAGCACATTGTTCAAACAGGCTGTGTACTGGCCTTTTGTTCTTTATTCATTTAACTGATCTTCCAATGTCATTTGAGGTGAGACCAGAGTAATTTGCGTTGCATTAAAGGAGTATTTGACTCATGTGACATCAGAGATCCTGAGTAAACTGTGGTCACTGGGAATCGCAGGAAATTTTGCGCTGGTAATTTCGTCACTGAACAATGACACTTTCCCCAGAGCTATTGGGAATGACAAATAAACTCTGCCCTTGCTAGTGCCTTCCAAAACCATGGATAAATTGCCCTGTTAATAACATCAAGACAAATTATATTTTCACAGTTTGGTCTAAAGTCTCCGAAAAGGAACACCTTGCTGCTTGAGTGTCACTCCATTGAAATCAGGATGTTACAATAAGATTACCTTCCCAATTATTTTCACTCAGTTACTTTCTGAGGTCTGATCGTGTGATATCAGTACCACTGAGATCAACGTTTTCTCCATCCAGCAGAATCGCATTATATTGTCTCAAGGCTGCACCACTCCACAATTCTAATTTATTCACCGGTTCGTTCGTTGTTCTAAACAGATGTACTGGGCACACAATTTGCAACAAGGTAGAGATGCCCTTGACCCTCTGGAACCTTCCTCCCCTCTCATACCTGCCCTCTGACTCCATGCCCTCCCCAACTCCACCTCCTGTCGTTTATTCACCGTCCCTCCTTAACTTCCACTCTCTGATGCTGAATGTTCTGTACTAATCAAATATCTGAACATTACCTCTCTGTGCCCCCACTTTAATGAATTTTAGGCATGACATTTAGCTGAGCTCTTCCGCTGCCTTTGCCTCAGTGCCCATTTCTTTCAGCAATATTCCTCACCCTGTCCCATATACGCCGTTACCCAGCTTCAACACTCTCCCTCCACCTGGACCCCTCCCTCTAGCCTTTACCTGAACTAAATCGGTTCATTGAGAAATCTCAACATGTCGTAATTTCTCTGCACTTGCCTCACCAAATCCAACCTATCACTGTCCGAACAGCCTATACTCCATGTGCTTAGGTCCAACTCTGACTGTGTTATTCAGCCTGTGCTGACAAGGGTGGTGCTGCTATAGTCTGGTGGACTGACCTCGACATTGCAAAGGTTGAACGCCCACTCTCAGGTACTGCCTCTAATCTCACCCTAGACCATGACCCTACCATGGCACATCAGGCAATTGTATCAACTATGATAACTGACCACATTTCATTGGAGATTTCTGCCCCACTCGCCCCACGCCCCTAACTGCCCCCGAGCTGATAATCCTCTGATAGCAGAGCTCGCTTCTATCTCCTCTCAAAAGTTCACAAACAGAACTGCCCAGGCAGACCCATTGCTTCAGCCTGCTCCTGCCACACAGAGGAAGTGTACGGATACACACTTGGGCCCCAGTTATGCCTGTTTTTTTCCTGGGGGACGTCGACCATTCTCTGTTCCAGTTCTACTCCAGCACCCACCCACAAATCTTTGTCCCATACATAGATGATATCATCGCTGCTGCATCTCTCTCTTGTCCGGAATTGGAAAAGTTCACCATTTTCGCTTGGAATTTGAAAGTCTCCATCACTTTCACCTGGTCGATCTCTGGCTCCTTACTTCCTTTCCTCAACATTTTTGCTTCCATTTCTGGGGATAGCCAGGCAACTGATATCTGGTATTATCCCACCGACTCCCACAGCTTCCTGGAGTACACATCCTCACACCTGGTTTCCTGCATAAAGTCAATTCCATTCCCCCAGTTCCTCCGTCTCCACCGCATTGCTTCTGATGATACTAAATTCAATAAGGAAGCCTTTCACATGTCCACCTTGTTCGTCAATCAAAGGATTCCCCATCACTGTTGTCAACAGGGTCCTCAACCGAGTCTGACCCATCTCCTGCACTTCTACCCTACCCCTCCCCTTCCCTCTCGCAAAAGAGTTTCCATTGGCCTTACCTACTATCCCAGCAGCATTCACATGCAGAGGATCATCAGCCCACATTTCCCCCACCTCCGGCGAGATGCCCCCACCTGCACATATTCACCTCTCCTCCCTTGTCTACCGTCTAGAGGGATTATTCCCTCCAGGACACACTGGTCTACTCTTTGTTCACTCCCACCACAGGTCCACTTCACTTTCCCATGCCGGAGGTGTGACACATTCCCATTTACCTCCCTCCTCATCAGTATCAAAGGGCCCAACTGTACCTTCCAGGTGAAGCAGCACCTTACCAACAATTCCCACAATCCGGTCTACTACATGCGCTGCTCACAATGTGGTCTCCTCGACATTGGGGAAATGAAGGGTAGACTGGGTGACTGCTTCACAGAACACCCAAGTTGGACCGCTGCAGATGACTCAGAGCTTTCAGTTGCCTGCCAGTTTAACAGCCCATCCTGTTCCTTGACCAATATCTCTGTGTCAGGCTTGCTGCAGTGTTCCAGGCAAATTCATCGCAAGCTGAAAGAACTACACCTCATTTTCCATGTGCGGCCTTTGCAGCCCTTTAGATTCAAAATCAAGTTCAATATTTTTCGGGCCTGAACTCCCCAAAGTCCGAGCCCCCTATCCATACACCCCAGGCCGAGTTGTCACATAGCCTTCCATTACTCACACCCTATTGTTAGCTACTAACAGTCCCCATTAAGAGCTATCCGGTCTCTTCTGCATATAAACCAACATTTTCCCTGTTACTATCAGTTCTGAGGAAGGGGCACTGGACCTGAAACGTTAACTCTGATTTCTTTGCACAGATGATGCCAGACCTGCTGAGCATTTGCAGCAACTTCTGTTTTGTTTCAACATTTTCATCGCAAGGTCTCACAATGCAATACGTCATCGATATTTAGAGCCCTGTCAAACATAGGAACTTTGTAATTTCTCATTTAAAATCAATAACAAATTACTCGAGATTCAACTAAGATAACAGCTTTGCTGCTATCATTCAGATCAGACACTTTGTCACAGTTCAGAAAGAAGAAAGAAATCAAAAGAGCTGGAGCGAAACTCAGTAAATCTGGCAACATCTGAACAGAGATGCAAAAAATTAACCTTTGATTCTAATAGGACTTTTCAGAACAGTGTCACATCATATTACATATGTTAATTCTGCTGCTCTCTGCAGACACATCCTCACCTTTTTGTTTATCCAGGATTTTCTGTTTGCATTTCATGTTTCCATTATCACTATATTGCATGTTTCTTGACAGGTCTACATGTTAACCTTGGTAATATTTGGACAATGTGGTACTTTCATGTTTCTATTACTGTTGGTGTGTCTGTGATACCCGAATTACAGCCGAAATCTGTTTGTTCTTTAAGATCGAAAGTAAAAAGAAAATCTGAACATCTTGTAAATCTCAGGAAATCTATTTTGTTTGAAAACACATTTTAGAGGCAGCTGAACTTCATGAAATCATAGCGATAGATCTTTGATGATGGAACACTGTGTCCTTCATTGAACAAGCTTGTCTCCCCAATCTCCAAAAGCTTTCAATGCATAACATAGAATTATTACAGCAAAGGTGTTTGGAATGAGCGATATTTCTACTGTCATTCTCTTGTATTGTCACCATACCCCTGTGCATTTTGTTATTAGCATCTGCTTTTAATTGTAAGCATCCTGCCAGATATGAACAACATGATCAAGCTCAAACAAAAACAGACGTTGGAGGGAAAGCTCAGCAGGTCTGGCTGTATCTGTGAAGAGACATCAAAGTTAATGCTTCAGATGCGGTGACACTACTCAATCTGTATTCCCAATGATTAAATGGTGGGTATATAAAATATAGTTCACTTTATCACATTTAAAATTATCCGGTTCAGTTCACATTGTCATTGACCATTACATATCCCAAGCGTTGGCTCGTTCCTTGTTGTGAACTATATTTAATTCTATCTGACGTTAAGAGTGATGATGACTGGGGAATATCATTGTACTCCCCATGCAGTCTCCACAGCCACTATCCCCATTCCGCCCGATCTACAAGGTAAGTCTGACTTATTAATTCATAAGTCTTAATGAATAAGATCACTTTTGGTTTTGGGCTGAGGGGAAAAAAGGTGAAAAATTATTGCTTTACAGCAAATAAAACTGCATTAAGATGTTTATCAATTTGTATAAATTAATTACTGAAGCATATTCTATATGGAAGGTCCAACGTTTCTGTATTAGAGCAGTGAGAGGACCATTCAGAGAAGTCCACCCTTCCTGTCGAAGTTCAGGGCAATTGTGCTCAGTGACAGTCTGTTGGCTGGGGTTTGTTCCCGTGAAGGAGAGATCAGCTCAGTAACAACATCCTGACTGTGTTTCTTTATTTTGTGGAGGGGCAGAGATTCCGGGTAAGATGATAACAGCATTGCAAACGTACAACAAGGCAGAGTATTCTAGCCTGCGATCAGAAAACTTCCATCATTCTTCCTCACAACTGACTTCACTAGGGGAATTGGCGATGGGAGATGTGACCAATAGCGAGCAATGTCAGCATCAAGTCCAGTCCAGTCCAGATATATTGTGAGCTGAATGTGCTGTATTGAAAGCTAGAGCTGTTTACTCAGTGACCGCGATTGATGTCAGTCTCCATGCATTGTAACTGTGTCCTATTGGTGAGGGGCTTCACTCAGTGCGTTATCCCAGTGTAGGAGCAGATGCATCAGCTCCAACAGTAACAGAGATCAGCAGCTGCACAGTCGTGGAGAGGACAGATCTGAATCTGCGAATAATGGACTGGATAATTACACAAATGGAGAGGAGGCTTTCCTTGCGTCTTTACAACATTTTTCTTTGTTGGAAATGTCTACCTTATCAGATATTAGTGGTGCTGATTGGGCGGAGTGGAGAGTGTGTTACTAACCTATGGTGGAGGAGCGACGCTCCGAAATCTAGTGTGCTCCCAATTAAACCTGTTGGACTATGACATGGCGTTGTGTGATTTTTAACTTTGTACACCCCGGTCTAAGAGCGGCATCTCCAAATCATAACCTATTCTCGCTATTGTTTGTATTCTCTACCTCTGTCCATTCATTAATCCCATAAACAATTTTGAACTTCATTGTAATTTCTATTATCTATATTTGCCAATGAAAGAAACTTTTATCTTCAATTTCAATTGCAGTTTCCATTCATCTGAATTACAGACCACTCCCTTACATCTGAGAACAAAACTGTGCACAACCTCGAGATCTCATTTTGCCCTGAACTGGTTTATGTATCTTGTTCTCTCTGTCACGAACCCTGTCCACTACCAGCTCACAATATCCCCAGTCTCCATCTCTGCGTCAGTGCTGTGGCTGAACAAACCATTGTCTGCTCGTTGGTAAAATTCAGACTTTATGTTTCAAGCTCTCTTCTGGCCACTTTTCCAGTTACAAGTATTTTAATCACAAAATTGTTCTTGTCTCGGACGTTCCTTCATGATTAGGACAATGTATCAGAGTAGGAATGTCGCTGGACATAATTCAGGAGCAAAGCTTATTAAACGAAAGACATTGTTTCAAGCGATTTGTTTCAAGTCCTACCACAGCTGATGGCAGAACTTCAATAAAAATGATAAGAATTGGAATAAAAGTGAATTTCACGAAAAACAACTATAAAACCACATTTTGTCTGAACATTTTCCTGTTTCACTGATGACCTTCGGTAAAGAAATCTAATGTCACTACCCATCTGGGTTAAGTGTGACTTCAGACCCATATCAATGTGCTTGATTTTATATTGGCTTGTGGAATGGCCTCACAATCAGGACAATTAGTGATGATTAACAAATGCTGCCCTTGGCAGAGATGCCGACTTCCCATGGAATAACACATTTGAAGGTTAAACAAATTTGAAAGATGCTGGAGATCTGAAATTGCATAAATAATGCAAGAAAAAGATCAGAAAGTGCTGGGAAGCTTTTCTGAACTGAAAGCAGCTGGAAAATAGTGTGAACAATGCTGGTGACAGGGAAGTCTGCTTTGAAGGGCAGGAGGAGTGAGTTGAATCGATAGAGAAAGAGATAGAAGACAAAGAGCAAACAAAGGGAATGATGATCAGCTGGGGTGGAAATAAAATGTGAGAATCACCTCATTTATTTTTAACTTTTCACATCTTCCTGAATATCACTCCCATGCTGCTACACGTATCCCCTTCTTATAAAAAAATAGCTTTTTGCCATTTCCCTTTCCGAAAAACCTCCATTACGTCCTGTTTTCACTAATCAAAAGAAATCCGAAGAGGATTTTCACTTTTAACAAGAAAAGTACATTTTCCCCACATAAATTAATGATACCACATTTTATGCCATATCAGCTTATGAAAGGCTTTGTAGGAACACTCTACTTTCAGATACCGAGGGCAATCTCTATCTATCTAAGATCATGTTTAAAGCGATTTGATCCGACCTGTCTGTGTTCCCTGAGTGTCGGCATGTTCTTATATTTATTAATGGGATATAGGTATCGCTGGGTGGGCAGCATTAGTTCACTTTGTTGATTGCCCTTGAGAAGACCTTGAGCCTCACAGGGCACTTACACAGAGTGAGGCGGACAAGGTGACAGCTGCACAGGAGCAGTGCGATTCAAGATCGAATTTAGCAAGATTAATATTATTTGAAAAGTTAGAGATGTCAATGCGTCAGTCTAATTAGGGTGGGGAAGAAGGTGTTCCTGAGCATACTGGTCCATGTTTTCAAGTCTCTGTCTCGCCTCCCTTTTGGAAGAGGTTGTCGGAGATCATTACCAGTTTGGGAGAGATATTTGATGTTTCCAGACTTTCGCTGACACTGAGAAGTATAAATGGATGGAAGGTTGTCCTCCATGATAGTATGGGCTGTGCACAAAACCGTCTGTAGTTTCTTATGGTCCTCGGAAGAGCAGTTACCGTTACACTTTTATGCACGTGAATAGAATGCTTTCAGTTGCCAGTATGCAGAGCACTGGGAGAAGGCAGTTTCAAAATATTTAGATGTAACAATTGGTTGTTAAATGGATATCTACATTCTGGTTGCTGTTTTGACAGCAATTGAAATTTAACCAATAAATTTAAATTATCTTTAAGATACCAAAACATAATTGAATTTATTGTATTGCCAACATCCAACCAAAGAGCCATCACATGCTTCAAAAGAATAGACAAGCCATCACCATCACAACGAGAGAGAAAGAGATGGACACGGAGAAGGAGAGAGAGAACACAGCGAGGCAAACAGAAGGACAGTCAGTAAAACAGAGAAAGGAATCAAAATAAGAAACAAACATTCACAAGAACAGAGAGAAGGGGAGACAGTAAGTTATGGGAAAGAAACAGAAGACAGATAAAAGGCAAATACAAGGAAACAGACAGTGTGAGAGAAATAGTGAGATACAAAGCACACAGGGAGTGGGGATGGGGTCACAGTGTGCTGGGGATGAGGAATGGGAGGTTCTGGGGCTGAGGACCAGAGACAGCTGGGAGTGAGCATTGTAGTAACTGGGGGAAGGGAGGTGAGGATTTACTTTGACCTTTACCAAGAAATGCAGACAAAGCATAGTAAACAATGATGTACAGAACAATGGCTGTAAAATATGTTTGAGAGCCATGCAGGTTACGATGCACAGGGCGTGTGCGAGGTGAGATCAGCAGGAACAAGATCAGCATTATCTGAGATTAGTGAGTCCACTCATCAGTCTAATAACAGTCAGGAAGAAGCTGTTCCTGAACCAGCTGCTCAGTTTTTTCAAGCTTCTGTACCTTTTAGTCTGAGGGAAGAGGTTGGAGGAGACCATTACTGGTGTCTGATGGGTCATTGCTAATCTTATAACAAAGAACATTCCAGTACAGAAACAGGCCATTCGGTGTTCGGAGCCTGCGCCGATCCAAATCCTCTATCTAAACCTGTCGCCTATTTTCTAAGGATCTGTATCCCTTTGTTCCCAGCCCATTCATGTATCTTTCCAGAAACACCTTAAAATAAACCACTGGTCACAGTTCTCCATTTTGAGAAACTCCCTCCCCTTACTACTCTCTGCCTCCTGTTGCCCAGCCAGTTCTTTATCCACCAGCTCGTGCACCATGTGACTTTACTTTCGACATACCCCGACCATGGGGAAACATACCAAACGCCTTCCTGAAGTCCACGTACATGACATCTACAGTGCCTCCTTCATCAATCAACTTTGTCACTTCCTCAAACAATCTATTGATTTGGTAAGACATGACCTTCTCTGCACAAAACCATGTTGCCTATCACTGATAAGACTATTTTCATTCAAATAAGAATAATTCCAATCTCTGGACCCTGTTTTTGTGGAGTTTTTTACAATCTCCCCGTGTCTGCATTGGGAGAATTAACTCGTTTCTCTCTTCACAGTATGTTTCTATGTTTGTTTCAGGTTTCTGCCATCTGCAGTATATTTACTTGTATTTGATGGAGAATTGCTGCAAATATGACGAGTTTATTGTAAAAGTGGCACTGTGCTCGGGCTCCCCGAGTACATGGGAATCTTGCCCAGCTACTGATGTGAGTGCATGTCCTACTCCGTCTCTCTCGAGCCCTGAGTCCATTCGTTATTGCATGCAGCCTTTCACCGAGCCATTCCAGGGTTCCCCACACCCCATCGCCTGGCACTGGATGCTCCCTACGCAAGAGCGCACAAAGACACTGGGCACTTTCTGACACGCTAGGGATCCGGGGTAAAGCCCCAGCCTTAAAAGGAACAGAATAGCTAAAATCCAATTGAACAGCAAAGCAGAGTAAACAGGCTGAATGACAGCCATCTGTTGTGACATTTTCAGGACTTTTGGACTAATTTCTGTTTATCCACGTCCATCTACAAATATATACTCCATATTAATACCTTGTCACACAGGTTTGGTGAAGGTGATAGATATCAGATCCTATGGTCATTGCGACTGATTCGTTGGGCTCCACTTTCATAGTTAATGAGATCACACTAAGTTTTTATTGTCAAGTGTATCCATTTCAAAGTAAAGATCGTGCCGGAGTTATGCTGAAAGGATTTTTGAATGTTGAAGAGACTAGATTTTGCCACGTGCCAGTGAAGTTAGGAATAGGAAGGCAGTATAGTTAAAAACATGGCCAAAGAGCTGGTAGGGTAGGCAGCACTTGCAATATGTGGATCTTTGGGATTCCCGGATCGGTAGGATATACACAAGAAGGACTGGATGCATCTGAACTGGCAGCAATCTCCGATATGTGGGTCATTGGGACTCCTGGGTCAGTATGAAATACACAAGAAGGACGGGATGGAGGTGAACCGGCAGCAATCTCCTGGCAGGAAGGTTTGCTATTGTCACTCAGGAGGGTTTAAACAAGTGTGGTGGTGGGGGGAGGGAGGGTGGAGCCAGAGCAGTACGTCCACAAGCACATGACTGAAGAGTAGTTGGAGACTAATCCCAGTGCAGCTAAGACCAACAACAAACTGGCAGAGGGGAGTGAACACAATGGGACTGGCAGTCGGAAGTATGCTGATTTTAATGTGAGCAGTATGACAGGCAAGACAGATGAGCTTGGAGTTTGGAGTTTGAATGAGTAGACATAACTATGATATAACTATTACAGAGATTTAGTTGAGAGAGGGATCAGAAAACTGTCAATCCAATGGGTCCAGAGAGAGTTGAAGAATGTGCATTGAGAGGCTGGAGACTGTTGTTTGAAGCATAATAATTATCCAGCAGTTTATTGGAATTGGACAGTGTGTGATGAAATGTACAGATAGAAGGGACAATGGAGGAAACAGAAATTGTCTGTTTGCAATATTTTCTGCTTTACTGACAATCTTTTCTAATCTCCTATTACCAGAGAATAGACGAGGAGAATTTACATCAGGGAATCTCAAACCAAATATCAGGTCAGGATCGGATGGAGTTGGGCTGAAGTGTATTTATTTCAATGGAAGAATTATTATGGTTAATTTTATTATGATGAACTGACAGCCTGAATCCGTGCATGTGACTATGATGTTGCAGCTTTACAGAGACTTGGTTGAGAGAGGGAAAGGACTGGCCATTTAACATTCCAGGGTTTCATTGTTTTATGCGAGGTGGAGAGAAAGGTAAAAGAGGTGGACGAGGTGTTTTAATAATCGGGAGAATGCTACATCTGTACTTGAAGAGGACATACAGGAGGGACTATCCACTGCAGCAATATGGTTAAAGCTCAAAAACAAGATGGCTGCAAGCACTGCGTTACTATAATCCCCCGCCCAACAGCCACGGACGTATTGAGGTACAGATATTTACGTCGATTAAGGAAAGGTGTATTAAAAAATCAGAGAGGTCATAGTGAGTGACTTTAAGATCTCCAGTAATGACTGGGAGTCCCTTGGAGCAAGAGGCTTCGACGGGGCAGAATTTATTAACTGCAGCAGTATGTGGATTGTCCAACGAGAGGAAGAGCCATACTGGATCTCGTATTGGCTAATGATCCTGGCCAGGTCACTGACCTTTCAGTGGGACATAATTTTAGAAACAGTGGTCACAGCTCCTTCAGATTTAAGATAGTTACGAACATGGATAAGTCAGGACCTTGTGTGAAGCTACTGAATTGGCGGAAGGCAAATTCCGTGAGCATCAGGCAGAGCTAGGCCGTGTCAATTGGGAGGAGCTGCTATCAGGGAAATCCACATTTTGTATGTGGGAACTGCTTGTTAAATCCTGACAGCAAAATCATCTGGTGAACGTCCTCCCGCCTGCACGAATTTCAATCTATTTTGTTTGAACAGATGTTTCAAGGCCGCTGCATATCAGACAACAGGAAGAGATAAAGGATGATTCTGCACTGTGTCCTTCGCAGGACCAGCTTGTCTCTCTAGGCACCTGATGTCTTTATTGTGCTGAAGTCTTCATTGTGGTTCAGAGAGCTTCAGAATTAATAGAGCACTGAACGAAGCCGTTTAGCCAATTGTACAACGATGAGCTCTCCAACATCACAATTTGAAAACAGAGAGAACTGTGTGTGTGTGTGTGTGTGTGTGTGTGTGAGAGAGAGAGAAAAATTAACAGATAAAAAGGAAGTGAAGAGAGATAAAAGGAATGGAGGGAAAATGGAGCGACAGAGTGAGTGAGATCAAGGGGTGTCAGACGAGTGTGAAGTTAGATCAGAAGACAGCATGAGGACAAACATACAGAAATTTTATTTAGAAATTCCCACAGACTGCAAGCCCTTTGTCTGGTGCCATACCCTGTGAGCACTATGCTGTCATCCCAGCCAGATCATTTATCGCCAATAATTTCACAGAACCGGGTTGCTGACTGCTGAACAACTTCCAAAATAACAATAGATTGGTTCCGGGGAGAAGGTGAATTAATTTAACAATTCTGGGCCAACAGGAACTTGTCGTCACTCTAGACAATGTGTGAGACAGGGCGAGAGAGTCTCAGTGAGGTGGATCACTGATTGGGGGGAAATCAGTACTTCAGCTGTGGGTCAAATAATGACCAATAAAGCTTGAATACCTCGTCCATGGTTTTATAATTCACATTTCAATTCATATAGCTCCACATCGTAAGTGAATTTTAACAGACTTGTCTCTTTGTATTTTTCATGTTTTGGTATGTGCTGAAACGCTTGTTTTTTGTCCCAGTATTTTGTGTTGAATAAACACATTTTATTGTTGTGGTTTTGTTCGCCAAGCTGGGAATTTATGTTGCAGACGTTTTGTCCCCTATCTAGGTGATACCCTCAGTGCTTGCGAGCCTCCTGTGAAGCGCTTCTGTGATTTTTCCTCCGGCATTTATAGTGATTTGAATCTGCCGCTTCCGGTTGTCAGTTCCAGCTGTCCGTTGCAGTGGTCGGTACATTGGGTCCAAGTCGATGTGCTTATTGTTTGAATCTGTGGATGAGTGCCATTCCTCTAGGAATTCCCTGGCTGTTCTCTGTTTGGCTTGTCCTATAATAGTCGTGATCTCCCAGTCGAATTCATGTTGCTTGTCATCTGCGTGTGTGGCCACTAAGGATAGCTGGTCGTGTGGTTTCGTGGCGAGTTGGTGTTCATGGATGCGGATCTTTAGCTGTCTTCCTGTTTGTCCTATGTAGTGTTTTGTGCAGTCCTTGCATGGGGTTTTGTACACTACATTGGTTTTGCTCATGCTGGGTATCGGGTCCTTCGTCCTGGTCAGTTGTCTGAGAGTGGCTGTTGGTTTGTGTGCTGTTATGAGTCCTAGTGGTCGCAGTAGTCTGGCTGTCAGTTCAGAAATGTTTTTTATGTATGGTAGTGTGGCTAGTCCTTTGGGTTGCGGAATGTCCTCGTTCCGTTGTCTTTCCCCTAGGCATCTGTTGTTGAAATTGCACCGGATCATCAACGCCACACTCACAGGAATCCGATTCGCGAGAGAGGAAGAAAAGGACAACCAACTCCCATTCCTCGAAGTGATGGTACAGAGAACACCGAACGGAGAATTCACCACAAAGGTTTACAGGAAATCCACACACACAGATCAAATCCTGAACTACGAAAGCAACCACCCCAACACACACAAAAGAAGTTGCATCAAGACACGATTCAAAAGGGCCACAACACACTGCAGAAACATCACAGAAGCGCTTCACAGGAGGCTCCCAAGCACTGAGGATGTCACCTCGACAGGGGACGAAACGTCTGCAACACAAATTCCCAGCTCGGCGAACAGAACCACAACAACGATCACCCGAGCTACAAGTCTTCTCACAAACATTAAACACATTTTATTACTGAGGAAGAAATAACCTGTTCTGATGGGACAGTCTTCGTCTGAACCGTGCTGGGACCAGAGTCCAAGTGAATCCTAACCAAGGATGTCGACAGAGCTTTAAACTGATTAGGAGTGTGTGTGTGTGCGTGCGCGGGTTAGGGGTTTCCTTATAGAGTTTAATGAGAAAAGAGGAGGTAAGAGCACAGAGCTCAAGAGAGGTTATTAAAATCTTCAGCATAGACGCAAATAGAACAGAGTGTATGGGAAGTATAAGCAATCAAACTTCAATCACACTGAACAAACAAGTGGCAATAGAAGAGGAAACGTTAACACAAGATTGAAGGGTTATATCAGAATGCGAGCAGTGTAAGGAATAGGGTAAATGAGCTTGTGGCATAGATTGAAATTGGTAGGTATGACGTAATGGGCATCACAGAGAAGTGGCTGCAAGGGGATCAGGATATTCAAGGACATATATCGTATCGAAAAGATCGAGACAGTGGATTTACATTATTAATAAGAAATGAAATTTAATCAACAATACGAAAGGAAGTAAGGTCAGATGGTGTAGAATCTGCATGTTAGAATTGAGGAACCACAAAGGTAAGACAACCACAGTTGGAGACTTGCACAGGCCTCCAAAGAGTCGTCAGGAGCTGGGGCACGAGATACACCAGGAGATAGAAAAGATCTGTAGGAAAGACAACGTTACAGTGATCATGGGGGATTTCAATATGTAAGTGAAATGGGAAACCAGTTTGGTAGTGAATCGCAAGAAAAGGAATTTGAGGAATATCTACGGGATGGCTTTTTGGAGCATCATGTGGTGGAGCCCACTCGGGAACAGATGACACTGGATTTAATGACGCAGGCTGGACAAGGGAGCTTAAGGTGAAGGAAAACTTCAGAAGCAGTGATCAGAACATGGTTGAATTTATTCTGAAATTTGAGAGAGAAGATAGAATCAGAGTTAACAGTATTTCAGCTGTATAAAGGCAACTGGAGAGGCATAAGGGAGAAGCTGGGTAGAATTGACCGGGGCAGGGTAACAGCAATGGCTGGCGATTCCATGATAATTTAAAAGACACTGCAGCGATGTGTGCTGAGTAATAGAGATATGGTACAGGGAGGATGAGGTAACCAGGGCTGACAAGGGAAGTCAGGGATTGCATATAAGCAAAAGAGTAAGCAGAGTGAAGGACAGTGTGGAACTGGAGAATTGAGGCCAACAGAAGGCAAGAAAAAATAAATAAGGAGGGAGAACATTAAGTATGGGGCTAGGCTAACCAGTAATATAAAGGAAACTGTAAGAGATTCTTTAGATATATAAAATGCAAAAGAGACGTAAATGTGAATATGGACCACTGGGAAATGATGCTGGAAAGACAGTAGTGGGAAGCAAAGAAATGGCTGAGGAATTTTGCATCAGTCTTCACGGTGGCATACGCGAGTAATTTCCCAAGAATTGAAGAGAGTGAGAGGGCAGTCCTAAATACAGTGGCCATCACCAAGAAGAACATGTTAGAAAACAGAATGGCCTGAATGTGGATAACTCACCTGGACCAGATGGACTACACCCCAGCCTTGTAAGGGAGATCGCTGAAGAGTAAGTGCAAGCAGAAGTGGTAATCTTTCAGGAATGACTAAAATCAGGAAAGGGCCAAGTGGCTGTATATTTGCAAACATGACACTCGGTTTAATAAGGGAGTTAGGCAGAAGATGGAAAACTGCAGACAGATTAGCCTGGTTGTGGGTAACATCATGGAATTCATCCTGAAGAATGGGATTTCTCAATTGTTGGAGGTCTTTGGTAAAATAGGACAGAGTCAGCATGGTTTCATCAAGGGGAGGTCATGCCTGACAACCTGCGAGAATACATTGAGGGAGTAATGTGCAGATTTGATCAAGGAGAACCAATAGATGTTATCCATCTGCACCTCAAGAATCCTTTGACAAGGTGTCATGCATGAGACTATTGAGAAAGATATGGGTCCATGGTGTTAGAGACAAGGTGGAAGTTGAAGTTTGGCTGTCTGACAGAAAGCAGAGAGTTTGGATTAAAGTGTCTTTCTCAGGATGGCAGCCAGTGACAAGTGGTGTTCCACAAGACTGAGTTTTGGGACCACAACTTTTCACTTTATGCATTCATTATCGATATGAAGGAACTGAGGGCATTCTGGCCAAGCTTTCAAACTGTGCAAAGA
This sequence comes from Chiloscyllium punctatum, assembly GCF_047496795.1. Taxonomy (NCBI): domain Eukaryota; kingdom Metazoa; phylum Chordata; class Chondrichthyes; order Orectolobiformes; family Hemiscylliidae; genus Chiloscyllium; species Chiloscyllium punctatum. The sequence continues at coordinate 55,098,496 of NC_092788.1, read as the reverse complement.
TAGATAGAGGGACAGGGAGCATTGAAGAGGTGGTTTGGCTGCAGGAGGGTGCTCTGGCGCATCTCCTCAACTGCCCAAAACTCCGGCCTTGAGCTTCACCCTTCCAACTACAACTAGTTAGAACCTCTCTGGTGCATGCCTTCCATCCCACCAACCTCAGGATACAACGCATCATCCTCCACCATTTCTGCCACCAACAGTCAGACCGCACCACCAGAGATATACTTCCCTCCCTACCCCTATCATCATACTGCTGAGACCATTCCCTCACAGCTCCCTCATCAGGTCCACACAACCCCAACAAGCCACCTTCCACTCCCAGCACTTTCCCTTGCCACTACAACTGGTATGAAACTTGTGCAAACACCTCCCTCCTCACCTCCACCCAAGGCCCCAAAGGATCCTTCCACATCAGGTAGATAACATACTGTGCATCCAAACACCTCTTCTAGTCTGTCCATTGCTCCTGGTCTCCACTACATTGGCGAGACAGGACGTCAACTTGCAGAACGGTTCAGGGAACACTCTCAGACACACACACCCAACAACCCCACTGCCCTGTGGCTGAATATTTCAACTCCCCCTCCGACTCCGCCAAGGCTTTGCAGGTTTGTGGCCTCATCCACTGTCAAATTCTAACCACCTGACGTCTGAAGGAAGAACGCATTATCTTCTGTCTTTGGACCCTTCCAACACACGTTATCAAGGACAATTTTACCAGTTTCCTCATCTCCCCTCCCTCCACCTTATCCCAGATCAAACTCTCCAACTCAGAACCGCCCTCTTGAACTGTCCTAGCTGTCCATCTTCCTTCCCATCTATCCACTCCACCTTCCACTCTGACCTATCACTATCACCACCCACCTTCATCTAGCTGTCACCTTCCAAGTTACCTTCCTCCCAGCACCAGCCCCTCCCATTTATCTCTCTGGCACCTTCCGCCCACCCCACATTCCTGATCAAGGCTTTATGCCTGAAACGTCGAATCTCCTGCTCCTCGGATTCTTCCTGCCAGGCTGTACTTTTCTATGACCACACTTTTTGACTCTGATCTCCAGGATCTGCTGTCCTCACTTTCAGTGCTGAAGGATTTTTACAGGTTTGGAAAGTGATCAAAGAAGTGGCAGATTGAGTACAATGTGGAAAAGTGTGGAAAAGCATTTTACCAGGATGAATAGAGGCATAGACTATTTTATAAATAGCAAGCAAATTCAGAAATCTGAAGTGCAAAAAGACTAGGGCGTTCTAGTCCAGGAGTCTTGAAAGTTGCAGGTTGTCAGTAGTTAGGAAGGCAAATACAATGAGGGCATTTATTTCAAGAAGGCTTCAATATAAAAGCAGGGATGTACTTCTAAGGCTCTACAAGGCTTTGGTCAGGCTACATTTGGATTATTGTGCGCAGCTTTGGGTTCCTTATCTCAGGAAGGATGTACTGGTCTTGGAGCGTTTTCAGACGAGATTCACGAGAATGGTGCCAGGAATGAAAAGCTTCACATGTGAAGAATATTTGAGGGCTCTGGGTCTGTATTTGATAGAGTTCAGAAAGATGCTAGGAGGTCTAATTGAAAAATACAGAATGCTACATCTCCTGGGACAGAGTGGATTTTGGGAAGATATATCCAATGGTAAGAGAGACTAGTACCAGAAGGGACAGAGTAAAGAGAAGACCTTTCCAAACAGAGATAAAAAGAAACATCTCCAGCCAGAGAGTGGTGAATCGATGGAATTCACTGCCACAGAGGACTGTCGAGTCCAGATCATTGAGTACATTTAAGTGTGAGACAGATAGGTTCTTGACTGTAAAGGGGATCAAGGGTTACAGGTAGAAAGCGGGAGAACGGGGTTGAGAAGCTTAACAGCCATCATTGAATGGTGGAGTAGGCTCAATGGGACAAATGGCCAAATTTCTGCTCCAATGTCTTATGGTCGTATGGTTAATATTGGCTCTCCTCATTCCTCATTGGAGCTGTATCCTGAAATTTGATCTTCAAATGATTTACAAAGAATAACGTTTCACTACTGATGAGTGGGAAATATCATGTTTCCTCACTCCAGTCTCAGCAGCCATGTCCCCAATATCATAATCACACTGCAATTGAAATCCAATGGTACTTAATCACAGTTGATTGACATCGATAATATTAACAGCATGACCCTCACCTGCCCTCTCTGATTCTCGAATAATCATCTGAATTGTGTGTCACGTCATATTCTCTGTTAACATATCCATGTCAGTTATCCGTTATCACCCATGTTATCGTAGACACATTTTCCTGTCAGATTCTGGACTAGAAAAGTTCTCTCCATATTTTACTGACATTATAATCACTGATCAGTAGTTGCAGATTGTATATTTCCGTTTATAAATGTAGAAACTTGTTTATGTTCTGACAATCCTTTGTCATTATTCCCATTATTCCCATATCCAAGGCAGATTGAATGATTGCACGCATTCAATCTACCATCTCAGTCAGAAACTTTTTCCCCCGGTACAACAGAGTGTTACAAGGGGACATAAATTTAACGAGAAGGGTGGAAGATATAGGAGAGATGTCAGGGGTGGGTTCTTTACCCAGAGAGTGGTGGGGGCATGGAATGCGCTGCCTATGGGAGTGGTAGAGTCAGAATCATTGGCGACCTTTAAGCGGCATTTGGATAAGTACATGAATGGGTGCTTAATCTAGGATAGAAGTTCGGCACAACATCGTGGGCCGAAGGGCCTGTTCTGTGCTGTATTGTTCTATGTTCTCTATGTTCTATGTTCTATGCCAAATGTATGAATTTTAAACCTTCTTTTGAATTTTATTAAAATCAATGTTAAATTGAAAGGGGTTAATTGGAGCTATTTGTTCAGTGACTGTCAATCCCCGTGGATCCTAATTATCCCAGTGGAGAGTTTCCATCGTTGAATGATAAATGGGCTCTTTTCAGCGTGTTATCCCATAGTATGAGTTGGAGCATCGCTGACAGTACTAACACGGATCATCAGCTCGAGAGAGAGGGGCAGTAGAGATCAGAATCTGAGAACATTAGACTGGAACGTTACAATAATGGTTCAGAATGTGAGGACCTTCGATTTGAATGTTCTAATAGTGAATCAGAACCTAAGTTCAGTAAACTGGAATGGTACAACAATGGATCCGAATCTGAGATCATTAGACTGGAATGGTTCAACAATCTATCAGAATCTGAGAATATTAGACTGGAATATTACAATAACAGACAGGAGTTTATCCTCGGGTCTTTACTATCTTTCTTGGCCTTGGATATCATTAGCATCACGGATCCAGGATCTCCTTTGGATTATTCAAGGTGGTTACTATCCCATCCTCGCTATAGTTGGTGTACCTGGTAAGTCATTACATTTGTCTACTAAACTGGGTTGAACTGAATTTCTGCTCATGATATCCAAAATTTGGAAAGTGCAAGACAATGTCTCCAGTTACAAACAAAACCTCCTTTCCTTATATTAATCAGTATCAACTACTATTTCTCAATTACTCACTGATATGCAAGAAGGAACCAGACTGTTCTCAGACTCCATAATCCATTTTGTCCTTCACAGATTTACATCTCCATCTCGTCCTCACTAACCAATCCTGTCCAATACCACCGTCATGATATCCCAGTCTCGTCTCAGTCTCATTGCAACTTCTGAATAAACCATGATTTGTGCCTTTCTTTAAGCCGGATGCAACAGTTTCAAGTTCCTTCAAAACATATATCCGTTATGAAAAAATTGCTCTTGAGGATGTGTAATTTGTTCTCTGTACAAACGGGACGACAGTTTATGGTGTTCAAGACTCATACTCTTGAGCCACAGAATAATAGTCTGTTGATACCTCATGAGGGACATTAAAAGCAACTCTTTTGATTTGCCATAAAAGCCCATCTGCTTGCCCCAAGTCCTTAAGCGAAGACAATGTGTCATTCTTCCCTAGTCAGGTTTCAGTGTGACTTCTCTGATGAACAGTGTTCTGCAACTTTAACAGAATTAAAAGCCAGCAATAACTACCCGACAGCACCAAGTCTTCCGAAAAATAGAATTAATGTAACATTTGGTCGATTAGCTTATTTTCTCAAGACAAAAACAAATTCAGCCAAGCAGTTTAAGTTATAACCCAAAGTGCCCACCTCCAATCAAGTTTGAATTTAGCATATTGATAATCTTAAAAGCCAATGACACAGTCCAATGGTTTGGGGTACAAGACCGCGGGAAATTGACAGTTGAGAGGAGAACTGCCAAGTTACCAGCATGCATAGACTGCCTGAAAATTAGTTCTCCTCTCGGTTCCTTTATTGATTAGTAACTGGTAAAAGCAGAATCTCAAAGAAGAAAAGAAGACAGGAATATGGAGAAGAACAGAAAGCTTCTTGGTTTTGAGATTAGGAGTTTTGTTTTGTAAATCTTAATTGAGAGCCTAATCGGGCTGGTATAGTGGTGGTGGGGGGAGCGGAGAGATAAAATATAGCTTAGAGGAAGAAGCTGTAAATATTCGTTCGTCTATTATTCCCTGTTATACTTTAAGAAATAAAGTTGTTAATTTTTACTTCAAATAGTTTTGGACTCTAGAATTATCATGGATTACTGCAGTGGATAAATCTTTTCCCTGTTGCTGGTTTTACATTAAGCAGGAGAATGTATCCTGTGTTGTGACACTACAATCCCACAGGAATGTGCTTTTCTCTTTACTGTCGTGTGGAACAGCTGATCCAAACACTCAGTTCAAGATCGGCATAACATGCTGCCATGACCAGGGCTGCATACATCCTGTGAGAGAAGAACAGAAGTAAAGATAGCTCCCTTCCTCTGCCTGTTTCCCGTATCCTATAGCTCATTTCTATTCAGGTTGGTGATCATCCCCTAACTGAGGTGTATTCAATCTCATTGAAATTCTCCCCGAGATTGATGCACATCTCCATACGCATCTCTGGTGTTGGCTTTATTGATGCTGACGTACAGATGTAAGGAACTTATACATTCCATGTCAGTCATAGTGCATAGAGAAAGAATGGCTTTTTGTGGCACAGGAAAGAAACGGCGATGTTTATGTGAGAGAAAAGGATTATTGCGATCATCCCTGAGAGTGTTGTTGAGACAGTATTTGGGGTACTCTGGATAGACATTCTCTCAAGTTTCAACAGACTAATCCCTGGGATGATGGCACCATGAGCAGAGAGTGAAGCTCAGTGAGAGAATAAGAGATGATTGTATCGAACCTGAAGGGGGATGGACAGTCACTCATGATGTTCTAAACAGGCACTGATACGATGATAAATTCCATGGGTTTTATTAACTCAGGTTAAGTGATTCTCAATAGGTTAAGAGCCTCCGAGGACATTCCCCTCATCCCACCCCCACTCCATATGTTGATTGAGAGAGACAGAGGGTCAGTCTTTGAATTAATTCTCCCCACATTAATACAGTGCATTTAGGGTGTGATCCTGCATTAAACGTCATGTTATCCACAATCCCGACAACAGCCACAATACCTTCATTCTAAGACAGTTAACTATTCCCACCAGCTTCTGACATCCATGGAGGACATGGGTCTGTCTTCTCAGAGATGAAAGATGCCTCTCTGAGATTTCAGACAAAGCATCTGGCTACCTTCCTCACTGGCAGCAAACCATATTAAAGTTTCAAGTGTCCCACAGGTAATGGAGCCATGAAGAACATCGTGGATCCGTCTCAGAGTGCATTCTCTGCTCCATTGATTTGTCAGGTTGGAGCATCAATGGCACCCTCCTGTTCCTGAATAAGTGTCCCGAGGGGCTGAATGGCCTCCTCCATGTCCCATGGAACAGGTTCATGGGCCGGACTTGGCCCTGCCTGTTCCTGTTTAACAGCTTGATGTGGAAATCAGACCTCTTCTCTTCCTGTGGAACAGGCAGGAGGATTGAATCGGCTATTCCTCTCTTTGTTCAGTAGTTTCGATGGGCTGAATGGCTTCCACATATCTGTTTCTAATGTGCCTGAGATGCTGAATGAGCTCTTCATTTAACTGTGGAAATGTAGAGTGTCTGGCCTTGCTGTTACATGAATGTTACCGACACTTTAACAGCACAAACCTGAATGCTGTCCAGGTCTTACTGCACATGGACACAGACTGTTTCAGGAGCTGAGGTGTGGCACATTGTTCTGAACATTGGGTGGTCTTCAGTGACCATCCCCATTTCTGATCTTATGAAGGTGTTTGTTTTCAGGCAGCTACCCTGAGGATCTCCTGCAGAGATGTCCCAGGACTGAAAGGATTGTCGGTCACCGACCATAAACATCTTTCTTTGTGCTCTGAAAGACCCCAAACCAGTGGGGTGGGTATACCTAATTCCCATTAATCTCAAATAAGTAGGTGGTCCTGATGTCATCCACAGTAAAATGCTACCTTGTCATCAAGGCCATTCACTCTTTCCTGAGCCCCTGTGTTCACCTCTTGTTCACATCAATAGATGATGGTGTCTGTGTTGGGAGTGTTTTCCTCTCATAGAGGGTAATCAATGCCAGGAATTATCTGGGCTAGATAGTGAGGGGAGTTACATCACGGAAAGTATTCAAAGAGGTGGTACATGAATTTTTTGGCCTGTTAGAGTGCTAAAGGGTGTGAAGAATTGGACATTCAAGACCAGTTATTGATAACAGTAAGTCAGCCATGATGGTATACAATAGGTTGATCATCCGAGTCACCTAATCTTGCTTCTTATGTTCTCATATTCTGTAATTATAAAGTTAATAATTGTAATTTTCCTGAACATTCTGTTATTGAATGTTGCAGTCACAGAGAGTAAAGTATTTTGTGAGTCATCTCAGGGTGAGGTATGGGGGCTGTATTCACAGTGAATCTGAGTCTCCAACATCACCAACAAATGAAGCACAAGTTGCAGAGAGGAGATACTCTGTAAAGAGACCAGAGCTGTCTTTCGAAACCAGCCTAGTTTTCCAAATAACATTTTCCAACCCACACCAAACCGTGTGTGACAGTCTTGAGGATGACATCCTGTGTTCTGGTGGACCAGGTATTTGGAGCAGGTGGCCTCCATCTGCTAATATCAGGAGCTGTGAGGAGCTGAATAGAACATAGGCACATAGGACTGAGCGGCAGGAGTGGGCTATTAGACACTTTGTCACCGCTTCACCACTCACAAATTCCATGGGTGATGTGCATGTGGTCTCAAAAGCATTTTTCTGTCTGTATGCCACTTGTCTGCATTCACTTGTCTGTCAAATGTCACCAAATATAATTTTGAATAAATGCAAGCATCCAGCACCACAAACTTCTGGCAAGGGAATTTCCACTTGAACAGCCCTTTGAAAATTTCTCATTCGTGTTTCAACCAATGTTGGAAGGTCACTCCGTCCTTTTCCAGTCCCACTCCTCCACTGGTTACACCAATCTTAAATGGAACCATTTTTGTGATGTGACCAATGATGTAGGTCTCAGAGTAGGTCATTTACTAGAAAAGTGTGAGACACAGAACGTTGGACTCATAACAAATGGTAAAATGATAGAGTGCCCCAAACGTTATTCTGCCTTTGAAGTTATTCTGCTCACACAAGTTACTGGTAGTGGGGTTTCACTCTGGAACAGTTGAATTTGGCTGAATTCCCTTTGTTTCAGGCAGTGGAGAGATTCTAGTGAATTCTCACCAAAAATCCTTCACAAGTGGTAAAGATAACACAGGGATTTTATGGTCTCACACTTTGCTATCGGATGGAACAACGTAAGAGAGAGAGATCAATAGGCTGCTGCTTCTCAGGCGGGGGACATTTTTCTCCCTCTCTGTGTTGAAACATATGATAATGTCAACTGAACACCAAACTGGACCAGGTGTGCTCTTCTGGAAGATTCTCTGGAAAACCCGATTATAGATTATATGCAAGTGCATTTGTTTCAATCGCAAAAAAAAGTCCCCACTTTATAATTTGAAGACATGGTTACATATGTCTGTGTAATTTGTAAATATTGGGAGGTGTCTTCATAGTATGTGTGTTAATATAAATGCATCTTTTTCTTAAAATTTATTCTCTAGCTTTAGTCTCCCTGACAAGAGATAATGTGCATCCAGTTGATACACTCTTCAGAACGTCATGGATGGTTGAATTCTATTTCTCAGCTAAGATCAAAACTGATAATCCCCGATAACAAAAGGCCGGCATTCTAGGAATGAGTAAAGGGAAACCTCTTTGAAAATCTTCGAAAAGAATTAAATCCTTTCATTTTAGTTTCGGGGATCAAAACAGCACACAGTGCATCAAATGTGGTCACAGCAATGCCCTCGTACCGATGCAGTTAAACATTCCTGCGATTAACCCTGATACCTTTTGCCAAAAACAGCATCATTCCACTTACCTTCCAAATCACTTGCTGCATCTGCAGACTGAATTCATATGATTCATGTCCCAGGAACATGGAAACCGCCTGAATCACAGAGTTCTGCAAGCTCTCTGCATTTACATTGTTTACCATTGTTTTATTCTTCATGCCAAAATACACAACCTACCTTATGCTATTTTGCTGAAGGTTTGCTCACTAACCTTCCCTGTCTGTTACACATTGCAGACTCACGACCTTCATTTGATGACACATTAAATAACCATCTTGGATTACGAGCTAATTGAGCTCCAAACAATTCCCTCCCCTTCCTCCAGATCTTCGATACAAATTGTTGATCATTGATGACCCCACAGTGATCTCTGAGACACTCCATCAGTTACAGCTTTGCAGCCTGAAAATAAACATTTGTCTCTACTCTCTATTTCCTGTTAGCGACTGATCTTTGCTGGACAGGAGAGTCAATGTTCCCTGCTCCTGGGTAGCCGTTCAGGCGGGTTGAATGGCCTCCTGGTGGGCTGTGTAATGTACTCAACGAGCTGAATGACTTCATTCTATATTGCTGTGCATTTCCTTAGAGTGACAGAATGGTCTCCTCCTGTCTCATTGTATCGATCCTGTCTGATTGAATGGGGTGGTCCCCTACCATGTAATAGCCTCGAGGGTGGATTGAGGGAACAACACACGGGGTAGGGGTAACAGTTGGTCATTTGCCTGCACCATTCAGAATGCTCATGGCTGATCCGAGTGTGTCTGTCCATCCGTCTCCTGTCTGTTCCCAATAAACATTGACTCTCCTGCCCAACACAGATCAGTCGAGCGCAGACTTATACACTTAATGGCAAGGTCCTCGGGAGTGTAGCTGAACAAAGAAACCTTGGAGTGTAGCTTCATACCTCTTTGAAAGTGGAGTCGCAGGTAGATAGGATAGTGAAGAAGGCGTTTGGTATGCTTTCCTTTACTGGTCGAGTATTGAGTACAGGAGTTGGGAGGTCACGTTGCTGCTGTACAGGACATTGTTGAGGCCATTGTTGGAATATTGCGTGCAATTCTGTTCTCGCTCCTATCAGAAAGATGTTGTGAAGCTTGAACGAGTTCAGAAAAGATTTACGAAGATTTTACCAGGGTTAGAGGATTTTAGCTACAGGAAGAGGCTGAACAGGCTGGGGCTGTTTTAAATGGAGCATCGGAGGCTGAGGGGTGACTTTATAGAGGTTTACAAAATTATGAGGGGCATGGATAATTTAAATAGGCAAAGTCTTTTCCCTTGTGTCGGGGAGTCCAGAACTAGAGAGAATATATTTAGGATGAGAGGGGAAAGATACAAAAGAGACCTAAGGGGCAACAGTTTTCACCCAGTGGGTGTACTTCTATGGAATGAGCTGCCAGAGGAAGTGGTGGAGGCTGGGACAATTGCAACATTTGAGAGGCATTTGGGATGGGTATACGAATTGGAAGGGTTTGGAGGTGTATGGGCCAGTTGCCGGCAGGGGGGACTAGATTGGGTTGAGATATCTGGTCGGCATGGACGGGTTGGACTGAAAAGTCTGTTTCCATGCTGCACATCTCTATGACTCTATAAACGAGTCTTCACTGCTCCCTGAGGATGAGGACACCACAGGTAGCACAACACTAAAGTGAAAGGTACGTCCTTATTTCTTTGTGGAACCTGTTATTTTAAAACTTTGTTAACTGAACATCAAATCACCACCTCTTTGCAGATATAAGGACAGAATAATTAGGAATAAACATAAACCATTCCGGACTCCAAACCTGTCCCACATTCCCACTGAACCTTTCCAATCGAATATGTATCAAACCCAGTCTCTGCTGCTGTCTCAGGAAGAGAATACCTGTTAGCATAGCACCACATGAAAAAAAGGAGCAGAATGAGGCCATTCGACCCATCTAGTCTGATCTGCCATTCAATAATTTCTTTTCTGTTCCTCAACCTCATTCTCCTGCCTTCCCCCAAGAATCCTTGATCCCGTTATAAAACAAAAACTTATTAATTTGTATCTGTGTCGACGTGTGCATATGTTTGTCCATCTGCTTGTCATCTGGGTATTTGTGCTTCTACGTTTGTCTTTCTGTGTATCAGCCTGTGTGTTTTTATCTATGTTTGTGTCTATTTGTGTGTGACTCTATATGTCTGCGTGTGTTTCTACGTGTGTGTATGTCTTTTCCCTTGTATGTATTGTGTTTGTTCGTATAATGGGGTGATACCAATAATTCTGTGTATTTCTGTGTCTGCATCTCTGTGCAGTGAGGTAACTGTATTTGGGGGTGGGGGGTGTGGGAGTTAAAGGACTGTCGTTTGAAATGCCAATGTGTTTACAGTGAGAATTGTCTTTCACTGAGCACTGCTCTTTAATCGGTCAGTGGGACATGGATGTTTCAGAAATTTCACGCGAGGCATCCCAGTCCGCTTCATCTTGTACTAGGTTCCTCCCACATGGCGGGTGTGGGGGAAGGGTGAGGGAATGGATATTGGGCACTCCACCACCCGGCTTGGCCATTTCTGTCCTATTCCCGACTTTTTCTCTTGGAATAGAAGAAAGGGACGGAAGGAGTGAGGGCAGGAGTGGATGGCCTTGCAGTTAGTGCTGGTGGAGGTGTATCTGGGAGGAATTGTGAGTCGTCCGGATTGAGACAGTCGACAGTTTTGAATCCATATAGTATTATTAATGTGTGGGCGTATTGCGTAGGTGACAGAAAAAGTGTGGGAAGGAAGTTGCTGAATTCAATAGTGAGTGAGGTAGTGCCTGAGCCTTATTTGGAGATAGAGCATGAGGATTTTCTGGGGGTAGGTGCTATAACAGATATACAGAGAGAGTGACGGAGCAGAGAGAATTCGGTGACCATTATCCTGACAGAGCCGGGAGAATATTGATGCTTGTCCTGTATGATGGAGATATCTTCAGATCATCTCAGCGTCGAGGTGAGCCTCCCCGAATGTCCTTTCCAAGTCTCTCACTAATAATGACACGGACCTGTCCCTCCCATTCTACAGAATCAGTTTATGTAGAACTTACAAAGAGCAAGGCGCAGCAAATATTGGAGTGTTATATATCGGTTGGAGAAAATCTGAGCATCATATGCTCTGGGAATTAGATATGCAAGTATCGAGGATACCGCAGTTTTGTCGGATGTTCTCAAATTGCATCTAAACTGTATTAACTAAGTGACTGCTTCTGCTGTGCAAAATAAATTCTGTACGTGTATGTGAGGTGGGTCAAAGAGTATGTTGTGAAGCAAACTATAGAGCAGTTTATTTTGGGTTTGTTGTGTGATCAGAAGGAAGAGTTAATAACCTTGATCTGAATCAGCTTTGAAGGAATAGAGACGTTAATAAGGTGCATTTTACACGGTGACTGCATGAATATAGAATGCTTGAACGTTCTGGTTAAACCTCATGGTAGCCTGGAGGTTAAAGGGTCAAGTTCCCTCCACTAAATTGGGAAAGTACAATATAACATACAGTGGGAGGCAAGCAATGTTTGTTGGAGTCATAGAGTCAGACAACACAGAGACAGGCCCTTCGGCCCAAACACGTCCATTCCCACCAAACTGTCCATCCACGCTAACCCCATTTCCCTGCTGTTGTCCTGTATCTTTCTAATCCTTTCCTGTCCATGTATTTGTACAAATGCCTTTTAAATGTTGCGAATGTGCCCGCCTCAAACTCTTCCACTGGCACATCATTCCATATGCGTATCACCCCTGTGTGAAAAGCAGTTGGTCCTCAGGTTCCCTTTTATTGTTTCCCCTCTGACATTAAACTGATGCCCTCTTGTCCGTGATTGCCTAACCCTGGAAAAAGGAACTGAGTGCATTCACTCTGTCCGTCCTTCCCATGATCTTATACACTTCTCTCAGATTCCCCCTCAGCCTCATACATCTTAAGTAAAAAGTCCTAACTTGTCCAACCTCTCCCAATAACTCAAACCATTGAGATCTTTGCAACATTCTTGTAAATTTCTTCTGCACTCTTTCCAGTTTAATACCATCCTTCCCATAGCAAAGTGAACACAGCTGAACATAACGCTCCCAGTATGGCCTCACCAACATCCTGTATAATTGCAACGTAAATATACACTGATGAAAGCCAGTGTGCCAAAAGCTTTCTTCACTGCCCTGTCTACCTCTGAATCAAATTTCAGAGAACCATGCACATGAATTCCAAGGTCCCTCTGTTCCACTACACTCCTTAGGACCCAACCATTCAACATGAAATTCCTACCTTGATTTGACTTTCTTAAATGCAAGAACTTACACTGATCTAAATTAAAATTCATTTGCCATTTCTCAGCCACTTCTCCAGCTGATCAAGGTACTGCTGTATTTTCTGAAATTTCTGATAACCTTCCTCAGTCTCCATGATGCTGCCTATTTTAGTGTTGTCTTCAAACTTACAAATCTGCCTGTTCATTCTCATCTAAACCACAGATATATGTAATATGTAGTGGGCGAAGCAGTAACCCGTGAGGCTTTCCATTAATCACATGCCTCCAGGCTGACAAGCATCCTTCCACTATTACCCTCTGCTTCCCACCAACAAGGCAATTTTGCATCTCATTTGGCAGCTCCGCCCCAATTTCATGCGATCTAACCTTCCAGAGCAGTGTACCATGTGGAACCTTAATGAAGGCCTAACTGGAATCCATAAAGACTACATACACCATCCTGCCCTTCTCAACGTTGGTAGTCACTTAATCAAAGAATTTGAACAAATTTGTGAGCCATGATCTCCCATGCACAAAGCCGTGCTGAGTTTGATGATGGGCTTTCCCCCTAAATGTTGGTTTTCCTGTTCCTCGGATGCTGCTTGGTCTGCTGTGCTTTTCCAGCACCACTCTAATCTTGCTCCTAATCACACCCTGTCTTTCCAAATGCATTTATAACTTATCTCTTAGAACCTGTTCAAGTAAATTACCTACAACAGATTTTACATTTACTGGTCTATAGCTCCCGCGTTTTTTTTGTAGCCCTTCTTGAGTAAGGACACAGCATTCGCTGTCCCCCAGTCCTTCGTGACTTCGCCCGTTGGCCAGCGATGATGCAAAAATATCAGCCAGGGCTCCGGCAATTCCTTCTATGTCCTCCTGCAGTGTTCCTGAATATATATGGTCAGGACGAGGAAATTTATAGAAATATTGCAAAGTCTTTTTATTTCAGGTACAAACACCAAAGAAAGGAAAAGTGAAACAATGATGTTGAACATAACAAATTCGAAAATGTATTAATCATAGGAAATGCCCTCAGATGAATTTCAGTCATTGTGGAAACCTGAGAATTCTCAGAAATTCACGATCCAGAAACAAGGGCCATGAAACTGATAAGGAAATCAAAAATAGAACATGAATGCTAACAAACAGGAACAAAAACACTGCATAAATCTACAATCTGTATTTCAAAGGAAACAAAGTAAAAGCAAGGTCAAATATGGAAATTGGTAATTGGGAGAGGAGAGTTTATTGTGAAGAACAGGGAAATGGCCAAGAAAATAATCAGCTGCTTTGTATCTGTCTTCAAGGAGGAAGATCCATAAAATCAGCCAGTAATACCAAGTGATCATGTAGCGCTTGTGCAACTGAAGACAAAAAGTCAATTTATATCAGGAACAAGGTAGTATTTGAAAGTGTAACTGGACTGAGCATTGCTCAGCCTGAAAAACCTGACGTACTTCATATTAAAATGTCAGACATAACTCATCAACAGAAGTATTAATTGCACTGTCGATGACTGTGTATTATTTTCCTGTGTATTCTGCAGAGGCCGGAAACCATTCCGGATAAATGGAAGTTATTAAACGTGGTCCAAGCACTATAGATTAATAGAAGGGATCCAAGCATCTATAAAGGGAAGAAGACATAGTTTGGAGAATTGCCGAACAATTAACTTGACATCTGCAGGGAAACTGTTGTAATCTATTATGCAGCATGTGATAATGGATATTTAGAAATTAATAGGATCAATGGAGAGAATCCACGTGTATTTCTGGCAGATGTCTAACTCGATGTGCTATTAATTGTTAGACCCCATCTACCACCCCCTGAGAAAAGGAACAGAAAGTGACTTCGCCACAGGAAGTGATATCAACAACCCAAAGAAACCCTTAAAAAGAAAGCAGGAATGTGTAGCATCACTTCGCCAGAGGTCCACTGAAGATGTTACCTAGTAAGGTAAGGAAACGTCGGGAAATGAAACTGCCAGCTCAGCGAGCGAACCTGCATCCATTATGTACAGTATTGGTGACCCAATCTGAGAAAAAATATACTGATCACAATTAAATTGCAATGGACGTTGTCCAGATTAATCTCACAGATTGCGAGATTGTTGGATGAGGAAACTCGGCCTATGTTCTCCAGTGTTTCAAAGAATGAGAAGTGGGTCACAGTGAGATTTACAAAATTCACAAAACATAATACAAATGGGAAATTAACAGGACGCTTCCCTGGCTCCCCAATCCAAATTCAAGGCAAATAATGGCAAGATAAGGGATTGGCCACTTAAGACTGTAACTTTGAGGAAATTCATCACTCGGTGAGAACTGCCTAACACAGGGTCATAGAAACCTGCTGGCAGTGTAAGATTAAGGAAAATCTCCAGATATTCTGCAAATGTGTCAAGCAGAAATGAATAACAAGGGAACAGATACGAGTCATTAATGACTTGCCAAGTTGCATCCAAATCAACTTAGTGTTAGGAGACAGAGGGTAGTGGTTGAAGGCTGTTTGTGTGACTCGAGACTGATGTCCAATGGTGTATCACAGGGATCAGTGCTGGTGTTGGACTGGGGTGAACAAACCTAAAAATCACATAACACCAAATTATAGTCCAGCAGGTTTATTCAGAGGCACGAGCTTTCAAAGCACACAACCACCAAATGAAGAAGCAGCGCTTCGAAGTTAGTGCCTCCAAATACACCGGTTTTAGTATAACCTGGTGTTGTGTGATCGTTATCCTTATTATTTGGGGTATTCATAAATGAATGCAGCTGTGAATATAGGCGGGGGTGCTGGGAGTGTGACAACTAATTTTGTGTTTGATACAAAGATTGGCCGGGTGGTTGGCAGTGAGGAGGAAGGTCTTATGTTGCAGCAAGATACAGATGGAATGGTCAGATGGGCAGAGCAATGGCAGATGGAATGTAACCTTAATAAATATGATGTGATACACTTTGGAAGAAGGAACTGGACATGGAGTACTCAATGAATGGCAGCACATGAGGAAGCTCAGAGGGTGTTTCTCCACACTTCCCTGAATATGACTAAATGCGTTAATGCACAATTTTGAAAAAACATAAGGGACCGTAAACGTAATCTTTATTCATCAAGGCATAGATTATAAGAGCTATGCAGAACTTTGGTTTGGCCAAGATGGAGTACTGTGTGTAGTTCTGGGAACCACATTACAGGAAGGATCTGATTGTAGTGGAAGGGGCTCAGAGGAGATTCACCAGGATGTTCCCAGGGATGGAACATATCAGCTATGGAGAGAGGCTGGATAACCTCAGGTTGTTTAATTTGGAGCAGAGGAGGCTGAGGCGGCCGTGATTCAGAAGGATAGGATTCTAAGGGACATGGACAGGGTGGATAGACAACAGCTGTTCTTTTTAGTCAAAGGGCCAAGAACAATGCAGCACATTTATAAGTGAAGGGAATTGAGGTTTGTTTTTCATCCAGAGGGTGTTGGGGTCAGGAATGTCCTTCCTGAGAGAAGTTGTCATGGTAACTTCACAACCATTAGAAAATACACGGCTGTACACTTGAAATGCCATAAGATTAACTGCTACGGGACTTGTGTCGGAAAATGGGACTACTGTAGACAGTGCTGTATTGTTGATGGTACAAAGTCTGTGCTTCCGTGTTTGTATGGCTGTGGAAGGTCAATCATTGAGTAGTTTAAGATACGAATTGATGGGTTTCTGAAGAGTATATTAACAAGGGTTTTAAGATTGAACTTGTAATATCTTATGAAAATATGTCAGTGGCAAAATTAAGTGGACAAATGTGCAGCTTTCTTACAGTCTGATACCAGAGAATTGAGGACCGGGAAAAGGCAGAACTATGGAGCAAATACTTTAGTTATGTCTTCACAGAAGAAAACAAAACAAAAAAGAAAACTTCCCAACAATCCTAGTGAACATTAGTCTGTTGAGAAAAAAGGAATAGAATGACATTTGCAACCAAACACTCTTAGAGGAAGTATTGGAACTGGAAGTAATGAGCACAGATAAAGTTAACCGAGATTGATCAAATGGGAATCATAATTAAGAAAGTGACGTTTAGCATAATTATGGAGAAGCAATCAATGCAATATAATTGCATTTTCAGAAAGATTTTTGATAAAGCCCAAAGCCTATTAGGAAAATTCAAATCCTCTGGGACTAGGGCTAATATGGTTTTCGAATGGGAGAGTGGGCAGGAAGCAGTGACGAGGAATAAAACAATGGGTTTATTTGAAAGGAAGGCTTGGAGGATATAGCAAGGATCGGGGTTTGGGCTCCAGCTATTCCCAATACACAACATATATTTTGTTGAGTGGATCAAATTTAATATTTCCAAGTTTGCTGATGGCACTAAACAATATCGGATTGTGAGTGGGTGCGCTGGATGTGCAAGGTGATTGCGACAAGTGGAGTGTCTGGGTAAATACGTAGCAGATGGAGAGCAATGAGGGGTGGGGGATATGGTCTATGGGGGATATGTGATATTGTGACCTTTGATGGTAAAAACAGAACAGGAGCCTATCATTTGAAAAGGGATTGTTTGAAAAATGTTGATCTATAAAGGAAGTTAAGCTGCATTTTTGTTTCCTTCTGTGCAACCCTCCGAGATCAGTGTAGGGCAATGAGATCTGAATCGAGTAGTCAATACTGGGAATGGCATTGGCACGCTGACCAGTATACACAGACCCAACACGTGGGGAGGTGTAGCATTGCAAAGGATCTGGATCTCCCTGTGCACTGGTCACAGAAAGCAATTTTGCAGGAGCAGAAAACAGATAGGCAGATAAATAGTGTATTCACCTTCATTTGAGGGGGATTTGAATCCAGGAGTAAGGGTGTTTCACTGCAGCTGAGCAGGGCCTTGGTGAGACCTCATCTCGCACATTGTGCAGTATGTTATGCAGTTTTGGTCTCCTTACCCAATAAAGGAGAAACCTGACATTGAGGGAGAGCAGTAAAGGATAACCAGACTGATCTCTGGGATGATAGGCTTGTTGTGGAGCAGAGTTTGGGGCGGCTATGCCTGTATTCCATGGGCTTTAGGAAAATGAGTGGCGATCTCAGTGAAACATATAAAACTCTGTTAGGGCGAGACAGATTGGAAACAGGGGTGACAATTCCCCTGGCTGGGCCTTCAAAACAAGGGGCCACAGTATTATGTACAGACAGGCCACTCTGCATTGAGATGTGAATAAATGTCTGCACTCAGAGACTGGTGAACCTGGGGTACTATCTCACAGATCAGGCTGTGGAAACCAAGGCACTGAATATAAATATGCATTTCTGGAAACTAAAGGGATAGGGAGACAGCAGGGTATTGTATGAAGATAGAGGATCAGATATCATTACAGGTTGTTCTCCAATAACGTGGTAGCTGCGTTCCTGTGCATCACTGTGTTGCAGAAAATCATGCAATATTAATAATGTGGTCTATGTGGAAAGGAGGATAATGGGCGAACTGCAAAATATCAGTAAAAAACAAAAATTAAAGTTAGTCTAACACACACTAGCACAGTCTAATTAAACCTTTAAATCATATATTGTAATGAAATAGTGTTAATAATGACAATTCAGTCATTGGCTACATCCCTGTACCTTTCACCAAGCTCTTCACCAGAAAGCGCTCAGGACTGACTGACCACGTGATGCCAACATGGAATTTCAGTTCTCCTGAAGATTCTCCCCCGGTTTGAAATAAAGTTCCTTCTAATTGGAGAGAACCTGTTTCAAGCTCAGGTTCAAAGCTTGCAGAGCGGATTACATTCCTGTTTTAGCTGAACACTCAGAGGGTGCATTTGGCAGACAGAGGATCCTGAAGCTGGGTTTTGTTGTACAGATGGTGCCTGGCAAGGAATCGCGTCACAGTGAGCGGGAGCTCACTTTATAGAAAAAAGGTGCACAATTCACGAATCGCATTGCACTCAAATCACGTTGAATAAACACGCGTTATCAGAGAAATGCCTGTATATTGAATCGAGGAGCAAGATTGATGGACTGAAGGTCTACAACAGTTCTTACTTTATATTTCACAATGTTTAAACATATTAATAGATATGAACACTGCGTCGGGAAAACTGCTTTGAGGAGATTTTCTCAATGAAGTAGAATGGGGAAGGCTCAATGTGTTGAATGACCTACTCCTTTCCCGATGTTTCTGTGCAGCCTGTGGGAAAGCTCTGTAAATGTTGTCACAAGCTCTCAGATGTGAGGAAGGAGGACTCTTCAGGGTCAATAGGACTGTGATTCCCGTTCCCTTTTCTGATATCGAGGCTGGTGCCGGTTATTCTGTCTGTTTATTTCCTTTATGACCTCGGAGCAGTGTGATACAATTGAGTGTCTTGCTTGGCCATTTCAGGGACCATTGAAGACTTTATCACATGTCTATGTGACTGGAGTCACTTTTAGGCCAAACAAGAAAAGCACGGGAGATTCACTTCCTGAAAGTACGTTGGGGAATGAGATCGAAGTTTACAATCAACATTGGATGCACGGTCAATGTTACAATCACCAGATTCTAGATCTTGATATTTTATTAATTGTTTTTAACTTCCACCAGCTGCCAGAGCATTATCCTGTATTGGATTAGTAATCCAGTGACATTTCCACATCAGCACCATCGCCACATAGGAACCTATCAGAAACCACAATGGGCGGGTTATTTCTGGACTGCTTGACAGCTCTGTCAAAAAGAACTCCCACCAATGTGATTATCGTGAAGGGACTGAGGGGGTGGTAAATGGTCAGAATGTAATTATTCACCTATTAGGGGACCAGACATAGTTGAGTAATTTTCCACATTGCTGAAAATGTGTTGCTGAAAATGTGATGCAGTCGTCAGGCAGCATCCAAGGAGCAGGAGAATTGACGTTTCATGCATGAGCCCTTCTTATCCTGCTCCTTGGATGCTGCCTGACCTGCTGCGCTTTTCCAGCAACACATTTTCAGCTCTGATCTCCAGCATCTCCAGTCCTCACTTTCTCCTCGATAAATTTCCACATTGCCAGGGAGTTGTCAGAGTTGGAGCTGGAATGAAACAGCTTCCCGAGGGCCACGGGTTGTTGTGCAGCATAAGTCTTCAGTCCTATTGTAGGAATGGTGTCAGGGTCCATTGTCTTTGTCGTATCTACTGTGTTCAGCGGTTTCTTCATGTCTCATGCAGCGAATCGAATTGGTTGAACACCGCCATCTATGATTCTGTGGATATCATGGCGAGGATGAGGTGGATCAATCCTTCAACACCTCTGGCTGAGGATAGTGCAGATACTAAATCCTTGTCTTTTTCACTGATGTGCCAGGCTGTTCCATTATTTAGGATGGGGATATTTCTGATGTCCTCTCCTCCAGTAAGTTTTGTAATACTACATCGACATTTATGTCTGGATGTGGCAGGATTGCAGAGCTTAGATCTGATCTGTTGGTCTTGGGATCATTTTGTCCTCTCTATCAGATGTTAGTTCTGCTGTTTGGAATGAAACCATTCAAGTGTGGTAGCTGTAATGGGTTGTGATCAGCTTTAGGTACACATGGTTCTGACCGTGGCAAGTTCACCCACTCTCGTCACTGAACCATCGCTCGGCTTGATGATAATGGTAGACTGATGGAATATCCTGGGGAAAATGTTACAGATTATGTTTGAATACAATCCTGCTTCTGTTGCTGCTGTTGTCTACAGCATCACATGAAAGCCCAGTTTGAGTTGTAATATCAGCAATTCAATTCTACTGTCTGTCCCCCAGTTAACATCGAGACCCAGTCACCCATCAGCCGTGTACTCAGTGACCGCACCTGGTTTCTGATGCAGTAATATTTCCATTTTCATATTCTCATTCTGCTGAGGGTTCTCCTTGGTGCCATGCTTCCAATTTGTTACATTACTCAAACCCTTTAATATATTCATCTGAATCTTTTCCTTGCTCGTCATGCCATCTGCGTTTGAATTGAATGTGTTTCCCTCTAGTTTTCTCCCTGACCATGATTAAGAGGTCTGTGGTGTCAGTGATATCAGCCTTATGCAGTTTCTGAGCGAATGAATGTGTACACTTCAGTTCCCAGTGTAGGGCGCTCCGTGTTGGACAGGGCGTTTGAGCAGCTTTCAAACACGTCATTGGAACTTGTTCAAAAACAGAAATTCCTGAAGAAGTAAAGCAGCTCTGGTGGCATCTTCTGTAGTGAATGCAGAGTTAATCTTTCGAGTCCAGTGGCCCTCTACAAAGCCCGCAGTTTCTTCAGCAATTTTTGCATTTATTTTATATTTATTTCCAGTATCCATAGTTATTTGTTTCATTCAAAATTGTGCTGTGCCTATTCGTTTCTGAAGAACCTCAGCAGGTCTGGCAGCATCTGCAGAGACAGAGAAACTGAGTTCGCATAACAAGACCAATGTGACTTGTTCTGAACTGAAAAGGGTTGGCTTTTTAATCCCTTGCGGAGATGGGGGATGGGTGACTTGGAAAAGAGGGCGTGGCAAAAGATAAACGGGCTATTAGCAGTGGTGAACGAGAAGATGATGCAAAATGGGTTTAAATTAAGATGTGAATGGGGGAAAGGGGTTCTCTCTCGTTGAGTGTAAGATAAAGAAGACACAACCACACAAGGCCATAGGGAGAACAGGAGAGAGAATGTTGTATTATATAGATCTCGATGTATACGTTTTCACAGTTTCCATCATCACTGCCTTCACACTATGGAATTCAGATGCTTGACCTCTTATTAGCACGAGTAAGAGTTTCATGCTGCCTTAGTTTTGTAACATAGAGCAAAACTAATAGTATGAAGTTTGGGCTGTTATCTACACCTGTCATTTTTAATATTCTTTCAAATTTGCAGTGCTTATCGTTAAACGTTTGATCTTGAAGTTAGTATCAGATGGAGTGTATGAGTTTGAGGAGTGGCATTCTAGAAGTTTATAATATCATGGGAGGCATGGGTAGAGTGAATAGCGAAGGTCTTTTATGTTGGATCGGGGATTTCAAACACAGATGCATAGCTTTAAGGTGGAAGGGGGGAAACTTGAAAGGGACAAAGGGACAACTTTTTTTACACAGAGTGTGATGTATGTATAGAATGAACTGCCAGAAAAACAGTGGGAGATGCAAGTACATATTTCAAAGACATTTAGACCAACATATGAATGGGAAACGTTTAGAGGCATATGGGCCAAGTGCAAGCAGATGGGATTATTATAATTTAGAAAACCTGGTCAGCATGGACAAGTTGGACCAAAGGGTCTGTTTGAGCACGATATAACTGTATGAATGTAGAAATTGACGAAAATGTACGAAAAGATATGATGTAACAAATTGGTAAGAAATATAAAAACAAGCATCATGAGCTTTTCTGTCAACATTAAAAAAAAGCTTGAAGATGTGTGTGTGAGCTGAGGGGGAAGTGAAGTGAGGAAAGTACATTGAGGCCATTAGGGGGGTATGACTGGAGAACTGGCCAAAGGGAACAGGCAGGTAATTTACAGTAGTAATTTAAATCACTCCTCATGAGGAAAGTACTGTAACCATGTCAATGGTATAAACAAAATGGTAACAGGAGGGAAGTTATTGAACTGTCTCTAACAAAAGGTACAAGGTATTTACCTAACAGGTAAGAATAAGGGTAGGCAGGTCAGCAGTAATTCATAGTTAATTTTAAAAGAAGTAGTCACAGAGTGACTAGTGACATTGTGTGAAATATTTCATAACTCTTTGGATTACAGGAGTGTTCCATTGAAACTGGAGATCCTCCAATGTGGTGCCTATCTTGAAGAAAGGAATGAGACAGAACGCAGGAACAATTTAGCCTAACCATTATTGGTGGGAATCTGCTAGAGCTTGTTATTAAGGAAGGAATTGCAGGGCAGTTCGAAAATCTTAATGCAGAGTTGGCATGGTTTTGTGAAGGGGAAACTATTTTTGCTCTGTCACAACATACAAATTCTTTTTTGGAGATCCCTGAGAAGGTCAAGATTAGAGTCATGCTGGAAAAGCACAGCAAGGCAGGCAGCATCCAAGGAGCAGGAAAATCAATGTTTCGGGCAGGAGCCGATCATCAGGAATTCCTGAGAAAGTGACAAGCAGATTTGATAAAGGGCACTGGTTAACATGAGACTTTCCAGAAAGTTTTCACAAGGTATCACAAAATAAACGTTCTGACACAAGACAGAGGCTTGTAGTATGATAAATAATATATTTGCATGGGATAATGGTTGCTTAACACATAGAAATCGGAGTGTCAGGATTAATGGATCTTTATGATAAAGGTGTATCTACTGGATTACCACAAATATCAGGCCGATGGCATCAGTTATGTACAATCTATACTGATAGCCTGACGGCGGGAGCTGAGTGCAATATACATTGGAGTTAGTGGATCACTTTGCGAACCAAAATGCAGGCTGCTATTTAATGAAGAGGACTCCCAAAAAAGCAGTAGTACAAAGGGATTGGAGTGTTCCTGAGTATGAAACGTAACGTCAGCATGCTGATGCAGCAAGTAACTAGGTTGGTTCATGAGGCGGCTTCCTGGGATGAAAGGGTTGAATTATTGAATACATTTAAAATGGTGAGGAGATTATTCATTGTGGTTGAAATGAATGAGAGTGATATTACTGAAATGTACAAGATACAGAGGGGGCTTGACAAGGTAGATGCTGAGAAGGTGTTTCCCCTGAGTCTCGAACTCGAGGCGGTAGATACCGAATAAGAAATATTGATTTCAATCTGAGGTGAAAAATGAAGCATTCTCTCAGAAGGTAGTGAATGTCTGGAATTCCCTAACCCAGAGAGTTGTGGAGGGATACAAGGAATTGGGTAGGAAAGTGGAGTTGAGCTCGGAAGTAGATCAGCCATGTTCTTATTGAATGAGAATTCAGTCTTGAGGGGCCGAATAGCCGTCTCATGTTCCTACTTCTTAGTCTTTTATGTCATGCTTTTGGAAAGTAATTGGTTATTTTCCTGGAAGTCGTGTTGTACAATGTTGCATTCGGGAGAGGAGAAAATTTGCCTGAGTTAATCCTGGATGGGATATGGGATCTGCATTTAAAGCAATTCCAGAGCAGAAGTTACAGAGTGAGGAAGCATGGAAAAAAGGATTGCGGCTGGGGGCCACTTTATGATCTAAGCCTAGAATTTCCAAGTGCATTTCCGAAACTACACCTAACCATCAGCGTGGCTTCGATCTGGCTGTTTGTAGCAGGTCCGAAGGGAGGAATGGAACATCAGAACATAGGGCTGAGGGACACGAGTGGGCTGAACGGTCCTTTGACACTAACCCACCAGTAAATAAGGTCATAGCTCATCTCATTGTGGTCCCAGCTGCACCTTTCTCTCCTTGCACCATTATCCCTGATTCACCTGTCTATGGAAAATCAGACAAAGCCAGCCTCGATATAATATAATGATTCAGCCATCCCAAACTTCTGGGAAGGGGAATATCCACTTGAGTGAAATCCGACTTTGTGAATTTTTCCTCACTCCGGTTCTGACTGATGTTGGAGGGTGTCACTGTTTCCTTTTCTCGTCCCACTACTCCACTGTTCACAACAAATTTTAAATGTAACCGGGTCGGTGATATGACCGATGATAAAGGTCTCAGACGGGGTCAGGTTCAGTGATAGGAACAAGTCAGGCAGATTTCTTTCGTCAGCCGCAGGTAACTAATAGGGCTAACGGAGCAGCGTGATAGATTTGTGGTAAACACTGCTACCTCATATCAGCAAGGAGCTCAGCTCAATTCCAACCTCGTCCAACACTCTATGTGGAGTTTGAACATTCTTCCCGTGTCTGTGTGGGTTTCTTCCCAGTTCTCCAGTTTCCTCCCACAGTTCAAAGATGTGCAGCTTAGTTTGATTGGCCATGCTAAATTACCGATTAGTCAGTTTATTTTTGTTTTCTCAGGGTGTAGTGAGTCTTTGGAACACTCTTCCCTGCAGACCATTCGAGGCAGAGATATTGAGTATTTTTGAGGCAAGGTTCATGAATCACAAAGGAGTCAAGGATTCTCGAGGAGTGGGCAGCAATGTGCAGTGTTGGGAAAATGTAGACAGTGGTACTGAATGACACGGCTTCAGAATATGCAGGAATTAAATGAAATTATAACATCAATAAGGTTTTACCGGGAAAACAAAATGGCAGCGATCTGAAAGGTCAGCTTTGCTGATCTCTGTACCACAATAATGCTCTACCCCACCCCACCACGGCCATTTACTTACAACTGAACACTAAAAGAGCTACAGAATCCTCACTAATGCCATTTTGTCAAGTGGAAATGACAAAATATGGGAAAGGATCGAGTAAGTCCCAACACGCAGCGCACCCGTCAGAAGCTTTCAGTATGTCTGTGGCCGCACCTGTAACACCCTCTGTTCGTTTAATGGACCGAGTCACTCACCAGGACTTGGTCACCGAGTTCACCAAGTTACGGGAAATGACTGAAACCATGATTGAAGACAAATTCAGCGGGAGGATAGAACCACTCTCAGCAGTGCTCCAAAAACATGAGCAGCAACTTGAAAGCCTTGGAAACAGAACGGACGAGGTCGAGAGCCAAACTGTAGGGGCAGAGACTGTGATCGATTCCTTTAAGGAGCGGATCCTCACCTTTACAAAACAGGTCCGTAATTTAGCTGAACAAGGTGACGTCCTCGAGAACAGGGACAGGATGAAGAATGTTCACATAATCGGTCTGGTGGACCGGACATAAGGTGATCAGTCAGTGAGTTTTTTTTGCGAGAACTGGCTGCAAAGATTCCTTCACAACAAAGCTGAAGAGGGACGGGTGAAGAGTGAGACAGTTCATCGGGTTACGGTGCGCAGGTCATACTCCGACCAACGCCCTCACCCTGTCCTTGTGCTATTACATTGTTGCAAGGACAAACAAAGACTTAGGGAAGCCTCCAGAATACAGGGAAGAGACCCGAAGAGGGCTTCAGGATTATGTTCTTCCTGGTCTTTTCAGCGGCAGTGATTCAGAAAATAAAATCTTTCGATGATAACAAGAGAAGATGAAGGGAACTTGAGATTCAGTATTCCTTAATGAACTCAGCGGTGCTCCGTATGCACTAGTGGATCTTTCAATAGATCCACTAACTCTCCAGAGGTTGTGAAAACTTTGTGGGCACTTTAAAGTAGGCTGGATGCGTTAATGGAAAGCGATAACCTTGTTTCTCTTTTTTAAAAGAAAGTTTGATGGCAGTTTCTGGTATTAAGCAGTGTTAAATTATAGACCGGGCTGGATAGAGTACATACTTTTAACTCCTTCATTAGTATTAATGCTCGTTTTTCTCTTGCTTAGTTTGTGTGTTGGGTTGGGCTCAAGCTGGACGGAGTTATGAAGGTGATCGTGATGACTGAATGCCTACCTAAGGGCAGTTCAGTCCCGATGTTTGTGATTAATTGCCCTGGATGCAGTATTGATAATGGGGCAGAAGATAGAGATTTGTGACGTAAAAATGCTCCCAGTCGACGGGGGGTAAATGCCCCTCCTGAGTGCCATTGGCACTTTGTATCCTTTTTTGTATTTGTATGTATTTAGTTTTGGAACGTTTTGAGAGCTTATTAGTTGTAGTAGCTTTAGGTTGTATGTTTTTTTAGGCTCTATGATTCTGTTTTCATTGGTGCTCAGCGATTTGTAATTCGAGTTCTTCCTCTCTGGATTTCAAATATTGTTTCAGTGTATAATGGCAAATGTCGTGGTTAAATGGTGTATCTAGAACATTAAGGGGAGCCATTCGCCAGTTAAGAAAAAGGAGAGGGTGGATATTGTCGTATTGCAGAGATGCACTTTGATGACAAGGAACATTTGACATTACAGCAAGGTGAGTTTGATCGGGTTTATTTCTCATCTTTTAACACTAGGAATAAGAGAGAAACCATACTGGTGAGGAAGAATCTTTCATTTAAATTAGTAGATTGTATTAGATACCCACGGGAGGATTATAACCCTCAAAGATATAATGGGAACAAAGCAATAGTTTGAATGTTTATTGCCCCCGGTTCACTGCCGGAAATTCCTGATAGATGCTTTTTCCAAATTAAGTAACCTTTCTTCGTCGCACATTATCGTAGGAGGAGACTTCAATTGTCTTTTGCACCCACAGTGGACAGTATGCCCAAAGGCTCCAAGCACCATTTTTCCAATCTAAGCAATTAGTGGATTTTTGTGTGGAACTGGGGCTGGTGGATGTATGGAGGCAGATCCACCTCATAAACAGGGATTTTATTTTCTTCTTTAACCCGTAGAAATGCCACACTAGTGTTGATGTCTTCCTCACCTTGCAGCAATCTTCAATTCAGTGGTGTTCTGGACAATTGGGAATATTACCATTTCTGACCATGCAGCTGCATACTTATTGGTTAAGATCAAGGGAAATATAGCAGGTTCAAGACACTGGCTAATCCCTTTATTCTTAAGGATATTAAGTACATTGAGTATTTCTGTAATGAATTCAGATCTTTCTTAGCCATTAATTCAGATTCAACCAGTAACACACCCATTCTATGGGAATTGCTAAGGCTTATGCCAAAGGAACAATTCCTTAGGATGCGGCAGAAGCTGGAGCAGGAGCGCTTGCTCCAGGCACTGTTGAAGGCAGCCGAGAGGGCACACTGTGATAGACCCTCGGTGGCTCGGCTGTAGAGGATCACAACGCTTCGGTTTGCTGTGAATTCCATGCTCACACAGACAGCCAAGCACGAACTTACTTTTGCAAAACAAAACCGGGCAAGAAGTTAGCCTATCTTGCGATGAAAAAGAGAGCCCCAATGCCATTACCTCAATTAGGGAAGGTACTGGGACCCTTTCCTGCGATCCCATAAAAATTAAAACAGCATTTCGGAGATTTTACTCTGAATTATATCAGATTGAGCATTATGAGGATAGATGGATTAAGCTGGAATCTTTCTTCAAGAACTTGGACCTTCCAGGGGAAACCCCCGAATAAGAGTCTTGCCTTCATTCACCACTGTCAGTGCTGGAGGGTGTAAAGCAGCTTCCAGGCGGAAAGGCGCCCGGTCCTGACAGATGTCCACGTGTGTTTTATGAGGAATTTATAAACCTGTTGTCAGAGCCGATGCTTACTATGTTCGTCACTCACACAGTCACGACTGCATCCCACCATCCTTAAGAGAGGCTCATATCTCTCTTATTCTGAAGAAAAGGAAGACACCGAAAGATTGTGCTTCCTATCGGCCTATCTCACTTCGAAATATTGATTTCAAAATTCTGTCTGAGTCCCTTACATTGAGGATGGAAACTATTTATCCTTCCATTGTCAAGGTATACCAAACCAGCTTATAAAAGGCTGCAGATATTCCAACAATGTTAGCAGATTACTCAATATGATCCAAGCGTGTCAACAGCAAATTAAGCAGCTATTAATGATCTCTTTTGATGCAGGGAAGACATTTGCTTGGGTTGAGTCGCTGTATCTCTTCTATACGTTAGAATGGTTTGGTCTCAGCAAAGTTTTTATCAAGTGGGTGAGGGTCCTTGAAAGTGACACTCTGTGTGCGATCCTGTAAAATTATTATTTCTAGAGGCAGTCGACAAGGTTGTTTACGCCCAGTGTTGTTTACGATAGTGATTGAGCAACTGGCGAAGGGCATCTGCAGGGACCCCAACATATCTGCCCCAGAAGTGGGATAGAAGTCACGTAAGATTACATTGTCTGCAGATGATTGTCTTAAATTTTTGTTAAATCCCATAGTTTTGGTCCCTCACCTGATGCAATGCATCAGTTCGTTTGGTGTCTTTTCCGGCAATACCATTGATTTTACAAAGTTAGAGGCCATGCCTCTGGGCGAAGTCAGGGAAATACCTGATGCCGTGGGAGAATCCTGATTTCCTTTTCAATGGTCCCGGGGTAATGGGGATGCTCCCTATTTAGGTATATTCATTAATCCTATCTTTGAACTTATATTTAATGCGGTATTTGTCCATTTGTTTGACAAAATTAAACAAGACCTTCGAAAATGGGAGACATTTCCAATATCCTGGCTGGGTTAGATAGCTCTTATTAACATGAATTCCCTCCCTTGTATGCTATACCCCGTGTGACTGCTTTCTTTGATGTTTCCCAGACAGATATTTAGGAGACTAAATGGATGATGTAGCTCTGATTTGTCACCATAAGCAACCCCTTATCAAGTTAACCAAATTACAACGACCCCAACAGTTTGTGGGGAGTAGATCTCCCGAATATTAAAAGCTATCAATTACGCTCTTCTTTACCCGATGTTAGTGAGGCTTCGGCATCAATATGGTTAGATATTGAATCTTCTCAGGCAAAGTACTCCCTTAGTAGTCTGCTACTCATAGACAAAATGAGGACAGTTACGAAGTATTACCATTTCCCAATAAATATCAATAATTTTAAAGTAGGGACTGTAATGTGTCCGATCGAGGGCAAAAAAGCCAAACCCCATTTCTTACCCCAAAACGTGGTGTACCATGTTTCCGACGGGGAATACTGGATTCCATGTTTAAATTATGGACAACCAGTTGGTTTATCTTGCTTGGATGATTTATCTGAGGGAGAAACAATGATGTCCTTTGATCAAAATAAGTCGTAACTGATGACTACCGAGTAGAGATCTGTTCTGTTTTCTTTTTATCAGATCAGAGATGTCATTCAGAAAAGAACCACGCTTTTAATAGACCCGTACAGATCCGATACAGAAAAGAGGGTGCTTATTGCTAAGAACACACTCTCTGTCAGTACCCTTTATCATTTGTTGCAGAGTGACCCCTTAGACGAGACTTTGTGCCTTTATGAGGTCTACAAACAACTTTGGGGGTTCAGATCTCTTCGGACACAGGGGAGGATATTTGTGAAAATACAAGAAGTAATTCAATCTGTAAGAAGACTTTTGCCCTGAAGTTGAAGATTCATCATAGAGTCTATCTGGCCCCAGACACTCTCTCAAAATTCAAGTGGGAGTATGTCTTAAATACAAAATGACTATGGACACTCTTACTCATTGCTTGTTGACCATCCACCGGCGCTATAGGAGCGGTGTGTTCTCTGCGATGGACAGGATATTGCGGACAGAATTGGAGATGGTTCAGGTTTCCCTTTTCCTGGGCCTGCCCAGTCTACCTTACTCAGATGTGCATAGGAAAAGATACTTCAATACCCTCACTCTCTGAGTTCAGAAAAAAAAAGTTCTGTTGAGTTGGGTGTCTGAAAACCCCGTGGGTCTATTGGTTTGTCGTAACCTTGTCATGGAGCATAGCCCTTTGGACTTTTTAAAAGGTATTTTGCACCATACAATAGAGGATTTTTATTCGACATGACAGCCCTTTTTGAATTACCAAGGTACAGGCTAATATAGCTATGACGAAATTGACTAATGAATCTAATGTCCAGAGAGGAAGAATTACGAACAAATGAACGTGTATTAATTAACGCTCTTGAAGGTTGAGAGCTATAGTTTTGTTATAATGAGTTCCAGTATTCCTTTTTTATTTTTTATTTTTCTTCGGCCCATTGATTTACCTTTACTTCTATACATGCCCATGGGTGTAATTGTGTTCAATTTGCATTGCTTTTTGAGTTGGGTACTTATTTGTTCATTGAAGCATTAAACTAATTTTCTCTGAATAAAAATATTTTTGAAAAAAATTAAAATGTTAACATGGATAGAATACAAATTATGATTTATCTTAAGGGTCATCACACCTCGGGTGACAGGATGATGTTGAGAGGGTGTGCCCTTCGGAGCAACCTCTGTCTGTGTGGGGAACTGAACATGCGCTGTTGGCTTTCCTCTGCATCACAAGCCATCCATCCAGCCAACAGATTGCGAGACTGTGTAACTGCTATAAATAGAAATAGCCAAAGTCAATGTAAAATATAAACTTTGATAAGAAGGGAAAAAAAGGTACACTTCAGATAACGGTCAAGATAGTTGCTGAGGGGGAAAAATCTCCGCTGGAAATTGTACGTTATAACGAGAGAGTTGATTGGATGCTATCTTTGGTTGAATAAGTTGAACCAAGTGAAATAACCGGAATTACTAATTGTGATTGGATGTCGATAACTAAACAATATGAGTACATTTTTGATTGGTCTCTGTGAAGCATTGTATGAAAGTAAAAAGCTGATGGAACATATTTTTTGGAGGGTTGGTCCCCATGGGCAATGCCTCCCGAACACATGCTTGAAAAAACCCAGGGTAGAAAGTGCGTGAGTGTCGTCTGGTTGTGACAGGAATCCAGGGGGCTGAATGATTGAAAGTTCCTGCAACGTGAAGCTCAGGAGACAGTCAGATCACCCCCGATCTTATTAAATGGTACAGCACATTTGAAGGGCGAAATGGACTCAATGTGAATTTTAATTGCATATGATTTTAAAAAAAACACTGTTCCTTCACCTCATGTTTTACACACTGGGGCACTGTCATTTTCCTGAAACTGGGAATTATTTGGAATATTATGTAGAACATTCCATAATCAACATTCTCTGGAGAATTCTACAATCTGTGGAGATGTTACAAAGGAAAGAGACACGGGGGTGGGGGGGGGGGGAGCGTGCTGTATGCAAGAGTGAGAGTGGTGGAGCATGAGCCTTGTTCGGATGTCGGTGCTGGAACAGACATACATTGAGTGTGAGGGACAAACAGCATACGATGCCCCTTATCCTCACAGAATTGGGAATGTTATCGATGTTTGTCCTGTAGTGCTGGTCATTGCTACTGATCTCAGATACTGCACTGAGCTGGGTGGTGAGCTCAGATCATGCTTGGTGGGTCTGGTGGTACTAGGGAAGAGATGTACTAAACCATCCGCCAGGATATCTGTGACTCTGTTGACAAACCGTGGGGTAATTGACCCTTATCTGCTATGCTCTGGGTAAAACGTACATGACAGCTCCAAACTGAGGAAAGCTCAATCGAGTGCCCATTGTCCTTTTAAAGATGGCACGAGTGCCAGCAATAATGGAATATCCAGTGGCATCTGGGAGATAGTGGGTACCTCCAGCCAAAGTGGGTGGAAGAATCGGGTTAACATTGAATGAGAGTGACACCATGGGTTAGGGTGGGTAGTTAATGAGGTGAGTTCGGTAAGATAGCACCAGAAAACTAGTTTGGCCTCGTGCAAAGAATCCCCCTGTCACACTCAATGGAAATCACTCAAAGATAAATTATTGTTAGATTCAGACGGATAAGTTGAACACTCTGCTGACCCCATTCACATTTACAGAGCTGCAGAACAAATCCTCATCCAAAACTCTCCATCATCTGAACTCACACCTATATTCTGTTCACCATCATTCCTGGTAATACTGGCGTATTTTACTGGATGCTATCGAAATGTCTATATCTCAGCATTCTGAAACATGTGAGCACATCCTTCCATGATATTGTTGCTCAATCTCACCCTCTCTGTCTATACCCAAAACCACTTTCATTTACAGTCATGCACGGAGACAGGACCTTCAGCCAAAACTGGTCCATACCAACCAAAATGTCCGTCCACATTAACCGCAATTCCCTGCACTTGGCCCATATTCTTCTCTGTCTTTCCAATTCATATATTGTTCGAACAAAGTGCAGCGAGGTTTTGTGATGTGAAGGAAGGCTTCAGAAAAGATCTCGCTGAATCTACCATTCATCTCACCCCAGCAATCAGATTACACAGGAACAATTTGACTAGAGATTATAAACAAGAAGTACAAGCAAATACTGGTGGGAGATGTGTATGGAAGTCAATACTGCAGGGAAAAAATGTACGTTCTAAACAGGAGATTAGATATACAAGCGTTTGCAGGCAAAACCCGACGGGTCTGGTACTATTTGAAGGAAGAAAGTCGGAAGTTTGACCCTCGAATAGCATAGCAGGTTAGGGCACATCCAAGGAGCGGGAAAGTCTATGTTTCGGTCATCAGCCTTTCATCATGAATTTACTTCAGAATTCACTTTTTCCTAATCCTCTGTAGGAAGAGAGTGAGTCAACATTTTTAATTTGGGATTTCTTCATCAGAACAGCTTTTGTTTTTGATCTCTAGTATATGCAGCTCTTTGTTTTATTTTAGATCAGCAATTATCTTGCATGTTGCAGTATTAATGAACAACTTGATCTGGGAAGAGGGGAAGGGGTGAGGGCAAAGATCAGGCAGTGTGTCAGTCACAGCTTAAGGCCCTGTGGAGGTAAAGGAAGGCTTGTTGGAAGCACCACATTGGAATTCGGCATCATTTGAACAGATGTGACAGATTCAGAGAAAGTGGGAGGATGCAGTTTCTCGCGCAGCTGGTCATTGAGTGTCACAGTGGATAGCAATACGGCCTTACAGCATCAATTACCTGTGTTCGATTCCACCCTTTGGTGACATTCTGTGTGGTGTTTGCACGCTGTCCTTGTGTGTGCGTGAGTTTCCTCTGGGTGTTTGGTTTTCCTCTCACAGCCAAAAATGTCCAGGTTAGATTCAGTGACCTCAATAAATTGTTCCACTGATCCAGGGATGTGCAGGTTCGTTGGATTGTCTGTGGAAAATTTAGAGTTACCGGGGTAACGTTTCAGTTTGTTGCTCAGGATGTTATCAGGAGGGTCATTGTGGGCTCGGTGGGCCAAATGGCCTGGTTCCACACTGCAGGGCTTCTTTAATTTGTATGTACCTGTCTGTGTTTGAAAACACTTCCCAGGATGCTACCTATAAGTGCTAACACAATTTGCCTTAACAAAATATTACACCTTCCGTTTCTATCTTTAATGTGAATGTCTCTGTCCATCTGATTCTTTCCCTGGCCTTGGTTTTTCGTTGTGTATTGTATCGAATGCTGGCATCATGAATTTCAGAAATAATGTAATGGTGTGTGTCAGGCTATTGTTCACTTCCCGTTGTGTCCCATGTGTTACTCCATGGACAGGGGAGGGTGTGCTGTGCTGTTGTTCACTTCCTGGTGTGTGCCTTAAGGTGCTTCATGAAGAGGTGCGTGTGTATTCAGGGCAGCTGTTCACTTCCCGGTGTGCCCCACGTCGTGCTTCATGTTAGACAGCGGTGTGTGTGCTGGGCTGTTGTTCACTTGCTGGTGTGTCCCATGTGGTGCTCCATAGACAGGGGGTTGTGTTTCGGGTTATTACTCACTTCCCAGTGCGTACCAAGTTGTGCTCCATGTTGGACAGGGAGTTTCAGCATCTTTGACTCATGTCTTTAAAATTTGGTCTGTGCCTGTCTACTGAACGCCTGTGTTTGTCCCTCTCAGCTGATCACGTGGTCAGGAACAAGAGGAGGACCCTGAAGTATAATTATAAAGGAGTAGATATCTCACTTTTAGTGGAGGGAAGTCTGATTGTCTCCTGTTATTGAAAAGTTAGTGGAGGGGATGGGGATGGGGATGGTTTGCTGGAGGTTGTGCTGTGAGCTACCTCAGACGTTCATGGAGACCTGAGGATTTGGTGACCCAACTCTGGATGGAGCATTGGGACCTTAGTTATAGCATCAGTGTCTGTAACATGAACAACAAATGGAGCAGAGGCTGCAGAGCATGGACTCTCTGAAACCACGGACTGGGCGTGTTTGGGGAAAGGGATCTGCTAAATCTGTCTGGTCTTAAAGTAGCACAGACACTCACTCTCATCCTTAAACATACACGCACACACACCCTCTTTCGCTCACACACATGGAAAGAAACATACACACCCTCTCTCTCTCACTCGCACCCCACCCCCATCCTCCTCCACCCCCCGCCACATACACACTCCGCATCTCTCGCCCAGACACACCTATAAATCTGGGGGGCTAATTTGCGTTTGCAGTTTTATATTTGGTGGATAGATTGTATTTTGTTCAAAACAACATTCAATTTGTACGCAGCCAATCATGTGGCATTTTATAAAGTCTTGCAGTGGAAATAAAACCAGTATGACTCCAGGGTGAAAAAAGTCGGACTCCACACAAGACCTTCCATGGTTGATGCAGGGAAGGTCACATCTTAGCAAACGTAATAGAATTCTTTGAGGAATGAAAAAGTTGATAGTGGAGAAAGGGATGTAGATGTCATGTACATGGACTTCAGTAAGGCGTTTGATGAGATAGACTGATGGAGAAGGTGAAGTCGCAGAAGTCCATGGTGTACTAGCTAGATGGATTAGAGAACTGGCTGGGCAACAGGAAACAGAGTGTAGTAATGGAAGGGAGTTTCTCAAAATGGAAAACTCTTCTGTGTGGTGTTTCACAGGATCCGTGCTGGGACCACTGTTTGTTGTGATATACTACATGATCTGAAGGAAGGTATAGGTGGTCTGATTAGCAAGTTTGCAGATGACACGAAGATTGGTAGAGTATCAGGAAGTTGAGTGGACTGTCAGAGAACACAGCTGAATGTAAATAGATTGGAGAGTTGGGTGGCGAAAAGGAAGATGTGAGGTGATGCATTTTGGAAGATCCAATTCGAGAACTAATTGTGCAGTAACTGGAAAAAGCCCTGGGGAAAATTGATGTGCAGAGAGATCTGGGTGTTCAGGTTCATTGTTCGCTGAAAGTGGCAGGTCGATAGAATGATCAAGAAGGCATACAGCACACTTCCTTCCTGCATTCTAACAATTTAAGAAGTGGAGAACCACAGACCAGTTAACCCGTCACCAGCAGGAGGGAATCTGTTGGAATCTATTGCGTTCAAGTGTAGGTAGGCCGTATTACAGTTGTGTATGACTTTGGTTCGGTCACATTCGGAATACTGCAGACAGTTCTCGTTGCCACATTACTGAAAGGTTCTGGATGCTTTGGAAAGAGGGCAGAGGATTTTCACCAGAATGTTGCCTATTATGGTGAGAACGACATATAAAGAGAAATTTGGTAAATTAGGATTAATTTCATTAGAAAGATGAAGGTTGAGGGAGGACTTTATTGAGGTTTACAGAATCTTGAGAGATGTAAACAGGGTGGATAGCAAGAAGCTTATTCCCAGAGTGGGGGACTCAGTTACTAGGGGTCAAGAATTCAAGATGAAAGGGGAAACCTTTATTGGAGATATGCTCGAAAAGTTCTTTGCGCAGAGGGTGGTGGGTGGCTGGAATGCGTTGCCAGCTGAGGTAGTAGAGGTGGGGACGATAGCGTCATTTAATATGAGGAAGCAGAGGTATCCAGATCCTTAGAAAATAGGCGACAGATTTAGATAGAGGATCTGGATCGACACAGGCTTGGAGGACTGAAGGGCCTGTTCCTGTTCTGTGATTTTCTTTGTTAATTGTAAATACTGGTGAAAAGCGTCTGTTGGTACTTGAAAGGAAAATGAAATCAAGATCAAATGTGACACAGCGTATGTCTGGATACAATAATTTATTATAGAGAACAGAAAAATGACAAGGAGACGAAACAGTTAATTGCATCTGTCTTCAAAGATGACTTCCAGAAAATCTCCCAGAAATACCAGGTCACCACGGGATCTTTGTAACTAAAGACTAAAATAATTCATATACAGTTATGAAGTTGTATTTGGAAACAGAACTGGGATGAGGATTGATCAGTCTGACAGACGGGATATAATTCAAACTGAAATTTCAGAGAAAACAGCAATACACATGTTGATTACAAGAGGGACAACTGTACTTTTCTGTATTCACTTCAGAAGGTTATAAATGCATTCAAATGATTAACGAAGGGAAGGAGTGGGAGAGTGAAGGACTACAGGCCAGTTAGTTGTTATCCGCAGTAGGGAATCTGTTTCAACCTATTGGAACGAAGATCTTTTTGGACACTGAGAAAGTAATAGCAAATTTCAAGTGAATTGTTCTGCACTTATGAAAGGGAAGTTACAATTTAAAAAGTTTTTCTTGAAGATATCTCTTGTATTTGTAAATAATGGCAAATCAGTGAATATGGTACAGTCAGATATTCAGGTAGAGATTTAATTAGCACACGCAGTAAGTTAGCAGAAAACATTAAAGCAAAGTGTATTGGAAGGAACATATGCAAACAGGGGAAGGTAAGCACTGGCGAAACTATTGGGGAACATAGGTGGTGGTAGAAGGTTGTTTGTATGACTGCAGCCCGGTGTACGCTGGTGTGCCACAGGTTTCAGTGCTGTCTCCCTTTAAAGGCCTTCATTTAAAGAGAATCCGAATACAGATGAAGAATCAACTAGACTCAAAGTGTTAACTTCATCTCTCTTTGCGGACGCTGTCTGACTCACTGTGATTTATAGCATGTGTTGGTCTCAGTGCAGATTCTGCTTCTGCAGTGATTTGCTCCTACTAGAAGTAAAGACATTCTGCACGAGTAACACAGAGATTTGGGGAGACTGTACCTGTACAATTTTGATGTCGTGATCTAAGTAAAATAAACTGGTCACATATATTGAATGGGCTTTCTCCAGATTAATTCCTCAGATGGCACAATGGACTGCTGAGGAGACTTGGTCTGAGATCAAGGTGGAAATTTGTGTTTGAAACTGGAGACACTGATTGATTGTTATATGAGAATTTCACGTCTGTTTTACTTGGGAAAAGGAGGAGGCAGATACAGAACTCAAGAAGATGGACTGGGAAGCTCTTGAACAGATTGATGTAAGATGTGAGCAGGGATTGATGTATTGGCTGGTATAAAATTGGACCAATCCCCAAGTCCAGATCAGTTACATCTCAGGCTGCTGTTGGAGACAAGGGATGAAAGGCGCTGATGCAAATTTTTAAATAGAATCTGGTCACAGGTGAGGTGTCCGAGGACTGGAGAACACCCTTTATAGGAAGGGTTGTAGAGATAGAACAGGGAACTATACACCAGTGTGTTTCAGATCAGTGTTAAAGAAAATTTTGCACAAGATAGGTGGTGTTAGAAGGCTGTTTGTGTTACTGGAGACCGGTGTCCCCGGAATACCACAGTGATCAGTGCTGTGTCCCTTATTACTTGTGGTATTCATAAATGGTGCAGGTGTGGATGTAGAGGGGGAGTGGGAGTGTGATAAGTAAGTCTGTGTTTGATACAAAGATTGACCGAGCGATTGGCAGTGAGGAGGAAGGTCTTATCTGACAGTAAGATACAGATGGAATGGTCAGATGGGTGGATCAATGGCAGATGGAATGTAACTCTGATAACTAAGGTGATGCACTTTGGCAGAAGGAACTAAATGGGGAATACGCAATGAATTGTAGCACACAAGAAAGATCATAGGGAGCTTTTCCACACATTCTTGAATGTGACGTGGGAGAATAAAAGGTTACGTAAAAAGTCAATGGAAGCAGTAGGCATAACCTTTACTCATCGAGGCATAGATTACAAGATCGATGTAGCACTTTGTTGAGGCCAATATGGAATACTATGTGGAGTTCTGGGAGCCACATTACAGGAAGGATGTGATTATTCTGGAGGGGGTGCAGAGATTCACCTGGATGTTTCCAATGCTGGAGCATGTCAGCTATGGAGAGAGGCTGAATAAGCTCGGATTGTTTAGTTTGAATGAGAGAAGGCTGAGGGGGACGTGATTCAGAAGGATAAGATTAGAGGGACATGGACAGGGTAGATAGACAGTAGCTGTTCCTTTTAGTCAATTGGCAAGAACAGGGGAGCACATGTTTAAAGGGAAGGATTTGAGGTTTATAGATGATTCGGGGATTGTTTTTCACCCAAAGGGTCATGGAATCTGGAATGGACTTCCGAAGGTGGGGCAGTTATCACGGGTAATCTCACAACCATTAAAAATTATTTGGACGAGCACTTGAAGTGTCATACCATTCATGGCTACGGGACTGATGTAGGAAATTTGGAAAAATATAAATCGTGCTGTATTTTTGATGGTACAGAGACTATGCTTCTGTGATTGTATGTCTGTGGAAGGTCAATCATTGAACAGCTTAAGACAGCAACTAATGGGCTTTGGAAGAGTACATTAACAAGCCTGAAATGTAAAATCTTCTCAACGTACAATATACCAAGGTGAAATGTTGGAGAAGATAATTGTAGCTTCCTTACAGTCCAAAACCAACGAATGGAGAAGAGGAAAATGGCAGACTATGAAGCATCTACTTCAGTTCTGCCTTCATGATAGGATATTTAAAAAATGCTTCCAAACAATTTGAGGTCTACTGAGAAAGAAAGGAAATACAATCAATCACTAACTAAGCAGTTTTGGAGAAAGAATTTGTACTGAAATCTGATAAATCTCCATGGAATGATAATCTATGTCTCTGATTCCTAAAGAAGGTGGCCATGGGAATAATGGATACTCTGCTTTCCGTGTTCCAAATTCCAGGTGATTGAATTGACAGATTTGAGAGCAGCAAATGGAATCCTAATATTTCTAAAGGAGGCAGGGAGACAGCAGGAAATTACCGTCTGCTTAGTACCAGAGAAGCAATCAGGACAATACAAGAGTCTATTAGAAAGAACGCTTTGCCAGGGAACTTTGAGAATTATGTTAATTTGAAAGTAATGAACATGGATCAAGTGAATACCAAATTATTAATGGAGAATAATATTGAAGATTCCGACTGCGAAATAAATTATGGCGAAGCAATAGATGCAGTGAATTTGAATTTTCAGAAACATTTTTGATGATGTCCCAAGTGTAGTGTTGTGACAATGCTACTCCTTTAACAAGGTTATGCTGTCATTGTTTTTCTTTCATAGCAGTCTGAAAAGCAGCGAATCCAAAGAGTCTGGGTTTGACAACTTGGGAATGCTTTCAAGTTGAAAATTAAAACACGTACAATGAGGAGCGAGCTATGCTAGATCCGGTCCTGTGTAATGAGACAGGAATAATTAATGACCTCTTCGTTAGGAATCAACTTGGAAGGAATGATGACAGTATGGTTGAATTTAAAACACAGATGGAGAGTGAAGATAAAATTTAATACCAGGGTCCTGTGCTAAAACGAAGGAGACTACAACAGAATGGAGGGAGGACTTGGCAAAAGTGAAACTGGAAACAAATACTTTATGGTGAGAGTTGACGAGCAGTGGAGGATTTTCAAAGGATTTTTTCAAAGTCCTAAGCAAAAGTATATTCAGTGAAAAGGAAAGACTCTCAGAAAAGGGGCAGTCTGCTGTGGGCGTCTAAGCAAATACGCAAGGCTATCAAATTGATAGAGATGGAATGCAAAGCGGTCAAGAACAGCAGGAACCTAGAAGATTGGGAAAAGATTAAAGATCAACAGAAAGCCACGAAAAAAGCTATAAAGAAAAGTAAGATAGAACACGAGAAAAAAAAAAGGACAGAATATGAAGACAGATAGCAGATGATTCCCTAAATATATAAAATTAAAATGAGTGGCTAACTTCAATGTTGGTCCTTGAGAGGATAAGAAGGAGCATTTAGTTACAGGATATGATGAAATGGCTGAGGCATTGAACAGGTATTTTGTATCAGTCTTCATAGTGAACGACACTAATAACATGCCAGTGATCGACAAAGAGATTAAGATTCTAGATTAGAGTGGTGTTGGTAAAGCACAGCAGTTCAGGCAGCATCTGAGGAGCAGAAAAATCGACGTTTCGAGCAAAAGCCTTTCATCAGGAATGCTCTGAACTGTTGTGCTTTACCAGCACCACTCTAGAATCTGGTTTCCAGCATCTGCAGTCCTTGATTTTACCAAAGAGATGAAGGTAGGTGAGGACTTGTGAACAATCATTATTACAGAGGAGGTAGCATTGGGCAAGCTAATCGAGTAATGGAGATAAGGTTAGACGAATCCCCTGATGTAATGTATCCCAGGGTACTAAAAAGATAGCAGGAGAAATAACAAGTGCACTTGTGGTAATTTTCTACAATTTGCTGAACTCTGGGGTCGTCCCAGCAGATTGGAAAACAGCAAATGGGACGCCATTGTTTAAAAAGGCAGGTAGATAAAAGTTGGGGAATTATAAACCAGTTACCTTAATCTGAGTAGTGGGGAAGATGCCTTGACAATATTATCAAGGAAGAAATAGCAAGGCATTTTGATAGAAAACGGCCCATTGCACAGATGTAGCAAGGATGCATGAAGGGCAGATCATGCTTAACAATCTTTTGGAAATCTACGAAGACATTACGAGCAAGATAGACAACGAGGCAGCAGTGGATCTGGTGTATCTAGGTTTCAAAAAGGCTTTGACAGGGTGCCACATAGTAGGCTGCTGCATAAGATAAAGATGGATGGCGTTACGGCTGAAGTATTAACATGGATAAAAGATTGGTTGACTAACGGGAAGCAAAGAGTGCGTATAAATGAGTGCTATCCTGGCTGGCAATCAGTGCTGAGTGGTGTGCCTCAGGGATCAGTGTTGGGGTTGGAATTATTCACAATGTATATAGATGATGTGGAGTTGGGAGCATGCGTAGTTGGCTAAAGTTTGCAGATGCCACGAAGATGAGTGGTAGACCAAAGTGTGCAGAGTACTGTGAAACTTTGCAGAGGAAAATAGTTACATTGCATGAATGAGTATAGGTCTGGCAGATGGAATACAATGTTAAATATGAAGTAATCTATTTTGTTAGGAGTACCAGTAAAAAGGATTATTACTTGAATTGTAAAAAACGTTACAGCATGCTGCTGTGCAGAAGGACCTGGCTGTCCTTGTGCATGAATCACAGAAGGTTGATCTGCAGGTACATAAAATAATTAGGAACGTAAATGGTATTTTGTTCTTCATTGCAAAAGGGGTTGAATTTAAAAGCAGGAAGGTTATGTTACAGCTGTACAGGGTGCTGGTGAGGTCATACCTGGAGTATTGTGAGCAGTTTTGGCCTCCTTACTTGCAAAGCAATGTACTGGCAGTGGAGGTTATGCAGAGGAGATTCACTCTGGTGAATCTGAAGTTGAGGGGGTTGTCTTATGAGCAGAGACAGAGTAGATCAGCATTATATTCATTGGAATTTAGAAGAATGAGGGGAGGATCTTATAGAAACATAAACAATATTATGAAGGGAAGAGGTAAGAAAAAAGTAGAGAGGATGGTTCCACTATCAGGTGAAGCTAGGACAAGATGGAATAACCTCAATATTAGAGGGAGCAGATTCAGGATTGAATTGAGAAAGAACCTTTTCACCCAGAGGCTTGTAATTCTATGGAATTCCCTGCCCAGTGAAGTAGTTGACGCTACTTTAGTAAATGTTTTTCGAGCTGAGATAGATATGTTTTGAACAATCAAGTAAATAACGGATACGGTCAGAGTGCGGGTAAGTGGACATGAGTCCACGAGTCGATCAGCCTTGATGTTACAGAATGGCTGAGCGGGTTAGAAGGACCAGATGGCCTACTCCTGATCCTCGTCCTTCTGTTCTTATGAAAGTTGAGTGGCCAGTTCTCCCAGCGCAGACCCTCTGCTTTGATTTGTTTGGACTGATTTTTCACAGACTGGCTGTTTACTGAAAGCAGGCAGCCAGTTGTGAAGCTATCAGGCCAAAGAAGAAGTTCCATGCTGATACCCCCGCCCCCTCTCTCTGATATCTCTCCTGGAAGAAACTGGGTTTGATTTTTCCTTTCGAATTTTCCATGGGGTGTTTATGGCGATTGTTTCAAGTACTTCGAACAACACCTTAGATTATTTAGATACAGATTACTTACAGTGTGGAAACAGGCCCTTTGGCCCAACAAGTCCACACCAACCCCCCAAAGAGCAACCCATCCAGATCCATTTGTCTACATTTACCCCTTCGCTCTGCGCAATTGAGCATGGCCAATTCAGCTAACCGGCGCATTTTTGGACTGTGCGAGGAAACCGGAGCACCCGCAGGAAACCCGCGGAGAATTTGCAAACTCCACACAAACAGTTGCCTGAGGCAGTAATTGAATTCGGGTCCCTGGCGCTGTGAGGCAGCAGTGCTAACCACTTTGCCACGGTACCACCCAATGGCTTTCAACCAATTTCAGATTCTCGGTTGAGAAATGAAGTGCAACTGAAGACCAGAAAGCTTCACCTGGACGATTAGCTGAGTAGCCAACTTTTAATATTTTTAAATATTTATTTATAAAACTTTAAAATGAGAAAAGCTGGGAAAAGTCACTTTAGTTCTACCTACTGTGGAACTAGTAGCATGGAAATGGCTTTTAATTGGCTGTCTCTTGGTATTGTCATCCCTAATCATGTCACACAGTAATGCCCCACATCTATGTAGGCTGAATTGAAAGTCAGTTCTTGGTCTTCCCATGTACCCACTCCTTATGAATTTAATTTGCTTACATCATTAAGTTAGGATAATCTGTTGGGTTTTCGGATAGGTTGTTATTCTGCATGCTATTCTCTTCTGTTTGTGTTTCATTCCGTAACCTTGAAAATAAATTCTGTTTTATTTAAAACTAAGTGGCTTAACAAGCTGCGTCACTCCTGGAATATCTTCCTTACACCTGCTTAAGGCAAGAAGCAAAGTTTGAGTCTGCACTACTTCCTTAAAAAGACTTGAGGTGTTCTGTCCTGGCCCATAACAGTGTGCAACAGTGTGATCTAATATACTGGCATGGGTTGAGAATGGTAGAGAGCTGAAAGAAAAAGTGAGTCAGAATAAACAGTTCCTTTTTTTTGGAGTGGAAAGCAATTACGAGCAGGATGATCCTGGAATTGATGTTTGGCACCCATCTATTCAGGAAGTAGATTAAACATCTGCTCTGGGGTACTAAATGGAATGTTTCAAAATCTGCTGATGGTAGCAAACTGAGAATTGATTGGATGAGGCGGATGAAAAGAAGTTAAAGGTAATTGAGACACGTGGAGGAAATGGGCAAATACGTGGCAGATGAACAGCAATGTGGATTGACGTAACACTGAACATTTTGGTTGGAAAAATATAATATCAGGCTAGCATTTCAAAAGGAATTGATGTGAAATGTTGGTCGATGAAGATAGTAACGTGCATACTTTGTTGACTTCTTCACTGAACTCTGAGGTCCATTCACGGCAGTGCATTCTGAAGCCAGACGTCAATACTGGGATTGGCACTGGCACGCTGCCCCATGTACATAGACCCACCAATTGAGTATATGTAACATTGAAAAGGATCTGGATCTCCCTGTACACCAGTCACTCAAAGCATTATTGGAGCAACTGAAAGCCGTTAGGAAGGTAAATGATGTGTTGACCTTCATTTCCGGGGAATTTGAGTCCAGGAATAAGGGTATTTTATTACAGCTCTACTTGACCTTGGTGAGACCCCATCTCGAACTTTGTGCAGTATTGTGTGCAGTTTTGGTCTCCTTACCTAATGAAGGACAAACCTGACATTGAGGGAGAGCAGCAAAGAATGACCAGACTGATCTATAGGATGACAAACTTGTTGTGGGAGCAGAGTTTGGGGCGACTGAGTCTGTATTCCATGTGGTTTAGGAAAATGAGTGAAGATCTCAGTGAGATATATAATACTCTGACAGGGCGAGATTTATTGGAAGCAGGGATGATAATTCACCTCCTGGGACGTCTAAAACAAGC
This sequence comes from Chiloscyllium punctatum, assembly GCF_047496795.1. NCBI lineage: Eukaryota > Metazoa > Chordata > Chondrichthyes > Orectolobiformes > Hemiscylliidae > Chiloscyllium > Chiloscyllium punctatum. The sequence continues at coordinate 55,054,611 of NC_092788.1, read as the reverse complement.
AGCCACAGTATTAGGTACGGCCAGGGCACTCTGCATTGAGATGAGAATAAATGTCTGAACTCACAGACTGGTGAATCTGGGAATTCTATGCTACACAAGCCTGTGGAAGGCAAGGCACTGAATTTCGTTTAGTATTTCTTGACACTAAAGGGACAAGGTTGCAGCAGAAGTTTGGTGTGGGGAGAAAGGATCAACCATCGTTATATTGAATGGGGAAGCAAAATTGATGGACCGAAGTTCGTAATTCACATTGTTCCAATAATTAATCACTTCAAAGGATATACAGTATGCAGTGTTTGGGAAAAAAATTGAAGAGATGTTAGACCAAAAACTAGAATGGGGAGGCTCAATGTGTTGAATGACCTATTCCTTCCCCAATGTTTCTGTGCAGTCTGTGTGAAAACTCTATAACTGTGTCACAAGCTCTCAGCTGTTAGGAAGGAGGCATCTTCTGGATCAACAGGACTGTGTTTCCCATTACCTTTTCTCATACCGAGATTGGTGCTGGGTGTTCTGTTCAATTTTATCCATTAAGGGCTCGGAACAGTTTGATACAATAGAATGTCTTGCTTGGCATTTTAGAGACCGTTGAAGAGTTTGCCACATGTCTATCGTCTGGAGGCACTTTTCGGCCAGAATAGGAAAGCAGGGGAGATTCACTGCCTGAAATTACATTGGGAAGGCAATTGGTGTTTACAATCGACTTTGCTTCAAGGTCACTGTTACTGACAGCAGATTTTAGATTTCGATATTTTATTAGTTGTTTTTAACTTCCACCAGCTGCCAGAGCATTAGCCTGGTCGGGATTGGTAATCCAGTGACATTTCCACAACAGCACCATCTCCACATGGGGACCAATCGGAAACCACACTGAGCAGATAATTTCTGTGCTGCTTGACAGCTCTGTCAAAAATAACTCACACATTTTTGTCTTTCGTGATGGGACTGAGGGGGTGGTAAATGGTCAGATTGTAATTATTCTTCTCTTAAGGGATTGGACATAGTTGAGGAATTTTCCACGTTGCCAGGGAGATATCAGAGTTGGAGCTGGAATGAAACAGTTTCCCAGAGACACGGCTTGTTATGCAGCACAAGTCTTCAGTCCTATTGCAGGAATGGTGTCAGGGCCCATTGCCTTTTTCTTACCTACTGTGTTCAGCTGTTTCTTCATGTCACATGCAGCAAATCGAATTGGTTGGGTATCATCTAAGGGATACTTGTGGCTGAGGATGGTGCAGACATTGCATACTGTCTTTTACACTGATGTGCAGCAAAGTTCCATTCTTTCGGGGAATGGCAAAGCAATAACCTAGTGGTATTGAGCTGTTAGTCTAGCGACCCAGGCAATGCTCATGTGACCTCAGTTCGAATACTGCCACAGCAAATGGTGGAATTCAAATCCAATAAATATTTGGAATTAAGAGTCTAATGATGATCAAGAAACAGTTGCTGATTGTGTGAGAAACCCATCTTGTTCACAGATGCCCTTTCGGGAAGGAAACTGCCATTCATTCCTGCTCTGGCCTACATGTACCTCCAGACCCACAGTAATGTGTTTGACTCTTAACTACCCTCCGGGCAATACAAGATGACCTATCCAGCGACACACTAATCCCATTGAATAATTAAAAAAAATAATATTTGTGGAGTCCTCTTCTTTCGTCAGTAGTTTCATAGTTCAACTCCATTTCTGACTAGCTGTGGCAGGACTGCAGAGCTTCGATCTGATCTGTTTGCTTTGTAATCATTTCGTCCTCTCTATCAGATGTTAGTCCTGTTGTTTGCAATGTATGTGAGTAGTCAAGTGTGGTAGCTTTAAATGGGTTGCCATCAGTTTTAGGTCCACACGGCTCTGACCCTGGTATGTTCACCTCCACTCGTGACTGAAACATCATTCAGCTTAATGAGAATAATGGACTGAGGAATTATCCTGGGCAAAAAGTTACAGATTGTAACTCAGTACAATTCTCCTTCTGTCCAATTGTGATCTACACTATTACATGAATTCCCGGGTTTGCGCTGCAACTTCTGCAATGCAATTCTGCTGTCTATCGCCCAATTCATACAGAGACCCATTGACCTGCACCCCGTGAGCTACTCTGGTTTCTGATGTGGTAGCACTTCCATTTCGATATTCTCATCCCTCTGAGCGTTTGTTTATTGTGTCACACCTCTTATTTTCTTGTTTTTCAAAACTCCAAAACGCATTCCGTGAGGTAGCACCAAGGCTCAGTGTTTAGTGCTGCTGCCTCATAGCGCTAGGGACCCAGGTTCGATTCCATCCTCTAGCGACTGTCTTTATGGAGCTGGCGCATTCTCCATGTGGGATTCTTCTGAGTGCTTTGGTTCCCTCCCACAAACCAAAAATTTGCAGGTTAGGTGCATTATTCAGGGGTAAATATAGGATAAGAAAATGGGTGTGCTTGGTTTACTCTTCAGAGGATCGGTGTGGACTTGTTGGGCTGAAGGACCTGTTTCCACAGTGTAGCGATTCTAATTCTAACATTCATCTGAACGTTTTCCCTTGCAGTTATGCCACTTTCGGTGCTTAAATTGAATGTGCTTCACTCTGCTTCTCTCCATGACTTTCATTAAGAACTCTGTAGTGTCAATGATTCCAGTCGTATGTAGTTTCAGAACCAAGATATTTGTGCATCTTTTGTTAATTTACACTTCCCAGTGGAGATAGAAGAGGTGAACGGGCATGTGTTGCAGCTTCTGTAATTGCATGGGAATGTGTCATGGGGAGTTGGGAAGTGTTCAGGATGATGGAGGGTGTTACAGAAGAAATGGTCCCTATGAAATGCTGTCAGTGGTCGCAAGAGAAGATGTGTTTGATAGTGCTGTCCCATTGGAGATGGTGGAATGATGGAAGATGATTCTGTGAATGTGGATTCTAGTACAGTAGAAGTGAGGACGAGGGGAGATCTATCATTGTTCTGGTAAGGAGGGGACGGAGTGAGGACAGAAGCGCGGGAGTTGTGATAGTCACAGCTGAAGGCCCTGTTCAATGGAATTAGCGGACTTCTGATTTGAAGGAAAAGGCGGTCACATCAGTGGCAGTTCACTGGAATGTGGCGTCATCAAACAGAAACAACAGAGATGGAGAAACTGGGAGAATGGAGTCAGCTTCCGCTGATCATGTGTTCAGCTACATGCAGAAGTCCCCCCCTGAATGATTGAAAAGACTTAGACATCTAAATTAAGGCTTTCTGTCTCACATCTGATCTGAAGCGGGATGTGGAAGTAGACCCAGAGGAAGGTCAGTGGGTATACCTGGGCAGACATTCAAGCAGATATCCAATAACGCTAAGAAATTGTTGTTTCTGTTCAAAAAGAAGGACTCGATTAGAAGATGTACCACCATGGTTGACAAGGATACCATGATGAGCATTAGTGTAGGGCCAGATTTAGGATGTTTATTTCAGGGCCCATAAGCAGATGTGGGGCATGACTTTCAGCTGTGATTCCTGAATTCTCCCCAGAAACCCCTGTCACTGCTGCTCCATCCTCTTCCCTGCTCCTCTCCTTTCCTGATTCCAGGTTCTCCATCTCAAATTACAGAGCACATTCTCTCACATTATGGTCCCTCCCCACTTCACCTGAAACTCGTTCCAGTCTACCTTCCCTGCACTAGCATCAATCTGCGTTTTGTGCTGCCACCTTGCCACTGGTCTCAGTGTGGCTCAGCCTCACTATTCATGCTGTTTTACACCTCCCATTCACATCTCACTCTGGAAAGTTTCATTGTTGGAGTAAACCGTATTAAAAACACCATTCTCCCTTTGCACTGAATTCACATTGTGATCCCAAATCCAAAAAGTACACCCAGCCTTCATCTCACTCTGCTAAAGGTGCATGCTGACCGTATGGTATAAGAATTCTTTTTTTTTTAACATAGAACTGGCCAAATATACGTTTTCACTGTTGAGATCATCACCCCCTTTAGACAAAGGAATTTGTTTGCTTGACGTCTCATGAGCACGAGTAAGAATTGCAAGCTGCCTTAGTATTGTAACATGGAGAAAAACAAATTTCATTATGAAGTTTGGGCAGTGTGTTGTTTACCTGTCACTTTTAATACTGTTACAAATTTGCAGTGGTTATCTTTAAATGTTTGCTCTTGAAGCTAGAATCAGATGGAGTGTTGAGGGGTGACATTCTAGAAGTTTTAATATCATGGGAGGCATGGATAGGGAGAATAGCCAAGGTCTTTTTGAGAGGACAGGAGAGTCCAAACATAGATGACGTAGCTTAAGGTTAAAAGGAGGAAATTTAAAAGGGACAAATGGACAACATTTTCGCACAGAGGGTAATTTGCTTATGGAATGAGCTGCCAGAGGAAGATGCAAGTGCAGCTACAACAGTTCAAAGACATTTGGACAAATATATAAATGGGAAACGTTCAGAAGCATATGGGCCAAATGCAAGCAGATGAGACTAGTTTCGTTTGGAAAACCTCGTCAGCATGGACAAGTTGGACCAAAGGGTTTGTTTGTGCACGATATGACTGTATGAATCAAAGGAAGCAAGGAAAAAGGGAAGAAAGATATGATGTAAGAAAACTGGCAAGAAATATAAAAGCAAGCAGTGCAAGCTTTAATATGTATATAAAGAAAGTTCAAGATGAATGTATGCCCTTTGGTAGAAATGAAGTCAGGAAAATATATTGAGGATGTTTGGAGGGTATGCCTAGAGGGAACAGACAGATAATTTACACCAGAATTTTATATCATTCCTCACATTAGAAGGCACTGTAAGTATTTCAATGATATAATCAAAATAGCAATAAGAGGGAAGTTAGTGAACTGCCTCTAACAAAAGGAAAAAGGCTTTTTAATAAACAGATAAGAGTAAGGGTACGCAGGTCAGCAGTAATCCACAGTTGGTTTTAAAAGCGGCGGTTACAGAGTGACTGGTGTTCCTGTGAGAAATATTTCATAACTCTTTGGATTGCAGGAATTTTCCAGTGAAACTGGAGACCCTTCAATGGGGCGCCTGTTTTCAAGAAAACAGCGAGACTGAAAGCAGTAACCATTTAGCCTCAATATTATTGTTGGGAATCTGCTAGAGTCTATTATTAAGGAAGGAATTGCAGGACAATTAGAAAAAGCTTCATGCAAAGTCAACATGGTTTTGTGAAAGGCGATCTACATTTTGCCTGTAAAATCATGCAAAGTTTTTTTTCTGGAGATCCCTGAGAATGTAAAAAAAGGACATGATAAAGGGGATCTGGTAGATACGAGGCTTTCTCAAGATTTTTCATAAGGTTTCACGAAAAAAAACTTGTTACACAAGACAGAAGCTCATAATTTGACAGCTAATATATTAGCATGGGATGACGGTTGGTTAACACATAGAAATCAGACTGTCAGGGTTAATGGATCTTCCTGATGAATCTATCTGCTGGAGTATCACAAATATCAGTCCAATGCAAGATTTAGTTACAATCTATACTGAAAGCCGGAGCTGAGTGCAATATATATCCGAGTTTGAGGATGACACTGAGAACCAAAAGGCAGACTGTTACTTAATGGAGAAGACACCCGCAAAAGGATCAGTGCGAAGGGATGGGATTGTTTTTGTGTCTGAAGCATAACGTCAGCATGCTGATGCAGCAAATAACTAGGTTGGTTCATTAGGCGGGTTCCTGGAATGAAAGGGATTAATTATTGAGTACATCTAAAATGGTGAGGCGTTTATTCATTGTGGTTGAAATGAATGTGAATGATATTACTGAAATGGACAAGAGAAAGAGGGGGCTTGACAAGGTAGCTTTCGAGAATGTGGATCAATTCCAGGGCAGAGAGCCGAACTTAGGGTTGGAGATACAAAATAAGGGAAATCGATACAAAAAAACGTCTTCTTTCAGAAGAGAGTGAATGCCTGGAATTCTCTAACCCAGAGGTTGTGGAGACTGGGTCACTGAATGTATTTACAGACTGGCTGGATTGGGTTTTGACATATCAGCGAGTTGAGGGATACAAGGGGTTAGCGGGAAAGTGGAGTTGAGCCCTGAAGGAGATCAGCCATGTTCTTATTAAATGACAGTGCAGGCTTGAGGGGCCGAATAGCCTGCTTCTGTTTCTATTTCTTACGTTCTTATGTTATTCTTCTGGAAAGTAACTGGTTTTTTCCCTGAAAATGGTGTTGTACAATGGTGCATTCAGGGAGAGCAGAGGATTTGTTTGAGCTCACGCTGGTTGCGGGGAGAAGGCTGTATTCACAGCGAATGTGGGTCTGTAACAAGACCCACACCTGGAGCAGAAGTTACAGAGACAGGAAACCTGAAAAGAGGGATTGAGGTGAGGGTCAATTCCTGACTCAGCCTGGATTTTCCAATTAAATTTCCCAAACTATATCTAACCATCGGGGTGACCTCGATCTGCCCCTGTGTAGCAGGCCCGAAGGGCTGAATGGAACATCAGAACATAGGGCTGAGGGACACGAGTGGGACATTCGGCCCTTTGACACTACTCCACCAGTTGATAAGGTCGTGGCTTATCGCATTGTGGTCCCAGCTGCACTTTTCACTCCAAGCAGCATTATCCAATTTCTATGGAAAATCAGATGAAGCCAGCCTCGACATAATAAAAAGCTTCATTCATCCCATACTTCTGGGAAGGAGAATTCCTACGTGAATAAATGCCCACTTTGTGAATTTCTCCTCACTCTGGTTCTGACTGAGGTTGGAGGGTGTCACTGTTTCCTTTTCTAGTCCCACTCCTTCACTACTCACATCACATTTTAAATGTGACCAGATTGGTGAAATGGCCGATGATAAAAGTCTTAGACTGGGTCAGGTTCAATGATAAGAACAAGTCAAGCAGATTTCTTTAGTCAGACACAAGTAACTATTATAACTAATGGAGGAGCATGGTTGATCTGTGTTTCACACTGCTGCCTCACATCACCAAGGAGCTGGACTCAATTCCAACCTCAGGGGTCCTGTATGTGGAGATTGAACATTCTCCCCGTGTCTGTGTGGGTTTCATCCCAGTGTTCCAGTTTCCTTCCACAGTCAAAGAATGTGCAGCCTAGAGTGGATTGGCCATGCTAATTTGCCCATAGTGACCAGGGATGTGTATGTTAGATGTGTCAGTCATGCGAAATGCATGGTTACATGGATAGGATGGGGGCAGGTCTGGCTGGGATGCTGTTCGCTGGGTCAGTGTGGATTTGATGGGTAGAATGCCCACGGTTGAGGTTCTAGAACAATATCAAAAAGTTTGGACTATACAAATACCCAACGGATATCTACCTGATACACTCTGCTGAAGGCTTTGTATGTTTCAGTAAGATCACCTCTCTTTCGATGAGTAACCATAACATAAGACCTTCATCCCTGGAATACATGAAGTGGAACATCGCTGAACTGCTTCCAATGTAATTGTATCCAATCTCAGGGAAGTAGACAAAAACTCACCTCACACCCCAGGTGAGGTTTTTTTTTGCTTTCTCAGTGCTATGAGTTTTTGGAACTCTCTTCCCCGCAGACCATTGGAGGCAGAGTTATTGAATATTTTTGAGGCACAGACAGAATGTTTCTAAGTAGCAACAGAGTCAAGGATTATCAAGGAATGGGCAGCGATGTGCACCATGGGGAAATGTTGACTGTGGTAAAAAATGACACTGCTTCAGAACATCCGGCAAAATGAAATGGTAATCTAGAAAACATTTTAAAATGCTAACAGTGATAGAACAGAGTTCCAAGGATCAGAGAGCTGCTCTGTCATTAGAGAGAGACCACTTGTGGTCGTTTAAGCTGAGGGTCACCACGCCTCGAGTGATGGGTTGAGGATGAGACAGCGTCCCCATCATGGTAACCTCTGTGACTGTGGTGAAGTGAACCAGCGCTGCTGGCCTCCATCTGCATCGCAAACCAGCCGTCCAGCCAACTGAGTGGGAGACAGTGTAACTGTTACAGACAGAAACAGGCACAGGCAAAGGGCAAGAGAAACAGTCATAACAATGAAAAAGTTACAATTCAGGTAACGGTCAAAATAACGACTGAGGGTAAAAACGTTCTCTGCTAGAAATTGTATTTTATAATGAGACAAGTATTTCAAATCCGTCTTTGGCTGAATACGATAGGGTAAGACATATGAAATAACCAGAATTACTAAGTGTGACTGGATATCGATAACGTGTAGATTTTTGATTGCTCTGTGTAAAATGTTCTTACCATTACATAGACAAAGAAAGCTGGTGGAATATATTGTTGGGAGAGTGCGCCCCCATGGGAAAAGCCCTCGAGCAGGCACTTGAAGAAAACCGGAGTAAAAGTGCCTGAGTGTTGTCTGCTCAGTGACAGGAGCCCAGGGGTTGAATGACTGAAAATTCATGTAACATGGAACTGAGAAATGTATCAGATCAGCCACAATCTTCTTAAATGCTAGAATGCGTTTGAAGGGCTGAATGGCCTCATGGTGGATTTGAATTGCATGTGATTTGAAAATTGTACAACTTTGTTCCTTCCCCTTCTGTGTTACATGCGGGGTCATTGACATTTTCCTGAAAATGGGAATTATTTGGAACACTAACTTGAACATTCCACAATCAGCGTTCTTCAGAATATTCTATCAACATGTGGGAATATTGCAAATGCGAGAGAGAGAGAGAGTGTGTGTGTGTGTGTGTGTGTCTGTGTGTGTGTGTAGGCTTTGCATGCAATAGTGAGAGTCATGGACCATGAATCGTGTTCGGATGTCGGTGCTATAACAGATATACAGTGCTATACAGTGAGTGTGAGGGAGCAGGGAGAATGGTGACCCTTATCCTGACAGAGTGGGAAAAGGTTATTGAAGCTTGTCCTGTATTGCTGAATATTTCTTCAGACCGCAGATACTGCACTGAGCTGGTTGGTGAGCTCAGGCCATGCTTGGTGGGTCTTGTGGTGTGGCTCCCTCTGTGAAGAAAATGGTCCCCCTCTGTACTAGCCCTTCCACCAGGACCTCCATGCCCCTGTCAACAAACCGTGGTGCAATTTATCCTTACCTGCCATGCTCAGGATAAACTGTGCAGGGCAGCTGCAAACTGAGAGAGCTCAATCGTGTGTCCATTATGTTTTAAAGATGGCACCAGTGCAAGGGATCACGGACTATCGGGGCATCCTGGCGATCGTGAGTAACTCCAGCCATGATGGGTGGGATCGGGCTGGCACTTCTTGCAGAGGATGGTGCAGATAAAACATCCTTCTCTTTTACACTGATGTGCAGGTATGTTCCATTATTTAGGATGGGAAAGATTGTGGAGCATTCTCCTCCAGTCATTTGTTTAATCGTCCATCACCATTTAGGACTGAATGTGACAGGACTGCTGTGCTTCCATCAGATCTTTTTGTCAAGCACGGTAGCTTTAATGAGTTAGCATCAGGTTAAAGTTCATGTGATTCTGACTGACATCTTCACCCACACTCGTCACTGAGTCATAGATGGTGTTGATGGTAATGACAGACTGAGGTGTTACCCTGGCAAGAAGTTACAGGTTGTGGTTGAATGCTGTTCTACTTCTCCTGCTGCTGTGGTCTACAGCACTACGTGAATACTCAGTTTCGAGCTGCAATATCTGCAATGCAATTCTGCTGTCTGTTCCCCAAATCTCACTGAGACCCATTCACCCATGAGCCCTGCACTCAGTGACCTAACCTGGTTTCTGATGTGGAAATACTTCCATTTTCAAACTCTCATTCTGCTGAGGGTCTGTCTCCCCGGGTCTTGCTTCCAATCTGACACATTCCGCAAAAGCATTTAACTGATCTTAATTCAAATGTTTAATTCACCTGAATCCTTTTCCTTGAGAAATACCATCTTCTGTGTTTAAAGTGAATGTGTTTCCTCTGTTTCTCTCCCTGACCATGATTAAGAGCTCTGTAGTGTCAGTGATACCAGCCTTATGTAGTTGCAGAGCCAATGAATTCTCTGGATTCCCAATCATCTTCACCACATTGCATGTTTTCTCTTTTGGTTTAATGCCTTGTAACACATGGCTGCCTTGTTCTCCCATGAGCATGTTTCATCTTCTTGGGGTTGCATTTCTGGTATTATCTTCCGAATTATCCCCAGAACCTTCTCCCATTGCTGCTCCATGGTCTTTCCTGCTCAGCTCCCCTTCCAATTAACTCTGGCCAGCTCCTCCCGCATGTCTTGGTAGTTACATTGCTTAATTATAACCACATTACATCTTGAAGAAAGCATTGCATATAACTGAAAGAAGGAGTTTTGAGAGATGGGCCACGAAGAATGACTGGTGGATTTCTTAAATAGACACAAAGGGTGAACGAGAGAGAGAGAGAGGATATAGATATGGAGATGTGGAAAATGAGAAACTATATGATCGAAATAGATATACTTCCCTCAATGTTTTGGCAATTCCTGTGGGCGGTGGTCCTTTGTACAGTGCACGTACAACAGAGCAATATGTTTAAATGCTGGGTCTGATGCCATAACTTTTCTCTCCAACAATATGACAGACACTAGCTTTGGAAAGAACCCAACAGGCCAACATATTTAATTCCTGGTAGAAAGTGGATTAACTGAAATAAGTTGGGAAACCAGAAACAAGAATTTATAACACACATCCTAAGAAGAATGAGAGACTAGAGTTGGGAATCCCAGAAAAGGGGGAACGTTGAGAGAAAGGGAAGATATCACTTCAGATGAGGATCAAATATTGTTTTAATGATTTATAAATTTTATACATCGTGTGCATCATTTTTCGTTAACTATGTCTCCGTTGTCATTCAGAATGTGTTGTACACATATGAACAATCTTCCTTATCTGAACACACACTGATTAAACAGTGTATAAAAAATCATTTTTCCTCCATTTCACACTGTCCTGTTGTCGTGCTCGCAGGATACATGAACACCAACTGGCTACTAAAAGACATGACCCACTCTCACTCGTTCCCATACATACAGGAAAAGGACACCACGTTGACTGTGACAACACACACTTCCTAGGACAAAGCCACACACGAAAGTTCTTAGAAGCATGACATTTTAGCCAGAAGTACATCAATAAACATATTAATTTCGATCCTATCTACCTTCCCTTGAACAAAAAAATGGAAATGACATCACGACACTTAAGAAACCAAGACCTAGAAATAGAAAGACACGACATCCCACCAGTGCGTCACCAGAGACTCTCACTGATGATGTTACCCAGTCTTGGTGACGAAACATCTGAAAACAAACCTTCAAGTTCAGCGAGTTAACATACATAATTATAAATTGTTATTTTTCTCTTAATCGTGGAATTTGCGACTACTTTGTCACTCATGTTTTAACAGATAACGAGGTGAGGTGAGCTTTTCTGGGTGTGTGGTTTTAATTAACAGAGGGGTTCAACATCGACATCATAACAGTTTGAGGGCTTGTCGTATGGAATTTAGACAGATGTGAACAGATTTGGGGTACAAAAGGTCCCAGCAGATTCCAACACTTGGCAGTTAGTGACCTAGATCTTCAAGTAATACAGGTGAGAAAATTCATTTAATTTTGTTTCCTTGTGGTCGGTTAATTTAAAAGAAATGGCTTTTAATATTACTAAAAAGGTTCTGAGGTTTGAAGATGGTACCCAAATTTGCCAAGAACGTGTAGAAAGATAAAGGAAGGGCATACTTTTAGAATTAACATGTAGAGTAGAATTGTGTTTCACCAGAGACAAAAGGAAAGCTGTCATCATAATGGAGTTGCTCAAGCACTTTGGTCTATCAGAGAAGCTGGCAACTGCAGTCGAGTTAGAAAAAACTTAAATTGCAAATATGACAACTGCAGTTAGAAGATAAAGAGAGAGACTGAAAGAGAGAGAAGATAGAGAAAGAGAAAGAGAGGAAAAAGGAAGAGAGGGAGAATTTGAAATTCAAAAGTTTGGAATTAGTTAAGAAAGTTAAATTAGCAGGATGAAGATGAAGGGAGAATGTAGGGATGTATGCAACTGTGTTAATACATTGCCATATTTCAGTGCGAAAAATGCCAAAACCGTTTTTATTTCATTTGTGAAATTGGCTCGGCAAATGGCATATCCAGTGAACCTGTGGGTAATGCTAGTTCAGACTAAGATGGTGGGTACAGCTTGAGAGGTATATGCAGTGCTGTCACGTGAGGGAGCAAGAGATTATGCAGATGTCAAGCAGGCTACGTTGAGTGCTTATGAATTGGTACTAGAAGAATATAGACAGCGGTTCAGAAATATAGAGATGGAACCAGGTCAGACTTATATTGAGTTTGAAAGAATTAAACACAGTCATTTTGAGAGATGGGTGCAGGCCTTAAAAATGGATAAGACCTGTGAGGCTCGAAGGGAGATTATTCTGCCGGAGGAGTTTAAAGACTCACTTCCAGAGATGGTAAGAATTCAAGTGAATGAATAGGAAGTTCAAGAAGTGAGAAGCGCAGCAGAAATGGCAGGTAAATATGCACTGGTGCATGAGATTATATTTAGCTTCTGGGAGGATTTTCATCCTGTGAGGGATAGAAATTGGGAGAAGGGGAGATCCTAAACAACAAAACATAGAGTAAAGCACACTGGCAATAGTTTACCACCGGTGAAAAAGAAGCCCAAGGGGGTTGAAAGGTGGTGAAAGGCCTCAGGTGTTCTCATTATAACGGAGCGGAACACATAAAATTACAGTGCTGATGGTTTAAGAAGGACACTGGGAAAAGGTGTTTTCACTGCAGTAAACTGGGACACACCGTGCTGGGCATTGAAGCAAGGCACTTTGGGAAAAGATGTGATTAAGCCAGTGGTATTAGTGAACCTGGTAAAGGAGACCCCAAGTAGAGCCGAGGAGCTGCAGGAGAGTGCACAGCCTAGACAGGGGCTGGGTATGGAGTCAGTGCCTGATCCCTACAAAGAATACACCTCTGTAGATAAAACTTACTAAGCAAAAAAGGGGTGTGGGGAGAGGACAAAAGTAATAATTTTGCAAGATGCAGGATCTGTTCAGTTTCTAATAGTTGAGAAGTGAGGAGCCGGAAAGGCAAAACAGATCAGACAGCATCCGAAGAGCAGGACAATCAATGTATCAGTCATAAACCCATCATCAGGAATGTGGCAGGGAACAAGGGGGCTGAAAGGTAAATACGAGGGTAGGAGCTGGGATGGCAGGAGGGTCACTAGGAGGGTGATAGGAAAATGTAGGTTGGAGTATAACTGATATGTCAGAGGGGAGGGTGGAGTGGATAGGTGGGAAGGAAGATGGACAGTTAGGGCAGTTCAAGAGGGCAGTGCTAATTTAAATGGTTGGGGGAGGGGCACTTTGGAAATTGGTGAAGTCAACGTTGATGCTGAATAGTTTGACGTTTTCAGCTGTCCTACCACCTAGCCACTTTACCCTCCCCTCCGAACTATAACCATCAGACCCCGCCTAAATCTACCTATCGCCTTCCAAGCGACCTTCCACCCAGTTCCACCCCCACCATCCTATTTAATTCTCAGCCCCTTCCCCCTCCCTTACTTTCCTGATGAAGAACTTACGCCTGAAACGAGTCTTTGACAAGGAGATTGAGTGAAGTGATTACGCCACAGTTGAAGACGGTGAAGACATGGCTGCCAAGTTCAGTGTGCTACGTGCTTGATGTCGGAGGTCAACGACTCTGGTGTGTCTGGCTCGTATAAGTGTGGAAAGTGTGTTCACGTTCAGCTACTGACCGAGCATATTGCAGCACTGATGAAAGAACTCGAGGACCATTGGCTCATCCGAGAGAATGAGATCTTTCTGGACAAGACCTTCAGCGAGATTATTACACCGACCATACCAGAAAAGAGCAGAAGAGAGCAGACGATGAGGAAGGCGGAGAGGAGACCCCGGGGTGTAAGAGACTCCGGGGGAAGTACCTGTCGGGAACAAGTTGAATCTTTTGGAAACAGTAGAGACAGATGACACTGCCAGTCCACGAGGCGGCCAGGTCCGTCAATCAAAAGTTGGCGTGGAGGCACAGCGGAAGAGTCGGACATCACACAGAGCTGTGGTAATAGGGGACTCCATCGTGAGAGGAACTGACCGGGGTTTTTGTGGCAGCAGACGGGACTTAAGGATGGTTTGTTGCCTTCCTGGTGCCAGGGTTAAAGACATCACAGACAGAGTGCAGGAAATTCTCAAGGACGAAGGTGAAGAGCAAGAGGCGGTCATACATGTCGGCACAAATGATGTCGGAAAGAAGAGGAAGAACATACTACAGCGGGACTTCAGAGAACTAGGAAGAAGACTGAAAAGCAGAACGTCCAAGGTGGTTATCTCGGGTTTGCTTCCAGTTCCTCAGGGTGGTGAGGCCAGAAACAGGGAGATAATGGATTTGAACACGTGGCTGGGAAACTGGTGCAGGAAGCAAGGATTTAAATTCTTGGATAACTGGGGTACATTTTGTTGTAAGCATATATTGTACAAGAGAGACGGTTTGCACCTTAATAGATTAGGGACCAGCATTCTGGCAGGCAGGTTTGTTACTGCAACACAGCTACGTTAAAACTAAGTATCGGGAGGGAGAGGACAAACTGGATGTTTTAGAAGGAAATTGAAGGGAAAATTAGAACAAGGGAAATCAAGAAAGACAATAGTATCAATGAGGCAGAAAACTCAAAAAGGGATCATGTTGTAAGGTTGAGTGAAATAGGAGTTGATGGGAAGGGTGAGGGCAGTAACAAATTAAAAACACTATACATGAATGCACGAAGCATTAGAAATAAGATGGATGAGCTTGAGGCTCTTTTGGAAATTGGCAAATACGATATTGTGGGGATAACTTGAGACGTGGCTTCAAGTGGACAGGGCCTGGGAAATGAATATACAAGGCTACACGTGCTATCATAAGGACAAACTGATCGGCAGAGGGAGTCGGGTGGCCATGTTGGTAAGGGATGACATTCAGTCCCTTGCGTAGGGGGACCTAGAATCAGGGGATGTAGAGTCAGTGTGGATAGAGCTGAGAAATTCTAAGGATAAAAAGACCCTCTTGGGAGTTACCTACAGGCCCCCAAACAGTAGTCTGGATGTCAGATGTAAGTTGAATCAGGAGGCGAAATTGGCCTGTCGCAAAGATGTAACTACAGTTGTTATGGGGGATTTCAACATGCAAGTAGATTGGGAGAATCAGGATGGTATTGGACCTCAAGAAAGAGACTTTGTGCCTCCGATATGGATTCTTAGAACATCTGGTGCTGGAGTCTAACAGGGAGAAGGCAATTCAGGATCTGGTATTGTGCAACGAATCAGAATAAATCAGTGACCTCGAAGTGAAGGAGCCGTTGGGAAGTAGTGACCATAATACAATAAGCTTCAATCTGCAATTTGAGAGGGAGAGGGTACAATCGGAAGTGACAATATTTCTGTTGAATAAAGGGAAATATGGAGCTATGAGGGAGGAGCTGACCAAAGTTCAATGGTTTAATTCCTTAGCAGGGATGAAAGTGGAGGAACAATGGCAGATATTTCTGTGTATAATGCAGAAGATGCAGGATCAGTTCATTCCATAAAGGAAGAAAGATCCTAGGAGGAGGCATGGGCGGCCGTGGCTGACGAGGGAAGTTAAGAAAGATATAAAGTTAAAAGAGAAAAAGTATGACATAGCAAAGAAAAGTGGGAAAACAGAGGACTGGAAAGCTTTTCAAGAAGAACAGAGGATTACTAAGAAGGAAATACGCAGAGAAAAAATGAGGTCGAAGGAAAACTGGCCAAAAATATAAAGGAGGATAGTAAAAGCTTTTTCAGGAATGTGAAAGGCAAAAAAATGGTTCAGACTAAAGTTGGGCCCTTGAAGAGAGAAACAGGGGGATATATTACAGGAAACAAAGAAATGGCAGAAGAATTGAATTGGTACTTCAGATTTGTGTTCACTGGGGAGGACACAAGCAATCTCCCTGAGGTAACAGTGGCTGAAGGATCTGAACTTAAGCGAATTAATATTTGCCAGAAATTGGTGTTGGAGAGACTGTTACGTCTGAAGTTTGATAAGTCCCCGGGGCCTGGTGGTCTGCATCCCAGGGTACTGAAGGAGGTGGTTCAAAAAATCGTGGATGCGCTGTTGATTATTTACCAGAGTTCGATAGATTCGGGATCAGTTCCTGCGGATTGGTGGGTGGTTAATGTTACCACTTTTTAAGAAAGGTGGGAGAGAGAAAACAGGAAATCACAGACCAGGTAGTCTAACCTCAGTGGTGGGAAAGATGCTGGAGTCTATTATAAAGGATGAAATTACGACACATCTGGAATCGTAGTAACAGGATAGGGCAGAGTCAGCATGGATTTATGAAGGGGAAATCATGCTTGACTAATCTTCCAGTATTTGTTGAAGATGTAACTCTGAAGATGGACGAGGGAGATCCAGTAGATGTAGTGTACCTGGACTGTCAGAAAACTTTTGATAAAGTCCCACTTAGGAGGTTAGTGAGCAAAATTAGGGAGTATGGTACTGGGGGCAAAGTACTGACTGGGATTGAAAATTGGTTGGCTGATAGGACACAAAGAGTAGTGATAAACGGCTCCATTTCGGAATGTCAGGCAGTGTCCAGTGGGGTACCTCAGGGATCAGTGATGGGACTGCAGCTTTTTACAATATATGTTAATGATATCGAAGATGGTATTAGTAATAACATTAGCAAATTTGCTGATGATGCTAAGCTGGGTGGCAGGATGAAACGTGAGGAGGATGTTAGGAGATTGCAGGGTGACCTGGACAGGTTAGTTGAGTGGTCAGATGCATGGCAAATGCAGTTTAATGTGGATAAACGTATGGTTTTCCACTTCGGTGGCAAGAACAGGAAGGCAGATTGCTACCTAAATGGAATTTAGGTAAAGGGGCAGTACAGAGAGATCTGGGTGTTCTTGTACACCAGTCAATGAAGGTAAGCATGCAGGTACAGCAGGTAGTGAAGAAGGCTAATAGCATGCTGGCCTTCATAACAAGAGGGATTGAGTATAGAAGCAAAGAGGTTTTTCTGCAGCTGTACAGGGGCCTGGTGAGACCACACCTGGAGTACTGTGTGCAGTTCTGGTCTCCAAATTTGAGGAAAGGCATTCTGCTATTGAGGGAGTGCAGCGTAAGTTCTCGAGGTTAATTCCTGGAATGGCGGGACTATCTTCCGCTGAAAGACTGGAGCAATTGGGCTTGTATATCCTTGAGTTTAGAAGACTGAGAGGGGATCTGATTGAGAAATATAAGTTTATTCAAGGATTGGACACTCTGGAGGCAGGAAACAAGTTTCTGCTGATGGGTGAGTGCCGTACCAGAGGACACAGCTTAAAAATACAGGGTAGACTATTTAGGACAGAGATGAAGAGAAACTTCTTCACCCAGAGAGTGGTGGCTGTGTGGAATGCTCTGCCCCAGAGGGCAGTGGAGGCCCAGTCTCTGGATTCATTTAAGGAAGAGTTGGATAGAGCTCTCAAAGATAGTGGAATCAAGGGTTATGGAGATAAGGCAGGAACAGGATACTGATTAAGGATGATCAGCCATGATCATATTGAATGGTGGTGCAGGCTCGAAGGGCAGAATGGTCTACTCCTGCACCTATTGTCTATTGTCTATAACGTCAACTTGCCTGCCCCTCGGATGCTGCCGATTTGCGGTGCTTTTCCAGCCCCTCACTTTTCAACTTTGATCTCGAGCACCTGTCGTCCTCACTTTCCCTCAGCCTCTAATCGTAAGAGCTGGAAGTATTTTCACTCTTTCTGACATATTACTCAACAGCATGATAATTTGTGGAATGGGGACAGAAATTAAGCATTCCCTTGTGTAAAATCAGGTTGCAGTGCCATATCAAGGTTGGGGAAGTAACAGTGAGATTGAGTGGCAGGGTGTCAGTTCCAGGAATGCAGTTTGTTCTTGGGAATGAGTTAGCAGGGTCAAAGGTGGGAAAGGCGCCCCTTGTGGTGGAGAAGCCAAAGTAAGACCAGGGAACAGGGGAATTAAAAGGAAAATACCCCAGGGATTTTTCCAGACTGTGTAGTAACAAGATCCTACTGTCGTAAGTTACAACAGAAAGGAAAACCGAAAGAAAACGCCAAAGGAGTTGATGCACGGAATATTCAGGCTAAAGCATTTCTAGTGGCTGGAATGAACAAGGACATGTTTACTTTTTGTTGTACATGTCATACATACCAAATGGTAGGAAAGTCACAGGCCATATTAAAACCAGCACCTTTGTTGCCAATTCCTGTATTCGAAGAGCTTTTCACGTAAGTTATGATTAGTGGTGGAGCTCCCCTTTTCAAATTAAAGAGGAAACCAATATCTGCTGATCATAATGGATGTGTCCACCAGATTTCCAGGGATAATTCCATTATGGGGTGTTAAGGCAAAAGGGGAGGTGGAGGAGTTGGTAGCTTTCTTTACTCGCTGTGGGCTATGCAGTGTGATTCAGTCAGACCAAGGGTCTCATTTTACCAATCAGCTATTTAAGTACATCTTGGATAACTTCGGCATACAGCAGTTTAAATCAAGTGCATCCCATCCCGAATCCCAGGGATTCTTGGAAAGTTGGCATCAGATGCTAAAGGCAATATTAACAGCGTACTGTCAGAATTACCCGAATGATTGAAATAAAGGCGTCTCATTATATTGTTTGCCATGAGAGATGCCCCAAATAAATCTACTCAGTTTACTTCCTTTGAGTTAATATTCGTACATGAAGTGAGAGGTCCTTTGAAATTAATTAAATATAAATTGACAGGACCGAAGTCGGAGATCCACACTTGGATTATGTGTCACACGTGAGGGAGAAATTAGATGGAGTAGGTGAGTTAGCTAAACAGCACCTGAAGAGGACACAGCATGGAATGAAGCAGGTGGCAGATAGAAACTCTGAAACTTTGACGATTTCCCGTGGGGATGAGGTATTAGTATTGCCACCAGTGGTAGGAAATCCCTTCAAAGCCAGGTTTAGTGCCCCCTTTCAAATGAAAAAAGTGTTTAGTCAGTTCAACTATCTGGTAAAGATAGCAGAGATGACAAAAAAAGTTAGAGTTCGTCACGTGAATGAATAATGCTCCAGATACATTTAAGACTCAGGAACAGAGTTGTGGCCAGATGAACAAATTATGCAGCTTATCTGTATGATGTAGTGACCTTTAGCAAGTGTTTGAAAGCTCACATGTTACAGTTGGCAAAGCATGTTGAACGATTACAAGAAGCAAACTTGGTAATAAACTTAAAGAAAACAGAATTCGCGAAGGCAGAGGGGAAGTTCTTGGGACATTACATTGGACATGGAAGCTTGACCCCATGGAACACAAAGACGAAGGGCTTGGAGAAATTTCCACGACCATCCTCGAAGAAAGAGGTGCTTCGATTTTTCGAACTGCGTGGATTCTATCGGACGTTTGTTCCAAACTTCAGCAGCGTATTGGCACCACTGATGGATTTACTAAAGATGAACACAGAATTGTGGTGGACAGAACAATGCCAGGAGGCATTTGAGGATTTTAAAGCAGGATTAATCACCGCACCAGTTTTAGCTGCACCAAATATTCTGAAACCCTTTGAAAATTGAGTTTGATGCTCGGGGTATCGTGGTCGGAGATGTATTGATACAGAAAGAGGATGATGGAATTGAATGACCAATTGGCTACTTGTCGAAAAAATTCAATATCCACCAGAAAAAAAATGCAACATCTCCATTATTGAAAAAGAATGATTAAGTTTAGCACTGGACTGACAATATTTTTATGTTTGTATGACAAAGGAATTGTCAGAGATGGTTGTGGAGAACGACATACCTCTCGCATTTTTTGGAATATTTAAAGACCAGAATATGAGACTATTTCATTTGAGTCTAATATTACCGACTTTAACCTTACAAAATGTACATGTTGTGGGTCCTAAAATGTGATAGCAGATGCGTTAACCCCGATTTTATGGAATACGTTTAGACAAAATTTGACTTATTGCAGTGTTATATATATGTGTGCAGAATTAATATATATGGTATAGCTGAGATCAATACTTTTGTAATTCATAATAATGGTATTAAGAATTAGAGGAAAAGAAATGAAGCCATCTTTTCATTCTGCCATTTCATGTTTTGTTTTTGAAGTGGGGAGATGTTATGAAGCCGAAAGCATGTCCGGTCATTTTAAGACAGAACGGGTTTTGCTGAATAGGAAGTACAGCCAGAGATGCAAGCTAAAGTTCAAAATGTTCCACATGTAACACTGAGCTGGGAAATGGAAACCTGAGTTTTGGTTGCTGTTTTGACAACAATTCAAAGACAACCAAAGAGTTTAAATAACGCTTAGGATACCAGAAGCCAACAGAATGTGAATATTATTGTTTGGACACCTGGAAAGCAATCGAATTATGAGAATTATTGTATCGTGGGGAGTATATAAACCCAGCATTTTGAACACTAGAGGGAGAGCCACTGCCATCCTACAGCAGAGTAACTGCTGTAGAGCAGGAGTGCTAACTGGCCATTTCTAACACTCTCTAGCAAAGATACATGTTCATGTCAAACCTACTTGCGTAAAAAAATGACCCAGGAGATCAGCAGCTGAAAGAGTGAACACAGCGGGGAAGATAGAGAATGTGTGGTCTTGAGATTGTGATGTTGCATGGGTTTGGGTTGTGATTGGGTTGTTGGAACAGCATATTTTTACAGAGTCTGAGTCAGATAGTAATTAGCTCAGACAAGAGGGGCTTGTATTTGTGAATAGTTGTTGTTTAGTGTTCACTTTTAAAGTTAAGAAATTAACTTGTTAATTTTTGTTTAAATAGTGGAATGTAGGAGATCTGTGTCACTCATATCTTAACAGTTTAACAAGGTGAGGCGAGCTTTTCTGGATGTTTGGTTTTAATTAACAGAGGGGTTTGACACCACTTTGTAAATGTCCATCCACGCTAACCCCAATTCCCTGCAGTTGGCCCATATCCTTCCAGTCCTTTCCGATCCACATATTTATCCAAATGCTATTGAAATGTTGTTAATGTACCCCCCTCAACCACATCTGCTGGCAGCTCATCCACGTACTAGCCCTCTGTGTAAAGAAGTGGCCCCTCAGGTTCCCTTTTATTCCTTCCCCTTTAACCTTAAACTGATCCCCTCTCGTCCTCGATTTTCTAAACCTTGGAAAAGACTGAGAGTATTCACCCTATCCATATCCCTCATGATCTTATACAGCTCTATAAGGACCCTCCTCAGTCTCTTCCACTCTAAAGAAAAGGACCTACTTGCCCAACCTCGCCCTATAACTCAGACCAATGGGTCCTGGCAATGTCCTTGTAAATTTCTTCTGCACGCTTTCTAATTTCATAACATCCTCCCCATAACAAAGGTGACAAAACTAAATACTCCAAGTGCAGCCTTACCAAAGTCCTGTGTAACTGAAACATAAATTCCCAACTTCTATACTCAATGTCCTGCCTGATGAAGGCCAGTGTCGCAAATGCCCTTTTCACTGCCCTGTCGACCTGTGACTCCACTCTCAGAGAACCGTGCACCTGAACGCCAAGGTCTCTCTGCCCACTACACCCCATAAGGCTCTCCCATGCACCATGGAACTCCTACCTTGATTTGAGATTCCAAAATGCAAGACCTCACACTTCTATTTTAAATTCCATTTGCCATTTCTCGGCCCACTTGCCCACTTGATTAAGGGACTGCTGCAATTTGTGATAATCTTCCTCACGAATCACAATCCCACTTATTTTAGTGTCATCTGCGAACTTACTAATCATACCTTGTACATTCTCAACCCAATCATAGATAACAAACAGCTATGGGCCCAGCCTCCAGTCTGACAAGCATCCTTCCACTAAACCCGCTGCATCCTACCATCAAGCCAACTGTGTATCTAATTGGCCAAATCCCCCAACATTCCACGTGATGGAACCTTCCAGAGCAGCCTGCCATGTGAAACCTTATCAAAGGACTTACTGAAATCATTACAGACTACGTTTACCGCTCTTCCCTCGTCAACCTTCTTGGTCACTTCACCAAAGGACTCTCAGAAATTTGGGAAGCATGATCTCCCACTCACAAGTTCATGCTGACTGCTCCGAATCAAACCCTGTGAAAGTAATGGGTGCAGTCAATGGTATGCTGTCCTTCATTGTAAGATGATTCGAGTACATAAGTAAAGCCATCTTCCTGCTGTTGTAGAGCTTTGCTGAGAGAGAACTCGGGGCACTCTGTACAGATTTGATCACTTTTGTAAGGAATGATCTCCTTACCACATAAACCAGTGATGGTATCATGTGAATAAAGTGAAGGAGCTGAGTGTTTAATCTGTAGTACTGTGAGAGACGAGGAAATGGTGATGCTGAAACACGAGGAGTGGTAGCGATCACTTATTTCCAAAAAAGACATTGACAGGGAGAGAAATTCTATACTTTACCCAGGATTGATTGGTTTGATTTATTGTCACGTGTACCTCAGTACAGGGAAACACTTTATTTATGAGCAGTGGAGGAAGATCATAGGAAGCATGGCCACACAGATCATAGGGTGGAAATAGACTTGGACAGGGTAAGGCATACAGGTTACACTGAACAGGACGTGCACTAGACAAGATCAACATGAACAAGATCACCATTATTTGAACTTAGAGCATCCATTCATCAGTCTAACGTGACTTTCCTAACAGTTTATATGCCTAAATTAACTCTCCCCATGTTATTGTGCAGTCGGCGTGTGAACCCTGTACTGAACGTCAGGTTGCTCACAATCCCCAACAGCAGCCACAATATCTTCTATTTGAAACAGGTAGCCATTCCCACCCACTTCTGCCCTACATAGAGAACACCAGGCTGTCTTCTTGGAGATGGAAGGTGCCTTCTTGAGACTTTACACAAGACATATGGCTTCCCTGCTCACCTCGAGAAAACCACGTTAAAGTCCCACGTGTGTATCATAAGCCACGGAGCCAAGAGGAACACCGTGGAGCAATCTCTCTGTGCAGCCTCTGCTCCAATTGTTCATCATGTTCGAGCATCAATTAGGAGACAGTGAGGACTGCCGATGCTGGAGATCAGAGTAGATAGTGGATTGCTGGAAAAGCACAGCAGGACAGGCAGCGTCCGAGAACCAGGAGAATCGACGTTTCGGGCATAAGACATTCATCAGGAATCAGCATAAATTACCTAATTCTGCCCCCGTGTAAGCGCATTGAGGTGGAAATGGCATCCTTCTGTTCCTGTGTAAGTGGCTCAAGGGACTGACTGGCTACTTCCTCGTCCAATTGGACAGGGCCAAGGGCCTGACTGGGTTCCTGTTTGACAGCTCGATGTGCTGACAAGTGTGACAATGCTGCAGCTTTAAGGGGTCATTTTGTCCTGTTTTTTTTAAGAGAGAGATTGAACGATTGTTACCAAGCTGGCTAGTTAAGACCACTTGAGTAACAGTGAGGGAGGCCATCAAGTCTGAATGGGTGTGGCCAGCTCTCACAGATTAGGATCACTGGGTTTTGGTTTCTCAGTAACATCAGAAACTATTGGGGTCTCCACAAAGTTGGAAGCTTTAAGGAATGTCTCCTAGCTGATACTCTCTCTGAATTTTCTCTTGCTGCTGTTTTTAATTCTTGGATTGGAGAAATGTTTGTGACAATCTGTATCTGAATATTTCTTTTTGCCAAGGGCTGTGTTTATGGGAGTTTCCTATGTTAGAATAGTTCATTAGTAATAGCTCCTAGATCTATTATTCTGTTAAGCTGTCCAATGTAATTACATTATTCTAAATTCCTCTTTCTTTGGTTTTGTGTCATCTTTTGTGTTTAAGTAAATGGTGTTTTGCTTACCACCGAGTAGTTTGACCAATCACATTGCATCTGGAACAGAAACTTTACAATTCCTTTAAAATAAGAAAACATTAGAATCGCGGCTACTGCCTTCAAATATTTTCGGGGGGCTCTGGTGTGGTCCATCACACTAGACTCCTTCTCTTCCTGAGTAATAGGCTGAAGGCGCTGAATGGGCTGTCACGGTTCTTCTCCAATAGTGTAAATGGGCTGAATGGCTTCCTCATATTCCTGTGAAACCAGAGTTAGATGGTGAATGAACTCTTGTTTTACTGTGGCAATGTACTGTTACATGAATGTTACTGACACTTTAACAGCACAAGTCTCAATGGAGTCAGGGTCTTGCTGCAATGGACACAGACCAGTTCAGGAGCTGAGGGGGGAAAAAATGTTCCAAACATTGTGGAATCTTCATCGACCATCCCCACTTCTGATCTTATGGTGGGGAGGGTGGGTCGGGGAGACATTGATGAAGCAGCTGAATATCTTTGAGAAAAGGAAGCTGACCTAACGATCTCCGACAGAGGTGACCCAGAACTGAGATGATGAACATCTTACTTTGTGCCATGTTTGACACCAAACACTGGAGAGTTTACTCTGATTCCCATTAAGTCCAGCTCCTTGGTGTCAACAGAAGTTAATCACTGCCTTGATATCGGGGCCAGTCATTTTTACCTGAACCCTTGAGTCAACCTCTTTTGTTCACATCAATAAGCCATGATATAGGAGCAGCAACTGTTTTCTTCAAACAGGTAGGATTGAATGAGTGGATTTCTCTTCTCAAGAGTGTTGGGGAGCAAGATGACTGAAAGTATTTGAAGAGGAGGTAGATAGATATTGACCTGTCAAGGAAGTGAGTGCTATGAATAATTGGGTATGAAAAAGGATTTGAGACCAAGAACAGATCAGCCATGATCTTAGTGAAGGGTAAGGCAGCCTTGGGGAGTGAACGACCTGCCCCTGTTTCTGATGTTCTCCCATTCTATTATTTGAAAGTTAGTGGGTGTTATTTTCATGAAAGTTCTGTTATTGAATGTTGCAGTCAGGGAGACCAGAGGATTTTGTGAGCCATTGCTTGGTGAGGTATGTGGGCTGTAATCACAGTGAATCTGGGTCTACAACATGACCAACAAATGAATCACAAGTTGCAGAGAGGAGGAGCTCTGCAAAGAGAGATGAGGGGCCTCTTTCATACCCAGCCTGGGCTTCCCAATTACATTTCCCAAATCACCTCAAACAATGTGGGACAGTCTTGAAGGGCCGAATAGTCTCCTGTGTTTCTGTGCACCAGGTTATAGGAGTAAGTAGCCTCCAACTGCTCCTGTCTAGCAGGTATGAGGGGCTGAATGGAACACAGGAACATGACACTGAGGAGCAGGAGTGGGTCATTAGATACTTTGAGCGTTCTCTACCAGGGACTAAGATTGTGGCTGATCAGGTTGGGGTCTCAGCCCCACTTTCCTGTCTGTGTCCCATTATGCATGATTCACTTCTCTGTCAAATATTTACCCAACGCAGCATTCAATCAATATGAGCATAGAGACAAAATAAACTTCCAGTGAAGAGAATTCTGACTTGACAAGTCCTTTCAGAATTTTTTGTCATCTCTCTTGTAGAATCAGAGAGTCATCCATTAGTTAATCCGTTCCCTCCAATCAGATATCAAATCTGATCCAGTCCCATTTGCCAGCATTTGGCCAATATTCCTCCTCTCAGATACTTTTAAATGTGCGACTGTAACCGCCTTCAGCACTTCCTCTGACAGCACTTTCTATGTACGCACCACTCTCTGTGTGAAATATTTACCTTCAGGTCCCTTGTAAATCATTCGCGCTCTCCCCTTCAACCTCTGCCCTCTTGTTCTGGACACCCCCTATCCTGGGGAGCAGAACGTGGCTGTTCAGAATATCCATGCCCCTGATGGTTTTATAAACCTCTATAATGTCACCCCTCAGCCTCTGACACTCCAGGGGGAAACACCTCAACCTAATCAACCTCTCCCTAAAGCTCAAACCTCCACTCCTGGGACATTTGTGTAAATCATTTCTGCAGAAAACCGAGTTGTACGCAGTATTCTGAAAGTGGCCTCACCAACGTCCTGTACAGATGTAACATACCACCACAACTCCGATACTCAATGCTCTGACTGATTAAGGCAAATGTGCCAAATGTGTTCTGCACCACTCTGTCTACCTGCGACTCCACTTTCAAGGAACAAAATACCTGCATCGCTCGGTCTCTTTGTTTCACAACACGCCCCAGGACCTTATCATTAAGTGTATAATTTCTGCCTTGATTTGCTTTCACACAATACAAAAACCTCGTATTTCTCTAAATTAAACTTCATCTGTCACTCCTTGCCCCTTTTGTCCCATCTAATTGCGGTCTTGTTGTACTCTGAGATAATCTACTACACCACCTTTCTGATGTCATCTGTAAACTTACTAACAATGGCCCAAATATTCACATCCAAATCCTTTACATAATTGATGAAATACAGTGAACTCAGTACTGATTCTTACAGCACACTGCTGCTCACAAGCCTCCAGTCTGAAAAATATCCGTCTTCCTTCAAGCCAATTGTGACGAGCTTCCTCTGTATCCCATGTGACTGAAACTTACTAATCTGTCTACCAATCGGAATGAAATACTAGCTATGAAGAGAGGCTGAGTCGGTTCGGTTTATTTTCACTACAAAAAAGGTTGAGGGGGTCCTGGTTGAGGTTTGCAAAATCACAATGTGTACAGACAGTGTGGATAGAGACAAGCTTTTTCCCAGGTTGAAGGATTCAATAACGAGATGTCATACTTTCAAAGTGAGAGGTGGAATGTTTAAGGGGAATACACCTGGTCAGTACTTCACGTCGAGGCTGGTGGGCGTTTGGAATGCGTTTCCAGCAGATGTGGTGGAAGCAGGCACGGTAGATTCATTTAAGATTCGTCTGGACAGATGCATGAGGAGGTGGGGAGCAGAGGGAGACAGATGATTAGGAATTGACCGACAGATTTAGACAGTACATTTGGATTGGTTCAGGTTTGGAGGGAGAAGGACCTGTTCCTGGGCTGTAAATTTTCTTTGGTCTTTGTTCTTTAAATGAACACCTTGCTGAAGTCCATATAGACAATGCCTACCAAACTGCCTTCATCAATCTTCTTTGTCACCTCTTCAAAATCTCAACCAAATCAATGCTTTCCCATGCAGAAAGCTATGTTGTCAACTCCGATCAGCCCTTGCCTTCCCAAATGTATGTAAGTCGTGTCCCTCAGAATCCCCTCCAACAACTTACCCACCACTGACATCAGGCTCACCGGTCTATAGTTCCCCAGCTTTTTGGGTCACTGTTTCCTTTTCTAGTCCCACTCCTCCACTGCTCAAAACAAATGTTAAATGTGACCAGGTTGGTGATATGGCCGATGATATCGGTCTCAGACTGGGTCAGTGTCAGTTTTAGGAACAAGTCAGACTAGTTTCTTTAATCTGCTAAAACAACATGTTCATGATCCAAAGCAATGTTACTCAAACTATGGTGGAAAGATGAATGGCAAACTGTTTGGGTATTGCAATTATATAATCAATATTTCCCTTTCTAAAAATGCTGACACACACACACACACACACACACACACACACACACACACAGACACACACAATCTCTGCAATTTTAACTTGAAAGAACTTTGTCCAAATATTATTGAAACGTGTGACAAAGGAAAAATTGTGAGATTGTCCAAAACGTTATTCTGCTTCTGAAGACATTGTACTCACACAAGCTACTAGCAATGGGATTTCATCCTGGGAGAGTTTGGATTTGACTGAATTCCCTTTGCTTTAGGCAGTGAGTAGATTCCAGTGAATGCTGGTTAGGGATCATCCAAAGGGTACTACGGTGGTTAGCACTACTGCCTCACAGCACCAGGGACTTGCGGTTGATTCCAGCCTTGGGTGACTGTCTGTGTGGAGTTTACACATTCTCCCCTTGTCTGCGTGAACTTATAATGGGTGATCCAGTTTCCTACCACAAACTGTGTAGGTTCGGTGGATTGGTCATGCTAAATTGTCTGTAGTGTTCAGGGATTTCTAGGTTAGGTGAATTAGTCAGGGGTAAATATAGGGAAATGGTTTGGGAAGGTTGGTATGGACTTGTTGGGCCGAAGGGCCTGTGTCAACACTGCAGGGATTCAATAAAAATAAGAATGGTAATGAAGGTAATGCCCAATGAAGGGTCTCAATTAGATATTTATTACTGAACACCAGAGACGAAGGAAGAGCTTAATTTCTGGTCACAAAACACCGATCACTCTTACCCAACTCTAATGTGCGACTCCCCTCTTCCTGGCCGCTGATTACTGTCCAGCCTCTCCTCCCCACTGACTGTGTCTGCAATCTGTCCCTCCTCCCCCAAACCACACAAGGCAAACCAAGCTCAGGGTCTTTGTGATAATCAAGGCCGGAGTGTGCAGGCCTCCTGGAGAGGGAGATGGGCATTTTAAAATTGAAGGGGGGGGGGGAGGTGACAGTCATATCACACACTGGGCTGAGGGGTGGCTGATGGAGTTTAATTTGGATTAATGCGAGGTACTGGATTTGGTAAATCAAACAACAGCAGGACCTGTACAATTAAAAGTAGAGCCTTTGGCAGTGCTGTAGTACAGAAACCTAGGCTGTCAGGTTTAATTCTTTAAAATTTGCATCTCATATAGATAGTGTGGTTAAGAAAGTGTTTAACACACTTGTCTTCATTGGTCAGACCTTTGAGTATCAGAGTGGGGATGTCATGTTGTGGTTGTACAGGACATTGGTGAGACCTCTTCTGGAATACTGTGTCCAGTCTGGTCATCCTGCCCGCTCATTCCATAGGCACACCACCCTCTGGGTGAAACAGCTGCCCCTTAGGTCACTTTTAAATATTTCCCCTCTCACCTTAAGACTATGTCCTCTAGTTTTGGACTCCCCGTACCCTTAGAAAATACCTTGACTATTCTCTTTGATATTACTGACGTTGATATTATTAAGTTGGAGAGGATTGAGAAGAGATTAACCTGGATGTTGCTGGGAAAGGAGGGAGTGAGCTATAAGGAGAGGCTGGATCGGCTGGGACTTTTTTCACTGAAGAATAGTTTCAGTATCTGAGATGTTTATTGGGGGAGGTGGAGGAGGCAGTCTCGGTGCTCCTTTCCTGGGAAGTGGTGGTGACGATGTGATGTGAGCCCACCATTTGTACCAGCTCGACACAAAAGGGAGATGGCATCAGGGCCACAGCTTCTAAGTTGTGCCGGGAGGAAACAGAACTGCCAGTGGGTTTAAAGTGAGAATTGCCCTTCACTGAACATTGCTCCTTACTCGGTCGGTGGGACGTGGATGTTTCAGAATCTCCACACGAGACGTCCCGGTCCTCTCCGGCTTGTACCAGGATCCTCCCCACATGGCGGGGGGGGGGGGGGGGGTGAGGGAACGGATATCGGGCACTCCACCACCCGGCTTGGCCCTTTCTGTCCTTTTCCAGGCTGTTTCTCCTGGAATGGGAGGAAGAGAGGGAGGGAGGGAGGGAGGGAGTGGGTGTGGTCCTACTGTTAGTGTGAGTATCGGTGTGGAGGGGGTCATAGTGAGGTGTCTGGAGGGAGTCAGTCCACAGTGTTGATTCCATGCAGTGTTATTAGTGTGGGGGTGAAGTGGAGGGAGGGGGGGAGAGAGAGAGAGAGACAGAGACAGAGACAGAGACAGAGAGAGAAGGTGCAGCATGAGGCAGTGAGAGTGGTGGACCATGAGCCTTGTTCGGTGGTTGGTGCTATAACAGATATACCGTGAGTGTGAGGGAGCAGAGAGAATACAGTGACCCTTATCCTGACAGAGTGGGGGAGGTAATTGATGCTTGTCCTGTATTGCTGGACATTTCTTCAGACCCCAGATACTGCACTGAGCTGGGTGGGGAGCTCAGACCATGCTCGGTGGGTCTGGTGGTGTGTCCCCCTCTGGGAAGAGAATGGTCCCCCTCTGTACTAGCCCAGCCACCAGGACCTCCGTACCCCTGTTGACAAACCATGGTGTAATTGCCCCTTATTTGCCAGGCTCGGGGTAAACTGTCCAGGGCAGGTCCAAACTGAGAAAGCTCAACCATGTGCCCATTGGCCTTTTAAAGATGGCCCCAGTGTCAGGGATCACGGAATATCCAGGGGCATCTGGGTGATGGTGAGTACCTCCAGCCATGAAGGACTCCATTTACAAAGCTGGAGAACAAATGCTCATCCAAAACTCTCCATCATCTGACCTCACACCAATATCCCATTTTCCCATTTTTCCTGGGAAGACTGGCTCATGTTTCAGGATGTTATCGAAGTGTCCAGCTTTCAGTATTCTGCAACCTGGGAACACATCCTTCCATGACACTGTCTCTCAATCTCCCTCTCACTGTCTATACCCCAAACCCCTCCCATGTGATGATATTTAAACTGATTCCCCCGCCTGGTCTCTCTGACAGTGAGGTTCATACGCACAGCACCCCCTTGTCAGGGCACAATGGAGACATGGAGCTGTAAATGGGTGGGAGCTGCACATCCTGTCAGTTCCAGCATGGGCTGCAACTTTCCCCACACTGGGCAGGGATCGAATACAGTATTACTGAGGAATGCACTGGGGTGGGGTACACAGTCCTATATGCTGGGAGGGTAACTATTCCTGGGGTACAGATCAATGTACTGGGGTGGGATACACAGTCCTACATGCTGGGAGGGTAACTGTTCCTGGGTTACAGATCAATGTACTGGGGTGGTGTACACAGTCCTACATGCTGGGAGGGTAACTGTTCCTGGGTTACAGATCAATGTACTGGGGTGGTGTACACAGTCCTACATACTGGGAGGGTAACTGCTCCTGGATTACAGATCAATGCACTGGGGTCGGGTACACAATCCTACATACTGGGAGGGTAACTGCTCCTGGGTTACAGATCAATGTACTGGGGTGGTGTACACAGTCCTACATGCTGCGAGGGTAACTGCTCCTGGATTACAGATCAATGCACTGGGGTGGGGTACACAATCCTACATACTGGGAGGGTAACTGCTCCTGGGTTACAGATCAATGTACTGGGGTGGTGTACACAGTCCTACATGCTGCGAGGGTAACTGCTCGTGGGTTACAGATCAATGCACTGGGTGGTGTACACAGTCCTACATGCTGGAGGGTAACTGCTCCTGGGTTAGAGATCAATGCACTGGGGTGGGATACACAGTCCTACATGCTGGGAGGGTAACTGCTCCTGGGTTACAGATCAATGCACTGGGGTGATGTACACAGTCCTACATGCTGGGAGGGTAACTGCTCCTGGGTTACAGATCAATGTACTGGGGTGGTGCACACAGTCCTACATGCTGGGAGGGTAACTGCTCCTGGGTTACAGATCAATGCACTGGGGTGATGTACACAGTCCTACATGCTGGGAGGGTAACTGCTCCTGGGATACAGATCAATGTACTGGGGTGGTGTACACAGTCCTACATGCTGCGAGGGTAACTGCTCCTGGATTACAGATCAATGCACTGGGGTGGGGTACACAATCCTACATACTGGGAGGGTAACTGCTCCTGGGATACAGATCAATGTACTGGGGTGGTGTACACAGTCCTACATACTGGGATGGTAACTGCTCCTGGTTTACAGATTAATGCACGGGTGATCACTGCACAGTTCCCTGTGCTGGTCACTCATTCTGGTTGAGGTTTATAGATAATACAATGATGTGGTCTGTGCAGCTCCTTATGCTGGATGGATATTTGTTTCAGGTTCACACATTAGTGCCCTGCTGTGGTCTACACAGCTCCCTGTGCTGGACAGATATCTAGTCCGAGTTTATAGATCAATGCACTGCTATGGTCTACACAGCTCCCCGTCCCGGACAGATATCTAGTCTGGGTTTATAGATCAATGCACTGCTATGGTCTACACAGCTCCCCGTCCTGGACAGATATCTAGTCCGGGTTTATAGATCAATGCACTGCTATGGTCTACACAGCTCCCTGTGCTGGACAGATATCTAGTCCGGGTTTATAGATCAATGCACTGCTGTGGTCTGCGCAGTGTTCCACTCTGGACAGATTGCTGGATTGTATTGACCAGTGTAATGGATGAATCTGTCCAGATTGCTGGGTTGTACTGAGCAGGACACTGGCTTGTTCTGTACAGTGTTCCACGGTGAACAGATATCTCCTCTGGGTGTATGGTGTCTGGGCTGGTTCTGGGAGGTGGATTGAGAATGTGGTATATCTAACCATTTCAGCTGATCTGGCAATGCCTTTCGTTCCCATTCCTGTGATTGGACGCTCCGTCTCACACCCCATTAATGTTACAGTGTGTCCAGGCACAGTACATCGTGTTGGTGGGGTGGGGAGGGGGGAAAGGTCATGGACAGGTCAAGGGGTTCCCCGGAACGTTCTGTCCTCAACATTCTATAACTGACATTCCCCAGAAGGTTCTGTCCCCAACATTCTATAACTGACATTCCCCGGAACGTTCTGTCCCCGACATTCTATAACTGACATTCCCTTGAACGTTCTGTCCACAACATTCCATAACTGACATTCCCTTGAACGTTCTGTCCACAACATTCTATAAGTGACATTCCCTTGAACGTTCTGTCCACAACATTCCATAACTGACATTCCCTTGAACGTTCTGTCCACAACATTCTATAACTGACATTCCCTTGAACGTTCTGTCCACAACATTCCATAACTGACATTCCCTTGAACGTTCTGTCCACAACATTCCATAACTGACATTCCCTTGAACGTTCTGTCCACAACATTCTATAACTGACATTCCCTTGAACGTTCTGTCCACAACATTCCATAACTGACATTCCCTTGAACGTTCTGTCCACAACATTCTATAACTGACATTCCCTTGAACGTTCTGTCCACAACATTCCATAACTGACATTCCCCGGAACGTTCTGACCCTGACATTCTATAACTGACATTCCCCGGAACGTTCTGTCCCTGACATTGTTTGTGAACGGCCGGACGTCAGTGAATTGAACAAACGATAAGATCCCGAGGGAAGAGATCCCGTTCCAGGGAGAAGGAGACACTGTTCCGAAGGCCCCTCAGGCAGTTAAAGGGGGGAATACGTTTTCCCTGCGTTTCCATTTCTCCACGACACAGGATCGACCACAATTTAGACCAAAATACAGGAATTCCCAAACTCCGTTTGTCTTCAGGAAACTGGGAGAGAATCCTTCAGGACAGCAACGTTCACACCCTCCGTATTAGGAACTGGGAAGGAGTGACCTGTGTCTGTTCTTGAGTGATCGAGTGTGTGGGAATGTTCTAGAAACCATCTGTCCTTATGGATGTGTCTCTGTGTGTTTAGGGAGGGAAGGTTTCTTGTGATTTATGTCACATTTTTGTCAGTAATTCCGACCTTCCCATTTGTTATTCCAGCTCCAATTATTTTAATAAATCCCTGAATACAGGGGCACATTTGAAAATCTCACTGGGTCCCCGATCAAACGGGTCCCTTTGCCTCCAGGCTGATGGATAATGGGTTTGTTTTCCTTCCTCACAGTTAACGTAGTGACCATCTACGTCCTGCTTTATAAAGATTGTGGATTGTCTCCATGTGTCAGACGTTACCTGGGGGCCATGGCAGCGGCGGATCTCCTGGTCATTATCCTCGACCTGATCCTGAGACACATTCCCATTGTTTATGTGGAACAGTTTTATTTCCTGAGGGTCTCCGTCCCCGTGTGTAATATCCACGCCGTCCTGCTTTATGCAGCCACTGACTGCTCTGTCTGGTTCACCGTCACTTTCACCTTTGATCGGTTTGTAGCCATTTGTTGCCAGAAGCTGAAAAGTAAATATTGCAGTGAGAAAACGGCGGCTGTGGTTCTGGGAGCAGTGACTGTGCTGAGCTGTTTAAAGAACATTTTCTGGTATTTTATGCTCGAGGCTCGGTATTGGATGATGAACACCCCCTGGTTTTGTGAGGTAACAGTCGCTGTTCTATCCTCCATTGTCTGGGTCACAATCGAGTTCCTCCACCACATTCTAACCCCGTGTGTCCCATTTCTCCTGATTCTGCTGCTCAATGTTCTCACCGTCAGACACATTTTAGTGACCAGCAGAGCCCGCAGGAGACTCCGCGCTCACACCAATGGGGACGCTCAGTCTGACACTGAAATGAGAAACCGAAAAAAATCCATCATTTTACTGTTTGTGATCTCGGCCAATTTCATCCTGTTATGGTCAACGTTAATGCTGTTTTCGATATGGAGACGGATGTGGATGATTGTGGATACCCCTGTATATCTCCATGACTTTGTGCAGGATTTGGGCTTCATGCTGCAGCTCCTCAGTTGCTGCACAAACACCGTGATTTATGCCGTGACCCAGACTAAGTTCAGGCAGCAGCTGAAGAATGTGCTAAAATATCCCTTCACCCAAATCCATCCATCCATCAAATTCCCTCATTAATCACACCATCCGGGATTTTCTCATTTCAGTTCAGTGTTTCAGCGATGGAGCAGCCTGTCGCTATGGTAACAGACTGAGGGTAGCGCTGGTTTGTCCATCCTTATCCCCCAGGGGGGTTACAGGGAAACATTTCAATGTTTCTCACAACTCAGGGGCCAGTGAGAAAAGGCACCATCCCACTGACTGTATCCATCACTTCCATTTGTAACCAATAAAAATGTTGATTAAAGCGTGCCGAGCAGCAGAGTGACCGATGTTGTTGTGCGTCTTTGTGTTGGAGAAGCTGAGCTGGAGAGAGACAGACTCAGCCCCAAGTCCTGGTCCTCAGGGAAGGGGAGGGCACCGCGCCCTGAGCTCAGGAGCTGGGTTTAACTCCCTCTGTCCCACCACTGCAGCCTGGCCTCCCCATTTCCTCTCCCCCACTCTCTCCACCTGCCTCCACTCTTTCCTCTGCGCCCTCCCCTACACCCTCTCTCTCTCCTGCCATCTATCTCCCTTCCCCAATTCCGTCTCTACTCCATTTTTCCCCCTCCTCCCACTTCCCACATCTCTCTATCATCTTACAACCACCCCTCCAACCACATGTAGCCACAGCACCAACCACTCCTACTCTCCCCAGCCTCTGGATCAGAGGGAGAGGGACGCGTCAGGGAGACAGACTGCATCACAGAGGGAGGGAGGGGCAGCAGGGAGAGAGATTTAGTCAGAGAGAAACAGGGAGGTGGGGAGAAAGAGAGACCGAGGTAGGGGGATTGAGAGTAAGAGAGGTGGACAGAGAGAGAAGGAGCAGGGCGAGACAGAGAGAGAGAGGCAAGAGAGAGATAAGGTGAGGGAGAGAGAGAAATAGGGGAGGACATAATGACAGAGGGGTCAGAGAGTGTGGGACAGAGAAGGCGGACAGAGAGTGGGGGATGGAGAGAGTGGTGGACGGGGGGACAGGGGGGACAGAGAGGGAGGTGACAGAGAGAGGAGGGAGTGAGAAGGGGACACAGAGAGACGGGGGACAGAGAGAGCGTGGGAACAGAGAGGGGACAGAGAGAGGAGGACAGAGAGAGAAGGATACAGAGAAATGGGGGACAGAGAGAAGGGGACAGAGAGATGAGGACAAAGAGAGGGGGACAGAAAGGGTGGGACAGAAAGTGGGGGACAGAGAGAGAGGGGGACAGAGAGAGGGGGCCAAAGAGAAGGGGGCAGAGAGAGGGGGCAGAGAGAAAGTGGGGACAGAGAGAGAGGGACAGAGAGAAAGGGAGAGAGAGGGGGACAGAGAAGGCGGGACGGGGGTGGTGCAGAGAGGGGTGTCAGAGAGTGGGGGGACACAGAGGGGGACAGAGAGGGGATGGACGGAGATGGGGGACTGAGATGGGGGCAGAGAGAGGGGGGAACAGAGAGAGTGGGGACAGGGAGAAGGGGGACAGAGAGTGAAGGGGAGAGACAGGGGGACAGAAAGAGGGGGGACAGGTAGGGGGGCAGAGAGAGTGGTAAAGAGAGACGGGGACAGAGGGGGCAGACTGAGAGCGGGGGTACAGAGAGAAGGGAGACAGAGAGCGGGAGAGAAAGAGAGACGGCTCGGACCGAGAAGGGGGGAACAGAGGGGGGGGGGAGCAGAGAGAGGGGACAGAGAGAGGGGGAGACAGAGAGAGGAGGACAGAGGAAGAGGAGGGACACAAAGAGGGGGGACAGAGAGAGGGCTGGGACCGAGAAGCGGGGGACAGAGCGGGAGACTGAGAGAGGGGGACAGAGAGGGGGTGAGGGACAGAGAGAGGGGGACAGAGAGAGAGGGGGACAGAGAGAGGGGGAACAGAGGGGGGTACAGGGAGAAGGGGTCAGAGAGAGGGGGCAGAGAGAGTGGGGACAGTAAGAGAGGGAAGACAGATAGACGGGGCGGCAGTAGAGGGGGGACAGGGGTACGGAGAGAGGGGGGACAGAGAGAGGGGGAAAGAAAGAAGGGGACAGAGGGGGCGGACTGAGAGCAGGGGGAACAGAGAGAGGGAGAGACAGAGAGAGGTGGGGGGACACAGAGAGTGGTGGTCACAGAATAAGGGCAGCAGAGGTGGCAGAGAGAGGTGTACAGAGAGAGAGGGGAACAGGGGGGGACAGACGGGGGGTGGGACCGAGAGAGAGGGGGGGACAGAGAGAGAGGGGGCGAAGAGAGGGGGGCAGAAAGAGGGGGGCAGAGAGAGCGGGGGAAACAAAGAGGAGGAAAGAGAGAGGCGGACAGAGGGGACGGACAGAGAGAGTGGGGACAGAGAGAGGGTGGGACAGAGAGAAGGAGGACAGACAGGGAGGGGACAGAGAGAGAGGGGGACCAGAGAGTGGGGGCAAAGAGATAGGGGAGAGATGGGGAGAGAGAGGGGGGTATAGAGAGGGGGAAGAGAGAGAGGGTGAACAGAGAGAGGGAGACAGAGAGAGAGGGGGACAGAGAGAAGGGGACAAAGAGAGGGGGAACAGAGAGAGAGGGGGACAGAGAGTGGGGGACAGAGAGAGGGGGACAGAGAGTGGGGCATGGAGAGAGTGGGGGATGGGAGGGGACGGGGGGACAGAGAGGGAGGTGATAGAGAGAAGAAGGGAGTGATAGGGGGACACAGAGGGGGAGCAGAGAGAGTGTGGGGACAGAGAGGGGGACAGAGAGTGAGGGGGACAAAGAGAGGGAGAGAGAGAAAGGGGGGACAGAGAGAGGGGGCAGAGAGATGAGGACAGAGAGAACGGGAGAGAGAAGGGGACAGAGAGAGGGGGACAGAGAGAGGGGGTACTGAGAGAGGGGGACAGAGAGGGAAGGAGAGAGAGTGGGGGACAAAGAGAGGGGGACAGAGAGAGGGCGGACAGAGAGAAAGGGGGCACAGATAGAGGGGGACAGAGAACGGGAGAGAGAGGGGGTCAGAGAGACGGGGCCAGAGAGATGGGGGATAGAGAGAGGGAGACAGAGAGTGGGGGCTGGAGAGATTGGGCGACAGAGAGGGGGGACAGAGAGTGGGGAATGGAGAGAATGGGGGACAGAGGGGGGACAGGGGGACAGAGGGGGAGGTGACAGAGAGAGGAGTGAGTGAGAGGGGGACAAAGAGAGAGGGGGGACAGAGAGAGCCTGGGGACAGAGAGGGGAACAGAGAGAGAGAGGGACAAAGAGAGAGGGATAGAGCGAAAGAGAGGCAGAGAGAGTGGGAGAGAGAGATGAGGACAGAGAGAACGACAGAGAGAGTGAGACAGAGAGAGTGGGACAGAGAGAGGGGGACAGAGAGAGGGGGAACAGAGAGAGTGGGACAAAGAGGGGGACAGATAGAGCGGAACAGAGAGAAAGGGGGCACAGAGAGTAGGGGACAGAGAGAACGGGAGAGAGAGGGGGACAAAGAGAGAGGGACAGAGAGAGGGCAACAGAGAGAGGGGGACAGAGAGAGGGGGATGGATAGAGTGGGGGCAGAGGGGGGAGGACGGGGGGACAGAGAGGGAGGTGACAGAGAGAGGACGGAGTGAGGGGGGACACAGAGAGAGGGGGGACAGAGAGAGCGTGGGGACAGAGAGGGGGACAGAGAGAGAAGGGGGACAGAGAGAGTGAGGGGACAGAAAGAGGGGGTACATAGAGAGGGCTGGGACCAAGAAGGCGGGACGGAGGGAACAGAGGTGGGGGGGGGGTCAGAGAGAGGTCAGACAGAGAGAGGGGACAGAGACGGGAGGGAGGGAGATGAGGGACAGAGATGGGGGCAGAGAGTGGGTGAACAGAGAGTGGGGACAGGGAAAAGGGGGACAGAGAGTGAAGGGGACAGAGAGACGTGGGGACAGAGAGAGGGGGGACAGATAGAGGGGTGGCAGAGGGTGGGGTAAAGAGAGCCCGTTACAGAGGGGGCGGACTGAGAGTGGGGGGCGAGAGAGAAGGGGGACAGAGAGAAGGGGGACCGAGAGAGGGGGACAGAGAGTGGGAGGAACAGAGAGAGAGCTGGGACCGAGAAGGGGGTGACAGGGAGGGGGGAACAGAGAGGGAGGAGAGAGAGATGTGTACAGAGATCGTGGACAGAGGGGGGGGGCAGAGAGGGGGACAGAGAGAGAGAGAGGGTCAGAGAGAGGGGGGTGGAGAGAGGGGGGTCAGAGAGAGGGGGACAGAGAGAGAGGGGGACTGAGAGAGAGGGGGACAGAGGAAGGGGGGAAGAGAGAGGGGAGGACAGAGAGAGGGGGGACAGTGGGATGGGAGACACAGAGAGAGGGGGACAGAGAGAGGGGAGACAGTGAGAGGGGGGAATGAGAGAGAGTGGGACAGAGAGAGAAGGGGACTGAGAGAGGGCTGTCAGAGAGAGGGGGGTCAAAGAGAGGGGGACAGAGAGAGAGGGGGACAGAGGAAGGGGGGAAGAGAGAGGGGAGGACAGAAAGAGGGGGGACAGTGAGATGGGAGACACAGAGAGAGGGGGACAGAGAGATGGGAGAGAGTGAGAGGGGGGTCAGAGAGAGGGGGGACAGAGGAAGGGGGGAAAGAGAGGGGGAACAGAGAGGGGGACAGGGATAGAAGGGGACCGAGAGAAAGACAGAGAGGGGGTAACATAGAGAGGGCTGGGACCGAGAAGGGGGGGGGACAGAGAGGGGGACTGAGCAAGGGGGACAGAGAGAGGGGGGACAGCGAGAGGGGGGCAGAGGGAGAGGGAGACAGAGAGAGGGCACAGAGAGAGAGGGAGGACAGAGAGAGGTGGTACAGAAAGAGAGAGGGGCAGAGAGAGGGGGACAGAGAGAGATGACAGAGAGAGAGGGAGGACAGAGAGAGGGTGGACAGAGAGACGGGGAACAGAGGGGGGTACAGGGACAAGGGGGACAGAGAGAGGGGGCAGAGAGAGTGGGGACAGTAAGAGAGGGGAGACAGAGAGACGGGGGCACAGTAGAGGTGGGGACGTTCCCCCCCACGCATGTTCCCCCCCACGCATGTTCCCCCCCACGCATGTTCCCCCCCACGCATGTTCCCCCCCACGCATTCCCCCCCCACGCATTCCCCCCCACGCATTCCCCCCCCCACGCATTCCCCCCCACGCATTCCAACCCCACGCATTCCCCCCCACGCATTCCCCCCCACGCATTCCCCCCCACGCATTCCCCCCCACGCATTCCCCCCCCCCACGCATCCCCCCCACGCATTCCCCCCCCACGCATCCCCCCCACGCATTCCCCCCACGCATTCCCCCCCACGCATTCCCCCCCCACGCATTCCCCCCCCACGCATTCCCCCCCACGCATTCCCCCCCCCCACGCATTATTAAACACCATCTCTGTTAATGCCGTGTTCTTTCTCCATCCAAATACAGCAGGACCCTCACATAAATGCCCCCCAAAAACACATAAGCCTCTCCTCCCCCCGTGTCTGTATATATTCCAGACACAGCCTGAACCACACCCTGTCTGTGTGTGTCTGTCTGTGTGTGTGTCTGTCTTTCGCGTGTGTGTGTGTGTGTGTGTCTGTCTGTCTGTGGATTCCTTGCGGCAGAAGTGATTTAAGTCTCTGTCTCTGCGTCGTCCTGAGCTTCAGCTCCTCTATCCAATCTCCTCCTCACCCCCAGGGTTGGGGGGGGGGGGGGGTGGGGGGAAACACAGAGAAATAAAAACAAATCAAATTGAAATAAAATACAACAGTGGCACCAAAAGCACAGCAAGATCCCACAGCTCTCTGCCTTCCCCAATCTCCCATGTGACCCTGGTTTAGTTTAATGATTGCAGAATGAATGAATGAATGAATTGCTGGCCATCACAGTGACATTGAAATACACAGACATCCCCGCAGAGCGGTTGGCCTGAGGCTACAAACATTAATAACCACATACGCACAGTGAGATCCCACAAGCAGCAATCTAACCCCACACACATCATGGGTGATGCTGGTTAAGGGTTGACGTATTTGTGTCAAATCCCAAGGCCCCAGTTACCTTAGCCCCAGGCTTCAAACCTGTTCAAAAACGATAAGGCCGCAATCCGACAAGACCCGGTTGAGCAGAAGTCCTGGTAAAAGCCAGCCCGCACCCCCGACCCCTCCCCAGAGAGAGGAGATTAAACCTCGGGGTAATACACAGACAAGACTCACCTGGGCCCAACAAGCTGCAGCCTGTCAAACAGGCCTCAGGCCTCAGGACTGCGTTTCCCCCCCTCTGGAGGAAGCTCTTGTTTGAAGGTTTCCTGCTCCCAAACACACACTTTTCAAATCCTCAAGTGGTCAGGAAGATCCCTTTGGGAGGAAAGAGGCAGCATTAATGGGAAGGCTGAGCAGGAAAATCTTTCACAGGGAGAGAGCACAGCGAGATCCCGGCTTTTTCCCTCTCAGTGAGACAGGCAATTTCTCAGGAATATCCAAACACAAACATAAGTTGAGTTTTCATGTTGAAAAGTTCTTGAAATGACGGGTTTGCTGATTAAAACCACTCACTGCCTGCAACGATGGCATTAAGGCAATTGACGCACAGCAAGATCCCACAAGTGACAGTGCTGCAGAAGCTCGATAATCTGATCATTTTTATTATTTCCTGTCACCCCAGAATCAAATATTGCAG
Source organism: Chiloscyllium punctatum (assembly GCF_047496795.1). Taxonomy (NCBI): domain Eukaryota; kingdom Metazoa; phylum Chordata; class Chondrichthyes; order Orectolobiformes; family Hemiscylliidae; genus Chiloscyllium; species Chiloscyllium punctatum. Next base: position 55,013,901 of record NC_092788.1, on the reverse strand, counting down.
CTATTTCACAATCTCACACTACCCCCCCTCTCTCTCCTGTTTCTCTTGCTCTCACCATTTTCCATTTCTTTCTCTCACTCTCCTTTCTCTCTGTGTCCAATTCGATCACCCTGCCCTCTCTGTGACCCACTTTCCTCTGAGAGTGTGACAATTCTTTCCAGAGGGTCAGATATTTTGGGTTCGAGTTCCCTCCCGAGGGAGTCCCGTCTCCCAGATCCTGGGGGTTTCCCCTGTTTGTGTCACCGATGCCCCGTTGACTTTAACCCCAGGCTTCAAACCCGTGATCTGACAGGTCCCAGTGAACCAGAGGTCCCGACAAACCAGGCTCCCACCCCCCAGCCCATCCCTCGAGGAGATGAAACCTCGGGGGAAGAAACAGACCCCTCACTCACCTGGGCCCCACGGGCTGCAGCCTGGCCAACAGGCCTCAGGCCTGTGCTCCCCGCCCTCTGGAGGTTGTTCTTGTCCAAGGCTTTCCTGGCCCCCCAGGCATTTTGGATCTTCACTTTCCTGCTTTCCCGACAAAAGTTCCTCGGGATAAAAGAGAGAAAAGATGAGTTGGTTGGGGTGGAGGGGGGGGGGGCAGCGGAGCGAGAGCAGTGTGATGCAAAATTACACAGCAAGATCCCAGTTTAAACACAATCCCACCACTCCATTCTCCCGTCCCCAAATGCACTTCATAACCTCACAGCAACATCGAAAAACAAACAAATCATAAGAAACTAATTAACCAGAGGCTGGAAACATTAGTACACACACACACACACACACACACACACACACACACACACACACACACACAGTCACAACCAGACAGGGAGGGCTGCTCACTCTCCATACAGAGAGAGAACAGGGTATGAGAATGAATCTGACCAATTCCTTGCGCACATTTATTCTGGGTGAGGGGTTAGTGGAACCAAGCCCTGCCCTCTCTCTGACACGTTGCATCGTCTGTCAGTCCGCTCCCTGGGGAGGGCTCTGCCTGAGTGACATGTTAATTCCCAGGACAGGAGCCTTGTGGGATCTTGCTGCCCACTGAGATGTTCATTCTGGGGCAACAAAGTGTCATCTTTCCCAGTTGCGACAACTCTCTTTTTGTTTACTGAAGCCTTATTAGTTGTGTCATTGCGGTCTGACAATAGTGTCTCAGAGCCTGGCTGTAGGTAGGCTTCCTGAGACACACACACACAGGGCTGGGAATGGAGAGGGTGGGTATTTGCTGAGGTTTTCTTGGGATTTTCCTGCTGTATGTGTGATTCCTAGAATTAATCCCTGTCTCTGTCCCTGTGTGTGTCTCTCTCTCTGTCACTCTCTTTCTCTCTGTCTCTGTCCCTCTCTCTCTGTTCCTGAGTGTGTGTCTCTCTCTCTCTTTCTCTCTGTCCCTATGTGTCCCACTCTCTGTCTCTCTCTCTGTCTCTCTCTCTCTCTCTGTCTCTGTCTTCTCTCTCTGTCCCTGTGTCTCTCTCTTCTCTGTGTCTCTGTCTCTGTCTCTGTCTCT